>NC_137340.1:36925349-38195610 GCF_965287045.1 Carcharhinus amblyrhynchos
GTTGAAGTCATATCTGGTACACAGGAAGATGGTTGTGGAGGGTCAGTCACTTCAGCTCCAGGACATATCTGCAGGAGTGTCCTAGTCCAATCATCTTCAGCTTCTTGATTAATGATTTTCCCTCTGTTTTAAACTCAAAAGTGGGGATGTTTGCTGATGATTGCACAATGTTTAGCACCATTTGTGACTCCTCAGATACTGAAGCAGTCCATGTTCAAATGCAACAAGATCTGGACAATATTCAGGCTTGGACTTAAAAGTGGCAAGTAAAATTTGCACCATACAGATGCCAGGCAATGACCATCAGCTATAATTGACACACTAACCACTACCCCATGACATTCAATGGTGTTACCATCAGTGAATCCCCCACTGTCAATGTCCTGGGGTTACCATTCATCAGAAACTCAACTGGACTTGCCACATAAACACAGTGGCTACAAGAGCAGGTCAGAAGCTAGGAATACTGCAGCGAGTAATTCACTTCCTGACTCCCTAAAACCTGTCCACCACCTACAAGGCACAAGTCAGGAGTGTGATGGAATATTCCCTGCTTGCCTGGATAAATGCAGTTCCAACAACACTCAAGAAGCTTGGCGCTATCCAGGACAAAGCAGCCTGCTTGATTGGCACTGCATCTACAAACATCTACTCCCTCCACGACCGAGGCTTAGTAACAGCAGTGTGTACTACACTGCAGCAATTCACCAAAGATCGTTAAGATAGCATCTTCCAAATCCATGGCCACTTCCATTTAGAAGGACTAGGGCAGTAGATATATGGTAACACCACCACCTGCTCACCCTGTTATAGTAAGGATATTATTAAATTAGAAAGGGTGTAGAAAAAATTTACTCGGTTGCTGCTGAGACTTGTCGGTTTGAACGATAAGGACAGGCTGGATAGACTGGGATTTTTTTCCCCTGGAGCGTAAGAGGCTTAGTGCGACCTTAATAGAGGCCTATAAAATAACGAGGCGCATAGATCAGCTAGATAAATAACGTCTTTTCCAAAAGGTAGGTGAAATCTAAGACTAGAAACCATAGGTTTAAGGTGAGAGGAGAGAGATACAAGGCTCCAGAGGAGCAGTTTTTTCACTCAGAGGGTGGTAAGTGTCTGGAACAAGCTACCAGAGGTAGTAGTAGAGGTGGGTACAGTTTTCTGTTTTAAAAAGCATTTAGACAGTTACGCGAATAAGGTGGGTACAGAAGGATATGGGCCAAATGTGAGCAATTGGGATTAGCTTAGTGGTAAAAATTGGGCGGCGTAGACAAATTGGGCCGAACGACCTGTTCCATGCTGTCAAGTTCTATGACTCTGCAAGTTCCCCTCTAAGCCACTCACTGTACTGACTTGGGAATATAATGCTGTTCCTTCACAGTCACTGGGTCAAATTCCTAAAATTTCTTATCTAATTGTGAGTCAACCCACAGCACATAGACTGCAGTGATTCAAGAAGACGGCTCACCACCACCTTCTCAAGGGCAATTAGGGATGGGCAATAAATCCTGTTCATCTAGTAAAGCCCATGTCCCACGACTGAATTAAAAAAGTTGGTTTAGGGCTGGTCTTGTAAGGAGAAACAAGAGGTGAAGTAGTAAGGAGTTTTGAGGAGGGAATTCCTGATGGCTGAAGTCATAGCAACCAATTGTAAGGTGAAGGATGTGAGGGATGCTGACGAGGCTAGAGTTTGACAAATGAAACATTTTTGAATGGTGGTAGGGAGGACTGAGATTATGAAGAGTTCTGCACATGAGGATGATAATAAATCTGAGGCTTTGAGGGCTTAATGACCAAAGTTGATCATTGAGCACAGGATAATGGATGAGTGAGATTTAATGCAACTCAGGAAAATCAACAGTAGAGCATTGGATGAACTGCAGATAATTAAGGATTTGGGGCTGGGGATGAGAGCATTGGAATTGAGCCGAAAGGTGACTTAAGACATTGATTAAGGTTTTGGCAGAGGATATACTGAAGGCAGGGCAGAGCCAGGTCATAATTTTATGGAAAAGCTGATGATTAATCTGCAAACACAAAAATATTGATCATATGTTGCTTCAGTTCACACCTTGGTTAATAGATATAGATGGTCAGGACTTGCAGTGAATTTGAGAATAAATGATTGAGAAAGAGTTTGGTGAATATAGCTAAGCACATGTTGCTTTTAATTAAATGTTTTGAATATTTAAAGAACGTTTGATGCCTGTTGTATAAATTACTTGGCGGGGTTCTCTAACCTGATCATTGTGAGCACCTGTTTCTGTGTGCTGTGTAAGCAGAGTTAACATTTCACCAGAACATTATTGGAATACATTTTGTAGATTCTAATTTAGCCATAAATCAGAGCAAAATCCTGACTCTGCTGGCGTCACACCACAATCTGGATTAGCATGTTACGTAATTTCATTCAGTTTAATTCTGAATGATCATCATTAGATGCCCACTTAATTAGTTGCTTCAGTATTATTAGCAAAAAAGAATTTAGTATCAACCCAAAGTGCTTAGATAAATCTTATCTTATAACTTTGACAATGCTAAAGTCACTTTAAAAATCATTGTTGAGCTTTGTTACATTCAGACCAGAGGAGGCATTATTCAAACATATTTGCAAAAATAGGATAAAGCCTACAGGTTTTGTTCCTTCAGTTTCCTAAATAAACATTAATTTATCCGCTCCAGAAAATCCACATAATTAAAATGAATTTTTTATTCAGCAGTGTTCAGATATGTTCCATAGTGTATATTGTTTAAAATCATTGCAGCATATTAAGACATTTGGATGAGAACCATGGACAATTTTCATATTAAATCACCATTCATAAAGTGTGGTTAATGTATGTTTCGTAGATGCCGAGATGGGAGAAAAATAAATAGAAATCATCCTTGAGAGGATGCAGAGAGATTTACTTGAATCCTTCCAGGGATCTGCGATTTCAGCTACAAGATCTGGTTGGAAAAGCTGAGGTTGTTCTCTTTAAAGCAAAGGCGATTGTAGGGAAATTTAATGGAGCTAAACAAGATTATTTTTCTTGATAGGGTTTAGATGAGATAGACAAAAGAAACTATTCCCACTCACTGATTGCACAAGGATTACAGGTCACAACTTAATATTTCAAGTGAGAAACATAGTGGAGGGTATGTGTGGAAGAACTTTTACGTGCAGCAAGTGGTAATGACCTGGAACTTGCTGACTATAAGGGTGATGGAAAAGGCCAGATCAATGATTTCAAAATGAAGTTTGATGGACACTTGAGAAATCAACTTGCAGGGCTACAGGGAGAGAGCAGGGGAATGGGACTGACTTGATTGCCAGGGAGCAGACAAAGACAGGGCCAAAAGGTCACACCTGTGCTGTACTCTGTCTCTGAATGGATAAGTGAATGTATGTTAGGGCATGGAGGGAGAGATTAGGAAAGATGTTCCCAATCTAAGTAGTAAAGATCAAATTTAGGAGGATCTATAAAAATAGTGAACAAAGTTGACAGGGATTTAGTAACTTTACCACCTGTTTCTGTCAACGTTACTTGTTTTGTCACCACAAGAGTTACTCTGGTGCTAACAGAATGCATTTTGTTCCGTAATCTTAAGTGGTATCAACTGTGGAGATCTGTTTTACAGCAAGGCTGAATACAGCTGATGGTTAAAGTGTTGAATTCTTACAGTTCCCCATGCAATTAAAGATGCCTGAAAAGACTGCAAAAATTTATGCTGCTCAAAATTCATCTTGTGGTGAAGCCACTCTAGAATTATAGGGTTATTTCCCCTGGCTGAGGAAGTGAAAATAGTCTTCGCTGTTGCAAGTCTGTTCTGTAAATTCAGGTTGGATTGTATCAGTGCAACTTCTAATGGGCTTGGGGAGGCTTCGAATTCATCTCAGATGGGCACAAAGATTGGCAATCTCATTCCAGGTCATAGAGCAGCTGGTGTGGAAACTGGTAACGTGTTGCAGTACATATTATTTGAGGCAAAGGACAGGGTAATTTTTAACACATCTAATTGTGCCAAACCTGACACAAGGCAACTTGGATACTAGAAATATAACATGTTCTTCATCACTAATATCTCATTTTGAACACCAACAATTGATAGCTTAATTTCCATGAATAACTATGCACACTTAAAGTTGCTGTCAATGTGGGATAAATCTTTAATATTTGGCTGAAGGAAAACTGGTGGAGTTGTGATCATGAGTTGCATCCACTTGGACTTGAACATAACATGCATTTATATTAAAATCAATTTTGTCAGAATAAATCTCTTTATTGAAGGAGCAGGTGGATTGAACATCATATTGATGACGTTAGCACTCTAGGTATACTGCTAAGAAGTATGACATCGACTTTGAGCAGTTGAATCAATAATGGCAAGCATATGCTGCAAGCATCAAAAGTGAAGAGTCATTGGGCTACTGAACCCATTTCCATGGACCATGTAGACAAACTAATCTTGGGGCCCTGCAATATGTTTAGCTAGGGTTGTTGGCTTGAGATATATTTCTTCACTGTTGCCAGGAATTTTCACGAAGTTGCTGGAAAAGATTAGAGGGGAGCAAGAGGTAGCCGGGCCTCACGAGCAAGCAAGAGGGAGCCAGGGGACCAAGCAAGCAAGAGGGAGCCGGGGGAGCAAGCGAGCACTGAATCATATATTAATTGTTCATCATGGTGGATGTTCATGTGTGCATATTCAGCTGATCAAAATGCTGATCACTTTGCTGTTAGTGATATAGTGATATATATTCACGTGTGTGCGTGTGCGTGCGTGCCTGTGTGCGCATGCACACGTATATAAATTCTGATTGAGTCAAATCCCAACCACAAATATGTGTTAAGCGGAGCTTTGTGATAACCGAGGAGGATCCATTACCATATGAATGCCACTCTATGAAAATTGACATGCCTACAAACAGGAAAACAACCAATCCAAATGCCAAATGAATACACAATAAAAAAGCAAATTTTTAAAAATGTCTATTAAATTTGTTAGCACTTTACAATGGTCTGACATACCCAGAGCTTTTCTTTGAAATATGTTGGGACTTGCCTCCAGCAAAGTTCCATAATCTTTCTCCGCTTTGCATGATGCCTTTGGGTGTGTGAGGTACAGTCCACTATGTGGTCAGTGCTGAAAAATATGTTTTCAATGTGCTGCAGTACAAAATTCTGGAGTATCTGTACGGCCTTTGTGGCATTAGCTCAGGGGGTCCCAGCCTTTTCATGTCATGGCACAGCTTTCTGCTATTAAGTACACCTCCTATTTTCTCCATTGGAATTGCTCTCTAGCAAAAGCCTTCTATCTTTAAAACTTAAAAAATGCATCAAGCCATCGTCTACTGAAGCTTTCAGTAGTTTAAGAAATTTACAATGTAAGCCTTGTCACCAGTTGCATGTCAAAAACTTCTTTTTTTATTGAAAATGGACACAATTTAAAAATGTTTTCATGTCTGCATTTCTCAATGTGAAAACTCATAAATGAAGGAAGTACTGTGAGCAGCATCTTATCGATAAGTTAATGTGATACCTCAGCCTGGCTTTCGGAGCTGAGTCTCTTGATGCGGGGAGGAAGTGTTGACAGGGAACTTGCAGTGCTTGCTTCACTGACAGGCACTCCTTCCTTTTGTTGTGTTAAGAATGTCAACTTGTGCCGGTAGGTTGTGACAAGCAGTAAGAATACTGCTATAACACGATCTGAAATCAATGGATATTCTTACGCTGACACTGAAGTTTGCAGGACATGATCCATTGTGAGCTCTGTGAATTTCAATTGTTCTTTTATGACAATTTCTTTGATAATTCAGAAGTAAATGAACTAAATGGATCATGTACCCAGTCAAAGGAGGGGAAGTAGCATTCAAACTTCTCTTGTAATATTTTGAGATATGCGGAGAATGAGATTGGTATAGTTTTGCTAGCAGGGTTTACTGATGCCAGCTTGAACATCTCAACTGACCCTCTTGCCAGTTTTTCCTGCCAAAGGGCTAGTTTTGATCTGAAGCCTTGAAGTTCTTCTACGGCAGTCAGATTATTCTTATTTTGCCTGCAGTTTGACATTCAGCTCATTGAGATGGCTGAATATATCTAAAAGATAGGCAAACTTAACGTACGAGTCATTACATATTAGATCTTTGTGTGGTAATTCGTACAGAGCCGAAAACTCAACATTTCATGAAGCTCGTAAACACGAGCTTTGTCATTGTGTGTATTTTAAAAGTCTGCAACTTTGCATGTTTCATGCCCATTTTCTTTAGCTAATTTAAACACAGCATAACAGGCAGTAATTTTGATTGTACACTAGAGAAATGTTTATATTTTTAAAATTAACCTCTTAAAAAAGTTACAAACAGAAGTCTTCTTCCAATAATAATGGATCATGACTGAAAAAATGTATCAATGCTGAAGGAGACAAAATTGTGTTTAAATTAATCTTGTCTTTATACTGAACAAAAAAAATGAAAATTGCAAGGCTGAAAGAACCACTAATCTCTGCCCATTCTGTTACTCTTTACTGATGGCGACAAGAAAACTGGGAAAAAAAAATGTCAACTATGAAAATGGTTGTATTTAAAACACCATTGATGCATGGAAAAAGAAGATTCTGTTGAATCTGGTCCATGCTACTATTGACATATTTGTGACCATGTATTAAAAGTAGATTTGAGTTCTCTTTTGGAAATCTAGCCTGTGTTTCTTATAGATGATGAAAATAATTCATGATTTTTTTTGACAATTTCTATTTGCGTTGGCCTATATAGACCGTTTGAGAACATGGAAATAAAATTGATTATGTTACAAGTGAACACCTTGGTTCTTTGCTAAGTTGTGAAAATGGGTGTTTTGATTTGACTCCAATGACATAGCATTAAAGATATAAAACAAAGGAAAATTTGTGTATGCATGAACTCTAAGTCCCTTTAGACATTTGTTCATTGCTTGAACCAACATGGAAGATAATTGGGTAATTTCTTTTCATAATCATCTTTGTTTAATAAAGTTATGACTTTTTGCCCGAGTGTATTCTTGTATCATCACTTTATACTTAATAGAAAAGTATTGAAGACATTTTTATACGGTACTGTGTGCATGTGATAATTTTACAAAGATAACCACTTTTATCACAGAGACTGTCTTCTTCCTTTGTACAGGATGTGGTTTCTAGCCGTTGAATGCAAGCTAGACATTGATACTGTTAATGGGAAAGAAGATTCTATCCATTATTTGTGGTTGCACATTCTGCTCATGAGCAACCTATAAATCTAGTTTCTGCTACTGTGGTTTAAATTAAATGCCATATTTTGAATTGGCATTCTCTTCTGGCATGGTGGTAGCAACACTTTTAGACTGTCTCAGTATTGTTGCTAAGTATTAATGAGATGTCACCATTACCGTGTCATCTTGGCCGACAATAACTTGAGGCTTTGTTTCCCTAGCACAGACTTGAGACAGATGGTATAGTTTAACTTCAAACAATTTATTAAGAACTATTTACAAAGACCTCTGTAAGCACATGGTGTTCAGGACACAGACAATTCCACACCTTCCTCTCACATAGCCTCTCAGTCACCTGAATGCTGATGTCACTCTTGCTTCATTAATATCATCGTGGTCTCCATTACCCATTACTGTACACGTACCACCCCGCCCCCGTATAATCCCAAAGACTACATTTTGCGTTAAACCATTTACATGACATTTTCCAAAGTCTGTATACTGTTTACAGTTTCTATCCAACTCCTACTCTTCCCTCTTTTATCTAAATCACTGCCACCAAAAAGGCTTCAATCTTCAATAGAGAAGAGGAGAAGTAACCTGTAAAAGGCATGGAGCAATTAGAAAGTGAGGTGCAAACACTGTGGAGAGATGAGCTGCAGTGCAGACTGCGAAGAATGAGACAAGGTGTGCCATGATGGGTCTTCAGTATACTGAACGATATTTGCGATTGCTTGTCTTTTCCATTGAACAGATAGATGGGGTGGGATTGCAGCTTCCGATGACTGCTGGAAATTGAGTTGTGATCTTTACAACGATTTGATTGTAAGGGGAGAGAAAAACAGATTGAAGAGAGAAAACGTAAGGATGTGGCTATTCACACAGCGTTGAATAGGAAGATAACAAAGTAACATTTTCTGAATCTTTGATTTCTCTGCACACTGGGGAAAGGCTGAGAAGATGAAGCATTTTCAACTTCAAAGAATTTCCCTGGTTTCTCATTCACTGCTGCATGGATGACAAAAGACGTTTTTAATACGTGAGATTTGAGTAAGTCCAGAAGGTGTAAAGAAGAATGGCGAGCATCCTGAAGATATAGCAAAATATGAAGAAAAGACAATTTTCTTATTACTCTTAAGGCATTGCACTTTGTCGTGGTATCATTTCCACAATTCTTTGGGCATAAAGCTGCTCTGTGGGAGACAATGGGATGACAGTGTCAGCATAAGAAGGTCAGACTAAGCCAATGGGAAAAAACTTTCAGGCCGGGGTCATAATGAAATTCCTGTATGCGACTCTTCATCTGTAGAAGCTCTATAGTTTTGGCCTCTGCTTCCGAACTGAAGGGCCATTTAAGTGTAAGCATGGTTTGCTGATGAGATTCAAGTTTGGTCTACAGCTTACTATCATAAAAAGTAGTAAGCCCTGTATTAGGGGCAGCCTGACGGCACAGTGATTCGCACTGCTGCCTCACAGTGCCAGGGACCAGGGTTCGATTTCCAGCTTGGGTGACTGTCTGTGTGGAGTATGCATGCTCTCCCCGTCGGCGTGGGTTTCCTTCAGGTGCTCTGGTTTCCTCCCACAGTTTGAAAATTGTGCTGATTAGCTGCATTGACCCGAACAGGCGCCGGCATGAATTTCACAGTAACATCATTGCAGTGTTAATTAAGCCTTACTTGTGATTAATAAATAAACTTTAACTTTAGTTCCTTAGTGGTTTGGTCCAACTTGGAATCAAGCTATATTTCTCCCTGAGAAGTCTACTGTGGTCAGCCAGTGATTTACAATGCGTCTCATTGGTAGGTCCAATGGTCACCATCTTTTTCAGTGCCTCCTATTTCTCAGCCTTCCTGCTCATCTGCAAAAAGAAGTAAAAGATCTGAAATGTCCCCCTGTGGTACAGTGGATGGTTCTTCTACAGTCAGGAGATATTTGCTGCATAATAAATAAACCTCCAATTGCAGTTAGATGAACGCAGAGTAATTTCTCGAACAAATAACCATGACTCTTCAGAAAAGACAATGGAGGTTCCAGCCAATTGACAGTAGAGTCATAAAGATTGGAATGAGATCTGGAATCTCGGCTTCTAACGTATCATCTCCTGCAGTGGCTTTCCCCTCATTCATGAAAGACCCATCAAAAATCTAAAAGCACGGTTGGCAGATGGTCACCATCTTTTTCAGTGCCTCCTATTTCTCAGCCTTCCTGCTCACCTGCAAAAAGAAGTAAAAGATCTGAAATGTCCACCTGTGGTACAGTGGATGGTTCTTCTACAGTCAGGAAATATTTGCTGCATAATAAATAAACCTCCAAGTGCAGTTGCTGAATCAAAGTCTGCTGGTCCTTCAACCAACTTTTGAAATTCATCCTTGGATACTATTTCTCTGTCTTCTGCTGAAACCTCATTGAGCTTCTGGGCAGATTTTCTGGCCCGCGCGCCCCAAAGCCAGCATGGTCTGTGTCCTGCCCTCTGATTCTCATGGTGGGCGGGATGAGAAAATTCTGCCCTTGGTGGCATGGTGGCACAGTGGTTAGCACTGCTGCCTCACAGTTCCAGGGACCTGGGCTTGATTCCTGGCTGGGGTCACTGTCTGTGTGGAGTTTGCACATTCTCCCATGTCTGCACAGGTTTCCTTTCAGGTGCTCCAGTTTCCCCCCACAGTCCAAAGACGCACAGGTTAGTGGATTTGCCATGCTAAATTGCCCCTTAGTGTCCTGGGATGCATAGGTGAGAAGAATTAAGCATTTGGGGTTACGGAGATAGCATCTGGATGGGATTCTTGTCAGTGCAAACTCGATGGGGGTGAGTGGCCTCTTTCTGCATTGTAGGGATTTTATGTATAAGACTTAAACATGCTGACCTGCTAAACAGAGAACTCAGCTGGTTCTGTAAAATGTAAAGAGTTTTGATAATTTATTTTTCATAACATTATGGTGAACTGGCCCATTAAACAAAGAACATTACAGCACAGGAACAAGCCCTTTGGCCCTCCAAGTCTGCACCGACCATGTCCGACTAAACGAAAACCCCGACCCCACGGGAACTGTATCCCTCTGTTCCCATCGTATTTATGTATTTGTCAAGGTGCCCCTTTAAAAGTCACTGTCACATCTGTTTCCACTACCTCCCCTGGTAATGAGTTCCAGGCACCCACCACCCTCTGTGTTTAAAAAAAACTTACCTTGCACATCTCCTTTAAACCTTGCCCCTCGCACCTTAAACCTATGTCCCCTATTAATTGAGCCTTCCAGCCTGGGAAAAAGCTTCTGACTATCCACTCTGTCCATGCCTCTCATAATCTTGTAGACTTCTATCAGGTCGCCCCCTCAACCTCCATCATTTGAGTGAGAACAAACCAAGTTTCTCCTACCTCTCCTCATAGCTAATACCCTGCATACCAGGCAACAACCTGGTAAATCTTTTCTGTAACCTCTCCAAAGCCTCCACATCGTTCTGGTAGTGTGGCGACCAGAATTGAATACTATATTCCAAGCGCGGCCTAACTAAGGTTCTGTAAAGCTGCAACATGACTTGCCAATTTTTAAACTCTGTACCCCAACCGATGAAGGCAAGCATGCCGTATGCCTTCTTGACTACCCCACTTCTCCACCTGTGTTGCCACTTTGCGACCTGTGTACCTGGACATGCAGATCCCTTTGCCTATCAATACTCATGAGGGTTCTGCCATTTATTGTATATTTCCTATCTGTATTAGACCTTCCAAAATACATTGCCTCACATTTGTCCAGTTAAACTCCATCTGCCATTTCTCTGCCCAAGTCTCCAATCAATCTATATCCTGCTGTATCCTCTGGCCTTCATCGCTATTCGTAAATCCAACAACCTTTGTGTCTTCCGCAAGCTTACTAATCAATCCAGTTACATTTTCCTCCAAATCATTTTTATATATATATTACAAACAGCAAAGGTCTCAGCACTGATGCCTGAAGAACGCCACCTGTCACAGCCCTCCATTCACAAATGTAGTCTTCCACTGCTACCCTCTATCTTCTATGACTGAGCCAGTTCTGTATCCACCTTGACAGCTCACCTTTGATCCCATGCGACCTCACCTCCTGCACCAGTCTGCCATAGGGACCTTGTCAAAGGCCTTACTGAAGTCCTACCCTCGTCAATCATCTTTGTCACTTCCTTGAAAAATTCGATCAACTTAGTGAGACACAACCTCCCCTTCATAAAATCATGTTGCGCCTTGTTAATATGTTCAGTTATTTCCAAGTGGGAGTAACTCCTGGCTCGAAGAATCCTCTCCAATAATTTCCCTACCACTGTCGTCAGGCTCACTTGCCAGCCTGATTGTTTAGAGGCCTGTGCCTCCAGGTCCTTGTAACTTTATTAGATGGTTAAACTTTTACTACTTTTAAGTCAGTCCAATCTATCCAGTTTCGAGCTCAAACCCTGTGCCATAGCTTTGAATTCCCAACTGCCAGAGTTCCTAAATTGGGTTCTTTGATTTCTCACAGAAAATCATGTTGGAAAGATGTATTTCCTATTCTGTATCTGAAAATTGTTTGGAACATGTTCTTGCATCTATCCCTTGAATGCTGTTTGAGATTTACAAAGCTGTTTAAAATGACCACAGTCTTGCTGCAGAAAAAAAACATTCAGATTCCCCTGTGGGGCAGTCTTTGCATGTTGTCTGATGACATTGCATCTAGAGCACTTGAACGTGGGTCAAGAGTCCTCCTCACCTGTCGATAATTTTGGTGGGCTTTTTTGCAGATGTTTTGGTGGGCAGGGCTCACGACCTTTGGCCCATGTACTAGGTCAATACCTCGCTAGCCCTATATCACTCCAAATTGCACCCTGATTTTGGTATCTCAACTTGGCCTTCCTGATGATTTATCTGGTCAGATCCTCTTTGGATTGTGACCAATCAGACATGTATTGTCAAGGACACCTACTGCAATGTGGTTTCTATCAATTTGCATATTAAGGCTCCAAATTGCAGGTACTTGCCAACCAATTTCAGTAATCAATGAAGGAATCAATGTATTCTGCTGGTCTTTGGCTTCCCTGACTGAAATTTGATTTCAATAACGGAATTCCTTTTGGAGATGAAGTATTTCTCAAGGGCCAAGGCTCCCACGGTGCCTTGCACATAAGGACATCTTCAGCTTTATCTCTCTCATCATATAAAAGTGATACAGATCTGGTCTTTGAGTTTTCCCTTATAAATGCAAAGCTGTTTGAACTTTATCTTCCAGTGCCCCTATTGCTGGCCTTCCTGCGGACCCTCAATGTGTTGAAAAGGTTATGGAAGTCGTGGTGTCTACTCAATGGCTGTTACATTGGGTTTCTCTCACTGTCTCCTCATTGCGGTACATTTTGGTTATGATCTTTGTTGCAAAGTCGATTTGTTTAATTATTGTTAGTCGTGGGTTGCTGATCTGTGGCTGCAGTTTGCTAGACTGTCGCATCAGCACTAGCACCATGTTTTGATGAAGTTTCACTTTACCATGTCTTCTTGGCTGACTGTACCTTGATAAGACTTGCTTCCCTGTGGCATGCTTGAGGTAGGTGGTTATAGCTTAACTTCAAACAATTTACTAAGAATTAAAGACCTCAGTCTAAGCACATGCTATTCAGGATACAGACTATTCTGCACCAAGATCTCTTGGAGTTTCTCGATTATCTGACAGTTGATGCCACTTTTTCATCATTAATATCAACATAGTCTCATTAACATATTCATTATCCAATACTCTACACAAACAAGTGGGGGAAATTGTTATGTAAAATTTTAGGCTAATTGTTGAGCAAGTCATTCACTTGTACTGAACTCCAGTCTGTGGACAAGTAAGCTCCTTGCTATAATTTTAGATCTGCTGTTGATAACACCTGTGATTTAGCAAAATCAATTGCATGTGAAAACCATATCTCTTGCTTCCTTTAATAGACACTTACCACCCAGCCAACTACTTATCCACATGGGATTAAAGTGCAGCTAAGTGCATTTGATATAGAAAAGGCTGTGACCCCTGAATGTGTCCTAGTGCGCTGAGGATCTGTACACCATAGCTAGCCACTCACCCAGCAAAGCTATTTCAGTACCTCAACGATGATGGACCCCACCTAATAATGTAAAAGAGTGCCCAGACGTCTGGGCACGTTCTATCCAGAAACAAACTGGATAAATCTAACCCAGGCAATTATCAGCTTGCTTGAATCTTCAAGTCCATCATTAAATGGTACTTTCTCACAATGCTAAATTCAGGTTTTTACAGGACCCACTGGCTTCAGGGAAAATTGAATGACAGCAAGCAGAGTATCAATTCTCTCAATAGTTTTTATTTGTTTGTGGGAGATGAGCAGCTCATTTAGCTGCACACACAATGTTGTAAGAGAGAGAATTCTGTGTTTTTGACCTAGCAACTGATGGAGCTCAGAGTCAGGATGGTGTATGGCTTGAGAAGAATTTGCAGGTAGTGATGCTCTTGTGTATCTGCTGCCCTTCTCCTAACTATCAGAGGTTGTGTGAATGAGGTTTGGCAGGTTGCTGCTGTGCATCTTGTAAGTGGTACATACTGCTGGCGCTGTGTATTGGTGAATAGGGTGCCAGTCAAGTGGGTGTTTGGTCTTGGATGTTGTCGAGTTTCTTGAGTGATTTTGGATCTGCACTTATCCAAGCAATTGGAGAGTATTCCATCACATTCCTGACATGTGTCCTGTAGATGGTGGGATATGCTTTGGGGAATCAGGCGATGTGTCACTTGCTGCACCATTCCCAGCTTCTGACCTGCTGTTGTTGCCACAATATTTATGTGGCTTGTCCACTTAAGTTTCCAGTCAAGCATAGTGGGAGATGCCGCAATTGTGATGCTGTTGAACATCAAGGGAAATGGCTACATCTCGTTCATTTGAGACAGTGATGCTACTCGCTACTTCTGAATATTATCCAGGTTTGCTGCAGGAGAAGGCAGTCTGCTTCAGTGTTTAAGGAGTGGTGAATGGTGTGAATTGCTGCCATCACCAGTGAACATCATCTTCATTTATAATCTGATAGAGGGAAGAGCCTTGGTGAAGCAGCTGAAGCTGGTTGGCTTTGTTTACTCACCTGAGAAACTCCTACAGTGATGCCCTAGAGATCCTCTTCAGAATGTATTATTAGAGTGGAAGCCAGTTTTGTTCTTCAAACATTGATGGATGAATGAGACTTATGATTTCAGAAATAGGCAGCAGAATTCAGGTTGAGCACAGGTTCACAGAAGATAGAAGATGGGAGGCTGGCCAGGAGAGTATTGAAATAGTTGAGACCAGGGAGAGCAAAAGCATGGATAATGTTTCAGCAGCAGTTGAGTTGTGGTAGTGAGATAGAAGTAGAATATACTTTGCTACAAAATGCAATCCTTGTGGGTAACATTTTAAAAAGGTCAAAATGCCCTGAAACATGAAACTCCTCAATTAACTCAAGTGAGTATGGAGAAATTTGGTACACTCGGGGAATGGAATACCCATTTAACCTTGTGACATTCTTGTTCTATTGAATTGGACACACAGCCATGATCATGATGAATGGCCTCCTCCTGCTTCTATCTTTGATGTTTCTATGTACATTCTGCATTAATGCATTAACTGAGTAGAAGAGACATGAGAAAATGTTTGATCTACCAGAAATCCTCAGCATTAAAAAGAAATGTACCAACGAAACTTACCAAGGAAATAAACTTGCAGTGACATTTTCAAATATATGGCTGGATTTTCTGTGGGCTTGAGAAAGTCTGACCTGTCCAGTTTCCAAAATGGACACCTGAGCCATGTGTGACTTTGCGTGGAAATTTTGTATTTCACACAGGAGTTGCATTTGCAGTGCAATTGCAAGCTGCAGTGGAATGCGGGAGGATTATGACTGCAGTGGTAGGCCAATTAGAAGGGTCTCTGACACAGTAGCCTAGCTCCCAACGTTGCTTAAAAATCCTTTAAAACCTCACCTCACTCGTACACCCCATGCCCCTTAGATCAACCATGTCATCTTCAAGCTCCCCTTGTACCTTACATTGATACTTACTAGTCACCACTATGCACAGAACTCTAGTGCTAAAATAACAATGGGAATTATTTTAAAATTATGCAAACATACAAAATAGAAGCGGGAGTAGGCCACTTAGTGAGCATGTTCACCATTTGTGAGGATCGTAGCTGATGTGTGTTTGAAATTCCACATTCCTATCTACCTCTGATATCCTACGATTCCCTTGATTAACAAGAATTGACCCCTAATTTTAAAACAGTGCCCATTAGTTCTGGACGCTCCCATAGTAGGAAACATAGAATCGCTGCAGTGCAGAAGAAGACCATTTGACCTGTCAAGTCTGCACTGACTCTCTGACCGAGTATCGGCCCAACCCCACCCATCCCATAACTCCATGCATGTACTCTGCTAATCCCCTTAACCCACACACCTATGGACACTAAAGGGGAAATTTAGCATGGTCAATCCACCTAACCTGTACATCTTTGGACTGAGTAGAAACCAGAGCACCTGGAAAAACCCACGCAGAAATAGGGGGGAATGTGCAAACTCCACAAAGACAGTTGCCCAAGGCTAGAATTGAACATGTGTCCCTGGCACTGTGAGGCAGCAGTGCTAACCATTGTGCCACAATGCTGCCATCATTTCCTTCTTCACCTTGTCAGGAACATCCAGAATCTTGTATATCAAGCCATTCCTTACTTTACTAAACTTCAGTGGAAAGAAACGCATCCTATTCAATTGATTCCCATAACTGCGCAAAGTATTTGAGATATGGGCTCACGAATGTCTTGTATAGCTGAAACATAACATCCTTTTTTTATATTCATTTCCTTCATAATAAAATATAGCATTTCATTAGCTTTCTCACTTACTTGTTTTCCCTACATAAAAACTTTTCGTGACTCATTGGAACATGCATTGGAACATCTTAATCTCACTGCATCTTGGAATTCTGTAGTCATTCTCCATTTAAGTATTACTGTGCTTCTTCATTCTTCCTGCCTAAGTGAACAACTTCTCATTTTGCTCCTTTTATACTTCCTGTGCCAGATTTTTGTTGACTCACTCAGCCTAAGTATTTTCTACAAGACAGCCAATCTTTTGTCCTTGCTATTAAGTTCTGTCTACATAATGAAATTTTATTTTACACAGTAACCTCTGATTTGGCTCCTTATTAAATGCCTTTTGGAAATCCAAGTACGGTATGTCGACAAGCTTACCTTTTATCCATGATGCAAGTTACTGTTTCAAAGAACCCCAATCAATTGGTTTAGAATGATTTCCTTTTCACAAAATAATGTTGATTCTGTTTGATTGCCTTAAATTTTTGTAAGCACCCAGCCATAAACACCTTAATGATTAATGATTAATTATAGCACCTTTCCCACGCTACACCAAGCCAGCTGGAGTATAGTTTCCTATTGTCTTGTTTCCTTTTCTGTTGGGTAGAGGGGTTATATTTGCCACTTTCCAGCCTGATGGAACCTTTCCAGAACGTGGTGAATTTTTAAAAGTTAATCCCAATGCATCAACTACCTCATTAGCCACTTCTTTTAAGTCCCTAGAATGACGTTCATCATGACATGGAGACTTACCAACCTGCAGCTCCATCAGTTTGCTTCGTAAGTTTTCCCTGGTAATTTCAAGTTCGTCTCTCCCTTTCACCACTTGATTTATGGATGTTGCTGGAATGGTTTTTGTTCCTAACAAACAAACAAACAAAGTCCCACTGTTTGCGAGTGTTATGTTCCCGCAAAATCTTGCGAATGGGAAAAATGCTTTTGAATAGGACTCAGTTAGATAGGTTTCAGCGATGCAAGGAGGGCAGCATTGGTTTGGACAGTACTATGGTACTGTAACTGAATACAATGGACAGAGGAGCCTCTGAGCGATACAGCACCAAAGACTTTGGGTGATAATTTTGTTTAAAAAACTCCAATGAACTATTCCCAACCATTGTACAAGTCCATCACTGTGCTGGTTTCTCTTATCCATTGGCTTGAAATGGCAGCCAGATGAGAATAGACTAATATACTGTTGCTGCAGCTGGTTCCTGTTACTTTAAGACATTGCTGGATCTGTATCATCCAGACCGTTGTAAGAAGGGCTAAGATGATCCTGCAATGGTATAACTTTTTTGGTGAAGACGTGCCCATAGATCTTGTATTGGTTGTACCATTGTTGCACAGGGTGGCACGATAGCACTGTGGTTAGCACTGCAGCCTTACAGAACCAGGGACTTGGGTTTGATTCCAGTCTTGGGTTACTGTGTGGAGTTTGCACGTTCTCCCTGTGCCTGTGTGAGTTTTCTCTGGTTTCCTCCCACAGTCCAAAGATGTGCAAGCTAGGTGAATTGGCCATGCTAAGTTGCCCCTTAATTTCCCAAGGTATGTAGGTTAGGGAGATTATCGGGGTAAATACGTGGGGTTATGGGGATGGGATGGCAGGTGGGTCTGGGTGGGATGCTCTGCTGGGGGGTTGGTGCAGACTCAATGGGCCAAAAGACCACCTCCTGCACTGTGGGGATTCTCTGATTGTTAACTGAGGATTCAGCTAAATACTCGGAGAGAAGCTGTGAGGGAGACAGAGTGAGTTTTAAAGTGCTTTGTTTCTGAAAATGACATATGTGAGTAGACTGCTGAGCCAATTTACAACATCTGCCATAGTTGTATCTGCCATTTAATATCTGGTTCGTCAGTTGATCTATGTTTAACTTGTATTGACTTTGGGTTTCAGTATGTGTGGTTACCCAAGAGAGCATTCAGTGTGTGCTTTGACTCATTTACAATAATTTTTCTTTTGTTTTATATCATGGAATCTTGTGGTTTAATGACTTCAATAAATAATTGGGATTTTGGATATTTTTTGCTGAACAGATTTGCTAACTATATTGAATGTCTTGATCGAACACTTCATAATAGCATGAGGAAAGTCACTGAGACCCATTGGAGAAACCACTGGTGTTATGATTTCCTTTATAGAGTCTAATGAAATGTAAAGATCATTCATGAGGAAATAAAGGATGATAGTGCACCAGAAACCTTGTTCTGTGCTCATTTAACTGCATAAAAGATTTCTCGTTTTCCAGCCACAACATGACAAGTTATACTCAGCCGTAAGTCACATTTTGCGGATCTTGCCAATCTGTTGAATATTACAATAATTGTAAAACGATGTCCATTTTACTAATCCTCCACTGTTGCTACTTTTGCATGCTGAAATGAATTGCTCTTTTGTGACAAAGGCCTCAAAAATCTCATTGATTGGTCAGGTGTAAAATGAGAGTGGATCTATTGGTACTTGTGGATGAAATGAAAAATTGGGTGGTGTCAGAATTTGGGGAGAGGACACAATCTTCCAATTTTATCTGCCATTTAAGTTAGGCATTAAGCCCCAGTAGACTCCCCAATATGAATAAAGAAAGATCCAATATTTGTCCTGGAGAGAGAATGAAGATATGTAAATATTGTGTTTAGTCCTGCATTATTGTCACCTGTCCTTAACTCCTCTCGCTGATGCTACCCTCAGCCCATGACCTCCGCTAAAATATTAAGAACTTTCCCCTATAACTAATACCACTATAAAACAGGGATATCTTAAATCTTATCAATAATGAAGAAAGGCTGTCAATTGGGATGAATTGTGCTATGTATGAAACAGAAAATTAGAACTTCACTTTGATTTGGCTTTTTTCCAAATTTTATTTGTTTTTTTTATTTTCACGCATCCTTGATTTAAGACTTTGATTTGTAATTACGTTAAAAGGAGGAAATATGGGTTCCCAGTCTGATTATTATTCATATAATTTACATGTTGGAGGAGGAACAGCAACAGAAGTCTGGAAAAGGTGATGCTGCAGGTGGCCCGCATCCTCTGCGGATCGCCAGCGACCCTGATCTATAGCACCAGAAGATTTTCGATTATTTCTCGCTACTTAGTACAGTGCTATGATTTTTAAAAAATTATTTCACAGGATTTGGGCATAGCCAATTTAGGCCAGCATTTAGTGTCCATTGCTAATTGCTCTTGAGAAAGTGCTGTTGAGCTGCGGTCTTGAACTGCTGCAGTCCACATGGTGCAAGTACATCCACAGTGTTGTTAGGGAGGGAGTTGCAGGCTTTTGAAACTTCGGGGTAGTAGTGCTACCAGCATCTGCAGCCTTTGTCTTGCCCATGGTGGTATACATTTGGAAGTGCTGTCAAAGGAGTCTTACTGAGTTGCCGCAGTGCACCTTGTACATGGTGCAGACTGCTGCCAATGAACATTGTTGGCAGAGGGTGTGAATGTTTGCCTTGGATAATGTTGAGTTTCTTGAGTGGTGTTGAAACTGCACTCATCCAGTATTCCATCACACTCCTGAACTGTGCCTTGTGGATGGTAAACAGGCTTTGGAGAGTGAAAAAGTAAGCTACTCTCCACAGAATTCTGATTCTCTGATCTGCTCTTGTAATCACTATGTTTATATAGCTAATCCAGTAAAGTTCCTGATCATTGGTTAAACCCTAGGATGTTAGTCGTGAATTCAGAAATGGTAATGCTCTGAAGTTAAGGGGAGATAGTTAGATTCTTTCTTGTTGGCAATGCTCATTTTCTGGTGTGAACACTGTCTGTGTGGAGTTTGCACATTCTCCTCGTGTCTGCGTGGATTTCCTCCGGGTACTCTAATTTCCTCCCACAGTCCAAAGATGTGTGGGTTAGGTTGATTGGCCATGCTAAGAAATTGCCCCCTGGGTGTCCAGCAATGCGTGGGTTACGGGGATTAGTGGGTATGATTTGGGGGTAGGGCCTGGATGAGATTATGTTCAGTGCAGACTTGATGGGCTAGAGGGCTTCTTTCTGCACTTTAGGGTTCTATGATTCTATTAATGTACCTTGCCACTTTATCAGCCCAAGCTTTATTATCTGAGAAATCGTGAATTTTGCTGAACATTGTGCAATCACTGGTGAATGTCTCTGACTTCTGACCTTATGATGGAGGGAAGGTCATTGATGAAGCAGGCCTAGGGCACTACTCTGAGGAACTCCATGAAGCAATGTCATAGGACTGAGATGATTGACTTTTGTGCTAAGTATGACTAGAGCAAGTGGCGAGGTTTCCAACTGATTCCCATTGACATCAGTTACTTTAGGTCAGGCTTCTTTATGCCACATTCTGACAAATACTGTCCTGAACTGAAGGGTAGTCATGCTCACCTCACCTCTGGAGTTAAACTTTTTTTTGTTTGGACTAAGGCTGTAATGAGGTCAGGAGCTGAGTGGCCCTTGTGGAACCCGAACTGTGCATCAGTGAGCAGAATAAGTGCCACTTCATAGCACTGTTGACAAAACATTCCATCACTTTTCTAATGATTGAGAGTAGACTGATGGGGTAGTTATCGACCAGGTTGGATTTGCCCTGCTTTTTACATATGGGACATACTGATCAGATTTCACCCTTTGCAGGTACATAGATGCTTGTGTTGTAGCTGCATTGGAACAGCCTATCTAAGGATGTAACAAGATTCAAGTGCTGGTGAAAGTACTGTTGCTGGAATGGTATTATTTAGGGGGCCCTGAGTCAGTGTTAATTAGTCCCAGGGCATCTCCCTCCTCACTATATCACTGAGCCAACTATCTCTGTTGGGTATGTCCTGTCCTACTAACAGGATAGAACTAGAGGCGGAGTCTGGGTTATAATTGTCTGTAAGGTACTATTACATGATTATGACTAGTCAGACAGTTGCTTGAGTAGTCAGTGGGATAACTCTCTTAATTTTGGCAAAGTCCCCAGATGTTAGTAAGGGGAATTTTGCAGAGTCGTCAGACATTGGTTTGCTGTTGTTGTTTCTAGTGTCTGTTGAGGACGGATTCAATTGGTTTCATTCCTTTTTGTATACCTTGTAAAACTGTTGTTGCAACTAAGTGGCTTGCTAGGCCATTGCAGAGGACATTTGAGAGTCAGTTACACCACTGTGGCTCTGAAGTTGCATGTAGGCCAGGCCAGGAAAAGAAATTCTTCCCTAAAGGACATTAGTGAACCAGAAGGGTTTTTGCTACAATCAACAGTGTCAGTCACAATTACCAAGATTTGCTTTATAGTAGCAGATTTATCAACTGAAATTAAAGTGTGCCAGCTGGCATGTTGGAATTCAAACCCATGAACATAGTGTATTAGCTTGGGCCTCCTCATTGCTCATCCTGCAACATTACCACTAAGCCACTGCCTTCCTTTTCAACAAGGGTCCCGCTGGAGAGATCATCAAACTTTGTTCACAAACATAATGCGCTCTGTGGTTCAGAAAGTCACTCATACGGCTGGAGTTTTTCTAAGCGGGCAAGAAATCAAAATTGGGACTATGTGCATGTCCTGATCTCCCCTCTGGAGGGAAATAGTCACTGATTGGGATTTTCACAGAAATGTCCTTAATTGAAAGCTTCACTTTCCAATTTAAAGGTGGAAGTTGGGCTTCTGAAGCCAGATGATTGACCATAGGTTTCAATGTTGAAATGCCTTCTCACCAATATGGCAAACTTTATATAAGAAATGGCCACTGTTATCACTTAGGTGGGGTGGGGCATGGGAGCCTCTCTACAAGGCAGCATGGCATTGCTCACTCACCCAGCCAGACTGACAGAATTGGTCACTAAGTCTGCTTGGAGCACTGCTTCCCTGCCCGCCTGGCGGGTACCTGTCTCTGAGCAGCGAAATTGTCCTACCCAAGTCAGCCTCGTTTATTTGGGCTTAATAATTGATGAGTTTAATTGACCACTGATCTTGCCTCCACTAAAATGGTTAGCACCAGAAATAGTGTTGGGAAACCAACCCACTGGGCATGAAAATTCTGTCCATGGTGTTTAATTTCTTGACCACTGGAACAGTTTAAAGGAACAACAGCTTCAAGAGTCTTTTGCCACATCAGGCAATGAATTTTTTGGAAAATGCAAGTAAGCATAGGAACAGAAGTAAACCATTTAACCCGTTAGTTTGTTCTACCACTCATGGAGATGGGATAGGCATGAACCTCGGGTCAGTAGTTTTAGCTGGGGGAAGGGTAATTATGAGGCTATTAGGAGGGAATTAGGAAGCATAGGTTGGACTAGGAGACTACAGGGTCTCGGAACGTCCGAAATGTGGAGTTTTTTCAAGGAGCAGCTACTGCGAGTCCTTGATATGTATGTCCCTGTCAGGCAAGGAGGAATTGGTCAAGCTAGGGAACTGTGGTGCACTAGGAAAGTTGATTCGCTGGTTAAAAAGAAAAAGGAGGCTTATGTCCGGATGAGACTCGAGGGCTCAGGTAGTGCACTAGAAAGCTTTAGATTGGCTAGGAGGGAGTTAAAGAGAGAGTTAAGAAGGGCTAAAAGAGGACATGAGAAGACTTTGGCTGATAGGATTAAGGAGAATCCTAAGGCGTTCTATAGATATGTTAAGAACAAAAGGTTGGTTAGGGCAAGATTAGGGCCAGTTAGAGACAGCAGTGGGAATTTGTGTGGAACCGGAAGAGATTGGAGAGGCATTGAACCAATATTTCTCTTCGGTGTTCACGCAGGGGGACATAAATGTAGCTGAGGAGAACACTGGGTTACAGGGTTGTAAACTGGACAGTATTGCAGTTGATAGGGAGGATGTGCTAGATATTCTTGAGGGTTTGAAAATAGATAAGTCCCCTGGGCCGGACGGGATTTAACCTAGGATTCTCTGGGAGGCAAGGGAGGCGATTGCAGAACCTCTGGCTCTGATCTTCAGGTCGTCATTGGTCACCGGTATAGTGCCAGAAGATTGGAGGTTAGCGAATGTTGTCCCATTGTTTAAGAAGGGGAACAGAGACTTCCCCGGGAATTATAGACCGGTGAGTCTTACTTCTGTTGTGGGCAAGGTTTTAGAAAAAATTATTAGGGATAGGATTTATAGTTATTTGGAGAGTAATGAATTGATTAGAGACAGTCAGCATGGTTTTGTGGAGGGTAGGTCGTGCCTTACTAACCTTATTGAGTTTTTTGAGAAAGTGACCAAAGAGGTGGATGGGGGTAAGGCAGTTGACGTGGTATATATGGGCTTTAGTAAGGCGTTTGATAAGGCTCACCATGGAAGGCTTCTGCAGAAATTGCAGATGTATGGGATTGAGGGTGATCTAGGAAATTGGATTAGGAATTGGCTGGCGGTTAGGAGACAGAGGGTGGTGGTTGATGGTAAGTATTCGACATGGAGTTCAGTTACGAGTGGTGTGCCTCAGGGATCTGTTTTGGGGCCACTGCTGTTTGTAATTTTTATAAATGATCTGGATGAGGGTATAGTTGGGTGGATTAGTAAATTTGCTGATGACACCAAAGTCGGAGGTGTGGTAGATAGTGAGGAAGGATGTCTTAGTCTACAGGGAGACTTGGACAAGTTACAGAGCTGGGCCGAGAGGTGGAGAATGGAGTTTAATGCAGAAAAGTGTGAGGTAAATCACTTTGGCAGGAATAACGGATGTGTAGAGTATAGGGCTAACGGTAGGACTCTGAATAGTGTGGATGAACAGAGGGATCTAGGTGTATGTGTACATAGATCCCTGAAAGTTGGGAATCAAGTAGAGAGGGTTGTTAGGAAGGCACATGGTGTCTTGGCGTTTATTGGTAGGGGGATTGAATTTAGGAGTCGCAGCATCATGTTGCAACTGTACAAAACTCTGGTGCGGCCGCACTTGGAGTATTGTGTACAGTTCTGGTCCCCACATTACAGGAAGGATGTGGAGGCTTTGGAGAGGGTGCAGAGGAGGTTTACCAGGATGTTGCC
Organism: Carcharhinus amblyrhynchos; assembly: GCF_965287045.1. Lineage (NCBI taxonomy): Eukaryota > Metazoa > Chordata > Chondrichthyes > Carcharhiniformes > Carcharhinidae > Carcharhinus > Carcharhinus amblyrhynchos. The sequence continues at coordinate 36,949,304 of NC_137340.1, forward strand.
TGGTATGGAGGGGAGGTCCTATGAGGAGAGACTGAGGGATTTGAGGTTGTTTTCGTTAGAAAGAAGGCGGCTAAGAGGGGACCTTATTGAAACATATAAGATGATTAGAGGTTTAGATAGGGTGGATAGTGATAGCCTTTTTCCTCGGATGGAGAAAGCTAGCACGAGGGGGCATAGCTTTAAATTAAGGGGTGGTAGTTATAGGATGGATGTCAGGGGTAGGTTCTTTACCCAGAGGGTGGTGAGGGATTGGAATGCCCTGCCTGCTGCAGTTGTAAATGCGCCTAGTTTGGGGGCGTTTAAGAGATCCGTGGATAGGTTTATGGATGGTAAGGGTTTGGTTTAGGTTAGAGGGTCATTGTTTTTTAACTGGTCGGCGCAACATCGTGGGCCGAAGGGCCTGTTCTGCGCTGTAATGTTCTATGTTCTATGATAGCTGAACTGTGCTTCATTTCAGAGCAGCCCAATTTGATAACATTTGATGCATAACGAAGACAACTGAGTAGGCATTAATTCTGATTGGGTTGTGGGAGTTCCACGATTATTTAGAATAACAAACTGCACTGTGTCCATTATAAACTTTAGAATCTGTGATGTGAATCAAAAGGGGGCTGATTGTGGATAAGTCCCCAGGACCGGATGGAATGCATCCAAGGGTTCTGAAGGAAATGGCGGAGGTGATAGTGGATGCCTTGGTGATTATTTTCCAAACGTCGCTGGATTCCGGGGAAGTGCCGGAAGATTGGAAAACGGCTAATGTTACGCCGTTGTTTAAGAAGGGTGGCAGGCAAAAGGTGGGGAATTATAGGCCGGTTAGTTTAACGTCTGTTGTAGGAAAAATGTTAGAATCCGTGATCAAGGAGAAAATAGCGAGGCATCTTGAGGAGAATTGTTTGGTAGAGCAGACGCAGCACGGTTTCGTTAAGGGGAAGCCGTGTCTGACGAATTTATAGGAGTTCTATGAGGATATGTCTAGGGCGGTGGATAGAGGAGAGCTGGTGGATGTGGTCTTTCTTGATTTTCAGAAGGCGTTTGACAAGGTGCCTCATAAGAGGTTATTGCAGAAGGTCAGGGGGCATGGAGTTGGGGGTAGGGTGTTAGCGTGGATAGAGGATTGGCTGTCAAATAGGAGGCAGAGAGTGGGGGTCAACGGGTGCTATTCGGATTGGCGGATGGTGACTAGTGGAGTGCCCCAGGGGTCGGTGCTGGGGCCTCAGCTATTTACCATTTATATAGATGATCTGGAGGAGGGAACCGAGTGTATGGTGTCGAAATTTGCTGATGACACCAAGATTGGTGGAACGGCGAATTGTGCGGAGGGTGTGGAGAGTCTGCAGAAGGATCTAGATAGGCTGGGCGAATGGGCCAGGAACTGGCAAATGGAATTTAATGTTGGCAAATGTGAGGTTATCCACTTTGGTAGGAATAATGGTAGGAAGGACTATTACTTGCGTGGCAAAAAACTGCAGCATGCGACGGTGCAGAGGGACCTCAGGGTCCTTGTGCATGAGTTGCAAAAGCCCAGCCTGCAGGTGCAGCAGGTGGTCAGGAAGGCAAATGGGATGCTGGCCTTCATAGCGAGGGGGATTGAATATAAAAGTAGGGAGGTCTTGCTGCAGCTGTATAGGGCATTGGTGAGGCCGCAGCTGGAGTACTGTGTGCAGTTTTGGGCACCGTACTTATGCAAGGATATTTTGGCCTTGGAGGGAGTGCAGAGGAGGTTTACTAGGCTGATACCAGAGTTGAGGGGGTTGAGCTATGAGGAGAGGCTGAATAAACTAGGCTTGTACTCGATAAGAGTTGAGAAGAATGAGGGGAGATCTCATTGAGACGTATAAGATGATGAATGGGATGGATAGGATAGAGGTGGAGAGACTCTTCCCGCTCAGAAAGGACAGTAGGACTAGGGGGCACAGCCTCAAGATAAAAGGGGGGCGGTTTAGAACGGAGTTGAGGAGGAACTTCTTCACTCAAAGGGTGGTGAATCTCTGGAATTCTCTGCCCATTGAAATGGTGGAGGCTGCCTCGCTCGATATTTTTAAGACGCGGGTTGATAGGTTTTTGATAGGCGAGGGGATTAAGGGTTATGGGGAGAGGGCGGGAATGTGGAACTGAGCCGCGACAGATCAGCCATGATCTTATTGAATGGCAGGGCAGGCTCGAAGGGCTAGATGGCCTACTCCTGCTCCTATTTCTTATGTTCTTATGAAAGGATTTTCCCCCTCTTAGAGTGTGACAACAGACACTGCATCCTGATTGTTAAAGGTTGTCTCACTTTCACAAAAACAAAGTGCAGGAAAAAATGCCCACATAGGTGTCACATGCTTTGGGATATCGTGAGGTCATGTAAAGCTCTTTATAAATTCAGATTCCTTTGCACCAAAATTTGAGGTAGATACAAGTAAATTATTTTATTGTTTCATTTTTATTGTAACTGCAGCAACAGAAAACCAACAAACAGTAAGTGAGGTAAGGGAACAAAATGATTTAAAATAATTTCTGTGTAAGTGACCCGAACAATTGTGCATCAATGAATTCATTAAATTAATTTAAGAATGGTATTGGGACCTTACAAATAGCCACCAACAACCAAGCATTAAAGGATTCTTGTATTGTAATATATTGAGCTTTGACAAAAGGTCGTCTGGACTTGAAACGTTAGCTCTTTTCTCTCCTCACAGATGCTGCCAGATCTGCTGAGATTTTCCAGCATTTTCTCTTTTGGTTTCAAATTCCAGTGTAGACTGATGGGAGAATTTATGTGCAGAATGCAACTGAGTTGTACAGTTGATCTTAAATTCTAGCTTATGCTTATGGCCTGAGAATGCTTTGTTTTCTTGGAGGTTGGGCTGGTTTGTATCGTGTGCTTGATGGGGTGTACAGTGTATGGCTTGTGGTAGGAATGAAGTTAATAGCCCAAGTGGTTTTTCCTCATTTCATATTCGTGTTTGGAGATGGTATTAAAACTACTGGAGATGAAAAAGATATCACCAAAATCACAGGGATTGCCTTCTTTCTCATAATAATTAAGAATCAGACATTTTCACTGTTGCCAGTTTATCTTCCTTTCTCCTAGTGATTGCAAAGAGGTGTTTAAGAAGATTATTCTGTAGTGTATGCTTAAACCTATTTTCAAATTTCAATTTCCTCTTCTTAATTATTGCTGCACGTCCTGTTGATCATCAGCCAATGTTTTTAATGCCTTTTATTTGGGAGCTATGGTTTAATTATTTTTGTGTGCTAATTTTGTTTTCTGCACAAATGAAATGATGTGATCATTTGCGTTGTTACAAAAGGAAGGTGTGTTTGAAACTTATGAGCTCATATTTATTAACTATGCATGAGAAAAGTGTAAATTAGCAATACCTTCTAGGTCCTATTATAGTTGTGTAGCCCACCCAGGTAGCAACATCTATTTTAACAAAACGTAACCTATCTTGCAATGAACTCTTCATTTTACAGTCTATTTTTGTGTTTGCTTGACATCTCATGGGCTTGAAGGGGAACTGTTCATTCAAAGGAGCCATATGTTGTGACAGTTGTGGTGACATAATGCACAAGTTACAGTAATTTTGGTTTGGTTTACATTGCTGTGTGAACTGTTTGGGAAACACTTCTTATTTCATTCACATAGTTGCGAAGGTGATGCATCATTTACTTATTTTAAAGGTTTAGATAACTACATATGATGAATTTAAATAGCTGCATTACAGTGATGAGTAGGAGGCTGATGCTGTATCCATGACTCAAAACACAAATTTATCTGGTAATCACAGAGCAATGTTATTGTTGGAAATGTGGTGTTAAGCTTGTCTCGTCTGAATACTGAAAGAATGATACAGATATACAATACTATGAAAAATAAGGTTTTAGATTAGAGATGAGTTGCTTAAAAATGGGTAAGGTTGATTGTCTTGACTCAGCATTCAGAAAGTAATTAGTAGTTTAGGTTGCCATCTCTGCATATGAAGAAAGACCTACACTTATATTGCACCGATCACAGCTCAAAATAAGTTGCAGTCAGTTAAGTACTTTTGAAGTTTAGTGACTGTAGTTCAGAAACGTGGCACAGAACAAGCTTCCACAATGATATTGTCCAGAATCTGCTTTTGTAATTTTCATTGTTGAAACTGTTGAGATCAGATGAGGAGTAGAACACTTCGCTTTTGTATCCCACTTCTTTGACTACAGCAGATTTGTTTATATAAAGGGTATGTGTATCAATTCAATGAATGTTTAACTGTTTACATGCTGTGACTACATATGCAACAAGCAAGCTTCCATGAGTTTTTAAGCAGAAAGCCATGGTTGAAAGTAATAAAATGGCTGCAACTTTCACGCAAAAAGTACATTCTTTCTCTCTCATAGACATGCAGTTGCACTCACACAAGCACACACATTCGCGCGTGCACATACAGACACACGCACACACACACAATGTGCTACAGATTGGGAAGATAGAATAAGCGGTGGATAGAGGAGAGCCGGTGGATGTGGTCTTTCTAGATTTTCAGAAGGCGTTTGACAAAGTACCTCACAAGAGGTTATTGCAGAAGGTCGAGGGACATGGAGTTGGGGGTAGGGTGTTAGCGTGGATAGAGGATTGGTTGTCAAATAGGAGGCAGAGAGTGGGGGTCAACGGGTGCTATTCGGATTGGCGGATGGTGACTAGTGGAGTGCCCCAGGGGTCGGTGCTGGGGCCTCAGCTTTTTACCATTTATATAGATGATCTGGAGGAGGGAACCGAGTGTAGGGTGTCGAAATTTGCTGATGACACCAAGATTGGGGGAACGGCAAATTGTGCGGAGGGTGTAGAGAGTCTGCAGAAGGATCTAGATAGGCTGGGCGAATGGGCCAGGAAATGGCAAATGGAATTTAATGTCGGCAAGTGTGAGGTGGTCCACTTTGGTAGGAAGAATGGTAGCAAGGACTATTACTTACGGGGCGAAAAACTGCAGCAGGCGACGGTGCAGAGGGACCTCGGGGTCCTTGTGCATGGGTCGCAAAAACCCAGCTTGCACGTGCAGCAGGTGGTCAGGAAGGCGAATGGGATGCTGGCCTTCATAGCAAGGGGGATTGAATATAAAAGTAGGGAGGTCTTGCTGCAGCTGTATAGGGCATTGGTGAGGCCGCAGCTGGAGTACTGTGTGCAGTTTTGGGCGCCGCACCTGCGCAAAGATATTTTGGCCTTGGAGGGAGTGCAGAGGAGGTTTACTAGGCTGATACTGGAGTTGAGGGGGTTGAGCTATGAGGAGAGGCTGAATAAACTGGGCTTGTACTCATTAGAGTTTAGAAGAATGAGGGGAGATCTCATTGAGACGTATAAGATGATGAATGGGATGGATAGGATAGAGGTGGAGAGACTCTTCCCGCTCAAAAAAGACAGTAGGACTAGGGGGCACAGCCTCAAGATAAAAGGGGGGCGGTTTAGAACGGAGTTGAGGAGGAACTTCTTCACTCAAAGGGTGGTGAATCTCTGGAATTCTCTGCCCGTTGAAGTGGTGGAGGCTGCCTCGCTAAATATTTTTAAGACGCGGGTTGATGGGTTTTTGATAAGAGAGGGGATTAAGGGTTATGGGGAGAGGGTGGGAAAGTGGAACTGAGCAGCGACAGATCAGCCATGATCTTATTGAATGGCGGGGCAGGCTCGAAGGGCTAGATGGCCTACTCCTGCTCCTATTTCTTATGTTCTTAAGCAATTTGTTGTCCATAAAGGATATTTGGTTCTTGAATGTGGATGAGTTGGCTGGCTTCAGGCCTGAATTTGGTAATGGTCCTGGCTATTAATTGAGCAAAGTAAGAAGTCTGACAACATTGACACCGCATATTAACTGAGCCACAGCTGTCACTACATTTCAGAAGGTACATGTGGCTTCAGATGAATACATCAATGATGGTATAGAGGATTGAAATCTGGTCTTCAGTCTGAGTGGTTAGACCTAACTACACTTTTGTTTCTGGATGTAATTTAGTAATGGGTTCATGTTATACATCAGAGCGCTTAAAATTTTCTCTATTGATTATTTTTAGGAGCTCTGTTCCTTGTATTTATTATACTGATCTACATAATGCCAGCTTATACAGATGTGGTAATTGTTATCATCACTGTAGAAACCAACGTACCTAAGAAAAACCAAGCAGCGTGCCTTAATGACTATCAGCCGGTGGCTCTGACATTCATCATTATGAAATGCTTCAAAAGGTTAGCCATGGCACAAATCAATTCCAGCCTCCCAGCCTACCTGGATCCACGACAGTTGGCCTACCGCTGCAGCAGGGCGACAGCAGACGCCATTGCCCTGGCTCTGCACTCAGCTCTGGAACCTCTAGAGTACAAGTACACCTATGTCAGGCTCCTGTTTACTGACTACAGCTCAGCCTTCAACACTATTGTTCCCACAAAACTCATCTCCAAACTCCATCACCTGGGCCTCGGCACCTCCCTCTGCGACTGGATCCTGAACTTCCTAACTCTCAGACCACAATCAGTAAGGATAGGCAAGAACACCTCCTCCATGATCATCCTCAACACCGGTGCCCCACAAGGCTGTGTTCTCAGCCCCGTACTATATCCCTTGTACATCTATGATTGTGGACCAAATTCCCCTCCAATTCGATTTTCAAGTTTGCCCACAATACCACTGTAGTGGGTCGGATCTCAAATAATGATGAGACAGAGTACAGGAATGAGGTAGAGAATCTGGTGAATTGGTGCAGCAACAGTAATCTCTTCCTCAGTGTCAACAAAATGAAGGAGATTATCAGCAATGCCTCTGTCTACATCAATGGGGACGAAATAGAAAGGGTCAAAAGCTTCAAGTTTTTAGGTGTCCAGATCACCAACAACCTGTCTTGGTCCCCGCATTCCGACACTATAGTTAAGAAAGCCCAGCAACACCTCTACTTTCTCAGAAGACTCAGGATATTTGGCAAGTCAGCTGCAGCTCTCACCAACTTATACAGATGCACCATTCTTTCTGGTTGTACCACCAGCTTGGTGTTCTGCCCAAGACTGCAAGGAACTACAAAAGTTCGTGAATGTCACCCAATCCATCATGCAAACCAGCCTTCCATCTATTGACTCTGTCTACACTTTGCGCTGCCTCAGCAAAGCAGCCAGCATAATTACGGACCCCATGCACCCTGGACATTCTCTCTTCCTCCTTTCTCTGTCGGGAAAAAGATACAAAAGTCTGAGGTCACGTACCAACCGACTCAAGAACAGCTCCTTCTCTGCTGCTGTCAGACTTTTGAATGGACTTACCTTGCATTAAGTTGATCTTTCTCTACAGCTTAGCTATGTCTGTAACAATACATTCTGCTCTCTCTTGTTTCCTTTTCTATGAGCAGTGTGTTTTGCACAAGAAACAATTCTTTTCACTGTATGTTAATACATGTGACAATAATAAATCATCTTTGACATGAAAGAAGCAAATCGCCCACATGATCTGAATGGAAGGAACCAATGGACAAAATGGTTGAGGGGAACAGAAAGGAAATCACAGACTAGAGGACCAGGTTAGAAGATATGGTCATCAGAGGTGGAGTGAGAGACATTGTGGAACTAGAATGATGCAGCTTTCTCAAAGGGTTGTACGGCCCTACCCAAAAGAATTGACATCAATTCAGCATTTGATATCAGCTGTAAGTGATCAGTACTGATCTGACATCACTGATATAATTCGGAAGTTAAATTTGTGGAAGGAATCATTTGTGTTCAGAAGAGATCATTGGGCATTATAGATATCACATTAGGCATCAAAATGATCAGGATAATATCGATGCAGCTCCCTGCAGGTTATAAGAACATAAGAAATAGGAGCAGGAGTAGGCCATCCAGCCCTTCGAGCCTGCCCCGCCATTCAATAAGATCATGGCTGATCTGTCGCGGAAAGTCTTGTTGTTTAGTTTCAAGTTTTTTTCCTGAGAACTTCCCTCACCTATTCCATTTCATCTGGCATGTTGCCGCTTCTTTTTGATCACTGTCAGTGCCTTTGCTGTGCCGGTTGCACCAAGATCACCAATTTTGTGGACACTTTGAAGGGATAAAGAAATAAAAGCTTAAGAGGCAAAATAAATGTGGCCCGTTGTGAAGTAACATTGCAATGGAATTAAATTTAAAAGTATATAATTCATTAAGGGGGCTCACAACTCAACAAGGCTCCTTGACAGCAAGTTCCAAACGCCCAACTTCTACCATCTAGAAGAACAAGACGAGCAGGTGGATGAAAATACTACCACTTGCAAGTTCCCTTCAAACCACATACAACCTTGACTTGCAAAAATATTCTTCCACTGTTGCTGGGTCAAAATCCTTCAACTCTCTTCCCAATAGCCCTTGTCCGCTTGGCTACTATTTTTGAGTATCTGAGAGCTGAGATCCAAGAGTTAGTGGACAATGTGGTCCAGGATAACAAGAAGATCCACATCATCTCCAGCACCTGCAGTGCACTATCTTCTGTCATGAAAAACTCAACGAACATCTGGGAGGCGTCACCATAGCTCAAGGGGGTCCTGACATTCAGGCCGTGCAACTATCCAAGAAAACTGGATGTCCCATCAAGGTTTATGCCTGAAACGGAAATAGATCAGGAAAATGAAAAACATATATTGTGAATTTAAAAAAAAAATTCAAAACAAAAAATATACAGCACTCCTTTCTTTCCCACCATCCACTGACCCCACAGCTGCCTCCTTCACTTCACCCTCCCTCCGGCTGCCTGTCTCTCATGCACCACTCTCCTCCCCTGCTCTTCCCCTTTTGGGCTTCCTCTCCCCAATCCCCTCTCTCTTAACCTCAGCCTTCCCAATTTAAGACTCTCTCTCTCTGATTCTGGCTCCCATTTTGCCTGCTCCCTTTTAGTGAGGGAAAATGAGGCACTAATGAATAGGAACCAGATTCAAGACGGGATCCCAGAGCCAAGGAGGGGGGATGGGTGGGTTACAGGTAAGAAGGGGAAAAAGAAGAGGAGTAATGTTCCAAAGGCTACCCCAGGGGTAGTCTCTCAAGATAGCAGGGGTAAGGCACCAACTGAGGTGGAAAGGGCACTAGGGGAAGAGGAAAATGCCTCAGAGGGAAGGAAGGGGGCTGGATGTGAGATAGTGGTGGGGGACGGGAGGGTTAGAGGAATTGATAGGCGGTTCTGTGGGCAAAAGCGGGACTCCAGGATGGTGGTCTGCCTCCCTGGAGCAGGGGTACAGGATGTGTCGGAGAGGGTAGAGGGAATCTTGAAGGGCCAAGGGACCCAGGCAGATGTAATTATACATGTAGGAGAGAAGGACATAGGAAGGAAGAGTAGGGGGGAAATATGTACGCAGTTCAGGGAGTTGGGAGCCAGGCTGAAGTGTAGGGCCTCCAGGGTGGCGGTCTCTGGGCTGCTGCCAGTGCCCAGCAATAGGGATAAGAATAATGAGATCCTGCAGCTGAATGCGTGGCTGAGGGATTGGTGCAGGACAGAGGGTTTTAGTTTTGTTGACCATTGGGAAGTCTTTGCAAAGGAAGGGCACTTGTATAAGAGGGATAGGGAACACTTAAATGGGAAGGGGACACATAGTTTAGCTGGGAGGTTGGCTGGAGTGTTTAGGCAGGGTTTAAACTAGTATGGAGGGGGGGTGGGGAGGAGAGAGACAGCTCAGGCACTGGGAGTGAGTTGGAGGTCAGGGTAAGTCTAGATGATAGGAAAATCCCCCAGGAGAAGGAGGATCTGAGAGGGCCTGAGGGTCTTAGGTGCATCTGTTTTAATGCGAGGAGTGTGATGGGAAAGTCGGATGAACTTAGGGCCTTGATGTTCGCGAGGAATTTAGATGTGGTGGCAGTGACAGAGACGTGGTTAAAGGAGGGGCAGGACTGGCAGCTAAATACTCCAGGGTATAAGTGTTTTAGGTGTGATAGGAGAGGGTTGAAAAGAGGTGGGGGAGTGGCGCTCTTAGTTAGGGAGCAGATCACAGCGGTGCAGAGGGAGGATAACATGGAGGGGTTGGAACTTGAGTCTCTGTGGGTGGAGTTGAGGAATAGGAAGGGGGCCATTACTATGCTAGGAGTGTACTATAGGCCGCCCGATAGCCCACGGGCAGTGGAAGAGGGTATATGTAGGACATTTTGGATAAGTGTAGGAAGAACAGGGTTGTTGTAGTGGGAGATTTTAATCTCCCTGGGGTGGATTGGAAGGTGCCTAGAGCTGGGGGGTCTGATGGGGAGGAATTCGTAAGATGTGTATTGGAAGGATCCTTGCAACAGTATGTAGATAGCCCGACTAGAGAGGGGGCGATACTGGATTTAGTTCTGGGAAATGCGCTGGGTCAGGTGGTTGAGGTTGCGGTAGGCGAGCATGTGGCTAATAGTGACCACAACTCCATCTACTTTAGGATACAAATGGAAAAAGACGAGAGCTGTCCTAAGGGGAGGGTGCTAAATTGGGGGAAGGCTAGATACAGCCGGACTAGGCAGGAGCTTAGGGATACAGACTGGGATAGGCTGTTGGAAGGCAAGACCACGTTAGGCATGTGGGAGTCTTTCAAGGGAAAACTGCAGAGGGTGCAGGAAAGGCATGTGCCGGTTAGGAGGAAGGATGGGAAAGGTAGGATTAGGGAACCGTGGATTACTAGAGATATAGAAGACCTGGTTAGGAAGAAACGAGAGGCGTATGTCAGGTCTAAGCAGCTGGGAACGGAGAGAGCGTTGGAGGAATACAGAGAGAGTAGGCGGGATCTCAAACGGGGAGTTGGGAGAGCAAAGAGGGGGCATGAGATGGCTTTGGCAAGTAGGGTTAGGGAGAATCCAAAGGCGTTTTACTCCTATCTTAAGAACAAAAGGGTGGCTAGGGGTAAAATCGGTCCTCTCAGGGACAGACGTGGGGAATTGTGCTTAGAGGCAGAGGGAATGGGGCAGATCCTGAATGAATACTTTGCGTAGGTATTCACGAAGGAGAGGGGCTTGATGTCTAGTACGGTCATTGAGGGAGCGGTAGACCAATTGAAAGATCTATCAATTACAAGGGAAGAAGTGTTAGGGCTTTTAGATGGCATTAAAACTGATAAATCTCCGGGGCCCAATTGCATTTATCCTAGACTGCTTAGAGAGGCGAGGGATGAGATCGCTGGGCCTCTGACGCGAATCTTTGTCTCTTCTTTGGACACAGGTGAGGTCCCAGAGGAGGATAGCAAACATGGTACCGTTGTTTAAAAAGGGTAGGAGGGATAGCCTGGGTAACTATAGGCCGGTGAGTTTAACATCAGTGGTAGGTAAGTTGATGGAGAGGATTCTTAGGGATAGGATGTATGCGCACTTAGAGCGTTGCGATCTGACTAAGGATACGCAGCATGGCTTTGTCAAGGGGAAGTCTTGCCTTACAAACCTGGTAGAATTCTTTGAGGAGGTGACAAAAACGGTCGACGAAGGACAAGCCATTGATGTCGTCTATAGGGATTTCAGTAAGGCGTTTGACAAAGTCCCTCATGGTAGGTTGGTACAGAAGATTAAAGCTCATGGGATATGTGGTCAGGTATCTAGATGGGTAGAGAACTGGCTTGCTAAGAGGAGACAGAGAGTAGTAGTGGAGGGGTCTTTTTCTAGCTGGAGGTCTGTCACTAGTGGTGTGCCACAGGGCTCAGTACTGGGACCTCTTCTCTTTGTATTGTATATAAATGATTTGGAAGAGGGAGTAGGTGGTGTGATCAGCAAATTTGCTGATAACACCAAGATGGCTGGATTGGCGGGCAGTGAGGTGCAGTATCTGGCAATACAGTGGGATATTGATAGGCTGGTTGATTGGGCAGATACGTGGCAAATGGAGTTTAATCCGGATAAATGTGAGGTGATGAATTTTGGCCAGAATAATGTAGGGGGGAGTTTTATGGTAAAGGGTAAGCCCGTAAGTAGTATAGAATCGCAGCGAGACCTGGGGGTGCAAGTGCACAAGTCTTTGAAGGTGGCAGTGCAAGTGGAGAGTGTGGTGAAGAAAGCCTATGGTATGTTAGCCTTTATAGGAAGGGGTATAGAATATAAGAGCTGGAGTCTAATGTTGCAGTTGTACAGAACGTTGGTTAGGCCGCATTTGGAGTACTGCGTCCAGTTCTGGTCGTCTTACTACCGGAAGGACGTGGAGACTCTGGAGACAGTGCAGAGGAGGTTTACCAGAATGTTGCCTGGTATGGAAGGACTGGGGTATGAGGAAAGATTGAAGAAATTGGGGCTCTTTTCCCTTGAAAGACGCCGACTGAGGGGGGATCCAATAGAGGTATATAAGATTATGAAGGGTATAGATAGAGTAAACAGAGGTCAGCTATTCCCTATGATAGAGACACGTAGGACAAGGGGCCATGGACTTAAGGTGAAGGGGGAGAGGTACAACACAGATATTAGAGGGAGGTTTTTCACACAGAGGGTAGTGGGGGTATGGAATGCTCTGCCAAGTAAGGTGGTGGAGGCAAACACGTTAGAGTCCTTTAAGAGTAACTTAGACAGGCACATGACTGGGTTGGAGATGGGTGGTTATAGGAGATTGTTTTAAATAAGGGTCATTAGCATTGGCGCATCCCTGGTAATGTAAATGGGTATGGTATGATAATGTTTTTCTCTTTTCATTCACAGGTTTTAAGTCAGTCCACCTCGTGTCCAACGAGGGGCATACACGCGATGGGTCGTACTGGGGCTGCTCTTGGTTGTTCGAGATTGGCCTCGTGCTTCATGTCATTAGTGTGTGCCTAAACTGGACAAGATACTGGGCAAGACGACAGCTCAGTGACTATCGCTGATTGCTGTGCAGACGCATGGATTTGGGCCAGTGTCTGTGGGAGTTTGCGCATTCTCCCTGTGCTTTCGTGGGTTTTCTCCGGGTGCTCCGGTTTCCTCCCGCACCCCAAAGATGTGCTGTTAGGCTGACTGGCAGGAATAAATTGTCCCTAAATCAGTTTCCCTCAATCTGGATGGCCATAAAACATTAGACAGAGGTCGTGGGTGGAGAGGGGCACTGGTGATGTTGAGATGGCGGCGCGGGCTCGTTGGGCTGAAGGGCCTGTTTCCCGGGCTGACTTTGTTCTTTGTTCTTTGTTCCCTCCAGCACTCCCTTCCACCCACATCCCCTCTTCTCTGCTTCACCCTCTTTCAGATATTGAGTGGGGCTAGTTGGGGAGGGTGACGTTTGGTGGCTACATTTTTGTGACACCAAAGTTGCTTGATCAACTACAAGCCTGCCCTTAATAATGTGCTCTTAAATCATATGTAGGTACTTAGTGCATTTATAACTATGATCACTTAAACAGCCCTGAGGTACTTGTGAGCATAGTTAAAGCTAGCTGACAGCTGATTCGGCATCATTCCATGTCATTTGATCACAAACCAGTGATGTTAGCTGAACACTTGCAGACAAATCATCCCAGTTGATGTGGTTTGTATGCTGCGTGAATTCATTCCAAGTCAGTGACTTCACTTGATCACTTCCAGATGTCTAATGATGACTGAAAGATCTGTTTGGAACATAGCAAAATATAAATGATATGCTTCCGACATTCCAAAACAACGCTTGTCTGATTCATCATGACAATCATCATAGAGCATTCAGTTGTAATTTTATCTCATGGATGCTTATCAGCTGGATAATACAGATAGTTTTTACACTCTGATTTATTATAAAGACCTTTCAAAGCAGAAATGAGACTGATACCTTTGTAAAGGACTATTTGAAGATGATTTGAGACCAGTGTAAATGGCAATTACTCAGTTGCAAAATAATAATGAAATCTAATATATTTAGAATGTCAAACAGCATCCTGATTATAATCCTGTGCCATATGATTGCCCAGAGCTGTGACGTGTAAGATAAATTTGAAATATTCCTTTTGAACATGTGTAGTCTATCAAGTTTTCCAGGATGTATCAGTACTGTTCAGTCAGTGGGTCTGAGCAAAACTTGTCTTTTTAGCATTAATATTTTCTATTCAATTATCTCCCAAGCTTATTTGGAGAAAAGATGACATACAAATTTCACAGTCTTCACTGAGAACATGTATTTTTTTTTTGAGATGCTGTCTGTGTATGAAAGTCAAAACGATTGTCCTGATTATAGATGTACAACTATTATATTCTGTAATGTTTAGAAAGTGAGACACATTGGAGTTGGAAAAATAGAGAGTTTGAGGTCAGAGAGGTGGGGGCAGGCCTCCCATCTTTGAACTACTTCTGGAGGTTTGATCATGTCACTGATCGCATGAAAGGTCATGGAATTGGGCATGCGGTGGCACTCTGGGGGTAGTGAATGGCTGAGAATGTACAATTGATTTCTTGAGTACTAGCTATTCAACTAAGGTGGCTGAGGTTTTTAGGCAGACAGCTCCACAAACTGAATGCGATTACCTGTCTCGGTGATTGCTAGCATATTGTCTGGAAGAGCACCCTCTTTTTTTGGGAGACCCCTGGAAGAACTGGAAGCTCTATCAGCACCTATGATAATGTTGTGGAATCAACCATTCGAAGCTGCAGTAAAAAGGCCCTTTGATGTTTATGCAGTTGTTGATTTCTATCTATCATTACCACACTAATATGTGAGAGAGATTATTGGTGGAACTCAACATCAACCTTTCTGTTGCACATCCTTCAGTGGTCCAACTTTAAACCAATATAGTATTATGAAAATAAGACATTGTTTTCCTTTAAACATGAAGCTGTATTTCTGTGAGTAATTATATTGCAGTGATTGAATTTGATGTGGCGATGCCAGTGTTTGGCTGGGGTGGACACAGTACGAAGTCTCACAACATCAGGTTGTCCAGCAGGTTTACTTGGAATCACAAGCTTTTGGAGCAGTGCTCCGAGGTTTGTGTTGTGAGACTCCTTACTGTGTTTGAATTTGATTGTCTCAATGCATCCAAATTTCAGTTCTGGGATGTATGATATTTGAACTCATTGATAAATATTTAAGCCTTGTAACTCACAGGTATCCTGTTGTTAATTGTGATTTATTGCATGTAATTTAAAATTATATCTCTATTTTACAGCTTGTAAATGCAATGGACATGCAAATGCTTGTCATGCTCAAACAGGAAAATGCTTCTGCACCACTAAAGGGATCAAAGGAGATCAGTGCCAATTGTGAGTTTTTGGGATTCACCTGATTGAAATTATTTTAACTTCATTTAGTCACTATGTTAGAAATATTATCCATTACTTTAGATTCTGGAATCTAAACGTTACTGTGCCACGAGCATTCTAGCAAAAGTAATGAAAACTTATGGATGTGGATCATGTAAAAAGTAAATACAAATCGATTTGACAGCAGAAGGCAATACATTGTGCTACTAAATGTTTCTCTCTCCCATTACCGACATTATTTTAAATGCAAGCACTAGACTATGGACTTAATTATATGGATGCTCTGAAAAATGTGTAAAATTTCAAATTGATCAGCCCTGTAAATTGCTAGGTTAACTCAAATAATATGCAAATTTCTGATTTGGAATCTGCTGTCTGAAACTGTTGTTCTCAAATTGCACAGCATGGCTTATAGATCATACATCATAGAATCCTACAGTACAGAAGAAGGCTATTTGGCCCATTGAACATAACATAAGAACATAAGAAATAGAAGCAGGAGTAGGCCATCTAGCCCTTCGAGCTGTCCCGCCGTTCAGTAAGATCATGGCTGATCTGTCGTGGCTCAGTTCCACATTCCCGCCCTCTCCCCATAACTCTTAATCCCCTCTCTTATCAAAAACCCATCAACCCGCGTCTTAAAAATATTTAGTGAGGTAGCCTCCACCACTTCAACGGGCAGAGAATTCCAGAGATTCACCACCCTTTGAGTGAAGAAGTTCTTCCTCAACTCTGTTCTAAACCGCCTCCCCTTTATCTTGAGGCTGTGCCCCCTAGTCCTACTGTCCTTTCTGAGCGGGAAGAGTCTCTCCACCTCTATCCTATCCATCCCATTCATCATCTTATACGTCTCAATGAGATCTCCCCTCATTCTTCTAAACTCTTATCGAGTACAAGCCTAGTTTATTCAGCCTCTCCTCATAGCTCAACCCCCTCAACTCTGGTATCAGCCTAGTAAACCTCCTCTGCACTCCCTCCAAGGCCAAAATATCCTTGCATAAGTACGGTGCCCAAAACTGCACACAGTACTCCAGCTGCGGCCTCACCAATGCCCTATACAGCCGCAGCAAGACCTCCCTACTTTTATATTCAATCCCCCTCGCTATGAAGGCCAGCATCCCATTCGCCTTCCTGACCACCTGCTGCACCTGCAAGCTGGGTTTTTGCGACTCATGCACAAGGACCCCGAGGTCCCTCTGCACCGTCGCCTGCTGCAGTTCTTCTCCATGTAAGTAATAATCTTCCTACCATTCCTCCTACCAAAGTGGACCACCTCGCACTTGCCAACATTAAATTCCATTTGCCATTTCCTGGCCCATTCGCCCAGCCTATCTAGATCCTTCTGTAGACTCTCCACACCCTCCACACAATTTGCCGTTCCACCAATCTTGGCGTCATCAGCAAATTTCGACACCATACACTTGGTTCCCTCCTCCAGATCATCTGTATAAATGGTAAATAGCTGAGGCCCCAGCACCGACCCCTGGGGCACTCCACTAGTCACCAACCGCCAATCCGAATAGCACCCATTGACCCCCACTCTCTGCCTCCTATTTGACAACCAATCCTCTATCCACGCTAACACCCTACCCCCAACTCCCTGTCCCCTGACCTTCTGCAATAACCTCTTGTGAGGTACCTTGTCCAACGCCTTCTGAAAATGAAGAAAGACCACATCCACCGCCCTAGACACATCCTCATAGAACTCCAGTAAATTTGTCAGACACGACTTCCCCTTAACGAAACCGTGTTGCGTCTGCTCTATCAAGCAATTCCCCTCAAGATGCCTCGCTATTTCCTGTTTGACGGATTCTAACATTTTACCTACAACAGACATTAAACTAACCGGCCTATAATTCCCTGCCTTTTGCCTGCCACCCTTCTTAAACAACGGCGTAACATTAGCCGTTTTCCAATCTTCCGGCACTTCCCCGGAATCCGGCAACATCTGGAAAATAACCACCAAGGCATCCGCTATCACCTCCGCCATTTCTTTCAGAACCTTCAGATGCATTCCATCCGGTCCTGGGGACTTGTCCACAATCAGCCCCTCCAGTCTATCGAGCACCGCCTTTCTAGTAACAGTAATGTCATTGAGACCCTCCAGTCCTACCACCTTTCCATCTCTAACACCCGGAATCTGCACCGACCACAATTCCACCAAAGCCCTATCCCCAAACACCCAAGCATTTATCCTAGCTCGTCCTCCTGACACTAAGGGAAAATTTTAGCATGGCCAATCCACCCATCCTGCATATTTTTGAACTGTGGGAGGAAACCGGACTACCCGGAGGAAACCCATGCAAACATGGGGAGAATGTGCAATCTCCATGTAGATAGTGACCAAGCCAGGAATCAAATTGGAGATAAGCCGGGAATCAAATTGGAGATAATGTTCTTCTCTGTCCACCTAGCCACCAATCTTAGTGTGATCTGCAAACTTACTAACCATGCCTCCTATATTCTCACCCAAATCATTAATACATATGACAAATAACAGTGTACCCTGCACTGATCCCTAAGGCACACTGCTGGTCACAGGCCTCCAGTTTGAAAAACAATTCTCTACAACCACCCGACAGAAGCCAATTTTGTATCCATTTAGATACCTCACCCTGGATCCTGTGAGATTTAACCTTATGCAACAACCTACTATGCGGTACCTTGTCAAAGGCCTTGCTAAAGTCCAAACAGACAACATCACTGCATTGCCCTCATCTACCTTCTTGGTTACCCCTTCAAAAAATGCAATCAAATTTGTGAGACATGATTTTCCATTCACAAAGCCATGCTGACTGTTCTTAATCAGTACTTGTGTGTCTAAGTGCCTGTAGATCCTGTCTCTCAAAATATCTTCCAACAATTTATCCACCACAGAAATGAGGATCACTGGCCTGTAGTTCCCAGGCTTTTCTCTGCAGAATGTGTTCAGTGACTTAGCCTCCATGACCTTCTGCGGTAAAGAACTCCACATGTTCACTACCCTTTCAGTGAAGACATTTTTTTCCTCATCTCAATCATAAATGTTTTTTTCCTGAGACCGTGTCCCCTGATTCTAGATTCCCCAACCAGGGAATACATCCTCCCTGCATCTAGACTGTCCAGCCCTGTTCGAATTTTATATGTTTTGATCAGATCTCCTCTGATCCTTTTAAATTCCAGTGAATACAGACCCAGTCAAACTAATCTCTCCTCATAAGACAGTCCTGCCGAACCTGGCATCAGCCTAGTTAAACCTCTACGCCACAGTGTGGCACAGTGGTTAGCACTGCTGCCTCATAAATTCAGGGACCTGGGTTCAATTTTGACTGTTGTGGAATTTGTGCATTCTCCCCATATCTGCGTGGGATTCCTCTGGATGTTTCAGTTTCCTCCCACAGTCCAAAGACGTGTGAGTTAGGTTGATTGGCCATGCTAAATTGATCTTTTGTGTCGGGGGACTAGCTAGGGTAAATACATGGGGTTATGGAGATAGAGTTATGTGGGATTGGGCCAAAATGGCCTCCTTCTGCTCTGTAGGATTCTATGGTTCTATATGCCCATTACTGTTTGGTGGCCTAAAGACAACCCCCAACAATGTTTTCTGCCCCTTAGTCTTTCTTACCGCCACCCATACAGATCCCACATGATTTTCCGAGCCAATATCCTCCCTTGCTAATATATCGGTTTCCTTTAGTCACAATATTAACCCACCTCCTTTCACCACTTATTTCCTGTCTGAGTCAGGATTTATTCTGAGCTCTATCATCTTGCAGAGAACAAATAATTAATTGATGAAAGTGAATAGTGCTGACTGAGATCTTGATGTCTAATTGAGTGTCAATTTGGAGATGAATGCATGTAATGTTATCAGTTCCTGAGCATTCTAATGCTGGATGTGGTGTTGTCCAGGATTCCCTACCGTGAACCATTAATAATATTGAACGGAAAAAAGTTGCTTATTTCTAAATACTTTAGAATTTTAGTTGTGAGTTAACTACAACTGTCTTGATATTGAATTCAACTGGCAGACGTTGTACCGTGCGGGACTAAGCACTTAGAAAGCATTTTGTGGCACCTTAAAAAAATGCTAAAATTCGATAAAGAGATAAAAAGATTACCATCTGAAAATATTTTCTGAATTGTATGTAATTAACTCAGAATAATTTTGAGGGTTTGTAGAAAGTAAATGTATGTTGATCACTCCTTTAGCTGAAAGTTGTCACCATTCATTCTTTGTCCTGCAGGGCAACACAGTGATATTGTATTTACTAGAAGTCCTATCTTCAGTGATCCACCTTATAACCCTCTTGGCTACAGTGCAAGTAGAAGTGCTAGAGCTTGTCAGGCAAGGTAGTTTAATAAATAAATAGTAATAATTAAAATTAGATGTGTCCTGAAATATGTGGATTATGATACAACAGCAAAATTATTAAACATAATGCATAACCAAATGAAGAAATGTTTCATGACCATTGTTCTCAGAGAAGTTTCAGTGTGATACGTGGGGGTAGTATAAAATTTGGACTTAAAAAATTATGATGTAAAATGTTACAAATGTGTGACAAACCTGGGCAAAACAATTGGATTTACGGCCAGGAGACGTATGCAGGTTTTGACTAAGTTAATTGTGCATAGTACTGCACATGGTTCTCTAAACAGGTTATATAATTAATGCTAGTTATAATAAGTGTTCCTTCAGATTTGCATACAATCACACTTCTGATGCATAACCCATATATTTTCCTTTATTAACAGCACCATGCAATAGTTTGATTCTTCCACAAACTAAGTCTTTCTACTGTTATTTTTACAACTTGATTCTTTGACACCCAATACGTATTCTCAATTCTGGTTCTCTCTTAATTACCAAAGTTTTTTTTTATGTTTACTATATTGAATTGGGTAAGCCGGATGTGGGCACAGTTTCTACAAAAATGGAAGTCCTTTTAAATTTGGTTGCATTGCTCCTCATTATGTGTTGCGCCTCTTCCATCATTACTAAACATCACTAAATGGTTTTAAAAATACCTTTGTTTAAGCAACTTGATAGAGACCCCACGGGCAGATTCTGGGATATTGTCCTCCTGCTTTAAAATTTTGTGTTAATGGCTCTCTTGTTCCCAAACTGATCTTGGGTCTAACAATTGGTGTGATAACTGCGCCATTAATTTCCAATATTAAACTTGGCTACAGATGTTCATATTACATCTTTTTTTATATTTGCCTTTCTACATTTAATGAAATAATGAAAGGAAGGACCATTTCCTTTATGTTAGCTGAATTTTTACTTTGAATTAAAATTTACTTCTATTACTTAAATAACTTGTTGAGGCACTTATTATAGTAAAAATTTGTAACAAAAAGACTAGTATTTAATCTAAAGCCTTGGACTTGAAGCAGCAATCATTTTCTAATTTTATACAGATCTTCTTTACAGAACAGAGTTAGAAAATAGGGGACATTGCCAGTAAATGGTGATTCTTTAGAAATTAATTATTTGTTTAATTAAGCTCAAGTTCAAATGATTGTTGAGCTATTCGATATTTCTTGTAGAAAATAATTAAATATGAAACAATTGTGTTAGTTCAGGATAAATTACCTTTTTTAAGACCATCTTGTATGATTTACTGCTTCAGTTTATTTATCTATGTGCTGTGGGCCTTGACCCTTCAATTGGTTTACTTAATTTGGGGAGAAAATGTAGTCAGACAAAAAGATAAGTCCACAGTTGACTTTAAAAGTAACCTTAGTTTGCAAGAGAAAATGCAACCTTTTTGTTTGATCCTGAAAGCATTAATTTCTGAAGGTAGGCCACTAGGATCCTTAACCTGTTTATTTTGCTGTTTCATAGTTACTTATTCCCATGCTAAAAATATGAATTGAAATTAACAGCAAAATTTTAATCTTGAACGTTACTTGCTTCAAAGCCAAATGCTTCAACAAGTATGTTACTGAGTGGTTAATTATGGGGATACCATGCACACTCTAATTTCACACTGTCAAATTTCTCTCCCACGTTATTGCTGCGTGAAATTTGTTATATAATTGTCACAAACAATGGGGTGGAAAAGACTCTTGGAGCCTTCAATGCTTACACTTTGCTCTAGCTGATTCACTTCTACGCTCTGCCTTCTGCAAACGCTTCTAATGCTAATTTCTGAAGGAACCAAAACAAGCTACGTTTGAGGTGAAACCTGAGGAAATTCCTCCATCTCCAAAGGCAATCTATCGAGGTCCATGAGATTTCATGAAATGCTTTGATGCAACTAAATCTTCGCCGCCGCTCCCTAAAATCTGTTGCAATTGGCCCTTTTTTAGATGATCCAAATGCGCTGCCCACAGCTAAAGGTGCCCCTCTGTACAACATTGCCAGTAGTCAAGTGTTTTCATCAGCATTGCATTGGTGAGATCAGAATGACTGCCCTTGACATCAAAGCAGCATTTGACTGAGTATGACTTCAAGGAGCCCGAGCAAACCTAGACTCAATGGGAATCAGGAGGAAAACTCTGCTGGTTGGAATCATACCTGGCACAAAGGAAGATGGTTGTGATGGTTGGAGGTCAATCATCTCGGCTCCAGCACATTACTGCAGGAGTTCCTCAGGGTAGTGTCCTTGGCTCTACTATCTTCGGTTCCTTCATCAATGACCCTTCCATCGTAAGGTCAGAAGTGAGGTTGTTAGCTGATGACTGCAGAATATTCAGCATCATCAGCAACTCCTCAGATACTGAAACAGTTCATGTCCAAATGCAGCAAGTCTCTGGGCAATATCCAAGCTTGGGCTGACAAGTGCCAAGCAACATTCGTACCACACAGGTGCCAGGCAATGACCATCTCCAACAAAAGAATGTCTAACCAACATTCCTACTGCCCTGTGTTCTGAGGAATTGGAGGAACTGAGAGGTCTTGGGGTTCATATCCACAGCTCTCTGAACGTTGCCACTCAAGTGGATAGAGTCATGAAGAAGGCTTATAGTGTGTTAGCATTTATTAACAGGGGGTTTGAGTTTAAGAACCATGGGGTTATGCTGCAACTGTGCAGGACCTTGATGAGATCACATTTGGAATATTGTGTGCAGTTCTGGTCACCTCACTATTGGAAGGATGTGGAAGCATTGAAGAGAGTGCAGAGGAGATTTACCAGGATGCTGCCTGGTTTGGAGGGTAGGTCTTATGAGGAAAGGTTGAGGGAGCTGGAGCTTTTCTCTTTAGAGTGGAGGAGGATGAGAGGTGACTTAAGAAGTTTATAAGATGATGAGGGGGATAGATAGAGTAGACTTTTAGACTATTTCCTCGGGTGGATGTAGTTGTTACTAGGGGGCATTAGTATAAGGTTCATGGTGGGAGATATAGGAGGGATGTCCGAGGTAGGTTCTTTATTGAGAGAGTGGTTAGGGTGTGGAATGCACTGCCTGCTGTGATAGTGAAGTCAGACACTTTAGGAACTTTCAAGCGGTTATTGGATAGGCACATGGAGCACAGCAGAATGATAGGGAGTGGGATAGCTTGATATTGGGTTCGGACATAGCTCAGCACAAGGTCAAGGACCAAAGGGCCTGTACTGTGCTGTACTGTTCTGTATTCTATCTATGTTCTATTCAATGGCATTACCATCATTGAAACCCTCAGTATCTGCATTCCGGGGGTTGCCATTGACTAAAACCTGAACTGGATTATCCACATAAATATTGTGAGAACTAGAGCCAGTCAAAGGCTAAGAATCTTCTGACAAATAACTCACCTCCTGACACCCCCCAACCCTGCCCCCACCCAAAGTTTGTTCACCATCTACGATTCACAATGGAATGGAATGGAATACTCTTCACCTACCTGGAACACTGAAGAAGCTTGACGTCATCCATTACAAAGCAGCCTGCTTTATTGCAATACCTTCCACAAACATCTAATCCCTCCACCACAGATGAACAGTGGCAGTTGTGTATGCCATCCACAAAATTTGTTGCAGGAACTCACCAAGGTTCCTTGGGCAGCCCATTTCAAACTCTCAACCACCACAATTTCTGAGGGCAAGAGCAACAGATAGCTGGGAATGCCATCACTGGTTGTTCCCCTTCAAACCACTCACCATCCTAACTTAGAATTATATCGCTGTTCCTTCATTGTCACTGGGTCAAAATTCTGCAGTTTCCTCCCCAACAGCACTGCATGTATACCTACAGCTCTGGGACTTCAATGATTCAAGAAGGCAGCTCACTGCCACCTTCTGAAGGGCAACTAGAGATGGGGAATAAATGCTGGCCGGTCCATATCCCATAAACAAAAATAATACCACTTTGGCAGATACCCAATAAACAGTAACAAAGGAAGTGAAGCACATGCTATGATCGCAAGTGCTCTGTTTTTGTACTGCTATTCTATCACAAACATATGAACAGATTAAAATGCAGCAGCATGTGCTGTATGGGATGAACATTTGAATCACATGTCGAGCAATGGTCCCTATTACTTTTATTTATACATTGAAAATGAAGTTAACCCCATTTGGCTAGTGACTAACATATTGGACAACTTTGTAGAATACTTTAAAGAAACAAAGGCTTAGGGGAGACATAGTAAAGTGTAAAACCATAAGCCTATCATCATAACTAAGATATTTAAGTTTAAATATTCTCTTTGTTGCCTTCCTTGCACTCACTCCACAGCATCAATATTCATCACCAGATGTCAGAAACAAAATTGGGCATGATATTCCAACTGCTGGCATACTGATGCTGTATGTAACCCAAGTACAGTCCTGCTAATTTCAAAGGTTATTCATCTTGCTGTACTTGCTAAAATCCTATTTGTTTTTCCTGTATCCCTCAGTTTCAGTTTGGAACATTATTTAGTTCAGAATTTTAATTGCTTCAGAGGATTTTAATTTTTAATTGGGTGTTTTGGCACAACAAGAGAAGGGGAAAGTCTGGATCGACTTGATGGTTATAGACTGTATTGTTCTCAAATGTGCATGAACAGAGGGACCTGGGGCATTGACGTGCATAGATGCTTGAAAGTGGCAGAACACAGAGTCACTGGCAAAGCATATAGGATTTTGTGCTTTATAAATTGGGCTATTGAGTACAAAAACAGGGAAATTATGTTGAACCTTTACAAAGCTTTGGTCAGGCCACAACTAGAATATTGCACCCAGTTCTGACCACCACATTTTCAGAATGATGTGAAGATTCTTGAGACGGTGAAGAAGAGATTTACCAGAATAGCTTTGTGGCCGAGTAAATTTAACCCCAAAGTTAATTGGAAGTTGTTGAAATTGTTCCCCTTGGAGCAAAGGAAGTTAAGGGGAGATCCGATAAAGGCGCCCAAGGTTTAGATAGCATGAAGAAAAACTATTACCATTAGCTGATGGTTCAAAGTCTAGGGTCACACATTTAAGTTTTCAGGGGGATGTGAGAAAGAATGGGGGCAAGGGATATTCCTTGAAGAAATGACTACTCAGCCCATTTATGTAACCCCAAGACAAGAGACCTCTTGAAGACATTAGTTCATGAGCTGCCATTGAGTGGGCTTCTGAGGGTAGCGCCTGTAACTTCTTGGCTCCCCAGTGTTAGATTTGGGAGTTACTCCAAAGATGTGCTGGGGAATCCCCCTCAGAAGTTCCCAGGTAAGGGTTGATGAGGCAATTACCCACAAGTGCTAACTTCCCTCGAACGATTGTGCTGTGCTAGGAACCATCCAACAAAGCAATTTAAATGGTTCCAACAGTGGTACACGTTCGACCTGAACCAAAGCTCCCTTCCCCAACCTGACCCCTTAACTAATCACCCCCCCCCCCCACCCCCGCTATCCAGAGACCCAGGGTATTCCCAACCTCCCCTGATAGACAAGGGAATTAAGGGTTATGGGGGGAGAAAGCGGGAAAGTGGAACTCATCCACTTCAGATCAGCCATGATTTTATTGAATGGCAGAGCAGGCTCGAAGGACTAAATGGCCTACTCCTGCTCCTATTTCTTATGTTCCCTGAGCCTTCAGTGACCAGGACGTGTGCATGACGCCAAAGTTTCATAAGGGTGGTGTCAACGCCAGAGATATTTGATCCAGGCACATTTTGACTGAATGCTTCTCACCTAGGAGGGCTACCTGCTATGGAACTTATTTTGAGCTGCCTGTGAAAGAAACGTTCACTGATGATGCAATATTGAATAGATCCACTTTTAACACTGATGAATATCGTACATCTTTTCAGCCCGTATCGCTAACTCTTTCAAAGATCACCTTAAATGCTTTTCACCGTTTAAAGTCTGGTCAAAAAATAACAAATGCATGTTGGCAAGTGCAATAAACCAGAATGAACCACTCAGTTGCTTTGTCCAAATGGTGGCTTTGTTCTTAGCCACTTCTACGTTGTACTTCCCTTGTAGCCATTGATGAGGTGGAGGCAGCTGAGATGCCAAAGACAGTTGTTCTCGTTGTGGAGATGCCATTGGGGGCACTGCCTGAGATGACTATACCACCTCCGCCGCAGGAACAGTCTTGACACAAGGCTTTGCTGCTTGATGATAATACCCAAATAAAATAGTGGGGAATAACAAATCCAGGGTACTGTTGACGTCAGGGACTGGAGGAGAAGATAAAGGGGAAACAGGTTTGAGCAGCAGGGTAAATCTTTACTTAGACTAGGATTAATCAAAGATGGACAGTGTGATGTGCTAAAGGAATGTTGTGGCTGACAAACATGACTTAATTATTTTGAGGAGGTACAAAGAGGGTCAGCGAGGTTTTGATGTAGTTGTTTTTGGAGTTTAACAAGGTTTTCAATAAGGTGCCTCATAGACTCGTCATGAAAGTAAATGCCAATGGGATTGAAGGCAAAGTGGCAAATTAGATCCAAAATTGGTTCAGAGACAGGAAGCAAAGGATAATGGTCTATGAATATTTTTTTTCTGACTGGAAGACTGTTTACATGGGATTCTGCAGGGCTCAGTTCTTGGCTCTTTGCTCAGAGTGATCATATCAATGATTTGGACTTGAATGTAGGAGATGTAATTAAGACAACAATTGACCATGTAGTTGATGATGAAGAGGAAAGCTGCAGACTGCAGCACATTATCAATGGACTAGTCAGGTCAGTGGAACAATGACAGATGGAGTTCAGCCTGGAGAAGTGTAAGTCAGTACATTTGGGGAATGCTAAAAAGGCAAGCAAATGCACAATGCATAGTAGACTACTAGGTGTAAAAGAACACTGGGACCTTGCAGTGCATGCCCACAGAGCACTGAAGGTGGCTAGACAAGTTGATATGGTGGTCAAGAAGGCATACGGAATATATAGCCTTCATTAGCCAAGGCATAGAATATTTGAGCTGGGAGGATATGCTGCAATTGTATAACATGTTAATTAGGCCACTGCTGGAGTTTCTGGTCATAGCACTGTAGAAAAGATAATTGCACTAAAGAAGGTACAGATGCGATTTAAGAGGATGTTGTCTGAACTAGGAAATTTTAGTTATGAGAAAAGATTGGAAAGGCTGAGGTTTTCTTCGGAAGAGAGTAAGCTGAAGAGAAAGCTAATTGAAGTATATAAAATTGTGGATAGGAATGCTGTGTTCCCTGTAGTTGAGGAAACCATAATTGGAGGTATAGATTTTAGGTAAAGTGTCAAGGTTTATCAGGGGAATATTTTCACTGACGATAATAGAAGTCTGTAACTCACTGTTTTAAAGGGTAGTAGAAGCAGAAGCAGAAGCATTCAGTAAAAAGTTTTTACATATGCACTTGGAGTGTGGTAACACACAAGGCTATGGGCCAAATAAGTGGAAATTGAGATCAGGTAGGTGGTTACTTGTCAGCCAGCAAGGACACAATGGACTGAATGGTCTCCTGTGTTGTAAAGTTCTATGAATTCAATGAGAAATTAAATAAAAATAGTTTTAAGTAGATTTTTAAAATGAAGGAGATTGTTGTGGTTTAGGGAGAAAATTTTGGAGTGCGTATATTCACATTGAATACGTATATCTAGATTATTTTTGTAAATGAAGAGAAAATATTGTGGCATAAATCCTTGGAACGTGTCACTATCCACTTTCCACTAGTAAAGGAAACATCAGTCTATACCTACTGTTTAATATTTACTGGCTATCTCTCTATAAATGAAGCATGCATACATTAAATGTCTTCAATTTTGTAATAATTTTCACAATTTTCTTAAAATCCATATGTACAAAATTCACCACAGTTTCTTTTTGTATCTCTGACCTCCTTAATTCAATTAAAATATCAAGCATAACATGTCATCTCCCAATCTGTGCATAATATCTTGAATTAACCCAGACACATATATTATGGAATTTGGAGGAATGAGCTTATGATTGTACACTATTGACAGGGAGCCTCATATACTTACTGTGCATTTTGTGACATCATTAACTTTAGTGCTTAGAAAACTGTGGGAAACGCATTCACTGTATGCGTGGCTAATTGAGAGACCTCATGCTTGCAGCACAGTTTGTTTAAATCAATTCTGGTCTTTTCTGAAATGAAAGTTGCTAGTGTATAGTTTCCAGACTTCAGCTATTCCTTTTCATCAACAGTGGCATAAAATATCTTAGCCTATAGCTCCATGACACAATTTCAATTTCCAAAGATTTTTCATAAATTTTAGTCACAGCTTGTGCTATTTCATCCTGCAACCTACTCTAGCATTCCTGATTTTATGTATTGTGTACCATTAAGATCAAAATAGTTGTATTAATTTAAAAAAACTCTCAAGTGTGGCAGTACAGTTACATTAATTTCTTAATAGTTAAGTAAGAAACTGAAGAATTTAAAAAGATTTACTCAGAATTTTGTATGTATAAAATGCTTATTTAACTTCAAATGTTGATCTTTGCTACAGTCCACATTATGGTTTTCTAAAACATTTTTTTATATATAGGTGTGAATCAGATAACCGTTACCTTGGCAACCCACTCAAAGGAACCTGCTACTGTAAGTTTTTTTTTGTCTTTCCAATCTTTTTGAGTAAGCCACAGGTTTATGATAAAATAAGTACCCATTAATCACTACTTAAAGGAAAAACAAAATGTAGAGTGAGTATATTTTTGCTTCTCCCATTTTACTTAAAGGAATTATACTCAACTGAACATCCCCTAAGGTTTTTTTTAATGTCAGTTGTAATACAGAACTTCTGGGAGGATCTATCTGGCCTTTCTGGTATGTCAATTTTTAGAATCATAACAGCATGTTTTCATTGCAAGCAGCATAGGTTATGACCTTAGATCGATCATCTTGAGCCAGTTGATTCCAAGAAATTGTGCTAATGTTAGGATTGGAGATTTCTCAGTACTGTCTAGTTAAATAAAGAGCCACAAACACTGTTGCTTAGGAAGCATCAATTCCAGGCAACACATGATGCATTTCTTCATGTAAAATTACCGGGGTTACCCACCAAGAAGGGACTTTTTGAGGGTTTTGTGACGCAATAAAAAATATGCTTTTTTAAAAGAGGAATTCTGATAAGAGAATAAATTTACTATGCACAAAGAGTAGATACAGTTTGCACAAAATATTATTCTCCCTCACCACTTTTAAGCTAACATCCAAAACAATTTACTGTACAGTAACTCCACAAACCAATGCTGCCCTCACATTGCTGGAATTGACCCCCATTGAGAAGCATGTTCATAATTTTTAATTTTAATTTTACCATTTGTGAAGTTTCATGGGAACATAACTCCAGCGAACGGAGGAGTTTACTATATTTCCAAGTTTGTTGATGACACGTAACTTGGTGGGAATATGAGTTGTGAAGAGGATGTATGAAGGCCTCCAGGAGATTTAGGCAGACCAAACGAATCAGCAAATACATGGTAGATGAAATGTAATGTGGAAAAATGTGAAGTTATCCATTTTGGAAGGAAGACCAGCAGTGCAGAGTATTTCTTTAATGGGGATAGATTGAGAAGTGTTGATGTGCAAAGAGGCCTGGATGCTATTATTCATGGCACTGAAAGTTAACATGCAGGTACAGCAGACAATTAGGAAGACAAATGGTATGTATGGGGGTATTTAGGTATAGGAGTATGGAAGTCTTGTGGAAATTATACAGAGCCTTGGTGAGAGTGTTGTGTGTCAAGTTGGTCTCCCTACCTAAGGAGAGATATACTGGCCGTAGAGAGACTGCAACAAAGATTTACCAGACTAATTTCTGGAATGGTGGGATTGTCCTATGAGGAGACAGAGCCTGTATTCTCTTGAATTTTGAAGAGTGAGAGGTAACTCTCATTGAAGTGTGCAAAATTCTCATAGGGCTCAACAGGATGGATGCATCCCCTGATTGTGGGGTTGGAGAACCAGGGGACAGTCTCAGAATAAGATTTAGGAATGACATGAAAAGGAGTTTCTTCAGCCACTGAGTGGTGAATCTTTGTAATTCTCTATCCCAGGGGGATGTGCAGGCTCAGTTGTTGAGCATGTTCAAAACATAGGTGGTTAGATTTCTAGGTACCAATGATATTAGGGGGTATAGGGAGAGTGTGGTGAGATCACATTGAGATAGAAGTTCGGCCGTGATCTAGTTAAATGGTGGGGCAGGTCAAAGTTCAAAGCAGGCCATGTCAAGAACATAACATAAGAAATAGGAGCAGGAGTAGGCCATCTAGCCCTTCGAGCCTGCCCTGCCATTCAATAAGATCATGGCTGATCTGGAGTGGCTCAGTTCCACTTTCCCACTTTCTCCCCATAACCCTTAATTCCCTTGCCTACCAAAAACCTATCTTCCCGCGTCTTAAATATATTTAGCGAGGTAGCCTCCACCACACCAACAGGCAGAGAATTCCAGAGATTCACCACCCTTTGAGTGAAGAAGATCCTCCTCAACTCTGTTCTAAACCGCCCCCCCCTTTATCTTGAGGCTGTGCCCTCTAGTCCTACTGTCCTTTCTGAGCGGGAAGAGCCTCTCCACCTCTATCCTATCCATCCCATTCATCATCTTATATGTCTCTATAAGATCCCCCCTCATCCTTCTAAACTCCGAGTGCAAACCCAGTCTATTCAGCCTCTCTTCATAGTCCAACCCCCTCATCTCCGCTATCAGCCTAGTGAACCTCCTCTGCACTCCCTCCAAGGCCAAAATATCTTTGCGTAAGTGCGGCGACCAAAACTGCACACAGTACTCCAGCTGCAGCCTCACCAGTGCCCTGTACAGTTGCAGCAAGACCTCCCTGCTTTTTTATTCAATCCCCCTCGCTATCAAGGCCAGCATCCCATTTGCCTTCCTGATCACCTGTAGGCTGGGTTTTTGCAACTCATGCACATGGACCCCCAGGTCCCTCTGCACCGTAGCATGCTGCAGCTTTTCGCCCTTTAAATAGTAATCCCTCCTACTATTATTCCTGCCAAAGTGGATAACCTCACACATGCTAACATTGTAATCCATCTGCCAGGTCCTCGCCCACTCGCTTAGCCTATCTAGATCCCTCTGCAGACTTCCCACACCCTCCGCACAATTTGCTTTTCCACTTATCTTCGTGTCATCAGCAAATTTTGACACCCTACACTCAGCCCCCTCCTCCAGATCATCTATGTAAATGGTAAATAGTTGAGGCCCCAGCACCGATCCCTGGGGCACTCCACTAGTCACCAACCGCCAATCAGAATAGCACCCGTTGATACCAACTCTCTGCCTCCTATTAGACAACCAATCCTCTATCCACACTAACACCTTACCGCCAACTCCATGCCCCCTAACCTTCTGAAGTCAACGTTCGGCTGCCCCCCCAAATTCATTCAGATGGTATGCCAGTTCCACGATGGCATGATGGCCAGAGTACTGGATGGTGGAGAATCCTCCGAGGCATTCCCAGTCACCAATGGCGTCAAACAGGGCTATGTGCTCACACCCACACTGTTCAGCATAATGTTTACTGCCATGCTGAATGATGCCTTCCAGGACAGTTTTGCTGGAATCAGCCTCAAGTACAGAGTGGATGGGAAGCTTGAGGAGACTTCAAGCTATCACCAAAGTGAAAGAGACTGTTTTGAGAGATTTTCTCTTTGCCGATGACTGCGCCCTGTACGCTGGCTCAGAGCCAGTGATGCAAGGCAGTATGGACAAATTTTCCACGGCTTGTGACAACTTTGGACTCACCATCAACATTAAAAAGACCAAAGTCATGCACCAGCCTGCTCCTCATGCACTGTACACAGAACCCATAATCACAAAGGGCAGAAACTACAGGCAGTGGACCAGTTCACTTATCTTGGCAGCACCCTGTCCGAAGCAGTGACTATTGATGCAGAAGTTAACTGCAGAATAGCAAAGGCAAGTTCTGCTTTTTGGTAGACTGTGCTCCACTGTATGGGAACGTCGAGGAATCAGCCCAGCAACAAAACTGAAGGTCTACAGCGCCGTGGTACTCACTACCCTCCTGTGTGCCTGTGAAACGTGGACTGTGTATCGAAGACATGTAAGACAGCTCAATCATTTCCACGTGACTTATCTTCATAGAATATTACGCATCAGATGGCAAGACAAAGTACCAGACACTGAAATTCTCTCTCGAGCATGTTTATCATCAGTCCACACACTGCTGATGAGAGCGCAGACCCGGTGGGCAGGTCATGTCACCCATATGTCAGACGAACGCATACCCAAGCAACTCCTTTTTGGGGAACTGTCTGCTGGAAGACGCTTGCATGGAGGGCAGAAGAAATGTTTCAAACACACACTCAAAGCCTCCCTGAAGTTGCTTGACATTGACACGACCACCTGAGAAATGCTGGCACAAAACCGCCCTACCTGGCGCTGCCTCATCCACAAAGGCTGTCAAGCTCATGAAGCAAGCTGTATTGCTGAAGCACAACTTAAGCGCGAGCTGTGCAAGTCCAGAGCCACCAGCGCAACAACTACAGAGTCTACACAAGTGTGTCCAATATGTGCCAGGACATTCCGTGCCCGAATTGGCCTGATCAGTCATCTTTGGACACACCGCAACCAGCCTCAAAATGACTAATGGTGTCGAGGTCCTCATCGATGACGATGGACGAACAACATGGAGCAGGCCCGAGGAGTCGAATAACCTATTTCAACTTCTGTGTTTCTATATGTGAGATGGCTGTAGGAAAAATAAGTTGAACTTTGGGTGGAAGTATTATATCACTATATGTTGTGAGGGAATGTATTTCAGGATTTCTGTCTGTCTTCTTGGAGTGGAGCTATGGTAAGTTTTCTCCTTTGGGGAGTGACCTTTGGGGACTGGAGATTCTAATATTTAAGGTACAGAATGTACTTGACTTGGGTACATTACAGTCTGCCTAAGAACAGGGACAGAATCCTGCTGGGAGATATTAACAGGTCAGACAAGTTCTGTTCAAGGGAACAGCAGCCTGCACGGAAAAGATAGAAAGCAGGATTGGATCTGTGCAGCTGAATTACTGCTATTAGTTCTATCCTGCTGAAGTGGCTGGGATTTAGAGAATCCAGGGAGGGCAGTGATAGTTCTGTGAAGCCGGCAGTTGAGGTAAAGGAAAGCCTGTGAGTAGTAGCGGGACTTTGCTCAGAGTAGTCAGACAGCTGGAATCGAGATGCTGGGTTGTAGCCTTATGATCCAATGGGAGGCAGTCTTGGAAGAAGAGATTGAGCAAATGAGATATGGGCAGTTGTTGGAGCCAGTCTGAGTTGTTCAAGCTGTTGTGAGAAATCAGAAACTACAATCTTGAAAAAGAGGAACTGAAATCCCTCACAAGGAATGCTAAGTCTTTAAAGGATTTTGTGATATAGTGATTGTTCTTGTCAGGGTTCATTGCCAAGAAATTTGTGGGATGTCTTTTTTTGTACTTGCCATTTGATGAATGGTTTGTGGTGTATTTGGCCACAGTCTGTCTGTTAATTCATCTTTACCTCTTACTAAATTGATCTTCCCTCATGTTAATTCTGAACTTTATAAAATTGATAGTGCAGGTTTTTTTGCTTTGCTGATTTTTGCACTGTGAAATTTATTCTGTTTGTATCAAGACCACGTACTTGTGGCTTTATTCTGAGTAAGTAGCTAAGATTTTCAATTTAGTCTACAAAAGAAAATTAGTGGCCTCTAAATGCATCCCATCAAAATTGAGGACCCCATCTGGGATCTTCACAAATTTGGGGCTTGTCCAGTATTGTCTCAAAATTTGGTGCCTGGTCTAGGATTGTAACAGATTGACACCTCAACAGAATTAGAAGCTCTTTTTGGGATTTTGAACGCACAGATAGTTTCTGATGCAGAGACTTGCTGAAGTTGAGGCTTATACCGGTGAATTTTGCTATACTTAATTGAAAAGCAGAATAGCTTTGTGAATTGCTACAATTAACCAAAGTTTGGTTGGCAAGGAGTTAAAGTTAGATTTAAAGACAAGGGGTTATAAAAGCAGATATAATTGAGGTAATAGCACAGCATTTGGAATTGGGTGAAACAAAGTCTGAACAAGGTAGAATGCAACCAGTGTTGGCTATAATTCAGTTGCAGATGAAGTAAAAGAGATAGAAAAAGATGAAAGAAAAGCTTGAACTTGAAGAAGAGGAAACAAAAAGAAGAGCAAAGGAAATGGAAATGTAAAAGCTTGAAAATTAGCCCCTGCGAGAGAGGTTAGTGAAAGAGGAAGGGGTAAAGGAAAGATAGAGACTTTCACACACAAAAGGAAGAGAGACTGTTTGTCCTGGAAACAGAAGAAATTAGGTAACAGAGTGATAGCAAGGATAATAGCTCGGATAATGCATCAAGTCTGAGTTTTGATATAACCAAGAAATCTTCGGCTAGTGTATAAATTCACCGAGAATGGAATTGAGAGTTTTTTTTGTCTCTTGAAAAACGGCTATGCAACTAGAGTGGCCAAAGGACTTATGCAGTCTTATTTTGCAGAGTTTTTTGACAGGTAAAGCAATGGGTATTCATTCTAGTATTTTGTAAGAGGAAGAATCCTCAAATTATTATACAATTAAAAGTATATGTCTCTAATCCATATAACATTCAGCTGGATAATATGTTACACTTTGCACTATCAATCTTTACCTTCAATCTTGTGTTACTGTAAATCATGTTGAGAGTGATGAAGTTCTTGTTCTTTTCTGTGACTGTCAGCAGTCTCATAGTACGACTGTTATTGGAGGCTCTGTAACTTTGATGTTTTGGCTGAGTCCCAGTTCATTCCCTTTGCTGAAGCTCCTACCTGATGAGGACTGACCAGCTGCCGTATTTCGATATGCAGCACTTAGTGAAGAGATTCCATTTTCCATGTTGCTTCCATCTTTTATCAAATGTGAAACAAGCTGCTTTGTTCGGCGGGTGATAGCCAGTCCAGTTGGAGAAGGCTGTGCCCTGTACTGTGAATGACCATAAGATATAAGAGCAGAATGATGTTGCAGCTATATAGAACGTTGGTTAGGCTACATTTGGAATACTGCGTTCAGTTCTCATTGCCACACTACCAGAAGGACGTGAAGGCTTTGGAGAGAGTACAGAAAAGGTTTACCAGGATGTTGCCTGGTATGGAGGGTCTTAGCTATGAGGAGAGATTGGGCAAACTGGGGTTGTTCTCCCTGGAAAGACGGAGGATGAGGGGTGACCTAATAGAGATGTATAAAATTGTGAAGGGCATTGATAGGGTGAACAGTGGGAAGCTTTTTCCCAGGTCAGAGATGACGAACCCAAGGGGTCACAAGCCCAAGGTTAAGGGGGCAAGGTTCAACACAGATGTCAGGGGGACATATTTTACACAGAGGGTGGTGGGAGCCTGGAATGCACTGCCAAGCAAGGTGGTTGAGGCGGATACGCTGGGATCGTTTAAGACTTATCTAGATAGCCACATGAACAGACTGGGAATAGAGGGATACAAACGAATGGTCTAGTTGGGCGCATGAGCGGCACAGGCTTGGAGGGCAAAAGGGCCTGTTCTTGTGTTGTACTGTTCTTTGTTCGAATTAGGCTATTTGACCCATTGAGTCTGCTCTGCCATTAAATCATGGCTGATATTTTTCTCATCCCCATTCTCCTGCCTTCTCCCCATAACTCTTGATCCCCTTATTGATCAAGAATCTATTTATCTCTGTCTTAAAGATACTCAATGACCTGGCCTCCATATCTCTGTGGCAATGAGTTCCACAAACTTAACACCCTCTGGCTGAAGAAATTCGTCTTCGGCTCAGTTTTAAAGGAGTGTCCTTTCACTCTGAGGTTGTGACCTTGAGTTCTAGTCTCTCCCACTAATGGAAACATCCTCTCCACATCCACTCTATCCAGGCCTCTCAGTATTCTGAAAGTTTCAACTAGATCCCCCTCTCATCCTTCTAAACTCATCGAGTATAGAACCAGACTCCTCAACCGTTCCTCATATGACGAACTCTTCATTGCTGGGATCACTCTTGTGAACCTCCTCTGAACTGTCTCCAAGGTCAGCACATCCTTCCTTAGCTTTGGAGCCCAAAACTACTCTCAGTACTCCGAATGGGATCTGACTAGAGCCTTTCTGTTTCCATCCTAAAATCTCTGCCCTTTTCTGGTTGTTAGTTTAACATGCAGGTATTAATGTCTGTTTCTAATGTTAAATCTTGCTCTCACAACAACTACTTGCGAACTAGATCACTATGAGTTCCACAAACTATTCGATCCCTGACAGGTTAATCAGTGAGCGTTTCAAATGCACATTTTTTTGCCAAGATTTTCTGTGTGGCTATGTGCGATTGTATTGATTCATTTGCTCTTCAGTTTGCTGAATTGAACATGTCTGTTGAGGATTACATTCTCAAACTTTTTTTTAGCATTATTTTAGGGTC
Source organism: Carcharhinus amblyrhynchos (assembly GCF_965287045.1). Classification (NCBI taxonomy): domain Eukaryota; kingdom Metazoa; phylum Chordata; class Chondrichthyes; order Carcharhiniformes; family Carcharhinidae; genus Carcharhinus; species Carcharhinus amblyrhynchos. Next base: position 36,985,137 of record NC_137340.1, read on the forward strand.
CCTTTTTTCTTACTCCACCTGGAAAACAAACAACTTAGATTTCTCAACATCCTTGGGGCCCACTAGATTTAATAAGGTATAAACCTGTACCTTTACTGACTTAGTAAGAAGTCTCACAACACCAACGCCAACAGATTTATTTGGTAGCAAGCGCCACTAGCTTTCGGGCTTTGCCCCTTCATCAGGTGAGTGGCCACTCACCTGACAAAGGGGTAAAGCCCTGAAAGCTAGTGGCATTTGCTACCAAATAAACCCATTGGACTTTAACCTGGTGTTGTGAGACTTCTTACTGTTTTTACCCTAGTCCAACGTCGGCATCGCCACATCATGACCTTTATTGACCTGTCTGACAAACCCGCACTGCAGTAAATATGCCAATCCTTGAATTTTTCACAACTGTCTGAAGTGTTTTCATCAAAGTCTAGTGGATCAATGCTGTGAAGTCCCTGTGCCATACTGCCAACTCCTGACAGTAAATGTGTAAATTTGTTGGGTTCTTGAAACACTGACAAGGACTTGTAATGAACAGCAGTTTATTCTGTAGCTTAACAGCTATTTCATGCTTGTACTCCTGGGGAGAACTTCTGTGTTTGCATCATCACTCCACATTAAGAAGCCAGTATTCTTTTGCCATAAAACAGGGCGTGTAAAAGCAAATTGTTGGAAGCTCAATATTAAGTTGGTGGCAGTAATAAGGCTCCTAAGGGATCTTTGGAAAAGACTGTACCTGTAAAAGAAATGGGTGATAAAAGAGAAGCAATAGTACAATTGCACCATGTTATAGAATCGGACGTGTGGCTCAGAAGTGTCAATGGGATTCTTCCTTTGAATACTGATGAACTGAGTCAGGTTACTGGAGGTTATATAGATTTTGTTTCTAAGCAGGAATTTTTCTGTAACTCCATCAACAATAAATTAATATTTTGAGACATATGGGAACAGTTCAGTTATTGGTGGCTGATTATATAGATGTTCTAGATGTTTTGATGAAAGAATATTAGCAGTGAATATTTATGGGACTTGTGAACCTGTTCCCTTGTACAAATTTACAAAGTCACTTAATAAACAGGACTATTACTGTAGATTTTCTTCCTATTTTGTTCAAGGATGGGGTAGATTTTATAGCAGGTAATGAGTTTGCCAATGCAGATGGAATCATAGCAGCAACTGCGTTGCAGCAGTTACTTAGTGACTTTGAACTTGTCAAATTCCCAAAATTGTTGTGGCCAAACTTGAGAAGCTTATTGCTGGCAATGAGCAGTTGATGGAAATACTCATCTTGGAGAGAAACAACTTTTTGCACGAAAGATGACAGCTAAATTTTATCACTGCACCCAAAGTGGCCCCAGTCAAGATTAAACTCCAGATGAATGGTCTAGACATGGAGATAGATGCTGCATTATCCATCATTAGGGAACAAACGTTAGAAAACTCTAAGTGGGCGCCTTGCCTTTAAGCCTGCGAGAGACCAAGGCAAGATTGGCCACATACACTGGGCACCCTTATTACTGGGACCACTGTATTGCTAGTTACACGTGGGAAACGTACAGTCTGACTCCCCTACTAGTGGTGTGAGGATCAGGGTCCAGGCTTTTGAGAAGGAACTGCTACAGAAAATCTGTCTGGCCTGGCAACAGATCTTTAAAATGGGGATTTGCAATTTATACAAAGTCAATGGGAAGCATCTCAAAGTGTTCCAAGAAGACCTTGAGAAGATTAAAGGCGCCAGGGCCAAGATCTACATAGAACCAGAGGCCCAACCTAAATACTTCAAGCACAGCTGGTCCCCTATGCTCTACATGTCAAAGTAGAGGCTGAATTGGAAAGAACCCGTCATTATATGCCCAGTACAATTTGCTAAATGGGCCAATACAGTAATCCCAGTTTTAAAACCTGACAACTTGGTCCATCTCTGTGGGGATTTACAGTCAACTGAGCTTCCCGATTAAAAAGTTACCCTTTCTCTTGGCATAGAAGACTTGTATGTAAAACTAATCTGAGGTCACATATTTTCCAAATTGGATATGAGTCACACCTACCACCAGCTGCAGCTTGAGATGTCATCCAGGCAGCATGTCACCACAAATACTCTCAAATAACTGTATGAATACACTTACTTGCCTTTCGACATGTCTTCTGCTTGTGCCATTTTTCAAAGGATGATGGAGAACTCCCTTCAAGGGATGCCCAGACTTGCAGTCTACCTGGATGGTGTTTTACTCTCAGAAACTATTGTAAAGGAACATTTTTAATAGTTTTAGAGGTCTTATGGCATTTCTGAGGCTGGTGTCAGGATAAAAAGGGAAAAATGTGTGTCCCAAGTGGGAAGACAAGGATGGACTACATTCTGTTGAAGAGAATCAGAATCCCTCCAGTGCAGAAGGAGGCCATTCGGCCCATCAAATCTGCATCGTCCACAATCCCATCAAGGCCCTATTCCCGTAATCCCCTACATTTACCCTGCTAAAGCCCCTGACAGTAAGGGCCAATTTAACATAGCCAATCTACTTAACCTGCACATCTTTGGACTGTGGAAGGAAACTGCAGCACCTGTAGCAGACACGGGGTGGGGGTATGTGCAAACTCCACACAGATAGTGACCCAAGACTGGAATTGAACCTGGGGTCCCTGGTGCTGTGAGGCAGCAGTGCTAACCACTGTACTGCTGTGTCGTCCTTCTCTGAAGAGAAGGTAAAGGCCATAAAAGGGAACATAGTGGAGTTGAAGTTATTCCTAGGTCTTATAAATCACTATGTGAAACTTATACCAAATCTAGGAACCTGGTTGGTCCCCCTCCATGTCTTGCTTAAAAAAATTCCAAAGTGGTTGTGGCAAATGCCACAAGAGAAGTGTCAAACTATTGCTATGAACAGATATACTAGCCCATTGAGATCCATTCATTATGGAATTACTGAGTTTAGCCTGTTATTTGTTGTTTGTTTGTCATGCAAGTAGTCCCATGTTGTAGCTTCATCAGTTTGGCACTTCACATGCGTGGAGTTGCTCCTTGCAAGCCCTCCTGCAATCTTCATTGAACTAAAGTTTGGTTTGGCTTGGCTTAGCTTGGTGGTAATGGTAGAGTGGGGTATATGCCAAGCCATGAGGTTACATATTGTGGTTGAGTACGATTCTGCTGCTGCTGCAGGTCCACTTCACCTCGGATGCCCAATCTCAAGTTGCTGGATCTATTTGAAATCTATCCCATTTAGCACAGTGATAGTGCCACACCACACAGCGAAGGGCATTTTCAGTGTAGAGATGGAATTTGGTCTCACAAGGACTGTATAGTCGTCACCGTCACCAGTACTGTCATGGACAGATGCATCTGTGGCAGGTAGGTTGGTGAGGATCTGATCAAGGCTGTTTTTCCCTTTTGTTTGTTTCCTGCAGCCTCACAGCGCCAGGGACCCGGGTTCGATTCCTGGCTTGGGTCACTGACTGTGTGGTGACTGACCCACCTGATGACGAAACAGCCAGCCCTGAAAGCTAGTGGTGTTTGTTATAAATAAACCTGTTGGACTTTAATCTGGTGGTGTGAGAATTCTTACTGTGTGGAGTTTGCATATTTTCTCTGTGTTTGTGTGAGTTTCCTCTGGTTCCCTCCCACAGTCTGAAAGATGTGCTTGTTAGGTGTGCTGACCCAAACAGGTGCCGGAGTGTGGCAACAAGGGGAATTTCACTTTACTTTTAGCTGCCACTGTCCCAGCCTAGCAATTATGTCCTTTAGAACCTGGCCAGCTTGCTCTGTGCCACTCTTGGTGATGGACGTTGAAGTCTTCCACCCAAAGTGTATTCTGCGCCCTGCCATTGTCAATGCTTCTTTCAATTGTTGTTCAACATGGAGGATTTGTTTCATTAACTGAGGGGGGATCTTGTTGACAGCAAACTGTTCCCTTGCCCATGTTTGACCTGGTGCTATGTTCAGGAGTCGAAGTTCAGGACTCCCAGGGCAACTCACCCCTGACTATAATACCACTGTACTGCCATCTCTGCTGGGTCTGTCCTACCCAGGATACACCCAGGAATTATGATGGTGCAGGCCTGATAGTCTGTGTGACTGCTCTTTAAATTTCGGCACAAGACCTAGATGTAAGTAACGAGGACTTTGCAGGATTGATGGGGATGGGTATGGAGTTGTTGTTTCTGGCGCCTAGGTTGATGCCTGGTGTTCATCCAATTTCATTCCTTTCTTTGTGGTTGAGTACAACTGAGTTGCTTGCTAGGTCATTTCAGAGAGGATTTATTTGGCAACCATATTGCTCTGGGACTGGAACCATATGTAGTCCAGACCAGCTAAGAAAGTAGATTTCCATCCACAAAGGATAATATTGAACCTGATGAATTTTTTATGACAATAAAAATTTCTAAAACTTTTAATTCCAGATGTTCTATTGAGTTTAAGTTCCACCATCTGCCTTGGAGAGATTTGAACCTGGGTCCCCAGAGGATTACCCTGGTTCTCTGGATTGCTACTCCTGCGATGATGTAACTGTGCCACTGCCTTCAGAAGCTACATTCTTAAAAGAGAGGTGCTGAAACCCTAGCGAGGGAGAGGCCTTTAAAGGTTTTTGAGATTGTAATTGCTGATGCCTGGGTAGGTGTCTGAGAAATGCTTGGACCTTGCTTGTATCTATCCTTTAATGGGCAGTTTGTCATCTGCCTGACTACAATTTGTCTGTGAATTCATGTTTACCTTGGATTAATTCTGGATATTAGAATACAAGGTGGACAGTGTTGATTGTTTGCTTTGCTGTGGCAGAATCTGCTTGTTTTAAATCCATGGAATCTTGTGTCTTTATTTACTTATTGAGTAATTGGGATTTCTAATTTTGTTGATTTTAACAAAAAAAAAGTTACTGCGTCTAAGTGGATTGTAATAAAATTACAGGTCTCACCATAACAGTATGACTCTGGTAGTTGGAGCATTGCATCCTTTGCGAGCCCATCTACAGTGAAGAGTATCAATACAATGAGTGTATTTCAACTGAAATCAGTAAGTCGTGAGAAGAATCTCCAAGAGTTAGGCCTTGTTATTTTGTAGGGCCATAGACAAGAAAGTGACATGACTGAAATTTTGCAAAGTAATGAAGGAATTATTTATAGTGCAGTTATTTTAAATGGACAACAATAATAAACCTTTAATTTTGACTTGCTTGATTCAAAAGGGACGGCTACCAATCTTCCAGGAATGACCTGGAGTGTCACTTGAATTGTAGATCCAGGGTAATGACTTTTTTTTCATTTTCTTTGAACTTTTTTTTTCATTTTCTTTGAGCATTTATGTTCAATAGTAATACAATTATTGCAATTGGTACTGAGAAGGTTCTTTTGGATGAATGAATTGATGAACAGTCAATTGTCTACTGAGTCCTTTTGCTTTTCAATTGGCTTAACAAGTTGTAGTGCTGCATGGATAGATTAGCGATGTTCAATGATGGAAATTTGATGATGTGGAGATTGGGAGTCATGCAACCTGATGGCCTGGCACATCTCCCACTCTACTTTTGTCAAGCCCAGGAAGTCAACTCTGATCCAATGAAGAGTGCAGGAGGGCATGCCAAGCATGGCACCAAACATAACTAAAATTAGGTGACAACCTGGTGAAGCTACAACACAGGGCTGTTTGCATCGCAACAGCATAACGCAGCAAGTGACAGACAGACAGCTAGGTGATTCCATAACCCACTGATTAGATCTAAACTCTGTAGTCCTGCCACATTCAGCTGTGAATGGTGGAGGACAATTAAACAAATGAGGGAGTGCAGAGAAGGTTCACTAGGGCGATACCGGAGATGAGGGGGTTAGCCTATGAGGAGAGATTGAATAGACTGGGTCTGTACTCGTTGGAGTTTAGAAGGCTGAGGGGGGATCTTATAGAGACATATAAGATAGTGAAGGGGATAGATAGGGTAGAGGTAGAGAGATTCTTCCCGCCTAGAAAGGATAGCAGAACTAGAGGGCACAGCCTCAAAATAAGAGGGGGGGCAGTTTAGATCGGAGTTGAGGAGAAACTTCTTCACTCAAAGGGTGGTGAGTCTCTGGAATTCTCTGCCCATTGAAGTGGTGGAGGCTACCTTGCTGAATATATATAAGTCACGGGTAGGTAGGTTTCTGATAGACAAGGGAATTATGGGTTATGGGGAGAAAGCGGGAAAGTGGAACTGATCCACTTCAGTTCAGCCATGATCTTGTTGAATGGCGGGGCAGGCTTGAAGGGCTAGATGGCCTACTCCTGCTCCTATTTCTTATGTTCTTAACTCACTGGAATAGGAGAATCCAAAAATATCCCTATCCTAAGTGATGGAGGAGCCTAGTGCATCAGGGCAAAAGGTAAGACTGAGGCATCTTCTACAATTTTCAGCCAGAAGTGCAAAGTGGATGAACCATCTTAGCCTCCTCCAGAGATACCCAGCATCCCAGATTTCAGTCTTGAGCCTTTTTGATTCACTTCTTGTGAAATCAAGAAATGACTGAAGGTGCTGGTTACTGCAGTAGTTCTAAAAACTTGTGTTCCAGAACTTTCCATGTCCCTAGACAAGCTGTTCCAGTACAGCTACAACACTGGTATCTATCCAACAATGTGGAAAGTTTTTCAGATATGTTCTGCTGACAAAAAACAGGATAAATCCAACCTGGCCAATATATAAAGAGGTTGGAGAAGGGTGAACCCTATTTCTGGAGTGTTCCAGCGCTGGAGCTTGCAAGGGGTGAAGTGATAGATGGAATTGAGTATAAGGATAAGAATTTTTAAATGAAGTAATTGGCCGACCAGATGTCAATGTAGCCAAGTGTGTATAAGGACCATGGATGAACAGTAGGCTGTGGACTCTGAGCTTTGGAGTCTACCGAGTGGAAAATGGGAGTGTGACGAGCAAAACATTGGAACGGTCAATGCTGAAGTTAAGAGACGTATGGATGAGAGTTTTCAGGACAGGTAAACTAATGCAGGGCAGAGATGAGCAATACTACCGTGTGGAAGTAGGTATTCTTCATGATGGAGACTATATAAATTCAGTGCTGTACTTTGTACATAATGGGCATGATTCTCCTGTTTTGAGACTAAATGCTCCCAGAAGCAGGAAAATGGAAGTGTATCGTGCTTCCACCGGCAGTGTGTTCACAAGTCTCTCTGCCTATTCAAATTGGCTAGCCCCCATGTGAAATATGCAGATCTCTGACTCTAGCAGCAGCTGTTTCACTAGAGTTGGGAACCACCTCAGTGACCAACAATCAGTTGCAGCTTCCTGCACCCGCAGTCACGTCATCAGGGAAGATGGCCGTGGGAGATTAGCCCCATACTTCCTGGATGCCGGATATTGGATGCCATTGGAGAGAGGAGGAGCCAGATCTATTGTTATCATGACGAGCATTGTGTCTTTCCTCACAGTGAGTCGTCATCACCCTTCCCTGCCTTGCAATCAAACCAACTGACGCTGCCAACATAGGCCCATCACCCTGCCATGATATTACATTGCCCCTTGCAGGGTTTGGGGGTGGGGGGTTGGTAGGGGAAGCTTAATAAAGGGATTGGGGAAGGATAAGGGTGGATGGATGGTTAGGGGAACGTATGAAGGGGTGGGGGCGAAGGTTGCAGAGCAAAACCACCTGGTTCTCCTCCTCCACCATGTTACCCTGTTGCTGTGCAGGATTGTAGAGCACACAGTTGGCAATCACAATCTTTGCGACCATCTCTGGGCTGTATTGCAGAGCCCTGCCAGACCAATCCACACATATGAACCACATCATTAGAAGGCCTATGCACTGCTTGATGACATTTCTAGTGGGGAGTGGGCCTCATTGTAAAGGTGCTCCATCTCGGTCTGTGGTGTCTGCACAGGCATCATTAGCCACCACCTCAGCGGGTAACCCCACTTACCAACTCCTCGGCTGAGGGTTATTCTTCGCTAGAATATAGACAGCTTGCACACTCCCAGTATAACATGCATGGACATGCGTGATATTCAACTAGTGGTCGCACACCAGTTTTTATTTAGGGAGTGGAACACCTTCCTGTTGATGTAGGCCATTCCTTGTTGATGTGGTGCCCATAGGGTGACACATTTTGCCAATGATTCACCTCTGGACCTAGGGCTCCCGGCGATATCACTGAATCCTGCAGCCCGGCCATCCTGATGGCCCTGGTTCAGGTTACAGCTGATGTAATCTAATGCCTGAGCATAAAGGGAATCTATGACCTGGCAGATGCACCTGTGAGGTCCTGCACAGATCCCTTCTCGAGCCCGGCAAAGATCCAGTGGCAGCAGGTTGGAGTGGTTATCCTCCTCCTCCTCTTAATGTCAGGTGATCGAGCACTGGTGCCACACTTCAGGACCAGTGGGCACGGACCATCTCATTAGATTGGAGAATCACCACCATTATGTTTGTCAGTTGATCTGGACTTATTTTAAGGTAAATAATATTAAATCAAATTTTGAAGTATGAGTTAACATCATTTCCAGATTCAATTTCAATGGCATGATGTAGTTTGCAACCCGATGACCTGTTTCAGGTCCACAGTAGCATTGGACAGTGGGACAGCACAAGTTTATCACTATCTGCCTCAATATCACCCATTTTACTGGTGACCAAATTGTATCAAAATGCTTCTTTTCACAAAAATATATGCTGAAGAATTGTTTTTCATTGCCAGTGCCCATTAACTGGCTTAATTTTCATATTCAATTCTACGTACATGCATTGTGTGCACTGTTGCGTGGATATTGAAGTGTCCTGCTACAGAATGCACAGTAACTAATGTCTGCTGTTGCACTATATATGTCTTGTCTCCTTCAACTGATTAGGTACTAAAAAAAATTAATGTTTTGGATATAAAAAGATATAAATCCTGACACAATATCGAATTTTAAAATGTTGTAGTCCATTCATTGTAATTTTAAATTTCTCAACCAGGATAAATAAAATATAGCAGCAAGAGTTATAGCATGAGGTGGAATTCTCCCAAGCCCCGCCATTGAGTTTAATGGAGGGCATGCAGTGGGGAAAATATGGCAATGGTCCAAAAATACCTGGTGTGAATTTACTGCGGGATCTTTTGCTGGTGCCTACCATGGTGGACCTCAACACTTGCCAGAGTACTGTGTGAACCTTATTTGCATTCCATGAATGAGATACAGATGAAAGTCTGACCTTCCCACTCCAGATTCTTCATGATGCCAGTGGTAAAACATGCCAATGTGAAACACGTTTGGAACAATGTGGTGTGCCGAAGTCAGGGCTCATCGGAACAATATTTGGGGCTGTCTTCAGAGTTTGCATGCAGCCCTGGAACACCAGAGCAAAGGCTGGGGGAAGCATCTGAAGGGGGACCTTCCAGATCAGGTGTCCTGGAGTCAATCCATCTTCTAACCTCAGAATGTTCCTGGATATCCATCTTCATTCTCAGTAGGTCTAATCTCCAGTGTCTGAGCGCTGCTAGAAATGTACCTTCATTTTCGGGTTGTCCACTGTCTTGTTTCAGTAGTGGGTCGGTGATGTTGAATGCTTTTTCAAGATGGTATCTGGACATGATGGATGGATTACCTGCCATCCAGTCCTGCCCTGCCACTGAGTATAACATAAAACATTTGGTTCCATGATTAAGGAGGTCGGGGCTGGAAGATTAGGTATGTTTTCCTGTTGGCTGCCACAGCAGGAAACATTCCACGATCCCAGTCCCACCATGGGGGAAAATTCCGTCTATAGTTTCCCTAAGGAAATATTGAATCACTTGAATAAGTTAGAGTCACATAAATTTCCTGTTGGAATATGATAGTTACGTGGACGTTGGATAGAATTAAAAATGGTTATGGTACCTTCCATGGAATGACGATCTTGCTACAGAACTCTGCCACAGGTAGGAGCGCCCATATGGACCAGGTACTGTTTCCCCCTTGCTTGACTGCAGCCCAGTAAGATTCAGCACCTTCAGGAGATGATGGGGGAAAGAAATGTTATTTTTGGAAAAAAGGAAATTACTTTTTTTTTTACAATAAGCATTCTGTGGGTTTTCTCATTATTTTCCCCCCATGCATGCTTCCATCTTGACATGCCTCTCCATTCTCTCCCTCCTGTCTCCAAAGCTTTTCTGTCCCTCCAGTCATCAAACTCTTCCTCTTCCCTGATATCTCCAATCTCTCCACCCATAACTCTGTCCTCCAAACTCTTTCTATTCAGCCTCAAAGTTATCCTAGCCTGTCTTTCCCTAGTCTCCAATCGCGCCCCCCCCCCCCCTTTCCCTCAATTCTTGACTTTCTTCCCCTCTCCCTCCAGCTTCCATCCTCTTCCACTTCTTAATCCCCGCCCCATCCTGACCTGTATCCCCTCTCATTTATAATAATGCCGTTGACTTTCAAGTCAAGATGGATGCAATTTTCTTCTGTAATCGATGGTCACTGTTTGACACATCAAGGCAATTATCAGCTTCATACCTGAATGTCGCCCCGACCTGGCTGCAAAAATAATTGCTAAATAATTAGTTTCTTAAGTCTATTGATATATCAGCTTCTGCTGTAAACCCATTTGTATATCTCAATCCTTATTTCATTATTGAAAATGATTATTTTTTTTCATTCTTCGGTTTGCCATCAAGATGGAATTCCAACTGAACTGTGAAAGCACAGAAAGTTCCATCATTCGCCCCATCAATATGACCTTTTCTGCAAAACTGTAGACTCCATTTCACAGGAAAGGTTTGGTGCCAAAATCATCACACTATACAACAACAATGGTGGTGACTCCCAACAACATTTCACTCCTTAGCATCACAGAGAAGACCTTTGCTAGGGTCATACGTAAAAGACTCCATCTACTTGCAGAGCAAGTGGAAGCACTAAAGCTTCTCAGTCTCATCCATTCTATCCATGACAAGATGCATTCCTATGTACAGTTTTATGCTCCATATCTGACAATTTTGTGTTGAAGAATGGAGTGAAGCATGGCTGTATCGTCAGCTCCACTCAGTTTGGTATCTTCTCCATGCTCCTGACTTTTACCATCTTTGGAGACATAGAAGAAGTCTGCTTTGATACTAGGTCGGACAGCAAGCTCTAAAATTTCAAGACTGAAAGCAAATACAAAAAAAAAATTGCCTCCTGGTCAGGGAACATTGATGCTGCATCAGTTGCTCATATGCAAACTCAACTACTATTTTTATGGATTGTTTTTCATGCTTGATACTTGTTATCTCTGATTATAAGCAACAGGAAAACCATGGTCATTGGACAGGATTTCCATCCCTGCTCACGTTAAATAAAACTCCACTGGAAGTGGTTTGTAAATTTGTGCCCCCTTGGATCCACAGTGATAGATAATCTGTGCCCTGATGTAGAGCTTGTTGTACACATGGCAAAAGTTGCTACTACTTTGGTTAATTTAAGTGTAAGGAATAACACCAAACCAGTCAATAAATTGTGAGCTCATGGCTCCGTTTCAAGGATGCTTGCAAGCATGACATGAAGGCCCTAAGCTTCACTGTTGCACCTGAGAGTTAACAATTGGCGAAAGAAGGAATCAATATACATCCTCTGAGCTGGTATACACTACCATGATGACGAGTGGCCACTGCAGTTTAGGGACAAGATGCCAGTGCCAAAAACAGTAGCCCTCAACATCATTTGGTGGTCCATGTTGACACGGTGACACAGCGGTTAGTACTGCTGCCTCACAGCACCAAGGATCCAGCCTAGTGTGGAGTTTGCACATTATCCTTGTGCCTGCATGGGTTTCCTCCCACAGTCCAAAGATGTGTAGGTTAGGTTGCTTGGCTATGCTAAATTGTCCCTTTGTGTCATGGGGACTAGCAGGGTTAATATGTGGGGTTATGGGAATAAGGCTGGGTGGTGTAGGCTGGGTGGGCTGAATGGCCTCCTTCTGCACTATATGGACACTTGTGACAGAATCTGCCTCTAAAAGATTGGAGTTCATAGCTATCAGCATAGCTGCAAGAATGAAGATCACCCAACCCAAATGGATTGTTTGCTGTGTGTCATCATCTTGTAGGTGGAAGGATGCCAACACATCAGCTTCAAAATTGCATGCCACAAATGGCTGGAATTGAGTGACAAAAGTGCAGCGTGGCGACCAGTGAATCTGAGATCTTAGTGAACGGCCAGATAGATAGATATTCTATCTCTTTTAATCAGTGAAACTTAAGGATAGAGGAAGAAACAAGAATGCCAAAGCAGAAGTAGTGTTGATTAGAGTAGAAATTAATTAAGTACAGAAAGAGAAAAAAGGAAGGATTGGATTCGGGGAGAAAAGAATTTAAAAAAAGTATGGCACAATTAAAAATTTGGAAAAATATTATGAGAATCTTAATAATTTACTACAGTTTCAGTTGTGAGACTTTTGGGAATTTGAGCTTGATTAGCATTGTAAGAATGCAAGTTTTATCATTTAAAGAGTCTTTGCATTATGAAGTATTCATTTAAATTTTTTTCAACCTGTTCTCACAATGCAGAACAGCAATTTTTTGAAAATTGTGTGAAAGTTGACAGAAAATTCAATATTTTGCGAGGCAAATCATCCAGCAATCTGTGACAGTTCACATTTCATGAGCGTCTCTTCCTGACCATAAATTGCTGGGTTAGCCACATGTTACTGATGGTGTGTGCATTTAATCCTGAACCAGTAATTGCTACCAAGAAATACTTATTACTCTATAGTTTATAAAAGCAGAAAATAAATCTCTACTGTCCTATTATATGTAATGTTTGATTTCAAAGTATAAATTAATGTTCTTCAGGAAATATCTATCTCATATCTTAAAATTAATAACAGAATCCCTGATGGGTAGTAACAATTTTACTATTAAGTAAAGTAAGATGGTAATTATAAAAGGGCTTAGTAAAATCCCTAGATATAAAGAATAGTGTCTTATGACCTAACCCTCAGGCCTATAAAGTGCTAAAACAGTGGCGTCAGTCAATACCTTTCGTCTCTGGTGGTTGAAGTTCAAATACATTGTAAGGAAAGCATAAAGATCTTTATGGGTAATGGCTACTAAGCAATATGCATAATTCTCAGCTGAATTCCTGTTGGAAAAATCCATAGTACATAGTGAAGTACAGGGAGATTTGGTATAGGGCTTGAAAGGTATTACTTGATACTGCCATTATTGTTCACAAACTTTTAGCAACCAAAATAAAAACAGAATATGTTAGAAAAACTCAGCAGTTCTAGCAGCATGGTGAGAGAATCAGAGTTAACATTTCGAGTCTCCATGACTCATCTTCAAAACTTTTAGTAACTAAACCTTCATAAAGCAGTTTGTTTTAACCTTTTTTTGGTTTACATCAGCCTGTACTACAATTTTCAAACTAGTGACGTAAGTAGTAAGTATCGGTGGCATCTTTAGCAACAATGACGTAAATAATTTCCTTTGCCTTACACTGTTTAAAGAGCCGAATTAACGTGAGCCATTAAAGTGAGTGCATTTTGCGTTTAGAAACATAGAAAATAGAAACAGGAGAAGGTCATTCGGCCCGTCGAACCTGTTCCATCATTCATTTTGATCATGGCTGATTACGGAATTCAAAATTTGATCCTGCATTCCCATGATCCCTTTGGTTCGAAGAACTATATCTAATTTCTTCTTGAGATCACAGACTGTTTTGCCCTCAACAAATTTCTGTGGTTATGAATTCCAAGATTCAACACACTCTGGGCAAAGAAGTTTCTCCTCACCTCAGTCCGAAAAGGCTTTCCCCATATCCTCAAATTGTGACCCCAAGTTCTGGATTTCCCCACCATCGGGAACGTTCTTTCTGAATCTACCCTATCTAATCCTGTTAGAATTTTATAAATTCCTATGAGATCCCCTCTCACTCTTCTAAACTTTATTGAATATAATCCTCACCGACTTGCTCTCTCCTCCTATGACAAACCTGCCATCCCATGAGTCAGCCTGGTAAACCTTCACTGTACTCCCTGGACAGCAAGGACATCCTTCCTCATCCTCTGGCTATGAAGGCCAACATACCATTCACCTTTTTTACTGCCTGCTGTACTTATGTGCTTACTTTCAGCAAGTGATGCATGAGGACACCAAGGTCTCACTTCTCTCAATTTACACTATTCAAATAATTATCTGCCTTCCTATTTTTGCTACCGAAGTGGATAACTTTGCACTTATCCACATTATACTGCATCTGCCATGCACATGCCCACTCAGGCTGTCCAAATTACACTGAAGCATCTCTGTCTCCTCCTCACTACTCATCCCCCCACTGGGCTGTGCTTCATAACTTTGTACTTTTAAAAGAAAGAACAAAACTTGCATTTATTTGGTATCTTTTATCTCTTCAAGACATGCTGAAACATTTTTAAGCCTCAAGTACTTTTGAAATGCAGAAAACATAGCTGGTATTTTGGGCACAGCATGATCCTGAAAATATCAATGTAATTTGTTTTAATGGTGTGGGTTGAGGAATAAGTATTAAGCAGAACACTGGGACAAGTTAGTGTTCTCAAGGAGTGCCATCAACCTGAGAGGGTAGACAAGGCCATGGTTTAATTCATCTGTAAGACTGCATTTTTTTTTGTTTTTTATTCTTATATGGGGTGTGGGCATTGTTGGCTAGGTCTGCATTTATTTCTATCCCTAATTGCCCTTGGACTGAGTGATTTGCTAGGATGTTTCAGAGGGCATTTAAGAGCCAACCACATTAATGTGGGTCTGGAGTCGCTTGTCGGCCAGATCAGTAAGGATAGCAGGTTTCCTTCCCTAAAGGACATTCTTGAAGCAGATGGGTTTGTATAACAGTCAACAGTGGTTGTATGGTCATCATTAAGCTCTTAATTCCAGATTTTTATTGGATTCAAATTTACCAGCTGCCATGGTGGGATTCAAACTCAGGTCCCAAAGCATTACCCTCGGTCACTAGTCCAGTGACAATGCCACTTGCCATTGCATTTCCTACAATATAGCACTTGCCAAGTATAGTGTGTGTCAACCCAAGCCTTTGGCGTGAGATCATATCCTTCCGATGCAAGAGTAAAACCAATTGAACCATGGTTGATGGGGAGGCAATGGCTTACTGGTATTATCAATAGACTATTAATCTAGAAATTCAGCTAATAATCTAGCTGAGTTATTATTCTTAGGTTTGAATCACACCACAGCAGATGATGGAATTTGAATTCAATAGAAGTCTGGAACTAAGAATCTACTGGTGACCATGAAACCATTATCGATTGTCAGAACCCATCTTGTTCACTAATGTCCCTTCGGGAAGGAGATCTGTTATCCTTATCTAGTCTGGCCTACATGTGACTCCAGAACCACACCAATGTGGTTGACTTTCGACTGCTTCCAAGGGCAAGTAGGGATGGGTAGTAAATGCTGGCCAGCCAGTGACGCCCACAAATGAATTGAATTATATTAAAATCAACAGAAATGTGGAAATAATCTTTACAGAAATCTTAATGGTTCTTTGGTTAGCTTTATTTATGATGCTGTTGTGGGAAATCACCACTCGGAGTCAGTTTTGAAGATTCAACATGCAGTTTATTGGACAAAGCTTTGGGAGAAGCGCTGGGCACACCACAATGCTCGCAGTCACCTTCTCAATTTTAAAATGGCAGATTAGCTTCTTTTATACATTTTAGAGTTGACAGGTACAGACATTAGCAGTTATCACATCATTAGCCAATTATGCCTCCCAAGCAATGACTGACCTCATTAACAAAACTTATTGTTCCTTACCATAGAATCATACAGGACAGAAAAGACCCTTCGGACTCTCGAATCTGCACCGATGTATGAGAAATACCTATATCTCCTTATGACTGACGCTTTAGCTGCTCCTTATTCACTCTGTCCATGTCCTCATAATCTTGTACACCTCAACCAGGTCACCCTCAGTCTTCTCTTTTCCAACAAAAGCAACACAAGCCTATCCAATCTCTCTTCATAACTTAAATGTTCCATCCCAGACAGCATCCTGGTGAACCTCCTCTGTACCCACTCCAGTGCAAGCACATGCTTATTATCTCCTATTAACTATTATCCCCTATTAACTCCCCATTCTCATTCTTTAATAGGACCAACACTCACTTCACCTACTCTGTTCTGATTTACTCGGAGGCCGTTAATTAATCCTGTCACATTGCACAATGCCAGGTGTAATAAACCTGCTCTTTGCTTGGTACCAGGATGTGCTGCTCTAAGAAACTATCCAGAAAGCATTCCACAAACTCCTCAGCCAGTCTACTACTGTCAACCTGACTTTTCCAGTTTATATGTAGATTAAAGTCATCCATGATTATTGCTATTCTTTCATGACAAGCAATCAACATTTTTCGTGGTTACTGTTAGAGGGCCCGTGGACCCTGTCCCATTAGTGACTTCTTTCCTCTACTATTCTTCATCTCCGCCCAAACCCATTTTATATCCTGATCTCCTGAACCAAGGTCAACTCCAATTACCACAATGATTCATTCCTAACTGTGCTATCCCTTCTATCTTTACCTAGTATTCAAGTCTTATTATTCCTGTTCAGTTGGAATTGTAACTTTTATTTAAAAGAGAGCTTAATACATGTCTGTTTAGATGTGTCCTTGGCTGCCTCCCAAAAGTAGGTTACTTAAGTATCCAATAAGCAGAGAAGAGGAGAATTGCTGTTCTCCATACATTTAAGATTAGAAAGCTACAAAAATCATAGAACTTCTTCTAATCTGTTCCCACAGTGCTGCTATAAATTCATTTGAAGAAACCCTATGTTCAAACATAGGTCCAGAGCATGACCTGAGCCAAGGTCAACACTGCATTCAGTTAACAAACTAACGTGATGCGAGACTAATACAAAAGGAAGTCTCATCCTCTTTTACTGCGAGATTGGACCTTGGAACTAGATATCTAGTTCTATCACTTTTGTTGTGAATGGAATTGGAAAGAAACCAGATAGCCTGCAAAAATGTTTATCTTGTATTCAACATGGAAAAAGGTGCCAAAGCAGAAGTTTTGGTTCTGCTTTATCTTAAGCTAAGCTGATCATCTGGACTGCAAGGTCTGTTTTTTCTGTCTATTCTGTAGTAATTAGATAATAACAGGGTTTAGTTTGTTGTGCAATGTCTATGCCTAAGTCAGCACATTTTAATGTCTTTCCACAGAGTCCATTTTGTACCAGGTAACCATTTTTTATCTTCTAATTTCGGGATTCCCTCTGGCAGCATCTCACTTTTACTCCAACAATGCTTATTATAGATTAACTAAGCCCATTGAGACAGGAGGGTGATTTTCACAGACTTATTCACACAGAAAAATACATTGGCTAGCAGGTGAGATTGGGGAACAAATGGCTTGTGGCCATTGTCCAAGGCTCAGTCAACTAGGTTCTTAAGCAGGGCTTGAAATGAGTAAGACTAACATTTCGACCAAAATTAGAAACCTTAGTTCAGTACTTAAAATATAAGATCTGTGCAGTACCTGAATGACATTTCTGTGCACTGATGAGAAGGATGTGTATTCTGCAAGCTCTCAGTGCCCTAAGTGGCTGAGTCAGCAGCTCTTCAAGGAGCTGCTGGCTAAATACATCACCTGAACTAAATAAATCTGTGGCTGTTGTGAGACTTACGTGACCATGAGGAGCATTAAGGTATTTTCTGGACTCTCCCAGAGCTACAGTCATTAAAATTAGTGAGAAATGCAACTTTTCTGCTTCTTCGTTGTTGGAAACCCCTTATGAATTTACACTATGTTCAGACGTACGTAACTGGGTATTCCAGCAGAGATGCGATCTATTAATTTTGATGAACAGCAATACTAGCCTTGAAAAAAATAACTTCACAGTGTGGCGTGCAATTAAATGATAAATTAATTAGATATTTAAAGTTAAATATTTTTAAGTAACTAGAAATAATCAGCACACTTTATCTTCCACTTTCACCTTATGTGAATGTCCAATTTTTAATTTGTCCCATCTAAAAGATTTTCTTTGTTTCCTATTGTGAAGGTCTGTGAAATTATTTTCATTTGATTGGCTGCTTGGACATACATACAAGCATAAGAATTAAAAACAGACCACTTGATCCCTCATGTCTGTTCTGCCATTTAAGATATGATACTGTGCCTTTAAGAAATGCATTTGAGCTATGTTCTTGTGGAGAATCTGTTGTAACAGTTTTGTTTGCAGTTAGTTGCTCTGTCTACCAACATGCTAATAGCAGCAGCCTAATTGCTTCTAATGAGTAGAATCTGAACTAATGCTGTTCTGCTGTTTTCCTGAGATTTTGCAGAGTGGGGTTTCATTGAGATAATTGGCAAGTGTGGTCATATGATGGAGAAGATGGATTTTTCACAGAAGCTTAGATGCTGCTGCTTCAGAAAGAGGCCATTCAACGACGGCGGTGCGATAGCACAGTGGTTAGCACTGCTGCTTCACAGCTCCAGGGACCTGGGTTTGATTCCCAGCTTGAGTCACCGTCTGTGTGGCATTTGCACATTCTCCTTGTGTCTGCATGGGTTTCCTCCGGGTGCTCCGGTTTCCCCCCACAGTCCAAAGATGTGCAGGTTAGGTTGATTGGTCATGCTATAAATTGCCCCTTAGAGTCCTGAGATGCGTAGGTGAGAGAGATTAGTGGGTAAATGTGTAGGGATATGGGGGTAGGATTGTGGTTGGTGCAGGCTCGATGGGCTGATGGCCTCCTTCTGCACTGTAGGGTTTCTATGAACCCATCTAAACAGCATTGGTTCTCTGAAAGAACATTACCAATCCCTGTCTTATCCCCATAACCTTGCACATTTTTCTTTTCAGATAGTAATTCAATTCTCTCTTGCATACTTTAATAGAACCTGCCTCCACCACCTTTTCCAGAAGTTCTAGATTCTAATGAATCACAAAAACATTTCCATCCCTTTAACAAATTACCAAGAATCTTTACCCTCTAGTTAGTGATGTTCTTTTGAGTGGAAACAGTTTCTCTCTATTTATCCTGTGCATACCTCTCAAGATCTTGAATTTTTTCAATCAAGCCTCTTCTCAGCCTTCATTTCTCCAAGGAAAACAGTCCCATCCCCTCAATCCATCCTCATAACTACAATTCTTTGTCCCTGCAATCACTCTTGTGATTCTCTTCAGTACTTTCTCCAGTGCCTTCACATCCTTTCTCAAGTCTGGCGCCTAGAACTTTTCACACTGAATTGCTTATGTTGAAAACACATAAAAGCAGTTTGAAGTTCAAAATTTGCAGCATATGCCAGCATGCTTTGATTTGATGTGATTTACTACTGTCACATGAACTAAGATACATGAAAAGTATTGTTTTGCACGCTATCCATTCAAATCACAGCAAACATGGCTGGTAAAGAGCCGCTGTGCTCAGGCGCCACCTTGAGACATGGATGTGGTCAATCCACAGTGAGAGCAGTACCACATCCCCATTCTCTCTGCACTCCCTGTGCTGTGGGGACTGGCAGCAAGCATTTTAGGGCCTTGAGTTGAGGTCAGGTGTTGTGAATTAAAGGAATGCGACCAACAGGGAAAATAAACAAAGTTTTAAAATGAATTTAAAAAAAAGACAGCGCATTGGATTGCTGCCCTACATTAACATATTGCTTGTTAACTTCATTATTGGTTGTTGATTTTGGATGTTGGTATAATTTGCTTCCACCAGTAAATAAAACAGTTTATTTCCCAAATGTCATAACACTAATTGGATCATGGAATCAATATGGATTCATTTGCATATTCTTTATCATTGAGGATCATTGATCCAGGCAAGTTCAATTGATGAAGCAAATGTGTCTCGGGTATTTGAGCTTGATGTATAAATTATCATAGAATCCCAACAGGGCCATTTTGCCCATCAAGCCGGCACCGACAACAATCCCCGCCATATGTTCATGACTCCACAAATTTACCCTGCTAATTTCCTTGACACTAAGGAGCAATTGAGTCTGCCCTGTCCACCTAATCGGCACACCTTTAGACTGTGGGAGGAAACTGGAGCATCCGGAGGAAACCCATGTTGACCCGGGAAGAACGTGCAAACTCCACGCAGTCACCTAACGCCAGAATTGAACCCAGGTCCCTAGCGCTGTGAGGTAGCAGTGCTAACCACTGTGTAGCCCAATTGTATTTATATTTTTCTTTTCCCTTTGTGAATAAACCCTATTGTCTTCAAAAGCTAAGTAAAACCTCCTTTACTGTTTTTGTGTATGTGTATGAGTATATTGTACTTCAGTATAGCTGAGTAATGGTTTTAAAGTGCATTCGTTATTTCCAAACAAACCGAATGCAAGAAAGGAAAAATTCCATGAAATTCAAAGAAACAAATTCTTTTTGTAGTCTTTGAAACTGGCTTCCATGTGACTTTCCATTTCTGTGAGCTTTCCAGCACATTTGGTTCCAAAAAAGAAAATGCTGGAAAATCTCAGCAGGTCTGGCAGCATCTGAAAGGAAAGAAAAGAGCTGACTTTTCATTTGGTTGATTGCTTTTCTCTTTTCTTCTTTTTTCACAAGATAGGTTTGAAAAGAATACTAGGGTCGCATTTTGTGCTTTCTGAATAGATTATTTACATTAGATGTCTGTTGCCTTAATTGCCATTTATTTCCCTTTCCTCTGTTATTATCTTTTTACCTACCCCTTTCCTAGCTATTACTGCTATCCATTCCCACAATCTTTTCATTGTCTTTATGCCATGCAATTGTATTCCCCCACCTTCTTCCCCTTATCCCACAATGAGTGCACTTTTCCCTGCCTAATCCAAACCCAAGTCTGGTTAAAACACTGGGTAGCCCCTGAAACAGAGACTTTGAGGCAGGAACTGTCCTTGAGCTGAAAGTTCTGTTCACTAGAAAATTGGATGCCTCACCTCCGTCTCTGCCTACTCAGAAATGTTTTAAAGTGATGATAGATAATTACTTAGCTGCAATGCCACGTAAATGGAATGATTTCCATTCACATTGCATTGTAGCAGGCCAAGGACAGACTTGTGGGCATGAGAGCAAGATGAGTTGAAGTATCAAGTGACAGGAAGAATGGGGTCATGCTTGCAGAGTGTTCCCCAAAGCAGCCACCAGTCAGTCTAGGGGAGACTAAACGACACCTTCACTCTGCACAAGCATGACTCCAGCCTCTGTAATGTTTACCATTTCAACTCGGTGTCAGCGCTCCAGTGAAGCACAATACAGACTGAAGGAACAATATCTCTTCAGATTAGGCACGTTACAACCTTCTGGATTCAACATTGAGTTTAACATCTTTAGACTGTGAACTTTTCAACTTTCCCCTCCATCTTGACCTCCGCCCCCAATTGTTTTTTGTTTTCTTGGTTTGTCCCAATGCAAATACCCCATCCCCCCCTTCCCCACAGGACTGTCTGCCTTGTTTTGCTTTTATTGAGCACCTACGTTTGTTCTCATTAACACATTCTGCTATCTTCCTTTATACCACTATCAGCAGTTGTTTCGTCTTTAATGCGATAGTGAACACTTCGTTTGTCTTGTGTCTATGACACACTTGTCAGTCTCTCCTGAGCTTTAGATAGAATCATAGAATCTTCAAACCCTACAGTGCAGAAAGGGGCTATTCAGTCCATCGAGTCTGCACCAACCACAATCCCACCCAAGCCCTACCTCCATATCCCTACATATTTTACCCACTAATCCCTCTAACCTACACATCTCAGGACACTAAGAGGCAATTTTAGCATGGCCAATCAACCTAACCTGCACACCTTTGGACTGTGGGAGGAAACTGGAGCACTCGGAGGAAACCCATGCAGACATGAGGAGAATGGGCAAACTCCACACAGACAGTGACCCAAGCCGGGAATTGAACCCAGGCCCCTGGAGCTCTGAAGCAGCAGTGCTAACCACTGCGCTACCGTGCCGTAGCGTAGTACTTTGACCTATCCCTGAGCTTCTATTCTACCCAACTCTTCCACCCCCTCTCTGCAACTATATAATCCATTATGTTTCTACCCCCTCTTCAGTTCTGAAGAGTCATATGGAGTCAAAACATTAACTCTTGTTTCTCTCCACAGATGCTGCCAGATCTGCTGAATTTTGCCAGCAGTTTCTGTTTTTATTTCAGATTTCCAGCATCCACAGTACATTGCTTTTACCTTGTATCAGGTTTTTTTTGGGATGAAATGATTGTCTTATAAGGAAGAGTTCAGCAGTGTGGCCGCATATTCATTGAAGTTTAGAAGAATGAGCAGTGATCTTATTGAAACATGGCATGGTGGCACTGTGGTTGACACTGCTGCCTCAGTGCCAGGAACCCAGGTTCAATTCTGGCCTCGGGTCACTATCTGTGGGGAGTTTGCACTTTCTCCACATGTCTGCGTGGGGTTCCTCAGGGAGCTCTGGTTTCCCCACACAGTCTAACGATGTGCAGTTTAAGTCGATTGGCGATGCTAAATTGACCCTAGTTCATTGGGATTAGCAGGATAAATGTGTGGAGTTAAGGCCTGAGTAGGATTGTGGTCAGTAGAGACTCAATGGGCCGAATGGCTTCCTCCTGTACTGTAGGGATTCTATGATTCTATAAGGTTCTGAGGGGACTTAACAGGATAGAAGCTGAGAAGAGACTTCCCTTTGTGGGGAAATCTGGAACTTTGGGCACAATTTAAAAATAAGGAGAAGTGAGAAGTGCTTTTTCTGAGGGTCATTAGCCTTTAGAATTCTCTTCCACAAAGCAGTGGAAGCCGGGTCCTTGAATATATTCAACTCTAAGTTAGATAGATTTCCAACCAACAGAGGAGTGAAAAGATCAACAAAGTGGGAATGAGCAGTCAAAGCTGCAATCAGATCAGCTATGATCTTATTGAGTGGTGATGTGGACATGTCGGCGTTGGACTGGGGCAGGCACAAAAAGAAGTCTCTCAACACCAGATTAAAGTCCAGGTTTATTTGGTAGTACAGAGCAGCAGTGAAGAGCAGTGCTTTGAATAGAGTGAGGGAGCAGACTTGAGGCAAATGGTTTTCTCATATTTCTATTTATGTTGTTAACATAACCCTTTTAAATAAAAATACAAGATGAAGAGCAAACACATTTCCTTTGAAAACAAAAATATTGGAAATACTCAGCAGGTCAGGCATCATTTATGGATTGAGAGAAACAATTTTTTTTTGGATCTGCTTACGATATTTTGCTTTTGAGTTTAACGAATTGGTAGAAACATAGGGAATAGGAGCAAGAGCACGTCATTTACTCTGACAAGTCTGTTCCACTTTCAGTCTGATCGTGGCTGATCCTCTATCTCAAGCCCATTCTCCTGCACTCTGCCCATCATTCCTGATGTACTTAAAATCTTGAAATTTATCTGTTTACTCCTTAAATATATTCAGTGATTTTTTTTTTCCCGTCCACAGCTTTCTGTGGTAGAGAATTGCACAGGTTCACTACCCTCTGTCAAAAGAAATTTCTCCTTATCTCAGTCCTAAATGGCCACTTCCTGTATCCTGATACTTGTGACAACTTGTTTCATCAACACCTCCCTCCGCCCCCAACCAACCTGCTATCCCTAGAGGAAACTTCAACTTTGCATCCAGTCTGTTCAGCCCCATCAAGATTGTATACAGTTTAAGTGAGATTCCTCTATATTGTTCTAAATTCCAGTGAATACAGGCCTAATCTTTCCTCATGTCAATCCCAAGAACAAGCAGACCTTTTGCTGCACTCCCTCTATAGCAAGTACAATCTTCTTTAAATAAGGAGACCACATTGCACACGTTAAGCCAAATCTAGTCTCACCAAGGCCCTGCACAGCTGGAGTAAGACACTCTTGCTCCTGTATCAAGCCCTGCTCCTGTACTCAGATCCTCTTGTAATGAAGGCCAACGTACCATTTGCTTTCCTAAATGCTTACTGAACTTGTATGCTTGCTTTCAGTGAATGGTGTACAAGGACAAGTCAGGACCCTTTGTACATCAACATTTCCCAATCTGTCTGCCATTCTGTTATTCCTAGCAAAGTGGATAACTTCACATTTATCTACGTTATACTGCATCTACTGTGTGCTTGTTCACTCGCTCAACATGTCCAAATCTTTTCATGTAAACATCTTCCTCAGACTCACATTCCCACAAGTTCTGTGTCATCAGCAAACTTGGAAATGCTACATTTGGATCTTTCATCCAAATCATTGATGTATATTGTGAATAGCTGGGGCCCAAGCACTGATCCCTGCAGTTCTCCTCTCATCATTCGCTGCCATTTCAAAATGACTTTTATTCCTATTCTGTTTTCCATTTGCTAAACAGTTCTTCATCCATGTCACTACATTATCCCCCATCCTATGTACATTAATTGTGCACACTAACCTCTTGATCAAAAGATTTCTGAAAATCCAAATACATCACATCCACTGGTTCTCCCTGATCTATCCTGCTAGTTATGTCCTCAAAAACCTTCAATAGATTTGTCTTTTTCATTTCAAAAATCCATGTTGACTTTGTTTAATCCAATTGATATTTCCTAAGTTTCTGTTATCATATCTATTATAATAGACTTTAACATTTTCTTACTAATTTTAAATATATATTCTAATATGTGGAGGAATTGCATTAATGCACTGTTGAAAATGTTCATTAAATATTCAGAAACTGAGGCCCCTTTATGTATGAATTAGTAAATCAGAAATGGGAGTGAATGGGGTGGTTTGATCCATTAAATACCTATGCTTGGATTAGATGGCTAAATGCGCCTTGGTGATTATTTTCCAAACCTCGCTGGATTCCAGAGAAGTGCCGGAAGATTGGAAAACGGCTAATGTTACGCTGCTGTTTAAAAAGGGTAGCAGGCAAAAGGCAGGGAATTATAGGCCGGTTAGTTTAACGTCTGTTGTAGGAAAAATGCTTGAATCCGTAATCAAGGAGAAAATAGCGAGGCATCTTGAGAAGAATTGTTTGATAGAGCAGACGCAGCACGATTTCGTTAAGGGGAAGTCGTGTCTGACGAATTTATTGGAATTCTATGAGGATGTGTCTAGTGCGGTGGACAGAGGGGAACCGGTGGATGTGGTGTTTCTCGATTTTCAGAATGCGTTTGATAAGGTGCCTCACAAAAGGTTGTTACAGAAGGGTTGGGGGTGGGGTGTTAGCGTGGATAGGGGATTGGCTGTCAAATAGGAGGCAGAGAGTGGGTGTCAATGGGTGCTATTCGGATTGGCGGCTGGTGACTAGTGGAGTGCCCCAGGGATCGGTGCTGGGGCCTCAGCTATTTACCATTTATATAGATGATCTGGAGGAGGGAGCCGAGTATAAGGTGTCGAAATTTGCTGATGACACAAAGATAAGTGGAACAGCAAATTGTGCGGAGGGTGTGGAAAGTCTGCAGAGGGATCTATATAGGCTGAGCGAGTGGGCGAGGACCTGGCAGATGGAATACAATGTTGGCAAGTGTGAGGTTATCCACTTTGGTAGGAATAATGGTAGGAAGGACTACTACTTACAGGGTGAAAAGCTGCAGCATGCTACGGTGCAGAGGGACCTGGGGGTCCATGTGCATGAGTTGCAAAAACCCAGCCTACAGGTGCAGCAGGTGGTCAGGAAGGCAAATGGGATGCTGGCCTTCATAGCGAGGGGGATTGAATATAAAAGTAGGGAGGTCTTGCTGCAACTGTACAGGGCACTGGTGAGGCCGCAGCTGGAGTACTGTGTGCAGTTTTGGTCGCCGCACTTGCGCAAGGATATTTTGGCCTTGGAGGGAGTGCAGAGGAGGTTCACTAGGCTGATACCAGAGTTGAGGGGGTTGAACTATGAGGAGAAATTGAATAGACTGGGCTTGTACTCGTTAGAGTTTAGAAGGATGAGGGGAGATCTCATTGAGACATATAAGATGATGAAAGGGATGGATAGGGTAGAGGTGGAGAAGTTCTTCCTGCTCAGAAAGGACAGCAGGACTAGAGGGCACAGCCTCAAGATAAGGTGGGGGGCAGATTAGAACAGAGTTGAGGAGGAACTTCTTCACTCAAAGGTGTATCTCTGGAATTCTCTGCCCATTGAAGTGGTGGAGGCTACCTCGCTAAATATATTTAAGACGCGGGTAGATAGGTTTTTGGTAGGCAAGGGGATTAAGGGTTATGGGGAGAAAGCGGGAAAGTGGAACTGATCCACTTCAGATCAGCCATGATCTTATTGAATGGCGGGGCAGGCACGAAGGGCTAGATGGCCTACTCCTGCTCCTATTTCTTATGTTCTTATAGATGCCTATGTTGTTTCTCTTTGAATGTTACGAGAAATATGAATGTTACGAGAAATATAAATGTTAACCGAGTAGTGAGGCAGAGATTTAACCATTTCATTGTGTTTACCTGAGCAGGATATTGCAAACTGTATCCGTGGCTATGGTTTTTTTTTGATCTTTCACTTTAAAGATCAGAATTGAACAGTACGTGGGCTATTATTGTACATGTTTTGTTTTGCTGGGAAATTCAATTTATGAATGAAGGATGTGGATTTTAAAATTGCTCCTTACATGCAAGAGAAATGCTATTCATGTACTATTACTGATTCCATTTCTGTGCTATGGAGTGCCATGTGCTAGCAGTGAGCTGTCATCACTTTCCTGTAAATGGAGAAGAATTAATTTCTATTCTCGGTTCTTCTACAATGTGCACATGAAGAGAAAATTGTACTTCCTGGGAATTTAACACTTATGATCTACTTTTGAATCTTGTCCACAGACAGTCTTTTGATTGACTATCAGTTCACATTCAGCCTTACCCAGGATGATGACCGCCATTATACAGCTATCAACTTCATGGCTACTCCAGAACAGGTTGGTTGTGTTTATACTGATGGTTTTCTGTTTCTTTCACATAAACTTCTTGATGTTTTTTTCCTTCCGTTTCACATTAATCACTTGTGTCGCTTGGTACTGACTGCTGGTAAGTATACTACGACGCTGGTGTCCTAAGAATTGTTATTATCCATGTTTCAGAACTTTTTCGCTGCTCTGTGCATTTAAAATATAACTGATTTGCCAATAAGATGTTATGTGTACATTGTTATTCTTGTTGTCTGCACTGTGATGCTGACAGTGTACATTTTGTGAGATAACATTTTGATCTTTGTGGTGAGCATGTTAGTCCTGATTCTCACTGGTCTGAGGTTCTGAAACTAAATTATGGAAATATATGCATAGCAAACTTTACCCGACACTGGCAATGCAGATTTAAAGTTACTTATCCCACAAGAACAAGAGACAAGAATCAATGAAGTTTGATTAAAATGCTCACTTGTGGTTTAGTTGATTTAAGGAAAACACTAAGCCATGACTTCAATAGAAACCATTTGTGGATAATGGAAGTGCAGATATTTGACACTTCGCTATGTTTGATTACTTTCAATGTTGTTGCTTTCCAGTATAATGGAATGATTTTTCCATAGAACCATAGAAAATTACAGCTCAGAAGCAGGCCTTTTGGCCCTTCTTGTCTGTGCCGAACCATTTTTTGCCTAGTCCCACTGACCTGCATTTGAACCATATCCTTCCACACCCCTCTCATCCATGAACCCATCCAGTTTTTCTTAAATGTTAAAAGTGACCCCACATTTACCACTTATGGCAGCTCATTCCACACTCCCACCACTCTGTGTTAACCCCCACCCAATATTTCCTTTAAACTTTTCTCCTTTCACCCTTAACCCATGCCCTCTGGTTTTTTTTTCTCCCCTAGCCTCAGTGGAAAAAGCCTGCTTGCATTCACTCTATCTATACCCATCAAAATCTTATACACCTCTATCAAATCTCCCCTCATTCCTCTATGCTCCAGGGAATAAAGTCCTAACCTATTCAATCTCTCTCTCTAACTCAGCTTCTGAAGTCCTGGAACATCCTTGTGAACCTTCTCTGCACTCTTTCAACCTTGTTTACATCCTTCCTGTAACTAGGTGACCAAAACTGTACACAATACTCTAAATTTGGCCTCACCAATGCCTTATATAACTTTACTATAACACTCCAATTTTTATACTCGATACTCCGATTTATAAAGGCCAATGTACCAAAAGCACTCTTTATGACCCTATCCACCTGTGACGTCACTTTTAGGGAATTCTGTACCTGTATTCCCAGACCCTTCTGTTCAACTGTGCTCTTCAGAGTCCTACCATTTAGCCTGTACATTCTACTTTGGTTTGTCCTTCCAAAATGCAATACCTCACACTTGTCTGTGTTAAATTCCATTTGCCATTTTTCAGCCCATTTTTCTAGTTGGTCCAAGTCTCTCTGCAAGCTTTGAAAACCTTCCTCACTGTCCACTACACCTCCAATCTTTGTATCATCAGCAAATTTGCTGATCCAATTTACCACATTATCATCCAGATCATTGGTATAGATGACAACCAACAATGGACCCAATACCGATTCCTGTGGCACTTCACTAGTCACAGGCGTCCACTCAGAGAAGCAATCTTCCACAACCACTCTCTGGCTTCTTCCATTGGGCCAGTGTCTAATCCAGTTTACAACCTCCCCATCTATACCTAGCGACTGAACCTTCCTAACTAACCTCCCATGAGGGACCTTGTCAAAGGCCTTGCTGAAATCCAGGTAGACAACATCCACCACCTTCCCTTCATCCACTTTCCTGGTGACCTCCTTGAAAATCTGTAATAGATTGGTCAAACATGACCTACCACAGACAAAGCCATGTTGACTCTCAAAGTCCCTGTCTATCCAAATATTTGTCGATCCTATCCCTTATCACACCTTCCAATAACTTGCCAACCACCAACATCAAACTTACTGGCCTGTAATTTCCTGGATTTCTTTTGGAACCTTTTATAAACAACGGAACAACATGAGCCACCCTCCAATTATCCAGCACCTCCCCCGTGAATATTGACATTTTAAATATGTCTGCCAGGGCTCCTGCAAGTTCAACACTAGCCTCCCTCAAGGTCTGTGGGAATACCCTGTCCAGTTCTGGGGATTTATCCACTCTGATTTGCCTCAAGACTGCCAGCACCACCTCCTCTTTAATCTGTAAAGGTTCCATGACCTCCTTACCTGTTTGCCCAATTTCCGTAGACTCCATGCCCGTTTTCTCAGTAAATACAGATGCAAAAAACCCATTTAGTATCTCCCCCCATCTCTTTTGGTTCCATACACAGTCTACCACTCTGGTCTTCAAGAGGACCAATTTTATCCCTCACTATCCTTTTGCTCCTAATATACCTACAGAAGCTCTTTGGATTTTCCTTCACTCTGTCCGCCAAAGCAACTTCATGCTTTCTTTTAGCCCTCCTGATTTCCCTCTTAAGTAGCTTCTTGCATTTTTTATACTTCTTGAGCATCTGATCTGTTCCTTGCTGACTGTACATTTCATACAACTCTCTCTTCCTCTTAATCGGTGTTACAGTCTCCCTCGAGAACCAAGGTTCCTTATCCCTATTTACTTTGCCTTTAATCCTGGCAGGAACATACAAACTCTGCACTCTCAAAATTTCTCCTTTGAAGGCCTCCCACTTTTCTTTTGCTCCTAATATACCTACAGAAGCTCTTTGGATTTTCCTTCACTCTGTCCGCCAAAGCAACTTCATGCTTTCTTTTAGCCCTCCTGATTTCCCTCTTAAGTAGCTTCTTGCATTTTTTATACTCCTTGAGCATCTGATCTGTTCCTTGCTGACTGTACATTTCATACAACTCTCTCTTCCTCTTAATCGGTGTTACAGTCTCCCTCGAGAACCAAGGTTCCTTATCCCTATTTACTTTGCCTTTAATCCTGGCAGGAACATACAAACTCTGCACTCTCAAAATTTCTCCTTTGAAGGCCTCCCACTTTCCATTTTACATCCTTACCAGAGAATAGCCTGTGCCAATCCACTCTTCCCAGATCCCTTCTCATTTCATCAAATTTGGCCTTTTTCCAGTTCAGAACTTCAATCTGAGGACCAGATCTATCCTTATCCATGATCAGTTTGAAACTAATGGCATTGTGATTGTTTCATTTTCATTGTTTTAGTTTTTTCATAGAAGTGGAGGACTCATAGGAGGATTCATAGAAGCCCAACAGTGCAAAAGGAGGACATTCGGGCCATTGAGTCTGCACTAATAACAGTGCCACCCAGGTCCTATCCTTGTCACTCCACATATTTGCCCTGCTAATTCCTCTAACCTATGCATCCCGGGACACTAAGGGGCAAGTTAGCATGGCCAATTAACCTAACCTGCACACCTTTGGAGTGTGAGAGGAAACCGGAGCAGACATGGGGGGAATGTGCAAACTCCTCACAGATAGCTGAGCTGGGACTTGAACTCAGATCACTGGAGCTGTGAGGCAGCAGTGCTAATCAGTGTGCCATCATGCCGCCCAAGTTTTTTATCTTTCCAAAATTTATTACAAAATCAATAGAGCACCACAGAATTAAAAATAATTTGCTAATATTTTCATTTGCGTTATTTTATACTTAAGTTTTGCTGTAAACAGGGACATGTTGCCAAAACATTTTGCAACATATTTCACTTTTCAGCAATATTTTATACCTTTCATACATTTCACAAGTCACAAACCTGGAATGGATAGAATATAGAGGTAATTATTTTTAAATTCCCTTTTGTTTAAAAGTTATCACTAACGGTAATAGTTAATAGTTCCCACTATTGGAAGGTGGTTTCTAGTCTCACCTGAATTAAAGCACATAATTTTTACAGGCAAGGAGAGATAAGTTTAGTCCGTGTGGGGAGTTAAACCTGCTAAAAGTAATGTTGGGTCTCGGATATATTTGAAAGCAGGCGGGGAATCTCAATGTAATTATTGGGTAAAGTAGTAGATCATGAGTTCTGTTTTAACCAAGGGTCACTAAGGTGAGCCAACAGCAAGGTGTGCTTCTTCACTGAAACTGACTGCATTTGATCAGTGAAGTAGAAGAGTTGCGGTCAGGGCCATGTGAGAGCTTGAGGAGTGCACTTCAGGCAAATTATGCAATGCTACATTGCTCAAAATCTGCTGACCCTTTCTCATTATTTGAGAAGATTGAAATGAATCCTTTTTTGTTCTTGGTAATGTTTTATACTTCAAGAAATCACTGCAGTCAGATTGAGGGCGCTGATCGACAAACTAGAGGTTTTTTTCCCTTAATGCATCTTATAAAGCCATATTTTGAACAATCTTTGCCACTTTTGGTGTCTGTGTCAATGCACGTCAATACATCTGACACAGTGTTTAAGATACTGAAACTGTAAATTCTTAAATTATGAAGAGATGCAGAGGGACCTCGGGGTCCTTGTGCATGAGTCGCAAAAACCCAGCTTGCAGGTGCAGCAGGTGGTCAGGAAGGCGAATGGGATACTGGCCTTCATCGCGAGGGGGATTGAATATAAAAGTAGGGAGGTCTTGCTGCGGCTGTATAGGGCATTGGTGAGGTCGCAGCTGGAGTACTGTGTGCAGTTTTGGGCGCCGTACTAACGCAAGGATATTTTAGCCTTGGAGGAAGTGCAGAGGAGGTTTACTAGGCTGATGCCGGAGTTGAGGGGGTTGAGCTATGAGGAGAGGCTGAATAGATTAGGCTTGTACTCGTTAGAGTTAAGAAGAATGAGGGGAGATCTCATTGAGACGTA
Organism: Carcharhinus amblyrhynchos; assembly: GCF_965287045.1. Classification (NCBI taxonomy): domain Eukaryota; kingdom Metazoa; phylum Chordata; class Chondrichthyes; order Carcharhiniformes; family Carcharhinidae; genus Carcharhinus; species Carcharhinus amblyrhynchos. The sequence goes on from NC_137340.1 coordinate 37,016,649, forward strand.
TAAGATGATGAATGGGATGGATAGGATAGAGGTGGAGAGACTCTTCCCGCTCAGAAAGGATAGTAGGACTAGGGGGCATAGCCTCAAGATAAAGGGGGTGCGGTTTAGAACAGAGTTGAGGAGGAACTTCTTCACTCAAAGGGTGGTGAATCTCTGGAATTCTCTGCCCGTTGAAGTGGTGGAGGCTACCTCGCTAAATATTTTTAAGATGCGGGTTGATGGGTTTTTGATGAGAGAGGGGATTAAGGGTTATGGGGAGAGGGCGGGAATGTGGAACTGAGCCACGACAGATCAGCCATGATCTTATTGAATGGCGGGGCAGGCTAGAAGGGCTAGTTGGCCTACTCCTGCTCCTATTTCTTATGTTCTTATGTAATTTTGCATGCTTTAATTGAAAAAGAAAAAGGAAAATGATGGTCACAGACTTCAATATGCAATAAAGAGCATAGATAATCCAGGATTTATTGCAGACTGTCTGCTGCAGAATTGGAGAATACAGCAATTTTGAATAACAGAGAATCATAGAATTCCTGCAGTGCAGAAGGAGGCCATTTGGCCCATTGAGTCTGCACCAATTTTCCAATAGAGCATCTTACCCAAGCTAGTAGATTTATATCAAGGGCAGTTAATGTTACATCAAAAATGAATTCCTTCATATGTATTAAAGAAAAATTCAAATTAGGTTTAACAATGGAAGTGCAGTGTTCCATTCCTGTTGGGCAAGATATGTATCATTTGCAAATGAGCTAATAAATTTGATGAGTGAACACAATGAACCTATCATGGATTCTCCTAAAATTTCTTTTCAACCATTTAGGAAGAGTAAAATTCTGAAAGATTTACCCAACGTCAGGATATTACCACCAAAAGTCCAGAATATTAATCTAGCACTGCAATCTATATTAATCAAGCCTGAGGTGTTATATTTTGCTATAAAAAAGGACAGTAAAAGTTTTTACAAATATATAAAGAGGAGGCTGGCTAGAGTGAATGTTGGACCCTTAGAGGATGAGAGGGGGGATTTAGTGGTAGGAGATGAGGAAATGGCTGAGGCTTTAAATAAGGTTTTTGCCTCGGTCTTCACAGAGGAGGACATGAATAGTTTGCCGGATCTTAAAGATAGAAGGATGGTAGGAGTTGAGGGCCTGAATGTGATTACTGTCACTAGAGAGGTAGTGCTTGATAGACTAATGGGACTGAAGGTGGACAAGTCCCCAGGACCGGTTTCTGAAAGAAATGGCAGAGGTGATAGTGGATGCCTTAGTAATTATTGACCAAAATTCGCTGGATTCCGCGGAAATGCCGGAAGATTGGAAAATGGCTAATGTTACGCCGCTGTTTAAAAAAGGTAGCAGACAAAAGGCAGGGAATTATAGGCCGGTTAGTTTAACGTCTGTAGTTGGAAAAATGCTTGAATCCGTCATCAAAGAAGAAATAGCGAAGCACCTAGAAAAGAATGGTTTGATAGAGCAGGCGCAGTATGGATTCATTAAGGGGAAGTCGTGTTTGACGAATTTATTGGATTTCTATGAGGATGTGACTAGTGCGGTAGACAGAGGGGAACCGGTGAATATGGTGTTTTTAGATTTCCAAAAGGCGTTTGATAAGGTGCCTCATAAAAGGTTGCTACAGAAGGTTAGGGTGCACGGAGTTGGGGGTAAGGTGTTAGCGTGGATAGAGGATTGGCTGTCTAGTAGGAAGCAGAGAGTTGGTATCAATGGGTGCTATTCGATTGGCGGTTGGTGACCAGCGGAGTGCCGCAGGGATTGGTGCTGGGGCCTCAGCTATTTACCATTTATATAGACGATCTGGAGGAGGGGGCTGAGCGTAGGGTGACGAAATTTGTTGATGACATGAAGATGAGTGGAAAAGCAAATTGCGTGGAGGGTGTGGAAAGTCTGCAGAGGGATCTGGATAGGCTAAGCGAGTGGGTGAGGACCTGGCAGATGGAATACAATGTTGGCAAGTGTGAGGTTATCCACTTCGGCAGAAGTAATAGTAGGAGGGATTATTATTTAAAAGGCGAAAAGCTGCAGCATGCTACGGTGCAGAGGGACGTGGGGGTCCTTGTGCATGAGTCGCAAAAACCCAGTCTGCAGGTGCAGCAGGTGATCAAGAAGGCAAATGGAATGCTGGCCTTTATAGCAAGGAGGATAGAATATAAAAGCAGGGAGGTCTTGCTGCAACTATACAGGATACTGGTGAGGCCGCAGCTGGACTATTGTGTGCAGTTTGGTCGCCGCACATGCGGAAGGATATATTGACCTTGGAGGGAGTGCAGAGGAAGTTCACTAGGCTGATACCGGAGATGAGGGGTTTGGACTATGAAGAGAAACTAAATAGACTGGGTCTGTACTCGTTGGAGTTTAGAAGGATGAGGGGAGATCTTATAGAGACGTATAAGATAATGAAGGGGATGGATAGGGTAGAGGTAGAGAGATTCTTCCTGCTTAGAAAGGACAGCGGGACTCGAGGGCACAGCCTCAAGATAAGGGGGGGTGCAGTTTAGATCGGAGTTGAGGAACTTCTTCACTCAAAGGGTGGTGAATCTCTGGAATTCTCTGCCCGTTGAAGTGGTGGAGGCTACCTCGCTAAATATATTTAAGTCACGGGTAGATAGGTTTCTGATAGACAAGAGAATTAACGGTTTTGGGGAGAAAGCAGGAAAGTGGAACTGATCACTTCAGATCAGCCATGATTGTATTGAATGGCAGGGCAGGCTCGAAGGGCTAGATGGCCTACTCCTGCTCCTATTTCTTATGTTCTTATGTAACATTAGTTCCTATTTCTTATGTTCTTATGTAAAATATAACACCTCAGGCTTGATTAATATAGATTGCAGTGCTAGGTTAATATTCTGGACTTATGGTGGTAATATCCTGACGTCAGGTAAATCTTTCAGAACTTTACTCTTCCTAAATAGTTGGAAAGAAATTTTAGGAGAATCCATGATAGGTTCATTGTGTTCACTAGTCAATGCTATTAGATTGGGTTTAATTTGGCTGGGGGAGGGAGGCAGAAAGCAGCTGAATGGAACAGAAGTGAGGTTAGAAGAGAGTGATATAAATATTAAAATTAGGAATATCTGAATTAGGGTTTGAAGAAAAATAGCAGTTGTGATGTTGGAGTATTGAACTGAATGTATATGAGTGTTTATAAAATAACTTCTAATGATGAGCTGATTGTGACATGGGATTTTGACATGGTTGTAAGAACAGATACATGGCTCAAACAAGAGAGAAAGACTTGCACTTCTATGGTATCCTCTATGAGCATTAGACGTCTCAAAGCATTTACAGCCAGTGAGGTAGTTTTGAAGTGTAGTTACTGTTATAATGTATTAAATGTAACAGCCAATATAATCACAACTAAGTTCTCCAAACAACAATGTGTTAATGATACAATAATCTGTGTTGTGACATTGATTGAAGTATTGGTTAGGACACTGGGGATAACTTCCTTGATCATCTTCAAAATATACCAGAGGTTTCACTTGCAACTACCCGAACATGCAGATTGTGTCTCATCTGAAAGACGTCAACTCCAATAGTGCAGCATTTCCTCAGTATTGCACGGGACCTGGGTATGGGTTATTAGTTTTCCATCTCTATTACAGAATACTTGGTAAAAGAGGAGGTGATGTTGCATGCTGAAAGTAATGCGCCAGTTGGTCCAAACCTGAATCTCTCTGGTTTGAGTTAAGGAATATGAGAGAAGCCATTATATTGTCAGCCTTTTTTTTAATCAAGCTCCAAATTGTGAGAATGAAAATGTTGAACAAATTTCAAAAGTATGCTGCAAAAAGCAAAGTAATATTAGAAGAATTTAATTACCTAAATATAGACAGAGAAAATCATAGTAGGATTAAGGGACATGGGTTCATTTCTGGCCTTGGGTCACTGAGTGGAGTTTGCACATTCTCCCCATGTCTGTGAGGGTTCCCTCTTGGAGCTCCAATTTCCTCCCACAACCTAACCCTCCGGTTAGGTTGATCAGTCATGCTAAATTTTTAGTCCCTTTATGTTAGTGGGACTAGCAAGGTAAATATGTGGGTTACAGGGACAGGGCCTGGGTGCGATTGTTGTCAGTGCAGGCTTGATGGGTCGAATGGCCTCCTCCTGCACTGTAGGGATTCTATGATTGTATGAAAAGAGAGGACTTTCTATGTGTGCAGGAGAATTCTCAATCAATTCTCCAGTGCAATCAGGAAAGGGAGCATTGTTGTATCTGGTTCTGAAAAATAAGTTGGGGAAGTGGAAGATGTTATTGTCAGAGATAATCTAGCTAACAGTGACCAGATCATAATTCAGAGACCAAAAAATATCAAGTGTAGTAGTGCTGTGCTGGCTAGGGTTCAATTTGGCCGATTTAAGTTGGAATTTGGCACAAGCTGATTACTAAAACATGATTGCGGGGGTCAAGCAGATGACAGCAGAAATAAAAGGATGAAATGGTGGCACAGTGGTTAACACTGCTACCTCGTAGTGTCAGGAACCCGGGTCCAGTTTCAGCTTTGAGTGACTGTGTGTGGAGTTTGCACGTTCTCCCTTGTCTGCGTGCGTTTCCTCCAGGTGCTCTGATTTTCTCCCACAACTCAAAGATGTGCAGGTTAGGTGGATTGGCCGTGCTAAATTGCCAAAGAAATGTAGGTTAGAGGAATGAGTAGAGTAAATACGTGGGCCTGTGGGGATCAGGCCTGGGTGGGATGTTCTGTTGGAGAGTTGGTGCAGACTTGATGGATCAAATGGCCTCCTTCTGCACTGTTGGGATTCTATGATGATACACAGGCTGACAATTAAAATAAAAAGGAAAAAATCAGCTTATGACAAATGTCAGGAGCAAAATTAATTTAATAACCAGGTATATTACGGAAATTACAGGGGAGAATTGAAAAGTTAAAATGGAAGTCAAGGAGAGAGTGCAAAGTACAGGCAAGCAAACCCTAAGCCGCCTTATAAAAAATGAGTAAGCAGTTAACTAATGCAAATATTGGCCTATTTGAGATCCAAAAGGAAATCTTCCTGTGGAGGCATGGAACATGGCCAAAGCATTAAACTTATGGGTAGATGTGAAGATTATATTGACAGAGGACAGGGATATTATGGACAGGATAAAAAGAAATAACATTATTGAAAGTTGGTATGAAGCTGATACAGTTGGAATGCATCCCTAGTTTTAATTGCTCCACCAATGTACCTTCAGCTGTCCTCATATGCTCCCTGTATTTCTCCCTCTCATTTTCCTTCCTGAGACACTCCTTGAAACCTACCTCTTTGACCAAGTTTTTTGCTATCTGCCCCTCTATCTCCTTCTACGGCTCAGTGTCATACATGTATTTTATAATGTTCCTGTGACATACCATTGGATGCTTCATCACATTTAAGGGGCTATGCAATTAAACTAGCTATGCAATTAATTGACTCAAAGAGGTAAAGTGACAAATAATGCTAACAAATGTCAGCTTTTTTACTGTTAGTTCTGCTGGAGAACTGCATTCAAGAAATGGGAGAAAGGAGTTGACAGTAGGGAGGTTATTGAAAAACCCTACCCTGGGGACAAAATAACCTTTCATTTGCAAAGGCATGGGTTAATCCTGTATCCAGTGATAATTGAGAAACAGAGACAATTGCCTCTACTGTTTCTCCCTTTGCTTCTTTCAATTACCGATCAACAACTGTTTAATTGCATAACCAAGGAGATGGATTGTTAAAGGCAGATCATATTTGATGAACTTGATTGAATTCTTTTGATGAGATGACAAAGAAGATTGATCAAGGTATTGCAGTAACTGTCAACATGGTGGAAGGTCTTTGATGAAATGCCACAGGAGACTTATTAAGGAGATATAGTTAAAGAGAAATTGTTGATATGGATACAAAATTGGCTCAATAACTGGAATCACAGGGTGGTGTTGGATGATTATTTTTCAGACTGGGACGTGGTTTGTTTGCTGTTCTCCAGTAGTCGATTTTAGATTTATAAACAAACTAATTTCACGTGCGTGAAGCAGCACTTTAGATTTTCAGACGATGCAAAATTTTGACAAAGTAGTGGGTACTAACGCAAACAGTTATAGGCTTCAGAATAATGGGCAATTCTCCTGGACCCCGAGTCTCAGGTGTGATTTCCAATGACCTGTGAATTGGGCATGAGGGCCAAATTGGGATTCTTGTTGGACATCAAACCTGTCGCAATTCTTCTGGCCTCCTGCATTTGGTGAGATCAGATTCTCACCCAGAGAGGGTGAGAAACCTGATTTAAGCTAATCTACATACATTTCAGTATAATCAGCAAGAAGTCTCATGGGTACTAATCACTCACGATTCTGTCAAGCGGCAACCAGGCATCATGGACACTGAGGAGGAGCAAAATGCCCATGGGCTATGCAGCTGCTGCCAGCTGCAGAATGGGATTCTTCAAGGGTTAGGGGCTGGGATAAGGGGCTGACCTTGGGGCTGTCCCTCAGGATATGGGTCTTTTTCATGTTGTCTTGAAAAACTTGGACATAACTCTTTACATGGTGATTTTGGGTGTCTTTCAGGTAAAATTGTATATTATTGCTTTTGTTTGGTGAAATCCTTGAAGTCATCTGGTCATATTAGAATCCATGCCCCGTGAACACATTATGCTGGAACTTTATAAATCATATATTAAGGTTCAGCTGGAGTATTGTGGGAATTCTGTGCATCATACTTCAGAAATACGTTAATGGGCTTCGAGCAGTTCAGAGCACTTTTACTAGGATGCTGCTAGTAAAAGTTGTAAAAGATTGTGTTGTTCTTGAAATAAAGAATGTTATGGGATGACCTAAAAAAAAGCTCTCAAGATAGGCTTTGATAGAGCAAATACAAGAACAGTGACAGCTTATTTATTTAGCCCCTGTAATATGATAAAACATTCCATGCTGTGTCAAAGGAACATTATAAAACACCGAGCCGTAGAAGGAGATACAAAGTCAGGAGAACTTTGGAACATGGGGACAGGAGTAAGCTACTGAACCCTTCAAGCCTGTTCCACCATTCAGTAAGCTCACGGCTCATCTGTGACCTAATTCCATTTACCTGCCTTTGGCCCAAATCGCTTAACATCTTTGCTGAATAAAAATTTATCTCAGATTTAAAATTAGCAACTGATCTAGCATCAACTGCCATTTGTGGAGGAGAGTTCCAAACCTCTACCACTCTTTGGACCCAGTTGTACCGTTGCGCAAAAATGTGGTAAAGTTTGGTGTCAGCCATTAATATGATCCGTGCCCACGTCCGTGCAGATAACCATTTTACCGAGACTGGCCGTGATCCGATTTGCGCCTGAAACCGACGCAATGGTGGTTTAAATGCATTTGCATGCGTTTCAATTGAAGCAATGAACTGCCTGCCCAACTTTATCAGCACTTCCCCCTTTACTGCTGTGTTTGCCAATCCGGAATTGTGCTGAAATGGACATCCTGAATACAAGCCTGTTTCAGGTGCTCCAGCTGCTGAAGATGTGAGTTAAGTACTTCCAAACGGCTCTCTGACTCGCAGGTGGTTATGTCAGATGAGTCTCTGGTGAGGGGGGAGCGGGGGAAAGGGCTGATCATTGTCTGGTTGTGGGGGAGGGCAGATTGTTGCCTGATTGTATCTGAAGTACAGGTGTTAAGATACTGGTAAACCTGTGTTGTACTCTGTCCGAGGCCAATACATTCTTCCTGAGGTGTGGTGCCTAGATCTACTCACAGTACTCAAAGTAAGGCTCTAACCCGGGTTTTGTATAACTGCATCTTAACTTCCATGTCCTAATATTCTAGTCCTCTAGGTGTAGAGGCCAGAATTTTATTATTTTCTGCACGAGTTTGTGGCATTTTAAAGATCTGTGAACCTGAACCCCCAAATTTCCGTGGACTGTATTTAACTTCATACCATTATAGAAAGTACCCAGACTTACTCTTTTTCAGTCCAAAATGGGTAACCTCCCACTTGTATACATTGAAATCCATCTGCCAGAGTACTGCCCATTTACCTTGTCTGTCAATATTTCTTTGTAATTTTATACATCATCTCCGCTGTCTATAATGCTGCCTATGTGCCATCAGCAGATTTGGATATATGACTTTCTATGCCGTTATCCAAATCGTTTATAAATAATGTGAATAATTGAGGCCCTAACACAGATCTTTGTGGGATATCTTTAGTCACATCCTGCCAATTTGACTACCTACCCATTATCCCTACTTTCTGTAGCCTGCACTAAACCCGTTTCCCAGTCATATCAGTATTTTGCCCTCAATTCTGTGGGTTACCTTAGTTAACAGTGGCCAAAAGCTTGGTCAAAGAGATGGGTTTTAAGAAGTATCTTAAGGATGAAAGTGAAGTGGCGAGGTGTAGGGAACATATTAGTGTGCTTGGGGACAAAGCAGCTAAAGGTACAGCCAGCAGAGGTGAAACAACTAAAATTTGGTGTTGCACAAGCGACTAGAATTGGAGGAACACAAGAGTTTTTGGAGGATTTTCAGGCTGGTGGTGATTACATAAGAACATAATAAGAACATAAATAGGAGCAGGAGTAGGCCATCTAGCCCTTCGAGCCTGCCCCGCCATTCAATAAGATCATGGCTGATCTGTCGCTGCTCAGTTCCACTTTCCCGCCCTCTCCCCATAACCCTTAATCCCCTCTCTTATCAAAAACCCATCAACTCGCGTCTTAAAAATATTTAGCGAGGCAGCCTCCACCACTTCAACGGGCAGAGAATTCCAGAGATTCACCACCCTTTGAGTGAAGAAGTTCCTCCTCAACTCCGATCTAAACCGCCCCCCTTTTATCTTGAGGCTGTGCCCCCTAGTCCTGCTGTCTTTTTTGAGCGGGAAGAGTCTCTCCACCTCTATCCTATCCATCCCATTCATCATCTTATACGTCTCAATGAGATCTCCCCTCATTCTTCTAAACTCTAACGAGTACAAGCCCAGTTTATACAGCCTCTCCTCATAGCTCAACCCCCTCAACTCCGGTATCAGCCTAGTAAACCTCCTCTGCACTCCCTCCAAGGCCAAAATATCCTTGCGCAGGTGCGGCGCCCAAAACTGCACACAGTACTCCAGCTGCGGCCTCACCAGTGCCCTATACAGCTGCAGCAAGACCTCCCTACTTTTATATTCAATCCCCCTCGCTATGAAGGCCAGCATCCCATTCGCCTTCCTGACCACGTGCAAGCTGGGTTTTTGCGACTCATGCACAAGGACCCCGAGGTCCCTCTGCACCGTCGCCTGCTGCAGTTTTTCGCCCCATAAGTAATAGTCCTTCCTACCATTCTTCCTACCAAAGTGGACCACCTCACACTTGCCGACATTAAATTCCATTTGCCATTTCCTGGCCCATTTGCCCAGCCTATCTAAATCCTTCTGCAGACTCTCCACACCCTCCGCACAATTTGCCGTTCCCCCAATCTTGGTGTCATCAGCAAATTTCGACATCCTACACTCGGTTCCCTCCTCCAGATTATCTATATAAATGGTAAAAAGCTGAGGCCCCAGCACCGACCCCTGGGGCACTCCACTAGTCACCATCCGCCAATCCGAATAGCACCCGTTGACCCCCACTCTCTGCCTCCTATTTGACAACCAATCCTCTATCCACGCTAACACCCTACCCCCAACTCCATGTCCCTCGACCTTCTGCAATAACCTCTTGTGAGGTACTTTGTCAAACGCCTTCTGAAAATCTAGAAAGACCACATCCACCGGCTCTCCTCTATCCACCGCCCTAGACACATCCTCATAGAACTCCAGTAAATTTGTCAGACACAACTTCCCTTTAATGAAACCGTGCTGCGCCTGCTCTATCAAGCAATTCCCTTCAAGATGCCTCGCAATTTCCTCCTTAATGACAGATTCTAACATTTTACCTACCACAGACGTTAAACTAACCGGCCTATAATTCCCCGCCTTTTGCCTGGCACCCTTCTTAAACAACGGCGTAACATTAGCCGTTTTCCAATCATCCGGCACTTCCCCGGAATCCAGCGACGTCTGGAAAATAACCACCAATTACAGGGGTGAATGTCTCAAATCTGCTTGATGTTTGCATGGAGCTCTGGTTCATGGTATATAATTTTGTTTATAGGAATGGTATGAGGAGTCACATGTAAGACCTAGTGAGAAAGCAAACTAAAACAGAAAATGCTGGAAAACTTCAGCAAGTTTGACAGCATCTGTGAGGAGAGAATAGAGCCAACATTTCCAGGCGAGATGACCCTTTGTCAGAGAAAGTAAACTAGTCCAGATGTAATATAACACTTAAGACTATTTATTACAATAAAGACACGCACACGAACCGGACAATAATGATCTTAAGACAGTTATGTATAGGAACTGATAAACACATCTAGATAGAAATTATCCTTTTGATTCAAAGGATTTTTTTGAGACTTGAACTCTTTCAGGACTTCCCTCTTCCCAAACAACACCCACTTCAATAGATTTATAAGTAAAGGCCAGCTTACAGTTACACACTGTATATGATTGAAGAGTCATTCTGAGGAACGTTACTTCTTGGAAAGGTGAAGATATGGTTTTAACTGAAGGTTTCTGCACTCTTGCTTCTGGTCTGGTAGCTAGAACTTGGCTTACAGGCTGCTAGGTGGAATCTGCCTCCCTATTTCCACAAAAGGTTGGCAATGATACTATTTTTCCCTTTGATGGTTCTCTCTGTGTATTTGTATTTGTCCACTCAGTTTCTGTAGTTCTGAAAGATTAACATATGTATGCCTCCCTTTGGTTCAATCATCTAACAATGCTGTTAGAAGGGTGATGTAATCTACTAGTCTAGCTGAAGTCTGCTAATCTTGTTATTGGGAGACTCTCATCCTTTTGAAATGCTGCTGACTTCTAAGCTGTTAGTTTTGCTACATTTTTGGTATTGCTTGTTACTAGACACATTCGTGACAGTGCGGCCATGGAGGGATTTGAAAATGAGGATGAACATTTTAAAATTAAGGCTTTGCTTGACTGGGAGCCAATGTAGGTCAATATACATGGGTGAGAGATGAGGGCTTTCTGCAAGTTAAGATGGAAGCAGAGTTTTAAATAACTTCTAGTTTATGGAGGGTGAAATGTGGGATCCCAGCCAGGAATGTGTTGGAATAGTTGAGTCTAGGGGTAACAAAGACATGAGTGAGGGTTTCAGCAGCAGATAAGCTGAGGCAGGAACAAGTTTGGGTAATTTTTTGGAGGTGGAAATAGGCACATAATGATGGCATGAATATAATGTCAAAAGCTATGTCACCAAGGTAGTGAACAGACTGACATGATCTCAAACTGACCCAGGGAAAGGGATGGAGTCAGTAGTTAAGGAATGGATAAGAGAAAAATGATGCCTTATATTAAATAGGTCAATAACTATAGGTCATAAATTTAAATTAATTGACTGAAACAGTGATTTTTTTTGCACTGAGTTGTTTGTATCTAGAACGTTCTACCTGAAAGGTTGGTCACAGAGTCAGAGATTTACAGCATGAAAGCAGACTCTTTGGCCTAACTTGTCCATGCTGCCTTTTTTTAAAACCCCTAAGCTGGTCCCAATTGCCTGCATTTGGCTCATATCCCTGTATGCCCATGTAACTGTCTAAATGCTTTTTAAAAGATAAAATTGTACCTGCCTCAGCTACTATCTCTGGCAGCTTGTTCCAGACTCTGTGCGAAAAAATTGCTCCTCTGGACACTTTTGTATCTCTCCCCTCTCACCTTAAACCTATGCCCTCTAGTTTTAGATTCCCCTACCCTTGGGAAAAGATATTGACTATGTAGCTGATCTGTGCCCCTCATTATTTTATAGACCTCTATAAGATCACCCCTCAGTCTTCTACACTCCAGAAAAATAAGTCCCAGTCTATCCAATCTGTCCTTATAACTCAATCCATCAAGCCCCAATGGCATCCTAGTAAATCTCTTCTGCACTCTTTCTAGTTTAATATCCTTTCTAAGGATTGCTTGCCAATTCTGTAAATAATACACTAAAACATGTATCAGGTGGTAGCAAGTTGAGTCATATGCTTATTGGAATCTTCTAAAGAACTTGTGGTCAAGCCATATGTTTCTGATGCTAGAGAATGCAGCGTTAAGTAGACATTCCCATTTGGTTCATCATTGTTCAGGGACCTGGCCTGTTCTCAATTATGAAATGAAGTTTTTTTCCGCAAGTAGGATTACCAAAAATGCTAAATTTGCCGAATGAAACTCAAATTTCTTTACAATTCCCTGTTTTTCATCATTTTTCCATTTGCTCCACAATAACTCAGTTGTGATTGTGGTGCTTAATATTTGAGTTAAAGTTGCAGAGTCAATGTTCAGAGTGGACTGGGCAAGCCCAAACCATCTGCTTGTTTGCTCTAAAAACCAAATTCAGATAATTGAATCTAATTCATGGTTGCAAGATTAACAAGTTAGATCCAAGCTGACAAGATAAGGCATTGCACCCCATCTTGGGCCTGATCTGACTTGGATCTTCATTTCACTGTGAATGAATGGTGATACTGTTTTTTTAGGAGATAGGCACGTAGATAAATGAACTCTAAAGATAATTCACCATTTATTTTCCTATTATCCATTTCTGATTTTAGTTAGCTACAGTGTTGTGGTATTCAATTTGTCTGCCTTATGGATTGTTTTTCACCAATTTGTAGAGGGCATACCATCAGTTAAAGAAAAACAACTTCTTATGATTTTCATCAGATTATTAAGATGATTGTAGACAAACTTCCTGAAAGAATTTTTGCTTGGTTGCAGTGTTGAGATGTTGATAGTTCATTTATTATGGTTCAGTAGCAGAAATAGTTTATATCTTCTCCTAATTAATATAGTGGTTTGTGAAAGTTTTGCACCGGATAGCTTTTCTTATTTGGAGCAGTTACTCCTCATCCATTTCTACTGGAAAATTAACTTGAGGTTTGGAGCACCAGAGAGAGAGAGAGTTGGGGGGGAGGGAACCTGATAGAGGTTTACAAGATTATGACAAGCTTGGATACAGTGGATAGTCAGAATCTTTTTCCAGGGGTCAATTACTCAAGAGCATAGGTTGAAAGTGAGGGGGGAAAGTTGAAAAGAGATGTAAGGGGCAAGTTTTTCACACAGAAGGTGGTGAATGCCTGGAACGCACTGCCAGAGGAGGTGGCGAAAGCAGATTCTATAGCAATATTCAAGAGGCATCTGGATAATTCATGAATAGGCAGGGAATAAAGGGATATGGACCATGTAGTGGCAAGAAAGTATTAGAGAGGCATCCGTGTCAGCACAGACTTGGTGGGCCAAAGGGACTGTTCCTGTGCTATACTGTTCTTTGTTCTTTTGTTTTTACAATAGCCAAGATGAAAGAGGCAGTGCAATATGTACTTTACCTGTCCTCTGAATTTATATTGTAAGTAATATAAATTTCAAACTTCAAATGATTTTGTTGCTTTAAATATAGAAGGGAATTTAGCCACTTCAGTATTTAACAAACTGCATGGATTTCAAACAAAAAGTACAGAATCAAATTGCATTTCTAGTGCATCATGTGGCATGAATGATGCTTAAATAATATCAAGTTGACCTGGTTCATGGCACGAATATGATTCAAAAATGCAAATGATGGCATATATAATATTTTCCTGTGGGCTAATTGTAATTACTTTTTGTTGAAAGTGTTTAAAGAGGTCCATTATGATATTGGCTCAGAAAAGTTAACCTATTAATTTTATTGTTAACTCTTTCTAAATTTCCCTTAACCTTTAAGCTTTAAGGCTTCTTGTTTGAATGTACATCTAATACTATTTGCCTCTGTAGCCTGGTGTTGCAACGTGTACGCATTTGCAGAGCTCAAACAGTACGGTACTTGTATCCAAATAGATATTTTTGCTGTGATATACCCCATCACTAGCAAGACAAATATTATTGTTCACCCCTAATTGTTCTTGAGAAGGAGGTGTTGAACTACTCTCTGGAACTGCTACAGTGAAGGTGCTCCCATCTATGATGTAGGGAGTTCCAGGATATTGATCCTATAGTGATACAGGATCAGCAATTTAGTTTTGTGTCAGTAGACATTCTCCTTGTGTCTGTGTGGGTTTCCTCCGGGTACTCTGGTTTCCTCCCATAGTCCAAAGATGTGTGGGTTAAGTTGATTGGTCATGCTAAGAAATTGCCCCTTAGTGTCCAGGGATGCGTAGGTTAGAGGGATTAGTGGGTATAATATGTAGGGATATGGGGGTAGGGCCTGGGAAGGATTGTGTTTGGTGCAGACTTGATGGGCCGAAGGCCTCTTACTGCACTGTAGGCTTCTATGATTCTATGATTTTAGAGTACATGCGTTTGTGAGTTTAGATGGTATGAGGTCAAGCATTGAGACTGGCATGGACGTAGAAGTCTGGCAGACTTCAATATCCATTGCCAAGACTAGCTAAGTAATATTGCAACTAACCATGTTGTCCAGAAGAACATTTTTGTCAAATTAGGTTGTGAAAGAACCGAGAGGATAAAACCAACTTGATCTCATCATTTCCCATTTATGAGTCATGGACCAACTCTTTGTGGCAGTGACCACCATGCAATCCATGTGGAGAAGAAATGTTGTCTTCAAAAAGAGATTTCCTTCCAAGATATTATTTGGTATTACCCCCACAACAAACTAGATAGAACTAGGACAAATCTAGTAGCTCTAAATGATGAGGCAATGAGGGCAATCAGCAGCAGAATTACATTCTACCAGAATCTGTAACCTCATGATGTAGCATATGCCTCTGTCCACCATCAAGCCAGGGGATCAAACCTGGTTTAATAAGGTGTGTAGAAGAGCATTTCAGAAGCAGCAACAGGCATACTTAAAAGTGAGGGATCAACTTGATCAAGCTGTGGCACAGGGATACATACATTTTAAATAGCAGAAGCACTGTGCCATAGACACTGCTGCTGGCTTACATTCTATGTCCATGCTATCCTCAAAATGATGTTCAGCATGGTGGAGTGTTGATTTATCAGGTGTTGTAGGTGGTAGGTGGTCTTTCCTTCCCCATATTGAACCTGATGCCATCAGAATTCTTGGGTTCTGGAATCATGCTGCAGGCTTCCAAGGTCACCCAAAGAGCTAAAGTGTAATTGTGGTTTTTAGAATCTCTGGTTGTTTTCAAAAGGAGAAAAAAACATGAATTTCTTTCTCTTTAAGATTATTTTACATTTCTAATAAATCACGTAAACATCACATTCACATGGATTCCCTTTGATGGTAAATTAGTTGTACTATATCTTCCAAGGACAGAAGCATAAGCCTGCTGGTAAAATATAGGTGTGCCTGTAAGAGCGTAGAAGTCTAATTATTTCCAGAGCTTCAAGTTATTAAGTTTAATTACAGTTTTGTTAGAGAACTTTACAGACTGGAGTGTGCATTTCAAGCTTTGCCTTGGAAAATTGGCTTGCATTTTATCAAATTAAGAAGTGTATAAATTTGATATTGAGAATAATGGTAATTTGTGTGTTTTTATATATAGGTATAACTTTTGTACATTCTAACTATTGCAAGCTTTTCCTTGAGCCATCTTTTACTTTCAAACCATTGTAACAAGAGTTTCATGATTTGGGTTACATTTTCTATTTCTATTCGTCTCCCAATTTTATTTTCACTGATTTTGGGTTTTTTATGATTTTGTTTTACTGTATAATTCAAAATGTTTGAAGATGTTAAGTAGAAGTCCCTAACACAAATAAATTGTGTACACAAGGAAAATGTGCGTTGCAATTTAAACTAAATATGTTTATGCAGCACAACCTTGGGAAATTTCTAACATTTATGATAATAGCTAATAATAGTTCTAGTTACAGTTTTTTTCATTCAATTCCCTCTTCAGTGACTGTGGTCAGCACATTATTCAACTGTAAAAATATGCTATTGATCTGGTCTCAGTTTTCCTATCATTGATACCTCTTTTCATTAGGTTGAAGAGAATGAAAAAAATGACAGTTACATAAGAACATAATAAGAACATAAGAAATAGGAGCAGGAGTAGGCCATCTAGCCCTTCGAGCCTGCCCCGCCATTCAATAAAATCATGGCTGATCTGTTGTGGCTCAGTTCCAGTTTCCCACCCTCTCCCCATAACCCTTAATCCCCTCTCTTATCAAGAACCCATCAACCCGCTTCTTAAAAATATTTAGCGAGGCAGCCTCCACCACTTCAATGGGCAGAGAATTCCAGAGATTCACCACCCTTTGAGTGAAGAAGTTCCTCCTCAACTCCGTTCTAAACCGCCTCCCCTTTATCTTGAGGCTGTGCCCCCTAGTCCTACTGTCTTTTTTGAGCGGGAAGAGTCTCTCCACCTCTATCCTATCCATCCCATTCATCATCTTATACGTCTCAATGAGATCTCCCCTCATTCTTCTAAACTCTAACGAGTACAAGCCTAGTTTATTCAGCCTCTCCTCATAGCTCAATCCCCTCAACTCCGGTATCAGCCTAGTAAACCTCCTCTGCACTCCCTCCAGGGCCAAAATATCCTTGCGCAGGTGCGGCGCCCAAAACTGCACACAGTACTCCAGCTGCGGCCTCACCAATGCCCTATACAGCTGCAGCAAGACCTCCCTACTTTTATATTCAATCTCTACCATTCAAATTTCTCTCCATCATCTCCCCCAAAAAGCTGCCCTCCTTCAGAGCCTGTCAAATTCAAGATATGATAAAAGTTATGGGGTCTTTGTGGTAGAGATGAAAGCCCCAATACTACGTGAGCAGCAAATGATTTTCTGGGGCTGTGCACATTTAATGCTGTTAGATGAGCAAGTGGCCCTTTTTGTTATAAAAGCAAGGTTGTCATATTTGGAAAATATTAAGTATTTAAATTTATATTTTATGCTGTTCTTCTTTCATTTCAAATATGGAAAATGTTGCTGTGTCTGAATAATTTTGGCTTATGATCAGCAAGTGCCACAAGCCATAAAAAAAAGCTTGTTAAGGATTACTGCTAAATTTAGAAGTGAACCTTCAACAGACTAGATACTTCTAAGTTTGTTATAGGTGTCATATTAAAGAAGATAATGCTTTTCAATAGAATTTACCAATTACAATTGATGCTTCAGATAAAAATTGATGAGTAGCATAAATAATACTTGCTGATTTGTTTTTGTTCCTGGAGAAATTATCAATGTGGATGTTTTTGCGTTTTATATTTATGTAGTATAAAAAAACTCCTCCGGTATACACATTTTATTTCAGAATTGACATTCCTCTTAGTATTAATTATTTCACTAAATAACTTGTGCTTCTTTGTTTAGACAAACAAAGATCTTGACTTGTCCATCAATGCATCAAATAATTTCAATTTGAACGTCACTTGGTCCATAGGATCAACAGGTAAGAAACTTTTTTAAAGCAGTTTGAACTGAACAATTTCAATTTGTTCAGCAGGATCAATAATATCTGAAATGTAATAGAACATATAGTCAAGCTCACAAAACCATTTTTCTGCCAAAACATTGCTCTTTTAAAGAATTGTTTTTCTGATGTATCAGAACCAAACTTTGTACTGATCTTTGCAAAGCCACTCAATTAGTCTTTGTCAAATATCCAGAGGGTCTTAAAATCTGAATCTATTCTCTCCATGGTGCAATATGAACTGACATCAAGATCCAGGTTCCTTTGGGTTTAGTATTTTAAGTTTAACCTTCCCAAATAGTGAAACTCTAATCTTTGGAGTGGGTTGTATTAATTGATAGCTACTTCAGATGATACCACTTCAGCAAAAATATGCATTAGGAGCAGGAGGTAAAAAAAGGGTCAAGTCTCATCACCTTGATAACATTTGATTATCCGCTCCAAATTGTCGTATATAAGAACATAAGAAATAGGAGCAGGAGTAGGCCATCTAGCCCTTCGAGCCTGCCCCGCCATTCAATAAGATTATGGCTGATCTGTTGTGGCTCAGTTCCACATTCCCGCCCTCTCCCCATAACCCTTAATCCCCTCGCTTATCAAAAACCCATCAACCCGCGTCTTAAAAGTATTTAGCGAGGCAGCCTCCACCACTTCAACGGGCAGAGAATTCCAGAGATTCACCACACTTTGAGTGAAGAAGTTCCTCCTCAACTCCGTTCTAAACCAGCCCCCCCCCCCGCCCCCCTTATCTTGAGGCTGTGCCCCCTAGTCCTACTGTCCTTTCTGAGCGGGAAGAGTCTCTCCACCTCTATCCTATCCATCCCATTCATCATCTTATACGTCTCAATGAGATCTCCCCTCATTCTTCTAAACGCTAACGAGTACAAGCCTAGTTTATTCAGCCTCTCCTCATAGCTCAACCCCCTCAACTCCAATATCAGCCTAGTAAACCTCCTGTGCACTCCCTCCAAGGCCAAAACATCCTTGCATAAGTACGGCGACCAAAACTGCACACAGTATTCCAGCTGCGGTCTCACCAATGCCCTATACAGCCGCAGCAAGACCTCCCTACTTTTATATTCAAGCCCCCTCGCTATGAAGGCCAGCATCCCATTAGCCTTCCTGACCACCTGCTGCACCTGCAGGCTGGGTTTTTGTGACTCATGCACAAGGACCCCGAGGCCCCTCTGCACCGTTGCCTGCTGCAGTTTTTCGCCACGTAAGTAATAGTCCTTCCTACCATTCTTCCTACCAAAGTGGACCACCTCGCACTTGCCAACATTGAATTCCATTTGCCAGTTCTTGGCCCATTCGCCCAGCCTATCTAGATCCTTCTGCAGACTCTCCACACCCTCCGCGCAATTTGCCGTTCCCCCAATCTTGGTGTCATCAGCAAATTTCGACACCATACACTTGGTTCCCTCCTCCAGATCATCTATATAAATGGTAAATAGCTGAAATATTCTCAGTAAATATTCTCAGTTTAAATGTGTCAGCTATATATCCTGTGTTAAATTGCATTATTCAATCTAGCAGGCTTCTATGTACAGAAAATTAAGTCTAGCCCATATTCACTTCTAACTGTGCATAAAATTCAATGTGTTTATCTAATGCATAATTGACCTGTGCACAATCCTTTTGTTTTGCCACCTTTCACTGTTTACCCTGTCTAACCACATGTTCTTTGTTTTTTTTTCTCTGTGGTTGCATTCTAATGGGCAGATGAGATTTAATAGAGTATTAATTTTCGTTTGACCTGTTTTAGCGATCTAACTTGGTTCACCTGGAATGTTGTCAAGGCGATGAGACTTGATCCTTTTTACCTCCTGCACCTAATGCATATTTTTGCCGAAGTGGTATAATCTAAAGTAGCTATCAATTGATAAAACCCACTCCAAGGCTTTCTTGGTTAGTTTGATTGGCCGTGCAAAATTCCCCCTTAATCTTAGGGGAACTAGCAGAACAAAAACGTGGAGTTATAGGAATAGGGCTAGGGTGAGATTCTTATTGGTGCAGGATTGATGGGGTGCATGGTAGCCTCCTGCACTGTCTGGATTGTATGATTCTATCATAGGAACAGTCAAACTAATTTGTATACATTTTACCCCAGCGCAAAGTACCTGTGAAAAATCTGGAAGTTCTGTTATTAAAATGAACTCTGGAAAGATGTAACCGTTTGGAAATGACAGTAAAATTGCATGTTGGAAATGAAAGATAGTATACTTTGAAGTGTGGTTTCGTAGGAGCCATTGAGTCAATAGGATAAACTGTATCCCGGGATGATTGGTCATTTTCTAAGCTTTACTAATATTGTTGGCATGAGGGGGGGGCTATGCAGAACACATCACATCTAAGTAAGATCCTGTTCTCACCTGGTATTTACATGCACCATAGCAAATCAGGAATAGGAATCCTCGTTGATTTTTTTCTCTCTTTCTCCTCCCCCCCCACCCTTCTATCTTGTCCCACTATTGCATGAAACAACAAATGTGAGGGCCCCTATTGAAAGTTTGACTTATATCGATCATGATTAAACTAGATGCTCTTTTGATCTATCTGTTGCAATGCCACATTTTTGGAGACCATTATCCACTGAGTTAACTCTTCCTCAGAGCATTGGAACTTCCTTGATCTGCCTTGTAGTGATGTTTACATTGCAGCTTGGGTCACTGTGTGGAAACTATATGTTCTCCTCGTGTCTACCTGGATTTCCTCTGGATGCTCAGGTTTTCTCCCACAGTCCAAAAGACATGCTGGTTAGGTGCATTGGCCACGTTAAATTCTCCTTTGGTGTACCCCAACTGGCGCCGGAGTGTGGCGACTAGGGGATTTCCACAATAACTTCATTGCAGTGTTAATGTAAGCCTGCTTGTGGTACTAATAAATAAACTTTAAAAACATTGACCTCATTGAACGCAACTTAACTCAGAATTTGCCAGGAATCTCATTAGTTTGTGCTGGGATATAAACATCAGCAGATAGCAGCACAAACAAATTATTTAAATGGTGGCTTAGCAGCTGTAACTCGAAAGTGGTCAAATAATCAAGGAAATGAATGCGTAGTGACATTTTAGTGTAAAATTGCAAGTCGTATGCACACATTTCCTTGAAATCTGGTGCAACTTAGTTTCATGACAGATATTCCAGGGGAATTTAATATTTGCAGAATATTTGAAATTAAAATCAGCTTTAGTTTTGTGTATTTCTTTGATTTTGCTTCGTCAAATTCATAATTAGAAATTATATAAACACAATTTTTGCAGTTGTTTTGTGAAGGATAGGTGTTTCAATGCAGACAAAACTCTACGCACTTGAGGATTTAAAGTATTTTTAAAAATCTTGACTACATTTTTCAATTATTGATTGACTTTAGAGTTCAGGTACATAATTCAATTAACTGCACTGCTTTGCATTTCATTTCAGTTTAAATTGTTTTGCAAATGGGACAGCATTAACATTTCTGAAGCTAGGGTATTATGGATTAATATAATTCAAGTTGAGGTATCTTCCATCCAACGACTTTAATTAATTAATGTTCATACATAATTTCTTTCTGGTCAGGCATTTAGTTAATGTTCAAAGGCAGAAGTTACCTGATAATTTACAATGAATCCATATTTCATGTGAACCAGGAAAAAAATATAGATTTTTGGAGATGGATTTATAATTTAGCACTGTTTATGGGTGCTTTTAATCAGGGTCAGAGTCTTTAAAATTGTGGTATGTTGACATATGGATAACATGCTTTTCATGCAACTTCTTTTGTGGTATAAGGCAATTAAACCCTTGAACGATGTGCTTCATAACTTCACAGAATTAATTACATTTTGTCTTGCATCCTTCCAAGCAGTTTTTTTTTAGAAAAAGCAAACCTAGTGTTTACTTTCTGCTGTTGGAATTCCATTCTGAAGAGTAAAGGCAAACACTAGTATGGAAAGTTTTTTTGAGATAATTGAATTAATTTATTGAAATAATTTGGCAATCAGTAAAAACCTGGAACCCAAATTTAACTGAACAGTAACAGCACAAAGATGACAGCTGCAAATGTAGGTCCCAGTTGCTCACAAAATGCAATCATTTTATACAACAATACTCCATTCTTTTTGGTTAGTACCACTTACCTTCTAGCCTGCTTCTCTCTCTGACCAGTAGAAGTGGCATGTTCTGCTCCCTTATATAGCAAGTTTCTGTTGTGTGATTGTTTTTATTAGATCAAGCTGCAGGGAATTCAGAAATAGCTGTGATATAGAATGTTAACCTGCTGAACCTGTACAGAATGCTGTGCCTCTGTTATACCCGAGGTACATTATTTTCATATTTCAATGTTAATACAAGATGGCAAGAGAAACAAGAGTTATTTCTGCCCCTCTAGCTATTCATATGTTGAAACAGGTATACTTCTGGCTCATATCAGCTTTCATTCATGACAATTCTGGTATATTCAGTGTTAATGCATCATTTTGTTTATCCTTTTAGCAGCTAGGATAAATCCATTTCTTGCAAGAAATCACTCAGGCATCATCCCGCTCGGAGTTCTGCACTTCCAGGAGTCATGAGGTTGCAATTTGTAGTTCAGATTTTTTTGATGATGAGTTCTTCTTGGTGGAAAAAAAGTTAAATTTTCTCTGTTTCATAATTGGATGATTCAAATTTGTGAAGCTTAGTCAGCACCTGCAATTGAGAGAGATAGAGAAAGAAAGCTCTATGATGTCTTCAGATGACAAATGATTTTGTTTTCTCTAATTTTCTTATTGTAGAGATTTCAACTTAGTTTCACCATTTATTCAAAACTGGTTCAATTTTGTTTTTGAAGTAATTTCTTTCTCCTGTACATTGTTACGACCAGGATGGGAGGAGTATGCAGTTTCGCTTGCTCCACTGTTCCACATGTTATACCATTCGTGTAAATGTTTAATTCACTCACCAAAAATGTCCATTTGCCACTGCTGGAACAAGAATAAGACTTTAACTCAGGTTCTTTCAACAAACTCAGAATAATTGATCTTTTATAAAACAGAAATTATTTTTGAAACAAGTTACAAGAACTGGTTAACACTCGATTTGTAATTTGGAAGTGTAACAATCTTCCTCTTCTAAAATACCCCAGCAGACACGCACCACCCCTCCCCACAACACACACACACACACACACACACACACACGACTTCTACAGCGGTGCACAGTTAAAGAAAAGTTCATGCAAAGGATAAAGTTTTCAGGATGTTGACGTCATTGAACTGGAAGGTCACTTTTAGTGTATTTTACTCTGTTGACTGATAATTTTAACTCGATAAATGTACTGTTTTAAACTCCTGTTTAACTGTGCTGTATAGGCTGTATTAAGTGTTTGGTGCATTGTCTTCCTGGTTATTAAAACTCATATTTCTTACTCTGCAGCTGGAACGATATCTGGAGAAGAAGTACCTATTATCTCAAAGATGAACATTAAAGAGTACAGAGATGGCTTTTCATATGAAAAGTTTAATTTTCGCAGCAATCCAAATATCACATTCTACGTATATGTTAGCAATTTTAGTTGGCCCATCAAAATACAGGTAAGTGATTTTTCAGAAAGGTACCATAATAGACCTTTAATATCTGCTCAAACCAAAAGTGCAATAATGGATTCTCCTGTCCATAAATTGAAAGAGTTAATATTACAAGCACTCTAACCTACTCTCACCTACTCTTTAAACTTGGGACTTTACAACAATGGAATTTTCATTTTATTCTGTAGACCTGTAAAATATTTGGTATGTATGCCATGAGATGAATGAAGTGCCAAGTGGGCAATAAAAAATGCTGTGCATTGAAGAATTATAAAAGACCAGTTTTATTATTCCATCAGTTGTATTTATAAATTTGTGCCAAACCCAGTGATCTACTACATTAATTTATACTGTGACTTTTTGTGTTCCCTGTGAGTGGACAGAGTAGAAACTGGCCCCACTAAATGGTCAGCTATGTTGTTAATGTAAATTTACTGGGATGCACTGCAGTGAAACTTCTGTTTGATGACTGAGAAAGGTGATGACAGACAATTTCAGCAGTATTTGTAGAGTATGGTATTAGAATTTAAATCACTAAATTAGTATGAAGGCATATAGATTGCTCTGTGTACCGTTGTATAATGTAACTTAATTATTGTTTTATTGTTCATAAATATCAAATTATGACCCAATATGAGCTATATAAAATACCTGGTGGCATCAAATGATCTGAAGAATTGGCATCATTTATTAATGAGGTACCACAAATTTGGTTACTCCGACTTGACAAATCACAAAGCAACACTTTAAAATAATTCCCTAGTTAATATCGCTGTTTAAAAAATACATATAGTGGAATTTCTAAAACACTTCAGGTTATTTCTTTTTTAGTAATGTGCATAAACCTATAGCTGAAATCATGAATAGTTATAATTCTAGCAGAACAAAGCTATGTGTCTAGTGTCGTGTGGAGACATTGAACACAGGACTTTGTTCTGCTAAAACGTTGGATAAATGTGGGAGATATTGTTGTGTAGTGCTTATGTTTCTGGACTAATAATCTTGAGGTCTCGACAGAATGAGAGTTTAAACCTAGCTATGTGAGTTAGAGATTTGAATTCAGTTTTTAAAATCATCTAGAAGTAAAATGTAATTATAAATAAAAGTGACTGAAGCCTTCAGATGGTCATTAAAAATTTTGAAAAACCTGAGGGTTGATAAATCCCCTGGGCCAGATGGGATACACCCTAGGATACTTTGGGAGGCAAGGGATGAGATTGTGGAGCCTTTAGCTTTGATCTTTGGGTCCTCACTGTCCACGGAGATTGTACCAGAGGACTGGAGAGTGGTGAATGTTGTTCCTCTCCAAGAAAGGAAATAGGAATAATTCTAGTATTTATAGGTCAGTTAGTCTTACTTTGGTGGTTGGTAAGTTAATGGAAAAGGTCCTGAGCGATAGGGTTTATGACCATTTGGAAAGATGCAGCTTAATCCGGGATAGCACGGATTCGTGAGGGGTAAGTCTTGCCTCACAAATTTGATTTAATTCTTTGAGGAGGTAACTAAGTGTGCACATGAAGTTAAAGCAGTTGATGTCGTATACATGGATTTTAGTAAGGCATTTGATAAGGTTCCTCATGGTAGGCTCATGAAGGAAGTAAGGAGGCGTGGGATAGAAGGAAATTTGGCCGATTGGATAGGTAATCGGCTGTCTCATAGAAAACAGAGGGTGGCGGTGGAGGTAAAAACTTTCAGACTGGAGACCAGTTACTAGCAGTGTACCACAGGGATCAGTGCTGGGTCCTCTGCTATTTATGATTTTTATCAATGACTTGGAAGAGGGGGCTGAAGGGTGGGTTAGTAAATTTGCTGATGACACCAAGATTGGTGGAGGGCTGTTGTAGAATATAAAGAGACATTGATAGGATGCAGAGCTGGGCCGAAAAGTGGCAGGTGGAGTTTAACCCTGATAAGTGTGAGGTGATTTATTTAGGTAGGACAAACTTGAATGCAGATCACAGGGTCAACGGCAGGGTTCTGAGGAATGTGGAGGAACAGAGAGATCTTGGGGGTCATATCCACAGATCTCTGAAGGTTGCCACTCAAGTGGATAGAGCCGTAAAGAAGGCTTATAGTGTGTTAGTGTTTATTAACAGGGGTTTGAGTTTAAGAGCCATGGGGTTATGCTGTAACTATACAGGACCTTGGTGAGACCACATTTGGAATATTGTGTGCAGTTCTGGTCACCTCACTATAAGAAGGATGTGGAAGCATTGGAGAGAGTGCAGAGGAGATTTACCAGGATGTTGCCTAGTTTGGAGGGTAGGTCTTATGAGGAAAGGTTGAGGGAGCTGGGACTTTTCTCTTTAGAGCAGGGGAGGATGAGAGGCAACTTTAGAGGTTTATAAGATGATGAGGGGGACAGATAAAGTGGACATTCCGAGACTTATTTCCTCGGGTGGATGTAGCTGTTACTAGGGGACATAACTATAAGGTTCATGGTGGGAGATATAGGAGGGATGTCCGAGGTAGGTTCTTCACTCAAAGAGTGGTTGGGGTGCTGTGGTTGTGAAGTCAGACACTGGAGGAACTTTCAAACTGTTATTGGATAAGCACATGGAGCACACCACAATGATGGGGAGTAGGATAGCTTGATCTTGAGTTCGGACATAGCTCGGCACGACATCGAGGGCTGAAAGCCTGTACTGTTCTCTGTCTATGTTTATCTAAAAACCCAATTGGTTCACTGATTTCCTTGTGCACAGCTGAGGATCCATGCAATACCCCATTACTCTCTGCCTGCCAGAATGGAAAAAAGACCCATTTATTCCCATTATCTGTTTCCTAAATGTCAACCAATACTTGATCCATACCAGTTCATTCCCTCCTATCCCATGTGTTTTAATTTTGCCCACAAACCTGTTAAAAGGTCCTTATTAAAAGCCTTTTGACAGACCATATTGGTTATCCCTTATCCTTTGAGTTACATCCTCAAAAAGGTCCGATAGATTTGTTAGACGTGATTTGCCTTTCATAAATCCATGCTGACATTGTCCAATCAGTAATTTGTTTAAACGTACTATGCTTTTCTCATACATTCACAGTGGGTGAACCCACAAAATGATAGATAAAGTTCACAATGCTCCCCACGTGCCACTCCATGCTGATCTATTCAGCCCACCCAAGGTGCAACTCCTATCAATAAAGCTGATTTTGAAAAACCCTCTTGCACAGGACTTCAATGCAAATTCCACCTGGACAAATGAATCGGAATCATTGGACACGACAAACAACTGTGAGGTATTCTTAAACCTGCTTTCTCAATAAGATCCCCAATGAATGAAATCTTCTGACCATTGTCTAAATTATTTTTCTCCAAACACTCTCAAAAGACCCTCCAGAGCAGTTCTGAATCAGGCCCAGTCTAATCTGCTCTATCTGAGACCCCCTCAGATTTACTCTCTCAAAGACAGCTCTTCAGAGCCAAGGCCACAGTTTGGGATTTTTTTTAAACACAATACTGATAGAAGCTGTTTTCTAACAATTGATTTGAGTAGAAATTTGATTACCTTAAAAGGATTTGTTTCCTGAGACAATTCCATGGTAATTGATGCATCCATTGCTTGGCAAAAAATATTTAAAATTCCCTCCCAGAAGCATTACAGGGAATCTACCTATTATCATCTTCCATCCCATAAGTCTCTGTATTTGATAGATAATTCTTCTCAGTCATTTCCTTTACATTTATTGTAATTCCACCATCAAACACATCTTTCTCTCCATTTCTTTCCAGCATTCTGAAGTGACCATTCCCACCACAACACCCTGGTCCACTGCTCTATCACCTCAATCATCTATTCCTTTCCCATTTAATTGCAAGTGACGCAATTCCTGTCCTTTTGCCCCGCCTCCCCATCATTCTGCCTCCCCTTTCATCCCCCCGCCATTCCGCCTTTCCTTTTTCCCTGCTGCTATTCCGTCTTCCCTTTCGCCCCTGCGATTCCGCCTCCCCCGCCATTCCATCTTCCCATTTGCCCTCCCCCCGCCACCATTCTGCCTTTCCTTTCGCCTCCCTCCCGCCATTCCGCCTTTTTGGGTGAGTGAGGGATTTTCTTGTACTTCTCCTACCCAGTATACAGTGCTTACTGCTCACAGTGTGGTTTACTTTGCATCAGGGACACCAAAGATGGATTAGGGGATCGTTCTTCTGAACATTTCTATTCTGTCTGTATGACCCTAGTTCCATCTGACCTATCCATCCTAGCCTCCCTGATCTTGACATCTTGCAGTCAGTCAATTATTTTGGAGATTTAAGATAAATCTTTAAGATCCCTTAAATCCATCTTTCTTTCTCTCTCTGTACATAATTAATATTTTATATGCTAATTTACATTTCCTAGTTTAGACTGCTGATCTGAGTGGGGATTTTTCAGGCTGAATGCTGAAGAAGTCAGGCCATGCTTGTTCTATTCACAGAGGATCCAGGTGCTCTGTGGAGGACACCATCTGCTTTTGATTTTTAATAACCAATTTGCCTTGCAAAATCCAATACAAACCTTGTGAGCAAGTGTAAGTGGAATAAATGGTTAGCAATGGCAAACTGGCCAGAAAATCAGGGCTAATATTTAAAGCAGATTAAAAATTCTCCAGTGCGATGATTGTAAATTTATTCTCTCCCTTTTGGATTAGCGCTAAATGATTACTCAGTGCAAACCGGAGTTGTATACTGACAGCTAACGATTAATGGCTGACAATGAATAGGGTAAATTCTCAGGCCTGTCCTGACCTATGCAACCTCACCTCACTGAACATGAAGGCAGAAGTCACAAAAATGCACATTTATGAATACACTTGTATGAATAATTGCTGAATTGAAATCCAAGCTTATCTCTCTTGACAGTAAAGATGGTCTATATTGACCATTCTTACAATCTCATTCACCAAGCTCACCTGGGATCTTTAAGGCAACCTGCCTCACTCACCATGACTATTGCCACGCACCTGTTGCTGGCCTGGATCCACTGCTCTGCGCATTGGTTCCTCATGGCTTGATTCGTGGTCACGCTTCACTGTTGCTGACTGGGTCCAGTAGTTCCAGTGCCTGGCACAAAGCTGCTCACTTCGCTTGCTTGGTGCCTGACATCGTGGCTTGATTGGGCAGCTGTGCCTCGCGTGCCCGTTGCTGCTGCTGCTGTTGCAGGCCTGAGTCTGCTAGTGCCACTGCCTGGTACGAACCTTGGTGGCTGAGTTTGTGGCTTGGTTGGGTGATCGTGCTTTGTGTGCCTTTTGCTGGCCTGGGTCCGCCAGTGCCAGCACCCGGCACAAATCAGCTCACCAGGTTGGCTCCTCCTGGCTTGATTTACAAGCCTCAGCAGCCTCTCCCTCCCTTCTCATCATGGTCTTTGTGTGTGTCTCAAGTTAACCATTTGTCACAGGTTTTCCTGCTCTTTCAGACTCCCCGGTCAGGGTTTGATGTCTCTGTGCATTGTAATCAGCCTCTGATTGGATGTCCCATTCACTGGTTGGTTCAGAGCCCCGTGCAAGTGCACAGTGTCTGTGGAAGAGCCTGATTCCCAAGGAGAGGGCATTTACAGACTCTAATTTATTTAGTCTGTTTTCTGTGCAGTTCACACAAGAACAGACATTTACCTGCTGCCTCCATCCTGTGACAACCCTCTTAGAGAGGAGGAGGATCCACTACTGCGGTGACTTTTGCTCGCCTTTCCAGTCTCTCCAGACAAAGCTAGCTTTCAATTTAGCTTCATTTCCGATTGGATGATAGTTTCAAGTTCTTGCCCAACCATCCAGCCCTCAAGTAATTGAAGCTGGAATATAGGACAAAATTGAGGAGCAGTAGAAGTCAAGATCTTCATGGAGAGAAAAGTTAAACAGGGTCACCAAGCTCAGGGAGCTGTTTCACTTTCCAACAAGTGTGCTGTTTGAGTACTGTGAGTGAAGCTGTTCAGCCAGTCTTAGCTGATTCCTCTCCAGTAAACCCTTCAGCAGCAAATGCAGAGGAGAATCAGTCTGAGATTGGCTGAATAGCACTGCATTTTTCAAATAGATGGGCAATCAGTTGTGACTGCGCTGGAAACCTGAGAATGTTGGTTTAATTTGACAGTCAGAAACTTTTGTGTTCTTTTGCCGATCTCTCGTGGTTGGGTTCAGGAAGAGGAAACGCTGGGTCTGAGAATTAACAGGAGGGAATGTTTTGAAACTCATTCGTTTTGGGGGCCCCCGTGCCAGAGCATGATGTATTTCACTGTAAATCTGCCATTGCTTGAAGCAGTTGTTCTATGGAGCATTGAAAGTACACTGTTGATGTTCTAAAAGTGTTGAGAATCCTTTATTTAAATCTAGGAATACTTGGTTAAAAACTCAAGTTAATACAGTGAAATAAAAGTTTTTTTCTTTCTCATAGTGCTGTGGATGTTAAAGTTTATATGGCAGTGACTAGATATTTCTTGATCAAGAAGTTGATTCACCAGTTGTTTGCACAATTGACTGACAACCTTATGAGGAACTAGATCATAGAAGCATAAAATTCTTACAGTACAGAAGGAGGCTATTCGGCCATCGATTCTGCATTCACTGTCTGACAGAACATTTTAACCGGGCCATCCCGTTCCCTCCCCAGGGCCCCCTACCCTATCCCCACAACCCAATGGATTTAGCATGTCCAATCCACTTAAGCTGCACACCTTTGGACTATAGGAGGAAACCGGAACACCCAAAGGAAACTGTTGGTGTTGGAAATAAATATTTCACATTTTACAGTTTTGGTCTCCTTACTTGAGAAAGGCTATACTGAGAAAAATGTCAGCCATGATTGAATGGTGGAGCAGACTTAATGGGCCAAGTGGCCTAATTCTGCTCCTTGATTTCATGGTTTTATGGCACTAGAGGGGGTGCAGAGAAAATTCACTAGATTGATTCTGGAGTTGAGAGGATTGGCTTATGACCATAGACTGAGTAGACTGGGGCTATACTCATTGGAATTCAGAAGAATGAGGGTAGGTCTTGTAGAGACATATAAGATTATAAATGGAATAGATAAGATAGAAGCAGGGAAGTTGTTTCTATTGTCAGGTGAAATTAGAACTCAGGGGCAGAGCTGCAAAATAAGAAGGAGCAGATTTAGGACTGAATTGAGGAGGACCTTCTTCACCCAAAGGGTTGTGAATCTGTGGAATTCCCTGCCCAGTGAAGCAGTTGAGGCTACCTCATTGAATATTTTTAAGGCAAGGATAGATACATTTTTGAACAGTAAAGGACTTGAGGGTGATGGTGAGCGGGCGGATAAGTGGAGCTGAGTCCACGAAAAAATCAGCCATGATCTTATTGAATGACGGAGCAGGCTCGAGGGGCCAAATGGCCAACTCCTGCTCCTGGTTCTTGTGTTCTTATGCCACATTACAGAAGTGACAGATACTCTTAAGTTTAAGTTTAGGCTAAGATGTGTAGAGTGAGAAATGTAGAAACAATTTTATTCTCTAAAAGAATTGTGCCACATGATCTGGGAATGCTAATTGATGACATTGATGACAGAGGCTGGAATTTTGCCATCCTGCCCACCACAGGAATCAGAAAGGGCCAGGGAACACCATGGAAAGGTCCATTGACCTCTGGTGGGATTTTATGGTTTTGGGACAAGCAAGGCCACAAAATCCCAACTTGAGTACAAAGTATTGCTCATCAGTTTGGGAAAGTCTCCTCTTGGAGTGTTTAACCTGACCTGGGCATGAAATTTGATGCCAGTGCATTCTCTATAGTTCAAAGTTCTCTCCAATTATTTATTGGTCCTAGTAATTGTTTGGTCACTGATGAGGGGAGACAGTGATATAGTGGTAGTATTACTGCACCAGTAATCCAGAGGCCTCAACTCGGGTTACGGGTTCAAGTCGCACCCTGATAGTTGATGAAATGGAATAATAAAATCTGGAATTGAAAGCTGATCTCAGCAATAATGACCATGAAACTATTGCCGATTGTCGTAAAAGCCACTAATCCTTTCAGGATGAACATCTGCCATCCTAGTCTGACCTACATATGATTCCAAACCCATTGGAATGTGGTTGACTTTTCCAAGCAAGCCATTCAGTTCAAGGGCAACTAGCAATGGGTAGCATTGCTTTACCAATGGTGCCCACATCCTACGACAGAATAAATTATAAAAAAATTAAGTGATGGTGGTGAGCCACCTGCTTAGCTCTAATGGAATGGATTGTCAGACCGTTTAAGAGGGATATGAGTCAACCAAATTAGAGTAAAGTCTGGGTCTGAATGAATCTGGAGTTACGTACATGCTAAAATAGAAAGGATACCAGATTTCCTCCCTCCCACAAAGATATTAGAGAGCTAGATGAGTTTTTGTAACAAACCGTCGGCTTCATCATTCACTGAAGCTATTAGAGCCCCATCCAGACTTTTCCATGTGGAGTGGTGCAGTGATAGAATTGGTCGTTGAGAGCCAAGGCAACATGTGGGACTCTGGCTGAGGCTGGAACAACATGAGAAAATTGGAAGTGCTTTGAGCACAGTCCCCATTCCATTCTGTCCACCACCACCACCTCCTTACCATAACCCCTCTTATGGCCCATCTGCAGTTCCTTGCCATCAGTGAGCTGGAGAGCAATTTTGCTGCAGATCACTGGGCCGATGAACAGCCAACGCTAGTTTAGTTCTATTTAAGGTGGCATTTATAGTGTGATGGCCATTGGAGAGGGCCTGCTTGTACTTATTTGTTTGCCACACTGGATACTTCATGCCGGTAGGTACTCCTTCCTTGGACAAAGACATCATCACAAATGCCCGTGATATCATGTCATTTATGCTTTCTAGATAGATACAGCTAATCTCTGCAAGCCTGAAAAGTCTGGCCAGAAAACCTTTCAATGCAACTTAGGTTCTTCTCTACTGCTCCAGGGATAACCCTGTTTTCAGTGGCCCAGTAAGTTCAGCATGTGTCTTACAATGAGCAAAGTTGGAGCTTCCTGCTGCCTTCAATGACACCCTCCACACTGGTGGTGACTCTGTCTCCATCATCTGCGGTTACTCTGCGGTAATATGTGCGTGTCACTAATTGAAAACCCAACCATTCTCTCCGAGGTGTGAGTAGGTATCTGGTCTACATGAGTCCAGTGATGATTCAAACTGAAAGTGTTGGAGTTGAAACCTGTGGATCATCATCACCCCTACACAACCTAACTAGAAGGCAGATGTAAATGCACTGCCTACATGGGGAGTATGCACTCGCACGCACCCTGTCTATAACTTCTATGATGGGACAGCAAGTTAAATAAGTAACACGCAATATAAGCAGCAAGCATTTTTCTGGGTGCATTGCTGACCAGAGCAAAGAGTCAGGGAAGTAGTCAATCACAAATCACCAATCAGCCTATCAGCAGAAAGCATGGAACAGAAACAATCTGTGATTGAAGGAGCAGCAGCCACCAGCAGCTACAAATATGTGCAGATAGAGAGGAATTAGGGGGCATGCAGGGCCATGACTTTCCATCATAGATAGGAATATATCATGTGTTTTTGTTTTTCCAATCTGTTATCTCCACTATTAAAATACACAACAAAAATGTCGTAGGACTAAAATAGTCCATTAATTTTATTTATTGAAGTACAATAATACCTCCAACATCTCACTGTAATGATGGTATCCCTGGAAAATAATGGAAACTATGGATAATTGCATGTCCCAGATTATGGTCTTGCATTGGACACAGCTATAAATGAAAGGCACAAATAGCATAAACTATATTTATCCTTCAAAATTTATGCATGCCAGTCACAAAGGAAGGTTCTTGGATTACAGATCATAATGGCTTTTTAATGGTTTCAGTGATAATTATCTGCAAGCTTTTTAAGTGCATGGATAACTTTTGCCCTTGTAAGTCAGGAAACAATTACTGATTCTACCAGAAAAATATCTAAACATAATTGTATTTGTTTTTTTTTCATTAATGTGTGTTATATTTGACTAGAGATGGGCCTTTAACTTGAATGACAAACATTTCTTATTCTCCATTTAGATCCTGAAACTGAATTAATTCTCACAGCTTCATTGTTAGCTCTCCTTTGATTTAGTCTGCACACTTGCGATTATTAAATTATCTATTTAATGCATGCACAGTAAGTTTTCTGTTAGCCAGGAAGTGATACGTTTGTGGCCCACATGAATGAATTTGCACAATTCTAAAGTAATGCATTAGAAGCTTTTACCAGTCATGACAAATGTAATAAATATTCATTTTTAAGCTTCACCATTAGCAGTGTTTTAGATAAAGTTTCACAGCAACTGGAAGTGTTCAGTCTGGTGTAATTAGTGTCATCAACTAATTCATTCCTAAGGCAATATTTGATGTGATTCCCATCAGTGACCGGAATTTGGCACGCAACCTAATCCCCGTTCACTGCAGTGGGTCCAGAGAATTCTGCTGGCAGGAACGTCCAGAGAATCCTACCCAATGTTTCTAGTCTTGGAAAGATGTCAGAAGGTATAACTAATACCATCCACAGGGTACAGTTATGGCAGATGGAAAAAGCCATTTATAGAACATAGAAAAACTACAGCACAAGCAGCTCCTTCAGCCCACAAGTTGTGCCGATCATATCTCTACCTACTAGGCTTACCTATAACCCTCGATCCTACTAAGTCCCATGTACTTATCCAGAAGTCTCTTAAAAGACCTTATTGAATCCACCTCCACCACCACCGCTGGCAGCCGATTCCATGCACCCACCACCCTCTGAATGAAAAATTACCCCTGATGTCTCCTCTGTACCTACTCCCCAGCACTCTAAACCTGTGTCCTCTTGTGGCAGTCATTTCAGCCCTGGGAAAAAGCCTCTGAGAATCCACCCGATCAATATCCCTCAACATCTTATACACTTCTATCAGGTCGCCTCTCAACCTTCTTCTCTCCAAGGAGAAAGGACCGAGCTCTCTCAACCTGTCCTCATAAGGCATGCCACTCTATCCAAGCAACATCCTTGTAAATCTACTCTGCACCCTTTCAATGGCTTCCGCATCCTTCCTGTAATGAGGTGACCAGAACTGAGCACAGTACTCCAGGTGGGGTCTGACCAGGGTCATACACAGCTGCTGTATTATCCCCCGACCCCTAAACTCAATTCCTTGAATGATGAAGGCCAGTACACCGTACGCCTTCTTAACCATATCCTTTACCTGCGAAGCCGATTTGAGAGTGCTATGAACACGGACCCCAAGACCCTTCTGATCTTTCACACTGCTAAGAGTCTTACCCTTAATATTATATTCCTTCATCCCATTTGACCTGCCAAAATGAACCACCACACACTTATCCAGGTTGAAGTCCATCTTCCACTTCTCTGCCCAGTCTTGCATCCTATCTATGTCATGCTGCAACTTGTGACATCCCTCCAAACTATCCACAACACCTCCAACCTTTGTGTCATCAGCAAACTTACCAACCCATCCCTCTACTTCCTCATCCAGGTCATTTATAAAAATCACAAACAGCAAGGGTCCCAGAACAGATCCCTGGGGCACTCCACTGGTGACCCATCTACAACCACACTCTGCCTTCTGTGGGCAAGCCAGTTCTGGATCCACAAAGCAACGTCCCCTTGGATCCCATGCCCCCTCACTTTCTCAACAAGTCTTGCATGGGGGACCTTATTGAACGCCTTGCTGAAGTCCATGTAAACCACATCTACCGCTCTTCCTTCTACAACGTGTATAGTCAGTTCTTCAAAAAACTCAACCAGGCTCGTAAGGCACGATCTGCCTTTGACAAAGCTGTGCTGACTACTTTTGATCATACTATACTTCTCTAAATGTTCATAAATTCTGTCTCTCAGGATCTTCTCCATCAACTTACCAACCACTGAGGTTAGACCCACCAGTCGATAATTTCCTGGGCTCTCTCTCTTCCCTTTCTTGATTAAAGGAACCACATCTGCAATCCCCCAATCCTCCGGAACCTCTCCCGTCTCCATAGATGACGCAAAGATCATCGCTAGAGGCTCTGCAATCTCTTCCCTCGCCTCCCACAGTAGCTGGGGTACATCCCATCTAGTCCTGGCGACTTATCTATCTTGATGCTATTCAAAAGCTCCAACACATCTTTCTTAATGTCCACATACTCAAGCTTTTCAGTCCGCCGCAAGCCTGCACTACAACCACCAAGATCTTTTCCCACTGTGAATACCGAAGTATTCATTGAGCACCTCTGCTATTTCTACCGGTTCTATACAAACTTTCCCATTGTCACATTTTATAGGTCCTATTCCTTCACATCTCATCCTTTTGCTCTTCACATACTCGTAGGACACGTTAGGGTTCTCCTTAATCTTACCTGCCAAGGCCTTCTCATGACCCCTTCTGGCTCTCCTAATTTCCTTCTTAAGTTCCTTCCTACAAGCTGTATACTCTTCTGGATACCTAACTAGGTATCTAGATGCAATGTATCTATTGATGCAAATTAATTTGGAGTTAAGTATATTTCTAAGTTTCCTCCTCTCCGGTCAAATCATTGGCTCTCTGTGCAGCATTGATGATAATTTGGGTCAGCATGATATTTTATTGATCCACGCTCTCCTGAATCTGCCTTTGTAGATATCAGTTCTCCAACTTCTCTTTCTGTGTTGATTTTGCATTGAAGCTATTTGAACCTTGGGATCTTGGACACCTCAAGTGCTTCTTTCCTTTGCAGAGAGGGAACAGCAGCAGACATAGAAACTAGAAGTAGGGGTAGGCCATTTGGCCCTGAGGGCCTGCCCTGCCATTCATTCTGATCATTAAATTCAATATCCTGATTTCCCCCTTCCACCCCATATCAAAGAAAAAAGAACAAAGAAAATTACAGCGCAGGGACAGGCCCTTCGGCCCTCCAAGTCTGTACCAACCATGTTGCCCGACTTAACTAAAACCCCCTACTAAAGAACAAAGAAAATTAATCCCTTGATCCCTTTAACCCCAAGAGCTATATCTAATTTCTTCTTGAAATCAGACATCATTTTGGCCTCAACTACATTCTGTGGTAGTGAATTCCAAAGATCCACTACTATCTGGGTGAAAAAAATTCTCCTTGACTCAGTCCTAAGGGATTTATTCCTTGTGCTCAGACTATGATCCCTAGTTCTGGATTCCCTCATTATTGGGAACTTTCTTTCTAAATCTACCCTGTCTCACCCTTTTGAGTTTCTATGAGATCCCCTCTCTCTTTCTACTGGGGTGGCATGGTAGCACAGTGGTTAGCACTGCTGCTTCACAGCTCCAGGGAGCTGGGTTCGATTCCCGGCTCGGGTCACTGTCTGTGTGGAGTTTGCACATTCTCCTTGTGTCTGCGTGGGTTTCCTTCAGGTGTTCCGGTTTCCTCCCACAGTCCAAAGATGTGCGGGTTAGGTTGATTGGCCATGCTAAAATTGCCCCTTAGTATCCTAAGATGCTTAGGTTAAAGAGATTAGCGGTAAAATATGAAGCGATGTAGAGATGAGGGCTGGGTGGAGTTGTGGTTGGTGTAGACTCAATGGGCCGAAGGGCTTCTCTGCAGTATAGGGATTCTATTCTATTCTGAGTTTCTCCCTTCTAAACCCCAGTGAAAATAATCCTAACCAACATGTGACAGTCCTGCCATCTCAGGAATCAGCCTGGGAAACCTTTGCTGTACTCCCTCTATAGCAAGGACTTCCTTCCTCAGATAAGGACATCAAAACTCCACACAATACTCCAGGTGTGGCCTCACCAATGACCTATACAACTGTAGCAAAACAACCCTATCCCTGTTCTCAAATCCTGTTGCTCGAAGGCCAACATACCATTTGCTTTCTTTCCTCCCTGCTGTACCTGCGGGATTACTTTCAGTGACTGATGCACCAGGATACCAAGATCTCGCTGAGTATTCACCTCTCTCAATCTACACCCATTCAAATAGTAGTTTGACTTCCTTATTGCTACCAAAATGGATAACCTTACATTTATCCACATACTGCATCTGCCATGTAGATGCCCACTCACCCAACTTGTCAAAATCATGCTGAAACATCTCAGCATTCACTTCGCAGCTCACCTTCTACCCAACTTTGCAGCGTCTGCAGATTTGGAGATAATACATTCTGTTCCCTCTTCCAAATTATTAAAATATAATGTGAACAGCTGGGGTCCTAGCACAGATCTCTTTGGAACCCACTAGTCACTGACTGTCAATCAGAAAAAGATCCATTTATGCCAACACTTTGCTTCCATTCTGCTAACCAGCTTTCTATTCATCTCAAGATATTACCTGCAATCCCATGTGCTTTAACTGTACTTAAGTCTGTTACGTGAGATCTTATTGAAAGTCTCAAGGCCTAAATAAACATAATATTACCAATGGATAATATGAAGAATTTCGTACACATTCACCCAGAATGGCCAACTATCCAGCTGAAGATTGTGAGCTTCTGTTGGTTAGCCATGAATTAAATAAAATTATGTCATAATGTAAAAAAGTATATAAAATAACTAGGAATTGTAGCAGTTCCCAGTTAGTATTGGTCCCTGAACCAACTATCAAATGCGTTACATAGCTCACAGGAAAATTTTGATGGCATATTTTTAACAAAAATACAGCTAGTCTAAAGAGTTTGAAGTGGGAGTCACAATATGGAACAGCCATCGAACATTTAGCATTTTTCAAGATGATGTTTTATTGAAAAATTCTTTCCTGAAGCACATGCTGTTTTCTTAAAGAATGTTTTGGTAACCCAGACTATTAAGCATGGTGACTACTTCAATTTGCTGCTACCAGTAATCCTCCTTAAACCTAAAAGCCTAAATAAATTGAATCATGTGCTATTCATGGAGCACTAATTGTTTTTTTTCATCTTGCACTTGTAGTTGGAGAGTTGAGATACTTGGACCAGCTGCTTCTCGATAACTAACATGGTCCTATAAGGTTTATGGTTGAGCCAGCAGCAATGATTAACACAAATTTACAGATTCTAGTATATTAATTTTGAACAAGGAACTATATAATACTTTCTGTTAGTCAGTGAATAAAAGTAATGTTATTAGATTTTTAAAGGTGTTGATAAGCCAATGAGACAAAAAGAAGTGGAATTAAATTGTCTCGTAAGACCATAAGACATAGGAGCAGAATTAGGCCGTTTTGTCCATTGAGTCTGCTCCGCCATTCAATCATATCTGATACTTTTCTCATCCCTATTCTCCTGCCTTTCCCCAGAACCCCCGATCCCCTTAATAATCAAGAACCTACCCATCTCTGTCTTAAAGACACCCAATGACCTGGCTTCCACAGCCTTCTGTGGCAAAGAGTTCCACAGATTCATCACACTCTGACTGAAGAAATTCCTCCTCATCTCTGTTAAAGAATCGTCCCTTTAGCCTGATGTTGTGCCCTCTGGTTCTAGTTTTTCCTACTGGTGGAAACATCCTCTCCGCATACGCTCTATCCAGGCCTCGCAGTATCCTGTAAGTTTCAATAAGATCCCCCCCACTCCTCAACTTTCTAAACTCAAACGAGTACAGATCCAGAGTCCTCAACCGTTCCTTATATGACAAGCTCTTTATTCCACGGATCATTCTTGTGAACCTCTGGATCCTTTCCAAGGCCAGCAATCCTTCCTTAGATATGAAGCCCAAAACTGCCCACAATACTCCACATGGGGTCTGATTAGACTATTATGCAGCCTCAGAAGTACATTCTTGCACTGGTATTCTAGCCCTCTCAACGTGAATGCTAACATTGTATTTGGCTCCCTAACTGCCGACTGAACCTGCACGTTAACTTTAAGAGAATCTTGAACAAGGACTCCCAAGTCCCTTTGTGTTTCTGATTTCCTAAGTTTTTTCCCATTTAGAAAATAGTCTATGCTTCCATTCCTCCTTCCAAAATGCATAACCTCACACTTTTCCACATCTGCCTCCTCTTTGCCCACTCTCCTAAACTGTCCAAATCCTTCTGCAGCCCCCCTGCTTTCTTAATACTACCTGTCCCCCTACATATCTTTGTATTATCTGCAAACTTAGCAACAATACCTTCACTTCCTCATTCCAAATCGTTAATGTATATTGTGAAAAGTCGTGGTCCTAGCACTGACCTCTGATGCAAACTAGTAGTCATTGGCTGCCATCCTGAAAAAGACCCCTTTATTCCCATTCTTTGCCTTCTGCCAGTCAGCCAATCCTCTATCCATGCCAGGATCTTACCCTTAACACCATGGGCTCTTATTTAACAGTCCCCTATGCAGCCCCTTGTCAAAGGCTTCTGGAAATTTGAATAAATCATGTCCACTGGCTTTCCTTTATGTAAGCTCCTTGTTACCTCCTCAAAGAACTCTAAGAGATTTGTCAGACATGACCTCTGCTTGAAGCAGACATGGTCATAATTATCTGCAAGTATCGAAAATAAGTTCTCTTTTCGTATTTGGAAATTCTAGCTCATGCAATATTTACAACTGTTTAATAGGCATCATTGTTTTAGAGGAATTGAAATAGTTCAAAGATGATATTGTATTATATTGTTTAGAAAAAGCCAATAATGATTCTAATGCCGGTAAATCTGAATAAATTAACATTTACACACTTACTGCAAGCCAGCTCGAGGAAGCATGTATTGGCAATAATGCTGGAGACCATATCTCTGACCTGCCATGATTTTAAACAAGCTCTTTCCCAATTAAATTAGCTCACACTGTTCTGTAACTCACAAAACTGAATTGAAGTTGATTTTGATAAAAGATTCGTACAAAAAGCATTAACCTTCTACTTTTTTTTCCTCCAAATGGAGTAACAACATTACGATTTATAATGTAGATTTTAAACATCCTTGTTATGACCTTGAGAGAAGCTTCCACAGACTTTTTGCTGCATTATTTTATTGTGGTTGTCCATTGTCTTGCGGTTACGAAGGGCATTGTACCAAGCTCAAGTAGTAGTTTTGTGTGTCAAATTATTATATTCATCCTTAATGCTTTGCCTGTCAAACCTGTGTGCTTGCAAAGCTGCATTTTCAACATGTTTCCAGATTACAGGTAACTTAAAAGTTAAAATGTCCAATCATAACGCAAGTATTGTTGGGACTTGCATTTATGTTTGTATAGATTTCACAGATCAATTTTTGCATGGAAACATTTTGATGTATTAAAAATCATAGTTAAGTATAAACAGCATTGATGTTTTATCTGTTATTAGGAAGAATCACCTCTAATTTAGCCTTGAAATGTTCTCTCTGGTTTCACTCGAAGGGGACTGCATTATTTTGTATAAGTGCAGTCATTTAAAAAAAAATTGTTCTCATTTGTTGTTCCTCGATCCAAGGATGACATTTAATCAGGGTCATGAGATCTGCCCTGGTCCTTTGTGATTTGCAGGCCTGTTGTCAACCTACAGACCTTTGAACATGTGGGCCAGGATGTCCCATAAGGTAATAGGATCCAGAGTGCAAGATTTATTTCCTTTCTTTGCTTTGATGGTGAAAAAGCATCATCATTCTGAATGATTGGTAGCAAGCTCCTCCTAGTCATTAAAGTTAACACTCTTGTGTTTCAAGGAGAGAGCTGCAGGATGCCTTTGAAGCATTTTCTCTGTCTTCTGTTGGAGCGTTAACCATTTGAGAGTTGACACAACAGGGACTGGCCAAGGAATCTTTTTGGCTATCCAGACACAGTGGCTTGTCTAACAAAAGTGATGGTTTCAGGAGTTTTGCCTGAATGTTTGTGCACCTGGTTTCAAGAAGGGCATTAATGTTTGTTTGACGGTCCTCATATTGACTCTGAAGCTTGAGATGGTGGCAATACTGATCAAATTTCTGCTCCTTTTGTCACTGATGCAATGTCCAAATCTGCAAGGCAAGAGCGTAATGACAATAACAGCTCTGTATACCAGGACCTGTGATGACTTGTGGAGTACTTTGTTATTAAGCACTTGCTGTTGTATTTTGTAGAAGGCTGAACAGATGCATCTGATCTAATGTTGAATCTCCTTGTCAATGGTAGCCTTTTGAGAGAGTTGGCTGCCAAAGTACTCAACATATTCCATTTGTACATATGATTTGGAGACGGAATATTTGGCTAACATGAAATGGGTTAATATGTGAATTTTATTTTGGCAACAAACTGGTCAAGTTTCTTGTATGCAGAATTGGAGATTCTGCGTGGCTTGCAAATCAGCTGTACAGGGCAATGATACTATAGCCGTAGTGTTCCTACATTGCAGAAGGAGGCTATTTGGCCCATTGAGTTTGCACTGACTTTCCAAAAGAGCATCTTACCCAGGTCCTCACCCTCGCCCTATTCCCTCACAGTTACCGCGCCAAATCAAACTAGCCTACAAATCTTTGGAAACTAAGGGGCAATTTAGCATGGCCAATCCGCCTAACCTGCATGTTTTTGGACTGTGGATGGAAAGCGGAGCACGCAGAGGAAACCCACGCAGACATGGAGTGAACATGCAGATTCCACACAACTCCACAGACTGTCACCCAAGGCCGTAACTGAACCCAGGTCCCAAGTGCTGTGAGACAGCAGCGCTGACCACTGTGTCACTCCATATTCGGTAAACTGTAGACCATCTATATCTATGGTGCTCAGTTTAATTTTGCCATGGAGGTAATTGAGGCTAAAGAGTTTTCATATAGATGGTATTTAATATTAAAACCAGAGGGCACTTGATCTTTGAGGTGCAATGTAGGCACACTATGACTATAGTATCATTGCCCTGTACATCTGATTTGCAAACCACGCAGAATCTCCAATTCTGCGTTCAAGAAACTTGACCTGTTTGTTGCCAAAGTAAAATTCAGATATTAACCCATTTCACGTTAACCAAATATTCCATCTCCAAATTGTATGTACTGTCAAGCACTTGCTCGCTAACCAGATCGTCATGTTGAGGATTCCATTCCACCCAGATTGGCTCCAACTGCTCCTTTTAATACAGGATTTTCTTGACATTTTCTGCATTTGGCCACCAATACGGAACCAGAAATCTTCCAGGGACATGGTGTGGAGACTTTACTCCAGGATTAATTATTTATGGGCTATGCATCAGGATAAATGAAAGGAGTAAAAGATGAATAGTGCCAGAGCTCACTGAATCACAGCAGTTCCCACACTTGGGTCACCTGACCCTCTCAACTTTATTTCTAATCTGTTATAGTGCTTGATGCAATTGTTCCACTGGGTGTTCATCCAAGGATTTTATCTACCTAGGGTACTGACAGCCTAGAAGATACCAGCTGATAATGTGGGTTCACAGTCAAATTGTTCCAGATGTTCTTTCCCGTGTTGACAGGTGGCATGGTCATTCTTCAGAAGAGAAACAACATCCTGTAGATAAAGGGCATTTTGTCTATTTGACTTTGGTCCTGGTGGCTTTGCATGTCATGATGATCAGCATATTTTTGGAACTTTCTCTTCTAACCTTTTATCTTTCAGTTTTAATGTCAGCCGTAAACTGTTCGAATGCTGCCTTGTGTTGCGGCCCTAGATTTGATAATGAAGGCTGTTTGTTTTTGCTTCAGGAGGTCTCATATTTGAGCATGATTTTTATTTGCCAAGTCATTGTGCTGATGATGCTCGAACCCAATGGTCTGGGCACAGATGTCT
Organism: Carcharhinus amblyrhynchos; assembly: GCF_965287045.1. Classification (NCBI taxonomy): domain Eukaryota; kingdom Metazoa; phylum Chordata; class Chondrichthyes; order Carcharhiniformes; family Carcharhinidae; genus Carcharhinus; species Carcharhinus amblyrhynchos. The sequence goes on from NC_137340.1 coordinate 37,059,107, forward strand.
AGTACAGTTGACTTTACTTGATCCCACTGTTCTGGGATTCAGTTGTACTTGTGAAGATTTTCCGGTATGGTTGTGAGCTGCAGCAGGAATTTCTCTTGAGTTGGGATATTTCAGGGATGAACCATTGATCTTGCCCTCTTGGACGTTTGTGCCTTGCGATGTGTTGGTGGTGGTGAACGTTCACCGCTGATTGAACAAGTCAGTGACCTTGTCCCTGAGGACCTTCATGTGCATTCGAAGCACTCATGATAGAAAAGAAAAATACAACGGTTACCGGAAATCTGAAACAAAAAGAGAAAAATGTTAAAAATACTCAATAGGTCTGGTGAAATCTGTGGATAGAGAAACACTCTTTATATTACAGGTTATTTTGTCAGACCTGGAAAAGGTTAGGGATGTAATGAATCTTAATCAAGTACAGAGGGAGGGACAGGAACAAAATGGACTGTTTGTGACAGGGTGGAAGGCAGATAAAATTAAATGATGCTAGGAATGACGGTGCAAAGCAAAAAAGATGCTGGTAAATGGAAAACAAAAAGTGGATGCTGCATTTGCTGAAGAGGATGACGGTGGATTGACAAGTTGCACGATTCACTGTCCTCCATTTTCTCTGGACTCTTCTTGGCCAGATGAGCTTTTCATTTCTGCTCACCTCTTCCAATGCCCTTCCAAACAGTCAGTCTTGAGAGCTTATGAGCATCATGAACTATCTCTCAGTTGTCAGTGACAATGTCCACCATCTTCATATCTCACTTGCAAATGATCTTGTAGTGGAGTCATGGATATGCAAGATGTTACGACCCAGTGGCTGGTTCACCCTACAGAAGGTCTTTGAATACATGGCTGTTAGCTGTTCAATGAACATAGCTGAACCGGCACTGATGTCTTTGACCTAGTAATGGATTTATACTAGTGGAATTAGTATTCTCCAGGACCAATAAGTTGCTGACTTTGTCTTACCAAGAGATGCTTAAGGTATGTCTGGGACAACAAAAGTAAAAACTATTTAGCCTTTCTTCTGCCTCCAGATGTCTAGTAAAGCTGACTTTAGTTGTCCAGCACTTATCCACTGAAGAGTGCTGGGGATGCATGCTTGTAGATTCTCAATTTGGTGTTTTCACTCAGGTTGCAGTTGTTTCGTATTTGCTTACTCAGCTCTGACATAACAGCTGCAGCTTTTGTGATATGCATTTATTTCAACATCAAATAACAGAATGCTGGTGATTGTGGAGTTATCAACAACTTCCATGTCATGTTATCAGTGTTAATAGATGGTAGTATGTCACATCCTGATGGTGATGGTGAAATCAAACTCTTTATAGGCTTTAGAAAAACCGTCCTTTTGCCATTTGCAACAGGAATAGCAAAATTATTATCAACAGCCGTGATCAAAGCAAAATGGGGCCACAGGTTAGAATCTAAAATTGTTGAACACAACGTTGAGTCCGGGATGGGTAAAGTACTTGATCCAAAGATCAGGTGCTGCTCCTGCTGCTTACATTGAGCTTCATATGACCAGTGTTAGTTGACTGAGGACAGAGTGGGTCAAAGAATCAAAATGACAGGTGATCGCAGGTCTTCCAAAAAGCGGTCACACAGTCTACATTTGGTCTTCGCAATGTAGAGGGGACTACACTGTGAGCTAATACAGTATATTCATTTGAAAGTGGTGCAGCTAAATCATTGTTTCAGCTTGCAAGAGTGTTTGGGGTCTTGCACCATGGGAAGTGAGGAGTAAAAAGGGCAGCTGTTACATACTAAGATGTTGCTCGAAGAGGAGAGGATGCTTGAAATGATTGACATAATTCACAAAACTTTTAAGGGTCATCTGCTTTTTGCTTTTTAGTAATTTCACCTAAGATCTAATTGATGGTTTGGCATCAGATGTAATAAAATGGCAAAAAGGAATGAATAAAATGAAAATCCTTTGCCAGTGACATAGAGAAATGGAAGTCTGAGTTAGTTCTTCAGAATAATCAAGTTCAGCTTCTAACAGAAGATTGGTAGGAATATTCATTTAATGTGAGAATTGAGAAAGATTGAGTCATTCTTAAAAGTAATTCAGCTTTCCTCATCACCACATGTTCCTGCTGAATGAGATGCATTGCCGCTTGGTAACACAGAAACTGAGAAGTTAAATGAACAGTTTTGCTTCAATATTCAGATTATGTCTTGACGTGTGACCAGGCTACCAACTAGATCACAGGTTTTGCTTATTTTCATTTCACAAAGGCAGTGACACTTCAAACACATGCTGCCTTCTCCTCAGGCAGTCCTTTGGGATCGAGGAGGACTTCTTTCCACTCTGGTTTAATGGGTTCTGAAATGGCTGATAAGCCCAGTGCCTGATCAGCAGACTATTACATTCCGGACAGGAGGTGCTTAAAGGGTTGGATAGATGGTTGTGCAGTCACTTTGATTTTGCCTCTGTCAGTATTCTGTGCCTTCCCAAATAAGCCTTCTCTATTTTGGTCAGTTACAAGCCAGGGTCTCCCATTACTAACGTATATACTTGACTTTGAATGCTTTGAGAGCATCTCTAATACGTTTCCATTGTCTGGGAAGTGTCCTACCATAGGGGAGTTCTGAGTAATGTAGTTGCTTCAGGAATCTAGTGCCAAGCATACAAATGACATGTCCAATGTAGTGGAGCTGATTTTGAGTGATTAGCACTTTGAAGCCAGGCAAGTTGGCTTGAAAGAGTAGACTGCTGCTGGATTGCCTTTCTTGCCACCAGCTTTGGAGGATCTTGTGAACACACCATCAATGATACTTCTCCACTACTTGGAGTTTTCTGCTGATGGTCATCTGAGTCTCTAAAGCATTTCGGGTATGGGGATCACTGCTGCCAGTAAGCAGTGATATAAATTTTGGGTTTGAGACTTGGTTCTCAAATATTCATGTCCCTCAGACTGGCACATTGGAGGTGATGATGAATTTTGTCATCTATGCTTAGAGAGAAGTTTCAAAAGAAATAGGGGAAGGGGAGGTGCTTTGCTATATAAACTATTTGGAAGAGGACTTTAGTTTCCAATGTTTAGTGAAAGGCCCATTTTTTCATGTGCTTCAGAAGAGTCCACACTGACCTGGAGCTCCGAGTGAGGGAGCACACATCTACATACTGAAGGTTTATGACTAAAGCTGGAGTGGTTTTGTTTTTGAGTGGAAGGTGATGTGGATTGAACAGTTTCCTATTTGTTTGGTAGATTATTTCCACATGTGGGTAATTTACCAGGGGTGAGGTACTGTATTGCAGAAAGGAAAATGAAGAGAGTTGGTGCAGTGACACAGCCTTGTTGGGCACCAGTTTTCATGAGATAGGATTGTGGTGATTCAATTGGTGAGGACAGATGCCGTTAGCCTTGAGGCTACAGTTAAGGATAAATTTGTTATGTTTAATTTGATGTTTTGTATATAATTAAAGGATTAACTATAAATAAAACCGACTATTATACTGCAAGCAAACGATTGAGAAAATATAGTTGAATAATCATAATAGTATTGTATAAAGTAGTGTTCATGAATGCATGTATTTGAAATGTAAAGGTCAGTGTGGATCATTGTTTGTGTTACTATGTGCACATTCAACAGTCAAGAATAGATTTTGTATATACTCTGTAATATGCTGTGCTCAAGTGATCAAATTTAATTACATAAAAAAATGTAATATTGTCTTCATTCAGTTATGCTGACTGTTCCATTGTCCTTGCTGAAAATAAATCACAGAAGACCAAATGTACAGCAATAGCTATGTAGATTACCACACAGTTACACAATATGCAATAAATGGCAAAGTATGTGGGAACAAGTCAATTCTTGCAACTTTAAAATCGCCATTGTAATAGAGACCATTTGAGGTGTGGGATTCTACTTTCAGGATCAGAAACCCAAAATATAACCCAGTTTTGTTGAACAACATCAAAAGTTGTCTTTTGAATTCATTCAGCAGCCACTCATTATAACATTTGTATCTTCAAACTTATATAGCACCTTTAAGATGTCCTTAAGGCATTATGAAGCAAAATTTGACACCGAGTAACATCAAACGATATGAGAGAGATGATCAAAAGCTTCACCAAAGTGGTACATTTTAAGAAATGTCTTAAACGACTAGAGTTAGCACGACAGAGTTTCTGAAGGGAATTTCAGAGCTTAGGGTCTCGCCAGCTAAATGGGGGAGTATTTTAAATTGCAGTTACTCGGGGCCAGAATGAGAGGAATATAGATATTTTGGAGTATTGTAGGGCTAGAGGCGATTATAAAGGTGAGACCCTTCAGGATTTGAAAACAAGGATGAGCATTCTGAAATGGGGATGTAGCTTAAGTGGGAGCCAATGTCGGTCAGCAAACACCGAAGTGATGGTTAAACTGGATTTGTTGTGAAATAAGGCCTGGGCGGTAGAGCTTTGGTTGACCTCAAATTTACAGTTTCTTTGGGCAACCTGTTTGCTCAGTTGCCACTAATCAGTCTTCTGTCTGTTTCCAGTCATACTATTGCTACATTCACAGAATATGTGATTATACTGTATTGTAGTTTTTTTCTTGAAGTTTGGGTTCCTTTGCCTTACTGACCAGAAAAAAAATCACTTTATTCAAAACATTCATCATAGAATCCCTACAATGCCAAAGGTGGCCATTTAGCCCATCAAGTCTACTCCAACTTTCCCAACAGAGCACCTTACCCAGGCCCACTCCTTTGTCTTATCCCCATAACCACACACATTTACCCCTCTAGTCCTCCTAATCTACACATCATGGGAAACTAAGAGACAATTTACCAAGGCTAATCCTCCTAATCTACGCACCTTGGGACATTTAGAGGCAATTTACCATGGCCAATCCACCTAACCTGCACATCTTTGGACTGTGGGAGGAAAACCCATGCAGACACGGGGAGAACATACAAACCCCACATAGACCGTCACACAAGGCTAGATTTGAACCAGAGTCTCTTGTCGCTGTGCTACTGTGCCACCCATCATGCCAGCTCTTTTTCAGAATTTGGCAGAAAACATGAACAAACGTAACATAAATAGTTAATCCACGTGAGAAGTAGTTTTCTGTGTTTGGTCTTTAGTGACATGCAGAAAACAAAAATTAGCAAAAAGCAGAAATTAGACTCTGCATGATCTTCTTATTCTGTCCATTAGAGGTTGTCTGACAGCAGCTGTATACTGCCCACTAAATGCTAAATACACAGGCTTGTCAGGTCCTGATGAATTTCTTTTATAAAATTGTTTTTGGCCTTGGGTGGTCATATTCATTTACAGGAAGGCTAGATACTTTAAAAGATGTGCTCCTTGGAAACTGAAAGTGAAAGTTGTGATAAAATCAGTAAGGCTTTCAATTACCTCGCTTATATGCTGTGGGTAAAATGTTCGCTGTCAGAACATTTTTGAAGAGAGCAATTACATTTTTTTGTCTGCATATTTATTTATAATTATAGCTTCCAATGCTTCTCTGCCAGTGTAATTCTCCACAGACTCGGTCATTGCTGAGATGAAAGCCATGTCCGGTAGATCTACATTTAGCTACATCCAGAAATGTCTTGTGTTTTGCTACAGAGTGTTTTGATTTCATATATAAGCAATTTCAGCTATAGCTGGCACCATAATTATCTTGTTCATCTTTCATACTGTCCATAAAGTTTTAACAAATGTAATTCACAAAATCATAAACTTTTCATCTCTCCAAATAGTGGATTTTAAAGGGCTGGAAGTTTCTCAAAGTTTCCATACGTTTTATTTTATTAAATTCAAATGCTACTTTTGAATCTCATTTATCAGTGTAAAAAATGAGAAGGCACAAGAACACAGGGGTTTGACTTGCTTTCACACCTCTCACTGCAAGACATGAAACATTAAACGTAGCAGTTTTATTTAATACCGCATAAAGTTGTTGTTCAAACTATCAATAAACTAGTGGGTAAGGCATAATGCCATGTGATTTTTGTTGAATATTTTCAATGTTTTGTTTTGTCAAACAGACATTGCATTTTAAGCAGATTATTAAAGTATATACCTTCTCGAATACAAACAAAAGAAACTAGATTTTTAAAATTCATTTCCAGGATGTGGGCATCACCAGCATTTATTGCCCATCCCTATCAGTCTCCAGAAGGACTGTCATGGACAGATGCATTTGCAGCAGGCAGGTTGGTGAGGAAGAGATTAGATATGTTTTTCCTCTTATTGCTTCCTTCACCGCCTGCTAATGTCGTTTAGGATCCAGCCAGTTAGGCCTGTGGTGATGCTGCCAAACCACTCTTCGTGATGGACATTGAAGTCCTCCATGCAGAGAACTGTCAGGAAACAGAGATAGTGTTAACTGATCTATATTTGTATTTTGGGTATTCGAAACAGGGTATAGATTTAACGAGTTTAATTATGTGTTTCTATGTAAGAAATACTTTAAACAAATTTATGTTAAACAGAAGTGCTTTCATGTATGGAGTTTTGGTTTCATTTCAAACTGTGCCTATGTTTTGATTAGAGGGTTTACAACATGAAAGAAAGAAGGCATTAAAGCGAGACTCGGCTGTTGCCCAGCAACCAGAAGTCACTTTAGGTTAGAAATTTTTTTTTGAAATATTTTTAGTTTTAAGCTGGGCTCAATAATAGTTGGAACTGGGTAGCTGGAGGGGAAGCCTCTCCCACAGAAACTCTCAAAAGAAGAGGTAGGACAATGGGGTAAGAACAAAGAAGCAAGTCCCAAAAGCTAAAGAACAGATAATTCTAGAAGCGAGGCAATGAAAATCCCAAGAATTGGAAATTACACAAGGTACTATTCGCCGAAGTTAAAGAAAGAGGCAGTGAGATGCTCCAATTACGGATAGAGCTGAAAGATGCAGACCTACTGAAGTCGGCTAGTGAGAAGCCAAATATCTGAAGTATTCCTAAAGTTGGTGACTTTAATACTGCCTGTGAAGAGTGGTGTTATGTTGGCATGGCTGGGTACCTCTGAGGTTGTGTGGAAGCTTGAATGTAAGTGGCAATTGAAGGCAGAAGATTACTGAAAGGAGAGATTAAAATCCTGGAAGTGGGTCCATGTGGAAGTTTCTGAGAGAAAGTTATTTGGCAGAAAATTTTAAGGTGTGTCATTTTGAGAATGGCTTCCATGTGGAATCCAGAATTCCAGTGAGAGATCACTTGGCTCACTGTAATACTCAGTGTGGAGGATTTGATGAGAAATCCATAGAACTTGTATTGGATGGCATCTGTAACTTGGTTTCATGGTAGGTATGTCTGACCACAGTTGACTAATGTTGGCTAATAGGGCCTGTGTACTTAGCAAGAACAACACAGTATAAGATCTATTCTGTAATTTGTGCTGGTCTCAAAAATTTATGCACATTTGTGACGATGTAGGTGGAGTGATGGACTATTATAGTTCATCTTTTTGTGTTGAATAAAAGGTTTTATTCTTTTGTAAAAAGCTAATTGCCAGTCCTGTGACTTAGTATCACAGAATCCCACACCCCAAAGATGTGCTCTTAGGCTGATTGGTGTAACAAATAGTCCCTAAATTAGTCTCCCTTCAATCTGGTTTCCAATGTGGAATGCTATAAGCGTCGACAAAGGTCATGGGTGGAAGAGGGAACTCACAATGTTAAAATGGCAGTGCGGGCTCGTTGGGCCGAAAGGCCTGTTTCCTGTGCTGTGTTGTTCTTTGTTCTTTAATCCCTGCAGTGCAAAATGAGGCCATTTGATCTAATAAGTCTGCATCGACCACAATTCCACCCAGCCCCTATGCCTGTAACCCAACGTATTTACCCTGCTAATCCCCCGGCAAGGGGCAATTTAGCATGCCCATCTACCGAACGAGTGTAGGAGGAAAGCAGAGCACCCGGAGGAAACCCACACAGGCACAGGGAGAAGGTGCAAACTCCACATAGACATTGAAGCAAGGCCAAAATTGAATCCAGGTCTCTGGTGCTGTGAGGCACCGGTGCTAACTATTGTGCCCATAACATCAGCTGGCATTGAACAGTACATTCTGTGCTTTTGCCACTCTGTGCTTCCTTCAGGTGATGTTCTCATGGAGGATTACTAATTCATCAGCTGAGGGGGGACAGTACATGGTGGCCTGCAGAAAGTTTCCATGCCTATGTTTAACCTGATGCTATGAAAATAAATGTTGTGAACTCCCAGGGCATCTCACTTCTGACTGTACACCACTGTGTCACCACCTCTATTGGGTATACCCAAGAATGCTGATGTAATGTATGATTCCATGAGTATGCCCATGACAATAATTCCATGAATAAGGGGCTGAACAGGGCTGAGTTTGCTGTTGTTTTTGGCACCTAAGTCAATGTTGGGTGTTCTAACTGGTTTCATTCCTTTTTGCTATCTTTGTAGTAGTTGAATACCACTGAGTGCTAGGCTGTTTCGGTGTCAAACACATTGCTGTGTGATCTGGAGTCATGCGCAAGCCAGGCCAGGTAAAGGCGGCAGGTTTCCTTCCCTAAACAACGTGAGTGAACTAGATAGGACTTTTGATCACCAACAATGGTGCATTTTTATTGATAGTGTTAGGATTCAAACCCGGGACCCCAGAGCATTACCTTGCGTCTCAGGATTACTGGTGCAGCGATAGTACTACTGTGCTACTGCCTCCCTAGAAGTCATTGTTATAGTTTGGAAAACATTAGGATCTAAAATTTGAATGTTTTGTGAAGAATCATGGACACTTACACCATTGGAAGAAGGCCATTTGGCCTGTCGTGCCTGTGCTAGCTCTTTGAAAAAGCAGTCAGCTTAGACACAAATCCCTATTTTATGACAGTAACCCTGTCCTTATCCTCAAGTACTGATCCAATTCCTTTTTAAAATTACTTATAAAATCTGCTTTCACTGTCTTTTAAAGTAGAGCATTCCAAACCCCAAAATATTCTCATCTGTCCCCTCGATCCTTGAATGATTTTTGAATCCATGACCACTGATTAATAACCCTTGCAAGGAGGAATAGTTTTCCCTAGGTCATGTCTTTAACTGTTTCAAGGACATGAATTCTAATTTTTCCAACCTCCTCATATTTGGTAACATCTAGCTAAATCTCCTCCATGTCTGTAACTTTTATGAGGCCTTTACATCTTGAATAGAATTGAATCAAAGAATGTCTACATTGCAGAAGGTGGCCATTCCGCCCATCGAGCCTGCACCGACAACCCGTAACCCCATGTATTTAACCTGCTAATCCCCTGACACTAAGGGACAATTTAGCATGGCTGATCAACCTAATCCGCACATCTTCGGCATATGGGAGGATACTGGATTACCAGGAAGAAACCCGCGCAGACATTGAGAGAACATGCAAACTCCACACAGATAGTCACCCAAGGCTTTAATTAAACCCAGGTCTCTGGCGCAGTGAGGCAGCAGTGCTCACCACTTGCTCCATGCCTCACTTACTTGAAGCGTGGTGCCAAAAATGTATTCACTATACTGTACTTGTGGCCAACCAATGATTTTATAAAAGGTTCTCTTTGATTAACCCGTGCCTTCCAAATTAAAGTTTATTTCATGAAGCGTCCTTCCAAATGAAAGGTTACAATGAGCAAGTGAGAATTGTCAGTTCACATCTGAAGAGAAGGTAAATATAAAAAGCACCGAGATACTGAGTTCTTCCAACAACATTGTGGTTTTGCCGAGTCATCTTAAATTGACACAGTTGTTTCAATTGCTAATGTGGCAACTTAATCCTCAGCATGAATGATGCATGCTAGTGCATGCATTTTAAAATGGGTGAATAAATGGTTTCTGCAAATCAGCTGAAGTAAATTGTAGAGCTCCATGTTTCCTGTTATGCATTTAGACATTAGTGACAACGGTACATTTCCCATTCAGTGCAGTCTTTCAGTGCTAGCGTTGATTGATGTGAAACTCTCTTCTGCTTCCTGGGTAAATCATGCTGATAAAATGAATTTTTATAGAGCTGAGTTGTATTTTGTAACCCAGCAAGCCCCATTTAATGGGTTTTTATTAGATTTCAGAATACCAAGTTACTTATTTACTCTCCAGATAGCCATGATTAAATTGAATGCCTTTTATAATGCAGTGACTCTGTTTCATGTATTTGAACCTAGTCCATAGCAAGGTACATGAATCAAATGGCAATATTTTGTCTCAGTTTAATGAAGTTAAATTGAGACTTCAAAACCATTTATAGTCATTTCATGCTTAGTTGAGAGATGATATCCAGACATATTGTGCATAATTTAAACAGTTTCCAGTGAACATCCTGTGTAAAATAATATTCAAAATAATCATTTAGTCTTCGTTTTGCACTTGGTTATTTGCAAAGTACAATCAAGCACAGTGAGCAGGTACAAATCATATTTACATTGTGCCTTTTTTTGTGTGTTGCAGGATGAGTATGGTAAAAGACATAAACTAGAATAAGCGAGACTTATGTGCAGGATAAATAATGCTTGACACAGTTTCACAATATACATGCTTTGCTATTTAGTGTTGAGTGCTTCTCTGTCTATCAACATTAAGTTGAGAGTGAGTTGGAATGTCTTCTAGTTAAATATTAATGAAACCCTTCAGCACTGTTTTGTCTCTCTCTTCCCTACTATTCACTTCCCATGAAATGAAAATGAAATACTTGCATTTGTATAGTGCCTTTCATGACCTTGGGGCATCTCAAAGCACTTTAAATCTGATGAAGTACATTTGCTGCATTGTCACTGATGAGCCATAAGAAATGCAGCAGCCAACTTACGTGCAATAAGGTCCCACAAGCAACAATGTTGAACCAGATAATTGTTATTTTGCATATGACCCTGGTGTCCAACATGTCTCTGAATGAAACATCAAGCTTCTCATCCTTTTTTTTCATGAGATAATGTAATCCTGACTTTCAATTACCTGAACTCTGCTGAATCCAGAGATGGATATATTTATAGTTACTAAAGCATTTGAGGGATATGGTGACGCAGGAAGGGCTGGGTTGAGATGGACGATCTTATATTGTGGACCAGGTTTCAAGGGCTGAATGGCCTCCTATTTCCTTGTGCTTATTATCTATTGAACAGTGAAATTTTGACTGCCTTGCTAGAACTAGGTAAGGCGCTACCACATTCAATCTTAAATTGATCCAAAATCTTCTATATTTGTCCTTTCGTTCTCTTAAGTGTCTCTTGTCCATTTCTGCAGTACATGTGGGCTGATTGGTGATGTGAAGGACCAAGACCTCACGTTTTTTTTTATGAACTATATATAGATAAGTGTATTGCTATTTTTCAAATTTTAAAACTGAACCAAGACCTTTAAAATGGCTGACCCCTGAACAAAAGAAGCTGCTTGACAGTTTCATGAGAAATCACACCTAGTCATCTCTGAGGAGTTACAAACAAACACCTGTGTAATCTACAGCCCAACTTCAAAGAGATTATTATAGAAAATTTGATCTCACAAAAACCAAGGGGTCGTGAAATACGCCACTGCTTATAAAATGGAAAACAAATCAAAACATCCTTATGCTTATGGATCTGTGGTGAAAGGAAAATTTATGCTATTTGAATTGAGCCTTTTCCTGCCTGTAACATTGAGCAAAACAAAGTACAGGATAGGATGTGATTGCAGTAGGAATTCTGGATTTGTTCAATTCTCCATAGGGTGAATGTGGAAAATTGGTGAGGAGAATACTGGAAAGATCCATGGACTTTCATTTTCTGATTCTATTAATTTTAAAACCTTTTACCTCTCTACAGTTATTTCCATGTCCTCACATCTTTTCTTTCCACTGTTCTCCAATCCAATGTCCCTGCTCACATCCTCCCCTTATTTGTGTCAGGACTACTGTGTGATTGCTTCACTGTTTGCTGATCTAGCATGTGTCCTGAACTTGAGAATTGTTAAAACTAGGATATGAGGAGTGCATTATTTATCTAACTTCACAACTCTGCAGGATACAGCATTAGTTTAAAAGTTTAATGTACTGGCAAAATGGCCAGATGAGAGTCTCTGAAGAGATGGGCTTTGGAGGAATAGGCTTTATAAAATAAAGATTAAAGATTGCAATGTTTTGATGCTGTCAATCTGAAGCTCTGTGTGTAAAAATGGGCCACTGGTCATAGTATATGTTTGGAAGTTCTCACCAACAGAGCTTCAGCATGGTAGGAAACATAGACTTGGATCAATTCTCCTCATCTCAGTCTTTCAGGTTCCCAAATGCAGACGAGTTAAATATCCAGATGAGGGTTCTCTGGCTGCAGATTGGTAACTACGCACAGAATTCCAGGCATGGGTGGAAAGAGGCTTCCTTCTCTGCTTATTTCCCAAAGCACCCAGAGTTCAAAGAAATAGAACCAAAACTAAGCTCCTCTGTCATCTGGTTCCAATAAATCACTACTGTTTGCTTTTACCAATTTTTCCTACCAATTAAAGTAATTGCAGTGCAAACAAGTGCATAATTCATTGCCCCTCAAGTAACTTGCTGGTTAGGCAATTTCTTGGAAAAAAAAGGCTTGCTCCCAGTCAAAAGATGAACCTATGCTCATTCTTTTTTAAAAAAATCCAAATGTCCAAATAATACAATGTCTTTTCATATTTTTTTAAAAAAGCACTGTTTGTGAAGATAAAAGCATAATACTGCTGATGCTGGAATCTGAAGCAAAAACAGAAAATGTTGGAAAATCTCAGCAGGTCTGATAGAATCTTTGGGGATACAATGGAGCTGATGTTTTGAGTCTGGATAACCCTTTGCCAGGGCTGTTTGTGGAGATACAGTTTTCCCGATAGAATTCTTTTTCTAAATCCTTTCCCCATTGATTAAGTTTCCTTATCTTTCAAAACTTACTACTGTCGACAGCTGTTGGATGATTACGCTAACTTCTGAGAATTGGAGCCTGATTCTTCTGCTTTGGCACCTTTTTCCATGTTGAATACAAGACAAACATTTTTGCAGGCTATCTTGTTTCTTTCCAATTCCATTCGCGACAAAAAGACAGAATTATGCAGTGACATATCTAGGTCTAAGGTCCAACTTCGCAATAAAAGAGGATGAGATTTCCTATTGCGTTAGTCTTGGATCAGGTTGGTTTGTTAACTGAATGCAGTGTCAACCTTGGCTCAGGTCATGCTCTGGACCTATGTTTGAACACTTTGTAGAAGTTAACAGGGTTTCTTCAAATGAATTTATTGCAGCACTGTGGGAACAGATTAGAAGAAGTTCTATGATTTTTGTGTAGCTTTCTAATCTTAAATGTATGGAGGACAGCAATTCTCATCTGCTCATTAGATATTTAAGTAACTTACTTTTGGGAGGCAACTAAGGACACATCTATACAGACGTGTATTAAGCTCTCTTTAAATATAACAGTTACAACTCCAGCTGAACAGGAGTGTAACAATAATAGGCATTGAATGATAGGTAAAGGTGGAAGGGATAGCACTGTTAGGAATGAATCATTGTGGCAATTGGAGTTGACATTGGTTTAGGAGATCAGGATATAAAATGGGTTTGGTGGAGATGAGCAATAATAGAGGAAAGAAGTCACTAATGGGAGAGGGTCTACGGGTCCCCTAACAGTAACCACGATGTAGGACAGAACATACAACAAAATATTGGGTGCTTGTCGTAAAGGGATAGCAAGTGTGAAGTTGTTCACTTTGGTAGGAATAATGGTAGGAAGGACTATTACTTACATGGCGAAAACCTGCAGCATGCAACGGTGCAGAGGGACCTCGGGGTCCTTGTGCATGACAAGGACCTCGAGCCTGCAGGTGCAGCAGGTGGTCAGGAAGGCGAATGGGATGCTGGCCTTCATAGCGAGGGGGGTTGAATATAAAAGTAGGGAGGTCTTGCTGCAACTGTACAGGGCACTGGTGAGGCCGCAGCTGGAGTATTGTGTACAGTTTTGGTCGCCGCACTTACGCAAGGATATTTTGGCCTTGGAGGGAGTGCAGAGGAGGTTCACTAGGCTGATACCGGAGTTGAGGGGGTTGAACTGTGAGGAGAGGCTGAATAAACTAGGCTTGTACTCGTTAGAGTTTAGAAGAATGAGGGGAGATCTCATTGAGACATTATAAGATGATGAATGGGATGGATAGGATAGAGGTGGAGAGGCTCTTCCCGCTCAGAAAGGACAGTAGGACTAGAGGGCACAGCCTCAAGATAAAGAGGGTGCGGTTTAGAACGGAGTTGAGGAGGAACTTCTTCACTCAAAGGGTGGTGAATCTCTGGAATTCTCTGCCCGTTGAAGTGGTGGACGTTGCTTCGCTAAATATATTTAAGACGCGGGTTGATAGGTTTTTGATAGGCAAGGGAATTAAGGGTTATGGGGAGAGGGCGGGAATGTGGAACTGAGCCATGACAGATCAGCCATGATCTTATTGAATGGCGGGGCAGGCTCGAAGGGCTAGATGGCCTACTCCTGCTCCTATTTCTTATGTTCTTATGTTCTTATGATCATGGATGACTTTAATCTACATATAAACTGGAAAAGTCAGGTTGACAGTAGTAAACTGACTGAGGAGTTTGTGGAATGCTTTCTGGATAGTTTCTTAGAGCAGCACATCCTGGTACCAAGCGAAGAGCAGGTTTATTACACCTGGCATTGTGCAATGTGACAGGATTAATTAATGACCTCAAGTAAATCAGAACAGAGTAGGTGAAGTGAGTGTTGGTCCTATTAAAGAATGAGAATGGGGAGTTAATAGGGGATAATAGTTAATAGGAGATAATAAGCATGTGCTTGCACTGGAGTGGGTGCAGAGGAGGTTCACCAGGATGCTGTCTGTAATGGAACATTTAAGTTATGAAGAGAGATTGGATAGGCTTGTGTTGCTTTTGTTAGAAAAGAGGAGACTGAGGGTGACCTGGTTGAGGTGTACAAGATTATGAGGACATGGACAGAGTGGATAAGGAGCAGCTAAAGTGTCAGTCATAAGGAGATATAGGTATTTCTCACATGGTGCAGATTCGAGAGTCCGAAGGGTCTTTTCTGCCCTGTATGATTCTATGATAAAGAATAGATCAAATGAACATATAATTTTCTACTGTCTTTATGACAGAGGATATAAACAACATTACATCAATAGCTATAAATTAGGAGATGGAAAAAAGAGAGGAATTTGGTGAAATTATAATCACTAGGGAAGCGGTACTGACCAACTGATGGAGCTGCGTGTGGACTGTTGAGTCTCCAGGTCCTGATAGCTTTTATCCTGGAATCTTACAAGGGTGGCTAATGAAGTCATCGTTGTTTTGGTGCTAATTTTCCAAAATTCACAAGATTTTGGAAAGGTTCCATCTGACTGGGAAGTAACAAATATAATCTCCTCATACAAGAGGTAAGGAAACAAAACAAGAAGAAACTATAGGCCAGTTAGCTTATCATTGATTGTGGGGAAGATGTCAGAGTCAATCATTGAAAAGCTGCTAACTGGTCATTTGGCAAACTCAAGGTAGTAATGTTTTTTGTTAAAGGGAAGTCATGTTTAACCATTTATTAGAATTATTTGAAGAAGTAACAAATCTGTAGATTATAAGGAATCTATAGGCAAACTGTACTTGGATTAATGAAAACGTTTGAGAAGGTTAGGCATCAAATCAGAAACTCCAAGGTATATTATGAAGTTACTCTAGACCTTTTCCTTTTGATTTTGGCATTAGGGTGAGCACATGGTATTCCACTCCATGTCTGATTAAAGTATTCCACTTGGAACCTTTTATCAAAACAAACTTTATTTACAAACACAGAATATAATAAAACAAATAAGCATAACTTTTCCCAATTTAAACACTTGAACATGACCAGTTATAGTACTTAACATCAAGCTACCTGTATCGTTCCAATATAAGCAGCATCTCATAGTCATAAATCCTCTCTTCAGATCCAGTTAACACCGAAAACAGATTTACTCATGTGGATGCTCGAGGTCCAAACCTTTTAACACCTCTGGACGGAAATCGAGATGGACACTTGTCCTCTGACCCTTGTACAAGCACTTCCAGAGAAACAGCAGAATTTCAGAGAACGAGACTTATCTCCTGGCAGGTTCCAGTCTCCAACTCCAGTGGGATAAAGAGGCACACAGAACGTGACCTCTGTCTAACGTTCCAAAGCGACAGACTGTCCTTGATTTCTCTATGTAAGTTTTGCTCCACCCAGTCACCTTTTTTCTTATCAATTAACCCAATCAAGTCCTCTGCAAACCTCAGGAGAACACTAAAATAATGGACAGCATTAGTCGAAATTAAAACACACATTCTAGCAATTAGGATCAATTATTTTGCTACAGTAACAATACAGGGCTGTCGAGCACAGACCAGTGGCACCAGTAATAAAAAAACTGTTGAAATAAATCCTGCTCAAGAAGCATGATTGTCACACCACATATTGAAGTTTATTACTGAAAATAAAAGCTTACACCGTAGGAGGTAATATATTAGCTTGGATAGAAAATTAGCTGGCTGGTAGAAGACAGAGGGTATGATGTATGGTTATTCTTCTCATTTTTAGGGTATAACGAGTAGAGCTCATCAGTGGAGTTTCACAAGAGTCTCTGCTGGGGCCTCACCCTTTTACATTTTCTATCACTGATTTAACTGAGGGTGGCGAAGACATGATAGCTAGTTTTGCAGAAGGTACAAAGGTAGGTAGGAAAGTATGTTGTAAAGTAGATATCAGGTCTGGGAATGGTGTCCTCACAGTCAACATCACAATAAAGGGGTCTGAGAATGGTGTCCTCGCAGTCAGTGTTGCAGAGAAGCCGTCGTGATTTTGAAAAGTTTTTTTTGGCAGAAAGAATTAACTGAGAAACAACACAAATAAGTGAAAGTCACTTATAATAAATTGTAAGTAGGTAAAGTAGGGTCAGGGAATTAAATTGGTGTAATCGAGGTAAGTATTCTTATATAAGCATAATGTTTTGTTAAAAAAGGGAGTGAACAAGTGATTTAAGGGTAGTCATGGCAGGACACCTTGCACCTGTGATATATTCCTCCTGCGCTATGTGGCAAATCATGGAAGCATCAGTTGTCCCTGGTAACCATGTGTGCAGGAATTGTGTCCAGCAGCAGCTACTGGATGACTGCAGTTTGGAGCTGGAGCTTTTGTTTTATTCATTCATGGGATATGAGTGTTGCTGGCTGGTCAGCATTTATTGCCCATTATTAGTTGCCTGAGAGTCAGCCACGTTGCTGTGGACCTGGACTCGTATGTAGGCCAGCCCAGGTAAGGACAGCAGATTTCCTTCCCTAGTGAACCAGATGGGTTTTTCCAACAATTGACAGTGGTTTTGTGGTCATCAAAAGACGCTTAATTTCAGAATTTTTAATTAAATTCAAATTCCACTATCTGCTGTGGCAGGATTCGAACGCAAATCCCCAGAACATTAACTGAGTTTCTGGATTAATAGTCTAGCGATAATACCATTAGGCCATCACCTCCCCTGCTGAGGGAGTATTCATTGTGGAGTACTGAGAAAACTGGGGATAACAAGTTCAGTGAGGTGGTCACACCATAGGTGAAGATTGACCAGGCAGAAAGGACATTCATGATCACCAGACAGAGTGGAGGAAGGCAGGTGATGCAGGAGTCCCCTGTGGCCATTCCCCTTTCCAACACACATACCAGTGTGGATACTGTTGGGGGAGATGACCGTGCTGGCGAAAGCAGTGGCTGCTCAACTTCTGAAGTGGGGAGGGATAAGATACAGATATCATGGTATGTATTAGCACCAACGATATCAGTTGGGAAAGAGATGAAGTCCAACAATAAGAATTTGGGGAGCTAGGAAGTAGATTAAAAAACAGTACCCAGAAGATAGTAATTTCTGTATTACTTCTGGTGTTAAGTACAAGTGATTGTAGCAATAGGAGGTTGCTGTAGATGAATGCGTAACTGGACAGATGGTGTAGGAGGGAGGAATTTAGATTTATGGAACATTGTGGTCATTTTTGGGGACCGTGGGACCTATACAAGGTGGATGGGTTGCATCTGAACCAAAAGGGAACCAATGCTCTTGCAGGGAAGTTTGTTAGTGATGTTGGGGAAGGTTTAAACTAACTTTGTGGGATCCTGAGAGGGAATTCAGATGGGGAGGGGATGGTGGGGGGAATCTCAGCGAGAATTAGAAGAGACAGTGGGGGTGATCTTACCTTCTCGTGCTGCCAGTCCATGGGTGGGCTGATCTGGTAAATCTGCAACAAATTTTTTCACCTATTGCAATCCTACTGGTCTGGATATCTGGCGAGATTTTAAACAGAATTTAAATATTATTACTGAGACTGGGCCGCTATCATCTGTGATCACTTGCTTTTGAGGGTCCTCACAGGTGAGGATCATGTATGTTCCCTGTCATTGAGACCTGTTGTGATAATCTTGCCAGTAGGACCAGAGGCTATTGAGGCACCTGGGAGATCAGTGGCAAAGGGATGCCCCTTGAGCAGTGCCAGCCTGGTATCCTGGCAGTGCCCATAGAGCATCCTATCACTGCCAGCCTGACACACTGGCACTGGCAGCACCAGGGATTAGGGCTTGAAGGCAAAGCAGCCTGAGGGGGGGAACGTTGTGCACTCTGAAACTGGGATCAGATAGGGCGCATGAGGCGGGGAAATGATGCGCACTTCAACTGGCAATTGATCATGGGGTGTGGGGGGGTGGGGCGGTGATCGATCAGGTTGTGTGGGGGTGAGGTTGGAAATCGTCCAAGGAGGCCTGCTATGGCGTGATGGGGAAGCAGTGACAGATCTCTCTCCTGCACAGAACAGAGAGATCTGCCAATGAACAATTGTGACTCTGCTGTCAGCAGCCGGGTTTCTGGTGAGCTTAAGCCTTGGGCCCTTCTCCTGTTGGTGGGAAACATTTAGAAAGATTTATTGCTCAGAGTGGCATAAGATTGGACTTGTGACTTCACTGATCAAACGGATCTGAAACTCTCCCATTTTCACGCTCGTTTGGGACTTAGACCTTTTTTTGGTAAGATCACCCCAGTGTGATTCAGGAAGACAGAAGTTATGGGCCAAAAGAGGCACAAGGAAGATTGGCAAGATTGAATGGTATTAATTTTAATGCAAGGAGTCTGATGAACAAGGCAGATGAGGTGAGGGCGCTAATCAAAACACAGGGGTTTGATGTCATATCTGTCGCATGGTTGAGAGGCAGGATTGGCAGCTCAGTGCTCCAGGAAACAGGATCTTTGGGTGAGATACGAAAGGAGGTAAAATTGGAGGAGGTGTCGCAAATTTGATCGGAAAATAAATTACAGCAATAAGGAGGGACGACGTCTTCAAATGAAGCTGTATAGACAGAAGTTAAAAACCAAAATTGAAGAAATCACAAAGCTGCAAGTGTTCTATAAGCTCCCTAACAGTCCAAGAAAAATGGTACAGCAGATATATATCTGGCTAATTCCAGAGAAGTGTAAAAGTAATAGGGCAGTGATAGTGGGGGATTTAATTAAAGTGGGAAAGATGTATAGGTAATGGAATTGTTAAAATGCATCCAGGTGAACTTTATTAAACAAGCATGTAAAAGTCCTATAAGAGAGGGAACGGTCCTGGACTTAATTTTAGGTAATAAAGCTGGACAAGTGGTCCAAGTATCAGTGGGGTAGCATTTTGCTGACTGCAATCATAACTGTGTTAGATTCAAGATTGTTACGGAAAAGGATGGGGATAGGCCTGAAATCAAAAAATCCCTACAATGCAGAAGGTGATCACTCAGCCCACTGAGTCCACACTGACTTTCGAAAAGAATATTGCAGTAGGGAATGGGTTAATGAACTTTGTAATACTTGGAGATTGGTTAAAAAAAAGTATTGTAAGATTTGTTTGCGACTTGTTTTCGTGTGGCCCATACAAAGAGACTGCAGCTGTCCTTGCTGCTGTATACAAGTTTATGATAGTCCGTTCAGAAATGTAGCTGACCCAGCTCGTATCTATGTTTGTGTCTTTAATATTATGGACTTCTGCCTAACATAGTGAAGCTTGCATGCCATAAATATATTCATATGTATTCGTTATGTACTGCTTATGTGTCATGTACCAACATATTATATGCTATACAAATTATGAACATAAAATTGTTTTGCCGGCCTGTATGTTAGCTAAGGGCTAATCACACCACTGACAATTGCAGTCTTGAGATAACCATGAAGAAATGCCGAGGCAGCCATGTTCCCACGATGAAGGACAAGCCACAGCCTGGGAACCTGCTGAGAATGAGAAGATGCATATGTGACTGGGGGGGTATAAATATGCGCTCTTAAGTTGTGTTTGGAGAGAAGCCTGGGGAACTGCTGTTAGGTACCAGGTGTCTCTTCCCAAAAGCTTTTGAATAAACTTGCTATACTTTGACTCACAACTGGTCTCAGAAGTATCTTTTACCTACAACAATATGGTCATGTCTCACCAACTTGAATGGATTTTTCAAAGAATTAACCAGGTGTATAGATGAGGGCACTGCATTCGACGTAGTCTACTTGGGACTTCAGCAAGGTTTTTGATGAGATACCCCAGAGAGACTGATCAGGAAGACTGATAGCAAAGGTATCCCTGGGATCTAAGGAAATTTGGCAAATTAGATTGAGAATTAACTATGGCCGGAAGTAGAGGGTGGTGGCTGAGGGGTGTTTTTCTGTTTGGAAGCCTATGTCCAGTGGAATCCCACAGGAATCAGTGTTGGGGTTCTTGTTATTTGTGGTTCATACAAGTAATTCAGACTTGAATGTGGAAGGATTGATCGGGATTTCATGAATGATAGGAAAATTGTTGGGGTGGTAAATAGGTGGACAGACTTAAATTACAGGAGGACATAGATGGGCTGATCAGTAGCAAATAGAGTTCAATCTGGAAAAGTGTGAGGTGATGCACTTGGGCAGGACAAGCAAGGCAAGGGAATATATGATGAATGGTATGACCCTGGGAAGTACCAAGGATCAGAGAGAACTTGATGTGCGTGTGCACCAGCCCCTTAATACAGTAGAACAGGTAGATAAAATGGTTAAGAAGGCATATAGTGTGCTTGACTTTATTAGTTGATGATGTTGAGGCATAGAATTTAGGAGCTGGAAAGTTATTTAACGATAGGTGTAAATGCATTGGAGGAAGTTCAGAGGAGGTTTACAAGAATAATATTTGTAATGAGCATGTTGTCTTACAAGGATAGCTTCAACAGGCTGGGCTTGTTCCCACTGGAGTTTAGAAGATTAAGGGGTTGACTTCATTGAAGTATGTAATGTCCTGAATAGTCTTGACTCTGACAAATATAATGCAATTGATATGGAGATATGTATATATTTGTGTTTGAGGAGAATGTTTAAAAACTCAGCTTTATGCTACAGGTACTCGGTATGTCTGGAAGAAATATAGCACAGATGCTGGGAAAGCAGGATAATTACTCATTAATGATGTGGTGTTGACATAATAGAGGTGATGGATTTTTGTTTTCAGAGAAAGATCCTCTGGGGTTTTTGATTAAAGGAATGCTTTAGGTAAACAGGATCATGTGATGATGTGCTTAATTGGAGGAGCTAAGACTGTAGTAGACCAACAGCTTCTCAGCTCTGATCAAGAGTTGTTTGAAGACAGTTCTACAAGCTGCTCTAGAACTCATTTCCCTTCTGCAAGCTTTAAGACTATATACAGTCATTACAGCACGTTTATTTATGATTGCTATTTATATTTGAAGTGGTTTTTAAGGCTATTAGAGGAAGGTTGCTTATTTGAACTTAAACAGCAAGTTAGAAATTAAGGTTGTATCCTTTTATTCTTAAATAATTTTCATCTGTTAATAGTTAAGCTGCTTCATTTGTTATAGTTATATTATAAGCTGTAAGATTAATTACGATTTGTTTACTATAAAAGATTCCTATTTGTCAGTGAAATTATTTCTAGAGTGAAACATCCTATCCTCACATTTATGCCAAAACAGAAAAAATGTTGGGGTCCAGTTTAACTTCCTAATGTAACTTGGGATTCTAGACTAGGACCCTAATAACAAGAGGACAAGAAAAGGATGTTTTCACTTGTGGGTGAGTCCAGGACCAGGGAGCGCTACATTAGAATTAGGGATCACCTTATTAGAAAAAAAATCATGAGAATCTTTTTGGAGAGTTGTGCCACTTTGGAACTCTCGACTTACAAAGACAACTGAAGCAGGTTCGCTGAATATTTTTAGGGCAAAGGTAGGTAACTTCTTGTTTGGCATGGAGAACAAAGATAATTGGGGGTAGATGGAAATATAGGACTCGTGAACGCAAGCAGATCAGCCTTGAATTTATTGAACGGTGGAGCAGGCTCAGGGGACAGAATGGCCTACTTCTGATTCTATTTCATACGTTCTTATGTATGTTCATAAACTGGGTTCTGCTGGGCGCAGACCTGAATTTCATCGGCTGGTTTGAGATGGAAATGGTGATATCACATAACATCTTGTCAGTAGGTATATAACACAACTTGCATTTTCGGTAAGTTTGTGAACAAAGTTTCTCTCTGATACCCTCACTTCTATAAAGCTGAAAATACTTATTCCTAATTCAAGCCCTGCTTGGATGAAAAAAAAAGCAGCGAATGTTAGACCCAACATGCAAGAAGGCACAACTAAATTACTGTCTCGTTCAGGAAGAGCCTGTGGCTGGTGATGAGGCAGGAGATAAATGGGCAGATGCTACATTTACTGCCCTTGTGTAGAACAATGAGCAGGTATTAGGGGTTCTGGCAGAATGAGTCTGCATGTCCCAGAAGGAATGTTGTTTTCAAATTGCTGACAGGTGAGGGGAGATTAGTTGTTAGGTAGAAGGTTGTTTGACATAGTGCTAATTTTGGAAGATGGTTTGTTAATTGCTTAGGCTGGTGGGGTGGGTGGTTGGGATCTTATTGCAGTTCTGGTCAGAAGTATAAAAAATGGGATGGACTAATTGCTTAGTAGAGGGAAATCTTCAGCTGAGATATATTACGATGCAGTTGTTGATCTTTTGAGAAGTCACACGAATCCCTCAAAAAGGAATACCTCGCTTCGCACTCTGTGTTTGGGAAGGTGTAAAATGTTCTTCATTAATGTTGAGAGGTTAGTTAACAGAAATATCTAGCACTCACTTTAAGTGAACAATTAACAATTAATTTAACTAACAGGGGACTCTAACTAAACAAGTGGTGTAGCAATTACAATAAGATTCTACTACAATGCTGTTCAGGTAAATACAAGATCCATTCATTAACAAAAAAAACCAGAACTCAGACACTCAAAAAATATACAACCAGGATATGTGGTTTTGGAAAACTTTTGGAGTTCTTCTGTTGATTTGGCTGTCTAAGCTCTTTCTGATTTGGTACTCTGCGGTAGAGTTCTCTTAAGAGATATTTTCAGCTGGCAGAGTGTAGCTGTTTCCCTTTCTAGCCTTTGAGAGGTGGCAGTTCTTCAGTTGAATTGCAGGCAGGCCTCCTCTTTACATCTGTGATGACCTATCAATTTTCCTACAGCAGGATTGGTCTCATGTTGTCAATAACACCAAATTCAAATTTGATAGGTTCCTGTTAGCTGAGTGCCTTCTTTAAACTGACAGTCTGAATTCAGAAGTATGTTACCAACGCAGCAGTGATACTTGGTCCTTGCTACAAATGTTGTAGTCGGCGTACCATGTATGCACCTGCATTTTAAATCTCCAAGCATTGACACACAACCAGCTTTTAAAGGGGCCACACTTCACAAACTCAACTTCACCAGGACGTTTTAGAAGCTTTATGCAGCAGGTAGCATTGTAAAGTAGATGCAACAGAGATCTAATAAGGAGGAGGGTGAAATGGTATTTTTACATTGTTCTCCTTGTTGTGAAATCACATTAGGCCATGAGCACCTTTCTGTAAAAATGTTGTTGTTAATATTCATCTTTAGACACAGATCTAATTATAAATTTGAAAAAGACCTGTCAAAGCCAAAGTTAGAAACGAAGCCACAGAGCTAGACAGTATCATACCTTAATTCTTTTCTGACCTTGTGCCCCTTTCCAATACCTCTTTTGTCACTCCATGTGTGTATAATGTTATTGATTTATTTTGCTCAGTGAGAGTCTAATCAATACAACAGAATATTGATGGCAGTAGGCTTTCTGCACATTTAACATTAATTACTATATTAACTCCATGTGGAGCACATTATCAAAGAAAATAAAATAATAAGCAATTTGAGTTAGGAGTGAGTTTATTTTCCTGGATTGGCACTAATATTAGAATTTGACCTATTTGTAGGATGTGTGTATTTCAGTCCAGTATCCTATTTTTAACACTAATCTTTAACATTACAAAGGTATAGGTAAAGATTTTTTGCAGTTTAAAATAAACTTTTCAAGGCTATTCCAAATGGACAGCTGGTTACATTTAAATAAATGCAAATTTCTCAGGGAAAGTGATCGTTATTTAAATTCGCCACATCTAATACAGACTCTTAATGAAATGTTAATATTTAGTCCTGATTGACAACATAAAGATGACCGAATAAAACTCTGCATAATTATGCTTAACAATTACTTGAAGAAGATATCTAACTATTATGTACCAATTACTTCATGACAAACAAATAGCTTGGATATATAGAACATTGCATACATTTGTGAGTTATTTTTGAAACATAGTAAATTCGAAATGTGTCCTTCTAAAAAAAACAATTACTTTGAACATGTCGAGATGATTGACTGACTTATAATATCCTGCATTCTGCATTTCTATCTGAATACCATTAACTGCTAATTAGAAGCAAGCTTACAAATATGCTTAATTAGACCTTGTTAGACATTTGTAATTTTTTTGCCAAAGCTTGCACATTTAAAGCTCATCTTAAAGGGTAAATTTTGCACAGTCAACAGAAAGAAATGACCACATTAACTTGCACATAGAAGTATTTTTTAAAAACAAAAAAGTCAATTTAATTTGTGTCCAGGCACATTCATTTCTCTTCCTTTACAGCAAGGACTAGAAGGATGTCTGAATTACTAGATGATCAGGAATACTACAAATCTGTTGTATTTTCTCAAGGCACAATGAGTAAAGCTAAACCATGTATTGTAAACTGTACTCTCAAATTGTAGCTACTCATGAGTTTAAGATTTTCTTAACAATGTCCAAATCAAAATAGTTGCAGATGAGGTTTATAAGGTTACATTGTTTGCGGACTGTGCCTTTAATTTAGGATAAAGTTGTCATTTGACTATTCTGAACTCTAGCTAATAACAGGCTCTAGTTTCAAGATTAAGGAGGAGCCCAGGTCGTTTTGCTAGGAAGAAGATGCAAGACACTTACGCTTGGAGACAATGGCGAGCATCTGTGCTTAGTGTTTCAGCTAGAAGTCACCAATGTCTCTGGAAGGTGTGAATTTTGGGTTGTGAACAGTTATGCTTTAAACTATTTACTACCAAAATGTAGAGAGTTTGAATTTGAAGGATAGCTGGTCAGCATTTCTGCATGGATACAAAGCTCTTGTGATTCATGTTGTAATGGAGATGGACTTTGAAAGGGGAAGATTTTCTAAGATACCTCTGAAACAGTGGCTAGCACTGCTGCTTCACAGCTCCAGGGTCCTGGGTTCGATTCCTGGCTTGGATCACTGTCTGTGTGGAGTTTGCGCATTAGAACATAGAACATTATAGTGCAGTACAGGCCCTTCGGCCCTTGATGTTGCGCCGACCAGTAGAACCAATCTAATGACCCTCTAACCTAAACCATTCCGTTCTCCTTGTGTTTGCGTGGGTTTCCTTCGGGTACTCCGGTTTCCTCCCACAGTCCAAAGATGTGTGGATTAGGTTGATTGGCCACGCTAAGAAATTGCCCCTTAGTGTCCAGGGATACATAGGATAGAGGGATTAGTGAGTATAATATGTAGGGATATGAGAGTAGGGCCTGGGTGGTATTGTGTACAGTGCAGACTTGATGGGCCGAAGGGCCTCTTTCTGCACTGTAGGGTTCTATCATTCGATGAAACCCTCCGATAGAGATGCCTTCTAGGATTCAGGGGAAAGCAGCATGGGATCAATAGTCTTTCTGCTATATTGCACAGGAGGATGATTGGGAGCTTGTTCTTAGATCAAAAAGACCAAATTCATGAGGAATTGAAACACGGCTGGAAGATCTCCCTAGCTTGTGCTGGGGGAGAATCTCCAATAAAAATCTTCAGCATACATCATAGTTTTGAGCTTAAAAATCATTTAGAATAGTAGAACATCCTCAGGAGCTCAAAATCACTTTGGATTGTATTGGAAAAAATCAAATGAATGTTTTTTTCTGTTTATAATTTTGTCTTTTAAAGCTAAAAAGTAATTTAGTAAGAAGTAAAGTAAGTCAAAGCCAAAGACTGTACCGGATCAGGCTAGAATCCCAGGCTAGCCGCACCTACTCCCACCGAGTATGGCAAGGTCTGCAAGACGTAACAGGTTACAAGATGAAGGCATGTAAAATCACCAGCTCCAATGCACCCCTCCCTGATGAGCTTGATACATTCTATGCCTGTTTTGAGCAAGAAGTCAGTGAATGCATGCCCTCCATCCTGGAAGCCCTGGATGAACTTCTATCTGGGGTCACCATTGCAGATGTCAGAGCAGCCTTCTTGAAGGTCAGCCCATGGAAAGTGACAGGCCCGGATGGGGCACCCCAATGAGCAGTTGGACCCTGAGTGGATCAGCTGGTGGGGTATTCACAGATATCTTCACTTTCTGTACAACAGTCTGAGGTCCCTATATGCTTCAAGAAGACAACCGTTTTCCCGGTACCTAAGAAAAACCAACCAGCATACCTTTATCAGTGGTGGCTGTGACATCCATCGTTATGAAGTGCTTCAAAAGGCTAGTCATGGCACAAGTCAAGTCCAGCCTCCCGGACTACCTGAATCCACTACAGTTTGCCTGTGTGATTACAATCTGTATGGGATCGTGGTTGGTGCAGACTCGATGGGCCAAATGGCCGCCTTCTGCACTGTAGAGATTCTATGAAATGGCAATGTTAACAAAGTGCCTGAGGTTCTGGACAGAAATGCTTATCTGGAGGGAGAGGTTTAGCAAGGAACGGAGAGCAGTGAAATAATTTCAGTGCATGAACTGTTAGAATGATGAATTTAAAGACACTTCCATATACATGGAAAACGGATAAATTGTCCAGGATCAGGAGAAAGATCTGCAAGTTATTATTTGAATCTTGTAGTCAGTAAAGATACCTGACTGATAACTAGCCAGAAATGTGCGAGCATTAAGTTTACAATAACAAACTTTTATTCCATTTGGATAATTGTTTCCATATTCAATCAATTGTCTACTGAATACCACATTTACTGTTTCAGTGCCCTGTTTAAGGTATATTCTGAGCTTGCATTGCAGCAGATTCATTTTAAGGCCCTAATACCAATAGAGGAAAGGCTTTTGATCTCTCAAAAGAACATTTAAAGTACTCTGTATGATCAATTTGGAAGGCAATATGTGCATGACTGACTTTGTATTCTTTCCAATGACTTTGATACATTGCTCAACCAAATTACGATCCTGACAATATTTATTCAGCAGATTTATAATTGCTATTAATGAGCAATGAAGCTAAACAGCATAGCTTGGAGAGTATAATGAAATAGCCATATTATAATTTGGAGTGTCCCGATACTTTTATGCTGTAACTGAATCTTTGTCTGTTTCCCTTTCATCCCGCCTATCTTTTCATATTCATTGGTCATCTGCATCGGATTCTGATCTATCGAATTGTAAAAGCTTGATAATGTTTCTTGGCAGAATGTAGAGACCAAACTTCAACAACGTATTTTCCACCATCATAAATGTTCAAGAAATAAAGTCTGAAAATGCTGAGAAAACACCAGATTGGTTACAACAAAAGATTCCCAGCCCCATTCAAAACATTAACCATTTGCATCTGGAGGCTTTTCAACTTGCTTTTCATTTTCAGGCACTGTTTTATTTCATAGAATCCTTACAGTGCCATTTGGCACATCGAGTCTGCACTAACAACAATCCCACCCACGCCTTATCCACGTAATCCCAAATATTTACCCGGCTAATCCCCTCATAGCAAGGAGCAATTTAGCATGACCAATCCACCTAACCTGCACATCTGGACTGTGGGAGGAGACTGGAGCATTTGGAGGAAACTCATGCAAACACGGGGAATTACCCAAGGCCAGCATTGAACCCTGGTCCCTTCCTTTGTGAGACAAGAGCGCTAACCATTGTGCTACTGTAAAGAAAACATTAAATGCAAATTAGTAGGCACTTTGCTAGTATATTTGTATCAAATTTGGATGTACTAAAATAATGTTATAGACAATACTGCAAATACAAATCTCATTTTCTGCTCTCCTTTATGCCATTTGTTTCATCTTTTTCAATTATGTTTAACTTTCTTCAACTAAGAATTAAGCAGTAAATTAATGGGTGCCAAGTACCACCAGAGTACAGTTATGGTGCTTGTAGACTCCTGTGGTTTGATATGAAGGCAACATTTAACTTATCTGTCATGTTCACAGTTGGATGTTAAATAGAATGCAAGGATCTACATGGCACAATAGTTTCACAAAGTAGTTTGTAATTGCAGTTCTGTTATAAAGCATCAGTAGTGGGGAATGGTGAATTTATGCTATTAAGTTATTATAAGATAGTAATATTTTACAAAAGACACATGGCCGGAAAAAGGGGAGGCTGTTTTGTTTGTCCTGTTGGAAAGCATACAAAGCCTATTCAGACTGCTTTCAACAGCAAGCTGAATTCTTGTTGAATCTGAAATCTTTTCGAATGCATCAAGCATAATAAAATCAGCGTAAAAATCTCTTATCGTATGTCACCTTTTTTTAATAACTTGTCTTTTTGGAACAGTACTGCCCAAAGTTGTACTTTAGATAAATTAGTATGTAGAACTAGGAAATGAAAAATGCAGAGTAAAATATTTATGTTTTGGAGTTTAATGAAAATTATTCAGTATATAGAAATGTTAATGAACAGTTCATGCATATAAATATTTTGACAAAAATATCATTGTATATAATCAAGCTTATTTATACACACCTGAAAACACTGAAAGGTAAGGAAATGTATTTTTTCCCCTTTTTCCTCTTGATTTCAGATTTGACCCCCTCACAAATCCATTTATTAAACTTCAATTTTAAGAAATATATTTTCATTGATCAGATTCTTGGATGTTATGACTTTTGTTTAATTGCTTATTAAAAGGTTTTATTGAGAGATTCCCCAAATTTATACTCCTACTGAACAGACAAGTGGTTTAAAATTTTGGAAGTTGCAATCACCAGATGCCTGACTGCCGTAAATATTAAAAGTGGCAGATCAGTCTACTATCACACTTTTATTAAAAGCAGACTTGAGCAGGACTGGCTTAACATGCACAAAATATCATTGCTGCTGCACTATAATAACTTAAATAACTACTGTCTCTTTGGCAGATAGAGCCTGCCGAAAAGACCAAGCTAAGTCTCTTCCCATCAGCGCCATTTTAACAATAGAGGTTGTTGCTTTATTATATACTTTATATACAATGTATTTAATTAAAC
Organism: Carcharhinus amblyrhynchos; assembly: GCF_965287045.1. NCBI lineage: Eukaryota > Metazoa > Chordata > Chondrichthyes > Carcharhiniformes > Carcharhinidae > Carcharhinus > Carcharhinus amblyrhynchos. Next base: position 37,088,607 of record NC_137340.1, read on the forward strand.
TAGAAGCAAAAGCTTTTGATTTTGCATTTGTAGCAAAGAGCTAACTGATCAATTAATCTGCTTTTGGTGGTATTGGTTAAAGAAAAGCCACCCAGGAAACCTGCAGATCAGATGGTGTTATTAAATCATTAATATCCACTTGAGCCACCAAAATGTATACTTGAGGCCTTGGTTTAATTTCTAACTCAAAGGGTAACATTTGACACAATGGTGTACTCCCTTAGTTGTGCCCTGTAACTATTCCCATAGATTTGTGTGCTCCTATTTCGTATATTCATAGGTATGTCCATGCAAGTCCTGATGTGGAAGCTGATTCAAGTCATGGTGGGCTTCTGAATATTAAAGTAGGGCCATGCTGTAAATGAGTTTATTGTCTGCTGTGAGTGCTCTCATGACTGAAGAGTCAGATGCAAGATCGGCATGGACCTCCATAGAACTGGAACTTCATATCATTATTTTTAGTGTTTGGGGAACTTCTGCTGCTGTGCTACATCTGGCCTTCCTCTCGGCTTGTTAGAAGTTGCAAGTTTCACGTAGAGGCCCTTGAAGTGCGGTGAACCAAATTTTAGTTCTTCCCTCTTCACGGTTTTGTAGACTGCAGTGTTTCCCAAGGGAGGTGGTCTTCAATACACAAGTTTATAAGTCTTTTTTGCATGTCCATGTATTCTTTGTGCTGACTACTTTGATAGTGTTCATTTTAAATCAGCTTCCACTCATTCACTGGAGTTATTTCAGGAGCATTTGGGGCAAATTAGCTCAGAAGATAGTGCAATAAAGGTTGTTGGGAACTAGGTAAAATTAGTGATATTGTGTACAGTCTTTGCTCCTTCCTGAAAACATAAAATATATTGGCCTCAACTGCTTTCTGCGGTAGCAAATTCCACGGGCTTAGCACACTCTGGGTGAAAAAAATTCTGGTCAGCTGAGTCCTAAAATATCTACTCCATATTCTTAGACTGTGACTTTGGTATTGAACTCCCCACCATCAGGAACATCCTTTCTGCATCAACTTTGTCTAGTCCTGTTATAATTCCTCATTCTTCCAAACTCCAGTGAATATAATCCTAACTGACTCAATCTCTCTTCCGTGTGGTCAGTCCCTCCATCTCGGGAATCAGCCTGATAAACCTTCCCTTTACTCCCTCTATCGCAAGATGAGGAGATCAAAACTGCGCACAATGTAGTCCAATTGTGGACTCACCAAGGCCCTATGTGATTGCAGTAAGACATCCCTGCTCTTGTACTAGAATCATCTCATTATGAAGGCCAACATACCATTTATCGTCTTTACCGCCTGCTGCACCTGCATGCTTACCTTCAGTGACTGGTGTACGAGGACACGCTGGTGTTGTTGCATATTCCCCTCTCTCAATTTATAGCCATTCAGTAAATTATCTGTCTTTTTGCTGCCAAAGCAGCTAAGCTCACATTTACCCATATTATGCTGCATCTGCTCAGTCACTCAGTCTGTTCACCATCATTCCTTTAAATGTTACTCAGTCAATCACTGCTAACTCCTGCCTCATTTTTAGTTATTCATTTGTGGGATGTGGGCATTGCTGGCTGGCCAGCATTTATTGCTCATCCCTAGTTACCCTTGAGAAGGTGGTGGTGGTGAGCTGCCTCCTTAATCACTGCAGTCCATGTGCTGTTGGCTGACCCATAGTGCCATTAGGGAGGGAATTCCAGGATTTTGACCAGCAACTGTGAAGGAATGTCAATGTCTTTCCAAGCCAGGATGGTGAGTAGCTTAGTGAGGAATTTGCAGGTGATGGTGTCCCCATGTATCTGCTGCCCTTATCCTTCTAGATGAAAGTGGTCATGAGTCTAGTAGGTGGTGTCTAAGGATCTTTGTTGAATTGCTGCAGTGCATCTTTTAGATAGTACACATTGCTGCTACTGAGTATCGGTGGGAATGGATGTTTGTGGATGTGGTACCAGTCAAGCAAGCTGCTTTGTCCTGGATGATGTCAAGCTTCTAGTGCTTTTGGAGTTGCACCCATCCAGGCAAGTGGGGAGTATCCGTCATACTCCTGACTTGTGCCTTGTAGATGATGGACAAGCTCTGGGGAGTCAGGAGATGAGTTACTCGCTGCAGTCTTCCTAGCATCTGACCTGCTCTTGTGGCCACTGTGTTTTTGTGGCGAGTCCAGTTGAGTTTCCAGAATACCATCATAACATTGTAGTTTCCTTTTATTAAGATTTAGGACCTGAGTCTCAGAATAAATTATGTGACTCTCTATCTTGATGAAGAATTCTGTCATTTTATGTTTCTTGTTCCCAAAAGGTTTCACGCAACTGGCTTGCCAATTAGTCCTTTTTCACAATACCCAGTCTAGGGTGGCCTGTTCTCTGCTTGGTTCTTCAACGTATTGGTCTAGAAAACCATCCCATATACACTCCAGGAATCTCTTCTCTATGGAACTGTGACTAATTTGATTTACCCAACCAATATGCAGATTAAATTCACCCATAATGACAGATATTCCTTTTTTCTTTTATCTCTAATTTCCTGTTTAATGCCAACCCCAAAATCACCACTACAGTTTGGGGGACTCTATACAATCCCACTATCATTTTTCACCCTCCTGTATTTCTCAGCTCTCTATATGTAGATTCCACATTGTTGGAGCCAATACCTTTCCTCAATATTGCATTAATTTGCTCTTTAACCTAAAACTGTCTTTTTTAAATGGACACTAGCAAGGTGGCTATGTTGGCTGCAGAAGCTCACAACCTTTGCAACTTTGATACAGAGTCCATCAGTCTTTTGGATAGTTTGTAGTTGGACCATCCTGATTTTGGGTCTTCCAGTTGAATTGATGTGTCTGGAAAATATCTCTCTGTCACATTCACACCTGCCATTGTTTGAGGTTGGCTCCAAACTGAAAATCAATGTACTTCCAGTCATCATGTCTACAGATTTCCAGTTTAACAAAAGAGAACTGCAGAAAACCTAACCACAAGTAAGTGTGAAGAGTCATCATCTAACTCCACTATCTAGCTCTAAGCCATTCTGGTGGTCAGTGGCACTTGGTCATGTGACTGAAACAGGCTTCTGATACCAAAATCCTTTATTATCTCAAGTACAAGAAAGACCTGGGCAGACAGGAAAGAGCATCACTGCAGAATATCATCTGGACAGTCGGCAAACACCATCACTGCAAGATATCATTCGGACACTGTGCAAAGAAGACCATTGTAGAATATCATCAGTCTGCAAAGAACATCACTGCAGAATATCACCGACAGACCAAGGCAACAACACTGAAAACATGGAGATTTTTACATCTTAAAAATACGTTCCAGGCTGATTCATAATCCAAGTCCACCTATCAACAAATTTGAAGTCAGAATCAAAACCACAAATGCCTAACTTCATGTTCTGGTGCGCATCATCTTTTCAAGGGAATCCTGCAAAAATCCTGATATCTGAGAATGACTGACCTTCCAAGATGTACCAAACTTGTGTGTGATGTGTGTGGGTGTAGTGTTGACTTTGAAAATGGTGTGGGAATAATTAATCTCTTAATATAATTCCATAAAAGCTTGCTGCTGTTATTCAAGTTGACTACACACTCAAGAGTGCCATGAGACACGCACCTTCCTTTCCAAAGTCACACTGATTAGGGCAGTAAGGGAAAAAGAGTTATTTTAAGGATTTCAGTTCTTTCCTGACCCTGTCTGTAACATCCGTTGATGTGGGTAAACTCTACTTCCTTCAGGCATTAATCCTACCTTTATTCAAGCAGTGATTGTCACCTTCAGGAAAAAGTCCCACCTCCAAGCTCTCTTTGTTCACAACCAATATCATTGTCCTCTGCTCTTTCTTTTCAACACGCTTTAAAGTTAGGTTGCTTTTCATCTCTTCTATCACTCACTTTTGTCCACCATCCTGTTTTCAAGCTCTTCAGTCAATATCAGCAGGGAGCCGTGCTTGCAATTTTCTCTGAAGCTGTAAGATTAACCACAATAAAAAGAGGAAGCTATATCCCGCCATGAATTGCACCTCTGCCTGGACCACAGAAAATTTATGAAGCAAATCCAATTCCAATACTGCAAACCTTTTGCACCAAGGGATTGATTACAAACTTCACTTGAAATTTCAAGATGAGTTCTAACGAGACAGAAGGAGAAAACATGTATTCTGGCACAGCATGTTATGGTGAAACATTGGAGAGTTGGAAATAGAGGAGGTGTTGACAGTTGTGAGATGTGACAGGTGAAAGTACTACTAAATGTCTTCAAAAAGCTTATCCTTTTATGCATTCCAAAAGTAACTTCTCTACTTGTATGATGGTTGGTTTAGCTCAGTTGGCTGGATGACTGCTTCGTGATGCAAAGCAATGCCAACAGTGCAGGTTCAATTTCAGTACCAGTTGAGGTTATTCATTAAGGCTCAACTTATAAGAACATAAGAAATAGGAGCAGGAGTAGGCCATCTGGCCCTTCGAGCCTGCCCCGCCATTCAATAAGATCATGGCTGATCTGTCGTGGTCAGTTCCACATTCCCGCCCTCTCCCCATAATCCTTAATCCCCTCTCTTATCAAAAACCCATCAACCCGCGTCTTAAAAATATTTAGCGAGGTAGCCTCCACCACTTCAACGGGCAGAGAATTCCAGAGATTCACCACCCTTTGAGTGAAAAAATTCTTCCTCAACTCCGTTCTAAACCACGCCCCCCTTTATCTTGAGGCTGTGCCCCCTAGTCCTACTGTCCTTTCTGAGCGGGAAGAGTCTCTCCACCTCTATCCTATCCATCCCATTCATCATCTTATACGTCTCAATGAGATCTCCCCTCATTCTTCTAAACTCTAACGAGTACAAGCCTAGTTTATTCAGCCTCTCCTCATAGCTCAACCCCCTCAACTCCGGCATCAGCCTAGTAAACCTCCTCTGCACTTCCTCCAAGGCTAAAATATCCTTGCGTAAGTACGGCGCCCAAAACTGCACACAGTACTCCAGCTGCGGCCTCACCAATGCCCTATATAGCCGCAGCAAGACCTCTACTTTTATATTCAATCCCCCTCGCTATGAAGGCCAGCATCCCATTTGCCTTCCTGACCACCTGCTGCACCTGCAAGCTGGGTTTTTGCGATTCATGCACAAGGACCCCGAGGTCCCTCTGCACCGTCGCCTGCTGCAGTTTTTCTCCATGTAAGTAATAATCCTTCCTACCATTATTCCTACCAAAGTGGACCACCTCGCACTTGCCAACATTAAATTCCATTTGCCAGTTCCTGGCCCATTCACCCAGCCTATCTAGATCCTTCTGCAGACTCTCCACACCCTCCGCACAATTTGCCGTTCCACCAATCTTGGTGTCATCAGCAAATTTCGACACCATACACTCGGTTCCCTCCTCCAGACCATCTATATAAATGGTAAATAGCTGAGGCCCCAGCACCGACCCCTGGGGCACTCCACTAGTCACCAACCGCGAATCCGAATAGCACCCATTGACCCCCACTCTCTGCGTCCTATTTGACAACCAGTCCTCTACCCACGCTAACACCCTACCCCCAACTCCATGTCCCCTGACCTTCTGCAATAACCTCTTGTGAGGTACCTTGTCAAACGCCTTCTGAAAATCAAGAAAGACCACATCCACCGACTCTCCTCTATCCACCGCCCTAGACACATCCTCATAGAACTCCAGTAAATTTGTCAGACACGACTTCCCCTTAACGAAACCGTGCTGCGTCTGCTCTATCAAGCAATTCCCCTCAAGATGCCTCGCTATTTCCTCCTTGATGACGGATTCTAACATTTTACCTACAACAGACGTTAAACTAACCGGCCTATAATTCCCCGCCTTTTGCCTGCCACCCTTCTTAAACAACGGCGTAACATTAGCCTCAACCTTGCCCCACTCCTGAGGTGTGGTAACCCTCAGGTTAAATCAGCACCATTCAACTCTCCCCCTCAAATGGGAGAGCAGTCTATGGTCATCTGGGTTTATGGCAATTTTACATATTAGTTGACATTTGCTTGCATAATGAAGATCAGAAATTTTCTTGAGCATTAATTTGGAGCTGGTTCTGCATTACTAAAGCATAGACAAGACATCATGGGATGTTACTGGTAATGCCAGCATTTCTTGCCCATCTTTAATTGCCTCAAGAAGGTAGTGATGAATTGCCTTCCTGAACTGCTGCAGACTGTGGTATAGGTACATCCTGTTAAGCTGTTAAGGAGCAAGTTCCAGGATTTTGACCCAACGATAGTGAAGGACTGACGATATAGTTCTACTTCAGGATGGTGTGTGGCTTGGAGGTAAATGTGCAGCTCATAATGTTCCTGTACATCTGCTGCCTTTGTTTTTCTAGGTAGTGGAAATCATGAGTTTGCAAGGTGCTGTTGATGGAGGCTTGGGGCGAGCTGCTACTGTGCACCTTGTAGATGGTACATGCTGCTGCCACTCGCTGGTGGTGAAAAGAGTAAATATTTAACGTGGTGTGTGAGGTGGCATTTAGGTTGCCTGCTTTGTCCTGGAAGGTGTCCAGCTTCTTGAATGTTTGTTAGAATTGCACTCATCCAGGGAAGTGGAGAGTATTCCATTTCACTCATGACTTGTGCTTTGTAGATGGTGGATCAGCTTTGGAGAGTTGGGAGGTGGGTTAGTCACTGCAGAGTTCCCAGTCTCTGACCTGTCCTTGTAGCCACAATATTTAAATGGCTTGTTCAGTCTAGTTCCTAGTCAATGATGATGCATAGAATATTGATGGTGGGGTATTCAGCAATTATAATGCCACTGAATGTCCCAGGAGAAATTGTTGGAATCTCTCTTCTCAGAGATAGCCATTGCCTTGCACTTGTGAGGCCTGGATGTCATGTGCTATTTATCATCCAAGTCTGGTTGTTGTCCAGTTTTTGCTGCATGCACGCACACACTTACTACTTCAGTGTCTGAGATTTGTACTGAATATCGTGAAGTCATAAGCATACATTCCCACTTCCAACCTTATAATGAAGGACAGTTCATTAATGAGACAGTTTAAGATGCTTGGGCCTGTGACATTGCTCTGTGGAACACCGCAATGATATGCTGCAGCTGAAACAGGTGTGAAGTGAAACAAGAACATTAGGATAAAAAGCCACAAAAACAGAAGTGGCTGTACTAGAATAAATGATTATCAAGAGATGGTGACTTTATTCTTTATGTTCCAAGTATCCTTTCTTGGGTCAATAAGTAAAATTTGCACATGACCCAAAACAAACAAATATGATGATGTCTGAACCTTAATTACATAGCAACCATCTGTCATAAAAGAACCATCAGTTTTGTACAGTTGGGAATGCTTCATTTTCTCTTCCTCACTGAGGGCCTATAGTAGCAAAAGAATTCATCAATGGGTATATTTTCAAATCCTGAACCTGTGAACAGTTTTGCTTTGTTTTGTTAAAAAAGGAATTCAAGAAACTTTCATTCTTCTTGAAACATGGAGAAACCTTTACATTCAGCACACAATATCTAGCTTTCTCAGCATCATTTACATCATATTTACAAGCCTAAGAACAACCTTACTCTTGGGGCCGTCAACGATACATGCTCCTTTATGCTGCATGATCTGACATTATTTCCCTCACGGTTAGATCTTGATCTCAACTATTATCACATGAACCATCTGGGATCAGTGCAGTATTTTATGTCCTCAGGATAGCCTACAGCTAGTTAATGTAGACAAGTTTAGATTGGAACGATTTGCAATTGTTTCTGATGTTGACCACAGGATGGAATTTTTGTGTATCCGACTTATATCAAATCCTGCAAACCTGCTATTTACATCACCATGGAATGAATGTTAGTGCTGTGATTGGCTAATTGATGTATTATTTAAGCTATGTATTGGTGTCATGGTAGAGAAATGATTATATCTACAGAAAAATTAAACACCACACACAGAACACCAAATAACTTTGAAAATCCATAATAAATTAGACCATAGAAATAAATGCATTTACTGCAGCTTGTTAATACTTGTATAAGAAATCTTTGATTTGATTTATTATTGTCACATTATTAGTGAAAAGTATTGTTTCTTGCACGCTGTACAGACAAAGTATACTGTACGTAAGGAAGAAAAGGGGAGAGTGCAGAATATAGTGTTACAGTCATAGGATATAGAAAAAGATCAACTTAGTGTGAGGTCGGTCCATTCAAAGTCTGGTGGCAGCAGAGAAGAAGCTATTTTTGAGTCGTTGGTACATGATATCAGACTTTTATATCTTCTTCCTGATGGAAGAAGGTGGAAGAGAGTATGTCTGGGATGCATGGAATTCTTGATTATGCTGACTGCTTTTCTGAGGTAGTGGGAAGTGTAGACAGTGTCAATGGATGGGAGACTGGTTGAGTGATGGACTGGGCTTCACTCATGACCCTTTGTAACTTCTTGCCGTCTTGGCCAGAGCAGGAGCCATACCAAGCTCCAACCGGAAAGAATGCTTTCTCTGGTTCATCTGTAAAAGTTGGTGAGAGTTGTAGCCAAATTTCCTTAGTCTCCTGAGAAGGTAGAGGTGTTGGTTAGCATGGAGAGACCAGAACAGGTTGTTGGTGATCTGGATACCTAAAACTATGAATCTCTTGACCTTTTCTACTTCTTCCCTCATTGATGTAGACTGGGGCATGTCCCCCACTATGCTTCCTGAAGTCGATGGTTATCATTTTCGTTTTGTTGTCATTAAGGGAGAGATTATTGTTGTCGCACCAATTCACCAGATTTTCTGTCTCTTTCCTGTGTTTTGTCATTGTTTGAGATCCAACCCACAATGACGCTGTCATCAGCAAACTTGAAAATCGAATTGAAGAGGAATTTGGCCATACAATCAAAGGAATATAACGAGTGTAGTAAAGGACTGAGAACGTAGCCTTGTAGAGCACCGGTGTTGAGGATTGTGGAGGAGGTGTTACTGATTGCTGTCTGTTGGTTAGGAAGTCCAGGATCCAGTTGCAGAGGGACGACCTGATGAACTTCTGGCCACAAAGTTTGGAGATGAGTCTCAGAAATAATGGTGTTAAAGGCTGAGCTGTAGCATATGAATAGGAACTGACATAGGTTATCTTCCTGTTCCAGGGTTGAGTGTAGAGTTAGAGATGGCATCTACTGTGGACCTGTTGCAGCGATAGACGAACTGCAGAGGATCCAGTGAAACCACTTTCAGCCCAAGCAACTCAGTTGCATGTTAATCAGACTGTTAATCCCAGAGCTCTGTTTTGATTCCTACAGGAGATAATTTCTTTGGTATTTTCTTCAAAAAACTTTCTTCATTGATGTTTACCAAAAAACCTTTCAGTCAATACTTCACAGTCTCTGAATTAATCGGAGAATAAAATCCCATTTACTAAAATTTCCTGATTACATATCTTGAACATTCACTGAAATGTCAGAAGCATATTTTACAGAGAGAACAATTGATAAATGATAGGTGATATGGATACAAGAACTTGAAATTGGTTAAGGACTGCACAATGTTGTTAGTTTGTATCAAGCCAACTTGTTTGTTTTAATGCATCACTGACACCTGTCCCGCCTGCCATGGGAATCGTAAAGGGTGGGGGGTGGGGGGAAACGTGCAAAGGTCCATTGACCTTGGGTGGGATTTTCCAGTTTTGGGGCGAGCATAGCTAGAAAATTCTGTCAAGTGACACCGAAAATGCACAAGGAAGTGGTCCGCCTTGTATGGTGGTATAAATAAACCTAGGTCTTCCTAGCAGCTTGTGAGAGCTATGAATAGTACCAAATTAGTTTTCTGTGGGAGGGCCAAGCTTAGATCCTTGGTCGATACTGGTGGTGTGGGAGTGAGAAGTAAACCATTACAAATAATACTTGGCTGTGATTAGATAGGTAAGAATGAAATGACCTGAAAGCAGTCTTACCCAACTGTAGGATGGAGAGAGATGGTTGGACAAGTGTGCCGAAGGCAGAAGATAGATTCAGTAGAACAGAGAGGGATAGTTTGCCTTTGTCACAATGACATAAGATGTAATTTGGGACTTTAAGTGTTTTGGCACTGTGGCAGGGGAAATAACTAATCAGAAGGATTCAAGACATGAACTTCCAGGAAAGTTGGACACTGATTTGGGAGGTAGGTGACAACACCTTTAAGGACTTAGGAAAGAAAAGATACATTGAAGATGTGGCGATCGTTTACAAGGATGTTTGGGTCACATGCTGTTTTTCAATGAAGAAGGATTCTGTTTGGAAGCAGGCTGTCCCAACATTAGGAACAAGCAAAAGGCTTCTCTCTTCAATGATTCCACAAAATAGTTTTCATTTCATTTTTAGCATATATTATCAGCAAGTACTCATAGAATATGGACTTCACATTATTCAGCATTTGTTTTATGTAAATATCTTCTTCAGTTGCTGCAAGAGAAATTCAAATGGTCATATCAAAAGTGTGGCAGTGAAAGAGGACGCAGATGCCTTCACCAGATGATTTATAAATAATTAATGAGAAATCAGGAGATTTAAAAGCAGGGAGCGAAATTGAACTAATACTTTTTTCCCAAAGGCTTTTCCCCTTTTGATTTACTACCTCTGGTGCATTGCAATAACTCAGTTGTGCTTTTAATTTTGGCGGATGGTTTTTGATCCACTTTCAGTAACAGGGAGGTAAAAAGAAAAGTTGCTGCAAGAAACTTCAGGGAGCCATGAATGCATGTACCACATCCAGACTCTGCAGATCTGAGAGGAATGGCACCACTGATCACAGATGGGCTCCGTGCTCACAAAAATAGCAATATGTAGGCCTCACACGTGTCATGTTTTCTAAAGTGGATATCACCATAAATGCCTATCACAAGCATTTGATAGCAGCATCACCTAGAGCCATTTTTTGTGATAGATTTTTAAGTAAAAATGGATGAATACTTAGAGTGACAATTCCCATGTTCAGCTGCTGCAACTTGTGTGCTGTGCCAAGAGCTATAAATGACAGGGAAATAGGTGAACAGAGACATGCAATGCATTATGCATATCCTACAATTCTTTAAGACTCAGGCTCATACTGACCTCTGAATTTTAGCACCAAAAATTGAAGTAAAAAATAAATTATGGATTATTAGCAGATGGTGCCGATGTATTATTAATCCTTCATATTTAATGTTCCAATATTGCAAATCAAAACAAACATTAGGGAAAGTTACATTTTATTTAAAAAAAAATGTTTGTCAACACATTCTTAAAAGTTATTGATGAGCCTGTTGAGAACTCCACAACTGTCAAGATGAATGGAAAGGTTAATATTTAACTGCCAGGTTTGTGAATGAGAATAACAACAGCCAACAATCGTGAGCGATACAAGAGCAATCAATGCCATGAGGCTTTTTTTGCTTGAGTTTGGGTGTAATAACAATTACCAATACATTACAGTGTTGAAGGAAGAAAGGAAGTTGAACAAATTATCAGCCTGTAACTGAAGTATACCCCTCCTACTCCACCAAGACCTCTAAGGATGGTTAACTATCTGCAGGGCACCAGTGGTCAACTGGAGTTGAAAATTTTGCCATAAACCATATCAATAAGGTAACCGAATACCTCATACGACACGTCCTGCTTTATCCCTGTTGGCTGGAATCAGCAGTAGATTCACTATTTCAGCCAGAGAGCCAAATGTATATGATTTGTTTGTGAAGTTCTTCCAGTGATCTCTGGCTGTTGGCCATATTTACAGTCATGGAGCTGGCATTTGATATCCCTGTTCAGTTTTTGCAGAGTCTTTGAATCTTTGGATCATGCAGCACAAAGGGAGACTATTCAACCCATCATGCCTATGTCAAAAGAGTTATCCAATTGGTTCCACTCCTTTGGTCTTGTAGCTTGCAAATTGTTCCTTTTCAAGTGGATATTTAATTCTCCTTCAAAGTTTACTAGTTTCTTTGCCTCCATTGGCACTTCATATTTTACCAAGCATTTGAAAATTTGGAACACTTTTTTATCTGATAGAATTAATAGAATAGTCGTGTTTGCCTCCTAGTTTGCTTAGAAATTTGTCAGGTTCAATGTGGTTCTGTTGTTTTACCAAGTATTTCCCCAGTTGCAGAAAAGCTCTGATGGACTACCAAGTAATCAATTGTGAAATGCAGATGCCTGCACCCCTGAATAGCCCTGTATGATTTGTGTTCATCCCAGTGTCTCTGCCGCACTAGCCCCTGTCGTTTGCATGCTTTCTGATACATTACCTACTGAATCAATTGTGTGGGACTAGATGATAGCACAGAACTACCGCTGGAGGATTTGTCTAGATTGTTCCATTCCACATATTGGAGGTATGTTTTTAGTGAGCATAGAAAAGTGGACAGCATTTGAGGTCTTGGGAACTTTTCCTCAAAGTTTTCTGAAACAATTCTCCCATCAAGCTGAAGCCACATTTTAGAATTTTCACCTCAAGACTATACATACTGTACTTGTAGTGAGATCCAATGCAAATATTGCTACCATTGCAACATTATTGGGGTGACAAAATTACAAATAACTAAGCCATTTTCCAATGTGATCTGTAAGAAGAGAAATTACTCCTCAGTATCTCAATAATGATATTTATGATCTATCTGGCCTCCCTTTGAAATAGGTCCACATACAATTTAGTAAGGGTGCACAATATACTGGATATTCATTTTGTACCAACTGACTTCTCAGTCATATCTCTGCTGTTCCTTCCTCACCAATAATGAGTGCTTCATTTTGTCATTTTATATTGCTACCCCTCCTCTATCTAGCTCGGCTAGTGTCTGTTGCTAGTTATGATGGTGATCAGTTGTGTCATTCTTCAAATGCAGTGCAATTTTTCTGCTATGTAAAGTTGAATAATGGCATCTTGTAATTGCACACAAATTGCACTTGGCACCATATGTTGGTCAAACATTGCATGAGGCACAAGTAGACTTGTCTCGTTGTGCTGTTGGAAAACTGTGATCCAGAGACCTGAACAGAGAAGGTGAGTTCAGAATTAAAGAATAGCCAATTGGCATGATATTTATCATCAGTTCTGTTCGATGTTCCAATTTCCTCAGGTCTAGTAGCTGTAATCGGTCCTCCTTGAACAAATCCACAATTATCATCTCATGTTATATCAATGATTTCTTTATGGTTTTGTTAAAATGGCAGCAAATCAGTTTGTGCCTTTTGTAATCCTGCAGAGGAATGTTAGATCCCTTGTGTTCTTGCAGCCTGAGTAGGCTAAACCATTATCTTATCTTGATGGTCTGTAACCAAGAACTTATTTAAAACCAGATTCTCACTGTGAACCAAATTTTAATTTTTTAAAAAAAATTGTGTTCTCCACAACACGCAACTTTCATTTTTAGCTAATAGTACCTTTGAAAAATAAATTCAAATTACTAGTTATTAACTGAAAAGACTGTACGAGCTTCATGTTTTAGAGGAAGAAAAGACTTTTACTGACAAAAGAAAAGGGACGGGTTCTATTAACTTGATACTATATCTCATTGGCACATATACTTCAAACCAAAATCCCAAACAGAGTACTTCTAATTTCAACCAGGAATCCCCTTTTAAATTACAGTTTCTTGTTTGTTCATTCGGTTTACCTGGAACAAAGTCAATGTGCATCTCAGCTCCCAGGAATTCACTTTAATTCTTTTTGGTTTTCGAGTCTGGTAATTACTTCAAAGACTTTCTTTCTTTGAGAATTTCCCTGTTGATATCTTCCACTAGCTTCACTAGGCAGATCTGGAAGACCCTAGTTTCAGGAGAGTCTTGGCTTTTCATTCTGAAACTCACTCTCACTCTCAGTTTCTGCTCAGCATCCCACGGAAACCCTTCTGATTTCTGCTGCTCATGTTCACTGCTCCTGGCATATTTCCATCTTCTCCATGCTGTTCGAACCATAAACTGACAGGTACAGCTAAAATATATCAAAAGAATAGAAACTTCCTAACTCCCACAGTCTATCTCCATTGCAGCGTGACAGATGATCCGTTCTCAAATAGAAATGCAAATAAATTATCTTTAAATTTAGATCTGCGCTTTGATATGGAAAATATATGGATAACTTAAAATCTTCCTTTGTTTACCAAGTGCTTTCAAACTCTTTAAGCCAAAATTCTCCCATCTAGTCTGCTGTGGGAATCATAGCATGTAAGACTGCAAATTCAGTGAACCATTCAAAGGTCCAGTAAGCTCAGGTGGGAATTTCCGGTTTTGGGGTGTGTGCAACCAGACAGTCCCATCCTTGATCTGGGGAAATTGCATGAATAACTCAAAACCCTCCCCCCCCATCTTAACTTCAAACCCTCTCCTGGGATACCTGGCCAATCCCAATCGTATTCTCATGGGATAACTTTTAACACTTCACATCATCTTTAACATGAGCCTTGTTTCGATCTGTAAACGTTCCAGGCCTGGCTACTCCCTTTCATTTATCCTAAATTTAAAAATTTCCATTTCCAAACTAAAAATAATCTAAAATGTATGATTTGTAACAACAGTCAGTTCTTGCTGTCAAAACATTATGGTTATAAAGTAGAAAATCTTCAAATCTTGTAAATTAACAGATAAGGCAGACCTGTAAAACTATATTAATCTTTTGCAGCTGATTAACAGCAAGGAACTCTTGTGAGTGGGTCACAAACATTTGTTAGGCTGTCATGGTTTGAGGAAAGTAAACCTCAAATGCTGAATTCAGAACTCATGTAAATCTCTGATATGCTTGAACTATGCTAGTTGTGCTGCATGCGATTTCAGTACTCTAATCCATGAATTTGCACATTCTGTTCTGTGACTTTGAGAGCATTGTTACATTAGCTGGTCAAGATGGAAGCAGGGTCGTAACTCCTGCATTAGAGGGAGAAAGCAGGCATCCAATACTGACAGTTGTCCAGTACCTTTGGTGTAAACTACCTCTGTGAGTATCAGAGGTTTGGCAGTTGCAACTCCCCTTCCCCCTTCCTGGTCAAGCACTGGATAATGATCATTATTCATTGTCTGATTATAATTTGCTGTTTGTTCATTATTTTCAGTTGATTAGTATTTCAGATTTGTGACCTTTGAGTGAATTCTTGGTGTGGAATTGTGACACATTGCATGAATCTGTATTCATTAGATACTAGACAGAGATGGCCAAACTGATTCATTTGATAGATTTCTGGCTACCACGAGAAAGATTACTTTCGTTCCTATCAGTTTAGACTCAAATAACTACAGGTCCCAGGGCTGAAAATACTACACCTGAACCATTCTGCTACAAAATTTTTTCCCTTCTCCATTGGTTCTTGGAATAGGATTTTGATTTTAAATGGTATCAGCAGTTCCATTTCTTGCAGAGCCCTTAATTTTTAGTTACATTTTCCCAGCAATTTTACCCCGGTAAAAGAATACTTAACAGTGATCTAAAGCAGAAAGATGCCAGTGAAAAGTGCTTTGATTAGAAAGACTCCGAAACTGTTTCACAATTAATTGAAGATGGACATTTGTTTTGGAAACATATTCACCTAATTTCCTATAGATTCATTGATGTGATAAGCTACCACCTCATGTTTGCTCAGCAAGCCCAGATCTTATTCGGAACTACAATGTTCAAAAATATTGTGAATGTTAATGCTGAAAATTCTTTGAAGTGTAAAATAAATTGTTTAAAATTCTGACTTGATTAAGAGCCTATTAACATGCATTTTAAATAGGTTGCAAATAAGAATTGATCCAATATGGACTTTCTAATGCAAAATAATAGATTTTGTTGACTGTGTAATCTGACATTTGCTCTTTGTTTTGTTAATTGTCATACTGTTGAGTGACAAGTTGATTTCTCTGAGGTAGTGGTGACTCGCGTCTGAAATATTAAATACCTCATCTAATGTTTCTGTTACACAAATACAAACAATTGCTTTATAAACATCACACCTATAAATGATGTTGCTAGAAGCCTGATTTTTGACATGGAAATTACTTTAACAGGTATCATAGAAAAAGCCTACAACAGTAGCTGTTATTATTGAAATGTCAGTCAAACTGTTTAATGGTGCATTAGTTTTAGCTGTTTCCCTGCATCTGATGTATCCACAGATCAACATAGCACATAAGTCACAAGATAAAAGTCTAAGTTCACTCATGTTCTAAGGACTTCACACATCAAGCCATTGAAATAGAGATGTGTCACTTGCTATCGTTCAGGATGAGTTTGAATTTGGCCATGTGGCAGCCCTTGATAATGTGCAATTTGTGGACATTTCACTCCAAGTCAATTCAATTGCCGGGGGAAGAAAAGAAAACCCAAGTGACAGCATTAGTGTCAAATCCATGGTCTAAATGAGGTTAAAAGACAGAAAATTGATGCAAACGCTCTCGCGATACAAATTCACGAATGGTAGCAAGCTGTTAACAAATGGGTGCAGCTTAACCTGCTGTCCCAATTCTTCAATCTCCATTTTATCCATGGTTCAATTATTCCAAAGCACAACATGAACAAAGATCAGCCATTTACCTCTACTTTCATAAAAGCCGCATGAGTAAACAATCAGCCTGTCTCCTTTTTCCAGGACGGAAACAATAAAATTCAGTAACGGTGATAGTAAATCTGATATATTTTGTCTGCATATCAAATATAATTCAAATGTTTACATTATATAACTGACAATTTTGTTCTAGTCGGTTTGCAATCCCTATGTTAGCATTTGAATGTTTTGCCATCAGAATCTGAAGCACTAAATGTTTGTTAGTTATTATGAGCCTGAATAGAATGCAGTTTTTGATCCCTACTTCGATCTAATCCCCCATCAAAACAGATCAAGAGAAAATAATACTCACCCTGATACTAAAAATGCAGTGGACTGAAAATCAAAGGTGTTCAATGCAAAAGCAAAAGGGAACTACAAGAGAAAATGCCATAAATGTAACATTAATGTAAAAATCCAGAAATGCAGTTACAAATATTTTCAACAAAAAAAATGGAAATTGTGCATTCACATTACTTAAAATAATTTTCAGGAACTTAATGAGTGTGTTGCAGAATTTATGTGAGAGGAATCTAAACATGAAGAATTATATGGCCAGGCAATATCTGGCAAAAGGAATCCAGCAAGAAACTGCCTTAAGGGCTAAATGTCCAATCCCCTGATTCCTGTTGGCACAGACTTTGCCAGTGAATACTGTTTGGAAGAACTACTCTATGTTCCTAACACATTACAACTGCTTCGTGTGTTACCAGTAATTTATGCAAAATTTATGGTTTTAGCAGTGTAAAACCTTGGTCAAAAATCTTGTGATAATAGGAAACCAGCTTTCACTGGGGTGCAGCAAATATTCAGTTCAAAGCATTTGTAGTCGTAACAACTGGATTATATTGCACTTCAGGATATCAATAGCATAATCTGCACAGAATCAATCCTATCTGCTTACCAATGCTGTTCTGTAACACTCTTTTATTCAGTAAACCTTTGCTGGTAGGTATAAATGTATGTGGAATTGGACAAAATAAGTCATACATTTATGTCTTCCAGTGAGATACTAAACAAACATGGTTTCCTCAGGCAGCACCTCAACTATGCAATTTACTGTTCCTCCTACTTAATGTCATCAGCAAACTTTGTTATACGACCCTGTTCCATCATCCGAGTCATTGGTACATATGGCAAAAACCTGAGGCCCCAGTGCAGATTCCTGCAGAATATCGTCTGTCAGATTCCACAAAATGGTTTTACCTCAGCTCTCTATGTCCTACTTACCAACTAATTATCAAACCATTTCCTTAAGTTATCTCTAGCTCCCATGCTTATCTCGCATTTGTAACCTTATCATTTACTGTTGTTTTTTGCAATGCTGGGATGCATAAATTGATTGTTCAGTTTGACTAGATACAGCAAAGGTAATAGTCCAAAAATTTTTTTTTTCAAAGGTTTGCTGGCTGGCCAGCATTTACTGTCTGTCCTTGGTTGCCCTTGGAGGGTAGTTGAGAGTCAACCACTTTGTTGTGGCTCTGGTGTCACATGTAGGTCAGATCAGGTAAGGATTTCCTTACCTAAAGGACATTAGTGGACTATATGGGTTTTTCCGACAATCAACAATGGTTTCATTAACATAAGTAGATTCTTAATTCCAGATTTTTTTTTATTGAATCCAAATTCCACCATTAGCCGTGGTAGGATTTGAACCAGGATCCCCAGAACATCTGCTGAGTTTCTGGATTAATAGTCCAGCAATAATACAAAGCCATCACCTCCCTTATCTATTGATTGATGACCTGATAATGAGAAAGGTATTAAATGCAGGTTTGAACTACTTTTTTCTTCTCACCTCTAATGGTGGATTAGGCACACAAGAACATGCTTAATCATAATCAGCTTTTCCTGCAACAGGTCATTAGCCTATCACCAGAGACTGTAGTTTGAGGAATGCCACAGTATGTCAAGCACTTCACTCTTACTGCCTGTCATCACCCACCTAATGAAGGAGCAGTGTTCCGAAAGCTCATGATACCAAATAAACTGGATTTTAAACTGGTGTGGTGAGGCTTCTTACTGTGCCTGTCATAGGGGCATTGGAAGAATTTACAGGTTGATAGTCATCCTGTTTGGCCATGTTATGAACACACCTTGCATGTCCATCAATCCAGGATTCAAATTCAGAGTTGCTGGTTCAGAGGCAGGAATGCTACCCACCACCACAAGACTCCTTGAGTATTTATTGACTCACAGTATTCTAAACAGGGTTATGCCCCTAATGACTTTAGGCTAACTGAACAGCAACTAAATATAAAGCCATAAAGAAGAACTGTTTGTTATATATAGCTATCCATCAATGACATAGTACCATAAGAAAAATCATAACTATGTCCTGTTCCAACTTTGTCAGCACAGCATTAATCCGCCCCTTTCTTTACTTTAATTTCCAAGATTTCAATCAGGCAGAATGTTTTAATTGAACAGCCAGATAGCCTACTTACAAGCAATGCTGCTGGAAAAACCCAATTAACACCTTGCAGCAGCTACACTGAACACAATGAACCAGGTAATTCGGGCCAGAATTCCAATTTTCAAATGTATAACTTGTATAATTGCCAGTGAGACAGTCACAGAAATTCCAACTGGAAAATGGACCATTTGGCCCAGCCACTATGTTGGTGCTTACCCTAGAACAAGAGCAGCAAACATCTGGGAACTCCAGTACCTGGAGGCCCCTTTCCAAGTCGCTCACCATCCTGACTTGGAAATATATTGCCGTTCCCTGCCAGTCATTGGATCAAAATCCTGAGACCCCCCCCCAGCAGTATTGTGGATGTACTTAAACTTAGGGACTGTAGTCTTTCAAGAAAGCAACTCACCACCATCTTATCAAGGGCAATTAGGGATGGTCAATAATTGCTAGCCTAGCCAGTGATGCTCACATCCTATAAAATCATAAAATCCCTACAGCTCAGAAGGACACCACTTGGCCTATCGAGCCTCCACTAACAACAATCTCACCTATCCCTTAAAGCCCATGTATTTATCCTCTTAATCCTGCTGACACTAAGGGCAATTTAGCATGGCCAATCAACCTAACCCACATATCTTTTGGACTGTGTAAAAAAGGTCTGTGTTAAAAAATCCTCTAGACAAGTACCGTCTGCCTGTTCCCATATCCTATTGTTTTCTGTTCTATCTAACAGGTTCTGCATCAGTCATTAACTTTAGTAATGTATTTATATCATAAAGCTTTGTGCTGTGTAACCACCAATGCAAAATCCATCAGACTTAAAGAGGCGCATTTGTGAAATAATATAAGGTTCTGACAATTAACATACAATGCATCAATCTGCTAATTTATTAAATATTTCTTTTGGGAAAAAGAATTAATCTCCATGAATATCTCATCAATTTCTCTCTTTATAACTTCTTTTGAGGCTGCACTTCAAATTAAAGTTTATTTGAAGTTTATTTATTAGTCACAAGTGAGGCTAACACTGAACAATGAAGTTACTGTGAAATTCCCCTAGTCACCACACTCTGGTGCTTATTTGGGTCAATGTACCTGACCAGCACATCTTTCAGATTGTGGGAGGAAACCGGAGCTGGCTGCACAAAGGCCTTGGCCTGTTCTGAACTTATTTAGCAAGGACAACTTAGGCTATGGTAGTTCAGTGCCTGCTATTCAACAGATGAGGCTTGTCACAAGGAACTCGTTAGTGATTTCCCATTCCTGAGTCCAAAAGACATCCGCTAGTAGATCTTGCTCAGCAAGGTTGCTTCATCTAGAGTGTCAAGACGGAAGGCAGGTCGGTGGGTTGAACATGGAATGGCAAGTGAGGTGCAGCATGGATGCTTTTAACTAGCATGCAGATTTTAGTGAGTGATGTGTGAGAGAACAGGAAGTCAGAGGAGGGACGTTAAGTGGAGTGTTCCAGTTACGATGCGCGTTGTTGCGTTCAGTTGAGTATCCACAAAATGTATGTTTGCCAAGTGCACAGTAGTCTGTTGCAGTGTATGCCAAGGCAAGTGCTGAGGTCTCGCAGCATCCCAAATAAATCCAGCAAGTTTGGTAAATTATTTCTGGAATTTTTTTTGCAGCAGCCTATTTGTAGATTACTGGGTCCCACACAAAGCAATGAAACAATGAACAAATAACACAGGCCACATTAATCTCTGTAGCTTCTAGATTTTGAGTACTGTGAGGCCTCTTAAACTTAAAAGTGTCATAAACTACACAACTGATGGTAAGTGTGCTTGGGCACCATCTTAATAAAGGAGTTAGCGTGCAACTACACTTCATGACTGCGAGCAGCATGCAGGGCAGGTAAATTGTGATGTCTGGCAGTGCGTCATGCAGATGTGACTCCAGTGCTGCTATTTTGGAGTTCTAAGCATCAGTCTTTTCCCTCCCTTAACTTTGTACTGCTGAACACCTGTTCAACAGCATGAAGAATTACTGCCTCTTGTCACTGATGTAATTTAAGTGGATCATCAAGGTTTGGTTGCTGGTTGATTTCTTCTGGCTGTTGCTGCAATTTGACGCGTTTGGACTGCTTTATCATTCTTAAAAGTTTCAGTCATCCAGAGAGAGTGATCTGGTTGGTAGTGATTATATGGTAACTTCAATATTTTTGGACAAACTAATTGCTTTCAGACATGTGTAGCCATGAGGACTTCCTCTTGGCATTGAGCATGACTGGGAGAATGAAACAAAACCATGCTGCTGGGAGAGAGGGGAGAAGGATAAGAAGAGGGGTTCTCAGCAATGTCCCTTCCCCCACAATGGCTAGCACTGCATTTTCCATTTGGGTTGAAACCGTGCAGGCGTGCCTTCTCCTTCTGATTACCATGCTCTCTTTAAAGAAAGAGGAAAGTGTATTGACAAACATTGTGCAACGTGAGTGATGTTGTTTGCTATTACTTGCTCAGATAATAGTTGCATCATTAATGAATTCAGGCAGTTCAGTTTGTCATCAATTAGAGCCTCACCTTAAATAAGACTGAGATAAAAACAGAAAATAATGACTTATTATGCTAAAGGTTTTTGTGTTAATAGTATGCACTCCTATCATAATCTAATAATGGGAATTACAATAATATGTTTTGTGTATGCCAACTCAATCATGATTTGTGTACTATTTGGATTATGCCAATATTTTTATGCCATGAAGCCATATTCTGTTATATTTCTTGTTAAAATATTCAATTATGTTTATTACTTGTTATAGCTATTATACATTCTGTTGGTGACTAGATAAGCTTAATTGAATCGTCATAAATTGGTTCATTGAGGATAATTTTAATGTATATTCCTGACCTTGCAAGGTTTCGTAAATTTCAAGATTGTGTACATGTTAACGATGATATATAACAATGAGATGTATGACAGCCTGACTCTTGTCAAGCATTTAAAACTAACCAGCAGGCAATTGGAAGTGTCTCTACCCAGTATAGTCAAGCAACTTTTAATTGCTACTCTTTTAAATGTACACAATCTGTTTTTTCATAACCTGTTTAAAAAGATAAATAATTAAATGCCCAATTAAATACCAGACTTGGTACAATGTTTGCACAGGATAATTTCTGTTTTGGAACTATTTATAAGCAGAATTTCTGTGTTGCAGCAGTTATTCAATTAAGCTTTGGAAGACTGAGAATAAACTTAATGCAATTCATGCTAATTTAAAAAGACTGAAGTAAATAGAAAATAATAAATGCATGGAAATAGTCAGCAGGTTGGGCAGCATCTGTGATTGCATGTTTGTGGTTTTTGCATTTGAGAACTTAAATGTATTTTTGTGTACATTTTTTTCTTATTAAAATACCCCATTAAAATGAGTGAATAAGAGGCAACACTATATTACAGGCTCAGGATAACTGAACAATTTCTATTTCTGTTTCTGACTGCAGTTTCATCATGAACTAGATCTTACAAATATGCAGACAATGTCAACAGGTTAACACATTTAGTAGAATTAAAATGATTGCAAAAAGAAAATCACTGACTGAGACTGTCAGTATATTTCTGAGACATGCGGATCAGAAAGTTACCAGTCCAGAACTTATCTATTACTTGTGCTGAATAAATTGATCTCAGGTAGTGTGCCAGTGACTGTACTTCTGACTGAAAAATGAAAATAAGCTCCTCCTGCTGGTCTTATTCAGTAGTTTCTTTCTGTCTTTAAAAGTGCATATTTATAGATATGTATGTTTGTGGTTGTTGATTGACTATCCAGTTCATGTGCAATAATTTTTTTACTGATTCAGATATCAGAAGATTGTTGGAACTATAGTGCCAGTTTGGTGATCCTGGCTAAAGTGCCAATTTGACTGCTGTGCAAAATCTAAATTGTGTCACTAACTAAATGATGATTAGGCCTTGCCAGATGCTGCAAACACTGTTTATGAATATCATGAGCATACACACTTGGCAGAGCTTGAACTTTGCAAAGGACTGCAAATCACAGCAAAAGGAATGTCTCTACTTGTCTTTTAAATCCCACCTTTAAAAAAAAAGGAAAAAAGTGCAAGAGGCATTTTAAAGATTCAGTAATAATCTTGAAATGTTTTTGGCTATTGTAAAATCTCCGCCTAGAAACAATTACCAGCTGTGAATAAAAGGAAAAAAAAATCCAAGTGCAGTCATGAAATGGTAGGCAAGAAAGAAGCAATGCTACCACAATGCTTGCTTGAGGGCATGTCAAATGGATCTGTTGTTGCACGAGTTGTAGAGTTATTCCTATTGGAACTACAGTGTAATGTCTTGAAATTGGTGGCTGGGCTTGTTGTATTGTGAAAAACTTGTAGAATATAGAAACAGACACTGGAGAAGTTCATCGTATCCAGAGGTACGCCATAGAATAGAACAGCCAAGATTCCATGGCAGTGTGTTCATTGTGTGTCCATGTCACACCCACGTGCATCATTAGACCAATACTTGTATCCCAAACATGTCCATAATGCTTTGGACATGCCTCATTACGTGCCTCATTACAATAAAGATGTGGAAGCTCCTCATTACAAGAAAGATGTAGAAGCTCCTCATTACAAGAAAGATGTGGAAGCTATTGAAAGGGTGCAGAGGAGATTTACAAGGATGATGCCTGGATTGGGTGGCATGCCTTATGAGGATAGATTGAGGGAACTCGGTCTTTTCTCCCAGGAGAGATGAAGGATGAGAGGTGACCTGATAGAGGTTTTTAAGATGTTGAGAGGTATAGATCGGGTGGATTCTCAGAGGCTATTTCCCAGGGTTGAAATGGTCGCTATGAGAGGACACAAGTTTAAGGTGCTGGGGAGTAGGTACAGAGGAGATGTCAGGGGTAAGTTTTTCACTCACAGGATGGTGGGTGAGTGGAATCGGCTGCCGGTGGTGGTGATGGAGGCGAAATTGTTCGTGTCTTTTAAGAGACTTCTGGATGAGTACATGGGATTTAATAGGATTGAGGGTTACAGGTAGGCCTAGTAGGTAGGGATATGATCAGCGCAACTTGTGGGCTGAAGGGCCTGTTTGTGCTGTTGTTTTTCTATGTTCTATGTTCTCTATAACCCAAGCTCGCAGACAAGATGCAATCCAGATATCTCCCATGGCTTCACATATCAAAATATCATAAATTTAATCACTTTCTGTTATTAAGGATGGACTTCAGTTTAGAACAAGTTACAGTTATGAGCAGCCAAGTTTACTTTCACAAGTGGACGAGTGCAGTGGAATTTGGCAACTGTTGAATTCTACACCATGAGAGAGAAGGTAAAAGTGCTGACTATGCTGCTGATGCATCGAACGCCTATGTAATGAAGCACATTAATTGATACTGCATTTCTAGCCAGGAATATAATGATTGTTGGCTACGATTACAGTACCAACTACCACTAATGATGTTCCTATGCTTCAAGTCCACTCTGGCATTCTTGCAGGTGGCAAAAGTCTGCATCAATAGCTTTTGCCTTGACCCTTGTCTTTGGCAGGTAGATTTTGTTTTATTCATTCATGGGAAATGGGTGTTGCTGGTTGGCCAGCATTTATTGCCCAACCCTTATTACCTATGTGAATGTGGTGGTGAACTGCCACCTTGAAATTTTACAGTCCACGTGCTGTGGGTGGACCCACAATGTCATTAGAGAGCGGCTCCAGGATTTTGACCCAATGATTGCGAGAACCGATTAAAATGCTTAAACAATGACAAGGTATAATTCTTAACTGCTAGCTATTTATGTTAGTTCCAATTGAAGCAATATCCCCATAAACAAACCCCTGCAGAATCAGTTAACAAGACACATATCGGGGGCGATTCTCCCATCGCGACTCGCAACTTTTCTGGTGGGTCAGGGTGGGAGATGTGCGTCGTTGGCCTTGTTCCGGGATTTGCACATGTGCGGTGAATGCATGTGCTTCTCCCACAGCCAGACAACAGTTGGAGACCAGACCAAGCTGGAAACCACAGGAAGACAGGTAAGTTATTTGAATTTTTTTAAAATGTATTTTAAATATATTTTCAATGCGATTATCGGGAACTTACTGATCCCGATTGAATCTCCCACCCCGTCAGGAATACTTCATTCCGGCAGGATTTAGAGTAGCTCCCCACATTTTGGGAACTAGCAGGAGACCCTGCCAGAATGTAGGGGGGCAGTCGGCCCCCCAGGGGGTTGGGGGGGGAGTATGATACCTCCTGGGCACAGGCACCTTGGCAGTGCCAGCCTGTGCCCCCAGCACTGACCCAGGGGCAAAGTGTCCATGCCGTGGGATACCTTGGCACTGCCTACAAGGCGTCAGGCAGTGCCAAGGGTGCAGGGCCTAATGTGGGTGGGGCCGATCGGTAGTGGTGTAGGGGGGATCCCACTGCCACTCTGCATGACAATCGATCTGGGATGGAGGGAGGACAGCAAGTGGGGTGGGCTTGGGGGTGTCCTGTTGGGGGACCTGCCTCCCGGGTTGGGGAGGTCTGACTGAGCTGGAGGGGGGCTGGACATCGGGGGTGCTCCAGGACTGGGAGGGTGGTTGTCTGAGCTGGCCCGGGAATTGTTGTGGGGGCTGCGATTGGGCTGTGGGGGCGGCTGCAGAGGCAGCACTGGAGGTTCCAGGCTGACCAGCAATTGAGCTGGCCAACAAACTGGGAGACAGACAGATCAGAGCCACTGTGCATGCGCAGAGTTCCAAAATTGTCAGTCTTTGGTCCTACTCCCCTGTGTTTTTAATGAGATTCATGATTGGGACCTCTGCAGTGCACAAAGTAGTGATCTAGAACAGTTCTCCTTCCAATTCAACACTTTTGGGAGAATTGCCCTAATTTTGTGAATTCCCAGTCCTCTAGCCTTTTAATCCCTCTGGGCAGAGATACACCTCTCATCTGACTCTTAAACAGCAGTCTCCAGAGAAAAACCTGTATTCACACAACAGAACTCCAGTGAGAGAAAGAAGGATAAAGCACCTCCTGCTTTTTGTAGACCGCTGGAGAGAGAGCCCTGTTTTCTATCAGGTCCCCAGACTTCAATTTCCAATAAGCGAAAGTGAGAGAGAGGAAAACTATAACTGCCTGTCTTTTCTCGCTATAAACGTAGCACCACCCAATATGATTTTCTTCTTGTCAATCAACCTAATCAAACCCTACTCTGAAAACCCCAGGAGACAACCCTACCATAACAAAACTGACTTATCCCAGATTAAAACAAACATACACCAATAATTAGGAACCATTAACCTTCTGTGTGCTCAACATGTGAGCCGTTGGCTGTAGACAGCACCCTTAATCAGAGTTGAAGTATAAAACATTCCCTTCAGGAGAAACATGACACAAAATACGTTCCTTCAAGATACAATATTGTTCCACAACTAAATATTACTCAGCTAGTTCCACTCCTCTAATTTCTCCCCATAGAAATTTGAATATTTTCTCTTCAGATAATTATCCAGTTCCCTTTTGAGTCTTCCTCTGTAATAACATTAAATACAATACAATCAGCAGAAAAATCACATCTACACAAAATGCATTGTGAACAATGATTTGGGGGTGTTTAATGGCGTTTTCGACAAGGTGGCAATTAGACTCAAGTCTATGTCTCAGTACAAAAGGTAGAACTTTTATTAAAACCAGAGATCAATGAGAAAAGTTGTCTCGATGGTCACATACAGAATATGTGAACCTCTCAGAGAAGTTCTGATGTTATCAGTAAAATACAGAAGTTATATATTTATCAGATATCAAACCCTCAACTAAATTAATACTTAACTTAGTACACACACATCAATATAAACCTCTGTCAAGTCCCTCAGCCAACTGCCTTGAACTTACCAGCATGATGGTATTTCATTCGCCCATAAAACCAGATGTTAACTCCCTTCTTGGTTAAAACTACTTCCCTCTTGCCTGGTTATGATGGACACTACCATAAGGGTCAAAATGGATGTTCTCACTGGTTCACTGCCAAGCTGAATAGACATGTGTTCCTGCTTCCATGGTCATATCTATTCTGCATTTGGGCAGTGACTGAACCTTTTCATTATTTTTGCAAAATGTGTTCCCTCATAAGAATCTTCCAGTTATGAGTTCTGCTAGCTAAAGGGTTCCCAGGCCTTTAGCTCTAAACTTTTTACTTTTCCCATCACACGTTTTGGTAGCTTGCATTGGTAAAAGTGTACAATCACAGTAAAATACTTGAAATACATTTAGAATACCAGCTTATCTGATTTAAAGTCTTAGTTACTTATTTAATTCTCTTACTGCATCTATATGTGAGTAAGTTATCATTTAACTCTTTACTGTCAGCTCTGCCCAGTGCCTATATACTGTCTCAAAACTAGGAGAAATGTAGAATAATTGCTTTCAGGGAGATTTATTAATTTTTATTCATGCGAGAGGCTGAGAAAAATAGCGTTTTGCTGCAGATTTAAAAACAATGTTTGCATGGTTCACACTGTTAGTTACAAAGTGAGGAGATGCTGTTTATTGAATATTTTTGTATTGTCAATCCCATGGCCTCATGTCCCAACACATTGAGCATAACCTGACCCAGTTTTTGTTTCCAAATTTGAATGAAGTGCCAGCCATCGTTGAACAGAACATAATCAGTTGAAGATGCTGACACAATGCAGGAGGCCATTTGTCATACAGTGAAAGCACTTAATGAAAACAAAACCTAGCTGGACTGGTTTTATCTGGCTTTATTCTGTATATAATTTAATGGCTTAAGTCAAATTAATTAATTAAAATCAAACAGGAGTTATGTCTTGCATACTCTAGCATCTCCAGCGACTTCAGGCAATCTACTTAAACAGCATTAAACTAAGTCATGCCACCTCACAAATAACTTATTGTATGAAATGCTTTCAGATATTGTGATAAAGTATGATAAAAATAGTACAGAATTTCTTAACACGTTCATTGCTATCTTCAAGGCTACTTTGGAATCAGGACAAAGTTCCACAGCACCTTAAGGATGCCACCATAATTACTATCTGGGAACAGAAAGGATCCAAACATGGATGTGACAATTACCAAGGAATAATTGCTTTCTCAATCACATGGATAATCCTCATCAGAATTCGATTAAACTGTCTACTAGACAGTGCAAAAGTGCAGAACGTAACATCAGGATCTATATATGCTGTTCACAGACCTAACTGAAGCTTCTGACAGTGTATGTGTCAACCTGGTTTATGGCATTTGCTCTCCAGGCTAGGATGTCTGAACCTATTTGTCAAAACCCTGTGCCTCCTGCATGATGACCTGTGTCGGACATGTTTGTGCTTATAGCGGCGTGATGTCACAAATGCTGGAATAGGTATTACAAATGCTGATTATTTACCGCTTGAGGTTTTCCTATTACTTGATGTGTGGCATGTACAGCAAAATTCAACCACATTCTTAAGCAGTCCAGGCCAAAAGAAGTGTTTTTGTATTTTTGCTTGAGTTTTCCTTATCCTTAAATGACCTCCTCCTGGAACCTCATGTACTTCCCATAATACTTACTTTCTATAACCATGGCCACTGTAATAGAAAGTAAGTATTGTGGGAAACACATGAGATTCCACTTTTGCACTGTCTAGTTGACAGTTTAATAGAATTCTGATAAGGATTATCAAAGTGATTGAGAAAACAATTATTCCTTGGTAATTGTCACATACATGTTTGGATCCTTTCTGCTCCTGGATAGTAACTGTGGTTAGCACTGCTGCTTCACAGCGCCAGGGACCCGGGTTTGAATCCCGGCTTGGGTCACTGTCTGTATAGAGTTTGCACGTTCTCCCTATGTCTGCGTGGGTTTCCTCCAGGTGCTCCAGTTTCCTCCCACAATCCAAAGATGCGGGTTAGGTTGATCGGCTGTCGTAAATTGCCCGGGATTGTGTAGGTTAGATGGATTAGCAAGGTAAATGTGTGGAGTTATGGGGATAGGAGATGGGGTGGGATTGTGGCTGGTGTAGACTCAATAGGCCGAATGGCCTCCCTCTGCACATTTTGATTGATCTATGAACCCACTGGCAAAGAACTTGATGAATTTCTGTGCATTTTTCATCTGTCTGAGTATGTAAAGGTCTCCATTTCCTCAGAAAGATATTGGCTCTAATGTAATAACACTCTGGTACGCACTCAAGTTCTCTTTCTGTGTATGCTTTCTGATTCAGCTGCTTTATCCTTGCATCTTTTGTAACTCTGCCAACCTGCCTGAAGTGAAGATACCTACCTCATTCTTTACCTTTTGTTCTTTATCAACCTTCTGATAATTGAACCTTAGCCTCATGGTCTTTATTCTTTGATTTCTCCCCCTCCAGTCTCACTCAACCTGTGGCTCTGTGATCTTGTTACCACACAGTTGGGAAACATCCGAGGATATGGTTCTTGCAACACCTCAGTTGTTTGACTTTCCACTGGCTTTTCAACCACAGCAGGCATTACTCCCACCTGTGATTCAGCTGTAATGTTATTCAGAATGAACTGTGCCCCTGAAAAATAAAATTTCTCTATTACTCTGACCACCACTTCAACGTTTGTCACTGGACTGTCTAATCTTAGCTTTCAGAATGGAACACTACTCCCTTCACCATTAATTCCGCATATTAATATCTTTTCTGACAATACTCCACGAGTAAACCTTACCCACTAAAATCAAATCTTTAAAATGATCTGACACCTGCTTATCAATCTTTGACAGGCTGTACGTTAGAATAGAATACCTTGCAGAAGGAGGCCATTTGGCCTATCAAATCTACACCAACCACAATTCCACCCAGGCCCTATTCCGTAATCCCACATTTTTATCCTGCTAAACCCCTGACACTTGGATCAATTTAGCATGGCCAATCAATCTAACCCACACGTCTTTGGACTGTGGGAGGAAACTGGAGCCACTGGAGGAAACCCACGCAGACACGGGGAGAATGTGCAAACTCCAGACAGACAGTGATCCAAGGCCGGAATTGAACCCGGGTCCCTGGCGCTGTGAGGATGCAGTGCTAACTACTGTGCCACCATACCACCCCTTTCGTTTGCAGCTCTTCATCTTCAACTATGGTTTCCCTTGTTAATTAAACAAACCCCACCGGCTTATCCTGTTTTTATCTGTCTATCTTCCCAGTACTTTTGTTAAGTCAACAAGCGCTGTTTCTTTGTGTATCGAACTTTATTACAATGGAAAACATTTAATAGTTCTTATTTTTCTTCCATCCTTATATATTTTTATAACCTGAGGCAAACTGTCTTTACAATCTCCAAGATCTCCTTTGCTTTAACTACCTGCAGATCTCTCCTTTCCCCAGTTTCAATCCCTCTCAAATTGAAACTGAGGTTGAAAACTAAATCTTGATCTATCAACTAATTCAAAATCATTTGCCATTTCTGCTGCTAGTCTTGCTGATGGAACCCTTTGCTCTTCTCTATGAGTTCTCACTACTTCAGGAAGTGAACTTTTAAATTCTTCCAGAATACCATTTTCCAAAGAGTGTCAAATGTTTGGTCTATTTTCAACGCTCTTATCCACCTATCAAAGTTACTTTGTTTAATTCTTTCAAACCCAGTATACGTCTGATCTGGATTCTCCCTTATGTTTCTAAACTTCTGTCTTTAGGCTTCTGATATGAGTTCATATCCACTTAAGATGGCTTTTTTCACCTCATAGTAATCCATAGATACCTCTTCTGAAAGTGATGCAAACACCTCATTAACTCTACCTACCAATTTTGTTTGAACCAACAATACACCCAAGGTCTGTGGCCATTTTAATGCTTCAGCTACTTTCTGAAATGAAACAATAAAAAGGCTTTTACATCCTTCTCATCTAGCCTTTATAGTGTTTGAAAATATTTAAACATATCGCCATTAGGCCTTTGACTAAGAAAGGTTACACCTTCCTCCTCGCGTTTCTCAATTTCTGCACCATTTTAAGCTGATATTCTCTTTCCGAAGTTCAAAGTCTCTCTTTCCTTTTCCTTTGGCATTGCCATTCTTTCTTCCTTGCCTCTAATTCAACCTGTCTCATTTCTTTAGCCTATTGCATTTGTAATTGAATAATTCTAAATCGCCATTCCCTTCAGCCCAGCAGTGCAAAGATTAGGATTCCTGCCTGAAATCAACAAACTTACTGGAGACTGAACCTGAACTTTCTCTCTATTCAGCACAACCTTGCCCTGCTCTCACTCAGCAGGGAAGTATGCTCAAAGGTGAGTATGGATCTGAAATGTTGCAGCAACATTTGTGCTGGATTCCTGACCTATGTTTCATTCAAGCATGGTGCTCTGCAGGGAATTTTGGATTAGTGATTTTCTTTCTTGTAAGCCTTACTGCCTTTTACCTCTAAGTGGGGGAGCTGTTCAATCATTTAATCTTCATTTGCAATTGTCAAAAGCAGATTTTGTTTCTGATTTTTAGAAGATCAATCAATTTATAGCAAAGGTTTCTTGCTTACGTGTATCGCTTCCTACTGAGCGTAGCAGTGAAGACTAATTCAAATATCTGTTTGCCTGAAGGGCCAGTTTAGCATCAGTGCAATCAAGTACTTCAGTCAATAGCTGTAGTGTCTAAAAGACATAAAGGATAGCTTGATGCAAAAGTCAGACATAGAATAAAGCCAGGCATTGTAGCAGCGTCCTAATGATTGACAGTTCTATTGCTGAGTGGCAGTTGGGAGAAAGGGAAAAAGGGTTCCCGGTAAATGGATTGGATTGGTTACAGTCGCAATGGTGCTCTAAGGCAGCAGCTTTTTAAATAAAATTTGCTGATGGTTTATTTCTCTTCACCTTGTTTTTCGAAATGTCATTCCTGGAGAAGCACAACAATAGATGGCACCGCAGTCAGCGAATCATTATGGTAATCATTAACTTTTTATCAGCCACATTGCATCTGCTGTTCTGTCAGTATCTGTGTGTGCAACAAAACAACATTTAATCAGTTTGGCCATCTCAACAGTTAGCGGTTAAAGTACTGCGCTGTCAGCAATAAACTGAAAAATATAAGCAGAAATGGCAAGATTGTTGGTTATGTGTAATTGCTGATAAGAATTGTTGCCTCTTACCAGGCCCAAACTAAATGGGAGAGGCAGGGCAGGATTTGGGAATCATAGTCTCAGGAATGATTTTGTAATTTCTCATTCTCCAAAATTACAACAAATAGATTTAAATCCACGGGCGGTGTGCTCCTAATTTCTCAACATAAACTGTTCCCCACTCACCAGCAACATGAACTTAACCTTGTGTATTGTTTACTATTTGTGAAAAATAATTGCAAATCTTAACCAACTTCTCCGTATTAGAAAGCACAGAAATAATTATGGGCAAGGAGAAGGAAACAGATGTGAATTATTTAGAATATAAAACTAAACCTTTATTTTGTTGGATTGGACCCAGAAGTTATTAGGCAAATGTTTGAGTGGGTAAAATGAGTGTGCAAAAATGCATCCATTCCAGCTATTGGAAGTTAAACAAAACTCTTTTTTTGAATTATCCAATTTGTTAATTTCTATCAAATAATTTTTATAGGTGCTCAATTTACAAGATAATTTTTAACTTTTTATTGAAGGCCTACTTCACTGTACTTTTATTAACATCATTATTCATGAATTTTGATGTTGAATCATATAACACATACAACAAAATATCAGAGAATAAACAACAATGGAATGCATTTTCCTTATTCTTTCTTTGGATGTGAACATCACTGGTAGTTGTTGCCCATCCCTAAATTGCCTTTGAAAAAGTGCCGACAAACCGCAGCAGTCCATTTGGGTGTAGGTACTCTCGCAGTGTTAGGGAGTTCCAGGATTTTGACCCAATAATAGTGAAAGAACAGTGACATCATTCCAGATCAGAATGGCATGTGGCTCGGCGGAAAGCTTTGCAGATGATATTGTCTGCTCCCCTTGGCCTTCTCGGTTGTAGAGGTTGCGGATTTGAAAGTTGTTGTCCAAAGAGCCTTGGCAAAATCTGTGATGCATCTTGTGGTGGCACATACTGCTGTCACTTTATGCTGATGATGGAGTGAATATTTAAGGTTGCCAATCAAGATGGTTGCTTTGTTCCAAATGTTGCTGAGCTTCTTTAATGTTATTAGAGTTGTACTCATCCAGGCAAGTGGAAAGTATCCCACCATGCACCTGTGTTGTATCTTGTAGGTAGTTTTATCGTCCTTGGCCATATCCTGTGTCATGGGAGGTGTCTGAGTTAATGACCAATAATGTTTTGTTTAAAGTAGATAACATTTGAGATTCAAGATCTTCACTGAGCGAATAAAACTACAAGATTGCATGGGTTTTGAACAAGCAAAAATAAACTTCACTATACAAGTTCAGAAAGCTAAGACAATTTACATTATCTATCTTGTATTCTAACATTCAGGGTATGTAAATTAATAGGTGCATTGTGACTGGACACACTACACTCCACAATAGAAGACAGATGAGAATAAAACAGATTCCACGAGTTTCTTAACAACTCACTCAAACGTTTGTCAAATTGTGAGCCATCCAATCTCACTAAAACATTATCTTTCTCATGATAGTTTCCAATCTCCAATTTTAAAGAATTTGCCTTGGAATTCTCTGCAAAAGTTGCTCCCACTCAAATGGCATCAACAACAACTCACCTTGCAGGTTTTCAGTTTCACCTTTTGAGATTCCTTTCCCCTGGATCTCTGCATACATTCGGGCTTCACCTTCCAAGCACAATTTCAGATCTTCGGCCATACCAAGAGAGACATCACTGCTCTAAAGGGGTACCTTTTCTCTAGCATCCTCTAGCATTGAGTCACCAACCTTCAGTTGCCTTCTTAGATATTCAGGGCTCTTTTCCTGCCCATCTCTCTCGAAGTTCACACCTTGCTCTATTACCCTGCTCCTTTCTATCAACTCTGCTTAAGGGACTCTTTCTGCCCCTGGCTTTGCCCTTTACCTGAGACTTCCTTTTGGGACCTCTCCATGTCCCCATCGTGTGCCCTAATCCCTGGGACACTGGCAAGGTAACCTGCCTCTTTGCACCATTTTCTCTTTTCCCTTCAGCTCCGGGACGCAGGACCGATAACCCGGCCTGAGGAATTTTTTAAAAACAGCTGAACTGCATGTGAGGCCAGTTTCTGGCAGTACATTCACAGGAGACCTGAGATACGTTGGGAACCAGAGTTCCGAATCTAAGAAGTTAAGTATTTGAATTTCATCACAACAGTGCGTGGGCTTTGGGGAGTCTAAAGTTAAGTGGAAACGAGCCTAGCCTTCCCAATTTCTTCTCATATCTCACTCATTCCAGGTATCAATCTAGTAAACCTCTTCTGAACCACCTCCAATGCATTCACCAGAACAAGTAGTCAAGGCTGACCTAAAATTAGGTTGCAACTACATCCTTGTTTCATGAAAAAAGTGAATTTCATGTCACCTGCAGCAGTCCAAAGGACAGTTCGAGATTGGTAGCGCATGATGTTGGGGACAGGGAAGTCAGCAGACATGAGAAATGCTCTTGCTTCGTCTTCTAGCACCACTGTATTTTTTAAAGAAACCATTTAATATTATGGAAGCTGCTGAAAAACAGTGAAGTAGCAGATTGTTTTTAACCAATGTTAGCTCCCTAATTTACATGTTCATTGTTTAAAGTTTAAGTTTATTTATTAGTTACAAGTAAGTATACATTAGCACTGCAATGAAGTTACTGTGAAATTCCTCTAGTCACCACACTCCAGCACCCCTTCGGGTCAAACCACCTAACCAGCACATCTTTCAGACTCACATCTCAGACTCTCATTTCAGAGTCACAGCTTTGTTACCTAGAAAAGAAAAATGGGATCTATGAACTTGGCTCTGGGATTAATTTACCAGATTGATACCTGGAATGAGCGAGTTATCTTATGAGAATAAATTGGAAAGGCCAGCCTCGTTTCCACAAGAGTTTAGAAGAGTGAGGGTGACTTGACTGAAGTATACAAGATCCTGAACAGTATTAACAAAGTGGGCATTGAAATGATGTTTCCTCTCATGAGTGAGTCCAGAACTCGAGGCATTGTTTGAAAATTAGGGATCACTCTTAAAAGACAGAGACCAAGAGAATTTTTTTCTCTGAGGGTTAATCATTGACTAGAAACTTATCCAGTTTCTAGTCCAGGTGTATAAATAAAGTGGCTAATTAGTTTGTCTCTGCAGATTAGTTTTCGGGTCTCCCACTACCAAACTGGTATCCTTTGCTCCTATTTCATGCCTATAAAAGACATAATGTATACCAATTTCTACCTCTGTCCCATTTGGGTTCATACAAATCTGTGTAATATTCAGTCACACACATAACACTTCTTCTTCTATCCTTAGTTACATTTATCCTATTGATTTGTCATGAAAATATTAGATCACATTTCTTTTAACTTCCTTACGAGAAAATTAATTTAAAAATCTTTTTCAAATATCCCAATATTTGTTTATTTCTCAAGGGTGATTGTTTCAGGGCTTAACATTTCCTTGTATGCATATATTTTATGATATATGTTTGTCATTATTTCTTTCGATTTGATATTTGTTTTCACATGATTTATTTAATAAACCCCTGGTTTCTCTCATTGTGGAGTACCAGGATCAGAGCAATGCTTTCTACTCCCACAATGCTCACTCACTGAGTTTGGCTTGTATTTATACACTTCGTGCCAATCTGTTATTCAGAATCTGTTCATGTCTGACAGCACTTTTTAACATTGCCTGGTTGCTGCTTTGACTGAAAATGCTGAAGAGAAATTTGTGCTTGTATATCCCAGATGTTCTAGGTAAATAAATAAAATGTCCAAGAAGTGTGAAAGAACTCTGTTGTAGTCAAGCAACATGTAACTGTCGTGAGAAAGTTCTTTCTGGCGAGTTAGTGAGTTGATATTTCACGATGGAGTAAGCTTGCCTACATTACAACAGCAACTGCACTTCATTGGCTGCAAAGAATCTTGGGAACATCCTAAGGTTGTAAAAGTTGCTCAATAAATCAAACTCTTCCTTAGCATTTCACTTTTTTTATTCACTTTTGTAGGGTAAACAATGTTTGACATAATAAATGAGTGTATATAATATCATTGTATTGGGGATGGAATGGGAGAGGGTGCAGGGAGGGTGGCTGCTGAGCAGTGTAGTGTTGGGGGGCTGCTGAGCAGAGAAGTGTTGGGGTGCGGGGAGGGGACTGAACAGAGCAGTGTTGTCAGGGGAAGGGGCTAGTGTGCAGGATGCTGTGTGGAGCAGTGCCGGTGAGGTGGGGGGCAGGATGCTGAGCGGAGCAGTGTTTGAGGGGTGGGGGGGGGGGGGGGTTGAGCAGAAGAGCATTTGACATGGGTGCTGGAGAGAGGACTGTCCAGAAGCAATGAAAATATTAGTATGTGATCCTACATTAAACCTCATACAATCTCATTTTCCTTGACTAGAGGAAGAATTTCAGGATCTCATTCTTTTATTTAGCAGACAAAGCACAACACACTCTCCATTAGTTGGGATCATTTCTAGTATTAGAGAGGTGGTTGTAGTTGTTGGAGGTAAATCATCTCAATCGCACAACATCACTGCAGGAATTCCTTAGAGTCATTTCCTAAGCCCAACCAATTTTAGCTGCTTCATCAATGACTTTCCTACCATTATCATTTCCAATGCCTAAACTGATGCTTGGGTGGTCTGTCTGGTTTCAGTCCTAATTTTTTGCCTAGCCTGCTATAAATTGCAATACAGCTCAGCCCAAGACTGCTGTTATGCAATTTTGAGCAAATTTCACTGTTAGGCATTGTGCGATAAGAGAAAAATAAATTCTGAGTAAGGAGATTGGGAGAGAATTGTGAATACTACTTGGCTAGCCTCAATAGTTTAAAGCCCATTTCTAAAAGTCTAAAACATATTCTATTGCTTCTGTACACTTAGAATATCGGTGGTTTATGTTGCTGCAGCTGAATGGTTGTGCAGGTGTAACTTGACACATTGAGCAAGGTTTGTTCCTCTGGACAAATGTCTCAAGTAAATGGTTCAATATGTCAAATCTCAAGCTTTGTCCACAAATTAACAGTGTGACGTTGTTTGCAATAGAAAAGCAAAATACTGTGGATGATGGAAATCTGTCAATTAGACACTTTCTAGCTTTCCAGACTCAACATTGGGCTCAGTTGTTGCACATTGCAACCTCTGCCCTCAGACATGTTTCCATTTCTTTTACTGGTTTTGGTTTCTCTCCTGACTTGTTATGATTTTTATGGCTTTGCCTTTCGCATCTACCTCCACTAAACATATCTTTTGTTTCCTTGGATATTGCAATACCACTCCCTTTGACCTTACATCATCAACCCCTTTGACTGACAGAAGGCAGAGAGAGGGGATGAAGCGGTCTTCTTCAGGATGGCAGCTGGTGACTAGTGGTGTGCCTCGGGTCAGTGCCGGGACCATAACTTACACAATATATATTAACGATTTGGAGGAAGGAACTGAAGGCTCTGTTGCTAAGTTTGCAGGTGATACAAAGATATGTAGAGGGATGGATAGTATTGAGGAAGCAGGGGGACTGCAGAAGGACTTGGGCAGGTTAGGAGAGTGGCAGATGGAATACATTGTGGAGAAGCCTGAGGTTATGCACTTTGGAAAGAGGAATGGAGGCATAGACTATTTTCTAAATGGGAAAATGCTTTGGAAATCAGAAACACAAAGGGACTTGGGAGTCATTGTTCAAGGTTAACGTGCAGGTCCAGTCGGCAGTTAGGAAGGCAAATGCAATGTTAGCATTCATGTCGAGAGGGCTAGAATACAAGAGCAAGGATGTACTTCTAAGGCTGCATAAGGCTCTGGTCAGACCCCATTTAGAGTTTTGGGTCCTGTATTTAAGGAAGGATGTGCTGGCCTTGGAAAGAGTCCGGAGAAGGTTCCCAAGAATGATCCCTGGAATGAAGAGCTTGTTGTATGAGGAACGATTGAGGATTCTGGGTTAGTACTTATTGGAGTTTAAAAGGATGACGGGGATCTTATTGAAACTTATAGGATACTGTGAGGTCTGGATACTGTGAGACATGGAGAGGATGTTTCCACTAGTAGGAGAAACTAGAACCAGAGGGCGCCACCTCAGGCTAAAGGGACAATCCTTTAAAACAGAGACGACAAGGAATTTCTTCAGCCAGAGGGTGAACCTGTGGAACTCTTTCCCACAGAAGGCTGTAGAGGCCAGGTCATTGACTGTCTTTAAGACAAAGATAGTTAGGTTTTTGATTGATGAGGGGATTAGTGGTTTTGGGGAAAAGGCAGGAGAATGGGGATGAGAAAAAAATCAGCTGTGATTGAATGGTGGAGCAGACTTGATGGACTGAATGGCCTAATTCTGCTCCTATGCCTTATGGTTTTATTTAATCTCCCCTGTCTTCTACCACATCCTTTCATTTCCCATCCCCTCTTTCTGTGCCTCTGTAGGTGCTGCCAGATCTGCTGAGTGCTTTCATCATTTTCATCAATGTTGCTTTTTCTTTCAGCGATGTGGGTGTTGCTGGCAGATCCAGCATTTGTTGCCAATTCCTAATTACCCTTGAGAAAATTGTAATGAGCTGCCACCTTGAACCACTGCAGTCCATCTGGTGCGGGTGCTGCTATGGGGATCTTAAAAGGAGTTCCAGGATTTTGGCCCAGATATAGCGATGGAATAGCAATATGTTTCCAAGTTAGTAAATTATGTGGCTTGGAGGAGAACCTAGAGGTGACGGTGTTCTCATTCTCCTGTTAGCCTTGTCCTCCTATGTGGTAGAATTAGTGAGTTTGGAAGGTGTGGTTGAGAGAGGCTTGATGAGTTGCTAGGTTATGTATACACACTGCTGCCACCGTGCAGCAACGTTAAAAGGAGTAAATGTTACAGTTGGTGCATGGGGTGCAATCGAGCGGGCCGCTTTCTAGTTGTTTGATGTTCATAAAAGCTGCTGTTTTTCTGTGCCCCAATACCACTGAACATCCTTTGCAGTGAGCTTGCAGAGAGTTTCACACTCTGATGACAAATTAAGGGAGAACTTAATTAGATTGTTCACAAGTCCTGCAAAACATTGAACCACCTTCACACCTGTTGGTTGCTACATCTCTGATGCAACTTGCACCTAGTCAGGATCCAGACAAAGTGCTTTTGATGCCAGCACATGACCTGTGTACCCATCTTTAGCCATATTCAGTTACAGTTCTTTTTACAGCTTCAGTTTCATCTTGTGAATTCTCTAGTAGTCTCACTAGATTTTGATCATGGTTGCAATGGCTTCTCCTTTTGCATCTCCACATACACAGACTGCAGATCATCTGTGATTACTTCTACTCCTGGAAGATCATTGACTTTCCTATGCTGTTTGCATTGATACTCTTTTGGAGGCATAGAAATGCCAAACAGAATGTGCAACCATCTGTACCTTAGTTGTCAGAAAACTGCTGTTTTCATCCAACGGCACTTGCCAAGTATCCATCCTTTGCATATAGGGCATTAAAAATCTTTGCCTTGGCAAGTTACAAGAACATTTTTTCATTGGTTGGCATGAGGTTGTGGGACCTCTTAGAAGTTTTATTAATGTCCTTTGGACCTTTGCACACACTCAGCTTTCCCTTTTTTTTTCACTGCCACCATACTGCTAATCCAGTTTGCAGGAGTTGTCACTTTCTTATTCATTCCCATCTTTTTGAGTCCCTCCATCATGTGCTTCAGGGTGAACTTGAGGACAGCCAGAACTCTCCTCGAAAAATCCTGAGTTGGTCTCAACTCTCATCTACTTTAAAGATGATATTCACCAGGAAGACATGCAAGACCTGCAAAATCTGTGAAAACAGATTTGTAACTTGTCAGGATCTGTTCATCAGTCAGTGATATCACGCAAAATAGTTAAAATCTGTTTTGTTACATGGAGGATTAGAACATAAGAACATAAGAGATAGGAGCAGGAGTAGACCACCTAGCCCTTCGAGTCTGCTCTGCCATTCAATAAGATCATGGCTGATCTGAAGTGGATCAGTTCCACTTTCCCGCTTTCCCCCCATAACCCTTAATTCCCTTGTCTGTCAAAAACCTATCTACCCGTGACTTAAATATATTTAGTGAGGTAGCCTCCACCACTTCAACGGGCAGAGAATTCCAGAGATTCACCACCCTTTGAGTGAAGAAGTTCCTCCTCAACTCCGTTCTAAACTGCCCCCCCGCCCTTATCTTGAGGCTGTGCCCTCTAGTCCTGCTGTCCTTCCTGAGCGGGAAGAATCTCTCTACCTCTACCCCATCCATCCCTTTCATTATCTTATATGTCTCTATAAGATCCCCCCTCATCCTTCTAAACTCCAACGAGTACAGACCCAGTCTATTTAGTCTCTCTTCATAGTTCAACCCCCTCATCTCCGGTATCAGCCTAGTGAATGTCCTCTGCGTTCCCTCCAAGGCCAAAATATCCTTGCGCAAGTGCAGTGACCAAAACTGCACACAGTACTCCAGCTGCGGCCTCACCAGTGCCCTATACAGTTGCAGCAAGACCTCCCTGCTTTTATATTCTATCCCCCTCGCTATAAAGGCCAGCATCCCATTCGCCTTCTTGATCACCAGCTGCACCTGCAGACTGGGTTTTTGCGACTCATGCACAAGGACCCCCAGGTCCCTCTGCACCGTAGCATGCTGCAGCTTTTCGCCCTTTAAATAGTAATCCCTCCTACTATTATTTCTGCCAAAGTGGATAACCTCACACTTGCTAACATTGTACTCCATCTGCCAGGTCCTCACCTACTCGCTCAGCCTATCCAGATCCCTCTGCAGACTTTCCATACCCGCCACGCAATTTGCTTTGTGTCATCAGCAAATTTCGTCACCCTACACTCAGCCCCCTCCTCCAGATCATCTATATAAATGGTAAATAGCTGAACCCCAGCACCGATCCCTGCGGCACTCCACTAGTCACCAACCACTAATCAGAATAGCACCCATTGATACCAACTCTCTACTTCCTATTAGACAACCAATCCTCTATCCACGCTTACACCTTACCCCCAACTCCGTGCACCCTAACCTTCTGTAGCAACCTTTTATGACGCACCTTATCAAACGCCTTTTGAAAATCTAGAAACACCACATCCACCGGTTCCCCTCTGTCTACTGCACTAGTCACATCCTCATAGAAATCCAATAAATTTGTCAAACACGACTTCCCCTTAACGAATCCATGCTGCGCCTGCTCTATCAAACCATTCCTTTCTAGGTGCCTCGCTATTTCTTCTTTGATGACAGATTCAAGCATTTTTCCAACTACAGACGTTAAACTAACTGGCCTGTAATTCCCTGCCTTTTGTCTGCTACCTTTTTTAAACAGCGGCATAACACTAGCCGTTTTCCAGTCTTCTGGCACTTCCCCGGAATCCAGTGAATTTTGGTAAATAATCACCGAGGCATCCACTATCACCTCTGCCATTTCCTTCAGAACCCTGGGATGCATTCCATTCGGTCCTGGGGACTTGTCCGCCTTCAGTCCCATTAGTCTATCAAGCACTACCTCTCTAGTGACAGTAATCGCATTCAGGCCTTCAACTCCTACCATCCTTCTATCTTTAATACCCGGCAAACGATTTGTCGTGTCCTCCTCTGTGAAGACCAAGGCAAAAAACTTATTTAAAGCCTCAGCCATTTCCTCATCTCCCACCACTAAATCCCCCCTCTCATCCTCTAAGTGTCTAACATTCACTCTAGCCAGCCGCCTCTTCTTTATATATTTGTAAAAACTCTTACTGTCCTTTTTTATATTTAGTGCTAGTTTAGCTTCATAGTCTATCCTTCCTTTCTTTATCAACTTCTTAGTCATTCTTTGTTGATTTTTAAACCTTTCCCAATCTTCTAATCGCCCAGTACTTTTAGCCACTCTGAATGCATCAGCTTTTAATTTAATACTCTCCTTAATTTCCTTCAATAGCCACGGCTGGTTATCCCTTCTCCTACATTCCTTCTTTACCATCAGAATATATTTCTGCTGAGTACCGAAAAAGATCTCCTTAAAAATCCTCCACTATTCCTCAGCCGTCCTACCAACCTATCTGCGCCCTCAATCTACATTTGCCAATTCCTCTTTCATCCTATCGTACTCCCCTCTGTTCAACCAGAGGACACAGGTTCGGGACCCTACTTTTTCATCCTCCATCTGCATCAAAAACTCAACCATACAATGATCGTTTGTCCCAAGAGGATCCCACACAATAAGATCCCTAATTCTACCTGCCTCGTTACACAACACCAGATCTAAGATAGCTCACTCCCTCGTAGGTTCTGTCACACACTGTTCAAGGAAACTATCCCGACAGCATTCCAAGAACTCTTCCTCAAGCCCACCACGTCCGACTTGGGTCAACCAATCAATATGCAGATTAAAATCTCCCATAATTATCACCGTTCCATTTCTGCACGCATCATTTATTTACTTGTTTATAGCCCGCCCCACCTCTAAGTTATTATTTGGGGACCTATAGACCATACCCACCAGCACTCAAAGCTTTTGACTTGTTTCACCTGTGATCAGAGGATGGTGCTGAGTCTCTATTATCAGTAACTATAAAATTTATTTCTATTGCATTGAATCTCAGCCTTCTTTCTTTCTTGGGTGTGTGTTATTACGTAATAGAGCCTCAATTTCACCTTCGGCTTAATTTTTCAGTCACTGTTTTGAGCAACTTCACGCAGGTTTTGAAGCCCATGATGTTCACAGCACCAGTGTCTATCTGGTGCTTCAAATTAATTTGATGCTCTGCTTCTGCTCTCCTACTGATAATCGTAATCCATTATTGTTATCTTGATATTTGATGGTTCCAACCTGTTCTAAGGTGACCCTTCGGAATCATCTCTCTAGCAATCATCTTTATTGCTTTGACAAAGGGTCATCTGCACTCAAAATGTCAGCTCTTTTCTCTCCTTACAGATGTTGCCAGACCTGCGGAGTTTTCCAGTGTTTTCAATTTTGGTTTCAGATTCCAGCATCTGCAGTAATTTGCTTTTAACCATCCTTATTGGCTTGTTTTTCTTCTTTCCAACAAAACACTTGCATGCAAACTGTTTAACCTTTCTGAGTTTAGGTCACTATTTTCCGCATGCTGACCAAGCTTCATTTTGTGTTGTGTTCTCACAATATTTACACTCAGTTCTCTGGCTTTGATTTTTCTGCTGGCCTTTCTGCATTTAGTTCTTCCTGACCTCCTTTATCTTGTGTGTGGGAGACCTGAACTACCTCTCTGCAATTTTCCCACTGGTACACTTCAACTGGTAATTAATCACTTCAAAGCTTCTGCCCATGTTGATAGCTTTCTTGAGAATAAGTTTTCTTTCTCTCAGCAGACGGTCTTTCTCGGTGGGATTTCTTGTTCCTAAGTCGATCCTATCTCTGTTCAGATCATGGTTCAGATGCTTAAACTATTCTCAAAGTTCTGCTGGACATCTGAGTCACATGTTAATCAGTATTCTCCATCTCTTCCTGAGCTGATCACACAATGTTCCTATAGGTCATTAGCTTGCAGAGGGTTCAAAATAGGTCTCCAGAAATTTACAAGACTAGCTTTTCTGCTCCTCAGTAGGGTCCAAGGGATAGTACAGCTAGCAGCATTCTTTCCTCAGCACTGATAAGAGCCACTACTCTTATTGTTCAGATTTCTTGTCTAACTCTGTGGCAATTTCATAGTCTGCCATTGAGACTGAAAGAATTTCTTACTCTCAAAACTACCTTTTCCATAGGAACTAGTACAGGAATATTCAAAGTCATACTGATTCATCCAGTAGACAATATCCTGCACAAAGTTGCAGACTGAAGTTTTAATTGTGTGCTATTACAGAAGCTGACTCTCTTACAGCTATCAAAATCCACTCATTCAGCTGTACGCTCCTGACATCGCGTTTCATGTGGTAGTAAAATGGCTTTTACCAGATCCTTTACTTACACAGGAATCACTTCAGGCATCATTACAATGTCAAGCCACAGTACCCACAAGGCAGCCGTGCACAAAGACATTTCTCCAAACAATTGATCTATGAGGCAAGTAAATGCGCTCAACAAAAACAGAAAA
Source organism: Carcharhinus amblyrhynchos (assembly GCF_965287045.1). NCBI lineage: Eukaryota > Metazoa > Chordata > Chondrichthyes > Carcharhiniformes > Carcharhinidae > Carcharhinus > Carcharhinus amblyrhynchos. The sequence goes on from NC_137340.1 coordinate 37,132,493, forward strand.
TGCTGGAAAATCTCAGCAGGTCTGACATCATCTGTGAAGAGAGTACAGAGCCATTGTTTCGAGTCTGGATAACCCTTTGTCAGAGCCCTCTTCCTCCTCTGTGTCAGCGAGCTTACTCCATGGCTATGACTAGTGCCCACAGCTGACTGGTAATAAGCAAATGAGGCCAGAGGGTCAATTCGCTGTGGTTCTACTGTCACACTGATATGGCACTACCTCCATATCATGTTCCACTTTGATCACAGTGCAATTCTTAGACCTTGTTCTTTTTATATCTGTCTGGGGTTGCAAATTATGTTAATAATTTAGAATTGTATTGACATATAATTTATTTCAAAACTGATCTTTAACTTGACATAATGGAATGCAAAATAGCCATTATGGGAAGTGAAAATGAAGCATTGTTGACTTGATGCTTAATTTTAAATAAGGACATTAACAATATGCTAAATAATAAGTGAACCTCATTAATCAGGATTCCTGTATTGTACATACAAATCATTGAAAATAATCAGTTTGCTTTTAATTGGTTTACTGTCATGACTGTAGCATAATCTAGGACTGTTGACTGATCTTCTACTTAATAAATGTAGGTTATCCTAACAATTTCTTTTTGAGTGCGGGTAGAAGGGCTTAGAGAATTCAAGTTAAAAATAAAACAGGGAAGTTTCTGCTTTTGTATCTCCTTTCCCCTTAAAACTGTGATTTCCCTGTTTTTTTTTCCAGTGAATATGGGCAGATCTAAGCTGTCAAAGTGCCTCTTGAGGTAATCTGCTGTTTAAGAAACATGTGAAGTTCCTTCTGAATCCCAGCTAGATGTTTCTACTGAGAATAGTGAAGCTCCTCCTTTAATGCATTTCTGGACAACTTGTCGAGGCTCCAGAGTTAGAATGAATCCTTCTCAACAGTTTCATGGAATTCCTACAGTACAGAAGGAGGCCATTCAGCCCACTGAGCCTGTATCAACCACAATCCCACCCAGGCTCTATTCCCGTAACCCCACATATTTACCCTGCTAATCCCCATCACACCAGGGTCAATTTAGCATGGCCAATCAACCTAACCCAACATGTTTGGAGTGTGGGAGGAAGCTGGATCACCCAGAGGTGCCCATGCAGACACTGGAAGAATGTGCAAACTCCACACAGTGACCGGAGGCCAGAATTGAACTTGGTCCCTGGCACTGTGAGGCAGCAATGCTAACCACTGTGCCGCCACCTCACGCCACCGTGCTGCCACATGTTTCATGTGAAAGACAATGGCAACTTGCAGTTGCATCATGCCTCTAACTTAATGAAATGTCCCAAGGTGTTCACAGGGGTGTCAGCAACAGAAAATTGACACCAAGTCAAATAAGGAAGTATTAGGACAGGTTCTCATTAAAGAAATGCATGTTAAGGAGTATTATCAAAAATTGTAAAGAGTTATAACAAGGGAATTCCAGGGCTCAGTACCTAGGCAACTGAAGACATGGCTGCCAGAAAAAACTGGGATGCATAAAAGGCTAGGATTAGAGAAATCTCTGAAGGTCTTCGAGCTGGAGAGGTTACAGTGATGGGGAGGGGTGAGGCTATAGAGCAGTTTGAGCACAGGGATGAGAATTTTAAATTTAAATTTAAATAAGGACATTAACAATATGCTGAATGATAAGTGAGCAGAGGAATGTTGGGACAAGAGTAGGTCAAAAACCTGTTTTTCAAACTACCCTGCCATGCTGTGGCAATCAATGCCACCTAAGTTAGAGATGTAGTTAAAAATATTATAGACAGATACAACAGCGCACCTATTTTAAGCGTGATGAAGAAAAATTAAAAGGTAAATTTAAGCATGATGTAAACAGCATGAGCGAAAAAATCATAATGGAATGAGTGCAACATGAAAGTATCATAGGGCAGAGAAATGGAAAGTAACATTCACACCACATAACTACAAGGCACAAAATTGACCCAAAATCCCATAAAAAAAGCAATGGTATTTTTATTGCTGACTTTAACTGTGGTATCACGTGCATAACTTTAGGATAACATTTCCTATGATACTTTCATGTTGCACTCGTTCCATTATGATTTTTTCTCTCATGCTGTTTACATCATGCTTAAATTTACCTCTTGATTTTTCTTCATCATGCTTAAAGTAGGTGTGCTGTTGTGTCTGTCTATAATATTTTTAACTGTATCTCTAACTTAGGTGGCATTGATTGCCGCAGCATGGCAGGGTAGTTTGAAAAACAGGCTTTTGACCTACTGTTGTCCCAACATTCCTCTGCTCCCTCATCCAGGGTCTACCTCATACTCAAAAGAAAGAGTGGATTTGCAGCAGTCTTCCTACTACTGAAAACGCTGGTACCTCTGCATTCTTCCTTTTTTTTTTGCTTGCATCCTGTAGATGACCACTAATGACAATGCCTTCAAATATACAGTTTATACAAAAATATTCTTCCGTGCGATGTGTGTGTTGCTGACTAGGCCACCATTTATTGCCCATTCTCACTTGCCTTTGAGAAGGTGGTGTTGAGCTGGCTTCTTGAACTGCTGCAGTCCATGTGGTGTCAGTATAGACATTCACAGGGGAGTTCCAGTATTTTGACCGAGTGAGTGAAGATGATACAGCTTCACGTAAGAATGGTGCAAGGCTTAGAAGAGAACATTGTTCCCATACATCTGCTATCTTTGTTGTTCTAGGTCATGAGTTTGGAAGCTACTGTCCAAGGAGCATAGTTGAGTCAGCGCAGTGCATTGTATTAGATGGCACGCATTGCTGTCACTATGCATTAAAGAAAATATATATTTCAGATTGTGGATGGGATGCTGATCAGGCGGGCTTCTTTATCTTGAATGGTGTTGAACTTCATAAGTGTTATTGAAGCCATCCTCCTCCAGGCAAATGAAGAGAACTCCATCACACTTCTGACTTGTGCCTTGTAGTTGTGTGGCGTGAATGTTACTTTCCATTTCTCTGCCCAAGTCTGAACGTTATACGGGTCTTGCTGCATTGTTTTAGTATCTGAGGAGTTATGAATGGTACTGAATATTGTGTAATCATTAGCAAACCTCCTATGGCAAACAAAAGAGAAAAGGCTGCAAAATCTCAGCAGGTCTGGCAGCGTCTGTAAGGAGAGAAAAGAGCTGATGTTTCGAGTCCAGATCACCTTTTGTCAAATCTAAAAGGCATACTTTATATGCCACTTTCTATGCCTTTTAGCTTTGACATAGGTTCATCTGGACTGGAAACGTCAGCTCTTTTCTCTCCTTACAGATGCTGCCAGACCTGCTGAGATTATCCAGCATTTTCTCTTTTGGTTTCAGATTCCAGCATCTGCAATAATTTAAGAACATAAGAACATAAGAACATAAGAAATAGGAGCAGGAGTAGGCCATCTGGCCCTTCGAGCCTGCCCCGCCATTCAATAAGATCATGGCTGATCTGTCGTGGCTCAGTTCCACTTTCCCGCCCTCTCCCCATAACCCTTAATCCCCTCTCTTATCAAAAACCCACCAACCCGCTTCTTAAAAATATTTAGCGAGGCAGCCTCCACCACTTCAACGGGCAGAGAATTCCAGAGATTCACCACCCTTTGAGTGTCCTACTGCTTTTATCCTATGTCAAATTCGTATTTATTGACCACGGCTCAGCCTTCAACACCATTATTCCTATAAAACTCATCTCCAAATTCCATGGCCTGGAGCTTCACTCCTCTTTCTGCAAATGGATACTATCGTTCCTAACTGCAATCAGCAAGGACAGGCAACAACACGTCCTCCTCCACGATCACCCTCAACACCGGTGCCCCACAAGGCTGTGTCCTCAGCCCTTGTATAATCCTTATATACCTATGATTGTGTGGCCAAATTTATGTCCAACACAATTTTCAAGTTTGCTGATGACACCATCATAGTGGGTCAGATCTCAAACAATGATGAGACAGAGTACAGGAAAGAAATAGAGAATCTGGTGAACTAGTGCGACAACAATAATCTTTCTCTAAATGTCAGCAAACCAAAGGAGATAGTCATCAACTTCAGGAAGCATAGTGGAGGACATGCCTCTGTTTACATCATGAAATGGAAATGGTCGAGAGCTTCAAGTTTCTGCTGTCCAGATCAACAACCTGTCCTGGTTCCTCCATGCTGATGCTATAGTTAAGAAAGCCCACCAATGCCTTTACTTTCTGAGGAAGCTAAGAAAATTTGTCATGCCTGCTACAACTCTCACCAGCTTTTACGGATGCACCATGGAAAGCATTCTTTCTGGTTATATCACAGCTTGGTATGCATCCTGCTCTGTCCAAGACCTCAAACTATAAAGGGTCATGAACAAAACTCCATCCATCACGCAAACTAGCCTTCCACCCATTGTCCACACTTCCTGCTACCTCAGAAAAGCAGCCAACATAATCAAAGATCCACAAACCCTGAAAATAGTCTCTTCCACCTCCTTCTGCCTGAGGTCAAGTACTAACCGACTTACGAACAGCTTCTTCCCCTGTTGCCATCAGCCCTTTGAATGGACCTACGTCGTATAAAGCTGATCTTCCTCTACACCCTAGCTATGACTGTAATACTACATTCTGCACCATTTAGAAAATAGTCTATGCCTCTATTCTTCCTACCAAAGTACATTATCTCACACATAACCTCGTTTCTTCCTACCAAAGTGCATAACCTCATTCTTGGGACTGAATGATTGGCCTCCAAAAATGCTCACTTGTGCTAGTCAGCTTTATACTGTAATCAGTGAAGAGTTTTCCCCTTGATTCCCCTTGGGCAGCATCTTGAGCCTGCACTCTCCATGCCCAAGATCACTTGAAAGGGCTCAGAATCTGGCAAAAAATAGAAATTGCAAATCTCACCAGTGAGTATTCCCCAACTCCATAATGGGCGTGACTGTGATTTTAATAAATTTTAATAAATTTGCATCTATTTATCTACCCAGCTCATCAAATGATCCTCCCTCTAAATTTTCATATGTGACACCATGTTGGTGAGGTTCTCAATCCAAGACCCTCTGGCACTTCACCTTGGCACCACTTGGCACTAGCCTTGTTTCCTCTGCCTTCCACTATTGCTTTCTACCTTTCTGTCTTTCATTTCTAACTTTGTTTTTCTCTTTTGTATTTACCTGGTTCCCATTCCCTTCCCTCTCTAGTTTAAACCCTCCCCCACAGCGCCAGCAAATACTCCTGCAAGGATATTGGTCCTAGTCCTGCTGGGATGCAATCCATCCAGCTAATACGTGTCCTATCTTCCCCAGAAGTTGGGACCACACTTGTACCTAGTAAGGATTGGAAAACCACTCTCACAAGTGGCTTCTTACCATCACTTTTTATCATCTCTACCCAAACTGATTCTATAATCTTGATTTCCAGAGCTAATCTCTCTCTAATATACCAATGTTGCTCTTGATTAACAGAGCTATCACTCCATCACTTCCTAGCTTCCTGTCCTTTTAAATGTCATGTACCCTTAAATATTCAGGTCCTATTCTTTGTCATCCTGTAGTCATGTCCCTGTAATAGCTATCAGATCAGACATACTTATTTCTATTTGTGCTGTCAATTCACGTTTAGTTATAAATGCTACCTACATTTAGATACAAAGCATTTGATTGTGTCATTTTACTTTCTTTTGTAACTTCCAGCTTTATCTACTGGTGCACCCTTACATTTATATGTCCCTTACTGCCACCTTTGATCATCTATTTAATCATCTATTTCATGTTTTTCATTTAACATGGCATCTTCCCAAACATGATCCATTGCACCCACTATTTTGTTTAAAACCCTTTTGACTGTCTTATTTGTACAACTTGCCAGAACACTGGTCCCAGCAGGATTCAGATAATCTTCAAGATACAGTTCCCACTTTCCCCCGTTCTGGTTCTGGTGCTGCATGAATCAAAATCCATTTCTCCCACAGCGTCATCTCTCTAATTCTATTCATCTCTTTAATCTTATTTACCTTATGCCCATTTTCTGTCTTTCGTTTCTAACTTTGTTTTCCTCTTTTGTACTTACCCGGTTCCCGTTCCCTCCTGCTCTAGTTTAGATCCTCCCCACAGCAACAGCAAATACCCCTGCGAGGATATTGGTCCTAGTCCTGCTGGGATGTAATCCATCCAGCTAATACATGTCCCATCTTCCCCAAAATTAGGGACTGTGCTTGTACCTAATAAGGATTGGAAAACCATTCACACAAGTGACTTCTTACCATCACTTAATGGCTCACATAATAATCCAGTTTATTACCTTGGGTGTCCTACTTGTTTATTTAGTCCCAAACATAGTTCAGTTTCTATGTGATTACTCTCTTGAAAGTTCCTTGTGGATTTTTTTTCGACATTACAATCACTATATACATTGCCTTGTTGTAGCTTATTACCAAGAAACTGCTTCAGACTGGCAAACACCCTAATCTTGGAAGTGTGCTGGGGATGGATGTCAACCTCATAGGAGTTGGGGTTAAGGATGGAGAAAATACGTTAGATCACCTTTTCCCAGTGCTATCAGTCTCCAGGAACATTCCCTCATTGTGACGCTCTCACACCTTGTTATGCAATGCAGAGTTAAGGGCTGACGCTAAAGAGTTTAAGACGCTTTTCTCCAAAAACCCTCAAAGTGCAGATTTTTCTCACAATGAGTTAAAGTTAGATCATGGATAAAGAAATGATCTTGCATTGTTCTTTTTGTAGAAAATAAGGGAGAATTGTGGACTTTGATCTTCAAATCACTAGAAAGAATTCAAAAACATGACTTATAATAATGTAATTATATATTTTTTTTTTCTGGTTTTGTGGAGTGGGAATGCTGTGTAGAAGCAAGGGATACAGAATCAGAAGGAGTGTGCCATCTTGACCGAAGGGAGGCGAAATTTCATCAGTTGGATGCAGAATTCTTTACCCGAGGGTTGTGGTGGATGCTCTGTAATTGAGCATTTTCACAGTTGAGTTTGATAGATTTCTAGATACCAATGACATCGAGATACAGGGAGATAGTTCAGAGTTAGAAGGTCAGCCATGATCTAATTGAATTGAGGAGCTGGCTTAAGGGGCCAAATGGCCTGCTCCTATGTTTCTATTTAGTCACCATAAATCACTGGCCTTTATAACATATTGTGTATTAAAATACACTTTGGTGTTATCAAACCTAACTCATGCAGATTCATGTAATTATTTATGTATGTAAATAAATCCATCATGCATCTGTCACACAGTTACATATGCAAAACAGTCCTTGTTTTGAAAAAATGAATGTAAAATATCCATCGCTTGTTAGATCCAGGAATATATAAGCAACTCTGGTGGTTCTCTTGTTGACGTCAGGAGCTGATGGTCACCAACATATATCTGAATTTGCCAACTTAAATCACTTTACCGTGTGAAAAACTTGAACAGTGCTTTAAAACAAAAAGTCATTTTAAAGCGCAACACTCATGTCTGTAACTAAGCAGCACAGCTCTGCTTTGGATTATCCATTAGGAATGCCACAGGATATTGCAAATTATAGTGATATAAGGTTGTATTTTTGCTACACGTAGCATGATGCTGTTTGTCATAATTATTGTAATTCATACAGATCTCTGCCCTGAATTTGAAACATGAGTTTGTTATGCTGGTGTTGAGCTCACTTGTGCAATTTGAATTAAACTAAACTACTACATTAAAAAACATGTTTTCAATAAATAGTTTGTTGAGATGTAGAGCTTCAACTAAAATAGAAATGTTTATTTTTGGAATGGTTTCTAGACTGCAGTTATGGCTGAAATAAACTGTTAGCCGGGGGTACCCCATCCCTCACCTCATGCAAAACCACGCACTGCATAAAAATACCATTTATAACCATAAACAATGCTTTAATTCAATGTTTGTCTGTTGTATTATGTATGCTACACCACTGCATCACAATGAAACAGCCAACTGCTCAAAACAAATATCTCCTTTGTGTAATTCCTGAACATTACCTGTCATAATTGTTGAATATATTTATACTGCACACTTGGAACAAGCCTTTTGTTGGATATTTTGCTTCACGGGGTTATTTTTAAAAAGTGTGCTCAATTGGTAACTCAGGAAATTGAACTCATTTGCAGCAGGAGCATCAGGCGCACACAATCAAACCTAGAATGGCCATTTCGGGAGCAAATGTGTTGAATTCGATCCCAACATTATGTCTTTGCTTCATTTTAAATTGCTACTTTCCACATTGATCATCCTCCTAATGCACTCTTAGCATTTCTTTGTCTTAATTTATTTAACATTGGACTCTTAAAACTGGCAGAGTCGAGACTTTTGGCCTCTTGCTTCAAACTGGATTTGATCCCAGGCTTTAGTGAGGATTGAACATCTGTGATGATCCTGTCCCAGACCCATTGCTCTCAGTTTCTTAGCTGACATGGTGAAAATTCAGTTTCACAGTTTGAACATAAAATAATGTAACTAACTTCTTCATCTTTCTAAGAATTTGTATGAATAAATCCAAGAGTGACACTGTTGCTTATCCGCCATCTGACATTGTTAGATTACTGTGTATTCCTCCTCTTTTAGCAATCCAAAAACATAAATCCAATAACTTAGATAGAACTCTACAGAAATGTATTTGAGTGCTTTGTACAATTCAATGAATTTTATTGAAAGAGAAATTTGCTGCTGACCTTCATTTAAAAATGTTTGTTTTGGAGGCTAGTATATTTACTCACTATCCTGTCTTGTGAAAATTCTGACATCTCTGTTAAATGTGATAGGAAAGGTCAGAGTTATGGACTATAATAGTTTACTTGACAATGATTGCCTCTGAGTGAAAGGATTTTCAACAATTGCTGACATTACAGCATCCTTGAACAATCACTGTATTGTAACCTGTACAAAAGTGACTTTGACAAATAGTGCTTGATTGTGTTACTTCAGCAGAAAATCTTTTAAAATGGCAGTGTAATTCTTTGCCAAGTGGTGTTGTATCCAGAAACATGACCATAATAAGAAAATAAGAACATAAGAAATAGGAGCAGGAGTAGGCCATCTGGCCCTTCGAGCCTGCCCCGCCATTCAATAAGATCATGGCTGATCTGTCGTGGCTCAGTTCCACATTCCCGCCTTCTCCCCATAACCCTTAATCCCCTCTCTTATCAAAAACCCATCAACCCGCGTCTTAAAAATATTTAGCGAGGTAGCCTCCACCACTTCAACGGGCAGAGAATTCCAGAGATTCACCACCCTTTGAGTGAAGAAGTTCCTCCTCAACTCCGTTCTAAACCGCCCCCCCTTTATCTTGAGGCTGTGCCCCCTAGTCCTACTGTCCTTTCTAATGCTGCTTAACAATAAATACCATTCCTTTCCAGTCAGGTTTCCTACATTATTACATCCTGTATGCCCTTAACCCAGTTTCAGTGGTCAATTGTGCGATTAGTAGGAGTGTCCAATTTTGCTGAAATTAATAAGCACCATCTTAGTTGCTGCTTTTCAGAGTCTAATGTCAATACTGATCCATACATCAGAGCTGGTGTTCAAAGACTCAGGAAATCTGTACTGCGCTCCTCAATTTGGCCTATTGTGAGGATACCAGCATTGCATTTCAATTAATAATCATGGGTTGCTTTTAAGCAATAGTCACTATTCTGTTTGTATGCTGGTTAGTTCCTGCTCTGGAGAAATGATTTTTCTTTGTGGTGTAAGGCACATTGGGAAGGAACGACATAATTGTGAAATTGTATCATCAATCTGTACTATCTTAAAGATGACATTTGAAATGATGAAGCACTACTGCCCTATCTCAAAATGGTGACATTATTTTGCGTGCGGTGGACTTGAAAACAATCAGCGATCACTTGACATCAGATATCTGAGTTTGGAGTGAATGTAATTGCATTCAGCAGGCTTTTGTAATCTTTGACATCAAATGGCAAAAGATGGTCAAAGCTATCCAGTACACTTCGCAACCTGCATTGAAAAATACACGAGTTAGTTAAATAATAGCTGAATTTATTCAGTTTTTTTCACTTAGTCCAAAAAATTGTTTTACTCTACACTACATACTTGAGAGGTCTTAATTCATTTTGATCTCAATGTCTGTATTTTCCACCCACCTATGCCCTCAGGTCTTGGGGCAAAGCTTCCCCCCATCCTCGCCAATCTTAACATCTGAACATTCTCTCTCCCCCTAATCTTGGTCTAACCTGTTCACTCTCCTTATCTATTCTTCACTATTTTTCCCTCCTGCCAGTCTCAAATCTCCCTCTCCCCCTCGTCTCAACTCTATGCAGAAGATATGGCTGAAGCATTTGCTGCAATTTGACATGCACCTTGTAGATTTTAGGTAGGCTTTGGGGAGTTTGGTGTCAGTTATAGGCCGCAGGATTCCTAGACTCCAACCTGCTCTTGTAGCCACAGTTTTTGGTGGCTAGTTCAATTAAATGTCTTCTAAATGGTAATACTCCAGAATATTGATAGTGGAGGTTCAGTGATGGTAATGTGATTAAATGTCAAGATGCAATGGTTGAATTCTTGTTGGAGATGCTATTGCCTGATACCTGTATGGTGCGACTGTTACATGTCACTTATTAGTTGAGCCTGAATGTTGTTCAGGTCTTGCTGTTTATGGACATGGACTATTTCAGTATCTGAAGAGTCATGAATAGGGTTAAACATTGTGCAGAGATCTGCAAACATCTCACTTCTGATGGAAGAAAAGTCATTGATGAAACAGCTAATGACATTTGGGCACTCCGCAGAGCAATTTCCACAGTGATATCCTGGAGCTGAGATGATTGACCTCCAAAAAAACACAACCACCCTTTTTTGTGCCACGTAGACGCCAACCAGTAGAAAGCTTTCCCCTGATTCCCATTGACTCCAGTTTTATTAGGGCTCCTTGATGCCACACTTGGTCAAATGCTATCTTGATGACAAAGCCAGTGACTCTCACCTCAAAGAACAAAAACAGCCCGGGAAACAGGCCCTTCGGCCCAACAAGCCCGCGCCGCCATTTTAACACTACCAGTCCCCGCCCCCCCAACCCCCCAACCCATGGCCCTTATCTATTGTTTTATGGCCATCCACATTGAGGGAAACTAATTTAGGTACAATTTATTACTTCCAATCAGCCTCATAGCACATCTTTGGGGTGTGGGAGGAAACCGGAGCACCCGGAGAAAATCCACGCAAGCACGAGGAGAATGTGCAAACTCCCACAGATACTGGCCCGAATCCATGTGTCTGCACAGCAAACAGTGATAGTCACTGAGCTGTCTCACCTCTAGCATTCAGCTCATTTGACAATATTTGAACCAAGGCAATAATGAAGTCAGGAGCTGAGTGACCTAGCAGAACCTAAACTGAATGTCAATGAGCTGGCTATTGTCAAGCAATTGCCGCTTGGTAGTGCTGTTGCTGATCCCTTCCACCACTTTATTGAAGCTGGAGAGTAGACTGATAGGGCGATAGTTGATCAGGTTTCGATTTGAACTGCTTTTTCAGTCTGGGTCACGCCTGGGCAATTTTTAAATTGCTGGATAGATAAGTGTTGTAGTTACACTGGAACAGCTTGATGAAGGTTGCAGAAAATTCTGAAACACAAGCCTTCAGTACTGTTACCAGAATATTGTCAGGGCTCATAGCCTTTGCAGTATCCAGTACCTTCAGCCATTCTTTGACATCACATGGAGTGAATCAAATAGCTGAAGACTGACATTTGTGATGCTGGGAACCTCTGGAGAATCCCTGCAGTGCAGATGGAGGCCATTTGGCCTATCGAGTCTGCACTGATCACAATCCCACTGGCCCTATCCCTCTAACGCCATCTTTTTAACCGTGACACCAAGGGGCAATTTAGCATGGCAAATCAACCTAACCCACACATCTTTGGAGTGTGGGAAGAAACATAAATACCTGGAGGCAACCCATGCAGACGCGGGGAACGTGCAAACTCCACACAAAGACCCATGTCCCTGGTGCTTTGAGGCATCAGTGCTAACCACTGTGCTGCCCTCAGGAGGCAGAGATGCATCATCCACTCAGCACTTCCGCCTGAAGATTGTGGTAATTGCTTCAGTTCCATCTTTAGCACTGACGTGCTTGGCTCCACCAACATTGAGGATGGGGATTTATGAAGACTCCTCACCCAGTGAGTTGTTTAATTGTCCATCCCCATTCATGGCTGGATATGGCAGGACTGCAGAGCTTAGATCTGATAAGTTGGTTGTAGAATTGCTTAGCTCTGTCCATCACTTACTTCATATGGTGTTTGCCATGCAAGTCGTCCTATGTTGTAGCTTCACAAGGTTCCTCATTTTTAGGTATGCTTGGTGCTGCTCTCGGCATGCCCGTCTGCTCTCAGTGTTCAACCAGAGTTAATCCCCTGGCTTGGTGGTGATGGTAAAGTGGTTGATACGTTGGGCCACGAGGTTACGGATTGGCGTTGTGTACAGTTCTGCTGCTGATGACCCACTGTATCTCATGGTTGCCCAACTAGCCTTGAGTTGCTAGATCTGTTTGAAAAAATTCCATTTTGCATGATGGTAGGGTAGATTGGTCGAGATGATGCACTCTGTCTGGAAGCAAAGTTTCAAACTACAACCTTCCTACTTAGTGTTGAGGGTGTTACCAACTTGACTGCACTGATGCTTCAATAACTTCGGGAAAACATTACCAAAGATGCTGAAGAGTTTTATTACTCTAAATATCAATTCATAAAACATATTTTATATTGCTATGTATATTATTGTTTTTGATTCTGTATGAATTTACATTTTACATTAAATTTAGATTTAGAGCATAGTTTAAAACATTTTTGCTTTTCTATCAGAGTGATTGGAGTGTACAGAAGGCAACACGTACTTGCCATAGCACATTGACAAAAAGGATACATAGTTATCCCTAAAGTACCTCCATCACAATCCACTGCACACATTGGCTTAACCTTGTTGAAGGCTAAGGGCTACTAACAGAAGCTAGTGTTTATGATAAACATGCAGTAAGTTTGCAGTCGATCTAAATTGTAAGAATTTCAGTAATTTACTTTGTTTAATCATTCCAGGAGAAAATAGATGTCTAAGATTAATCGTGTCCTAACCTCTTCAATGTTATATTAGGGAAAAGTGCATTAGGAAGTTTTGCTACAAGAACAACAAGAATTTGCATTCATCGAGCACCTTTTGTAAGAGGGGAAAGAACTTCGGGGTTATGTTTATATTCCAGAATGATCCTGGAGTCATGAGTAGTTTTAGCATTGGAAAGTTGGGCAAAATTCTAGCCAAATCTGACGATGAATGGCTAACAGCAACCGTGTGACAAAGATGTTCAAAATCTGCATACCTTGAGCTTAAAGAAGTAAATATGGGGGCCACACCAAGGGGAATAGTCAGGGTGAAGAGGAAGTGAGGACAAGGAGGTGAGGATATCATTGAGTAAAACTGTAGTTTCAGAAATACTAGTGATTGGAAGGCCAATTCCCAAATTTGGGAATTTGGATTTACTATTTAAGTGACCTGGAGATTATTCCAGGGACAAAAGCAGAACAAAGTGGGAAGTGGTTGCAAGTGGTTAGGTTATAAAGGAGTTGTCAGAGGTGGTTCTATCTGTTATTGGGACAGAGAAACTACACGTGAGCCAAGTTTAGCGGGTGGCTATGAGATTGCATAGCATAGTTTGTATGAGGGGAGACGTACAGTGAACTCAGGAAAGCAAAAGAGGACAAGATGAGATGGAGGTTGAGAATGGGAAGATTCGACTTGTGTGCACTACTTTTAACATCCAAGTTGAATCTTCTGTTTTAACGTATACAGGGATATAGTGTGGGCTGATAGCATTTGCACATGAGCTTTGCTAATCAAGATTACAACCCTTTTTACATAGAACTGATGAAAGAAACAATAGTTATTAAAAGAATTTCAAGGATTTGCCAATTAATACGGGGGAAGGTGGGAAAATAATCTCCAGATGTAAAATACATTGGAATTCACAAATGGTTTCAAGTTCATCTACTCATGAAGCATGATCTCTAAAGGAAATATATCTAGAGGGAACAGTCAGAATGTCTCAAGCTCTTTCCGTTCTTTTTAACTCTGATGTTTTCTTTGGTTACAGTTGTAGCAGGAAAGTGAATCTATGGTCATTTGAGCTCTTGGCAAAAAGGATTATTTTTATACTGCCTTTTATTGGCATTGAAGGACAAATCTCAAGTCACCCAATTGTTTTCTACTGGTCTTATCCCCTTTAACACACAGGCTTTTTTGCAATATATATCCCTTACAATATTGCAGACACTTTACAATGTATTTGTACTAATGAAAATCTATCTACTGCTCAAAGCAACTTCTATGTGATTAATATTGTTCAGGTTTTCTTGATTTTTTATTGAGTTAGGCAAAGCTTTATGAATTTTGATTGATATAGGTCTCTTTGTTCTACCACATTTAGAAACACAACAAACAGATTATAGCACAGAGCATGTGGAGACTGTGTCTAATCTGGTTGTTAAATGGGAGAGGAAGTTATAAACCATAATAGATAAAGTTAGGCTGTATCAGGAAAGAATCATTGGATTCTTAATTCTCTCCTAATCATTTTTGTCAAATAATTTGACCGTTCTCCACCTTCCAGAATAATCAGTCTTTGTGCAGATATTGTATATGTACACAATTTTCTTAGAGTGATGCATTATTGCAAATTTAAATGGAGCACTAAAAACATACTCATAATTATTCTTCTGTTTGTCTTGAAAGATTTTCTTTGTTTCAAGTAGACCATTCTTCATCCTCTATACCATACATGGCTGCACCATATCACTAGACATAGTGAATGTTCACTTTCGTCCTGCTACATTTTAATAGAGGAAAGTGTTTAATTTCTCAGTGCTATAAGGTATGTTTGAAATACACTAGAGATCTACATATAGTTTTAGCCTCTTTTTGCAGTGCTTATATTCCCCATCTTAATCTAATTGTGTCTGGACCTAGTTTGGCTCAGTTGAAATGTGCGATTGTGTTGTGACCTATACCTATCATAGATACAGCATAACTATAATTTTACAGAATAACTGTAAAACTTGTGTGGAATCCATTTTTATCATGGTTAATTATAAGCATAATGAAGTACTTCAAACTCGCAATCATTTTGCTTTAGCTCAGTTTTTCACAAACATCTGGAATCTTAGAAATGGGAATTGTCAAGGACAATTCTTTGGTCAACTAATTGAATTAAATTTTTAGAAAATTGGAATATATCGATGAAACAAATCTGGTTGAAAAATAGACAACTTCCAGAAGGTGTACATTAGATGCCTGTTATGAAGATTAAGGCAGAGAACATAGACACATGGATAGGTAGAAGTTGAGCAGAGGTAAATGGATGGATGTTCAGGTTTCTAGGATCTGGAGACTGGAGCTGTGCTGGTGCGTAATGATTTGGTAATGTGAAAAGATAAACTTTTGAAAGCGAAAGTGGGACATGTGCATTCATAGACCACGATCAATACCATGACAACCTGCCCCTCTGAGGATTCTATCAGTGCAAATTACTTATTAAATTCTTTCTGGCAAATACAAAAGGGAATTTATTAATGGAAATAAGTCAGTGGAGATTACTGTTATGTTCACATGAGATCTTTTTCCCTTCTACCAATGAAAGCATAGTATTGTAATTTAAGTAAATTCCTGCAACCCTCCACCTCCTCACCCCATCCCTCAGCAAAGGTGCTGACCTACTGTTCCATGGACACTGGAAACCCTCCAGTACTTCAATGTCAGTACTCATATGTAAGCTGAAAGAACAAGTGTCAGTGTTCATTGGGCATCACGGATGATTCTGACCTGGTCCGTGCACACCAAGGTCACTGGACAGCAATCTGAAATTAAAATTCTAGCTGAATTTCTAACTCCATGACTCAAGGCATTGGGGTAAATTTTATTGTTTCAACTGCTGTCCCAGATCTTAGCATCTGACCTGTCTGTATGACATAGTACTGCGGTAGGTGGTGCATTTAACCACTGGCCATTCTCATGAAAATAATTTTGCCCAGAAAATAAGCTTACGATGCATCAATAGATTTTGTTTTCTCATATGAGCATGATTAGTGGATGTCAATTGGCTAATTGTCAGTATAGCAGCAGAACTGTTCTTAGGTTGGTAAAATGAAAGAGGCCTGCTGTTTGCAAACAGTGGAGCTCTGTTGTTGTCATTTTATTTGCCAGATGGTCATTATAGCATTATGTCACAGCAAATATATTCAACATTTCTGTGAAAACCATTGCAAATAAATTGCTTCACAAGAGAATTAGTGCAATAATAGAACTACTTTGTTGTGGCTGTGCTGCAGCCTTTCGGTGCAGGCTGTGACTACATTTCCAGTTTTGTGTGAAGCTGTCAACAGCTGTATCTCCTACAGAATGGCTTCACAGCTGGGATAGCTTGTAACCTATTGAAATCCTAAAATTCAGGGCACCAATATTTTTAAAATTATTATGTTTGCCAAAACAAATCTAAAAAATCATAAATGTTGTATTCTTTGACATTGGTTCTCTGATTGACAATGATATATATTCATTTTAAGTGCCATTTATGATTTTGCTAATATCCATAGCAAGTTATATTTTTCAGGAAGTTCCTTTGAAAGTAGTGAGACAGTGTGAATTTAACAGCTGAAGATATGTATTTATCAAAATTGTCCAACTGCACTTCAGTTACTGTTTGATATTATATGCAGAAAGCAGTTTGGTCACTCAACTCAGGATCTGATTAAAAAGGAAACTGGTCAAAATGACTCTGGAAAAGTTATTACAAATTGATTAAATTTTAGACATACCTCATTCATTATCTTTACGGTGTAATAATTTTTTATATTTATAACATCTCTTCCACAGATTTCCTTTTCACAACACAGTAGCTTTATGGATCTGGTCCAATTCTTTGTCACATTTTTCAGGTAAGTTAATATGCATTTAAATATGAGTTTATTTTTTAAAATTTTGGTGTAAAATAATAATTAAGTATGAGAAATACTCACTGCCTCCAGAAAAACAAGTTTAAAATTTGTAATAAAAGTCAACAATAGTATAAGTACCTTGAAATATGAAACCATTCTGATGATCCAGGTCAGTTTTCAGGCCAAATCCTTTTTCTCAGCTTCCAGTTTGAAACAATTCTCCTGTCCCACCCCAGATTTTTCCATTTTGTTGAATAAAAAATTATTCTAATATTTTGAGGGTTGCAGTTTTTTATTTTGACTGCACCACTGCTGCGTTTTATTTTAATAAATTGGTGAGCTTAAATATTATCTACTCCCTATCCCAAACCTATTCATAGTTTTCGCAGTTTGTATCCTTACTTTGGTTTTATCCTTATAGAAAACCATTGTCATTGCCCTCTGGGATATTTTCTTTTTATTTAAAAGAAATGTTACTCATATTCATCTTAGTGTTTTATTTTTTCATTCAATGCGAGTAAACTTAACTTCCTCTGACTCTATTCATAACTTAATGATTTATGTCTTGGCATCGTCTCCTGACTTTCCACTGCCTGTATCTTTTCTCAATTTGCTAACTGCGCTTAACTGTAATATTCCGTGAGTGGTTTCACAAATGGTTCATGCTTAGTAACAATTTTTTGGAGTTATAGGGATTGTTCCACAATCTAATTCTAAATCTGGTTCTCTCAAGGAAGATAGCTCATGTTATTACTTTTGAGCAGCCTCAGATTCTCTGTAAACTTTTGTGATGAAGAGCATGCCTGGATGCCTGTAATTTTCCAGAATGAGTCTTCTACTGGGAATGATAGAGTGGGGAATAATCCTTATGTTCTATGTATCTAACTAGACACTGCAACACTTTGTTTAAATTAAGGGGCAAGTGGAGTCTGTATTTTTCACCTCCAGTTGTATTCTCTTTGACTATTCTTCTTTTAAAGGCACTGATTTGTCATGACAATATTCTCCATTTTCTTTCACTTTAGTTGTAATTGTAGATTAGATAGTGAATGTCAGTCAGTATGCTTTTTAACAGTGTAATAACCAAGCTGAATGCTTTTCTAGTGTTCAAAATGCAGCTACACTTTAACAATAAGCACCTTAGTGGAGTTTCCTCCTTTGTATCATGAGAACACGAGGGGGGGACCTTAGTTGAATTCTTACTACCTCATCAACAGAGATGAGCTACCTTAGCAAAGGTCAGTATTTATTACAAGAGCTTCCACGTCAAAATGGGTTCAGTAGCATATGAGATGGTAACACAGGCAACATTACCTTGTTTTATAATTACTATGTACATTGTGTTAATACTATCGATGTTCAGCTAACTGTTAACACATTACTTTTCTCTGAATTTAGTTACTGGTCCTCCATCTTGTTAGTTCAGTACCATTTTCTATAATAATTTTTCTAACTTTTGTAATAACCATCTATTATCCAGACTGTAGATGACAAGTTAACAGAGCTAAAGTAATCAGGCTCATGTTCTTGACTTTTGTTATGGACAGGAGAATTAATTTAAACATCTTCTGATTGCTGCTGTCACTACCTATCCATAAACAAAAAGTTGTTTTTGATTTTCCCCTTGACAAGTGATTGCTTATTTTGCCCAACTCTTCAGTTTGAGTGATCCGACTCCCTATTAATAGCCTCACAGCAGAATCAAGATAAAGTGAATGAAGACAGATGGTTTATCTTCTCACACACACAAAATGAGGGATGGGATTTCACAGTGTCTGCTCTTTTGCATTCATGATAAAAGAGGGATAAGGAAAAGAAAGGGGTACAGGGAAAGACCACATTAAAAAGGAGTTATGGTTTCATATGAGTCTGGAGTCCAGATTAGAAAGTCTAATGATATATTCTTTCAGAGGTTAAAAGGCTAAAACTGTTGCAGGGTGATTTGACTTCCCAGAAGTGATGATTTTCCCCGATGGAAGAAGGCATGTAGAGATGGATATGTCTTATTGGCACAGATACTGCAATTCCAATGTTCCAGTAGTAAATGGTGTGGATGAGGATGAGGCAAATTACCTGGACAGAACTCTTTCAGTTGCTTCCTGTACAATGGTAGCCTTCCTGAGTTCAGTTCCACACAGCAACAACTTGGGAGAGATCAGGTAACACACCTACCACATCTCCTGGGTTTTGGCAAAGGGTCATTCCAGGTCATATTGTTTCCGTTGGCTAAACTGCTGCCTTAGAAATATGAAATTTGATTTTCTGCAGTCATCGGGGCACGGTGCCTCTGTAAAGATAATAAGGTCCCTTCTGATCTTCTGAAGGCTAGACATTCCTTTGGTATGATTCATGGCTAGTCAGGTATGTCCATTCACAAAATTAAATAATTTTATTAAGTAGCCAGGTTAACATTTATATATTTTTCCTTCCTGTCTTCTGGATGGGACACTTTCAAAATAAAAGTTGTAATTCATTACTTCTGTGTATGTTTTATTGTTTGAAATGTTCAGCTATAATTTGTCTTATTTCTATCCTAATTTCTTCATGTACCCTTTGATGCTTTCATCTGATTCTGTTGTCTTGCATGCACAGTTAAGCACCATAAATTTGAGAGGGTTATCGGGCAAATAGCTGAGCTATTGCCCTAGAAATTGGATCATGACCCCATGTGGTTGTAAACTTGTACGAGGTGCTTTATAGGGGAAAGGGAGGGGAAGGGGAAGATCATGGCATATTGCCTCATAAGGATTACATTGGTGAATAACAGCCTCAAAGGGAGTTCAGCAGACGTGGTTGAAGGAGGGTGTCAAGATCAGCCTCAGGAAAATTAGCATGGAGTTTAGAGGAGGGTGGGCTGGCAGCAAGCTTTAGCTGGCAATTTTAATATTGAGCCAGAATGAGTACTGATTGTTCAGTAGGGTAAGTTTAAAGAAAACTTGAAACTTTTTTAGTGGCAGCTTCCAGCGGTCTCCTTAAGGACCATTGTTTGCTGCTAAGCAGCAGAAGAAATTTGTCACAACATCGAATGCATGTTGTGACTATTCATAGGCCAATTTGTCAAAAGGGCCTGAAACAGCCATTTGGTGCCTTGACTTGCATTTGCAATGGGCCTTTATGAGTGGTTATGTTATTGCACTAACAATGCAGAAGCCTGAGCAAATAATCCAGAGACTTGAGTGCATATTCCACTGTGACGATGTGAATTTGAATTTAGTACTTTCTTACTTAAATAAAACTGGAATATAAAGTTGGTATCACTACTGGTTGCTATGAAGCCACAATTCCAACTCAAAAGCTTATGTCCTTTAGACAAAGAAACCTGCCTTTCTTGCCCAATCTGGCCTTTGTGTGATTCCAGAAACGTAGCAATGTTGTTGACTCTTAAGTTCTCTCTGAAATATCTCAAAGAGCTACAATGTTGCACCAAACTCTTCGCGAGAAATAGAATAATGCCTGATAAACATTTGAATTTGATTTTTGCAACAGATCCCATTGGTAAACTCTGTCAACCAGTCAACCCTGCAAAGTCCTCCTCACTAGCATCTGCAAAAAGTAAGAGAATTGTTCCACAGAGTATTCAAGCAACAACTTGACGTAGTTATAATCACAGAATCATGTCTTTCAGTTAATGTTCCACACACGCCCTCCGTCGCCATCCCTGGTACATTCCACTCCACTATGATGGAACAGTGAGATATAGTCTGAAGGCATTGGCCCTGGAATATCATACCAAACATGGAGAGGGAAACCTGTTGAATACTACTAATCACCCTTCTTCAACCAAAAATGTTGTACCACCACTGAATGAATTGGCTAAGTCCTGAAACACACATCTGCCAAACTGTGCTAGTGGCAGGTGCTGAGGGGACCAACTTTGTAATATAAAGCTAGTATGCTATCATTGATTGTCATTACAAACCAAACTGTTTCACTAATGCCCCTTGAGGAAGAAAATCAGCTGGCCTTATCTGGTCTGGCCTTCATATGACTCCAGACTCAATAATGTGGTTGACTCTTAAATGCCCTCTGAAATGGCCTAGTAAGCCACTCAGTTTAAAGATGGGCTACTTTTGCAGCTTTGCCAACAATTTCCGCCATCCCATGAAAGCAATAAAAAATAATTCTGATTCCTTTGTAGCTGTTCCCATAGAACATGGAGCCTAAGAATACATTGAAATCATTTAATTGATTGGTCGGGGATCTCTTATCTCTAGTCACTGATTGGAAGTCTCTTCCTCAAAAGGACACGAGTGAAACAGTTTGGTTTGTAATGACAATCAGTGATAACTTACAAACTTTATGTTCCAAAGTTGTTTATTGAATTTAAATTCTACCAGCTGCCATGGTGAGATTTGAACCCCTGCCCCCCCAGAGCAAAAACCAGTTTTTAATCAATTTGATTCATTCCAAGTAATGTTAAGAAATGGAAGAACCGACTGTTTGTAGTAGAGCCTGTGACCCTTGAAAATCTCTCAACTATAGCGCTGAAGACTTGTGCTCTAGAACTAGCTGAACGTCGAGCCAAACTACTTCTTTACAGCTACAGCATTGGTATTTACCAAATAAGGTGATCTTATTGAAGCTGTGCTAGTGGCAGGTGCTAAGGAAATCAATTTTGTAATATAAAGCTAGTAAGCTATCATTGATTGTCATTACAAACTAAACTATTTCACAAATCCCCGATAAAAAGATCTTGAGTGTACTTGACAGGAAAGAAAGAATGAGGGGACACAGTTTAAGAATAAGACAAGGGAAGAAAATTCTTTTGTCTTAAAGGGTCGGGGGGGACTTCCTTTCCTAACAGCACCGTGGGTGTTCCTACAAGGTGGACAATAGCGGTTTAAAAAGGACACCACCATCTTCTCAAGGACAATTAGAGATCAGCAATAAATGCTGGACTAGCCAGTGATAGCCACATCCCATGAACAAATAAAAAAAGTATATGGAATTCTTTTCGCCATGGAAGCTGTATCATAAGGCAGTCAAGGGTTATGGGGGCAGACAGGAAAATAGAGTTGAGATCGTAACCAGATTAGCCATGATCTTATTGAATGGTGGAGCAGACACGGAAGGCTGAATGACCAGTTCCTGCTCATAAGTCCTATGTTCCATGATCCAACAAGGTCACTGCTTTCAGGATTGAAAGGAAGTGTGAGAGAGTTGGCAAGGAGATTGGATAAAACAAAATAAATGCACATTCAAATACTCCGGCTTTAGTCACCATTCTATTACTCACCT
The DNA here is from genome assembly GCF_965287045.1 of Carcharhinus amblyrhynchos. Taxonomy (NCBI): domain Eukaryota; kingdom Metazoa; phylum Chordata; class Chondrichthyes; order Carcharhiniformes; family Carcharhinidae; genus Carcharhinus; species Carcharhinus amblyrhynchos. The sequence continues at coordinate 37,154,637 of NC_137340.1, forward strand.
ATTTGTGTACTTGGACCTCTGATCATTCTGAAATCATTCTGATTTTGAAAAGCATTCCTTTATTTAGTGAAAATGATTTATTTAAGATTTCTTTCAGTAGTATTAAATCCATGTTTCTATCCTTAACGGAATATGTTTTAACTTATCATGCCTTGTGAAGTGAGTCTCTCTGCACCACTACTAAATTTTGGGTAATACTATGTAACTAAAGCAGATAAAGATGTGCAGAAGTATTACTCAAATGTCATGAATCATTCTATTACTGTGAGATTAACTGTTATCTACAAAGACAAATGTAAAACAATCAAAATCAAACAACAATTTACTTATGGTTTCTTTTACTCGTTTTCTCATTTACTGTAATCTTGCATTATATTTACAGCTCAACAACTATTTATATTCAAGACAAGACTTTTCCTACTCTATTTTATGGATTAATATGTACTTATATACTTTTATCTTTCGTATTTGCCTAGCTTCCTCTTTAATACATCTATGCTATTCATCTTAACCATTCTGTGTGATAAAAAGTTAGGCATTTTCAAGTAGTTTCACCTGAGTTCCTTATTGGATTTCTTGGTGATTACTTTATATTTATGACCCCTGATTTTGCACTTCCCCACAACTGGAAATATCTTCTCTACAAGTGCCCCTCATAGTTTTAACAGCCTCTTTCAAGTCACCACTAAGCCTGGAGAAGAGAGCCCCACTCTATTCAGTCTTTCCAATGTATCTATGATAACCCCTTTTCTCTAATCAAGCAACCTTAAAATGTTTTCCTTATCTATTTTCTTTCATTTGACTTGCATCATCCATTTGGAGAACTAAGCTTTTGTATTAACTATATATTAATTACACCAATTAAACTCATACTTACCTATTTATTGACTGGTGCTGTTTACTTTTCCTTCTCCTTGCCCTATTCCTTTGCTTGTCCCTGGTGTTAAAATCCAGTTTCCTGTATGAAGGTGGTAAAGTGTATTGACTCTGAAACTTCCTAATTAAAAAACTTAATTTGGGGATAAAACAATGAGTTCCCATAATATCCAGCTGCTTAACATTTATATTCCTGACCTAGTCCTGTCTTTGTCTTCCCTTTTTGAAATTCAGTATTTTGAAGTGTTTTTGGGTGACCACTGTCCTCTGTTGGCTTTTCATTTTAGTTTCCTTTGTTTTATACATCCCTGATAACTTGAATTACGCAGGGTTATGATTTAAGTTGTAAATATGAATCTGTTTGAGGAGGTGTGCATAATATATTTGTGTATCAAGCATAATAATAGGGAAGCTATACTGCCTGGGTAAATGGGGTAGCATGCTTTTAAAATAGCTGTGCAAAATTTGCTGCAAATTCCCATTCAGTATGCTGCACTTATTAGTTGCAGTTTTTATTTTTTAAGCAGCTTAAAGGTTACAAAAAATCTGATAAGATTTCATTTGAATGAAGTATAAATTCTAAATGGCTAGCTACAGCATGTTTCAAAAAAAAAGTGTCTTTTTTCTTTTATGGTTTCCTTCAAATCTGTTTGTTACCAGCTCAGTTGTCCTCCTGCTGAGAAGTAGCGATGCAAAAGCGGGTTGCAAAGATGATAAATAATTGCTATCACTAATAGTTGACAAAGACAGAGACGTGGAGTGGAATAATATGGATTTATTTAACCAAAGCTGTTGGGAGATTGCTGGAGGAAGGAAAAATGATTTCTGGCAGAGTTCTAACTGAAAACTGTTGTATGAACCTAGTTTTCCCATGAGCACAGAATCCAACAAATGCAGTTTGCTGTTTTGATATATCTGTAGTTTGTGTGCATGGAGTGTGAATAGATTGAGCAAGTCGTATCATGCTTAAACTAAAGGAACCTGAGCAAATACCAGCTAACTCTTCATGATCTGTGCTCTGCTTTGATGCTGTTGTGTGATGTTGGCAGTAGTGATCATTAGAAACCCTACAGTGCAGAAAGAGGCCATTTGGCCCATTGAGTCTCCACCGACCACAATCCCACCCATTCCGTACCCCCATATCCCCATATATTTACCCGTTAATCTCTCTAACTTACACATCTCAGAACACTAAGGGGCAATTTTAGCATGGCCAGTCATCCTAATCCGCACATCTTTGTACTGTGGGAGGAAACTGGAGCACCTGGAGGAAACCCACACAGACAGTGACCCAAGCCGGGAATCGAACGCAGGTCCCTGGAGCTGTGAAGCAGCAGTGCTAACCACTGTGCTACCGTGATGTTGAGATACAGAATGAACCTGTTTAACCAAATTTGGATTGTAGATGGAAACAATCCATTAATGATAGTTGGGATGCAGTATTACAAAATGTTCACAGAATTAAAAGATTTTTGGCATCCAAGAGGAGTTGACGGAACTGCAAAAATGGGGTACATTGTAAGCCTTTACACCAAGCCATAATATAATCCTTGGTTTGTAAAGTGACAATCGGCTTTCAAAGTGTCGTGGCAGTCTCTGCATGAAGTATGCTAACAGACGTCTCTGTGAATTGAGTGACATCAAAGAAATGAGCAACCTGCTTACAGCTATAAAGAAAAATTGCAGGTCCTTGCACAAAGGTAGTGAATTACACACTTCACTGTCAATTAAAAATTATTGTGTATGTTCAGATTGTTTGGTCCTGTTGTTATGCTTTGCACAGTTATTATAAACATTTTTTTAAATTATCACTCAGCCAACGGGGTAGGGTCTATAGCTGACGAAAGTAGATTATTTTAATTAATTAGAAATGCTATTTGGAAAGTTGACTTCTGAATTGTTATTACAAAATATAATACAGATTTGAATGGGTAAGCACTTGAATACTAGACTCTAATCTAAAGTATTCAGAGGTTATTCGAAAGAATAATGTTCTGCTGCAGTCAGGGTTTATTCTTTCTTTATCTTAGTTAAATCTTATTTGTGCACATAAATCAGAGATAAAATGAATCCAGTAAATAGTCTGCTACAGAGTTGATCAGTACTGATAATGACCACGATAAATGTTAAATAGGAGATGTATTCTGTCATACAAGGTTGCCAAGCTCAGATTATAAACTCTGCCCTTGAAACATTTCTCCTGGAGGAACCCCTCTCTAATTCTCATTCTCATTCACTTTCAATTACTCAATTGTTGAACTATTTCTGCCTGGAGCAATTGCCCAATGTACTGAGCTTTCAGTGTTCTGGAATCTGCTCCATTGCAACTTTCCAAGCATCACTGGCAATAGAGAAAAGCAACTGTGTACAAAAAAGTTCAGATATCACAATTCCTTAAGTCCTACGTTGATATATGTGTGCAATAGCAAGTTGCATGTTTCTCTTTTTTTTGCATGGAGTGAATTGTTTTTGGCAGAATCTTCGAAGTTCCTTGAAAGTTATGAGGACCCTCATATATTCCACATAAGGGTTCCCAAGTGCACTGTAAGGAGCATCTATAACATGTGTAGAGACTTATTTGGGGCACCACACGTATACTCCAGCAACTGAGTGGAGCAACACTATGATACTGAGCCGACTAAACCAATGATAACCTATGATCAATCTCTGGTCTGCATTGACAGTTAGCTCAAAAGGGTTAAAACCAGTTTCATTAGTCCTGAGCTTGTGAGACAGAGTCAGTTTGGATCCCTGCTGTATTAGAATATTATAATCCCTATTGTGGTGACATATATGGGTGTTGGCTTGAAAAAGATTCATTCAGCCATGTTCAGTTTTATACTTATGCAAACTTCTAAGTTCGCACATGAAAAATGGTTGCTTGGGCAAGATGCCGGGGGATGCCACAGACCAGTGTCTTCAGGAAAGAAAAGCAAAACATTTTGGAGATGTGTGAAGGTGAGGGAAGGAAGGGATGAATGGTAATAGAAAATTTAAGTGGGAGTGTTGGGGAAAGGTGTGGAGAAAAAATTACAGTAAATTTGAACTATTAAGGAATAACTGATGTGTACAATTTTATTTAATGATAAATCACACTAGTGAAAATACAGTTTAGCTGTGTATGTAAAAAAAAAAGTTAACACCTGTAATTCTTGTTACATTTGTATAACTGGTTCTGGTTTTTAAAGGGAGTGATTATTGTGACTTGTGTGCATCGCTGTTGATGCCAGTTCTGTTTGTGCATTTCACACCCTTTATAAAATGATCTTATTTACAGGTCGTTGGTGCACATGTCACTGTGTGCTGGGAATGTTAGGATTATCAGATTTCAGCAATGAGCTTCCAGGTTCCCTTTGTGAGTCAAGCCTGGGGCAGTGCTGAGAATGACCGGATGCAAGGCATGGAAAGAACTGTTAGGTGACAGAAAACAGAGGTGTCCAAATTGTCTTTTTAATTTAAAAGTGACTTTCTGTTCATGGCCTGTTCCAAATGAGTGTCACACAACAAGACCATTTATATCATTCAATAATACTCCCAGCTGTATTATTGGGTGAATGCCTTCATTTAAATAAAATTACGAAGCCAAATAACACTGGATCCAGTCTCCTTTACTCACAATTTTAGGGCAGCTTTTCAAGCATTTTGTACGCCTTGAGTGTCTCAGCATTATCATTGGAGCCTTCGTGGGCCTTGATGGGAGTGCTAATTGTCAGACCTACAGCTATTATCTTGATCTATATCCACTTCATGCTATTAAATTTCATCATCTGCATTTCTGTGACAGTGACAGATCTGCATGTGCCCAGCATTGTGGATTTAGCTGCTTATATTTATGGGGCACTTAGTCATGGTGATGTTGTACAAAATAGCCTATTCCTCTGTAACAGTCCCTACTTCAGTTGCTTTGTGATGCTGTACATTCGTTAGATGACATTTGGAATCTTTCATTTTCAGCCAAAACTTTTAAGTTTGTGTTTAGTTGTGTCTCCTCTCAAAAGTTAAAGTCTGTTTTAACCTACTAAATATTAGCCTAAGACTAACTGGAATCATTATTCTGTTGGCAAATATGTTATTCTGTTGAAGTTTCAAGCTAGTTGAGAATTTTGGACAGATTTGTGCCTCTTTTCAGAATGTTGTTAGGGCTGAGCGTTCCAGTCGTGTTGCCCAATGTACTCCTCCAACTATTTGGGATAGCTTCAGCTGCTTGTATGTTTGAATATTGGTAACTCTTGAACTGTAGTGAAAATCTGCATATGTTTTACAGTTTTCTTATTTTAACAGCATAAGTTAGCCAACGGCAACTGCATTTTATGGAGCACATTGCTGCTTTCCTGACTGTGAGCTGTGCAATATGCTACCTGCTATGAATGAATGAAGTGGTGTGTAGTTTTCTTTCTGTCTGGGGTATCTCACTATTCCACTGTAATCTTTCTGTTTTCCCCATCTCAATATTTTTCTTTGAAGCGTGGATTCCAACAGTGGTCTTCAATGATAGCTGTACACAACCTTTCATTATTTAGTAGCCTGTCAGGTAATGTTATTACAACATTTATGTCTTTAAGACCTTAGAAATAGACTCTTGCCAGACAGATACACCACAACATTAGATTGTTACACAGAAGCTTCTTCATTATTTTCACCAAGCCGAATGCAGAGAGATTGTGATGTCATTCTGTCACTGATCAATTTAAGGTAAAAAATCCATTCTCTGGGCTCCATGAAGTCTTTCGACTTGCTTTATTTTCACCCACACCTTTGTAGCTGTTCTACAGTCCTTTAGCAGTACACAGTAATTGGATGGCAAGTGATGCTCTGCAGCAATTGAAGCCTTACATCATGTAACATTGACAAAATCTTTATCTGCTCTCCCATCCTATATGCAGAAGTCAACCAAGCATTTTATTGTAAATTCAGAATATATTAATTTCTCTGTCTCCACATAACTGGGGCACAGAGATGCTTCTACATACTGAAGCAACCATGAAAAGGAAGATTTTAATGAATGCCTGAAACAAAGCAGTATATTACATAATAATGAGACATCCACATAAGCAAGGGTAAAGCACAATGTAGGATGGCTGAATGAAAAAACATGCCAAAATTAAAACTATCAGAATGTAAAAGCTAAAGGTTTGGAACAAAACTATCAGCGTCTTCAGAAAAACTGGTTTATGCTTTTCAACGAATGATCCATTATCAGGACATTTCTTTAAGTTTCAGGCTTTCAATATTGTCAACTTTTATTTCTGTGTACAATGCATTTGGTTAATTCCGGGGGCGATTTTCCAACCTTGCCGTGACTGGCACAGATTGTGCTGATTCCTGGGAATAGTGTGCCGGCCTAAAACCTATGAGGCTGATTAGCATACTTAAAGTAGCTGAACTACTTACTTTCACTGTTTCCAGTACATTTAACTGAGGAGGATCTCTGATATCATCCAGCTGACACAGATGGCAGGAAGACAGCCAAAAAAAAGATGGGGAGAGGGGTGCTAATAATCATGTAAAATCCCATGTCTGTCGGGGGAGGGCAGAGTCTCGCAGTGTACTGAGAGATCGAGACACTCTTGCAAAATGGCACCCGAACCCCACCCCCAAGTACCAGTGCAAAACTGCCAACTCTCCAAAAATAGTGCCTGAGTGGGGGAGGATTACAATGCACAGTATGCCTGAAAGACCAGTGCGGATCACTCCTGCTTTCTTGCTGTTATGATGCTTAATCAATTTTTGGGAAAACTCCACCCTATAACTCAGCTCACATTTGGGAGAATTATATTTGTACATATTCTTTTCCTTGTCTCTTCACATATTTATGCTGTCAGTATGGGTTTTGCGTGTACCTCTGGCTAAAGTGGATCCTCCCAGTTGGTGCCATAACATTGATGAAGTTGATAGTGTTTCAAAACAGGAAAAATCAAAAGTTTGCAGAGAATTTGCAAAGAGCACTATAACATTTATCAGAATAAATTTCATAAAATCCTATTTAACAAGCAATTGAACTTTAATAGAATAATCAGCTAATGAAAAGTGATGCAAATTAATTTAACAAGTATGTTAAAAGTGAAGAGGAATGTGGAGGAACTTTGGGTGAACATTCCAGAGCAGAAGATTTGGATGGCTGAAGGCTGAAGTTAAAAGGATAGGTGGGGAGACAAGAATGTCGCATATGAGGAGGTTACAGTTGATGCAAGTGAAAAGGTCATAAAAATAATTAAATATATGGATCATGATTTTAATATTGAAACATTGTGGAAGGTAGCTCAAGGAGGACAATGGTGTTGAACATGATGTTAGCGACTGGCAGTTGAATTAGACACTAAGATATAGAACAATTGTGTTCACCTTGAGACAGAGGCAAGACAAGATTGTTGACTAGGACACGGCGAGAACTAAGCCTAATGAAATACAAATTTGGATGCACCCAACCCTGCACTTGAATGGTGAGGGAGATCAGACACTGGGGTGGGAGTGAGTCCAGGGTCAGGGTGATTGCAGGCGGCGAGTGGGACAGGAGACCAGCAAGTGCCTCTCACCTTTAATTGTTGAGTCAAGAGGCATGTATATTTCTGCTCTTCTGATCTGTATATTCTGACATGTATTTCAAACATTTGCCCTTTGTCAATGCCAGATGGGTCGAAAGCCTGGTTTTCCTGAGTGCATGATGTAGAGATGCCGGCGTTGGACTGGGGTAAACACAGTAAGAAGTCTCACAACACCAGGTTTACACCGTTTCACCAAAGGAACACCGTTTCCAAAAGCTTGTGGGATTACTATCAAATAAACTGGTTAGACTTAAACCTGGTGATGTGAGACTTCTTACTGTGTTTCCAGAGTACAGCCAGTCCATCAACAAATCAATCTTGCAATGAGGGATCCGTAAGAGTGGAATGAAGTGAGGGGTGTTTGGAAGGCAGCTCCTTTATACATAACGTTCTGGTCCATGTGATTGTGTGCACTTAAAGATCAAAGAAAATTACTGCACAGGAACTGATCCTTTGGCTGTCCAAGTCTGCACCGACCATGCTGCCTGAGTGAACTAAAACCCCCTACCCTTCCGGGGGCCACATCCCTCTGTTCCCAAGTTATCCCTGTATTTGTCCAGACACCCCTTAAAACTCACTATCGTATCTGCTTCCACTACCTCCCCTGGCAGTGAGTCCCAGGCACCCACCTTCCTCTGTGTAAAAAAAACTTGCCTCATGCATCTCCTTTAAACCTCGCCCTACGTACCTTAAAACTTTGCCCCCTAGTAATTGACTCTCCCACCTTGGGAAAAAGCTTCTGACTATCCACTCTGTCCATCCCCCTCAATCTTGTAGACTTCGCCCCTCAACCTCTGCCTTTCCAATGAGAACAAACCACATTTCTCCAACCTCTCCTCATAGCTAATGCCCTCCATACCAGGCAACATCCTGGTAAATCTTTTCAGTACCCTCTCCAAAGTCTCCTGATAGCGTTCAAATTTGGTCTCCACACTATATTCCAAGTGCGGCCTAACTAAAGTTCTATCAGCCCCAACATGACTTGCCAATTTTTAAACTCAATACTCCGGCCAATGAAGGCAAGCATGCCATATGCCTCCTTGACTACTTTCTCCACCTGCGTTGCCACTTTTTCAATGAATTGTGTACCTGTACACCCAGATCCTATCAATACTCTTAAGGGTTCTGCCATTTACTGTATATTTTCTTCTGTATCAGACCTTCCAAAATATATTACCTCACTTGTTTCAATCGTGTCAGTGAAAAATTATCCAGAATATTTTAACCCAGTCTCCTGCCTGGGCTTTTCCTCTCTCCCAGAGGGGAAGAGGCGATGGCCTAGTGGTACTATCGCTAGACTATTAATCCAGAAACTCAGGTCAGTATTCTGGGGACCTGGCTTTGAATTCTGCCACATGATGGAATTTGAATTCAATAAAAGACTCCGTTTGGCTCCCTCATGTATTTTAGGGAAGAGTATCAGCCGTCATCACCTGGTCAACCTCCATGTGATTCCAGAGCCACAGCAATATGGTTGACTCTCAACTGCACTTGGGCAACTAGTAATGGGCAGTAAATGCTGATCAGTCAGTGATGCCCATGTCCCACAAATGAATAAAAGTAAAAGAAATTTATAATGTTATAGTGTCATGGCTACGCATGCTCATCCAGCCATCATGATGTCTGGCATTGGCTTGATGGACCAGCTGATCTTCTCCATCAATATTGCACATTCGTAACTGCATCAAGCTAGAAAAGAAATATTGGAAGAAGGTAGTGTGGTCAAAGGCAGCAGAGGTCCAGATGATAGTACCTTAGATCTGATTGAATCACTGGACAGGAATTTCATGTCCCCATAATGTGTTTTGCCACGCTGGTCTGTCATTAGCTGTTGGTAGATCTTCTGGTCCACTGCTGTCAGTGGGAGTTGCTGTTGTCTGCACCCCCACCACTGGAAAACTTACATCTGGGGTTCACCGTTGGTGGGACCGGAAGATCCTGCCAGCAGGTTTGGCCAGAAAATTCCAGCAACAAGTGACCCAAAAATCTAAGCTGAATTTCTTTCTGCCCAGAACAACTTCCACTACTAGCAAATCAATATTTCTCATCTGATAAACCCAGCCAAGTCAAGGTCAGCTATATACCCATCTGACCCACATTGTCACTTTTCAAAAAAGCACAGCCAAGCTAGTTTCTAAACAAATTGCAATCTTTATTCCATTGTTGCAATACAAGGATATATCAAAAACAGATTGAGAGAGATTTTGATCAAACTCCATCTGATAAGTGAGAATCACCTGCAAAAAAAATAAGTATCAACCCCACCCCAAAGCCTCAACAAAGTGTTGGAGAGATTGAACAATCTTACATGTTTTAATTGTACGCCAAGATTGAACCCTACTGATAAAAGTTGGTGCATGGAATTTAGTTGAACAGAAACAAATATTGAAGATTGTGCCTGAATTACTAGCTGAATTCTATTTTTTATCATAGCATTCATCATGTGGTGCTTCTATATTTAGATCTGGGCAACCTTCAGAGTTTCGTCCTAAATCAACATCTCACTGCAACTTATTGAGATGGTGACAGGTGCAACCTTCCCTTCTCCAGTCGGTCAATTTTGAAGTGGAAGTTACTCAACCACTTTGGTTAATGTGCTTGAAAGAAACACTCCTTTTGTTTAAATCCTTCTTTTGCCATTAATAACTAGCCACTCATTGACAGTATTTGCCGTATGATCTTTGCACTGTGTGAGAGAGGCATCTGCAGCCTGTTCCTTGATGTTTATGGAGCAATAATGCTGCAGGTAAAAACAATCAGTGGGCCTTAAATATTTCAGAAAGAGGCAATCACAGCAGTAAAAGCTGACACTGCTCCTCTGAACAACATCCAGCAGTTATTATACTTTTGATCATTTTTCAAATCAAAGGAAGTTAAGAACCACAATCCCAAAGAATGATAGACTTTGCTGTTTCATTTGAAACACCTGACTCTTGTTAAATTGAAGAGTTTCAATTCATTGAAAGTGTTTTCTATGTTTATGGAAGTAAGGTAAATTTAGTTTAAAGGAAATTTTATTTTTCAAACAATATTAGAAACTAAAATATTAGTTACTTTGGGTTAAATATGAAAGGCAGGTTGAGGAAACCAAGACGTTTGAGTTTCCTTGCATGTTGTTGAGGTTTGATTCCACAGTGCACATTCTTTGGCTTTGGCAGACTTAGGGTGGGATTTTACGACTTTGTTGCACCCATTTTTGGGCACTGAAATGTCTAGTGGGAATGGTGCTCATTTTGATGCCGGTTCTCAATTTACCACAGGAAGAAAATTGGCGTAATCGGGAGCCTGCCCATACCGGGGGAGGCATTAATTTAAATGTTTTTGCATTCAACATAATGTCATTAACAGAACTTCATGCGCTATTGTCCCAGCTCACCTGCCTTTACCACCTCGCTCACCGCAACTGAATCAGTCTGGAAAATACCTCTATATAAGTCAGAGTCTGGCGCTGAATTCGTGTGGACGAGCGAGGAGGTATTTAAACTGCTTCGTGCTGCTCAGGGGGACCATTTCCTGGCAGCCGTGTTGCTTTTCGGGTCAGGGGGCTGCAAGTGTGTGGGGGGTTCTTGTTGCTCACGAGGTCCAACCTCAGACTTTTGGCTCAGACTCAGGTCAGAGGGCAGACCTCGGATCATACGGACCACTTATGGTCATAGTGTCCGCAGCTGGGAAGCACTGTGTGGGTGGGTATTTGCTGAAAACAGGTATAGTGATGCAGTCTCAGGGCTTCTAAAGCAGCACTGTCTGTGGGTTCTGGGTCTCTGCCTGCAAGTGGGGGGGAGGGTGGAGGGGCAGTGTTACCATTTTGGAACCTGTGGGGAATTATGGCCAGGCTATGTTGCTGGGAGGCTACGAGGTGATGTGTGTGTTGCTGGGCTGGGGGCAGGGTGGCAAGAAGCATTCTTTAACCTCTCCATCTGCCTCTTCTCTTCTCCCAGTTCTCTCACCCCCTTTTCCCTCTAGTCCTACAATCTTCTGCAACATTCTAACACCGGAGTGGTGGGCCTGGGTACACTGTGTTAGTGAGCTTCTGTGGCAGGCAGGAGGGCGACACTGACTCACATTGCGATGATGCCCTGGTGCAAAGTAGTCAGTCTGACCTCTGACCCCTGCCTCTACTCCCTATGCAAGCATTTGGGTAGTGGGTAAGGGATCACTGAAGCCCCATGCAGGGTCATGGGGCATGAGTTGTGGGGGAGGGAATCTCTCGTGGGTTTTGGGGAAAGCCATGACAGATGGTGTAAGTAGCTGCCAAGCATACCACCCACCGTAGCCAGCGATTTCTTTGAGCGCTTTGATTTTCTGAGCGACAAAGCATCGGCGACTCCCCACCCCAGCATCAATATGCAGATTCCCTTTGGGTAAGAACGTTCCTGTAGGAGACAAACCTGAGACAAATTAGTCATGTGGGTGGTGAAATGACATTTATTTATGATGATAAAAAGGTCTTAACAATAAGTAATAACATGAAAACATGTGAACATGAGATTTTAAAGTGCATGACTATTCACTCAACCTGCCCTTTACTCATACAGTCTTAGTGCGACTACAACTTCCTAACTTTATGTAGCCTACTACTACATCTTGGTGTCTTCCTAGGATGTAGATCGCAGATGGAAGAGGCCTGTTGCTTAATGCGCCCCATACTCTGTGATGCCCTCGGCGATCATCCACTGGAGAGCCTGGACCTTGAGGGCCCTGTCCTGCTTCCAGGTGTCTGGGACGTTTCCATGATACCCTCTTCATGCAGCTGCCCCTGAGATGCCCCAGTGGCAGAGGGAGATGGGGGGGAGGGGTTGCTAGTCAGAAGGTGTAGCCACCGCCACACTCTTGGCTGGAAGGCTGTAGCCCTTCCTCCTCCTCACGGTTTCTGTGAGCACTTGGGGTCACTCCAAGGGATGCCAGTCCTTTTCCACGTCACCTGGCCGTGCTGGTCCTGGAGGATTCTGGGCATGGTGGTTGAGCCCTCAGTAATTGTCACCTGAGTTGGTGGCCACCTGTGACTGGCCGCAGCGTGCCCTTTGAGGCTGGCACACACTCTGCAGCCCCTCAACGATGACCCTCTGTGACTGGATCACATTCTCAAGGGCTGCTGCTGTCGCCAGCTGCAACTCAGTGTTGTCTTGCTGGGCCTCTGGCAAGCTCTCAAGCCTCTCAGCCATGGGATACAGAATCTTGAGAAACCTGTTGACGCCCTCAGCTGTGGCCTGCTGTCTCGGTCATCACTTGGACCCTGCCACTCATGATGAGGATTCCCTGTCCCAGGCCTTCCACCGGGGACACCACCCATGCAGTGTTGGCCTGGGAACCATGCAAGGCAGGCAATAGCTAGTCTGCCTGAAAGCTTTGGGACTCCCCCAAACAGCCTCACAGTTGGCCTAGTGTGTCCGTCGGCCTCTCCTACGTTCCCTGGCTCTGTTGCTGCATGTCCAGCAGCTGAAAGGGGAATGATCACAGAGGCCCAGCATGTAGCCTGGGGCCAGCTGAGTCCTCATCTCTGGCAGGCCCCCATGTGCCAGAGAATTCGGACATTCCTCCTTCACCCAATGTATATCAGCAGATGTGTGGTGCGCACCAGTGACCCAGATGCCTCACATCTAACGATCCACCAATGTGAGGAAGCTCTGGGATGGTAATTTACAAGGTGGAAGCTGACGCCAAACTGGTTACACTCTGAGGTCCCTTTATCCATTTCCTCCAAGGAGTCTTCCGGGTTGTCGGGGGCAGGATGGGCGATAGCAGCAGTGGGGGCCATGATGCCAGATGGCTCAGGCTCATACGGGTCCCTACTGGCAACATGGAACACCAGGTTAGGTGCAAGGGAGGGAATAGCCCAAAAATTTGGAGATGGAGTGCTTAAGATTGGGCCTGAAAGCGTGCCCAAAAAATGGATCTGGAACTCTTCCAGTTTCATGCCTGCCTGACACTCAACTAAGGGTGGGATTTTGAGTTTTTTTTCAGTTATGCATCTGAAGGAGGCTGTAACCATTGGTGTGACCCCTAAATCAGAGTGATGAGCACAGTAGAGTTTGGGGAGTGCTGGAGAAAACACTTGTCTTCTCCCTGAAGCTTTCCTCACCCCTCCTCAGCAGCTGTATTTCCTATGATTGGGGAAATGTGCAAAGCAGCTTAAATCAGACACTGCTTGCCTCATTAAAATATTTAATTGACCAACCACTTCCTGAGAGTGGGATGGCTGCCTGCCCTTGTCCCACCTTTTGTTAAACCCGGAGATGGGCATGTTGGTGGTGAGTGAGGTTGGAAATTTTTTAAATTGTGTCATCTCATCCAACCATAATCTGCATGATTGTAACAGGACTCAGCCTGTTGTTCCTTTCAGACATCATTAACCAGAATCTCCTTCAAATGATTGGTTTATAAAGGTAGAATGCAGTAATTCATACAGAACAGCATTTTTCTGATCTGTACAAGGTTGATTGGTCTCGGCAAGAGTGGTGTTGATGCAGAAACATTATCGTATGTAATGAATTGGAAGAAAAAATATTGTGGGAGTTCTGGGATTTTGAGCAAGAGAAACATGACTTATCTGAAGTATGTTTGTGAATAGCATATTCTTATCAATTGTACTGATGAGTGGAATGTGCTGTGGAGGGGAAATGGCGAAAAATGCTTGTTCCAAATCGCTACTGAGTGACTCTTATAAGAAAATACACATATGGATGTTGGGTAAGGAAACCATTAAATTGAGCAATGATACTCTCGATGGTCCAACACACTACAAACACTATCCTGGCATAAATAAAGCATCCCATAAATAAGGCTTAATTGGATGAGTGTACAGGAGAATGAGCAACATTCATATGGTATATTTCACCAGGATTAAATCTTCAGGAGTAGAAGGGGGAACGAAATGAAAACAATGCCATATATACAAGTCAAAGAATTAGCAATTTGGGAATGCAGCCCTGTGTCTGTATTTATATGTTGTGTGATTATAGTTTTTTTTTCAGTTCGAATTCACATATATTTTCTGAGCATATGATTGTTCATAAAGTGTCTATTTTCCTACTAATTTCTCATGATGCCAATTGCGTCTGCTGTCTTTGTCTAAGGCTTATGTGATGAGAAATTAAACTCAGCTAAAAATTCAGTCACTAATCATAAATGAACTACCTTTTTTCACTGTATTTCCAGTATGTTTAACTGAGGAGGATCTCCAATAGCATCCATCTGACATAGATGGCAAGAAGACAGCCAAAGAAAAGGGAGGGGGGGGTGGGGAAGGTAATGATCATGGATCTGGATAAGGTAACCACTGAACAAGAAATTTTTAAGAATCTGTACTGCGAAGAAGAAGCCATTCAGCCCATTGGGTTTGCACTGATACCCCAACAACAATCCCAGTCAAGTCCTATTCTCATAACATCTTGTATTTATCCAGCTAATTTCCCTAACCTACAAATCTTGGGGCAATTAGTATGGCCAGTCCACCTAACCTGTGCACCTTTAGACTGTGGGAGGAAACCCATGCAGATGTGGGAAGAATCTGCAAACTCCACACAGACTTGAGGCCCAATTGAACCCGGATTCTTGTAAGGCATCAGTACTAACCACTGTGCCACCATGTTGCCCAAGCACCTTGTTGTATGTTGTATTGATGGTGGGAAGCAGTGGTTACAATAAGTAAGTATCAGAATTAATTTATTTAAACTATAGAGGGCAATACAGCAATGCATCCAGCAATTTTACCACTCCAAATGCATTATGTTGAGAAGTGAGGCAGTATTAAGTTTGGCCTTGCCTGAACATATTATTTCAGGGGGAGAAATGATGATAAAAATTGATGAGGAAAGTAAATCCACTGAATAAAACAGCTCAACCTAAATGGAGATAATTGGCAGGTTTTCTGTAAGGCCAGATGTTGGTGTTTAGCACCAGAGAAAATTTATGTCAGCATTGAAGCTATTTTCTGTTCCAACATAAGTGGATGTGTTTATAAATCATTTAATTTTGAAGTGACATTATTCAGACAGTATTAACATTTAAAATGACTGCAGTCCTACTGGTTCGTTGGCCAAAGTAAACATTTGGCCCAGCAGTGAAATATTGGCAATTTAGGTTTTTTAAAAAAATCAAGCGATAATGAATTTCACCTTCACCTTGTTTACTAAAATTTCATATGGCTGGAATCCTGGCAGTGTGAAAACGTAACTCCTAATGATAGACAGTGAAACAAAACTGTCCACAAAACTGTCCATTGAGTAGTTCAAGGATTAGATGAAACATAGTAGTGTTTATCACTGTCCTTCCTCCTGAAATAGTATATTTGAGATAAGGCCTAAATCGGCATTGACTCATCTTTCTTTCAACATAACGCCTTTGGAGTGATAGAACTGAAAAGCTCAACAGCATTATTGTACTGCCTCCTGTAAGTCTACAGACTGACAACTCGTTGAGAAAAATATAATTCTCCCATCTCAATCATAAATGGGAGAATCTTAATTTTCAATTTGGGTCCTTGGTTCTAGACTGCCCACAAGAAGAAACATCCCCTCAGCACCTACCCTGTCACGTTCCATCAGGATCTTGCATATTTCAATAAGATCACCTCTCATTCTTCTGAAGTCCAATGGGGATTTGATTTAAATTATTTTTATCACATTATTAGTATACAGTAAAAAAAATTGTTCCTTGCGTACTATACAGACCAAGCATACCATTCATAGAGAAGGAAAGGAGAGGGTGCTGGGGTTTAAAGAAAGATCAACTTAGTAGGAGGTAGGTCCATTCAAAGGTCTGATGGCAGCAAAGAAAAAGGTTGTTCTTGAGTCGGTTGGTATGCGCCCTCAGACTTTTGTATCTTTTTCCCGATGGAAGAAAGTGGAGGATGGTGTGTCCAGGGTGCATGGGGTCCTTAATTATGCTGGCTGCTTTTCTGAAGCAGCAGAAGTGTAGATGGAGTCAGTGGATGGGAGGCTGGTTTGTCGATGGACTGGGCTTCGTTCACAACCCTTTGCAATTTCTTGTGGTCTTGGATAGAGCAGGAGCCATACCAAGCTGTGATCCAATCAGAAATAATGCTTTCTATGATGCATCTTTAGAAGTTGGTGAGAGTCGTAGCAGTCATGCCAAATTCCCTTAGCCTCCTGAGAGAGTAGAGGTGTTGGTGGGCTTTCTTAACTATAGTATTGGCATGGAGGGAGGACAGGTTGTAAGTTATCTGGACACCTAGAAATCTGAAGCTCTCGACCATTTCCACTTCATCCCCAGTGATGTAGACAGGGGCATGTTCTCCACTATGCTTCCTGAAGTCGATGACTATCACCTTCATTTTGCTGACATTGAAGGAGAGATTATTGTTGTACCATCAGCCCACCAGATTTTCCATCTCTTCTGTACTCCGTCTCATCGTTGTTTGAGATACAGCATCGGCAAATTTGAAAATCAAGTTGGAAGGGAATTTGGCCACGTAGTCAAAGGTGTAAAAGGAGTATAGTAAGGGGCTGAGGACACAGTGTTGTTGGGCACTGGTGTTGAGGATCTATTGTTGCCTATCCTTGCTGATTGTGGTCTGTGGATGGCCCAAATACTCAACCTTTCCTCGTGAAATAATTTCTTCATCCCAGGAATCAGTTATTGAACCTTCTGTGCATTGCTTCTAATGCAGTTATGCACTTTTTTTAAGTAAGGAGAACATAAGAAATAGGAGCAGGAGTAGGCCATCTAGCCCTTCGAGCCTGCCCCGCCATTCAATAAGATCATGGCTGATCTGAAGTGGCTCAGTTCCACTTTCCCGCTTTCTCCCCATAACCCTTAATGGAGACCAAAACTGTACACATCATCCCAGAGCTGGTCTCACCAAACCTCTGTTCAGTTGACCGCTGACTTACACCAGGTTCACCAGAAAATTTCTACACATGTAGCATCTCTTTGAATTTGCCACCCTCTGTTGGTGATTGACAGCATCTGTGAACAGAGCAAACAGTCAGGAAACTGTTCCACAAATCAGACTGAAGAATCCATACACCTGGCAAAGCTAAAAGTCAAAAACAGAAACCATAAATTACATTGTTCAGGAGATGAAATAAGTGTTCACTGGTACCACACTAAGGACTGATAAAACTTGAAATAAACATTGGGTAACTAAAGTACAACCCATATTTTCAAACTTTAAAATAAAGTGTCAATTTTTGTTTTGGAGAATGACCGGAACTATTTTTGTAAAATTAGGTTTTCAGGGTCGTAGGAATTATTCAGTAACTATAACTTATTATACTGTTAACTCAGTTACTTCTTTTATCAAACTTTAGTGTGGTATCTGTGAGTACTTACTTACATTCAGTAGCAAAGGATATAAGGCATAGAAATTGGCCATTCCTCCCAAAACATTTATGCCAGTATTTCAAGTTTCATCTCATCTTTCCTCACCCAAGTCTCATATCATAACCGCCTGGCTGGAATTTTCCAGCCGTTCAGGCTGCCGGTATTCTCTGGTCCTGTCGACAGTGCACCCCCACCATATGTTTCCCAGCATTGTGGGGTAGCTTCAGTGGGAATTCTCATTGACAGTGCAGGACCAGAGGATCCTGCCGCTGGTTTGCTTACCCCAAGTAGACTTGCATTTTGTGAGAAATACGTAACCTCACTAGTCTTCCTATCAAATTGTACTGCCTCTCATTTAACTGGATTGAGCTTCATTTGTCAATTATTTGCCCATTCTACACGTTTATTCATAGTCTTCCTGTAACGTGCTGCAGGCTTCCTCAGTATTGACGGTCTCCCCGCTCCCACCTGCATTTTTATGCCATCTGTAAATTCAGAGATTGTGCTTTTGATTCCAAAGTTTAAATCATTAATCTAAATTGTGAATGGCTTCAGTCCCAGCACCGATCCTTATGGAACACTACTTCACACCTTCTGCCAGTCTGAATAACTACCCCTTATTCCCACTGTGCTTTTTGTTTTGCAGCCAGCTAGCAATCCAGTCTGCCACCTATCCTCTTATTCCATATTTTCTCACTTGATTGTCTAATTTCACACCTTACCTGTAATTTCTGTCAATTGGCAAGAACTGTTGGGGAGCAGGGTATCACTGATAACTTTTGGTTTTCTGGTGTTTACCTGTGTGAGTGCTGGATGTTGCTGGCAGTTTAATCCAGTAAAAATGGTGAGTGTTTAAAATCTTGCCATTTTTAGTAGACCGAAATGCTGTCCAACAGCTTTTCCAGATGATAGCCTTTATGAATGTAATCTTAATATCTGCTGATGTTCAGCCAGAATTTCCCTCCATTGCACAAAGTACAGTCAGGCTATTCTGTCGATGCCCATTTTAACAGACCCCATCTTTCTCCCTGCCTCTTTAAACTCTGGTTGAATTTGGATACTGTGTTAACATAATTTCAGACTGATTCCACCATTCAGAACCATTCTAATTTATCAAAATCAGTCAACCTGAATCCAACCGATAGATTGCAGATGAAACTCTTTCTTGATGTTGCTGTTTTTAAACTCTAAATTTCTTATGAACCATTTGGCCCCATGCCCTGTTGCATGCATCCATTAGTGCCTAAAATCCCTCAACGTTCATTGTAAAAATGGTCATTAAGCAATCCAGGAATTCTCCTGGACTCCAAATAATGGCCATCCAAGCAAATTGACCCTTTTATTTGATACGTTGTTGAAGCCACGCATGTTCCTTCAATTATGACTTGCTGCTGGAATGCTTACAGATTTTTGATTTGATTTATTATTATAAAAGTATGAAAATAAATAAAGTGTAACTTTACAGGGCCAATACTTTGCACTAGCTATATGACGTTATTACATCACATTTATATGAGAATTGGATCCTTTTGCAACATTCTCCTGCATTCATCCCGCACAGCAATATACACTGCTCTCACAACATGTAACTAACACATAATTGAATCTGTCCTCATCTTTCTGTGATATCAGTCAGGGAATTACATTTATGGAGCTCTGCTGGTTCAACTATTTAAAGTAAACACATTTAGCTTTTAAATAGAAAATGAAAGTGCTGGAAATATTCAAGGTCTGGCAGCTTTTCTGTGGAAAGAGATAGAGTTAATGTTTCGAATCAAATATGATTTTCCAGGACTGAAGGAATGTAGAAATATGGTGGATTTTATGCTGTTGAAAGGGAGGGAGGGAGAGGAACAAAAATAGGTTTGGGATAGAGAGGAGGGTAGGAAAAAGAAAATGACAAATATGTTATGGAATAAAAGGCAAAGGGAGTTGTAATGAGTATGGTTTCTTCAGCATCTGCTTGGTATAGCTTTTCCCCTAATATATTTGATTAAAAAAGCCATATCACCTACCTCAACAAGTGCAAGAGTTTCAGCAGTACTCTTCATTATTTTCCTTATTTTCTGGCTTCTCAAACTTGATGGGCTGAATGATCTTCTTCTGCACTGTGGGGAATCATTTTCCACTTTCCCTCATTGTAAAAACATTGCCTAAGAGCCCACAACAGAAATTTGCATGAGAAGCATCACTAAAAATAATCAATTTTACATTCCTGGAGTCACCCAAAGATGGTAACTTCAGAACACATTTCTCCCTGCTTTTTAATGTTGTGTTTGCCCTTAAAATATTCTTGACCTTTGAATGTTTCCCTGGATCTTTTCACTCCTTACGCCTCTCTCTTATAATAAACCAGATCACCAGAAATAAAGCCCACCTCAGACTGTCTCATGTGATGTTGCAACGCTCTCCAAATTTTTTCTGAAACATAAGCCTTGATATAAACTTTCCTGCCTGCATGTGATACATTCAAGTGGGTAGAGAAAGTAGAATTAATCTAGGGTAGTGGAGCATCAGACACTCCTGAAGGCAACTTCAAATTCCTTTCATTTAATAGATGGTATGGACTATACCCTCCCAACCATTTGCAAAAATATTTTAGCATGTGCGACCCATGCCAGTGCTATTTGAAAGTTGGTTGTTGGCCAGTATCTTAACCAACATCTTATCAATGATTGCATGATTCCTCTCACATTAGCTATTGCTGACTGGGTTCTCAGTCACAATGTTCATGACTGCAATACTCAAATCTTTCACATGCCCTGAAATTCGTCATTTCTGATCCTTCTGAATTATCCATCAAAACTTTTGTTGCCGTTCTTAGTCCAGTATCATCCTGTTTTTCCTTTTGTCTACAATGGTCTTTTTGTTCCTGCCGTTTATCACCATAGTCAGACAGCATCTAGTTGCTATATCCACAAGTGCAACAAAAAATCCTCCATTCTTATCCCAAATCTTCAACACTGTTTCCACTTGCTCAGGCGAGTGGAAGATTTACAAGAGGCCTTGTTGCCAGCCTTCAATATTTAACACAATAACACATTGAGTAAGTAATTTGTTCAATATGAGTGTCACATTTCCTATTGACTACATCAGCATCCCACAGAAGAGCTTTTAATTTTTGTGACAAAGTATGTGCAAAATGTCCGTGTAATTTACAAATAAATCTTTTCCTGTCAACTGGACTCTTATCCCTGAAGCCAACCATACTGCCTCGGCTTCCCAGCGAGAAACATTTGTTTTCCTCAGTGGAATGCAGCAATATCCTGATCAAATTAAGTGTTAATCTACAGCTTTCCCAAATTTAGGCGCTTTGCCATTTTCCATATCCAGTTTCATCTCTCATTCTTTATTGAGGACTTGCTCAATAATAAGGATGCCTCACTTGAGACCACATCAGAACTAATGAAGAGACCTATTCCAACTATTTTGCATGGGATGACCACTGTTTTTAAAGACTTCCTAAATCTAAAGCAGATGGAGTTTTCATACTGTTTAACCTTAGGCCAGTTTTCATTGTCAAGAGATTCCAAGTAGCACTGAGCCAATCCGCTGCACACACGGCAGAAGTGCAACATACACAGTTGAACAAATAAGTGACAAAAATGGTCATCACCAGACTTGTGCTTCCATTAACCAAAACGATTCCTTCAGGTCAGTCATTCTCATTGTTTGCCCCATCAGAATTGTCCATATCATGTGTTATCTTCAAGACTCTATTTTTGAACTTTGGGCAATTTGCTGCTTAATGATATTTAGAATCAGCAGACGCAGCACGGTTTCGTTAAAGGGAAGTCGTGTCTGACAAATTTACTGGAGTTCTATGAGGATGTGTCTAGGGCAGTGGATAGAGGAGAGCCGGTGGATGTGGTCTTTCTTGATTTTCAGAAGGCGTTTGACAAGGTACCTCACAAGAGGTTATTGCAGAAGGTCAGGAGACATGGAGTTGGGGGTAGGGTGTTAGCGTGGATAGAGGACTGGTTGTCTAATCAGTAATCTCGAAACTGTCTGTGCTTTATATGCTCTGTCTGAGGCCAGAACTCTCCATTCACCTGACGAAGGGGCTAACCCCGAAAGCTTGTGAGTATATTATCAAATAAATAGGTTGGACTAAAACCTGGTGTTGTCAGACTTTTTACTGTGTCAAATAGGAGGCAGAGAGTGGGGGTCAATGGGTGCTATTCGGATTGGCGGATGGTGACTAGTGGAGTGTCCCAGGGGTCGGTGCTGGGGCCTCAGCTATTTACCATTTATATAGATGATCTGGAGGACGGAACCGAGTGTGTGGTGTCGAAATTTGCTGATGACACCAAGATTGGTGGAAAGGCAAATTGTGCGGAGGGTGTGGAGAGTCTACAGAAGGATCTAGATAGGCTGGGCGAATGGGCCAGGAAATGGCAAGTGGAATTTAATGTTGGCAAGTGCGAGGTGGTCCACTTTGGTAGGAATAATGGTAGGAAGGATTATTACTTGCGTGGAGAAAAACTGCAGCAGGCGACGGTGCAGAGGGACCTCGGGGTCCTTGTGCATGAGTCACAAAAACCCAGCTTGCAGGTGCAGCAGGTGGTCAGGAAGGCGAATGGGATGCTGGCCTTCATCGCGAGGGGGATTGAATATAAAAGTAGGGAGGTCTTGCTGCGGCTGTATAGGGCATTGGTGAGGCCGCAACTGGAGTACTGTGTGCAGTTTTGGGCGCCGTACTTACGCAAGGATATTTTGGCCTTGGAGGGAGTGCAGAGGAGGTTTACTAGGATGTTGCCGGAGTTGAGGGAGTTGAGCTATGAGGAGAGGCTGAATAAATTAGGCTTGTACTCGTTAGAGTTTAGAAGAATGAGGGGAGATCTCATTGAGACGTATAAGATGATGAATAGGATGGATAGGATAGAGGTGGAGAGACTCTTCCCGCTCAGAAAGGATAGTAGGACTAGGGGGCACAGCCTCAAGATAAAGGGGGTGCGGTTTAGAACGGAGTTGAGGAGGAACTTCTTCACTCAAAGGGTGGTGAATCTCTGGAATTCTCTGCCCGTTGAAGTGGTGGAGGCTACCTCGCTAAATATTTTTAAGACGCGGGTTGATGGGTTTTTTGATAAGAGAGGGGATTAAGGGTTATGGGGAGAGGGCAGGAATGTGGAACTGAGCCACGACAGATCAGCCATGATCTTATTGAATGGCGGGGCAGGCTCGAAGGGCTAGTTGGCCTACTCCTGCTCCTATTTCTTATGTTCTTATGACAATACCTGGTAATCATTCCTCTTGCGTTTCTTAGGTTTGTACATCTACAATTTCCATCCCAGTCCTGTTTTCTTGTCTTTATCCATAAACCACTTGAAGGTGCATCCCTACTCGAACTACTTATCAGCAACTTATATTGATGCCTGTAACTTGTATTAAGGTGTTCTCAAAATTCAGCAATCATGGAGTCCTCCATTCTTTGCATCACTGTAGATGTGCCTGCTTGAGACCTGATCGCAGCTGGAAACAGTTGGCTTCCCAAAATATTTTGCAGGTAGCAGCCATTTGATCTAAAAGAGAATCTGCTTCCTGAAATTGATCTCCCATCAGTACCAGAAGTCTATCTATATGTGAAATCTCTGCAGAATCCAGTAACTCAAATTCAAACACAGACTGTTCTATTTCTGAGTCAAACTTTAACAATTGCTTAGACAAGTAGTCCATACTATATTCTTCCATGGACTGTTTGCCTTCAAAAACTTAGCAAAAGTTGCCTGCGCTTCATAGTCTTCCAGTAGTTTGTCCAATTTGTTTAATCCTATCCACGAGCAGTAATTGAACACGTAATCCCACTTCAGTTTCCAAGTCACTCATTTCCAGCTCTGAAATTATTTTACTGCTAATCTTTTATCTTGTTGTGACAAAGCCAAGGTCATATTTTTCCACGTCATTTTTCCATTGCTCATGTGGTTCAGACTCTGAAAAAAATGGTGGATAATAAAAGTTTGGGAATTTACATTTGATTTCAGCCACTTTGCACAGAGACTGCAGGGGACCATTAGTTTTATCTGAAAAACGATCCAAAAAAAAATCTCTTATTCGGCTTCCAACCTCCACAGATTGATGTTAATCCTCTGCTATGATGTAAAGCTGCTAAGCAGGCATCCGGTGAAGGAAGAAACTGTAGCCAGCCTGTTTTTAAAATAGGTTTATTCACAAAATCTTGTGTAACCCAAGTGCAAACTACATTCCCTTCTGCAGAATTCTTTCTCCCACACAGGTAGAAGCTGGTTGTTGCATATGTGCCCTAATCTTTCCCCATTGAGTATCAATTTGCTCTTAATCACATCTAGAACATGCACTCAATTATCACCACATTTGCAACGTTAACACAAAAAAAAACCCTATCAGAGTGGGAGGGCGGGAAACTGCAGGAAATGGGTCAGTCATGGGTTGGAAACCCTGATAACTACAGAAGGGAGAAATCCTCAGACAAGGAATTGGAAAACATATCAGAAGCGCATAATCAGAATGGATGCAACAGAGACAGAGAAACTGGGAATAGAATAACGCCCTGACTGAAAGCATGGTGTGAGGAAATGTAGTCTAGGTAATTGTGGAAGCTGGTGGACTTGCAATAGATATTAATTGACAGCCTATCCCCAGAAAAGGAGTCAGAAGTCGAGTAATGGAAAGCAAGTGTCGCTACTGGACTATGTGTAAGTGAGAGAAAGGTGGAAATTTGAAGAAAATTAATTACGTTTTCCCGTTCTGGATGTGAGCAGGAAAGGGCACCGATAGAATTATCAATGTACCAGAAACAAAGTTGGGAGGGAACCTGGTGCAGACTGGAAGAAGGAATGCCCCACATACTCCACAAAAAGACAGTCATAACTCGAACCCCAGATGAGTATGCACAGCATCATCTTTTATTTGGAGGGAGTCAGTTAAAGGAGAAGTTGTTCAATCAGGCAGAGAAGGGTGGTGCTGGATAAAGACTGGTTGGGCCCCTTTTTAGGGAGAATGTACAGTCTGTCCTGATGAGAGATGGAGGTGTTGAGAATTTGGACACCTGAAGTGAAGAGGATGCAGTTAAGGAAAGAACCTGAAAATGTCATATCCGACTCAAGGTTAACACTGTTTTGCACTCTAAAGACTCAGTCAGATCTGGTGAGTACTTTCTGTCTTTAATAAAGCTGTTATGCTTAATGCTTATT
Organism: Carcharhinus amblyrhynchos; assembly: GCF_965287045.1. NCBI lineage: Eukaryota > Metazoa > Chordata > Chondrichthyes > Carcharhiniformes > Carcharhinidae > Carcharhinus > Carcharhinus amblyrhynchos. Next base: position 37,179,508 of record NC_137340.1, read on the forward strand.
TGTATATTGTGCATCTGGCATACCAAACAATTTAAATAGATAGGGCAAAGAAATGTCATGAAAGTACTGATTGTCTGCTCTCATCATCAACAATAATTATTACTCATTATTATCCTTTTGAACCTGACTGCTCACTACCAAACAGAGGTGTGGTAAGACCAAGATTTGAGAAAGGAATAGGAGGAAAATTGAAGTTAGTTGCCTCAATTTGAATTGATAATGTAGAGCCTGCTGTACTACAATACACACTGTTAAGTAACACCACTAGCTTTATACTTTTTGAAAATTAGATAAGAATTGGGATTCCAGTGATGAAAGGGGTTTTCTTGTGAGGAAAGTTTATGCAAATTGATCTGTACTCATTGGAGTTTAAAAGAATGGTGAACTTATTGATGTAACCCAGTCAGACCATCTGAAGTTATGAATTAAATCACAATTTTTGAATATTTCTCAGTGCTGGGCAATTTGCCCACTGGAAGGTTGTACTTCCCAGCAATTGCTGTGCAATCCTTACCTGGAAACATCTGAGTGTGGGTGGTCCACAGTGCATCTTTTGAGTCACTGGATCCTCTTCCATAGAGAGCAGTATTCAAAGCTGATTTTGACAGATTTTGATTAACAAGTCTGTTGAGGATTAAAGGGATCAGGTAGGAAAGTGGAGTTTCGACCACAGTAAGGTCAGTCATTAGAGGCAGGCAAACTGTATTGAATGGTGGCATCACCAGGGAGATAGGTGGTGGATACTGCCAGCATGACACCCACATAAGCCTAGGATCATCATTGGATCCTTGGCCATAGATGGATGATGGCAGGAGAGTGTCAGGAATGAGAGGAAGGTTGACAGGAGGGGCAAAGGCTTCTCTGAAGGTCCTCCACAAGCTTTCTGGCCATCGACTTAATCAGGGTGGAGACGGGAATGTGGCAGGGTCCCTAACCATCTCTCACCCGCCTGATTAAATGCTGTGCCACCACCAAACCCACCATGGGAAGGGTATTAAATTCCACCCAATGTTTCAAGTTCTGATTAAAGGCCACTGACCTGAAATCTATTGGGCATCCAGCACCTGCATTAATTTCTTTTTGCAGAAGTAAAGATGAACCTGAATTCCCATGGAGGGGACATCTAGCTGGGTAAAACTGCATTGGTAGAGGAGAGCTCTAGCACCCCGGTTGTTTTTTCACTTTTTGGAGAATTTTAAAATGGTGTAAATTGGCCAAAGCGTCCCAGCACGGTTTTTGTTAGCATTTTAATTCTCTGGTGACTGTAAGAGCAGACAAAAGTTTGGAAGCAGGACAAAGAGTGATAAATGATCAGAGCACAAATTGTGCTTCCTAATAGGGGTCCAGTTGCCAAAACATCAAATGGCATGGGGCAAGATAAAAAATTGCCTAAACGCTTACAGAAATTTCTTTATTCAGAGGTAGATCGTCTCCAGGGTGTAGTGAATAGTCCTTTGTCGATAATATTTAAGGCTGAGATGGGCAGGTTTTTCATCTCTTGAGGGATGGAAGGATATGGGGAGTGGATAAAGATAATTAAGTTGAGGTAACAGATCAGTCATGATTGTATTGCATGGTGAAGCAGGCCTGAGGGGTCATATAGTTTACTCCTGTTTCTTGTGATCTTGTGTACAATGCAATTTACAAAGGTTGGAGAGCAAACATTCTGACCAAAAAGAGCTAGAGGAGGTAAAAAAAATCCTCAGTATGTGGCTTCAGGAAATATGCATCTATGCCATACATTGTACATGGGCACAACCGAAGTTTACTGATTGTACAGGAATAGATGCTGTTACCACACCACTTTCGTCCAACACCTCCCAGAAGAACAGAAGGCGTCTGTTGCAGTTAGAAGCCATATGGATTGGTCACCCAGTCATTCTGTTAATGGTCAGAAACATCTCATGATCAGCAGAAACCCATTCAAGAAACACCTGACCAATTTGAACAAGATAGTGTGGAAAGATAAGCAAGTTGTATTAATTGCTTGGCATTAATGCAGGGCTGTGATATAAGACTAGTGCTGTTCATTGTCAATTTATATTAAAGCTTGTTGACGGAAATTACTTAGAAAAGAATCAAAGGGCAGCTATTGTTGCCAAACTAATGGTGCTTTGCAATGGCAAACATGAGGGAAAATCCCCCTACACACTGGAGAAAATAAATTCTTCATCTGCACACTCAGGTGGATAGAGCCGTGAAGAAGGCTCATAGTGTGTTTGCGTTTATTAACAAGGGGTTTGAGTTTGAGTCGTGGGGTTGTGCTGCAATGATACAGGACCTTGATGAGATCACATTTGGAATATTGTGTGCCGTTCTGGTCACCTCACTATAAGAAGGATGTGGAAGCATTGGAGAGAGCACAGAGGAGATTTACCAGGATGCTGCCTGGTTTGGAGGATAGGTCTTTTGAGGAAAGGTTGAGGGAGCTGGGGCTTGTCTCTTTAGAATGGAGGAGGATGAGAGGTGACTTAATGGAAGTTTATAAGATGATGAGAGGAATAGATAAAGTGGACATGCAGAGACTATTTCCTTGGGTGGATATAGTGTTACTAGGGGGCATAACTATAAGGTTCATGATGGGCGATATAGGAGGGGTGTCCGTGGTAGATTCTTTAGTCAGAGACTGGTTGAGGTATGGAATGCTTTGCCTGCTGTGATAGTGGAGTCAGACACTTTAGAAACTTTCAAGCAGTTATTGGATAGGCACGTGAAACACACTAGAATGATAGGGAGTGGGATAGCTTGACCTTGGGTACGGACATAGCTCGGCACAACATCAAGGACTGAAGGGCTTGTACTGTTCCATGTTCTATGCACAGCAGCAAACCATGTTGAAAAGGCATAGATAACCAAGAACTGAGTTGGAAAATTTAATTTACCAGTGTGCATCCTAACTTGAACAAACTGGAAAACAAATCATTGCACTGTTCTCCCTTCTTTCTCAATTTGTTGCCACCTATGATTCTAGTTTCCTCTTCCTTCCAAAATTTAATTTAATCCAATGAGTGTCTCGGTACAGGCCTAAGGAAAATAAATTATACACACAGCATCTTAACAGCTGGGAAAGAAACTTTAAACAAATTAACTATTTGGGTTATGCAGGGCTGGATTATTCTCCATTATTTGCTGTAGAACCACGAGATTTTCGGGCCAGGCACCGCTGGAGTTTCCATTGCTTAATCAAAAAAGTCAGGTGCCAACTGTGCATATCAAGTGACCTTTGACTCCGAGTAATGAATTAGGATTGAAACCAGGTCAGAGGACAGATAAATTGCAAAAGCGACAAAGAATGCACTTCAAAATGGCAAAATGTTAGTTCTATGTTTATTTAGAAAATTTCTGAACATTGGAGAAAATGGAGGTGGCACCATTGGGTTGAAACTGCTGTTTGAGATTTGTAATGCATGCACTAGCGTATGGAATTGTCCCTATTTATTATTGCAGTTAAGGCATTAAGTCAGTTAACAATCGAATGATGCTTTGTTGAAGTGTCAGTTGTTGTAAGGTTGTATGTTCTGTCACAATGAGAGAAAAATTGTGACCGAATGAGATTTAATTACAACTTCACCAGATAATTGCAGACGCTGTTTAAAGAAGATTTTTTACAAGTAACACAGCACAGATAAAAACACTGACCAAAGATGAATATCAATAGTCATCTGATATCTGGTCTGTTAAGTTGATCACTTCTATGGAAAGCCTATATGGATTCCACGGGGGTTGGGGAGGGGGGAGGGATCCAGCTCCACTTTAAACAGAATCTCTTGAAAGGAAAACATTAAAGACACAAAGTGTTGAAATTTTAATCAGACAAACAAAACCCCTGTGTGCAATGAAATAACCCCATCTCCTGTTGATTTATAACTCAAAAATGTGTCAAAAGGTTTCTGAAACAAATGATCAAAGAAACTGGGATTATTACAACAATGGACGCAAGAGAAGCTAATTGAATTCCCTTGCAGGAATATACAGAAATCAGTTTAAAACTGGCTGTACAAACAGAGGGACATGCAGTGAAAAAAGGTACGTGACAGTCATCTAAAATTCCTGCTGGAAAAGAGCTAGAAAGATCTCCAAATCTCAGTCTTTCTCTGGAAGGAAAATGTGTCGCTTCAACAGTGTGCAGACCAGAACATAGGCAACTCCAGAATTCTACCAAAACCCACTTAACTTCAACGGCTGCAACTTTCCACAATCTGCACCACACGCGCAAGCAAAGGACTTACTCACATACTCTTATAACTTTTATTTGGACTCTAATTTTCTTCTGATGTCCCTGCATGTGTGTGCTGTTGTGTGTTTTTATTAATTTTCTTGTTAGAAAGTAAACACATATAGACAGGTAAGAATATCTATTAAAAAATCAATTCTTAAAAGCCATTGACCAACTGAGGGGGCTGATTGAAAGGGGAACCCAGTTCGATCCTCCTCACCTGGTCATAACAGTTGTCTCATGAAAAAGTCTAGCGGTCTGCGTGGTTAACAGTAACATAACTACATGTATATGCGTGTATATACTTATAAAGGATACAATCCTAAGTAGGTGCTATCTTCATGCTGACTTCTTCCAGATTCATCACTACACTCTGCTGTTCCCTTGTAACTCTCTATATCTTCATATGGATGGTACTGTTTACCTGTCCCATACTAACCTTCACATTCCTGAACACACTAAAAATACAGCAGCCAAAAAGATTTTCATATAAATGCCTCAGCATGTTCATCATTAATATCAGCCCTAAAAGAGACTGACCATAATGCTTTGAGTGTTTGGGATGTTTCAGGTTTGTAGATTCATTACAGAAGGCAAAAATGCTGATTAGAGGCTGATCAGGTTGGAGGAAGCTGAAAATGGACAAAATGCTGTGATTGACTATCCAAAGCAAACATGAGGATTATCTACTGAAACCAAGTTTGCTACTGTTCAAGAGGAAAACTTTGGTTTGGATGAAGTGATATCGCAAGTGGACTACACAAAAACTTGTTTTGCTGCATACTTGACTTTCCAATAACGGTTTGACAAATTCCAGCATGAAGGGCAGTTAAATAAATTTAAAATGGTCGAAATTGATAAGGAATTGGCTAAAGGCTAGGAAACAGTAAATGCAGGTTAGGTGAATGTGTTGGGTTGGGGACTATACTGCGTTGAGTGCATAAAGGGTGCCTATTATTTACAATTTACATTAGAGATCTGAATCCAGGAATTAGTACAAATCATTCAATTTTGCAGTCAGTAACAAACTGGAAAGAAGGTGAGCTAAGCAGTCAGATTTCATGGGGCAGGTAAACACTTGCACAAAATCTGTAAATGGCAAATTAAAATGGATAAGGTAGAATATTGCCCAGCGGAGGAAAAATGCTTTGAAAGATATACTCTGGATGAAAACTAAGTTGAAAGAGATTGAGAGTATTTGTGGCTATCATGCCCTGTTGCTGCAGAATATCAATGAATAAAGCTAATAAGAGTGCTGGTGTATATCGCCAAAGCAGTGGAAGATATGCCGGAGCATGGCATTTCATGGTCAGATCACATACTGAGTATTGTGTTCAGTTCTGAGATACAAGAGAGACATTGAAGTGTTCAAGGTGCTGCCAAGAAAACCCACAAAGCTGATCCTGAGCATCAGACAGCCCAATTACACAAAAATAATTAAATGTGTAATTGATATAAATTTCAGAGGTAAATATGGTCATCAACTGAAGAACATGTAAATCCTGAACATTATTTCAAATTGAATTGTAACAGTATTGCCCGTGAATGAAACAGAAACATTAAATGATAAAATAGTAATAGTAAGAACAAATAGGCTAAGAAAGTTTAAATGAAAATTTTAGCTAAAGAAGTAAGAATTGCAGTTGAGAGTGAGAGAGCTTCAGCTAAATAAAGAGCAATATAGTCAGAAAGGGGATTCATGAATAAAGAAGCCATGACATTTCAAACACGGGGTGTTGAATGCTCATTGGTAGCTGTGATAGTCTTAATTAATTGCCTATTATTTACAGACTTTGAAAATGGTATCGTTGCCCTATAACCCTGCAATCTACTTGCATATTTTTTCTAAACTTATGTAAGTATGCACTGCTTTAAAAGTGCAACATTCAAAATTAATATTTTTGAAGATCTTTCTGTAGTGAAATAAAGGTTTAATAGAAACCATAGAACCCTACAGTGCAGAAAGAGGCCATTCGTCCCATCGAGTCTGCACCGACTGCAATCCCACCCAGGCCCTATTCCCATATCCCTAAGCATTTACCCACTAATCCCTCTAATCTACATATACTGGGACATTAAGGGGCAATTTACACTGGCCAATCCATCTAACCCGCACATCTTTGGACAGTGGGAGGAAACCAGAGCACTCGGAGGAAACCCATGCAGACACAGGGAGAATGTGCAAACTCCACACAGACAGCGACCCAAGCAACCCAGGTCCCTGGAGCTGTGAAGCAACTGTGCTAGCCACTATGCTACTGTGCCGCCCGGGTTGAAAAAAAGAAGATACTAATATTTTAGTTTTTCTTTATGGAGTGACCATTAGTTCTTCCCAAATCTGATCTCATAATTTTGATTTGATTTATTATTGTCACATGTATTAATATACAATGAAAAGCATTGTTTGTTGTGCACTATACAAAGCATACTGTTCATAGAGAAAGAAAGCAGAGGGTGCAGAATGTAGTATTTCAGTCATAGCTAGGGTGTAGAGAAAGATCAACTTAATATGAGGTCAGTCCATTCAAATGGATGGCAGCAGGGAAGACCTTTCTGTGCCCTAAGGGTAGAGTTCATTTGTCCTGGATTATGTATTCATGTTACTAATATCAAAGTTTTCAAATATACACTGTGCTTGTTGTCACATGATATATTGTTATCATTTATCCTAGTCTAGAAGAGGAGTATTGTTTAACATGTTGATTATATCCTATTCTTCATTTCTAAACTTAAGATGGATCCCTTAGGGTTTTAACCTCTTCATTCACTCAGCATCATTTTTCTGTTGGCAATGTTTTTCTTTGATTGTATTTATTTCCAGTTCTATTTTAATCTTTTGTACCTGTTTATAATCTTGGCTAGGATATTTTCCGTTCAACATTTTTTGATCTGAAGATGTGTCAGTTATTTCAACTGATGCTTAACGGACCATTTGTCTTGATGCTGTTTTAATATGGCCTATGGGACTTCAACTGTAAATTGGAGCTCACTTGACACAATAAAATAAATCCATTTTACATACACCAGTCCCAGTTTTGCTTGTAAAAGAAAAGAATTAAAACATTCTTGCCAATATTGCATTTAAATTATTTAAATAATTTTAGAGCATTGTAACACATCCTGTATTATTCATTAGAAATTATTAGCACTGTTTTGGACATTTGCTGACTACCTTAATTCTTTTGATGTTCAGCTTATTTTTGTGAAAAGTGGGAAGCTTAGCTTACCTGAACCCCAGGGAGAAGTGTAATGTATATCTGTGATAGTCTGTTTCTCTTAGATGTTCATGGTATCTTTTGTTGCTAGTTATTGAAGAATGGTTTCAGCATAAAAATCATGGAGTTTTGTTATGTAGTTCCCTCCCAAGTGTGACTAGGATTATCCTTTTTGTATCAGATGATTACGGAAGACAGGTTTCACTTTATGTTCCATCCAAAAAACTCATGAGTTGACTGCAGGAAAATGATTATTTAAGAATGTGTTTATTCCTAAAGGGGCACACAATATTTCATTTCTCAATGCATTGCCACATTTCGGTTCAATGGTAGCTCTCTTGCTTTCAAATCAGTAGATTATGGGTTCAAGCCTCACTCCAGAAATTTCACTGCAACAGGGATGTCATCCTGTAGGTGAAGTATTAAAAGAGGCTTTTTTCAGGTGGACATAAAAAGATGAATGAGGGAAGATTTGATAAAGGTATATAAAATTATGATGGGTATAGATAGAGTGAATGCAAGCAGGCTTTTTCCACTGAGGCTAGGGGAGAAAAAAAAACTAAAGGACATGGATTAAGGATGAAGGGGAAAAAGTTTAAAGGGAATATTAGGGAGGGCTTCCTCACACAGAGAGTGGTGGGAGTGTGGAAAATTTCCTAACTTGTAAAGAGAACCAGAGATGACCATGAGTTCACAGATTGTCATAATATGTGGCAGATTTCTGCTCCAAATGACATTACTTTGGCAATCTGTAAACTTTCATGGTCACCTCTGGTTCATGCCCACTGTGATAACCCCCATGTGTTTCATAGGGAATATCTAATTGATTTCCCTGCGGGGCTTGTTGAATATGAAGTTCCCTTGGGAACAGGCAATGGCTGCCCAGCTGGAACTCGTCACCTGAGCCCTTTATAAGGCAGCATTGGGAAGGGTCGACAGAACTATTGTCCCAGTTGGGACTTATGTACATATGTCACAGAGTAGTGACTTTATTTGTGTTTAACAATAAATACTGTTCCTTTCCATTGGGGCTTCCTGAGTTATTACAATGATGATGAGGAACAAGAAATGTTACGGGTAACTTTGCCTTTCAACTAATCTGGTATAGCAGTAATGGGGAAATTTGAAAATATCACTTCGGAGAATTGGAACCGTGTGATACAGGAATAGAAGATTGATCCCAGTATGCTGAAAGAAACTAATACTTTTGGAAAAATGGGATACAAGGGGATGACTATCAAAAAGTCATCCTCCTAACCACTTATGGGGCCCAAACTTTCCACATAATAAAGAGTTTAACCTATGGAACAGCACTGGTTTCAAAATCCTTTACTGAACTGACTGCTTTGATGGTGAACCAGCATGACACAAAACCGTCTGTTATGTTGTAGGACTACAGGTTTGACCTGGCAAATAGACTTCCTGGGGATCCGGTTACGGAATTCTTGACTGGACTGCAGAAATTGGCAGAACACTGAATACGTGTCAGCGCTTATGAAAATATTAAGGGGCTGATTGGTATGTGGAATAAATATTATTATGACCCAAAGGAAGCTACTGACTGAACTGACTTTAAAAAAACCACAGAACTGACCTTTCCTTGCAAAAATGCAAAGAAAGGGGACCCAGAGCTTCAAAGATCCATAGACAGTACCGTTCTCAGCCTTGGGTGACCCCACACCACAGAATCAAGTCGCCAGCAGACAATACTTGTCTAAGCAGGAAGTTCTGGTGACTGTCAACTTATAGTCCCTACAGAGACAGATCAAGTTGTTGAGTTTCAAGACCAGAATTACTAGTATGACCCATGCAATGAATTTTACTGGGCGTATAATGCTATCCACCACTACAAGGCTTGGCCCTGGCCCTTGCACTACTATTAGAGGGAGTCAGACTGTCTGTTGCCCGTGTATAACTGGGGTTACGGTGGTCCTAATAATGCATTAGAGACCCTCCCCCCTTTATGTGACAAGGAAATGCGATTGGATGAGGTCATGAAATTCCGAAACTGGACAGGAAGTTTCTCCGTAACATAATGAGGAGCAAGCTGTACTTGCAGTGATAGAGTATGCCCCAGTGAAGGCTATGGAAACAAGCAAAATGCATATGGATCAGGCCAAAGGGCAAAGCCACCTCAAGACAGGGCTTTATAAATAAATCAGTCCGAGGATGAGGAATTGATGCAACTAAATTGCGTCAAAATGGCCCCAATCCAAATGCAATTCAGGGTAAGTGGCCACCCCCTTGACATGGAGATAGACACAGGTGCCACAGTATCTATCATTGGGGAGTACACCTTCAGATGACTCTGGGCATCTTGCTCTTCAGCCTGCAAAACCACAAGGCTAGATTGGTCACATAAAGGCAGGGGTGGGGGTGCGGGGGCGCGGGTCTCTTATGCATTATTAGGACCACCGTAATCCCAGTTATACACGGGCAACAGACAGTCTGACTCCCTCTAATAGTAGTGCAAGGACCAGGGCCCAGCCTTGTAGTGGTGGATAGCATTATACACCCAGTAAAATTCATTGCATGGGTCATACTAGTAATTCTGGTCTTGAAACTCAACAACTTGGTCTGTCTCTATAGGGACTATAAGTTGACAGTCACTGGAACTTCCTGCTTAGACAAGTACCCTATACCATGCATCGAAAACTTGTAAACAGAGCTGGCTGGGGATCATATAATTTTCAAATTGTATATGAGCCATGCCTACTTCAACTGGAGCTTGAGGTTTCAGCCAGAAATTATGTCACTGTGAATACTGACAAAGGACTGTAAAAATACACCAGCTTGCCTTTTGGGGTGTCTTTGGCTTATGCCATTTTTCAAAGGGTGTTGGAGAACATCCTTCAAGGAGTGCCCAAAGTTGCAGTCTACCTGGGTGATGTTTTAATCTCAGGAGCTACAGTAGATTAACATTTGGAGAGTTTGAAAGAGTTTGAAGGTGTTTATCTAGGCTGGTGTCAGGCTAAAAAGGGAAAAGTCTATGTTCCAGGTAAACAAAATAACGAACCTTGGGTACTGAGTCAACGAGGATGGACTACACCCTGTCGAGGAGAAGGTGAATGTGATAAAAGAAGCTCCGACTCCATGGGACACAACTGAGTTGAAGTATTTCCAAGGACTCATCAACTATGACAAGAAATTAATAACAGGCCTGGTGACCCTACCAGCACCCCTCCATATTCTGCTAAAAAAAAATCAATCAACAATTTACAGCAATTGTTGTAAATTGGCTCATTACGATCCACTGAGACCACTCACCTTAACCTTCATTGTCTCCCACTATGGGATAGGAGGAGTATTGTTGCACTTTTGGGATGATGGGACAGAGTGTCCAATCACGTATACTTCATGACCCCTGGCTGATACAGAAAGGAGGTACTCCCAAATTGAGAAAGAAATTTTGGCCATGGTATTTGTGGTTTAAAAAAGAGTTCCACCAATACATCTGTGATCAGCGTATCACTCTAGTGATGGACCACAAATATCTGTTGGCCTCCTTGCAGAAAGCAAGGTGATTACCCCCCCATAGCATCAGTTCAGATACAATGCTAGGCGCTGCTGTTAGGTGATTATGAATACACCATAGAACTTTGTTCAGGGAGACAGATTGCTAATATGGATGCCTTGAGCCACCTACCACTGCCCACCAATCTACCTACCTCCCAAAGATTGATGAAGCCGTCATGGTGTTGAACTTCATGGACCCGCTGCCAGAATCCTCCAAGCAAATTCACGCTTGGACCCAAAAGCACCCCACATTGGCAAAACTACATCATGTCATCGGAAGTGGTGGACCACAAGGATGTCGTACAGAGGATCTGAAACCTTATGCTTAAAATATCCAGAGCTGAGCATTGAGGATGGTATCATCTTGTGGACAACTCGGATGATTGTCCTGTGACCAGGCCAGAGACCAAAATTGCACAAATTGCATAATAGCTGCCCAGGGATTTCTAAACTGAAAATGTTTGCAAGAAGCTACTCAGATGGCCTGGTGCAGACAAGGACAGTGAAAACCTAATCATGCAATGCAAAACCTGCCAAGAAAACCAGAAGGTGCCACCTGCAATCTTGTTGCACACTAGGGAATAGCTGGTAGACCCTGGGTGCAAGTACACACAGACTTCACAGGGCTATTTATGGGTTCTATGTTCTTAATTCTGATTGATGCCCATTGAAAATGGATTAATGTGCACCGGATGGCCTCTACTACCTCTTAAACATCATAGAAAAATTTGGGCAATATTTCTGCACATGTACCCAAGGTCCTCTTAACAGACAATGGGACCCTATTTATCAGTGGGAAGTTTCAAAGCTTTGTGTACACAAATTGAGTGAGGCACATTCACGCAGCACCCTATCACCTGTCTTCAAGCAGTCTGGCTGAGTGAGCAGTTCAAAAACAATATGAAAAAAAAATGATGGGCTCTTTGGAAATGAAACTGGCACATTTCTTTTTCAGTTACAGGACAACACCGGACATGATAACGGGAATCGCGAAGTTATTGATTGTATATATATATATTTGTATTATATTATGACACCCAAAAAAAGGCCATGTAAGCGTGACGTGACTTTAAAACTGGGAGACACTGTCCACTCATGGAATTTCAGAGACATTTCCTATGGATCACAGGAGTTTCCTCTCAAAAGCAAGACCAGTGCAATACATGGTAAAAACTGGGGAGAAGACTATAAAAAACATGCCGATCACCTCTGCTATCGGGCAACTGCTGCACTGGACGTGGCACTTTATATACCAGCCTGCAGATGGGAAATTTCACCCACAGTGCAAGAGAGGTCTATGAGGACTGAGTCTCTCAAATGGAGATGGAGGCAGCAGAGCCGCAGTGAGAGATCAGCGTTGAGAATGACCGCTCTATAGTGACCCTTCAACGTTCCACAAGTGAGAGAAGTTCTTCTGCCCCCGACCTGTGCAACCAACAGAAATTAAGCCAGGGGCCAAACAACAATAACGGCCCCATTGCCGTAAGAACAAGCGGGAACCCTTTAACTCAAAGGGGAAGGAGTATGATAACCCTCATGAGTTCCATGTGGAGCTCATTGAATATGAGTTCCCTTGATGACTGACAATTGCCTGCCTAGGTGGAACTCATCACCTGATCCCTTTGTATGACAAACACCAGGAAAGATCTGCAGAACTATTGTCCCTGTAAAAAGTGCCTTTATTTTGTGTTAAATACTGTTTCTTTTCATTTGGGCTTCCTGAGTTATTACGTCCACAAACTAGTATTTCTTTCAGCTCCAGTATTGGAAATTTCCATAGTTAATTTATGAAGTTATGATCTCTGTATTTTTAGTCCAGTACAAGGCCAGACTAAATTTGTACACCACAGATAGCTCTCCTTTCTCCAGAAGTGAATTTTGGGTTGTCTGCCCCTCTTGAAATATGTTATTTTGTTGAAGAGATCTGAAATTCTTACTATTTTCAATAATCATTTGTGATAATTGAAGGCAACACAACAGGGTAATTAGAAGTTGACTGAAGATCAAAAAGCATAACCCATGCTGTGAAATATCTTTCTCTGCCAGACCTATCAATGATGCAAAACTACAAACTATCTAATAATCAGAGAAATTCCTGGTGCAGAGTTTCGCTGTTGTGTACTTCATGAAGTCCAACCGCAACAAATCCTTCCTTAAGTTACCGTATCATTAGGAAATTTTCTTCACACAAATTATTACCCTCTTGCCTGACTGTACAGAATTTGATTTGCGGATCTGACCAATTGTAGCATGAAAGGCTAACTCACTTTATCAATTACATGCTCCCTAATTAATTGGACACTGCATCAATATATTTAGCAGCGTGAACTTATTTAAATGAGGAGTTGCCTTAATTTTAAAAACTGCTTCTCCAAGCATCTCCTCAAAATGGTCCAACTCCAGTAAGGGAAATAAATCCTGCCAGTTTGCTTGTACAATACAAAGGACGATTGAGCAAAATGCTTTCTTGTCAAGTCGTATTCTCTTTCAGAACATGTTGTAATGTTAATAGATCCTAACCATGGTGCTTGGAAATGAAAACTGAGCTCTGACAAAGAGTCATCCAGACTCAAAACGTTATCTCTGTTCTCTTTTCAGAGATGCTGTCAGACCTGAGACTTTCCAGCATTTTTTGTTCAAGGTTCCAGCATTCACAATAATTTGCTTTTAATTGGGTGATATTTAAAGGATAGGCAGCACTATGTTATTCCTGAGCTTATCAAGACCTACTATTTGAGGACACAATTTAGCTGGATATTCCATTGCAGTACTGAAGAAATGGTGTCTTGTCAGATATGTGATACTATAGATAAAATCATGTGGCACAAAAGGAGGCCCTTTGGTCCATTGTGCTTTTGCTGACACTTTGAAAGTCAAGAAAAAGATGAGACTTCAAACTGAGACTCTGGTTACCTGTTCAGACTGATGTTCAAAATGTCACTTTTTCCTTTTGTCCTGATTAACATTCTTCACTCAATCATTATCAGGTGTAACACTAATTTTCTTGATACTTGTTGCAAATTTTAAAAGAGTTTGATGACATTTAGAGAGATCTTGTCCACATAAGCAGATGGGCTACAATAGATTTCAGCATTGTATAAATCTAAGTAAGTACGCACAGAAACATGAAACATATTCATATTGAACTAGTATCCACTAGCCAAGGTAGAAAGGTCTTTGGATTCTTAACCATCCACTAATCAAAAACTGGTATTTCTAGGAAATTTACGAAATTGCAAAACGACTTTAAATCAGGTACAAGTAATTGGTGAATATGCACTTTTGGAAAATGCCTTTGAACAGATGTTGGTTCATTGAAAGGTTCATCAGAGAAGTAACAATAATGCGTGTAAGTAATTTAGCATGGATTGTAAATTCAGAAATGGAGGACTTCAGTACAATGAGCAAGGCTGAAGTACAAATACATATTAGAAATCATATTTTTCCCAAGCGGTAATGATTGAATGGAACAGACTGTCAGCAAAGTAGATTTATACTGTTTTGATTAATTCTGCTACAAAGAAACTGGGTAAACAGCTAATGAGGAACATGTTTCACATGAGAAAATTGAGACAATTTACTGATGACCCAAATTTCTTGGAATGCAATGCTTTCATTGAGATGCCATCCATTGAATGCAAATAATATTAAATATTGAGATACTCAAAGTAATTATTATGATCCCTCTAGAAGCCAATAGGTTTTTAAAAGAAATTTGAATTCTCAGTGACCAACTTAGAGGATGACAGGATTTCAATGTATAGAGGTTATTATACAACAAACTATCACTACCAAAGGACTCGAAATGTTAACTCGGTTTCTTTCCCAGTAAGTGCTGACAGAGCTGCTGAGTTTTTCTGGTGTCCTCTGTTCTGACCTCAGATGTCAGCATTGGCAGCATTTTACTTATTTAAATTAAAAATAACATTGACTAAACATTATTCCATAGGCAATTTATACTCTCAAACTGCAAAAGAAATTTCCTTGTTCATGCTTTAATATGACAAAAAAAACCTTCTTTCACTGTTCTACTTTATGCTGCCATCTAAGTGGACACTATTCTCCTGGTAAGAAGCCAACATGGCTTTTAGTTTCCAAGAACTTGCTGCATTTATTTCCTTCCTCCACCTGGATCACTTCTATTCCCCAAATTGTCTTTGTCAGTGACGGTGACTTTGGAGACTCCTCCCTCTAACCAAAGCTGAGCAAGTCTTCCAGTGCCATTTAAATCCTCACAAACTTGATCTCTTCATTCAGAACAGATATGGTGAGCCATTGAGACCTATTGCCTTTTATCTATCGGCACTCTCTCTTGTTCCCCTCTTCGATTCTGATAAACAATCTGAGGTTCAGTGATATTTTTCAAAAACATCCTGAAGCCAATTCTAGAATGACAAAGTCCATCTCCATGGTAAAATTAACCAGATGGGCTCTGTATACAGATAGAAATGCGAATTAGCTATCCATCAGGCTTCATTCTAATGTGAAGCTAAGTAGATAAAGTATAATAATTTTGAAAACGTAACATTCAAAATATATTCCTGGGACTTTGGAAACTAACAGTCCATCCAGGGTCTGCTGATGCTTTCATCATTGTTCACAGATGTCTTCCCAGCAAAGCAACCTCTTTAACAACCAGGCCAGTTGGGCTTGCTGTCAGAATTCAGAACAGATCGCATAATTCCCCCCTCAACTCTCCAGTTTGCTCTGATGGAAAGTCCCAGCCCAAAACACACTAATCTTACCAACCCTCACGTTTGTAACAGTAACAGGAGGTTTGTAAAATAATTCAAGGATACTGATGACCATTAACTTCAAAACTGCTAACTAATTGAAGTGAAAATAAAATATAAATAACTAAATCCACTGAATTGTCATTTATACCCTTTCATTACTGCCTCAAACAAATCTCTGGAATACAGCACCAACATTGAGAAATTCTATTACTTTCATGATAAGCAGCCATAAATCATTTAGCTTCCATATTTGTAATTTATTTGTTCTCTCATAGTTAAAAGAAATCCCATCGTGCAACAGTACAGGAATGATATCTTGTATTTATTACTTTAAAACTAGCAATGACAACTGTCAAAACACCAGGGTCACTCGAGTTCCCTCTATTGTTGACATGGAAAATTGATAGGCCCAAATGGGTGATGAGTGGAATCATTTCTCAGCTCAGTTACTTGATAAGATGCCTCATTGAGAGAGTTTATATCTCAGGTTTGAAAGAGCAAAATGCTTTTTGTCTGATTCATTTCACATCAGGAGTGCTGAACTTGAAATCATTGGTGCAGCATTGCTATCAGCAGTTGTTCAAATGTTCCATATCCTATTCAGCTGGGGAAAGGAGGGATAGATGCAATACCCTCACAAATGAGAGGAAATGGGAGGAGGGGTGAAACAGCCATTCATAAGATATGCAACTTTTGAAAATTGAATTCTGTAAATATTTCTCTTAATGACATTTTTAAAAAATTGTTGCATATTTAGATGATGTTGATGACTGAACAGGATATGAAGCATGAGCCTGAATATCTGTTCATCCATGACCCTCTTAAGGCTCTTAAGAGACTAATCAATGACCAATTGCATTTATTTTCCTGCTGCCGCTGGCATTTTACCCTCTGTGTCCAAGCTGCCCAGGAAAAGCTGGCAATCCTTGTGTCAGTCTGTTCCCATTGAAAATTCCAGCCCCATTATCAATCGCGACACCACCCCCGCATTGCAATTATCTTCGTCTGGGCTCCATGGTTCCTTTTCTGCTCCTGGCGGCATGGCTGCGACAAGAGAGCTACTGATATTTGATAGTTTGGCAATTTTTGGAGGCATGACTTCCTTTCTGCCAGGCATGGAACGCCTGAGTCTACCCAATTAAAGGACTAATGGCCATTAAATGGCTGTAGAGTGAGTTAGCTAAGTCCATGATTCGAATGTTAGAATGTTAACAAGTTTTATGCCTTTAAGGTGACTATTCATTATATAAACCCAAATATTTTTGCTACTTGAGACAGGTCAGTCAGAGGTTAGGTATATCTACAGGTAAATTTCAGGATTCAGGTTAATAATTGGGTTTCCTTTTTTTCAGATTTGCTTTGTATTTGTAACACAGTGTGATATCTGGTGTTTAATGATGCATTCCATACACAAATCTTTTATGAGCAATAAAATCCTTAAAGGGACTATAACACTTTTTTTAAAAATGTAGCCTTTTGAGATCGTTGTGGTTGATTGTTGTTCTCCAATTTTAGAGAAAATGGAGAGAATGTTAATAGAAAATTTGTTGCATATTATCTTCATGTCTTCAGAAAACTAATCATAAATGAAACATTTACAAGAGTTTAACAGAAACAGGATTATCCTTAAATAAGTGGCAACACGGTAAATGGTTCCTAAAATATGAAGCTTCGACATCTCAGTCAACAATGGAGCATCTACTGAGTGCTATTTTGCTGTTCAAGTTAATGCTAATAATGCTGGATGCTTTTAAAATTCCTGGAAGGAGATCTACTTCCTGTGTGCTCACAATTACTTCACCAATGATACGGCTGGCAAGGACAATTGCAATTTCCTCTGCAGGCCCCATGTCTGAATGGAAGTGTTGCTGAGTTGTGGCATTTGCCACAAGGACACCTGCATCTAGGAATAGCAATCAAGGTGGTCAATTCTAATGCTTTCAACTTATGTTAGGCTATCATATCCGCACCAGTCAACTTACATTTGGCAGATGTATCAACTGTTGACTGATGCTTTGTCCTACAGGAGTAACACTTGTATCTCCTTTCCATTAGGTTTACCACTGATGCACTGTGGAGTTTTGATTACATGATATTTAATCATATGACATTTGATCTTGTGGGTACTCAACTGCTGCAGTTTGCACACATTATTACACATAACTTATAACAGTTGGGTCACATGTATCGGAGCATCTTTGCTCACCGTGTCTTTTCTTATACCAATGCATTGGTTAGCATTGCTGCTGTCAAGATAACCAACCTCAATGCAATTTCACAATGGAATAAATGACTGAAGTCAAAGATAAACAGCAGCTTTGAGAGGCGGACAAGATGTTACAAAGTTAGTCTCTGTTACAGTGACCGTGAAAATGTTGATTGTTGTGAAAATGCAACTCATTCATTAATGACCTTTAGGTTGGAAATCTATCATTCCTTAACTGGTCTGGCCTGCATGTGACTCCAGACTCACAGCAATGTGGTTGATTCTTAACTTCCTGCAGAAATGGTCTCGTTAGCTTCCTAATTCAAGGACAGCATGATGGCACCATGCTGTTGCCTCACAGCACCAGGGTTCTAGGTTCAATTCCGGTTTTGGGTGAATGTCTGTGTGAAGTTTGCACGTTCTCCCCCATCTGCATGGGTTTCCTCCCACAGTCCAAAGATGTGCAGGTTAGGTTGATTGGCCCCTCTGTGTCAGGGTTAGCAGTGTAAATATTTGGGTTATGGGGTAAGGGCCTTGGTGGCATTGTTGCTGGTGCAGTTCAGTGAGCCGAATGACCTCAATCTGCACAGTAGGGATTCTATGAATTAAGAATGGGCAACAAATGCTGACCTTTCCTGTGATGTCCACATCCTGTGAAAAATTAATTGAAAATTGCGGCCACAGAGGCACAAACCTCTGCCAGCCATACTACTTTGTCAATTAATTACCAATCCCAGGAAACTCTGTTGCCACCTAAATTGTTTAAAAAATAAAGAAGATTAATCTATTTTATTAATTCTTTTCATACAGTTTTTGAAAAAACATTTGATATTCCCCAAATAAAGATAATGGAGTGAATTTGCATAAGACACATTGATGCTTTTTCCCAAATCCAGGCATTCCCAACACAGGTCATTGTAATTCTGTCTCTCTCTTTAAATGAGGACTCTGTCTCTATTCTCCTGCTTACTGCAGCAGCTTGTCCACCACCACTGTGCAAGTAAAGGAGACAGAGGCACAAAGGGGCACACACCAAGATTGAGCACAGCTAAGCATGAAGGTGAGAGGGAGCAAAGTATGCAATGAAGCAGAGCACAAGAAACAACTTCTGTAATAACTATGTGAGCAGATAGGAAATGGTGCATAGGACTTTAGGACATGTGAGGTTCATGAATTGCATGGTATGGAAAGGGGAAAATGTGTGTCTCAATTTGTTGCAAAGGCTGGTGTCTGAATATCTCAGGTGCAAATTGTTGGGCAAATACATGCTCATTTTTCATGATCAAATTTACATGACCAGCTTAAGCAGAATTAACATGCTTACCTTTAAGTGACTGCTTCCTTTTATTGAGCTTCTGCAGTTTCATATGTTGCAGCAATAAAATGTGAAATTCCAACCCCTCATTGTTTAACTGTGCAATTCTGGAAGGAAACACACATTTAATATTCTAAATACTATGCTCCACAAAGTTAGCATGTGATTGGCTATGCTCAGTTCAGGTAATTGGAAAGCTTATGCTTCCTCACTTCTACAATCTCTGCGTCAACTTCACAAATTAAGTCTTTGGGAAAAGCATTGAGCGATTTCCCCACAGACCATGAAGTAGTGCTTTTTTTATTGACTCGTGGAAAATAAATAAGCATTGCTTTTTTTCACAACTGCAAACTGATAAATAAATAGACTTGATTCCCTTGTGCATTAGAATGGCATTGAGGGGCTTGAGAAAAATTGAAGTTCATGGAATCGGGGAAAAATATCCATTTCCCGGAGTCGTGCCGAGTACAAAAGAAGATGGGGCCTGTTATTTGTGTCCTATCATCTCAGCCTCAGAACATTGTTTTAGGCATTCCATAAGGTAGTGAGTGACAGGGCCCAGCCATCTTCAATTGCTTCACCAATGACATTCCTTCCAACATGAGGTCAGAAGTAAGGCTGTTTGCTGATGATTGCATGTTTTTCAGTACCGTTCACAGCCTCTCAGATTTTGAGCAGTATATGTCCACATGCAGCAACCCCTGATGAACAGGTAGACATGGCTGATCAGTGGCAAGTAACTGTTAAGCCACAGTCCTTCCAGAAGTTAATTAATAAACTAAAGTTGCATGAGTGGTGATAGTTATATTTAGTTTTATAATGTTCCTGTGAAACACCTTGGGCCTTTCATTATACTGAAAGCACTATACAAATATAAGTTGCTGTTTTTGCTGAGTTCTAATGATGAAATATATAATAAAAAGAAATATTGCTGGTATAACCATTTAGAATATATTGAGTTATAATAAATAATCTTTCCATCAAAGTCCTTCTCCACTGACCAGTTTTCTCACCTGTCAATGTGTTTAGCCTGTTGTTATACCTGCTTACTGTACTTGTGAGAGATTTGAATAAGTTGTTGGTTGTTTATCTTAAGTTTTATGCAAGAATAATACCCACAAGTTCCAGTTTGTTTTGTTGCTTCTAATAGTTGCTCTTCATATTCGTCAAATTCTGTGACAATCTAGAATCAAAACACAGAAGTGCATTGGCTGGCACGCAAGAAAGTAAAAGGTTGGGAATTAGATGGGATATTTCCATAGAGAGATATGTAGACCTGGTCCAAAAATTTGGAATTTAATACATTGGGCAACACGAAGCCAGTCAAGGTATAGGAGGATTATGAAAACAATTTGACTTAGAAAGTTTTGGCACGTTCTGTGAATGGCCACTTCCGTACTCGATCATAAAAAAAGTCACAAGTATTCAACACTGTTAAGTTTTGAGCCATCGTTGTCTTCTAACTATTTGAACCAATCAGGTGTAATTGTGAAGCATGATACTTGAGGTATGTTGGAGAACTGTGTATATTCATGACGGTTTTTAAATATAGATATAGGTTCACTTTACTACAAATTTTAATAAAATACTGGATCATTACTGTGTAAGTTCTGTAGGTTTTGCACAGAAAATATAATCACGTGGTTGCATTGATTACTTCCTTATAGCTGTTTCCTATCGTTACTCTTGGTGGCTGCTGTAGTGTGGAAGATCAAACAAACTTGCTGGGCTTCACGAAGAAGAGAGGTAAGAGATAGTAGCGCTACTTATAATCCAGTACAATCCTGCATCGATAGATTTATTAGCTTAATGAACCTTCTTTCGTTTAGAGTAAACAATCCTACCTTTGTTACTGTGCAGGAGGGACAATCAGAATGTTGCCAATGTGTTATTTGTTGGCCCAAATTCAATTTTCAACTGACAGAAAATTGTGTACTTTGTAAAGTAAATAATGTAAATTTCAAAATCAATCAACAGAAGTTTTTGGCTTTACAGCTAAATCGTAGTTCTGATGTTATCTTTACTCTTAGTGGCAAACTGTAGTTTTGAATTTTTAGCCAAGAATTTTTCCCTGTCCAGTGAACAGACTTCATCAAGTAGCGGTCTGATATGACTAGGTAACCTGTTGAAATATCCTTTAAGTTGTTGACACGTTTCCATAGATAGACCCTTGATTGTACAGGGAATTTTTTAACTCTTCAGTTTATTTTATAAATAATGGTCACTTGGAACCATTAGTGTGATATTGTATGTCTGTATTGAACCTGAGTGTAATGCAGTCAATATCTTGTGCTACGCATCGAGTACACTGTCGTATAGAGAAATATTGTTAGAATTTAACATTGGACAAAATTCAATTGGTGAAGACTCTAATTCAGAATAATAATCTAAAATTCCTCACTGACAGACAATTTGAATTGCTAAACCTTTGATATATATTTGTATAAATGCAGTAAACGTATTGGCAAATGGAATATGACTTCTGTGCAAAGTTGGAAAACAACAGATATTTTCATTCAGAGAAAGTTATGCTGTGATATTTTACATTGTGTTCTTAGAATATAATATTGAGAAAAAAAAAACATGTTGATCCTTCAACTAAGTTACTTATTGTTTAATAATATATTGGAGAACAGTCTTGGACACCAAATAACTTTGGGCTAGTTATTGGTAGAAACGGCGTTGCACTATTCATCTGCAGATGCAATTCATAGATGACAAAGTATGCAATGTATCTTGTACAATCAATATAGATAGTTCACGTGTTCAAGATAATAAAGTAAGAGAAAAGTTGGAAGTTTGATGCCATAAATCTTATTGAATTATGTCTTGTTGCACTACTTCGGTGAGCACATTTACGTCATGGTGTTTGTTCTAGAGGATTTCAAAGCAGTTTATCAGTATACACATCAGACACTGACGTACACTTTGCAAGGATCTTTGAAACTCAGTGCCTCTGCATTCTACTATAGAGGACTTCTCGTCCCCCAGCCCCCAAGTTGTTTTAAGTTTATTTATTAGCGTCACAAGTAGGCTTACATTAATACTGCAATTAAGTTATTGTGAAAATTCCCTAGTTGCCTGTTTGGGTGCCTGTTTGGGTATGCTGAGGGAGAATTTAGTGTGGCCAGTGCACCTAACCAGGAATCCTGTGCGGATATACAAAAATAAATATGTAGCTAAAATTTAAAAATTATTTTACAATATTTACAGTTCAATTCTTCCATTTGTGTCTTTACTCATAAATAATGGATGTCTGTGACACCTGTTTTTGCTTGGCACTGGATTTAAGTAGATTTACTACAGCAAATGATGTTTATTGCCTCAGTATTCATTCTGCTTGGCTTAAAAATATGTGTTTTAATAAAAACTTGAGTAAAAAGATATGCAAACAGCTTCAGGGTTAGGTAGGTATCTCCAGTATCCATAATAATTGAAGATTAAATCTGAAAGTGTTCCTTTTTTTGAGTTGTTCGTTTTGTAATGACATTATAGAACACATGGGGTATGGTATGAGGTGTGGACTAATGATCCTAGAAATACAAGTTCAGATCCCACCATGGGAGCTAGGGAATTTAAATTGAATTAATTAAGTAAATCTGGAATAATTGGTAACCATGAAACTTTAGGGTTGTCATAAAAACTGATCTCATTCAACAATGTCCTTTTCACAAGGAAATCTGCCCATTTGTGTGATTCAGGTCACCCGCAATATAATTGATTTGTAACTGCCTCTCAAAAGGCCCAGCAAACCTTTCAGTTATATCAAACTTGCTAAGAAATCTACAATAAGCAGGAAAATAAATGGACCACCTAGCGTTAATCTAGGTAGAAGATTTGGACATGACAAATGCAAATCCAACAAAGCAGTCCTTACTTACATCCAAGGATGCACCAAAATTGGAAGAGCTATTGGAAGGCTTTTGATAAGGTCTCATAGTAGACTACTATGTAAGGTTAAAGCGCAAGGTAATGTCTTGAGATGAATATAAAGCTGGTTAGCAGATAGGAAGCAAAGAGTTGGCATAAATGGGTCTTTTTCTGATTGGCAATCAGTAACTAGTGGGGTTCTGCAGGGATTTGTGCTTGGACCATGACTGTTCACATTATATATTAATGATTTGAAAGAAGGAACTGAATGTATTATGTCTAAATTTGCAGTTGATATAAAGTTGGGTTGGAGGATGAGCTGTGAGGAGGATGCAGAGATGCTTCAGTGTGATTTGGACAGGCTGAATGTGTGGGCATCTGCATGGCTGATGCAGTATCCACTTTGGTAGCAATAATAGGAAGACAGATTATTATGTGAATGGGCGTAAATTGAGAGAGGTGGAAACTCAATGAGACCTTGGAGTCCTTATGCATCAGTTGCTAAAAGTAGGTATGCAAATGATATGTTAGCCTTCATAGCAAGAGGATTTGAAGGTTTACCAGACTGATTTCTGGGTCTGTCATATGAGGACAGACTAAGTCCATTAGGATTATATTCACTAAAGTCTTTAGAAGATGAGAGGGGATCTCATAGAAACTTACAAAATTCTAACAGGGTTAGACAGGGTACATTCAGAAAGAAGGTTCCCAATGGTGGGAGAGTTCAGAACCAAGGGTTATAGTTTGAGGATAAAGGGTAAACCTTTTTGCACTGAGGTTAAGAGAAATTTCTTCACCCGGGGGTGATGAATGTGTGGAATTCACTACTATTGAATGTAGTTGAGGCCAAAGCATTGTCTGATTTCAGGAAGAAATTAGATATAGCTCTTGGGGGCTAAAGGGATCAAGGAATATGGGAGGAAGCGGATCAGGCTATTGAATTTGTTGATCCGCCATGATCAAAATCGTGGAGCAGGGTCGAAGGTTCAAATTGTCTACTCCTGCTTCTAGTTTCTATGTATCTATGAGCTGACCTACTGTCCAGTCAACAGCCTTTCATTGTCACGCCCGCAGAATCAGACTTTTCAGCCAATGCCCCAGTCTCTGCCTTCACCATCTCTAGGTATCACCTCTGTGCAGTTCAGAAAATGTGGTCCTCAATCTTGAAACATGATCTCATGGCATCAGTTCAAGCATGGATAAGGAAATCCCATGCTGATTACCACTTAGCTCCCTTCCTCAGCAGATGAATCAGTACACCTCCAAATTGGACAACCACTTGGAAGATGCACTGATGGTAGTAAGGGCTCAGTGTACTCTGGGTTGGGAACTACTATGTCATTCACAATGAGTGGCTGTGTAATACTATTAACTGATTGAATTGGAAGAGTCCTGAAGATCATACTGCCCTGCCATTTAATGGGATCATGGCTGATCTGATTGTAATCTAAACTCCATATTCCTGCTTACACCCAATAACCTTTCGCCTCCTTGTTAATCAAGAATCTTTTCAGCTCTGCCTTAAAAATATTTAAAGACTCTGCTTCCATCGTCTTTTGACTCTCACTCCTCTAGAAGAAAAATTTTTCTCCTTATCTCTGTCTTAAATGAGCAACCTCTTATTTTTAAACAGAATTCCACAAGAGAAACCATCCTCCGCATATCCACTCAGTCAAAACCCCTCAAGATCTTCAGTTTCAATCAAGTCGCCTCTTCCTATTCTAAACTCCAGCGGATAGATGCCAAACCTGTCCAACCTCTCCTCATAAGACAACATCCCATTTCTAGTATTTCTCTAGTAAACCTTCTCTGAATAGCTAATGCATAATGCACAACTTCCATTAAATAAGGAGACCAATATTATACACACAGTACTCCAGATGTAGTCTCACAATGCCCAATACAAGTCATGCATAATACCGTGCTTTTGGAGGCAGATCCCCTCACAATAAACAAGACCACTCTATTCATTCAGAATTACTTACTGTACCTATATTCTAGCCTGCTTAACTGCCTATTCTTAAGCATGAAACTGATGGAAGATGTTGTTAGTACTATGAAGCACCACCTGCTCACTGATGTTCAGTTTTGGCTCCACTTTGTTTCAAACTTTGCTATAGCCTTGGTCCAAATTTGGACAAAAGAGCTAATTTCCAGTGGTGAAGTGATTTTGACTCCCTGCACATTAAGGCAGCATTTGACCAAATGTGGCATCAAGGGGCCATAGCAAATTTTAAGTCAATAGAAGTCAGGGTGACCCATGGGAGTCATTACCTAGCACAAAGGTAAAATCATTGGAAGCCATATCTAAGCCCACGGATTTTGCTACCAATTTCCTCAGGGAAGTGGCCTTGGCTCAAGCATTGTCATCTTCCCTTTACCATAGATCAGAAGTGGGAATACTTGCAGATGACTGCATAATGTTCAATTCCATAATTCCTGCCACAATGAAGCAGTCCATGTTTCCACATAGCAATATCTCTACAACATCCAGGCTTCACCTGATAATTGGCAAATAACATTTGTGACACACAGTGCCAGGCAATGATTGTCTCCAAAGCAAAGTCTAGAAACTCCCCTTGACATTGAACGTCATTATCATTATTGAATCACTTACCTTCAATGCGCTGAAGTCATCATTGGCCAGAAATGTCACTGGACAAGCCACACAAATGCTGTGGCTGCAAGAGCAAGTTAGAAGCTAGGTGAATAATTCATCTCCTGATGCCCCAAAGCCTTTCCCACACCCATCAGGCACAAGGCCGGAGTGCAGTGGAATATACGGCATTTTTTTGAATTAGTGCAGCTCCAACAATGTTTGAGAAACTCTATAGCATGCAGAATAAAGAGGCACTAGATTTGGCACCCACCTTATTCACTTACCTGTTCATCAACACACTGTCTCTAATGTGACATCTGCCACCTAGAAGAACAATGACAACAGGTGCATGAAACACCAACACCTTCAAGTCGTACACCATCCTAACTTGGAATTATATCAAATTGTCAAAATCCTGTTATCCCTTATCCAATAGCACTGTGAGAATACTTGCATCAAACACACATTAGCTTCAGTTCAAAGAGGGGGTCACCATAATCTTTACCAAAACCAATTAGAGATGGGCAGTAAATGCTGGCCTTTACAGCCAGTGAATTAATATAGACAAATAAACTAGCATATGGTTGGGATTGTTCATACAGTGATCACATAACCAGTGCTCACACAGTGATCAGGAGTAGTGGTTAGCATTGCAGCCTCACAGTGCCAGGGATCCACTTTTCATTCTAAGTGCTAGACCTGGGCACAGTTCAGATCCGACTTGGAAATCTGCTTTCAGATGCCTCCATATGCACTCAGCCTGAAAAAAAATCACAGGTCTGAATCGCGCTGTGGGTGGGGCTTATCGCATCTGAAACAGTTGGAGCTCTGAACTGCGCATGCGCAGTTAGAAAAAAAAATTGCACCCCTGTCCACGTTGCTCCTGGGCTGCAAAAAGTGCATAAAACTGCCTGGGAGTGATGGCCCCATAGACATCACCCACCCCCTACTACGTAACTGTCCCCCTTATCCACCCACCCAGACCGATTGCGACCCCCTGTCCCCGCCCCCCCCATCAATCACCTGCAGAGTGGCAGCGGTTCCCCCTCCCAAACCCCTCATCAAGATCCAGCTGCCCGCCCCCCACCACCACCACCAGGAAATGATCGGGCCTGCCTCTCCCCACCCCCCCCAACCAGGAAACGATCGGGCCTGCCTCTCCCTCCGCGCCCCCCCCCCCCCCCCCAAACAGACAACAATCTGGCCTCCCTCTGCCCTACCACCCACCCCTCCCCCCACCTCACCAGGAAGCGATCTGTTTTCCCTTACCTCCCCACCCTCCATCCACCAGAGATACATCTGACCTGTCTCTCCCAACACCCCACCCCCACAAGAGAATGACCTGGCCTGCCTCCCTCCCCCCTCCACCACCGATCTGAGTCAGTGAGCCATTGGAAGCTCTTGACTTACCCTTCAGAAGTTGGAGTGCTCGAAACAAACCTTTGCCAAGCATGTCTGTTTCATGCCGAACCTGGACGCACAAATGCGACAGTGAAGGGGGAAATGCTGATAAAGTTGGATGGGCAGCACATTAATTCAATTTAAATTGCCGTAGCTCCCATTTCGGGGGCAAATTGGATTCGCAGCAATTCCTTGGTAAAATGGGCATCTACGCGAGCGTGGATCGTGTTAATGGCCTCTTGCCTGACTTTACCATGTTTCACAATGGTAAAATCGGGCCCTTCTTGTGATAATATCATCTCTATAAGAAGGTGTAATAATAGAAGAAAGTAGGATGGGGACTTCTAGTTACTGTGATCTGCATTTTCACCTCTTTCTAACTTTAGTTCTTTCAAGCACCTGTTCCTCAGAAACAAGTTTTTTTTTCCAGATGTAAACAGTAATGTAAGAAAAAGACAATGAATGTTTCTTCCGATTCTTTTTGGGGCAAAATGCTAATTGTATCATTTATCAATTTATGCATTTATTGCAAAAAATGCAACCACTTGCCAGTAGGCCCCGCAAGTGCGCTTTCTGCCAACTATAAAATATGTAGTGTTAAATATTTGAGTCATTTTGTTGGACTGTCCTTTCAGGATGAAATATGTGTTTTATTATTTATAGATCTTATCATTTCATCATAAATCAGCTTACTGATTTACTTGCCCTGTTCTAAACATATTTATCAGAATTTGAGCAATGTTTGGTATGAGGTTATATATTTTTGTAGTAGTCACTGATGCTGATGCATACATTTCAAACTTAGGTTTTAGTTTTTAATAGCGTAATAATCTGGTGTGAAATCTTCTGTTTACTTTTAAAATAAGAATTTTCCACAATGATAAATTACCTTTCCTGATGTTTGATGTTTTAGAGCCAGTGTTAGACTATTTATTGGTTATTTGTCTATTACAGGTTAAAACATAACTTGTCATGTATGGCATCTAATTTGTGAATATCGATCAAGTTGTGGCAATATTAAACTTTTTCTAAATGCATATCTTTGATTATTTCAGATAAAGTATAAAGCTGTCCCTTGCTCTTTTTTTGACTACTTAGTGGTTTACAAACTAATCTCTCCTGTCTTTGCCTTTTTGAAGCAGTGTATTTTCTTCTGTAGTCTAGTCTTTAAATCTTCCCCCACCCCCCTTATGTTCTTCAACCAGTTATCTGCTTCTGGGCTTCAACTTTGTGTTGTTTTTGATGCTTTTATGTGGAGGTATATAGAAAACAGTTCTGCATGTTGACCTAATTTTCCTGCTTGTATTTCTGCGGGGAAAGATTGTTTCCATCAAAAATGCTGAAGCATCAGTTGCTATCCTATGTTCTACTGACATCTTACCAACACAACTTCTCTGCAGATACAAAAATTCAATTCTCTTCCTTGAACAATTTCATTGTGCTTCTCAGAACCAAAATATTTGTTATTTTTAGTGCAATATAGGTTGAAGGCATGACTGCCAATGATAGGGGTGAAAAGAATGGAGAACAGTCCATGAGAAGTTGAGTGAAAACTGCTCCTAGGTTTCTAGGAGGTCAAAGGTTGGGCACTTAAACTTAGGGACCTTAGAGACTTAAGCACATGACTTATGCTGGCCTTTCAATACAGCACTATGAGTGATGAACCTTTCAGATACGATATTAAGCAGCGACCATATTTTCTCTCCTGTTGATGTTAAAGTTCCTACGACGCAATTTGAAGAAGAACAGAAGAGCTTTCATTGTGGTCCAGTCAACATTTATCCTTCAGATAGTACGACTAAAACATAAGAACATAAGAACATAAGAACATAAGAAATAGGAGCAGGAGTAGGCCATCTGGCCCTTCGAGCCTGCCCCGCCATTCAATAAGATCATGGCTGATCTGTCGTGGCTCAGTTCCACTTTCCGGCCCTCTCCCCATAACCCTTAATCCCCTCTCTTATCAAAAACCCATCAACCCGCTTCTTGAAAATATTTAGCGAGGCAGCCTCCACCACTTCAACGGGTAGAGAATTCCAGAGATTCACCACCCTTTGAGTGAAGAAGTTCCTCCTCAACTCCGTTCTAAAACACCCCCCCTTTATCTTGAGGCTGTGCCCCCTACTCCTACTGTCTTTTTTGAGCGGGAAGAGTCTCTCCACCTCTATCCTATCCATCATCTTATACGTCTCAATGAGATCTCCCCTCATTCTTCTAAACTCCAACGAGTACAAGCCTAGTTCATTCAGCCTCTCCTCATAGCTCAACCCCCTCAACTCCGGTATCAGCCTAGTAAACCTCCTCTGCACTCCCTCCAAGGCCAAAATATCTTTGCGCAGGTGCGGCGCCCAAAACTGCACACAGTACTCCAGCTGCGGCCTCACCAATGCCCTATACAGCTGCAGCAAGACCTCCCTACTTTTATATTCAATCCCCTTCGCTATGAAGGCCAGCATCCCATTCGCCTTCCTGACCACCTGCTGCACCTGCAAGCTGGGTTTTTGCGGCTCATGCACAAGGACCCCGAGGTCCCTCTGCACCGTCGCCTGCTGCAGTTTTTCGCCACGTAAGTAATAGTCCTTCCTACCATTCTTCCTTCCAAAGTGGACCACCTCACACTTGCCAACATTAAATTCCAACATTATATTCACAATGCAAAAAATGTATTTAGCATATCTGCCATTTCTTCATTTGCTGTTACCAATTCACAAGCCTCATTCAGTAGAGGTCCCACATTTACCTTAGCTGTCAGCCTCCTATTTAGATATCCATAGAAATTCTTATGGTTTCTTTTAATGCTGCATGCAAGTTTTATTTTCTCCTTTATGAGATTTTCAGTTTTTTCTTGCTGGATCCTAAAAACTTCCTAGCAACTTTGTATATCCTGATTTTCAACTTAACATTATCTTTGACCTCTTACGTTAACCATGGATTTTGTCTCTTTTTGATAGGGATAAACTCCAGCTCAGCATTTTGGACCAGCTATTTGAATATTTGCAGTTGCTCATCTATTGACCTGTATCTCAGCTCATTTACGCAGTTCACCTTAGACAACTCCTCTGTTATAATTGCTCTTATTTAAGCTGAAGACCCTGGTTATGAACCATGGCATTTATCCTCAAACATAAGCTCTTTAAACATAAGATGCCCTATTAATCCTTCTTCATTAGATAAAACCAAATCTAAAGCCGCCTGTTCCCAGGTAGATTCCACAACGTACTGCTCCAAAAAAATGATCCCTGACACATTCTGCAAATTCTTCCATGCTACCCTTGCTAATTTGGTTTGTCCAATCAATATGCAAATTAAAATCTCTCATGATAAGAACAAAGAAAATCCATCACGCAAACCAGCCTCCCATCCACTGACTCTGTCTACACTTCCCGCTGCTTTGGCAAAGCAGCCAGCATAATTAAGGACCCATGCACCCCGGACATTCTCCCTTCTTCCGTCGGGAAAAAGATACAAAAGTTCTAGATCACATTACAACCAACTCAAGAACAGTTTCTTCCTTGCCGCTGTCAGACTTTTAAATGGCTTTGCTTGCATTAAGTTGATCTTTCTCTACACCCTAGCTATGGCTGTAACACTATATTCTACACTCTCTTGTTTCCTTCTCTATTAATTGTATGTTTTGTCTGTATAGCACGCAAGAAACAATTATTTTCCCTGCATGTTAATACATGTGACAATAATAAATCAAAATTACAGCACAGGAACAGGCCCTTCAGCCCTCCAGACAGCTTATTTTTCCATTCATCTCATTGTGTGTTATTTGTGGGATCTTGCTGCGTTCAAATTTGCTGCCACATTTCTCTATTATAGTTATGACACTTCAGAAGTATTTAATTCACTGTAAAACAACATCCTGAGGTTGTGAAATATGCAACTTTTTTTTTATTTCTTGGTATGGGTCACTTATTGTTATGATTCTTGGTCAGATCCCCAAGTTGCTGGTAGTATTTACTTAATGACTGATAATGTTTAAAGTAAGTAATGTTTGCGATTAGAATAAGGGCCACAAAATTCCATAGGTTTTGAACAAACAAAGATAACCTTTGCTATGCAAGATCAGGAAGATAAAACAATTTGCAATATCCACCTGCCTCTCTAGTTATATAATTGACCCCTTTTCAGTTCTGTAGAAGGGTCATACGAACTTGAAATGTTAACACTGTTTCTCTCTTCACAAGTGTTGGCAGATTTGCTGACTTTATCCAGCATTTTCTGTTTTTATTTCAGATTTTCAGCATCTGCAGTATTTTGCTTTTATTTGTATGGCTGGCCTAGTTGTGTTTCAGTAGTAGTCCTCAGGATGTTGATAGTGGGGGATTCAGCAGTGGTGAAGCCATTGATGGTCATAGGCA
This sequence comes from Carcharhinus amblyrhynchos, assembly GCF_965287045.1. Classification (NCBI taxonomy): domain Eukaryota; kingdom Metazoa; phylum Chordata; class Chondrichthyes; order Carcharhiniformes; family Carcharhinidae; genus Carcharhinus; species Carcharhinus amblyrhynchos. The sequence goes on from NC_137340.1 coordinate 37,210,949, forward strand.
GATGGTTAGATTCCTTACGGATGCCCATTAAGTTTGCTGGGACCTCGTACTGCCACATTCAGTCACATGCTGCCTTGATGCCAAGGACAGTCATTCTCCCTGATAAATGGGCATGTATGCAAATGCAGGTATGAAAATATATATCACACAGAAAAAGTGGCCTCCATTTCTCCAAGTCTGATTTTTTTACATTTCACAGAGTGTGCAAACTTAATCCATTGACTGGAAGTATTTTATTGCAAAAAAAAATGCACTTTTAAGAAGTTGTATCTTGCAGTGAGATTGGGAATGATGAAAAAGTATAACTCGTTAGGTACCCAGTTTTGTGCACTGACCACAGCTGCAACAGGCACACGGGAATTCCAGGTTAATAGAAATTTATATTTTCAGCAAACATGACACAATCATAGAGTTTTGCTTTCCATAATTTGACATGAAATTGCAACCAAAATCAATACAATTGTGTCAGAAATCAGCTTTTTGTACAAATGCAAAAGCCATGACAAACAAGTAAATGCCATTAGGTATGACAAGAGAAGTGTTACTTTCAAATGTTATTTTGTGCCTTTTTTTTCCATTTTCTTGCTGCTCTTCATTTCTGAAATATATTGTAGCCGGGCAGCGAAGCTACTTATTCCAAGTTTTCGACCAATACCAGAAAAAGAAGACACTATACACAAGAATGGTGCAGGCTGACTTAACCCACTTTTTCTCCTTGTTTTCTTTCTGTGGAAAAAGTGCCAGGTTTTTTATAGTGTCTTTTGCTGTTGCTTGACCCAGATTAAAATTATTTTTAAGAGCCACCAACCCTAACAAACCATCAAAAATAGTCAGATAAATGATATCTAAACACTTGCCCAAAACATGAAGGTATTATAAATAGAAAATCAAACAGATGTAAATGGTAGAGCAACTCAAACGATTGACATTAGTCAGCAGAATCATCTATGCATGAAAGCATTGTTCATTGTCTTATTTTGGGTTAGAGGCTACTGATATTAATCTTAAGAGATCCCTTAGAAAATAACTGTTAACATCTTATTTGGGACAGTTATCCACAGAAACATCCACAATAAAACAGGAGGCAATGGCCTAGTAGCATTATCACTAGACTGTTAATTCAGAAATTCAGCGAATGTTCTGGAGATCTGGGTTCAAATCCTGCCATGGTAGATGATGGCATTTGAATTCAGTTATTAAAAAAAAGTCTGGAATTAAGAATCTACTGATGACCGTGAAACCATTGTCGGAAAAACCCATCTGGTTGACTAATGTCCTTTAGGGAAGGAAATCTGCTGACCTTATGTCTGACCTACATGTGACTCCAGAGCCACAGCAATGTGGTTGACTCTCAACTTCCCTCCAAGGGCAACTAGGGATGGGTAATAAATGCTGGCTGGCCAGTGACTTTAATCGGCCCATGTGCCATTAAACAATTAAAAAAAACATCAGGAGTGTTCATCAGAAATTAATGCCAATCAAGGAAAGTTCAGAGATAACTGACTTGGACAGCTTGATTGAGAAGCGAGGGGTAATGTGAGGCACCCTAATGATTTGATTTGAATTGACTTGATTTATTATTGTCACATGTGTTACCATACAGCGAAAAGTATTGTTTCTTGCGTGCTGCACAGACAAAGCATACTGTTCACAGAGAAGTAAACGAGAAAGTGCAGAATGTAGTATTACAGCCATAGCTAGGGTGTAGAGAAAGGTCAAATTAATGCATGGTAAGTCCATTCAAAAGTCTTGACAGCAGCAGGGAAGAAGCTGTTCTTGAATGGGTTGGTACGTGACCTCAGATATTTGTATTTTTTTCCCAATGGAAGAATGCAGAAGAGAGAATTTGGGGGTGTGTGGGGATTATTATGCAAAGCTGCTGGCTGCTTTGCCGAGGTAGTGGGAGGTGTAGACAGAAGCAATGGATGGGAAGCTGGTTTGTGCGATGGATTGGGCTACATTCACAATTCTTTGTAGTTCTTTGCAGTTTTGGGCAGAGCAGGAGCCATACCAAGCTGTGACACAATCAGAAAGAATGCTTTCTATAGTGCATGTATAGAAGTTGGTAAGAGTCATAGCAGACATGCCAAATTTCCTTCGTCTTCTGATAAAGTAGAGGCATTAGTGGGCTTTTTTAACTATAGTGTTGGCATGGGGAGACCTGGACAAGTTGTTGGTGACCTGGACACACAAAAACTTGAAACTTTCAACCCTTTCTACTTGATCCGTTGATGTTGACAGAGGCATGTTCTCCTTTACGCTTTCTGAAGTTGAGGACGATCTCCTTTGTTTTGTTGACATAAGAACATAAGAAATAGGAGCAGGAGTAGGCCATCCAGCCCTTCGAGCCTGCCCCGCCATTCAATAAGATCATGGCTGATCTGTCGTGGCTCAGTTCCACATTCCCGCCCTCTCCCCATAACCCTTAATCCCCTCGCTTATCAAAAACCCATCAACCTGCGTCTTAAAAATATTTAGCGAGGCAGCCTCCACCACTTCAACGGGCAGAGAATTCCAGAGATTCACCACCCTTTGAGTGAAGAAGTTCCTCCTCAACTCCGTTCTAAACCGCCCCCCTTTTATCTTGAGGCTGTGCCCCCTAGTCCTATTGTCTTTTTTGAGCGGGAAGAGTCTTTCCACCTCTATCCTATCCATCCCATTCATCATCTTATACATCTCAATGAGATCTCCTCTCATTCTTCTAAACTCTAACGAGTACAAGCCCAGTTTATTCAGCCTCTCCTCATAGCTCAACCCCCTCAACTCCGGTATCAGCCTAGTAAACCTCCTCTGCACTCCCTCCAAGGCCAAAATATCTTTGCGCAGGTGCGGCGCCCAAAAATGCACACAGTACTCCAGTTGCGGCCTCACCAATGCCCTATACAGCTGCAGCAAGACCTCCCTACTTTTATATTCAATCCCCTTCGCTATGAAGGCCAGCATCCCATTCGCCTTCCTGACCACCTGCTGCACCTGCAAGCTGGGTTTTTGCGACTCATGCACAAGGACCCCGAGGTCACTCTGCACCGTCGCCTGCTGCAGTTTTTCGCCCCGTAAGTAATAGTCCTTCCTACCATTATTCCTACCAAAGTGGACCACTTCACACTTGCCAACATTAAATTCCATTTGCCATTTCCTGGCCCATTCGCCCAGCCTATCAAGATCCTTCTGCAGACTCTCCACACCCTCCGCACAATTTGCCGTTCCGCCAATCTTGGTGTCATCAGCAAATTTCGACACTCTACACTCGGTTCCCTCCTCCAGATCATCTATATAAATGGTAAAAAGCTGAGGCCCCAGCACCGACCCCTGGGGCACTCCACTAGTCACCATCCGCCAATCCGAATAGCACCCGTTGACCCCCACTCTCTGCCTCCTATTTGACAACCAATCCTCTATCCACGCTAACACCCTACCCCCAACTCCATGTCCCTCGACCTTCTGCAATAACCTCTTGTGAGGCACTTTGTCAAACGCCTTCTGAAAATCTAGAAAGACCACATCCACCGGCTCTCCTCTATCCACCGCCCTAGACACATCCTCATAGAACTCCAGTAAATTTGTCAGACACGACTTCCCTTTAATGAAACCGTGCTGCGTCTGCTCTATCAAGCAATTCCCTTCAAGATGCCTCGCAATTTCCTCCTTAATGACAGATTCTAACATTTTACCTACCACAGACGTTAAACTAACCAGCCTATAATTCCCCGCCTTTTGCCTGGCACCTTTCTTAAACAACGGCGTAACATTGACGTTAAGGGAGAGATTACTGTTGCCACACCAGTTCACCAGATGCTCCATCTCATTCTTGTACTCTTTCGTCATTGTTTGAGATCCAACCCAGTATGGTCTATATGCAAAATATCCGAAGAACGAGAGGAAAACATAATTTGCTGCTTGAATATAATAATCGTGGATATTGTAAGCTTATATATGCTGTCTATTTACATTACATTTTTATTTGTCTGTCTTCAAGATCATGAAGTAAATCAAATAATCTCTACAAAGAACAAAGAACAAAATCAGCCCGGGAAACAGGCCCTTCGGCCCAACGAGCCCGCACTGCCATCTCAACACCACCAGTCCACCTCTCTACCCACGACCTCTGTCTAATGTTTTATGGCCATCCAGATTGAGGGAAACTGATTTAGGGACAACTTTTTTCCTGCCAATCAGCCTAACAGCACATCTTTTGGGTGTGGGAGGAAACCGGAGCACCTGGAGAAAACCCACGCAAGCACGGGGAGAATGCGCAAACTCCCACAGACACTGGCCCAAATCCATGTGTCTGCACAGCAATCAGTGATAGTCACTGAGCTGTCGTCTTGCCCAGTATCTTGTCCAGTTTAGGCACACACTAACGACATGAAGCACTAGGCCAATCTCGAACAACCAAGAGCAGCCCCAGTACGACCCATCGTGTGTATGCCCCTCGTTGGACACGAGGTGGACCGACTTAAAACCTGTGAATGAAAAGAGAAAAAACATTATTATCATACTATACCCATTTACACTACCAGGGACGCCCCAATGCTAATGACCCTTATTTAAAAGGATCTCCTATATCCACCCATCTCCAACTCAGTCATGTGCCTGTCTAAGTTACTCTTAAAGGACTCTAGCGTGTTTGCCTCCACCACCTTACTTGGCAGAGCATTCCATACCCCCACTACCCTCTGTGTGAAAAACCTCCCTCTAACATCTGTGTTATACCTCTCCCCCCTCACCTTAAGTCCATGGCCTCTTGTCCTACGTGTCTCTATCATAGGAAATAGCTTACCTCTGTTTATCTATACCCTTCATAATCTTATATACCTCTATTAGATCCCCCCTCAGTCGGCATCTTTCAAGGTAAAAGAGCCCCAATTTCTTCAATCTTTCTTCATACCCCAGTCCTTCCATACCAGGCAACATCCTGGTAAACCTCCTCTGCACTCTCTCCAGAGTCTCCACGTCCTTCCGGTAGTAAGGCGACCAGAACTGGACGCAGTACTCCAAATGCGGCCTAACCAACATTCTGTACAACTGCAACATTAGACTCCAGCTCTTATATTCTATACCCCTTCCTATAAAGGCTAACATACCATAGGCTTTCTTCACCACACTCTCCACTTGCACTGCCACCTTCAAAGACTTGTGCACTTGCACCCCCAGGTCTCGCTGCGATTCTATACTCCTTACGGGCTTACCCTTTATCATATAACTTCCCCCTACATTATTCCGGCCAAAATACATCACCTCACATTTATCCGGATTAAACTCCATTTGCCACGTATCTGCCCAATCAACCAGCCTATCAATATCCCGCTGTATTGCCAGACACTGCTCCTCACTGCCCGCCAATCCAGCCATCTTGGTGTCATCAGCAAATTTGCTGATCACACCACCTACTCCCTCTTCCAAATCATTTATATACAATACAAAGAGAAGAGGTCCCAGTACTGAGCCCTGCGGCACACCACTAGTGAAAGACCTCCAGCTAGAAAAAGACCCCTCCACTACTACTCTCTGACTCCTCTTTGCAAGCCAGTTCTCTACCCATCTAGATACCTGACCACATATCCCATGAGCTTTAATCTTCTGTACCAACCTACCATGAGGGATTTTGTCAAACGCCTTACTGAAATCCATATAGACGACATCAACGGCTCGTCCTTCGTCAACCGTTTTTGTCACCTCCTCAAAGAATTCTACCAGAGTCGTAAGGCAAGACTTCCCCTTGACAAAGCCATGCTGCGTATCCTTAATCAGATCGCAACGCTCCAAGTGCGCATACATCCTATCCCTAAGAATCCTCTCCATCAACTTACCTACCACTGACGTTAAGCTCACCGGCCTATAGTTACCCAGGCTAACCCTCCTACCCTTTTTAAACAACGGTACCACGTTCGCTATTGCTGTCTCTACAGTAGAGACAGGAAAATATTTAATTTTTATATCGTTTTTTTCTTTAAAATAGATAGAAGTATGGGGTGCTGGAAGGTCATTGTACAAGAATTGAGTAATGTTAGCAAGCCATCAGGCTCCACAGTGTGGAATGCCATCAACCGTAATAGTAAAGATGAGGTAAATGTGGAGATAATGGTAATGTCCAAAGACCCAGGCTGAGAACATGGGTTAATAATCCCATGGAAGCTAGTAAAACCTAAAAATGAATTAATGATAATCTGTAATTGAAAGCTAGTTTCAAATGGTGTGACCATAAAACCATCATCAATTGTAAAAATCTATCTAATTCATTAATGTCCTTGATGGAAGGAAATCTGCCATCTTTTGACAAAGTGGACAAGGATCAGCTGTTCCCCTTAATTGAGGGGTCAGTAATGATGGGATACAAGTTCAAGGTGGTGGGCAGGAGGTTTAGGGGGATGTGAGAAAAAACCATTTTACCCAGAGGGTGGTGACAGTCTATGAGAGTGGTAGAGGTTGGTTGCCTTACATCCTTTAAAAAGTACCCCGATGAACACTTGGCACGTCATAACATTCAAGGCTCTGGGCCAAGTGCTAGTAAACGTGATTAAGTGGGAGGTGATGTGTTTCACATCTGCTGGTGCAGACTTGATGGACTGAAGGGCCTTGTCTGCACTGCATAATTGTATGATTCTTACCTGATCTGGCCTATATGTGCCTCCAAATCAACAGCAATGCACTTGACTCTTAACTGTCATCTGAAATAATCAAACAATGGTGAAATGACTATTCAAGACCAGTTACAGATGAGCAACAAATGCCAGCCTTATCAATGCTCACATCCCATTAAAAAATTTTAATAAAAATTGGCAAGTAATGATTGAGTGATTCTTTTCTATTATTTAAGGATTTCAAACCTTCAAGATGCTGAACTTATACAAGGGACTAATTAAACCTCAGCTGGAATATTGTGTACAGTATAAGAAGGATGTGAACATATTGAAGAGAGTGTGAAAGAGGTTTACAAATACCGTTCCAGGGATGAGAAGCTTCAGTTATGAAGATAGGTTCAAAAGGTTGGGACTATTCTCCTTGGAGTGAGGGAGATTTGATGAAGTTCAAAATCATGAGGGAGCTGTACAAAATAGAGGAGGATAAACTGTTCCTGCTTATAAAAGGATCAAGAACGAGAGGGCACAGATTTAAAGTGATTTACAAATTGTATTTATTGAGTGTTATACACAGGGCAACACAACTGTGTATAACACTCAATAAATACAATTTGTCTTGGTCAAATGAGTGGGTTTTAAGAAGGAGTGGTATAATGCTTTAGGAAGGTAATTGTAATGCATAGGATCTAGGTAACTGAAGGAATTTTACATGTGGACACACAAGGGTTCCAACTATAACGTTCCTGAGAAGCCAGATGATCGGACACCAAAGTCAGGAGAAGAATTACCTAACTCATTAAAGCTTCTGCTTCAGCAGTAGATATGATGCAGTAATCTAGGAGCATGGACAAATAATCTTGAGAATATGAGTTTAAATTCCACTGTTGGAGTTTGGGAATTTGAGTTTAACTCAAAACATTTGTCTTTGCCTGAATTTTGCCATGAATTTGTCTGATTATTGTAAAATTCTACTCGGCTTTGTAGCTTTGAAACTTGCCATCCTTATCAAGTCCCATACCAATGACCTTTACTCTTAACTGCCCTTTGGTCTAGCAAGCCAACCGGTTGTTTTAGCTCACTGCAAAGAGCATCTTCACCACACTGACTACAGCAGTTCAAGTAAAAAGTCCACCATCATTTTCTTAATGCATTATCCACCTTGCCAGGAATGCTTACATCCCAGGAATGAATTAAAAGGGATTCCCATCCTACTGGTTCTGTTAGTTGCAGGGTTGTACTGCAGCATCATTCGGCAATACTACTGCAAAGTAATGGCTTCCAAATGCAGAAAACTAAAGCAAAAGCAAGCAGGTTTATGCCTTCAACTGAATATACAGAACTCCACCTCTATTTCAAACCTTGCTCTCATGCACAAGTTGCCATGTGCTAATTTTATGTGATGAGCCTCATCTGAAGTTGTAGAATCTTGTGTTGATTTTGACTTGAATAAATGTTCCACTGAAATGTGGTTCATGTCTGACAGTATTGTGTCAAAATACAGAGTGCAGCAAAACATTAACCTTGCCATCTGTCAGAAATAGAAGGCTAAATTGGACCCCCATATTTTAGGCGCTCTGTGACAACCTAATGCTTGAAAATGGGGTCCAAGATTGCAGTTTGAAAGTGCACTGGACACTATATTGGTAAATGGATTTGTGTGTACACCGAATGACCACTGGCAATATAAGAACATAATAAGAACATAAGAAATAGGAGCAGGAGTAGGCCATCTAGCCCTTCGAGCCTGCCCCGCCATTCAATAAGATCATGGCTGATCTGTCATGGCTCAGTTCCACTCTCCCACCTTCTCCCCATAACTCTTAATCCCCTTGCCTATCAAAAACCTATCTACCCACGTCTTAAATATATTTAGCGAGGCAGCCTCCACCACTTCAACGGGCAGAGAATTCCAGAGATTCACCACCCTTTGAGTGAAGAAGTTCCTCCTCAACTCCGTTCTAAACTGCCCCCTCCCCCCTTATCTTGAGGCTGTGCCCTCTAGTCCTACTGTCCTTTCTGAGCGGGAAGAGCCTCTCCACCTCTATCCTATCCATCCCATTCATCATCTTATACGTCTCAATGAGATCTCCCCTCATTCTTCTAAACTCTAACGAGTACAAGCCTAGTTTATTCAGCCTCTCCTCATAGCTCAACCCCCTCAACTCCGGTATCAGCCTAGTGAGCCTCCTGTGCACCCCCTCCAAGGCCAAAATATCCTTGCGTAAGTACGGCGACCAAAACTGCACACAGTACTCCAGCTGCGGCCTCACCAGTGCCCTGTACAGTTGCAGCAAGACCTCCCTACTTTTATATTCAATCCCCCCTGCTATGAAGGCCATAGCGTGTTATAATATCCATTTAATTCCAGTTCTGCCATCTTTAAACTTCACACTCCATTCAAAACTCTATCTTATCCACGTATAACTGAACACAACATTAAATGAAAGGAAGGATTGTGCCACATTCGCCCCCATTATCTCTAAGTGGGATCACAGTAGTTGCAACAAATGAATTTTTTTTATGTTTAAGGGGGCTGTTTTAAAGCTCAGGTTTTTTCTATAGGTAATCAGCATGTCTGGCAGGAATAAAGCTGAGATGCTGAGAAAGCAGGATAATTACTCATGTTAGCAATGTGGTTCATTTGGAAAGAGCTAACAAACTTTCGTTTACAAAAGAAAAGGTCTTCTGGGATTTTCGATTAAAGGAATGGATGAAGGCTTTGGTGTGCAGGGTCATGTGATAATGAAGTTAATGGGCAGAGCTAGGTATGTAACAGAGGAAACAGCTTGCAGTTCTGACTGGGATTTGTTTAATGACAGAGATTTGTAAGTTTTTCTCTCTCCACAAAATGCCACTGAAAGTTTCAAGGTTGTTTACACTCTGGCAAGTATTTTTATGGTTGCTAACTGTATTTGAAGTGTTTTTGAGTCATTCCAAGAAGAATATTGCTTATTTGGAACTAAAACAATGATAAATTTGAAATTGGAGTTGTTTCTTTTCATATTTGAATATTGTTCAATGGGTAATAGTTAAGCTGCTTCATTTGTTATGTTGGATGCAGTGGTGTAGTTTAACGGATCATAGAATCATAAAGTGCAAAAGGAAGCTATTTGGCCCATAAAGTCTGCACTCTCCACAATCCCACCCAGGCCTTATTCCCAAAACCTCATGCATTTACCCTAGTTAGTTCCCCTGACACTATGAGATAATTTAGCGTGGTCAATCCACCTAACCCGCACATCTTTGGGCTGTGGGAAGAAACTGGAGCACCCAAAGAAAATCCACACAGATAGTGATCTGAGGCTGGAATTGAACCCGAGTCCCTGGCGCTGTGAGACAGCAGTGCCAACCACTGTGGCACCATGCCGCCCTTTGTTAGTGTTTTAGTTAAACTGTGTCATTAAATAAAGTTTGTTTTACTATAAAAGATCCCTAATTTGTCATTGGAATTACTCGTGGAGTGATGCATCATATCTTCTTGTTTATGCTAAAATAGAAAAAAAGTGTTGGGCTCTAGTCTGACTTCCTAATGGGCTGTAACAAGGCATTGTGCACTACTTATAGTTTCATTGTTAAATTCTTTCTTATGGTTGGTTGCTGACGCAGTTGAATGCGTTTTGGAATTTTTCCGATGCTTGGCTAAAGTTTGAATAATCTTAAGGGGGTTATTTGGCTGCCGCTGAAGTGTGTTTTGTTTATTCAAAATTCTGTGCTGAAACAAATTGGCTCCAGACATGAGTGGCCTGGTAGCGCTTTCTTTGAGAACTGAGGTGACTTAAAGAATGAAGAAAAGCCACACAGCTCAGGCAAGTTGCTTGGCAATATTGGAAGGGGAGAAACACAATCAGCAGAAGGCCATAACTGCAGTGGAGAGGAATTCTCTTGCCTTGACCTTACCCAGTCTTAATGCATGACATTTTTTTACCTCACAAAATAGGTTGTGGCTAAAATCTGCCAATTGCTGCAGCCTCAACTGCAATCCAAATCAGGGTAAGCACATCATTGCCTGTGGTTGTCAAGGTAACCATGGCTCTTTTATGCCTCTGGCTCTTTGCAGGCTGCTGTTGGAGATCACTGCTGCCTAAGGAAGCTCATTGAGGCTCTCAATATGTAAAGAGGCAACTTCATCTCATTGCCTCTTACCAGAGACCAGCCATCAGAGCAAGCACAAGAGTTTCTTGAATTCCATGATGCAGAGTGCCATTAATTGTTTACGTTTTGTCTTAGGTCACATTATGTAAGTAGTGCCATTTTATAAATCAAATGGGAGACTATTACTTCAGTGTGCAGCTGGGTACATTTCTTACCCTGGATGTGGCCTTGATTCCTCTATTCTACAGTCCTCTGTGCCACCTGTATTTAATTTTCTATGGGAAACCAAAGACCGACTGCTGTAATATGACTTATGATTCTGCAGGCCTCCAACAAGAATCATGTTGCCACTGGAAACATTAGAGCACACTGTCGGCATCCTCAATCTTCTTTGAGGAAGCAGCCGTTGCCACTGCATATCAACTGTGAAGCCATCATGAAATGTTTTGGAAGGTTAGTCATGGCTCGGATCAATTCTGACCTCCCAGGTTGCCTGGATTCAGTACAGTTTACTTATTGCCACAACAGGTCCACAGCAGATGCCATTTCCTGGCCCTACACTCAATCCTGGCACACCTGGATAGCAAAGACACTTATGTCACACTCCTATTTAGCAACTACAGCTCAGCCCTCCTACAAAACTCATCTCCAAACTCCATGATGCTCCTGCCTCCGCAACTGGACCCTAGACTTCCTAACCCACAAATCGCAATCAGTAGGATAGGCAACAATACCTTCTCCATGATTATCCTCAACACTGGTGCCCCACAAGGCTGTGTCCTCAACCCTTTATTGTACTCCTTATACACCTATGACTGTGTGGCCAAATTCCCCTCAACTCAGTTTCAAGTCTGCTGATGACACCACTGTAGTGGGTTGGATCTCAAACAATGATGAGACTGAGTGCAGGAAAGAGATGGTGTACTGGTGCGATGACAATCTCTCCCTCAATGTCAGTAAAACTAAGGAGATAGTCATTGATTTCAGGAAGCGTTGTGGAGGACACGTACATGTCATAATCATCAACTTCAGGAAGCGTAGTGGAGGATATGCACCTGTTAACATCAATGGGGTTGAAGTGGAATTGGTTAACAGCTTCAGGTTTCTAGGTGTCCAGATCACTGATAACCTGTCCTGGTCCCTCCATGCTGACACTATAGTTAAGAAAGCCTCTAATTCCTTGGGAGTCTTAAGGAAATTTAGCATGTCAGCTATGACTCTCTCCAACTTTTACAGATGCACCATAGAAAGCATCCTTTCTGGTTGCATCATGGCATCACGGTCCAAGATGGCAAGAAACTACAAACAGTCACGGACGAAGCCCAGTCCAACCTCCTATCCATTGACTCTGCTGACACATCCCGCTGCCTCGGGAAAGCAGCCAGCATAATCAAAGACCCCATGCACCCCGGACATTCACACTTTCACTTTCTTCCATCAGGAAAAAGATACAGAAGTTTGAGGTCATGTACCAACCGACTCGAGAACAACTTCTTCCCTGCTGCTGTCAGACTTTTGAATGGACCTATCTCATATTAAACTGATCTTTCTCTACACCCTAGCTATGACTGTAACACTACATTCTGCATCCTCTCATTTCCTTCTCTATGGATGATATACTTTGCCTGTATAGCACCCAAGAAACAATAATTTTCACTGTATACCACTGTATACATAAGAACATAAGAAATAGGAGCAGGAGTAGGCCATCTAGCCCTTCGAGCCTGCCCTGCCATTCAGTAAGATCATGGCTGATCTGAAGTGGATCAGTTCCACTTTCCCGCTTTCTCCCCATAACCCTTAATTCCCTTGTTTGTCAAAAACCTATCTACCTGTGACATAAATATATTTAGCGAGGTAGCCTCCACCACTTCAACGGGCAGAGAATTCCAGAGATTCACCACCCTTTGAGTGAAGAAGTTCCTCCTCAACTCCATTCTAAACTGCCCCCCCTTATCTTGGGGCTGTGCCCTCTAGTCCTGCTGTCCCCCCTCATCCTTCTAAATTCCAACAAGTACAGATCCAGTCTATTCAGTCTCTCTTCATAGTCCAACCCCCTCATCTCCGGTATCAGCCTAGTGAACCTCCTCTGCGCTCCCTCCAAGGCCAAAATATCCTTGCGCAAGTGCGACGACCAAAACTGCACACAGTACTCCAGCTGCGGCCTCACCAGTACCCTGTACAGTTGGAGCAAGACCTCCCTGCTTTTATATTCTATCCCCCTTGCTATAAAGGCCAGCATCCCATTCGCATTCTTGATCACCTGCTGCACCTGCAGACTGGGTTTTTGTGACTTATTCACAAGGACCCCCAGGTCCCTCTGCACCGTAGCATGCTGCAGCTTTTCGCCCTTTAAATAGTAATCCCTCCTACTATTATTTCTGCCAAAGTGGATAACCTCACACTTGCTAACATTGTACTCCATCTGCCAGGTCCTCACCTACTCGCTCAGCCTATCCAGATCCCTCTGCAGACTTTCCACACCCTCCGCACAATTTGCTTTTCCACTCATCTTTGTGTCATCAGCAAATTTCGTTACCCTACACTCAGCCCCCTCCTCCAGATCATCTATATAAATGGTAAATAGCTGAGGCCCCAGCACCGATCCACTGGTCACCAACCGCCACTCAGAATATACAGTAGCAATAAATCAAATCAAAAAGCAAGAAGGGAAGGAAATGCAACAGGAAGTGGAGGATTACAAAGAAGGTGGTCAGTTATATTGTAAACTGTTCCTTCCTAATCACAATTTATGAGCATTGCTAATAACCACACCTCTTCCTTGGAGGGTGATCTTGAGAGCCAGGCTTCAAAATGCACCAACTTAACATGTATGGCAACAACCTTTTAGCTTTGACAAAGGATCGCCGGGACTCGAAATGTCAGCTCTTTTCTCGCCTTACAGATGCTGCCAGACCTGCTGAGATTTTCCAGCATTTTCTTTTTTGGCAGCATTTTAGTCTGGTTGGTTGACAGACAGCAACTACTGTATTGGGAGCAGGATATAATATTGCAATATTTGAGAGATGATTGGTGTGTTGTCATTGAGGCAGCAAGATACACTTAAGAATAAAGCATGACACTTCCAACTAATACATATTCCCCAGTAATAAATGTCAAGAGAGCTATATGGTTCCAAGAACTGATCACAGAACATAATTCTAAGCTTACAGACCCAAAGAAGATTACATTTTATGAAGGAAAATGATTGCTTCTCTTTTAAAATATAAAAACATAAAGCTTAATATGTAGCTCTTTATTGTTGTTTTCTTTACACAGCAGGCCTTTCTGACTTCCTCTGAGTCACAGGTATAAGTACAATTGATAGGATTTAATTGGGAGGGAGTAGGATGATCCCAAACTCAGACTATTCAACCTTGATGGCTTTGTAGCGTTTGCTCTATAATTAGATCTTAAAAGTATGACTTAACATGGCTTGAGGCCATCCATGGTGTTTCTCACTTGTAAACTGGAGATATGACTGCAAACCAAGAGCTTGTCATCTGCTTTGATTACAATTAAACAGAATACTGTGAATGCTGGTATCTGAAACAAAAACAGAAAATGCTGGAAAAACACAGAGAAAATTGAGTTACTGTTTCAAGTCCATATGACCCTTGTTCAGAGCTAAAGGGAGGGAGAAATGTGTTGGATTATATACTGTATAAGTGGAGGCGGGAGTGTGCAGAATAGAAGGTCGGTGATTGGTGAAAGTTAGGAGAGATTGCAACAAAGATGTGTAGGTCACGAGACAGGTGAAGCATTGATGGTAGGAGAAGGTGCAAGTAGTTGCATAAAGATAAGATATCTGAATGTGTTAATGGGAGAGTAAAGTCGGAGCTAAGTGAAAGTAAGAATCAGTAACAAGATGGCAAGGCAGGGGAGAAAGGGGATTTTCCATTGGGACAAAAATGTTTGGTATCAAACATTTGGAGGAGAAAAGTAGTGGTCCAAAGTTATTGAACTCAGTGTTAAAGTCTGAGTACTGTAATGTGTCTAATCAGAAGATGAGGTGCTGCTCCTCCAGTTTGTGTTGGGCTTCACTGAAGCATTGCAACAGGCTAAGGACAGACTTGAGGGCATGAGAGCTAAATGCTGAGTTAAATGGCAAGCAACAGGAAGGTTAAGGTCATACTTGCAGGCTGAGTGAAGGTATTCTGCAAAGTGATCACCCATTCTGTGTTTAATCTCCCTAATGTAGAGCAGACTGCATTGAAAACAGTACCAAATTGAATGAGGTATAAGTGAAATAATACTTCACTTGAAAGGAGCATTTGGGGCCATGAATGATGAGGAGGGAGGAGATAAAGGGCAAGTGTTTCACCTTCTCCAATTGCAAGGGAATGTCCTCTGGGAAGGGGATGCGGAGTTGGGTTGTCGGAGGAGTAGGCCAGTGTGTTATGGAAGAAGTGAATATCATATTTAGTTAATATTGGAATCAGAAAACTATATTGGATTGATTGATTAAGATACTTAAATTACTTCATAATTACATATAACTGACTTCATACTGATTGTAATTATTAAACCTAAACCTTTCTATAAGTAAATAGCAGAGACAGCTGTTTGAATTATCTTACTGACAAAGAATTCCATGTGCTCCTCTGACTTATTTTTGGAAAGAATATGAATTGAAGGATTACGTACCAGTAGCGGCTGCTGGTATGTGAGCGATGAGGCTTTGGTGGATTGAAAAGTGGATTAGGCTGGTGATGGTAAGATGCCTGTTGAAGATTAATTCACTCATCTCAATAACTTAAGTTAGGTCATTAAACTTCTTGCATCTCATCAATTTTCTGAGTGGCTTGCCCAGCCTTTAAGAGGGTCATTAACAATCAAACATACTGCTCTGTGGGTCTGGAACCATATTTAGGCCAGACCATGTAAAGAGAGCATATTTACTTCCTTGAAGAATATTAATGAAGCAGATGGGTTTTTATGACAATCATCGATAGTTTCATAGTGCTATTGCTGACAGTAGCTTTTCATTTCATAGAATCCCTACAGTGTAGAAAGAGGCCGTTCAGCCCATCGAGCCTTCACTGACCACAATCCCACCCAGACCCTATTCTCCTAACCCCTCATATTCACCCTGGTAATCCCCCTGACATTAGGGTTAATTTAGCATGGCCAATGAACCTAACCTGCACATCTTTGGACTGTGGGAGGAAACCAGAGCACCCAGAGGAAACCCATGCAGACACGGGGAGATGTGCAAACTCCACACAAACAATGACTCAAGGCTAGAATTGAACCTGGGTCCCTGGCACTGTGAGGCAGCAGTGCTAACCACTGTGCTACCATACCACCTTTCAGATTAACTGAATTTTAATTGTACCAGGTGTCATGGTGGAATTTGAACTCGTGTCCTCCAGAACATCAGCCTGGGACTCTGGATTACTAATCCATTGACATGACCATTATTCCACCATCTCCTCTAAATGATATTGGGTGGCCTATTGATGCATGCATCCAATGAACTAGCAATAACTGCATGCAGAAATAATTTAAAAAAGCATGCAACACCAATTTACAATGCCTGCAACACAATGAACAGACAAGGATTAATTGTGTACCATAATCTCCTATCCTATCTTTTGGGACCTGGGTTCAATTCCAGCCTTGGATGATTATCTGTGTGGAGTTTGCTCATGGAGTTTGCGTGTTTTCCCCATGTCTACGTGGATTTACCCTGGGTGCTTCAATTTCCTCCCACAGTCAAAAGATGTGCAAGTTAAGTTATTGGACATGATAAATTACTCCTTATTGTACCAAGGTATATAGGTAAGCAGGGTAAACATGTGGGGTTACAGATAAGCCTGAGTAAGAGTCGGTGCAGACTCAAAGGGCCAAATAGTTTGAACACAACCAACCTCTACCCAAGACAGGGAGGGAAGTGTGTGTCCGCAGTACGATGTCGTAAGATGTATTAGTAGGCAGCAAATCAGCTTCCTACTTTATTTCCTTCAGCTATACCACATGACTATAATTAAAGAATATCCAACTCTGGGTCTTCTAATTCCATTTACTTCCAGGGCTAAGAATTGTAATAAAACTTTGGCTCAGTTTTAAAATCCCGTGTCAAAATACTGCTCACTGTTGTAATATTTTTAATTGGGGATTGGAGGAGAGATTCAGAATTAAACTCAGAGGAAAATAAGAAAGTTGAGACAGAGAAGTTGAACAAAATCTTTCACCAAAACAGTAAATGGAATAAATTGCCAAAATGATCGCTGAAGCAGACAGTATAGTCTAGGTTTAAGAGCTAAGTGGTATCTCTCTCGAGATTAGAGGGATTGAGTGATGTAGTAAGAAGAAAAATAAGTGAAGTTGGCCATCAGAAATGGAACTGTTGGGATTTGCAGTTCCTAAAAAACCTCTATTTCTAATCGCATTACATGTCCATTTTCAGATCTTCAGAAATAGGCTTTTGTCCTAAAAAAAAATCAGGAAATATGTTTTATGCTAGAGTTACATAGGAGCAGGAATAGGCCATTTACCCTTCAAGTCTGCTCCACATTCAGTAAGATCACAGCTGATATAGTTGTGGTCTCAGCTCCACTCTCCTGCTGAACTCTGCCTTGAATAAATTCATTGACCCAGCTCCCCTACTTCTTGAGGAAGAGAACACCCTTTAGGAAAAAAAAATTTCCCTTACCTCTGTCTTCAAAGGGAATCCTCTTATTTTTAAACTATGTCTCCTGGTTTCAGTCATTTCTACAAGATGAAACACTCTCCAAATATTCACTCTGTCAAGTACCCTCAGAATTTTGTATATTTCAAAGATGACCTATCGTTCTTCTAAACTCCAATGCATATAGGCCCAACCTGTTCAAACAGTTCTCAGATGTTGAGTTTAAATAGTCTACCTGGGAGACTATAGAAATTAAAGGTGTAAAATTTGGACCCATAAATGCCGTTCAATCGTACATGATGATAGAAATCCAACATGTACTCTTCTGGTGCGAGCTGTGCCAGGTGCCATGTTGGTGAGGTTATTAGCACGTGTGTGCTAAGTCTAAGGATGGAAGTCTTAAGTATAGATTAGCCAGAGGGTGGTTGTAGAGGATTGTTTTTCAAACTGGAGACCTGTGACCAGCGGTGTGCCTCAGGGATCGGTGCTGGGTCTACCGTTGTTTGTCATTTATCTTAATGATTTGGATGAGAATATAGGAGGCATGGTTAGTAAGTTTGCAGATGACATCAAGATTGGTGACATAGTGGACAGTGAAGAAGGTTATCTCGGATTGCAATGGGATCTTGATCAATTGGGCCAGTGGACTAATGAATGGCAGATGGAGTTTAATTTAGATAAATGTGAGGTGATGCATTTTGGTAGATTGAATCAGGGCAGGATTTACTTAGTTAATGGTAGGGTGTTGGGGAGAGTTACAGGACAAAGAGATCTGGGGGTACAGGTTCATAGCTCCTTGAAAATGGAGTCACAGGTGGACAGAATGGTTTAAAAGACATTCATCATGCTTGGTTTCATTGAACATTGAATATGGGAGTTGGAACATCTTGTTGAAGTTGTACAAGACATTGGTAAGGTCACACTTGGAATACTGTGTACAGTTCTGGTCACTCTATTATAGAAAGGATAGTGTTAAACTAGAAAGAGTACAGAAAAGATTTACTAGGATGCTACCGAGACTCAATGGTTTGAGTTATAAGGAGAGCCTTAATAAACTGGGACTTTTTTCTTTGGAGCGCAGGAGTCTGAGGGGTGACCTTTTAGAGGCCTACAAAATAATGAGGGGCATATTAGCTAGAAAGTCAATGCCTTTTCCCAAAAGTAGGGAAGTCTAAAACTAGAGGGCATAGGTTTAAGGTGAGAGGGGAGAGATACAAAAGTGTCCAGAGGGGCAATTTTGTCACACAGAGGGTGGTGAGTATCTGGAACAAGCTGCCAGAGGTAGTAGTACAGGCAGGTACAATTTTGTCTTTTAAAAAACATTTGGACAACTAAATGGGTAAGATAGGCTCCTGGGAGACCCAGACTGCGTGCTGCTGTCCAGGGAATTGGCCAAGTATGTGCTGTCAGAAGGGACAAAGCTGGTGATCAAGTACTCCGGCTCTAAACAAAACAGCAGTGGATCTGAAATAAAAACAATACTGCTACCAGACAGAATTTCTGCCCTACTTGGGGAGGTTATGCAATTAAACCCCAACATACAACTGGGAGCCCTGGCACCAGAGTTCCTGTTTCCAATTCAAAACTTAATTCCCTCGGGCTCCTGCACATTGGGTTGGCAGAGTGAAAACAGTTTTGATGCTGGATGTCGGGGCCCTTGTCATCCTTGTTTCTTTACACCCAGTGTCTGAGACATAGAACTATTGCAAGATTTTAGAGTAGATCCTAGTTGGCCCACCATGCCCATGCCAGCATCAAAAATATTGTTCAGTCTAATCCCACCTTCCAAATCTTGGTCTGTTGACTGTAAGCTGTTGATTTTCCAGCTCTACCACCCTTTCAGACAGTGAGTTCCAGATGCCTGCCGCCCCCTGGGTGGAAAGAATTGCACCTCAACACACATCTAATCCTTACATAAATTACTTCAAATATTTCCCTCCAGTTATGACTTCTTTGTTTAAAATTTTCTTGGGACGTGGGTGTCAGCATTTTGTTGCTTATCCCTCATTGCCCTTGGGGCAGTTAACCACCTTCTTGAACCACGGTAGTCCATCTGGTTTGACTTCTTTGTAACAGTTTGGTGCAACTGAATTGCTTGTTTGGCCTTTCCAGAGGGCAATCAGAAGTCAACCACATTGTTGTGGATCTGGAATCACAAATAAGCCAGACCAGTAAGGATGGTAGGATTATTTTCCCAAAAGGACACTTTTTTCTTCATTCATTCATGGGATGAAGGCGCTGCCGGCTAGGCCAACATTTATTGTCCATCTCTAATTGCCCTTTAAACAATTGTGGTAAGCTGCCTTCTTGAACCACTGCAGTCCATGTGCTAAAGGAACACCCACAAGGCTCTGAGGAAAGGAGTGCCTGAAATTTAACCCAACAAAGACAAAGGAATGATGATATAGCTGCAAGTCAGGATGGTGTCACTTGAATGGGAACTTTCAGGTGATGATATTCCCTTGCATCTCCTGCCCTTGACCATGTAGCTGGTAGAAGTCACAAGTTTCAAAGTTGCTTTTGAAGGAAACTTGGTGAGTTGCTTCAATGCATCTGACATACACTGCTGCCTCTGTGCTTTGGTGAAGGGAGAAAATGTTTAGGGTGATGGCTAGGGTACTAATTACTAATTCAATTACTAATTGAATGGGTTGCTTTGTCCTAGATGATGTGGAGTTTCTTGAGTGTTCTTGGAGCTGCATTCATCCAATAAAGTGGAGAGTATTCCAACATACTGCTGATTTGTAATTTGTAGATGGCAGATAGGCTTTAGGGACTTAGAACTTCAAGTCTCTGACCTTCTCTTTTAGCCACAGTATTTATATGACAGTTCAGTTTCTGGTCAATGGTAACCCACAGAAGATTGATAGTGGGAGATTCAGCTATGGTAATGCAATTTGAATGTCAAGAGGAAATGGTTAGATTTTCTCTTGTTGGAGATGGTCATTATCTGGCGGACATGTGGCATGAAAGTTACTTGTATTTATCAACCCAAGCCTGAATATTGTCCAGGTCTTGCTGCGTATGCACAAGGACAGCTTCATTGTCTGACAAATCAAGAACGTGCTGATCATTGTGCAATCGTTGGCAAACATCTCCACTTATGACCTTATGTTGGAGGGAATGAAAATGATGAAAGATGGTTGAGCCTAGGGCAGAATGCTGAGGAACATTCTAGGAATTAATTGACTTCCAATAACCACAACTATTTTCCTTTATGCTCAGTATAACTCCCAACCAGTGGAGAATGTTCCCCTGATTCCCATTGGCACCAGTTTTACGAGGGCTCCTTGATATCATACTGGGTAGAATCATGGAATCCCTCCAGTGCAGAAGGAAGTCATTCAGCCCATCAAGTCTGCACTGAAGCAATCCCACCCAGGCCCTATTCCCGTAGCTCCATGAATTTACCCCACTAATCCCCCTGACACTAAGGGGCAATTTAGCATGGCCAATCCACCTAACCTACACATCTTTGGACTGTGGGAGGGAACCAGAGCACCAGAAGGAAATCCATGCAGACACTTGGAAAATGCTTGCATCTAACCTCTTGAGTTCAACTGAACTGTGCATGTTTGAACCAAGGCTGTGATGAAGTGAGGAGCTAAGTGGCCCTAACTAAGAGTCAGTGAGCAGGTTATTGCTGAGTAAGTGCTGCTTGATAGTGCTGCTGACAACCCCTTCCATCCCTTTACTGATGATCGAGAGTAGTTTGATGGGGCAGTAATTGGCCAGGTTAGATCTGTCCTGTTTTTTTGTGGACAGACCTGGGCAATTTTCCACATTGTTGGGCAGACGCCAGGGGTTGTAGCTGTACTGGAACAGCTTGGCCAGGCACACAACTAGTTCAAGAGCACATCCTCAGTTCTGTTGCTGGTATGGTCAAAGCCAGTAGTTTTTACAGTATCCATTCTCTTCAGCTGTTTATCCATGTGCAGTGAATTACATTGGCTGAAAAATTACATCTGTGATGCTGGGGACTTGTGGAGGATGCTGACATGGATCAGCCACTCAGCACTGCTGGCGTACAGATGTGCTAGGCTCCCCCATCATTGAGGATGGGGGTATTAATGGAGATTCCTTGTCCAATTAATTGTTTAATTGCCCATCACCATTTGCAGCTAGATGCAGCAGAACTGCAGAGCTTGGATCTGATTCTTTGCTTGTGGGCTCTGTCTGTTGCCTGCTGCTTCCAATGTTTGGCATAGAAGTAGCTTTGTGTTGTAGCTTCACCAGGTTGACACCTCATTTTTAGGTATGCCTGACGCTGCTTCTGGCACTCTCCATTGAACCAGAGATGATTCCACCACCACCACACGCCCCCCCCCCGCCACTCACACACACACCCAAATTGATGGTAATATAGAGTGGGGGATGTGCCTAGCAATGAGGTTAGGGTTTATGGTTGTTTACAATTCTACTGCTGCTAATAGTCCACAGTGCATCATGCAGTTGCTCTGTCAATCCTTTTTCACGGTGGTATTGCCACATAACATGATGGATGTATCCTAAATGTGAAGGCAGAATTTTGTCTCTGTTAGGTCTGTATGGTGGTCTCTCCTCCTCATTGCTGAAATTCTCCATTAATAAGAAAATCCTAGTAAATTTCCTCTGTGCTCTCTATATTATGATCATATCCTTACCCCCAGGCACAGACCAAAACTATACGCCCTGCTCTTAGTGTGGTCAAAGTTATGTTTTATGCTGATCCAGTGAAACCTCCCTGTTCGTAGAGTCTCTGTAAGAAGTCTCACAACACCAGGTTAAAGTCCAACGGATTTATTTGGCAGCGCTAACTTTCAGAGTTTCAAGCTCCTTCTTCAGGTGAGTGGGGACCTGTGTTCACAAACAGGGCATATAAAGACACAAACTCCATTTACGAGATAATGGTTGGAATGCGAGTCTTTACAGGTAATCAAGTCTTAAAGGTACAGGTAATCAAGTCTTAAAGGTACAGGCAATGTGAGTGGAGAGAGGGTTAAGCACAGGTTGGAGAGAGGGTTAAACAGAGGTTAAAGAGATGTGTATTGTCTCTAGCCAGGACAGTTAGTGAGATTTTGCAAGCCCAGGCAGGTCGTGGGGGTTACAGATAGTGTGACATGAATCCAATATCCTGGTTGAGGCCATCTTCGTGTGCAGAACTTGGTTATCAGTTTTAGCTCAGTGATTCTGCATTGTCGTGTAGACCACCTTGGAGAACGCTTACCGGAAGAGCAGAGGCCGAATGTCCATGACTGCTGAAGTGTTCGCCAACAGGAAGGGAACATTCCTGCCTGATGATTGTCACATGGTGTTCATTCGTTTGTTGTCATAGTGTCTACATGGTCCCCCCAATGTACCATGCCTCGGGATATCCTTTACTGCAGCGTATCAGGTAGACAACGTTGGCCGAGTTGCAAGAATATGTACCGTATCCCTGGTGGATGGCGTTCTCACATGATATGATGATCTGGCACATCTTGCAGAGGTTGCTGTGGCACGGTTGTGTGATGTGGTCACTGTTCTCCTGAAGGCTGGGTAGTTTGCTGCAGACAATGGTCTGTTTGAGGTTGTGCAGTTATTTGAAAGCAAGAAGTTGGGGTGTGGGGTGTGCTACGACAACAGAAAAATAGACATCACTCAACAATCACCAGGCAGGAGTGTTCCCTTCCAGTCGGGGAGCACTTCAGTAGTCACAGGCATTCAATCGCTGATCTTCGGGTAAGCATTCTCCAAGACGGCCTTGACAATACACAACAATGCAGAATCACTAAGCAGAAACTGATAGCCAAGTTCCATACACATGAGGACGGCCTCAACCGGGAGCTTGGGTTCCCGTCACATTATCTGTAACTCTCACGATTTGCTCAGGCTTGCAAAATCTCACTAACTGTCCTGCCTGGAGACAATACACATCTCTTTAACCTGTGCTTAAACGTCACTCCACTCATATTGTCTGTACCTTTAAGACTTGATTACCTGTAAAGACTCGCATCCCAACCATTATCTTGTAAATTGCATTTGTGTCTTTATATGCCCTGTTAGTGAACACAAGTCCTCATTCACCTGAAGAAGGAGCTTGAGGCCCTGAAAGCTAGTGCCAAGTAAGCCTGTTGAACTTTAACTTGGTGTTGTGAGACTTCTTACTGTGCTTACGCCAGTCCAACACCGGCATCTCCACACCATAGAATCTCAACCAGAATTTCTCAAGCGCACCCCGCCCTTCCGCATCCCCCACACATTGTTCATTATGGTGGACATTCATATGTGCATATTCAGCTGATCAAAACGCTGATCCCTTTGCTGTTAGTGATATGCATTCACCTGTGTGTGTGTGTACACACACGCAACACACATACACACACACACACACACACACACGTGTGCTCTGGTCCCTAGTGGCGTCACGAGATGAGATTTTTGAGTTGTGAGCTCCAAGGCAGCAATGTTTGCCATGGAGCTCAAGCTGATTTCTGACAGCCGCAAGTTCCCTTTAAATCTTTATATTTTTTTCACTGGTGAATGTGCCTCATTGACTAATCTCCTGAGGCTGCTGTTAAAAAAATTCTTGTGAAAAGGTCAGTGGTTGTTTTATTTTACAGGAAACCCTGCCTTTTGATTAACTCCCACAACACTCTGACTGCTCCTGTTCCTGAAGAACCTGGCCCCACCCTTTCAACAACTGAAGTCTCAAGCCACATGTCCTCTCTCCTCTTCTCACACACACCCCCCCCACACACATCCCTCCCCCCTCCCAAACATCCCCCCCCACACACTCCCACTCACATACACACATCCACACACCTCCCCACATGTGCGCACATGCACACACCTCCACACACCCGCACAAACACACATTCTCACACACACCCCCACAATGGACACCCTCTCCCGCACACGCGCGCGTGCACACGCACCCCTGCACACATACCTGGCCACATGCGCACCCGTACACACGCACCTGCATACGTGCACCCGTACGCATGCACCCACACACGCTCATGAGCTGATTATATCTCATTCTTTGTTAGCAAATAAGAGAAGGTGGCGTGAGCACACAGCTTCATGTGAATTTCAGTGTGACATTGACTGCTTGCACGTCAGTCTATGGTCAGCACCTGTCAACCCTAAGATGTCAAGCAACTGGAAATGATTCCACTCCCTCAACATCCATTGGGTGTTTGACTATGGTGACCAGATCGTGCAGGTCAGCACCTTATCCTGGCAGTAGTCATGGTGCCTTCATTTTGCATCACTCTAACGTGCCAGAGCCACCACAGCACAGGTTAAAGACAGCTGTCTGCTGATAACATAGCACATGACTCTGGTACACAACCCTCACAGACATGGATAGCATGATGGAATGAGAGCGATACTACCCCATGATATGATAAAACAGACCACCGGCATGTTGAAACAAATCTTTAGCTACCTGGACTGCTCTAGAGGAGCTCTGCAGGACTTGATAATGAATGTCAAGATTCGTCATGCACAATTCTGCCAACGTGGCCTTTACCACCAGCTACACTATGAGCAACAAGTGGGAGAGAAGATAACTGTGACGGCCCTTTTTTGGCCAGGCTGTCCACGACAATCCATCCCAACCAGTAAATGCAACCTGAATTTCCCATTCACCAACAGTCCCATACCCTAATTTCC
Source organism: Carcharhinus amblyrhynchos (assembly GCF_965287045.1). Classification (NCBI taxonomy): domain Eukaryota; kingdom Metazoa; phylum Chordata; class Chondrichthyes; order Carcharhiniformes; family Carcharhinidae; genus Carcharhinus; species Carcharhinus amblyrhynchos. The sequence goes on from NC_137340.1 coordinate 37,235,894, forward strand.
ATCAGTCCTAATCATCAAAGTATCTGTTTTGCTGCAGTTCAAGAATAAAGTGTGCTCATCAGCTGCCTTCTGCAGGCTGCTACACCAGTGTTCATTGAAGGCCTCTGCAGCAGGATTTGTGTGTGACCTAATCTTGTGTGTGAGCAGGCACCTGTACATCCTTGTTGTTTCCCATGTCTGTTTTCAAAGGTTAATGAATTTAGTTCCCTTATATTTTTATGTTGCCCTCCTACATCCAGGTACAAAGTATCTAATTCAGCCATTGATTTAGAAATTATGAAACAATTGTCCATTTGAAGGACCAATCTATCAAACACTCTTTTGTTTTTCTTCTGGATGTTACAATGTATGTACAATTAAACCTGGGAAAAAATAAAGGCCAATAAAAACAAGCTGATGAATTTTCTGTCACATACTTCATTGCTTTTGTAAATGACTTCCATTTTAAACAATAAGGAAGTGCACAAAAAAAATCAGTATTTCTCTTGTTTAATTAAATTTCATTCTGGAGTTTTCACAGTGATGTCGCAAATCATGTTATTGTTTTGCTTTAGATAGCTGTAGTAGGAAAGTGCAAGCATTGTACTGAAACATCTTAAGCACATCTTGCTTAGGTTTAAATATTTTTGAGGCTATGTAAGTTTCAGGTTATATTTTTTGAAGTGTCTTAGTAGGAAACCAAAGTTAAGCCAGCGAAAGTTAACATTAACTTGTACACAGGCGCCAACATATTGTGCTGAATTTTAATAAGTAAGCCATTAAAAGAGAAATGTGTGACTCTTGTATTGAAACAGCTTTTCATTTGCAGCTTCATTAATATGACTGCAATTAAGCCCTCTCTAGTACTTGTAATATCTACTGTTTCATTATTCTTCATTGCTTGTTTGCAAACTAAATGCATCAATGCAGTTGTAATGTGCAACATTGACTGTAAATGAAAAATCCAAACAAGCAGCCTAATAGGCATATTTGGTGCATGTTGACTGAGCAGCTCATAGCACAAAAGAACACTATAATGTATATTAATTATTCATACAAACAAATACATTGTAATTGAGCACTCCAAAGAATGTCGGGGCAGGATGGGGGCAGGTGTAGGTGAAAGTGCTAATACTGGTTTTCCATTTAAAGTCAAAAGAAAATACTTAATCATTTGTTAACATTTGCATTATGAAATAAGCCATGGAAACAAATTTATCTAGCAATTCAAACAAAGTGTGATTTTAATTTCATCACAAACTGATGGTGGCCATGGGGTTATTTCAACGTGGGATCAATGTGCAGGAATTGCTCATAAAAAGCACTTTGAAACGCCATCCACACACACACTGCCCCCACCCCACCCCCTCCCCCCGTGCACACCCGTTCTCCCCCCGCCACACACACACCACACACCCTTCCTGCACACATTCCCCCCCTCCGCATACACCCCCAACATACATAGCCCCCCTTGCACACACACAAGCCCCCTGCGCGCACACACTCCCCCATGCACAACACATCTATTTAAAACGCTTCCAATGAATGCCCTGATTGTATTCTGATTTCGGAAAAGTTTCAGTGCTTGAGGGATGATACCTCATAGTTAAACGTTGAGATCCTGCATTTTTAGCATGAGTACCTAGAAAACGCTGAATTTAAGTGGACCTAAGTAACCTTTCAGACTGTTTGCCCCGTTCCACTTTTCATCTCCAGTGCTGTACTAATAAGGGTTGAAAGGTGTTGGGATATATATAACATTGTGCTTGAGAAATGATGATGCAAAGGAAAACAAAGAAATTTTAAGAATAGGTGCATAGTGTTTGTGTATATTAAGTATAGTTTCTACAAGTCATTACTATGATGCTTTGTTTATGCACATCACTTTGAACAACCAGATAGCTGGAAAGCTGTCTGGACTCGACTTGAGTTTGAATTGTGGTCTTGCAGTTTGCTCTTTGATCTCCCTGAGAAGGCATCATTCAGCTCAGCCATCTATGAAAGTTTCCATACCCCACAGCTCAAGTGTTCCCCCAGCTGAGCCAATTAAGGCACAGCATAGATGACAGCTGAAGAGTGGTTCATGTGTTGGACATGCCTATTCTCAAGGGAGAGAGAGAGAAATATAACATGTCCTCAGATGGTTAACTTGGAAAGAATGCTAAATATGAATATTTTTAAAATATTGTGATTTAAATGTCTGCTACATATTCAGAGAATAGAGTTTACAGAAACGAAAATACATTTTAGGGTAATCTATCAGAATTAAAGAATTCAGCAGCAAAGTAGTCTCAAATATTCAATTTTAACATATGTTTCTGAAGGTGTAAGGCTCTGAAACTTGGCAGTTGTTTTTCAATTTAATCATAGTCTTTTTATCAGTAAGAAGAGTGTCAGTGGCCATTGATAAACCCTATATTAATTCTGTATGCACAAGAGGAAGAGGAGAATGGAGCTCATGGCTAAATTTTCCAATGCACCAGATCAAATCTGACATAGGCTGGATACACTTCAAAGATAAAGCATGTCAGCTTGACTCAAATAGTATTGAAAAATAAAGCTGTGCATCTATCTCTGTGCAATGGAGCAGAATCCACAACAAAGAGAGTAATCACTTTATCACAAGAAGCAGATAATGTTGAGGCTTCAAAAGCATATTTTATGCTATAAAGCTGGATTTTTTTAAACAAATGATAGCAACTTGATATTTAATGTTTGGTTAACACAGTAAGATTGACTCAAACTATTAATATAAACCAAAGATTCTATCAGTACATGTCATTGTATTAATCACATATTAATAGAGCTATTTCTTAGAAAGGAATTAGCCTTGGAGAGACAAAATTAGAAATTGCAGGGGGATAACCAAGCTAACAAAATAAAATAAAGTTTACACATAAAATGGATTAGAAATATAGGCAAACTTTTGTTCAGGTAACAAGAGGGTTTTAAGAAATCTAAATAGGACCCTATTGCTTAAAGAACCAGAATGTATATGCAATGTGTCTACTATGCTTTGTACCTGAACATCAATAATTTAATTTTGTTGGATGAGACAAATAAAACCGCTATCAGCTCAGAACAGGTGGCTGGCCCATAATAACTCCAAAATGAATGAATTTTATCAAAAGCCTCTTACTGGCCTTAGATTGCCTTAACACCTACTCTGGAACTTCATTGAAAAATGTGCTATATATGTATATAATATGGATGACTTGGAGCTGTACCTCTAACTCATGTCTCTTGAGTATGAATAAAAAGATTACAGTAACCCAATACGTATGTTAGCGATAACTAGAACGTAGCAAGCATATATCTGAATTCTTCAAAAAAATCTATCTCCAATTAGCATAGCATGTTTGGTGATCATCATCATCTAAAGAGGCTTACAAGTAATCTGGTCAGTGGTGAGTGGTTGTCAGATACTTGTAATCTGCCTGCTGTATAAATAGAGAATCACAAAAGCATCAACCTACATAAAGGAGTTTCTGTGTGATGTTGGTTTTCAATTTTTTTTTTCATGCACTAAGAAACCAGTCTTGGTAGCAACTGGTTCATATCTTCCAGATGCTGTGCCATTGAACAAAATCATGCTATCCTATGCTGTCTCATAAACATGGGTCCCTGCTATCCATGTTAATTACCTGTGTTCATTATTGTTATCCAGGGTAGCACAAAAATTGTTTTTTACCGTCCAGGATTAGACATGTAATTAAACTACGACTCCAGCATGCTCAGCAGACTTCATTGAAGAATGTGATACCAAATGTGAAAATGACTTCATTCATATATATATATATATATATATATATATATCCAAATATATTGCAACCCAGATGGTTGTATAAAATTCTTGCTCATGTGTGCTGTAGCAAATGCCTGTTCTGGTTTGATAATCCTGATGCTTTTCATGCATCAACAATAAAAAATATTATTTTGGTGTCCTACACTAAAAGAGAAAAAGATTTCATGTCATCTGACAAGTTCCTTTCCAGCAACCACTGAGATTTATATAGCACCATTAACATAATGAAATGTCCCAAGGCATTTCACAGGAAAGTAACTATAATATCAAGCCACATAAGGAGATATCGAGCGCAATGATCCTGGCCTGCTGCACTGGTCGATTGGCGCAGTGGGTTGGGAGGATGGCAGGCGAGATTAAATATCTGGTTTGTGCCATGGCTAATCAGTTTGATGGCAAACGCCACCTTCCTAGTCCTGTTTTGCCAACAGGATCAGCTTCACACCAAAACCGATTTAAATATTAATGTCATACTTAGCCAGCAGTTTCCAGCCTCCTGGATCTGCCCCCCGCAATCAGTGAGAGAGTGAGAAGAAACACTCTGGTTTTCAGACTTTTATGGCACTTGGGGGGGCGGGGGGGGGCAGTCTTACCAAAAATATTCTAAATGCCGAACAAGCTTGAAAACAGGAGAGTTTGAGATTCATTTCCTTGACGAGGCCACAGATGAAATCTTATGGTAATTGGTGCAAAAATTGACATGCAATCTGATTCCTGCCAGGAGGGGGAGGTGCTAAGCTCAACGGAAATCCGGCTGCTCACACCAGAGGGTGCAAACAGATCTTTGTTCTATGCAACAGAACAGAGATACCCACCCCTCCTCTTCCATCCGCTGGCCTCCCAGCCAATCACTCCCCCACCCCTGGGATATCATCCTCCCCCCCCACACGCATGCATGCACACGCACACACACTTGTGATTGCGTTCCAGGCTCTCTAATAATATTTGAGTCAGCATTAATATTGATTTAAGTATTGAAATTAAAGGCACAAAGCTGATCACGTTGGAAATCCAGGCTTGGTAAGATAACGAGAGGTGAGATAGTGGGTGCAAACTCTACTTTTCACCCCTCATGTGATCTTACCAGTTTGCCTTGCCCATCGACCAGCGGGACGAGCTGGTAAGATCACCCCCTAAGAATCTTTTTAGGAAGATGATGTTCATTAAGTCAGACGACCAAAATCTTGGTCAAGGAGGAGAAGGAAAGCAAGGTAGAGAGGCAGAAAGGTGTGGCGAGGGAATTCCAGAGCCCATGGCCTTGGCAACTGAAGGCACAGTGCTAATTACAGAGTAATTAAAATTGAGAGACACAGGAGGCCAGAATTTAGAGCAGTGGATAACCCTGATTTTATGTAGGATTGTGGAACTGGAAGAAATTCTAGATTTGGGGAGGGGTAAGGCTATGAAGGGATTTGAAAACCATGCTGAGAATTTTAAAATAAAGGCATTGTTTGACTGAAAGTCAATTTAGGCCTTCTGATTTAGTCAGTAGTTAGGGACAGCAGGATGTGACTGCAAGTGGGGCAGGTATGGGGATTCAAATGGTAGAAGGGTAGGAGCCTCAATCCTTGCAATTGTCCAACAGATTTGAGGTTCTTGTAGACCATATAGATGAAAGCTGGAGCTGCAAGGTACTGACAGTGGAACAGTGGTACATGAAGCCATTCAAGTGGAAGGTGTACTGGTAATGTAGAGGTGGTAAGGGACAGTACAATCAGTGGGTTAGACACAGTTTCCACAGACAATAGCATTAGTCTTGACAGCTCTATTATGTGCCTGGTGCTTGGGTTTGGACTATCTGCCCAGGGTTGGGGAGAAATTTGCAGTGGGAGAGGAGGATCCAATTGTAGTTGTCCATGTTAGCTCAAATGACATGGCTAGGATTAGGAAAGAGGTTTTGCTTAGAATTATAAGCAGCTAAGCCCAAATTTAAAAATAGAAAGTCAGAGATAACGGCCTAGAGATTATTAAGTCCATGCAAAGTTATTATTGGTTAATAAACAAATGGGCGTAGAGTAAATAAGATGTGTGTCTCAAAGTCTGGTGTGGAAGAAATGGGTTTTACATCATGGGCTTTACTTTTGTAGACCACTGGGAAGTATTTGTGAGAGAAGGGCAACTGTATAGGAGGGATGGGGAAAATTTGAATGGGAGAGGACTTTATGCTAAATAGTGGGGGTAAGAGATCATCGAGAGGAGATGTAGTAAATCAATGTGAACAATATGGTAGTAGAGTGCAACAGGAAGGGACAGAAAGGACAAATTTAAGAGTGCACCAGCAAATAAGGCCAAAAGTGCAAAAATGGTTGTAAAAAATGAGCTAAAGGGTCTTGTATCTGAATGTGCACAGCATTCAAAACAGACTGAATGAATTTTAGAACATAAGGAAATAAGCATCATGACTTGATAGCCATCACTGAGACAGGGTTGCATATCATAGAGGTGATAAGGTAGCTGTGGTAGTACACCAGTAAGAAAAGACCAACATGTAGCATTCGTTTGCGTGGCAAGAAAAAATAATAAAGATAAGAGGTCACTTGTGGGAGTAGTTTATAGCCCTCCCCTCCCCCCCCCAAAAACAGTATGACAGCGGATAGTGAAGATATAAATAGGGTGTATAAGAAAGGTATCACAATAATCATGAGTGACTGCAATCTGCATGTAGATTGGGCAAATCAGATTGACAAAGGTAGAATTCATGGTGTATTTTGGGACAATTTCTTAGAGCAATACATACTAGAGCCAACCAGGGAACAGGCTACTCCAAACCTGGTAATGAGAAATGATGTGAAGATGCTGGCGTTGGACTGTGGTAAACACAGTAAGAAGTCTGACAACACCAGGTTTAAGTCCAACCGATTTATTTGATAGTAAACTCACAAGCTTTTGAGGTTCCCCTCTTCGTCAGGCAATTGAAGAGTTCTGGCCTCAGACAGAGCATATAAAGCACAGACAGTTTACAGATTACTGATTAGAATGCGAATCTTTACACCTAACCTGCTATTCATGTCTTAAAGTGGCTAACAATGTGAGTGGAAGGAACACTGAGCACAGGTTAAAGAGATGTGTATTGTCTCCAGACAGTACAGTAAGTGAGGTTTTACAAGCCCAGGCAAGTCATGGGGGTTACAGATAGTGCGACATGAACCCAAGATCCCTGTTGAAACCGTCCTCATGTATGCGGAACTTGGCTATCAGTCTCTGCTCAGCGACTCTGCTCTGTCATGTGTCATGAAGGCCGCCTTGGAGAATGCTTACCCAAAGGTCAGAAGCCGAATGCCCGCGACCACTGAAGTGTTCACGAACAGGAAGGGAACAGTCTTGCCTGGTGATTGTCGAGCGATGTTCATCCATCAGAAGATTGGTCCTGGGTTTGTAAAACCTCACTTACTGTACTGTCTGGAGACAATACACACCTCTTTAACCTGTGCTCAGTGCTCCTTCCACTCACATTGTTAGCCACTTTAAGACTTGAATAGCAGGTTAGGTATAAAGATTCACATTCTAATCAGTAATCTGTAAACTGTCTGTGCTTTATATGCTCTGTCTGAGGCCAGAACTCTTTATTCGTCTGACGAAGAGGGGAACCTCAAGCTTGTGAGTTTACTATCAAATAAATCAGTTGGACTTAAACCTGGTGTTGTCAGACTTCTTACAATGAGAAATGAGACAGGATTTATCAATGATCTCATTGTAAAGGAACCTCAAACTGACAGTGATCAGAAGATGAAAGAATCTCACGCTCAGTTTGAAGGGGAGATGTGTGGGTCTAAGACTGGTGTTTTAAACCTGAATAAACCTAATTCTAACAATATGAAAGTAGATCTAGCTAAAGTGAATTGGGAAACTAGGTTAAAAGCTGGTTCAGTAGCAATGAAATGGCAGACCTTCATGGAGATGGTTAATAACTCTCAGCAAAGATGCGGTTCCAGAGAGGAAGAGTGACTATTTGAGAAGGATGCATCATCTATGACTGAATAAGAAAGTTAAGGATAACATTGAATTTAAAGAAATGCTATACAAATCTGTAGAGATTAGTGCTAGGTCAGAAGATTGGTCAGTTTTTAAGAATTAATGAAGAATAAGTAATAAAAACATAAAGAGCAAAAGAAGACTATGAGAGAAGGGTGGCTCGTAATAGAAAAACAGTAGGAGTTCCTATGAGTACTTAAATAGGAAAAGAGCAATTAAAGCGAGTCGAGATATCATCTTAAAAGTTGGTGGCTTGGTATTATATTTTGCTTTATAACTTTCCTCTGAAGGGTTTTATGGTGTTTTATTACATTAAAGGGGTAATGTAAATAGAGATAACCAGTATTCAAAACTATAATTTCTTCAGCCCATGTTTTTTGGCAGAATGGCTCGCAGCATTAAAACACTCCACAAAAGACCACCGCAGTCATGACAGAGAAATCTTTAAAATGAAAATTGAAAAGGCTGAAAATGTGGTTCCAGCTGTAGAGCAGAACCTTCATTAGAATATACATTAAAAATAGCCAGAGGGATTAGTTTGGGAAAAAGACAGCAGAGTACACACTTCCATTATAGAAATTGAAACAAAATTGTTATACTATAGTATTTTATGTACAACCTTTGGGATTCCTGCTGTTCCAAAACAATGCTGTTTGTACCTAGTTGATCATATTGTTTGTGATGAAATGCATGATCACTTGATTGGAAGCATTTTTTTCTGTTGTTGCTATTCCTCCTCTATACCCTGCATTGATGACTTCAGATGTTGCAAAAAGCTTATTAAATCACCACCTCTACTCATATGTTGTTTTGAAAGATTCAACATAAACTAAACTAAAACCCCTGTGTTGATTCAATGGCAAAAATGTTTTGTCAAAAATCAGTTGGATGATGTCTGGCCATTGTTGGGAAATATTCACCCTGATTTCAACTCGTAACAAGAATTGTGCAGGTGGAGAGTTCCGTACGTGTCACCAGCTTGAGGCCCAGGTGTTCACCCAATAACAATGTTTGAAATGCCTGTCTTCCCAGTGCAATTTCTGGCGGGCCTCCAAAATCCTATCAAAAATGAGAATGAACCTCTCATCTGCAGTTCTCTGATGCCATATTTCTTTACAATATTCTGGAGAGAGTTACCTTCCTGAAGAGCAGGACCTCCAGGGTGGCATTCTCTGGGCTGCTGCCTAGTACCAGCAGGGCTAGGAATAACGAGATCATGCAGCTGAATGCATGGTTGAGGGATTGGTGCAAGGTAGAGGGCTTTACTTTTGTAGACTACTGGGAAGTATTTGTGAGAGAAGGGCAACTGTATAGGAGGGATGGGGAAAATTTGAATGGGAGAGGGACAAATGTCTTAGCAGGGAGGTTAGCTGGCGTGTTTAGGCAGGGTTTAAACTAATAGGGAGAGGGGGTGGGGATGTGACTGATAGCTCATTAGACACTGGGGTCGGGAGTGAGTTGGGTGAAAGGGTAGATTTGGGTGAAAGGAAAATTATCAGGGAGAAGGAGGTTCTGAGTGGCCCTGGTGGGTTGGACTGCGTCTGTTTCAATGCGAGGAGTGTGACGGGTAAGACAGATGAGCTTAGGGCCTTGATGTTTGTGAGGAAGTTAGATGTGGTGGCAGTAACGGAGACGTGGTTACGTGAAGGTCAGGATTGGCAGCTGAATGTTCCTGGGTTTTAGGTGTGACAGAGGAGGGTTGAAGAGAGGTGGTGGGGTGGCGTTGTTAGTAAAGGAGAACATCACAGCAGTGCAGAGGGAGGACAATATGGAGGAGTTAGGGACTGAGTCGCTGTGGGTGGAGTTGAGGAATAAAAAGGGAGAGATTACGATGCTGGGGGTATACTATAGGCCACCCAACAGCCCGAGGTCAGTGGAGGAAGGTACTTGCAGAGGCATTTTAGATAGGTGCAGAAAGAATAAGGTGGTTGTAGTGGGTGACTTTAATCTTCCTGGAGTGGATTGGAAGGTGCCTAGAGCTGGGGGTACAGATGGAGAGGAGTTTGTAGAATGTGTGTTGGAAGGGTCCCTGGAGCAGTACGTAGCTAGCCCGACTAGGGAGGGGGCTATACTGGATTTAGTGTTGGGAAATGAGCCGGGGCAGGTGGTTGAGGTTGAGGTAGGCGAACATGTGGCTAACAGTGACCCCAAGTCCGTCTACTTTAGGATAAAAATGGAAAGAGATGAGTGCTGTCCAAAGGGGAGGGTGCTGAACTGGGGGAAGGCGAGCTGTAGCCGGATTAGGAGGGAGCTGAAGGACACTGATTGGGAGGGGTTGTTAGCTGGCAAGTCCACGGTTGGTAAGTGGGAGGCTTTCAAGGGCAAACTGATAATGTTGCAGGAAAGGCATGTGCCAGCAAAGAGGAAGGATGGGAAAGGCAGGATTAGAGAGCCGTGGATTACAGGGGGTATCGAAGACTTGGTTAGGAAGAAGAGGGAGGCATATGTTAGGTCGAAACAACTGGGAACGGAGAGTGCGCTGGAGGAATATAGAGAGAGTAGGAGGGAGCTAAAAAGGGGAGTTAGGAGGGCGAAAAGAGGGCATGAAATGGCTTTGGCTGATAGAATTAAGGAAAATCCAAAAGCATTTTACTCTTATATTAGGAGCAAGAGAGTGGTTAGAGGGAAAATTGGTCCTCTTAGGGACAAAGGAGGGGAGCTATGTATCGAGTCTGAGGGAATGGGGGAGATCCTGAATGAATACTTTGCATTGGTATTCACGAAGGAGAGGGGTTTGGTGTCGTGCAGTGTCTTGGAGGGAGCTGTAGATCAGTGGAAGGAAATATCCATTACGAGGGAGGAAGTGCTAAGGTTTTTAGGTAACATAAAAACAGATAAAGCTCCGGGGCCTGATCGTATTTATCCCAGGCTGCTTAGGGAGGTGAAAGATGAAATTGCTGGGCCTCTGATGTAAATCTTTGTCTCTTCTTTGGACACAGGTGAGGTCCCAGAAGACTGGAGGGTAGCTAATGTAGTACCGCTGTTTAAAAAGGGTAGTAGGGATAACACTGGTAATTATAGACCAGTGAGTTTGACATCAGTGGTAGGAAAATTATTGGAAAAAATTTTTAGGGGTAGGATGTATGAGCATTTGGAGCGTTGCAATCTGATTAGGGATACGCAACATGGCTTTGTTCGGGTGAGGTCTTGCCTTACGAATCTGATAGAATTCTTCGAGGAGGTGACAAAAATGGTTGACGATGGGCGAGCCGTTGTTGTCATCTATATGGATTTCAGTAAGGCGTTTGACAAAGTCCCTCATGGTAGGCTGGTAGAAAAGGTTAAGGCACATGGGATACAAGGACAGGTAGCTAGGTGGATCGAAAACTGGTTGGGCAATAGGAGACAGAGAATAGTAGTGGAAGGGTCCTTTTCTGGCTGGAGGTCAGTCACCAGTGGTGTGCCGCAGGGCTCAGTACTGGGACCTCTCCTCTTTGTAGTATATATAAACGACTTGGAAGAGGGCGTACGTGGTGTGATCAGCAAGTTTGCGGATGACACCAAGATGGCAGGATTGGCAGATACTGAGGAGGACTGTCAGGTGACACAGCAGGATATAGATAGGTTGGTATATTGGGCAGATAAATGGCAGATGGAACTTAATCCTGACAGATGCGAGGTGATGCATTTTGGAAGGAATAATGCAGGGAGGAGTTACGTGATAAAAGGTAGACCAATTAAGAGTATAGAAATACAGAGGGATCTGGGAGTGCAGGTGCACAAGTCTCTGAAGGTGTCAACACAAGTAGAGAAGGTTGTGAAGAAAGCTCATGGAATGTTAGCCTTTATAGGAAGGGGTATAAGAGCTGTCATCTAATGCTTCAGTTGTACAGAACGTTGGTTAGACTGCATTTGGAGTACTGCGTCCAGTTCTGGTCACCTTACTACCGGAAGGATGTGGAGACCCTGGAGAGGGTGCAGAGGAGGTTTACCAGGATGTTGCCTGGCATGGAAGGACTGAGTTATGAGGAAAGGTTGGAGAAACTGGGGCTCTTCTCCTTAGAAAGACGGAGATTAAGGGGGGATATGATAGAGGTGTATAAAATAATGAAGGGAATAGATAGAGTCAATAGTGGTAGGCTTTTCCCTAGATTGGGGACAATTACGAGAGGTCACGATCTAAGGGTGAGGGGGGAGAAGTATAATTTGGATACGAGAGGAAGGTTTTTCACGCAGAGGGTCATGGGGGTATGGAACGCGCTACCGAGTAGGGTGGTGGAGGCAGGCACGTTGGACTTGTTTAAGGTTTACTTAGGCACATGAGCGAAACAGGGATGGAGGGTTATAGTAGAGGGATTAAATAGGGTCAGAGCCTCGGGACGACACCGGAAATGTAGTATTACATGTTAATGTTTTGTCTTTTTATTCCACAGGTGTCGGTCCACCTTGTTGCCAAACAAGGGGCATGCACACGGTGGGTCGTGCGTGGGCTACTCTTGGAGGTTCCGGGAGTGGCCTAGTACTTCGTGTCGGTGTGTATGCTTGATCCTGGACCAGCAGACGGGCACCACAACAGCTCAGTGACTATCACTGCTAGCTGTGCAGATACATGGATTTGGGCCTGTGTCTGTGGGAGTTTGCGCATTCTCCCTGTGGTTGCGTGGGTTTCCTCCGGGCGCTCCGGTTTCCTCCCACACCCCAAAGATGTGCTCTTAGGCTGATTGGTGTACCAAATTGACACTATTCTCCCCTGAATCTGGCTACATTAGGGGTTCCACTCACGTACACACAGGGCAGGGTAGGTGTGGGAAGATGCGGCGGCGCGGGCTCGTTGGGCCGAAGGGCCTGTTTCCTGTGCTGGGATGTTCTTTGTTCTGAAAGTCTGAAGACACATACCAACCAACTCAAGAAAAGCTTCTTCCCTGCTGCCAGCAGACTTTTGAATGGTGTAATCACACTTTAAGCTGATTTCTGTCTTCACCCTATTGATAACTGCAACACTATATTTTACACCCTATCCTACAAATGGCATGTTTTTTTCTATATAGCTTGCAAGAAATAATACTTTTCACTGAATCAATTGAAATCAAATCTATGATAAGGAAACCCAGGACCAGCACCTGTGTTTTTGATGCCTCTCATGGAGATCCTCATGTTAACTACTCAACCTCCTGGTCAGAGTTGGCTGAGAGGATCAGTACCCACCACCTAATGTTCCCTTTCTGACATGCAGTTTATTATTATTTTCAGGTGACTGAAGCACCAGAGGAAGGTACGCCTAAGATCATAGTCTGTATCCAAAAAGACAACTGGCTAGGGATGATTGGGGTGATTATAAGCTAAAATATATGATGGTAATTGAGCGGTGGGAAATATTTAAAAGAAAACATTCAAAGTGTTCAACAAAAATACATTCCATTAAAAAAAGAAGCTAATACTTAAAAAGAAAGATCCACCTGTGACTTGATAGGGAAGCTTGAAATGCTGCAATAAGTAATGGTATGCCTTCAGGAGCATTGAAGATTGAGACTGAATGCAACAAACAGAAACCAAAAAGGGTTGAGAAGGGAAAAAGTAGAATATGAGAATAAACTAGATCAGAATATAAAAACATACTGTAAAAGCTTTTATAAGTTACATAAAAAGGAGCAGAGTAGCTAAAATAAATGTTGTCCCTGAGAGGTAGAGATGAGAGAAATTATCATGGGTAATGAGGCAGTGGCAGAGATAATAAAATGAATTTGATCAAGAGACTGGGAATAAAAAGATTGCTGATGATACAAAGCTAGATGTGAAATATAAATTGTGGAGAGGAAACAAAGGCTGCATAAGTGAATGGGCAACAACCTGGCAGATAGTGTATGATATGGAGAAGTGTGAGATTATTCACTTTGACAATAATAGAAAAAATATTTTTTTAAAAGGTGTGACAAACACAAGGGGTCACAAGTTCAAGGTGAGGAGGGCAAGGTTCAACACAGATGTCAGGGGGATGTATTTTACACAGAGGGTAGTGGGGGCCTGGAATGCACTGCCAAGCAAGGTGGTTGAAGCGGACACGCTGGGATCGTTTAAGACTTATCTGGATAGCCACATGAACAGACCGGGAATAGAGGGATACAAACGAATGCTCTAGTTGGGCACATGAGCGGTGCAGGCTTGGAGGGCCAAAGGGTCTATTCCTGTGCTGTATTGTTCTTTGTGTGAAGCTTGTAAATGTTGTTCAGAGAGATTCGGATATACTCATACAAGGAATACATTTAGTATGCAGGTGCAGCAAGTAATTAGCAAGGCGGATTGCACGTTGAGTTTTTTGCAAGGGTATTGGCATTCAAGTATAAAGAAGTCTAGCTATAATCATACAGGACTTTGGTGAGACCACACCTGGATTACTGTGCACAATTTTGATCTCCATATTTAAGGAAGAACGTACTTGAATTCAAAGCAGTGCCATTACTGTATACAGGAGATTCATGGGCTGAGTAGGTCCTTTGAGAGGCTGAGTACACTGTGCCTATATTCTCTACAGTTTAGAAGAATGAGAGGTGATCTTAAAGAACACAGAGCATTACAGTTCAGGAACACACCCTTTGGTCCACCGAGCCTGCAATGACACATGGCACCTTTCCAGACGAATGAATTTTTGCTGTTTCATGATCCATATCCCTTTATTCTCTGCGTATTCATGTATCTGTCAAGATGCTTCTTACATGTTGCTATTGTATCTGCTTCTACCACCGCCCCTGGCAGCACATTTCAGGCACCTTACCACCATCTGTGTAAAAATAAAACTTGCCCTGCGCATCTCCTTTAATCTTTCCCCTTTTTACTTTAAACCTACGTCCCCTAGTAATTGACTTTTCTACCCTGGGAAAAAGATTCCGACTATACATTCTATCCATGCCTCTCATAATGTTGTAAACTTTTATTAGGTTGCCTTCAACCTCCAACATCCAAGTGAAAACTAACCAAGTTTTTCCCATTTCTCCTTATAGCTAATACCCTCCAAACCAGGCAATATCCTCATAAACCTTTTCTGTGCTCTCTCAAAGCCTTCACATCCATCTGGTAGTGTGGTGACCAGAACTGCGTGCAACATTCCAAATGTGGCCTAACTAAAGTTCTATACAGCTAGAACATGACTTACCAATTTTTATACTCTATGCCCTGATCAATGAAGACAAGCGTGCCATATGCCTTCTTGACCACTTATCTGCTTGTGTTGCCACTTTCAGGGAACTGTGGACCTCTACACCTAGATCCCTCTGTATGTTAATGCTTCTAAGGGTTCCTATTGAAGCATGAGAGGATCTCCAGGATTAGGAGATTAATGTATGATTTTACCAATGGTGGACTTTGAAAACTAAATGACGGACCATATTGGACCAAATCAACGTTCAGTGTAGGTAACTGTAATTTCACTATAAGATCTGTCTGCTATAATAGGTGATAAGCCAGAACGTAAGAATGACTGTCCTTTGATGTCAAGGCAGCATTTGACTAAGTGTGGCATCAATTAAGGAACCCTAATAAAATTACAGTCAATAGAAATCAGGGGGGTAAAAGCTTTTTTGCTGAGAAGGGGGCCCTCATAAAGTGCAAATTTCCTGGATTGGAGTCATACCTGGCATAAAGAATTTGATGAGAGGTTGAATAGCTTGAAGTTTATGCTCTGCAGCTTAGAAAAATAAGAGATGATCTTATTGAAACACATTGATCCTTAAAGGACTAAAATGTTCTGTGAAGACTCCTGTGAGTTGTGTGCAGCAGTTCACAATGCAAAAGTGCATCTATTGGGTTTTCCCGGTCCAAAGGGAAAATTTGGCCAAATGGGTTAACTGACTTCAGTACCATATGGAGAGCAAGCAAGTTCTCATATTTTTGAGAAATGTACTGCTTTACCTGGCTGATTAATGGCATTGTTATTTTAATAAACTTCCTGTGAACAATTTGTGATGTATTGGCCTAGCATTGTAAATTTGTATTATAGCTTTATTGGAATTGGAAATTTATTACAAAAAAGTTTTGATTTCATTTGATAACACTTTTTTTTTATTTTATTGGTACTTGGTTTCATGCTCCTTATCAGTTTACCTATTCCTCATAGTTATGGCCTGAAAGTTTTCAATATTTAAGACTGCTCTGAGTTATCAGATCTTCTGTGGAATGTGTTGATCCTATCTGGCAACTAGCTGATGGAAGGGAGATTTCATGCTGTCTTAATCTGAATTTTTTTAGTGGTCTTTGTACAGCTTAATGGTGACTTACTGTTTAGAGAAGTGGTTAGTATGTGTATCAAGTGCCTCTCAACAACTTGGTTTGCGTGTAATCTGTAGACTTTTTCTATATAATGTATTTCTGCCTATTGAAATTTCTTTCTTACTGTGTCTCACAATATTTACACGCCTGAAGCTATTGCTATCCTCACTTCCTCAATGAGGCTTGTGTTTGAGATAGTTTTATACTATTTGCATCATGCTCAATTGAATGGTTAGCCAAGGATGAAGCCAAAAGAGACTTAGCAGGCTCAGTTAACTCAATGCTGAACATATCCAACCAAAGTCAAACATCAATCAGAAAAGACAGTAGAATTGAACCGTATAAACTTAAAAGTAGAATAAAAGGCAGATAAGATTATAACTAAACTGATGATTGTTGTGATCAGAATTGCATCCAGTTCTTGTGTCTGAGTCAACACAAAGGAAATACTGAAATGTTAGCAAAAGTTCAGCAAAACCCACAAGACCCATCTTTATGTCAGAGGTTTGAACTAAAGGTAATATCTGGAGAAATTTAAGCTGTTTACTCTGGAACAAGAATAACTTGTTTTTTCAACGTCTTTAGTGAAGCATGAGTATTTGTATTTTGCGTTTGATGTGTTATAAGTTCTAATTGTTTACATCAAATTTCAACTCATTGTTCTCTCCACATACTTATTTTGTCTAACCTATTCTGCACTTTCAGGGTTCCCTTCTTTGTGTCTCCTGCAAATTTGACCACTTTGCATTGAGATTCTGAATCCAAATCACTTACATAGAGATATGTATGATAATCATGGGAATGGAAAAGGAAAATAAAAATACTTTCATCTTTGAGTGTAGGATAAGGAGTCACACAGGTTCATCTTGATAAAAGGGAAATTTTGGACTGATTGTCAAGACTGATCAACATGTGCAATGAATTTTCAAGAAGTTTTGTGTAGTTGGAAATCATGGGATGATTTAAGAAGGAATTAAATGCTGAAATAGTGAAAGTTTAAAATCTCCTTGGATTGATGATTTAGGGTGGTCTGAATAATCTGCCCAATCCAGAATTATTTTATGCATGGAGGGACCAGCTATACTGTCAAAACGCAATGAATACTATTTTAAGCATTAGGAATGAATATGCCAGAGTGATTTACTCTCGAGCATCCTTTCTCTTCCTTCTCATGGCATGATAAAGATTAGGAAATCACCACAAGCAAGGATTTGTGTCTCCAATCCTCATCAAATCACATTGTGGCACAGCACATTGAAACACCATCATTTTGTCACTGCAGTCACAAGATAAATGTTTTAAAACGAATTAAAGGAACTGATGGCGCCCCCATTTGTATAAATGGCAACTTATATTTCTACAGCACCTTTAAGGTAATAAAACATCCAAGATACTTCACAGGAACATTTTTAAAACAAAGTATGACAATGTAATTTTCTAGTTATGTTAGGGGTTGTGGGTTTTTAGACAAAAAAAATGTGGTTGAAGACATAGGTTCAAAATAACAACAAAAGGTTTATTGAACAAAGAACAAAGAACAACCCAGCACGGGAAACAGGCCCTTCGGCCCAACAAGCCCGCGCCGCCGCATCACCCTACACCTATTCTACCCTGCGTGTCTACGAATAGAACCCCTGACTTAGCCAGATTCAGGGGAGAATAGTGTCAATTTGGTAAAACCAGTCGGCCTAAGAGCACATCTTTGGGGTGTGGGAGGAAACCGGAGCGCCTGGAGGAAACCCACACATCCACAGGGAGAATGCACAAACTCCCACAGACACAGGCCCAAATCCATGTATCTGCACAGCTAGCAGTGCTAGTCACCGAGTTGTTGCGGCACCCGTCTACCGGTCCAGGATCAAGCACACACACCGATACGAAGTACTAGGCCACTCCCGGAACCTCCAAGAGTAGCCCACGCACGACCCACCGTGTGCATGCCCCTCGTTTGGCAACGAGGTGGACCTCCACCTGCGGAATAAAAGACAAAAACATTAATCACAAGCCTGCCTTTCCGGTGTCTCCCGAGGTTCTAACCCTTATTTAATAACCCCTACCATAACCCTCCATCCTCGTTTCACTCGTGTCTATCTAACTGAACCTTAAACGAGTCCAACGTTCCCGCCTCCACCACCCTACTCGGTAGCGCGTTCCATACCTCCACAACTCTCTGCGTAAGGAACCTTCCTCTCATATCCAAATTATACCCCTCCCCCCTCACCCTTAAATCATGTCCTCTTGTATTTGTAACCAATCTAGGGAGCAGTCTCTCACTATTGACTCTGTCTATTCCCTTCAGTATCTTATATACCTCTATCATGTCCCCCCTCAATCTCCATCTTTCCAAGGAGAACAGTCCCAGTTTCTCCAACCTTTCCTCGTAACCCAGCCCCTCCATGCCAGGCAACATCCTGGTAAACCTCCTCTGCACCCTTTCCAGAGCCTCCACGTCCTTCCGGTAGTAAGGTGACCAGAACTGGACGCAGTACTCCAAATGCGGTCTAACCAACGTTCTATACAACTGAAGCATTAGACGGCAGCTTTTAAACTCTATACCCCTTCCTATAAAGGCTAGCATTCCATAAGCCTTCCTGACAACATTCTCCACTTGTGTCACAACCTTCATGGATTTGTGAACCTGCACTCCCAGGTCCCTCTGTGTTTCTATACTCCTAATTTGTCTACCTTTTATCACATAGCTCCTCTCTACATTATTCCTTCCAAAATGCATCACCTCGCATTTGTCAGGATTAAATTCCATCTGCCACCTATCTGCCCAATGCACCAACCTATCTATATCCTGTTGTATTACCTCACAATCCACTTTGGTACCCGCCAACCCTGCCATCTTGGTGTCATCAGCAAACTTGCTGATCACACCACCTACGCTCTCTTCCAAGTCATTTATGTAGACTACAAAGAGGAGAGGTCCCAGTACTGAGCCCTGCGGCACACCACTGGTCACTGGCCTCCAGCCGGACAAAGTCCCCTCCACAACTACCCTCTGTCTCCTATTACCCAGCCAGTTCTCAATCCACCTAGCTACCTGACCTCGTATCCCATGCACCTTAACCTTTTCTACCAGCCTACCATGAGGGACTTTGTCAAACGCCTTACTGAAATCCATATAGATGACATCAACGGCTCTCCCATCGTCAACCGTTTTTGTCACCTCCTCAAAGAATTCCACCAGATTCGTAAGAACATAAGAACATAAGAAGTAGGAGCAGGAGTAGGCCATCTGGCCCTTCGAGCCTGCCCTGCCATTCAATAAGATCATGGCTGATCTGTCGTGGCTCAGTTCCACTTTCCGGCCCTCTCCCCATAACCCTTAATCCCCTCTCTTATCAAAAACCCATCAACCCGCTTCTTGAAAATATTTAGCGAGGCAGCCTCCACCACTTCAACGGGTAGAGAATTCCAGAGATTCACCACCCTTTGAGTGAAGAAGTTCCTCCTCAACTCCGTTCTAAAACGCCCCCCCTTTATCTTGAGGCTGTGCCCCCTAGTCCTAGTGTATTTTTTGAGCGGGAAGAGTCTCTCCACCTCTATCCTATCCATCCCATTCATCATCTTATACGTCTCAATGAGATCTCCCCTCATTCTTCTAAACTCCAACGAGTACAAGCCTAGTTTATTCAGCCTCTCCTCATAGCTCAACCCCCTCAACTCCGGTATCAGCCTAGTAAACCTCCTCTGCACTCCCTCCAAGGCCAAAATATCTTTGCGCAGGTGCGGCGCCCAAAACTGCACACAGTACTCCAGCTGCGGCCTCACCAATGCCCTATACAGCAGCAGCAAGACCTCCCTACTTTTATATTCAATCCCCTTCGCTATGAAGGCCAGCATCCCATTCGCCTTCCTGACCACCTGCTGCACCTGCAAGCTGGGTTTTTGCGACTCATGCACAAGGACCCCAAGGTCCCTCTGCACCGTCGCCTGCTGCAGTTTTTCGCCCCGTAAGTAATAGTCCTTCCTACCATTCTTCCTACCAAAGTGGACCACCTCACACTTGCCAACATTAAATTCCATTTGCCATTTCCTGGCCCATTCGCCCAGCCTATCTAGGTCCTTCTGCAGACTCTCCACACCCTCCGCACAATTTGCCGTTCCCCCAATCTTGGTGTCATCCGCAAATTTCGACACCCTACACTCGGTTCCCTCCTCCAGATCATCTATATAAATGGTAAAAAGCTGAGGCCCCAGCACCGACCCCTGGGGCACTCCACTAGTCACCATCCGCCAATCCGAATAGCACCCGTTGACCCCCACTCTCTGCCTCCTATTTGACAACCAATCCTCTATCCACGCTAACACCCTACCCCCAACTCCAAGTCCCCTGACCTTCTGCAATAACCTCTTATGAGGTACTTTGTCAAACACCTTCTGAAAATCCAGAAAGACCACATCCACCGGCTCTCCTCTATCGACCGCCCTAGACACGTCCTCATAGAACTCTAGTAAATTTGTCAGACACGACTTCCCTTTAATGAAACCGTGCTGCGTCTGCTCTATCAAGCAATTCCCTTCAAGATGCCTCGCAATTTCCTCCTTGATGACGGATTCTAACATTTTACCTACCACAGACGTTAAACTAACCGGCCTATAATTCCCTGCCTTTTGCCTGGCACCCTTCTTAAACAACGGCGTAACATTAGCCGTTTTCCAATCCTCCGGCACTTCCCCGGAATCCAGCGACGTCTGGAAAATAACCACCAATGCATCCACTATAACCTCCGCCATTTCTTTCAGAACCCTCGGATGCATTCCATCCGGTCCTGGGGACTTGTCCACAATCAGCCCCCTCCAGTCTGTCGAGCACCGCCTCTCTAGTAACAGTAATGTCATTAAGACCCTCCAGTCCTACCGCCTTTCCATCGCTAACACCCGGCAAATTATTCACGTCCTCCTCCGTGAAGACAGAAACAAAAAAGTTATTCAATACCTTAGCCATATCCCCATCTCCTACCACTAGGTCCCCTTTCTCATCCTCTAAAGGACCAACGTTCACCCTAGCCAGCCTCTTCCTTTTTATATATTTATAAAAACTCTTGCTATCCTTTTTTATATTAAGCGCTAGCCCAGCTTCATAGTTTCTCCTACCCTCCTTTATCAGCTTCTTTGTCAATCTTTGTTGACATTTAAACCTCTCCCAATCCTCTTCTCGCCCACTACTCTTAACTACTCTAAATTCCTCCGCTTTTAATTTAACACTTTCCTTCACCTCCTTCGTTATCCACGGCTTATTACCTCTCCTCCTACAGTCCTTTTTGACCATCGGAATAAATTTCTGCTGAGCACCAAGAAAGATCTCCTTAAAGATCCTCCACTGCTCCTCAGCAGACCCTCCCTCCAATGCACTCCCCCAGTCCACATTCGCCAATTCTTCTCTCATCCTACCGTACTCCCCTCTATTCAAACAAAGGACGCGTGTCCGGGAACCCACTTTCTCCTCCTCCATCTGCACCAGAAGGCAAGACCTCCCTCTAACAAAGCCATGTTGCGTATTCCCCAATCAGACCGCAACGCTCCAAATGGTCATACATCCTACCCCTAAGTACTTTTTCCATTAATTTCCCTACCACCGATGTCAAACTCACCGGCCTATAATTTCCAGGGTTATCCCTGCTACCTTTTTTGAACAGCGGTACCACATTTGCTACCCTCCAGTCTTCTGGGACCTCACCTGTGTCCAAAGAAGAGACAAAGATTTGCGCCAGAGGCCCAGCAATTTCATCTTTCACCTCCCTAAGCAGCCTGGGATAAATACCATCAGGCCCCGGAGCTTTATCCGTCCTTACGCTACCTAAAAGCCCTAGCACTTCCTCCCTCGTAATAGATATTTCCTGCAGCTGATCCTCAGCTCCCTCTAACAGACCGCACGATTCTGAACCCCTCTCCTTCGTGAATACCGACGCAAAGTATTCATTCAGGAGCTCCCCCATTCCCTCCGACTCAACACATATCTCCCCACTTTTGTCCCTAAGAGGACCAATTTTCCCTCTAACTACTCTCTTGCTCCTAATATAGGAATAAAATGCCTTTGGATTTTCCTTAATCCTACCAGCCAAAGCCATTTCATGCCCTCTCTTCGCCCTTCTAATTCCCCTTTTTAGCTCCCTCCTACTCTCTCTATATTCCTCCAGCGCACTATCCGTACCCAGTCGTTTCGACCTAACATACGCCTCCCTCTTCTTCCTGACCAAGTCTTCAATACTTGAAGGAGCTGTTGCCTGTGCGGAGTAGAAACGGAAACTGAGCAGGAGCCTGTGAAGCACCCCAATGACGAAATCATCAAATCATGTGACCAGCTTTTAAAGCAATCATGCAATCACTTAAAAATATAGCAGACATCAAGCTATTTAAGATAACCAAAAACAGACGACCAAAAACTTGGTCGAAGAGCTGGCTTTTAAGGAGATTCTTAAATGAGATGAGCAAGGTAAAGAGATACAGAGGTTTGGGGAGGGAATTCCAGAACTTGGAGGTCTAGGCTACTGAAGGAGCAGTCACCAATGGTGGAGTGATTAAAATTGGTAATGTACAAGAGGCCAGAAGTACAGCTTTTTCAGAGGAGTGCGAGACTGCAGTTAATTACACAGATAGGGAGGACAAGACTATTAAAGGATTTGGAACCAGTATGAGACTTTGGATATTGCTTGACAATGAGTCAGTGTAGGTCAGTAAGAACAGGGGTGATGGGGGACTGGGACTTTTTGTAAGTAAAGGCATCTAAACACGTGAAACTGCTGATCCTTGTTTGAAATGCAATGAAATATTCCAAAACACAAGAATTCTAAACTAGCTTAATCAGTTAAATTTTTAATTTTTGTCAGTAAATTGTTGCAAGTGGATTGACAAATTAAAACAAATGTTTGAGCTGTAATGCAATTAATATTTGCAAAATAAATTCTAATTGTTAAATTAGAAGTTGAACATTTCTCTCACAACAATAATTTGATTGTGAAAAGTTGAGGAGAAAGTTGTTTTTTCGTGTTTATAAAACTTTCATCTTCGTGTTTTGTATGTTGGGGCAATTTTAAATCTGCATTAGCTGTGAGGACAAATGTCTAGGGCCGGAACCTCATTTAAATGTGTTTCAATATAATTAGCGGGCTTCCCCGCCACATGTTCCCCCCACATTTAGAATTCCCATCATGTCAGCAAAGTTTAAAGCTGTTTTTAAAAAATGTGAAGCATTCAAAGGGAACTCATCAGTGGCTCACAGGTAAGTGTAGGCCCTGAATGAGAAGAACATGCCCTGGCACTGCCTCCTGGCACTCTTATGCTGCCCATTGACAATGCCATCAGGGAGAATTGCCAGAGCCCCCAGGGGAGCTCCGTTGAGAGGTGTTCCCTTTATATGTGTGAGGGTTGCCTTGGTGCTTGTTGGGAGCATGGGGTTCCCTGCATCTGTGGGCATGTATTTTTTTTTTCAGTGCCGATTGGGATGCAGAAACTGCCTCAATCTGCATGGAGCCAGTGTTTCTGGTTCTTATCAGACCCTCCCCACCAGTATGACGTTGAAGACCTTGCCTCCAGTATTTTTTGTGCAGAGTGCCACAATATCTGGAGAGAAGACAAGGCTTTGCAGCTGGAGACTACATTCCTGTTTTATCAGCCAGCACTTGCACAGAATGCAAAATTCTATTCGTTCTCTTGTACTTTAGTGCACGTTTCAGTTTACCATCACTCAGCGCAGAATAGTAAAATTAATGGTGTGTGAGTGAAATTTCTGCACAAATCTCCAGTAGTATTGTTTACAGTGATTTTGAGGTTCACTCACCTCTCAAGCTTCACATTTCAGCCACTCTTCTTTAATTCTCATTCAATGTCTCTTTCTCCTCCTTTACTATTAATTTTATAACTTTCTTTTACTGCTCACTGTTCTCATCCATCTGGGCATCACTTGTGATGGAGTCAATTGCAAATGCAGGCTGCAGAGCACTTACAGGAGGATGAGCAAACAATTGGCCTGGGAAACACCCAGGTTGGTTGAGTGAGCAAGCAGTCATAAAGGTGACACGGAAACAAACTGGCAGCCTTGGAAACAGAGTGCTGGTGGCAGAGTCAACTAAGAAGGAGCTGAAGTGAGCAGGTAACCTGTGATAATGCAAAACTTTGAGTGAGCCAGGAAGCTCAAAAAATCTCTGAAGCAATTTGGTTGATTTAGTATTCACTTTGTTTAATAAAATATTTTGGTTCACAAAGTCAATCATCACAAATAAATCCCAAAGTGAAGCAGGAAACTGTAAATATTTAACAACCAGAAGTATTTTAAAATATTAATTAATTATTTTTCCCACAGAAGGAAGATGTGATGTTCACTCTGTGACATTTACAGTAGGGTATTAAAAGTACTGTTGATATCTCATCTATGGTTTTGTAAAATATTTCAGGTTCAATTGAGTGAACATGGTGCAGCCAGACTGGGTTGATGCCATTGAGTGTACACAATTATTGGTTCTAAACTGCATAGTAAAAATGACCTAACCTTGAAAAGACTTTTCAATTGTGCACACTTGTATTCCACACATGTATTCCACACATGTACCATATCCATTCAGCTTAGAGTCACAGAAGTCTACAGCACAGAACAAGACTCTTCGGCCCATTGTGTCTGCGCTAGTCAAAGACAAACCACCCAAATATTCTAATCCCATTTTCCAGCCCATAGTCTCGTGTGTTCGGCATCACAAGTGTTCATCTAACTACTTGTTAAATGTTATGAAGATCTCTGCTTCCTCCATCACTCTTTCAGGCAGTGAGTTCTAGACTCCTACAACAGTATGGGGTGAAAAGGTTTTTCCTCATATCCCCCCTAAACCTCCTGCCCTTTATCTTAAATCTATGCCCTCTAGTCAAGGATCACTCCACCAATGAAAAAAGTTTCTTCTTGTCTACTCTATCTGTGTCCCTTGTAATTTTATATATCTCAATTGTGACCCTCAGTCTCCTCTGCTCCAAGGAAAATAACTCCAGTATGTACTCCCTGGTGGTTAAAACCCTCCAGCTCAGGCAACATACTGGTAAACTGCCTCCGCACTCTTTCCAGTGCTATCGTATCATTCTTATAATGTGAACCCCAGAACTGCACACAACACTCCAGCTGTGGCCTAACCAACATTTTATCTAGTCCCAGCATAACCTCCTTGCTCTTAAACTCTATGCCTTGGCTAATAAAGGCAAGTATACTATATGCCTTCTTAACCACTATATCCACCTGTCATATCTTAAAGGATCAGCGTACATGCACAACAAGTTCCCTCTGATCCTCAGGACACGCATTCGCAAATTACAGGCCAGGAACTCTGTAGAGCTCCACTGAAGAAGCTTGCAGATGTGAGCAACCACATACCAGGACATATGAGGGTGTCTGGCATTGTCTTTCGCTCATCTCTAGATGAGAGGATGGTCCATGTTCATCAGCATCTTAACCTTCTGGAAGACCCACAGCTGCTTGCTGGTCAGGTCTTTGCTGCTCATGATCCCGTCAACAGGCCCTCCTCCTCTTCTGGTTGAGAGCTATTACCACAGCTGAATTTCTATATCCTGTATCGTCAACACCTTAGTGGAAGGAATTGAAGTTGTACATTAAGTGAACCTCTCCTTTGCAGGTTACCCTCCATCTCAAAGCCGGCAGGCAAGAGCTAAGTCCTTCACTTGTTCTAAGCTGTCATGTCTAGATGTAGTATCCTCACCCCAGCCTTTCAGATGAAGCACATCCTGGAGGACCAGAGAATGGATATTACTACTGTTCACTTACGAATGCATATCTATACATTGCCGTTAGAATGATGACAGTGTCACGCAGACAATTTTCCACTTGTCTCACTACCCTCAGGAATGACCATTGCCTTAACATAGAAAGACCAACTGCATTATCCTTTGTCAGACATGGCCATTCACCTGGCAGGATGGAGATTTGGAGTTACAAGTTGGCTGCCCTCCACCTTTCATGCCCGTTGGAGGCATCCATCTCCCTTCTTCCCTTTGTGCCTGCCTCTGACTGTAGCTGATGGCAGCTGAAGACCTTGCTGTTGTGAGAATGTTGTGAAAATCATGAGTCAGGAACAAATCTGCTGCCTTATGAGTTTCACCATAGGGAGAACTCAAATGAGCATTTTTGAGATCTGGTTGCCTCAATTATTAGGGTGTCCCCTTAGTCACCACTTGTTCTGATCTTGAATGCCACCCACCTGAAAAGACCCTCCACACACCTCACGGGATCTCATTGATTGAGTAACTGCACAGTTAAAGTCATTTTGGAAAAATGGTGTACATCATCTTCCAAACTTGCTCCACCACCCTCTACGTTCTCCTTGTCACCCACCAACTTCACCGACTCCCCACCATCACCATAGACCCACCAAATTCACTATTCCTCTCCCCTTTATTGTCCTTGAACCTTTTCCTGCTACACTGGACTTTATCATGATCCACCATCATGTTCCTTCCTTCCCCTTAGAGCCGACACCTTCACCATCCACATATCCACCCTGATTCTACTCTCTCACATTGATCGAGCCACAGTCTTGTCCCTCTCCCTGACCCACCAGATGAGCCCTTTACCAATCAGACTGTCACTCTGGACCTGCCATCCCTCTGCATCGCATACCCTGAGCTTTCCCCGCGTGACCCTATCATTGACACCACCTGTCCCTGAACTCAAAGTCATAGATTTGAAGCTCAGCAGGTGCATGTCACTTAGCTGATCACAAAAGTGAACATTCTAAATTCTCACAATCAGGGAATTTAATTTGAAGGGAGAACTTAATTCCAGTGAGGTTGCTGTGTAATTAGCATGCATGCAAATGGAGTTGCTGACATAGTTCAGTGGGAAATTTGACTCACTTTTAATCTGTGTTGAAAGTCGGGGGAGAATTTTGCTCCCAAACACATTTTTGCTGCCATTAAATTAAATTACGAAATAAGAGATAGGAATTGTTGATCTTTCTGCTGTGCACAAAAGAAGTTATATTAACTGTGTCATTGCGCCATAACTTCCAGTAGATTGGCAAAAGAGGCAGATTATCATGCTGCTTGAAATTATTTACTGGACATTCAGGTGACTTCACCTCATTGGACTTTCCAACTCAGGCCAAGTGAGATCTGTATAATGCAGGTTACCAGGCCCTACCATCAAGTGTGTAAAAGTATATAAGGTAAATAGGTAGGATTTGGAGGGGGGAGTTGGGCCAGGCCTGGGGGAGTTACTGTTATTTATTTAAATGGTTACATGGTTGCTCTAAGAGCCTGTCATATGATATGAAGAAGTCATTGGGGTGTTTCACAGGCTTCTGGATAAACTTGTTCTGAATAAACTTGTGTGTTACTTGGAACCAACATGCGCAAATCACATCTTTTCTTGTTTAAAACCCACAAACCCTAACGTGGTTAGGACATTGCATCTTCAGAGAAGCTAGAAGTGGTTTTAATACTTACAACTTTTTTCTGTGGAACAATTGTTGTAACATTATTGGAACCATCTGAAGTTTATAACTGAAATCGCATTTTCAGATGATTTCTAGTGCAGGGCAAATCATCCAAAGGAAGATTTGGGCGTGCGAGGAGGCAAAAACAAGGTATATTTTTCTGTTTATTCCGTTTAACTTTTTATTTTTAGTGCTAAGTCGCGAGTTTCGGCGGTTTTTTTTTAAATTAGTTAGAAACCGGAAGTCGTCACTAGGACGCTTACCGGTAGTTGTAGTTTTTTTCAGGTTTAAAAGCACCTACCTCCGTGTCTCGGCCTCATTGTTCCTGTGGAGCAGAGTCGAGAGGCAGCGATTTTTGGGCGTGCGAGGAGGCAAAAACAAGGTATATTTTTCTGTTTATTCCGTTTAACTTTTTATTTTTAGTGCTAAGTCGCGAGTTTCGGCGGTTTTTTTTAAATTAGTTAGAAACCGGAAGTCGTCACTAGGACGCTTACCGGTAGTTGTAGTTTTTTTCGGGTTTAAAAGCACCTACCTCCGTGTCTCGGCCTCATTGTTCCTGTGGAGCAGAGTCGAGAGGCAGCGATTTTTGGGCGTGCGAGGAGGCAAAAACAAGGTATATTTTTCTGTTTATTCCGTTTAACTTTTTATTTTTAGTGCTAAGTCGCGAGTTTCGGCGGTTTTTTTTTAAATTAGTTAGAAACCGGAAGTCGTCACTAGGACGCTTACCGGTAGTTGTAGTTTTTTTTTTCTCGTGCCCCTAACACTATAAATTAGTGCAGAGAGGATTCCCGATTCTCTACACTGGTAGAGAATCCCAGCCTTCCACCTCCTCTAACCTAAATTTAAGTGTGAGGGAAGTTTTTTTTTTATATTTTTACTTTTCTGCTGGTAATTGATTCAGGGATGGCAGTTCAGGCTGTAAGCTGCATCTCCTGTGGGATGTATGTAGTGAGGGACTCCCACAGTGTTTCAGGTGATTTTACTTGTGGGAAGTGTGTTAGATTGCAGTTTCTGGAGGAGCATGTAAAGGAGCTGGAAGGGGAATTAGAGGAGCTCCGTATAATTCGGGAAGTGGAGGAGGACATAGAAAGGAGTTATAAGGAGATAGTCACTCCTAGGAATAAGTCTTGGGTCACTGCCAGGAAGAGGGGCAAAAAGCAGTTGGGGGGACAATCCCCTGGGGCTGTTCCCCTCCAAAATAGGTTTTCGGTCCTGGAGGCTACAGTTGAGGAGAAATCAACTGGGGATAGCCAAAGGGAGCAGGTCTCTGGGGGTGAGCCTATTGGCAAGCCTCAGGTGGTTAGGGGTAAGAGATTGGGCCTCGTGATTGGGGACTCCACAGTTATGGGGATGGATAGGAGAGTTGGAGGTAACGGTAGGGACTCTGGGCTGGTGTGTTGCCTACCAGGGGCTGGGGTCCAGGATGTATCGGACAGAGTATTCAGGACTCTTAGGGGAGAGGGAGATCAACCCCAAGTTATAGTTCATGTGGGGACACATGACATAGGGAGATTAAGGGAAGGGGATATTAAGCAAAGATTTATGGAGTTGGGGTGGAAACTAAAGGCGAAGTCAGAAAGAGTAGTTATATCTGGACTCTTGCCTGTGCCACGGGATAGTTTAGAGAGGAATAGGGAGAGGGAAAGTTTGAACTCGTGGCTGAGGGGATGGTGCAGGAGGGAGGGGTTCAGGTACTTGAGCAATTGGGGCTCATTCTGGGGAAGGTGGGACCTCTATAAGAGGGATGGTCTACACCTGAACCAGAGGGGAATCAATATCCTGGGGGGTAAATTTGCAAAAGCGATGCAGGAAGGTTTAAACTGATTCGGAGGGGGGGAGGGATAGTGAGGAAAGGGGGTGAAAGTGAGGGGGGCATAGTTGGGGAATGCAAGGCACGGCATAGTGGGGGTGGGGCGGAGCAGGGTTTGAAATGCGTGTACTTTAATGCGAGGAGTATTCGCAATAAAGTGGATGAACTTGCAGCGTGGATCAGTACCTGGGACTTTGATGTTGTGGCCATTTCTGAGACATGGATAGAGCAGGGTCAGGAATGGATGTTGCAGGTTCCGGGGTACAAATGCTTTAGTCGGAGTAGAGAAGACGGTAGAAGGGGGGGTGGGGTAGCATTGCTAGTCAAGGACTGTATCACAGTGTCGGAGAGAAAGTTTGATGAGGACTTGTCAGTTGAGGTAGTATGGGCGGAGATTAGAAATAGGAGAGGAGAGGTCACCCTGTTGGGAGTCTTTTATAGACCTCCTAAAAGTTCTAGAGAGGTTGAGGAAAGGATTGCGGAGACAATCCTGGTTAGGAGTGAAAGTAATAGGGTAATTGTTATGGGGGACTTTAACTTTACGAATATTGATTGGAGTTGCTATAGTTCTAGCTCGCTAGAGGGGTCAGTGTTTGTACAAAGCGTGCAGGAAGGTTTTTTGTCTCAGTATGTAGACAGGCCAACTAGAGGTGAGGCTATATTGGATTTGGTGCTGGGAAATGAGCCAGACCAGGTGCTAGACTTGGAAGTTGGTGTGCATTTTGGTGATAGTGACCACAATTCGGTTACGTTCACCTTAGTGATGGGAAGAGATAGGCATGAACCTCGGGTCAGCAATTTTAGCTGGGGTAAGGGCGATTATGAGGCTATCAGGAGTGAATTAGGAAGCATGGATTGGATTAGGGGATTACAGGGACTGGGAACGTCTGAAATGTGGAGTTTTTTCAAGGAGCAGCTACTGCGAGTCCTTGATAGGTATGTCCCTGTCAGGCATGGTGGATTTGGTAGATCTAGGGAACCGTGGTGCACTAAAAGAGTTGAGTCGATGGTTAAAAAGAAAAAGGAGGCTTATGTTCGGATGAGATTGGAGGGCTCAGATAGTGCACTAGAAAGCTTTAGATTGGCTAGGAGGGAGTTGAAGAGTGAGTTGAGAAGGGCTAAAAGAGGACATGAGAAGACTTTGGCTGATAGGATTAAGGAGAATCCTAAGGCGTTCTATAGGTATGCCAAGAACAGAAGGTTGGTCAGGGCAAGATTAGGGCCAGTTACAGACAGCAGGGGGAAGTTGTGTGTGGAACCGGAGGAGATTGGAGAAGTATTGAACCAATATTTCTCTTCGGTGTTCACGCAGGGGGACATGAATATAGCTGAGGAGGACATTGGGTTGCAGGGGTGTAAAATAGACAGTATTACGGTTGATAAAGGGGATGTGCTGGAAATTCTTGAGGGGCTGAAAATAGATAAGTCCCCTGGTCCGGATGGGATCTACCCTAGGATTCTCTGGGAGGCTAGAGAGGTGATTGCAGAGCCTCTGGCTCAGATCTTCAGGTCGTCATTGGTCTCTGGTGTAGTCCCGGAGGATTGGAGGATAGCGAATGTTGTCCCATTGTTTAAGAAGGGGAACAGAGACTTTGCCGGGAATTATAGACCGGTGAGTCTTACTTCTGTTGTGGGCAAGGTTTTAGAAAAAATTATTAGGGATAGGATTTATAGTTATTTGGAGTGTAATGAATTGATTAGAAATAGTCAGCATGGTTTTGTAGCGGGTAGGTCGTGCCTTACTAACCTTATTGAGTTTTTTGAGAAGGTGACCAAAGAGGTGGATGGGGGCAAGGCAGTTGACGTGGTATACATGGATTTTAGTAAGGCGTTCGATAAGGTTCACCATGGTAGGCTTCTGCAGAAAATGCAGATGTATGGGATTGTGGGTAATCTAGGAAGTTGGATCAGGAATTGGCTATCAGATAGGAGACAGAGGGTGGTGGTGGATGGTAAATATTCATCATGGAGTACAGTTACGAGTGGTGTGCCTCAGGGATCTGTTTTGGGGCCACTGTTGTTTGTAATTTTTATTAATGATCTGGATGAGGGTATAGTTGGGTGGATTAGTAAATTTGCTGATGACACCAAAGTTGGAGGTGTGGTAGATTGTGAGGAAGGGTGTCATAGTCTGCAGGGAGACTTAGATAGGTTGCAGAGCTGGGCCGAGAGGTGGCGGATGGAATTTAATGCGGAGAAGTGTGAGGTAATTCACTTTGGTAGGAGCAACAGATGTGTCGAGTATAGGGCTAACGGGAGGACTTTGAATAGTGTGGATGAACAGAGGGATCTAGGTGTGTGTGTACATAGATCCCTGAAAGTTGGGAATCAAGTAGATAAGGTTGTTAAGAAGGCGTACGGTGTCTTGGCGTTTATTGGTAGGGGGATTGAATTTAGGAGTCGCAGTGTAATGTTGCAACTGTACACTACTCTAGTGCGGCCGCACTTGGAGTACTGTGTGCAGTTCTGGTCCCCGCATTACAAGAAGGATGTGGAGGCGTTGGAGAGGGTGCAGAGGAGGTTTACTAGGATGTTGCCTGGTATGGTGGGGAGGTCCTATGAGGAGAGACTGAGGGATTTAGGGTTGTTTTCGTTGGAAAGAAGGCGGCTAAGAGGGGATCTTATTGAAACATATAAGATGATTAGAGGTTTAGATAGGGTGGATAGTGATAGCCTTTTTCCTCGGATGGAGAAAGCTAGCACGAGGGGGCATGGCTTTAAATTAAGGGGGGGTAGCTACAGGACGGATGTCAGGGGTAGGTTCTTTACCCAGCGGGTGGTGAGGGATTGGAATGCCCTGCCTGCTGCAGTTGTAAATGCGTCTAGTTTGGGGGCGTTTAAGAGATCTCTGGATAGGTTTATGGACGAAAAGGGATTGGTATAGGCTAGTGGGTCATTGTTTTTGTAACTGGTCGGCGCAACATCGTGGGCCGAAGGGCCTGTTCTGCGCTGTAATGTTCTATGTTCTATGTTCTATGTTCTAAGATTGAACTTCCCAGATAATTGCTGTGCCATCTGACCTGGGGTTCTCCAGCACATCTTCGGAATATCCCAAGATATATTGCCCTGGATTCGGAGGTTATAGCTCATTGTCTTTATATTTTAAACTTCTTATAGTTAACTTTTATGCCTTTTTTTTCCCTATTCTCTTGAGAGATACAACTATCCTGTGATAGGATCAATCTTTGAAGAAAAAATTATTCTTGAATGTTGTGCAAGAAGAAGACCATCTGATTCCTGTTACCTGTCTCTGTATGTTCTGCACTTAAAACAGAAATAGTTTTAAATTGTTCATGAGCATCTTGCATTTCTTAGTCATTCTGTCCTTTTCAATAAAACTCTCTGTTCTGAAATGCCATCTAATGATTTTGAAGTTGAGGAATAATCTTAAGAAAGAATTTCACTTATATCACTTCTGTGTGGTTTTCCAGTTGATTAATCACTCCCTACTGAATTATTCCTCTTCAGCTTTTCCTCATGAAAATTAACATTGCTGGTTGCTATTTCTTTTGCTTTGCCATCTCAGCCAGTGTTTATTGCCTTTGAGAAGGTGGTGGTGAATTGCCGCCTTTAGCTGCTGCAGTTCATGTGTGATTGGTGCATCTACGGTGCTGTTAAGAAGGGAGTTACAGGAATTTAACCCAGCGACGGTGAAGGAAATCCTGACTGGTATCTACGTCATGGAGCGGTGGCTTAATTCTGTGTTTGACAATAAAGATCACTCCTTTCCATTTGGGCTTATGTTACATTGGTGATGAGGAACAAGGAAAGTTTTGGATAACCTTGCTTTTCAATGAACCCAGTAAGACAGGAACAGGCAGATAGTGAAAATGCTGCTATTTGGGAAATCGGAACTGTATGATGCAGGAGTGGAGAATTGTTCACAGTACGTCAAATGAATTTGATACTTCTTCTGGGTAAACGGGATAGAAGGGGACATAGAAAACCTCCAGCAGTTTTTTTTTGCGTGCGTGGTACGCCTGACGTCCTTGTAATAGACAATGGGACTCCATTGTTTACCAACAGGCATTTCAGACATTCACAAATACAAAGGGTGTTAGGCACATTTGCATGACACCCTATCATGGACACACTACAACATACAAGTTCCTCCTCCAAGTCACACAACATCCTGGAACTCTCTTCCAACACCGCATGGACTGCAAGAAGACAGCACACCACTACCCTCTCAAGGGCAGTTAGGGATAGGCATTAAATGTTGGTATTGCCAGTGAAGCCCATATCCCATAAATGAATGAAAAAAGTCTTAAGTGTCAGCAGCTGGTCCAATATGACAGAACTGAAACTAATGATGTCTTTACCCAGTATCTTAGCAAGAGCAACAGATTACAGTATCTGTATATGAACACTTTCCAGCAAGGGTCACTCAATAAATCCACAGGTTATTTGATTAGTAAATGTCTTTATAGCACAGGAACAGATTGGCTGGAGTCAATTCTAACATCCCTACGGCTTCTAATTTTAAAAAAAAAGTAACTACAAAGGGATGAAAAATAAGTAACCTGACCACAGTAGACTTGCTGATCTGTTAATGGGTGTAAAATTACAAACAATGGGAAGTATTCAAAGAAGTATTATGGAGATATAAATATCAATTATTTGAAAGACAGGGGGTGCATTTATTGAATTGAGCAACTATACTGACAAATAAAATGAGACAGCACCAAGCTGAGCTAGGTTTTCACAAATCCAAGGTAAGAAGGACATCCAGACAACTGGGAGAACTATTTATATTAAAAAAGAGGATGCAAAGAAACCATCTCCGTTTGCTGATGAATCCTGAACAAGACAGCACAATACTAAAATTGAGTTAAGCTATTTAGGATGAAGTTAGCCAACACTTGTTCACGTAAAGGGTAGTGAAAATCTGAAATCTGTTCCCTCAAAATACAATTACCGTTTTCAGAACTAAGATCAATAGATTTTTATTAGGTAAGGAGCAAAGGTAGGTAAATGGAAATGAGACTAAAGACCAGGCATAATCTAAAAGTAAAATACTGCAGATGCTGGAAATCTGAAATAAAAACATAAAATTATGGAAATACTCAGGCTCTCGGACAGCATCTGTAGAAAGAATCAGTGTTAGCATTTCAGGTCAATGACCTTTCTTCAGAACAGGAGCATGTCTTTATAACCACTTGGAGCTGTCAGTTAACTGAACTTACTGGTCTACCAATAATCCTGTTGTCAACAAACAGGCACTAACTCCTTTCAACTGTAGGATGGATTTTTTTTCTCCCAAGAATTTAAAGGTTTGAAGATTTAAATGATTTGACAGTTTGACAGTTCCACAGAACTTATACACTTTAATATTTATGTCTACTCTTAACAATCTCAAAAGGGTGCACCTGACCTCTCCGAAAGGTGCACCTGACCTCTCCGAAAGGTGCACCTGACCTCTCCGAAAGGTGCACCTGACCTCTCCAAAAGGTGCACCTGACTTCTCTGAAAAGGGCACCTTATCTGTCTGAATAACTCCAGCAAATAAAGAACTTGTCCTCAGATGATTAAAGCCACGAGCCATATTTTAGAAATCCTAGTAACAAAAATTGGATCTGTTTGAAAGCAGCTCCGCTTTTCCATGAGTGATTGTCTTCACAAACCACAAATGATCCAAGTACAACACGTCCTCCCACAGCTCCCCACACCCCCGCCCCCACCCAAAACAAAACATTGTGGTGGGTTCGGGTCTCCAGCACCATTTTGGCTAGAGCGCAAGGTTCTTTTGTCTTATGAAAATTCAGGCCTTATACTCTGACCTAACCAACACTGGCAAAGCCATCCCTAGTTGCTCCAAGGATATGATACAATTTAAATGCAAATTCGTTCTTCTTCCTAAACCAAATTACAATGAGCAGATGAACATTGTCTGGCTGTACAATTTCTAAAACAATTGGTAAATTTGATATATTTTATAGTTAGTTGCCTAAGATGACAGCTGATTATATGAACATGTCATCAGAGTTACTCATTTGGGTTAACCTTGCAGGAAGGAGTGAATTTCAGTTTAGGATTTTTAGACATGGTCATTTCTATTTTGCATAGTTTGTGGCACAGTGGCAGTGTGGTTAGCACTGCTGCCTCACAGCACCAGGAACCTGGGTTCAATTCCCAGCTTGGGTTACTGTCTGTGCGGAGTTTGCATGTTCTCCTCATGAATGCGTGGGTTTCCTCCGGGTGCTCCGGTTTCCTGCCACAGTCTGAAAGACGTGCTGGTTAGGTGCATTGACCCGAACAGGGGCCGGAGTGTGGTGACTTGGGGAATTTCACTTCATTGCAGTGTTATTATAAGCCTTACTTGTGACTAGTAAATAAACAAAGACTTTAAAACATATACTGCACAGCTTGACTAATTGCTGAGATTTCAAAGACACCAACGATAGTTGTAAAGTATTAATCTTTTGAAAATCCTCAAATGCATGTTGCCACCGACAGTATATGCAATGGAGATTGAGATTTTTTGATTAGACATTGATAATTCATTCCCTTTTATATTTTAGGTGCTGTCCTGGGCCGTTATGTTAATAGCATTAGAGAAGACAGTGGTTTTGTCACTGGACTAGTAATCCAGAGACCCAGGGTAATGCTCTGGGAATCCGCATTTGAATCCTACCATGGTGAAATTTACATTTAAAAAAATGTGGAATCTAATGATGACATTTAGAATCATAGAGTCCTACAATGCAGAAGGAGGCCATTCAGTCCATTGGGTCTGCACTGACCATAAGCCTACCCAGGCCCTATCCCCATAACCCCACGCATTTACCCCAGCTAGCCCTCTTGAAACTCAGGGACAATTTAGCATGGCCAGTACACCTTACCCGCACGTCTTTGGGGCGTAGGAGGAAACTGGAACACTCGGAGGAAACCCATGCAGACACAGGGAGAGCATGCAAACTCCACACACTGTGACCCATGCCAGGAATCGAACCTGGGTCCCTGGCACTGTGAGAGAGCAGTGCTACTCACTGTGCCACCATGCCACCACACCATTGTTGTAAAACCCGATCTGGTTCACTAATGCCCTTTAGGGAAGGAAATCTGCCGTGCTTACCCAGTCTGGCCTACATGTGATTCCAGACCCACAGTAATGTGGTTGATTCTTAGATGCCCTCTGAAATGGCCGAGCAAACCACTTTGTTCAAGGGCAATTAGGGATGGGCAATAAAAGCTGTGCCAGCCAATGACACTCACATCCCATGAATAAAATTCAAAAGTCTATTGATTTTGTTCAGATTGAATATCTGTGTGACACAAGTAAAATAAATAATGGAATTTGGTAATGAAGGAAGAGTGTATTAACTATAATCGTGTTGATGAACTTGAAGTGATCAATTATTTGCATTAATACTTAATGACACTGAATTATATTTTCAGTCATTCTGACACTATTTGAATGTTTCTTTAATTATAATGCAGATACCAAATTAATATTAAGATCTACTTTTGCGAGTCGGGTTGTTGTTGTGAATTACTAAAGAAAAGTGTGAACAATGAAACCGGCATAAATCCAAGCTGTCATAAATAAATCCGTTCAGCATGAGCATCTAGAACAATTAGCATCATCATATATCTCTTTGATTTCACACTGGGAGGTTTGATGCAACACATGTAGTGGAAGTACTTAGTTTCTTAGATCAATGCTGCCCCTGTTGAAAAGGATATGAAAGGCCCTGACCCTTGGCTCAACAGCTGGCCAAGGGTCCTTCATGTCTCAAGCGTATTTAACTTAAATGATTCGAAGGATTCACAGTCCTGAGGCCATACAAATTAGAATTGTAAAATGTTCTTTTCAGTAAGTGAGTCAGACAGTAATTTCGCATGGATACATAACCTAACCAGATTAGCTGGCTCAGTCAAGCATATGAATCAAGCTTTTGTTAAACTTGTCAAACAAGCTTGCAACTATCATTGCCTATATGATAATTATAATTTTGATCATTTGCAGCAAATAACAGAATTTTTATCTTTTACTCTATTTGCCTTTTACAATTGACTTTGAACCATAAAGTCACAATTTCTACAGACCGATTTTTCTCATTTTGTGTTGTTGCACAGTTTTAAAAGCATTATGGAAACCTTAAAAAGAATCAATTGCAATTCCTTTGCCAATACTCGGACAATGTATTTTGTTTTGTAAAGCAGACACAGAACTTGTTTACCAGAAATGTGCATTGAAATGAATCAAAGAACCATTTTTTGGTAATCATGTTGAACATTGAGTTTGCATGACTATCAGTGATAAATTGCTAATTGTAAAGTATTCAACCCTTGGCTCTATTTGATTTGATTCTGGCATGTACATTCTTCCGAACATCTGCAACAGTTCTTTTCCCAGGAATAATTAATGAACTGTTTAGAAAACAAAACTTTATTTATGTGACTTTCGAACTGAAAAATTTCAACTACAAATTCTTTCTGAGCCCCATATTTTGGAGAGAGTTAAAAATGCACAACAAAATTAGCCATCAGACCCCTACCAAGATGATTGCTTTACAGCACCGACACTGTTGTTGAGTACAGCACCAAGGATCATGAGCATTATGCTCACCAACTATTTCAGAGTTATGTAGGAAAAGTTAGTAAAATATACAGAACGTAAAATTGGATTCTATCCTTTCTGAAATGTTTGTTAGAAAATATTCTCATTTACCCTGGCTCAGTCGTTACTCTTCCAGCAGCTGCTCCAAAGAACATTGTAAAATAGACATTGAGCATCATTTCTTCATTTGCTCCTCTTTTAAGTAATTTGATCAGAATGAAGGAATAAATTATGCAATTGCAAAAGGGACACTTTTACAATAAGGTAGACACTGCAGAATATTTAATTCAAATTGCTCATTAAAAACAGCAAAATATCTGCAAGTTTTCAGTGCTTGCTGAATTCCTTGTTTCGTGTTGATATGCTTATAGTCACCTTTGAAATATTTCAGTCCATCTGTGACTATATTGAGGATCCATATTTGTCAATTGCAGTACAACTTAATGAGTTAGACTGAGAACCAAAGGAGAGTCATATTGGACATGAAACGTTTACCCTGATTCTGTCCCACAGACGCTGCCAGACCAACTGAGTTTTTCCAGCACTTGATGTTTTTGTTATTGATGGATCAGATGCTCTTTTATGGTCAATTTTTTTTATTTGACTATAAGAATATAATTTCAAAACAAATGATGAGGCTGAAATTAGTGCAAGAGGGTGGGTGAGCATAGATTTTGTGTAGACCTTCACAGGGAGTTTTGGAGAGGAAAGATACTGAAGAAGGAATCTCCTGTTCTGCTGTAATGTTAGGCAGTGTAATTGAAAAAGTACTTCTCATTGGAAGGTGGGTTGGGTTTTGTCCAGCAATTTCTCATGGATCATTTCAATAGCTACACATGCGCGGGGCAATGGTGAATCATGCAGTGGGGTGAACAAGAAGTCATCGGTTCCATTGCTGCTTCGTGGGATCGAAGGTGAGTCAGCTAGACAGGAATTCATTGTTTGTGACCCAAGAACATCATTGTTTCTCTCAATATAGCAATCTTGGAGATGTTTTTGCATCTGTAGGAAACCAAACGTTGCTATCAATGGTATCTCAGACAAAGCAATGAATGGCCCCACAGTTCAGCAATGCTTCGTAGAATCCCTACAATGCAGAAAGCGACCATTCAGCCCATTGAATCTGCACCTACTCTCCAACAGAACATATTACCCAAGCCCTATCCCCATAACGCTGTGTATTTACACCATTAATCCCCCTAACCTGCATGACTTTGGACTGGACTCCAAGCAGACAGTCATGCAAGTCTGGAATCGAACCCAGGTTCACAGTGCTGTAAAGCAGCAGTAATGATAATGTGGAGTGAACACTTGAGGGATCTGGGAGTTGTGCAGAATGAAGGAATTATATGAGTTTCCAGGATAAGCTTGTGCATACCTACACACACACACCTACAAGATATATTACCAAATGATCGAAAATTGGCTGCACATTGAGCGAGTAAAACCCTTTTCTGTCCTTGATGGCTAAACCCAGGGAACTTTTGAATGTCTCGTGCACAGTCAATGGCCCCTTGAACCTGAGGTAAAACTGCAGTGGCAACAAATCCCATTCCTCTTGTGGCCTGGCTGGCAGGATTGGTGGAGTAATAGACGACTTCATTTTAAAGGGTATTTGTTACCTCACTTATGCATTTATATGTGGCCAATTGGGATATGATGCTCATCTTCAGTAGAGCTTCGGAATGAACCACTTGCACGGAAGTTTGGTATCAGTGATTTTCAATGCCACAAGCATGGTATGAGCTTTTTCTTTGCTCTGTGATTTTATCGATAGCACCAATGTATTTTTTACATCAATATCTCCACTGTTGCCACATGTTCTGAGATAGCCCTTCTTTTCTGAGGGCTCTAGGCATGGTACTAGATTCCTAGACAGACTGCAGTCATACTCTGGTACTTGCTTAATGCTTGTTATCCTTTACCCAGCAATAACTCTACAGGCACATTAAAATTCAGAAAGATAAAACAATTCACAATATCTATCCTATACTCAAATTCAAATTAAGTATCAGTATACATCTGAATTAACAGGCAAATTATATTTAGACGCAACATACGCCAAATGACAGATGAGGTCAAAGCAGATTCCATGGATTTCTCAACCATCCATCCAAACATTTGTTGTATTATGAGCCAACCAATCTCATGGAAACTTTGTTTTACACAATTGAAGATCACATCTTGGAATTCTCTCCAAACATTGCGCCCAGTCAGACAGTTATGCCAATGATCCACCTTTCAATCTTGCATTCAGAGATTGTTTGCCCTTGAATCACCAAGTACATTCAAACTTCAGCTTCAAACATAATTTCAGCTTCTTGGCCGTGCCGAGCAGAATACCACGGCTCCAAAGAGCCTGCAGTAAGGAGTCACCAACCTTTGGCTGCCTCCTCGGATGTAAAGGTTTCTTTTCAAGCCCACTTTGCTTCAAGTCTGAACATTGCAGCTCTGTCTTTAATTTGAAGCTTATTTCTTTATTCCTTTCTTTCTGCCTGGGATTTTTTTCTGGCACTTTTCTCAGTCCTCCTTTCCATGACCTGCATCTTGGAACATTTCCCCTGTAATGTATTATTTCACCTTTTTTGTTTCTGCGCTGAAGCACAGGGCCAATTCCTGCCCTAAGGATGGTAAAAGGCACCAACTGCATATATGTGGTCATTTCTTGGCCAGGGCATGCGTGTAAGGTCCAAGGCTTCCTGAGAGCTAGAGCTCCCGATCTCTGTGTTACGTTTTTGAGTTCCATCACACAAGAGACGGGTGATGTTTTTATCAAGTGCACAAACTAAGTAGCATGTTTTTATATATCAGAGGATCAGTAAACTAACAGAAAGCAAAGAGTGGGAGTAAATAGGCGTTTTTCTGGTTGACAGTTAGTGACTAGTGGTGTGCCTGAGTGTTGAGGGGAAATTTGAAGGTGGCCAATTGTGTCTTAAGCAATTTAAAACTTGCAGGGCAAATATCTCTGTGCATAGACATAACAAAATTTAT
This sequence comes from Carcharhinus amblyrhynchos, assembly GCF_965287045.1. Lineage (NCBI taxonomy): Eukaryota > Metazoa > Chordata > Chondrichthyes > Carcharhiniformes > Carcharhinidae > Carcharhinus > Carcharhinus amblyrhynchos. Next base: position 37,276,648 of record NC_137340.1, read on the forward strand.
TTAACATAAAACATAGAACAAGGCAAACATACAGCCAACTGGAGATTTCCAAAGGGTTAAACAGCTCTGGGAATAGAGGTACGGAACCACTCCAAAGGATCGAAAGCACATAGTCAGATACAGATTGATTATACTTTTTTTCTAATCAATAATTCTGCCTTTCATTAGATAAATCAATTTACTCTAGTAGTCACACATCAATACAAATCTCTGTCAAATCTCAGCCTGTGTCCAGGGGCATATCTATCCTTGTGTCTGGGCATTGAATGCATCTATTCATAAATGTTGTAGAATGCATACCCTCATAAGAATCTACCTGATAAGACTCGCTGACTAACCGGTTCCCAGAAGTCTGGCTTTAAACTATTGACATTTACCATCATGCCTTTTGGTACCTTTGCTTGACTGAAGTGGACAACACATTTAAAATATCAGCATATGTGTTTTACAATCATTATAACTTGTTCTGATTCACTTACTGTTTTCACATATATGTAAACTGTTTGTGTTAGCTTGCTCAATAATCATTTAACCCTTTACTATCCCTTGTCCTCTTAAAGACTGCATTTTGCCTATAAATCTTATTAGCTGGTTAGTAATCCCTTCACTCAGGGAACAGTGCTGGGACTGCAATTGTTTACAATTACATAGATGATTTGGAGTTGGGGATCAAGTGTAGTGTGTCAAAGTTTGCAGAAGACACTCAAATGAGTGGTAGACCAAAGTGTGCAGAGGACACAAAGTCTACAGAGGGATATAGATTGTTTAAGTGAGTGGGCCAGGGTCTGGCAGATGAAGTACAATGTTGCTTCATGTGAGGTCATCCATTTTTGTAGGAATAACAGCCAAGTGGACTATTATTTAAATAGTAAAAAGTTGCAGCATGCTGCTGTGCAGAGGGACCTGGGTGTCACAAAAAGTTGGTTTGCAGGTGCAGCAGGTAAATAAGGAGGCAATTGGAATTGTGTCCTTCATTGCTGGAGGGAAGGAATTTAAAAAACAGGGAGGTTATATTGCAGCTGTATAAGGTGATGGCGAGGCCACACCTGGAGTATTGTGTACAGTTTTGGTTGCCTGATTTGAGAAAGGATATACTGGAACTGGAGGGTGTGCAGAGGAGATTCACTAGGTTGATTCTGGAGTTGAGAGGGTTTGCTTATTAGGAGACACTGACTAGACTGGGGCTATACTCAATGGAATGCAGAAAAATGAGGGGGGAATCTTACAGAAACATATAAGATTATGAAGGGAACAGATAAGATAGAAATAGTGAGATTGTTTCCACTGACCAGTGAAACTAGAACTAGGGGGCATAACCTCAAAGTAAGGGGAAGCAGATTTAGGACTGAGTTGAGGAGGAGCTTCTTCACACAAAGGGTTGTGAATCTGTGGAATTCCCTGCCCAATGAAGCAGTTGATGCTACCTCATTGAATGTTTTTAAGGCAAAGATAGATTTTTGAACAGTAACGGAATTAAGGGTTATAGTGAGTGGGTGGGTAAGTGGAGCTGAGTCCACAAAAAGATTAGCCATGGTCTTATCGAATGATGGAGCAGGCTGGAGGGGCCAAATGGTGTACTCCTGCTCTAGTTCTAGAGTTGTTCTGATGTTCTAATTAAGTTAAATCTGTTTTGAACTGGTTATGAATTCAATATATCTAATCTGTGTAATGGTTTGAATTTGGTTAAATAGTACAAATGCAGTTCGGTGTAGTCCCCATTAATTGTTTTTCCACAACTCCTACCACTTAGTTATCCTTGTGTCTATGTTAAAATATTGTAAGCATTATTGATATTCACGTTTGCTTGTCTGACTGAGTTATAGAAGCTTTATATTCTTTTTTTCAAAAATACTATTCATTTATTTTAAATAGCTGCATACTTGGCTGATTGTGTGATCCTGTCATCTTGCCTTGGTTTGCGTGCTACATTCTTTAAAATATATTTTATGTACTTGTTAAAGGTTTTGTTTTTGCTGCAGTACAAAAAAAATCACGTGGTTCGACAAAGAATGTTAAAAGTGTCGAAAAGTAATGCAAAGGGACTCCAGACCGTCCTGATGGGCCAAAGGGCCTGTTGCTGTGCTGTCCTGTTCTTTGATTTGACTTTTGATCATTTGTAGACTGCATCTGGAGCTTCATTTTGTATCAAAAACAGATCTGTTGAAAAGTATTTTGGGTGGCTGATATCGGTTGAGTTAAGGATCTAAGATGTTGTAGAATTCTACGTATTACCCAGTGTCAAATTTACAATAAAACACTCTATAGAGCTGCAATATTCAATCTACTCAAAAACGATTGATAAAAAGCATGGGTTTACCTGTGGCAGCTGCCTGTTAAAATGAGGAGGAATAATGAATCTGAGGGAAGAAGCTTAAGTTTAAATACTATACAAATCTTCTTAATATTTTCTGTTCCTGGAGGAGTTTTTTAACCTTCACTATAGCTTGTAAAGTTCAGCTGACTTTGATCTTTCCTGAGATCACTGAGCCTGTCATTGTTTAACTGCTCTTTCTTTCTCCACCTCCGCCCTTTCTGATATTAGTAGGCTTGCATATCCTGTGCTTTCAATACCATCCTAACCAGAACAACTTATATTGCAGCAAAATGTCTCGAGACACTTCATAGAAAGATGAGTAAACCAAAATGTTACACAGAGCTAGCCAAGTCAATATTGGGCAAATGACCAAATGCTTGGCTAAAGAGATTGTGGCCAATGCAGCTAAGGACACAGCCACCAATGGTGGAGCATTTAAAATTGGGGATACTCAAGAGACCAGAATTAGATCAGTACAGGTATCTCAGACCATTGTGGGGCAGGAGGAGATTACAAAGATAGGGAGGAGTGAGGCCTTGGAGGAACTGGGAAACAAAGATGAAAATTTTAAAATCGAGGCATTGCTTGACTGGGAGTCAAGGTAGGTTAGCCTCAAACAATCCCAGTATATCCCTTTGCTTTTGTGAAGAAAACACTTGTATCAAAATAGTAATTTGTTTTTGAAGATGCATATTGTAATGAAGCGGAGATTGATCCCCTCTCTGAGAACTAACACCTAACCACTCAAAGAGAAGCACCTCACCTCATAATCTGGACCTAGATTTCCTAATCCACAGACTGCAGTCAGTAATGATAAGCGACAACATCTCCACAATCATCTTCAACCAGTGCGCTATAAGACTGTGTCCTCAGCCCCTAACTATTCTTATTATACACCTCTGACTGTGTGGTCAAATTCCCGAGCAACTCGATTTTCAAGTTTGGTGAAGATGCCATCATTGTGGGTCAGATCTCAAACAATGATGAGACAGTACAGGAAAGAGATAGAGAATCTGGTGAACTGGTGTGACAGCATTAATCTCTCCCTCAATATCAACAAAATGAAGGAGATAATCATCGACTTCAGGAAGTATAGTGGAGGGCATGCTCCTGTCTACATCAATAGGGACAAAGTGAAAATGGTCGAGAGCTTTTAAGTTTTTCAGTGTCCAGATTGCCAACAACCTGTTCTGATCCCTCCATGTGGATGCTATTGTTAAGAAAGTGCACCAACCTCACTACTTTCTCAGGAGACTAAAGGAATTTGGAATGTCTGCTACAACTCTCTCCAACTTCTGTAGATGCCCCACAGAAAGCATTCTTTATGGTTGCATCACAGCTTGGTATGGCTCCTGCTCTGACCAAGTCTGCATTAAACTATAAAGGGTCGTGAATGAAGCACAGTTCATCACTCAAACCAGCCTCCCATCCATTGACACTGTCTACACTTTCCGCTGCCTCGGAGAATCAGCCAGCATAATCAAGGACCCCACGCACCCCGGACACACACTCCTCCACCTTCTCTCATCGGAAAAAAGGTATCAAAGTCTGAGGACACGTACGAACCAACTCAAAAACAGCTTCTTCCCTGCTGCCTTGAGACTTTTGAATGGACCTACCATGCATTATGTTGATCTTTCTCTACACCCTAGCTATGACTGTAACACTAGATTCTGCACGGGCTCCTTTCCTTCCCTATGTATGTACACTTTGTCTGAAACAATGCATGAAACAAAACTTTTCACTGTACACTAATACATGTGACAATAATAAATCAAAAACAAAATTGCCAAACTATGTATAGCCCAAGGTTGAATTGTGATTAATTTTCTTCTCAACTACAAAGCTAACCCTAACTTTGAAAGGTGACATTTCTGCTGCTTACAGTGTGAGCTGCCAACAGACATCTGGGACACGGTTAAATGACAGGGCCAATAGCATATCCCCTTAATCAGTGAGATATTTTAACAACAATCAACAGTGGTCATCATTAGACTTTTAATTCCAGATATTTTTTATTGAATTCAAATTTCACTATCTGCCATGGTGAGATTCAAATCTAGTTACCAAAGCATTACTCTGGTGAATAGATTACTTGTCCAACAACAATACAACTATGCCACCACCTTTTGAAAGTTAACAGGAAGAACTGAGAAAGAGGATGCAGTTGTTCCCAAATTTATTTGGTTGAAGGTTTTGTTTGGATTAGTAATCACAGAACTGCCAAATTGCCATCCAAATTATAATATGAGAAAATGCACCATATTGAATTTCTGCATGCAAAGAGTATTTTAATAATGCTTTTAAGAAAGCAGGTATTTACTCACAGATATCAATAAATTAGTTGTGTGTCACTGTAATTCCTACCTTTCCCTGGCATGAGCACAGAGAGTAGAAAACAGAGAAAACATCAGGAATAGAGGGAGAGCAGGAGCTCGGGGAGCCTTTGCCACCACTTTCTCGTACTTTAACAACTGCCTGGTGTAATGGTCTAATGTCACTTACCAATAAGATCAGTCCTGTGTCACGGGCCCTTTGGAAGGTACCTCCAGGCCCCAGTTTGAGAACCACTTCATTAGCGGCACGGTAGTACCGTGGTTAACACTGCTGCTTTACAGTGCCAGGGACCTGGGTTCAATTCCCTGCTTGGGTCACTGCCTGTATGGAGTTTGCACATTTTCCCCATGTCTGCATGGATTTCCTCTGGGTGCTCCGGTTTCCTCCCACATTCTGAGAGATGTGCTGGTTAGGTACATTGACCCGAAAGGTGCTGGTCTGTGATGACCAGGGGATTTTCACAGTAACTTCATTGCAGTGTCAATGTAAGCCTTACTTGTGACTAATAAATAAACTTCAGCATGTGTAAATTGAACATGAAATCAGGTACAGAAAGAGCATTAAAGAGTAGTACAAGTGTAAAATTGATTAGATAATGAGCAGGAGAAAAAAGACAGAAAGGAAAAATAATGAAATTTTATTTTTAGTATTTGCAACAATAATTCATAACTTGACCATATTATTCTTTCAAGTTGTTTATTTTTGAGATGAGGGCGGTTGATTGGCAGTCATTAACAATGACCATGTTATTTAACCATGTCCTTAGACTAGATTTAGACTAAATACTAGTTTTAACTAGTGGCAAATGCAGCAATTCATGAGACTCATTGGGAAGTTAGGTGTGACATGCCATTTTTGTGAAGCAATTCATGAAGTATCTCTTTGTCTCCAAACATTTCTGACTGATTTGCACATTGATAAAGGCGTATGTCATTCTCGCATTATTTATTTCACCAAATTCCAGCTCCCTATACTTGTTTATAATTAATAAATCTGAGTACGTTCATTGCAATGTTCCTAAGGCAAAGCAGAGAAGGGTAAAATCCTTCCAGAGGCAATAGTGAGGGATCTGATATCAGGTTTTGCTTTCCTGTTCAGCTGTTCCAGCCTGAGGAGCAGCTTTGCCCAGTTCTGTTCTCTGAGCACTTCCAGCACTGGCTGTTCCCTGTGATTGCTCTCCTGGCTAAGTGGTTGCTGAGAGTCATAGAGATGTGCAGCATGGGAACAGGCCCTTCGGCCCAATTTGTTCATGCCACCCAGTTTTTAACCACTAAGCTAGTCCCAATCGCCTGTGTTTGGTCCATATCCCTTTCCACCCATAAGAACATAAGAAATAGGAGCAGGAGTAGGCCATCCAGCCCTTCGAGCCTGCCCCGCCATTCAATAAGATCATGGCTGATCTGTCGTGGCTCAGTTCCACATTCCCGCCCTCTCCCCATAACCCTTAATCCCCTCTGTTATCAAAAACCCATCTTACCCATGTAACTGCCAAAATTGTTTTTAAAAGACAAAATTGTACCCACCTTTATTACTGCCTCTAGCAGTTTGTTCCAGATGCACATTACCCTCTGAGTGCCCCTGTGGACACTTTTGCCCCTCTTCCCTCTAACCTTAAACCTATGCTGTCTAGTTTTACACCCCCCCTCTTTGGGAAAAGATGTTGACTATCTAGCTGATTTATGCTGCTCATTATTTTATAGATCTGTGTAAGATCACCCCCAAACCTCCTATGCTCCGGGGAGAAAGGTAACGGTATGTCCAGCTTCGCCTTATAACTTCAACCATCAAGTCCCGTTAGCATTCTAGTAAATCTTTTCTGCACTCTTTCTAGATAAATAATGTCTTTTCTCTAATAGGGTGACCAGACTGTACACAATATTCCAAGTGTTGCCTTATTAATGTCTTGTACAACTTTGACAAGACATCCCAACACCTGCATTCAGTGTTCTGACCAATGAAACCAAGCATGCTGAATGCCTTCTTCATCAGCCTGTCCACCTATGACTCCACTTTCAATGAGCTATGAACCTGTACTCCTAGATCTCTTTGATTTATAACTCTCCCAATGCTCTACCATTAACTGAGTAGGTCCTGCCCGAACATGATCTATCAAAATGCATCACATCACATTTATCTGAATTAAACTCCATTCTGTCATTCACTGGCCCAATTGATGAAGCTCCCTTTGCAATCTGAGATAACCTTCTTCACTGTCCACTATGCCACCAATCTAGGTGTCATCTGCAAACTTACTAACTGTTCTCCTTATATAAATAACAAATAACAGTGGACCTAGCACCGATCCCTGAGGCACACTGCTGGTCACAGGCCCCTAGTTTTAAAAACAACCCTCTTCATCTGTCCTCTGTCTTCTCCTATCAAGCCAATTTTATATCAATTGGCTTCTTCACCCTGGGTCCCATGAGATTTAACCATATGCAACAACAACCATGCGGTACCTTGTCAAAAGCCTTGCTAAAGACCATGTAGACAACATTGACTGCATTAGCCTCATCTACCTCCTTGCTTTCTCCTTCAAAAAAACTCAATCAAATTCATGAGACATGTTTTTCCATTTTCAAATCCATGCTGTTTCAAATCAACCTTTACTTCTCTAAATGCCTGTAGATCCTGTCTCTCAGAATACCTTCTAACAACTTACTGACTACAGATGTTAGGTTCACCAGTCTGTAATTCCCAAGCTTTTCCCTGCAGCCTTTCTTAAACAAAAGTAGAACATTTGCTACTCTAGTTTTCAATACTTTACCTGTGGTATGGCACCTGAAGATTGGAGAGCCAGAGTGTCTCTCCTGGGAGCTCATATTTACACAATTCCACTTATTTTTGGAGTTGTTGCTATATTGTTTATTTTGTTTTTAAGAGAGCACTAAGTCTCTTTCTCAGTTTATCTGGTAATTATTTTGGAGAGAGGTAAAAATCTAAACAGATGTAGTTATTTTGCAGAGTAACCTCAATCAATGCCACTTTTGTGACTATTGGAGATAACTTGAAAAAGATTGCCCATTTTGTCATGGGGCAAACACATTTAGGCAGGGGGAAAAGAGGCAGGATGAGTGGAATTCCAAAATTGCTTCCATCAGCTGCTATTTTGACTAATGAGGGGCCAAAACTTAATGCGCACAAAGAGGTTGGCACTTCCATGTTAGTATTTACCTCAATTTGTATTTCCAGGAATTTAAAATTTTCAATATGGCAGTTGAGTTTCTGAATCCTGTGTGAACCACATCAGGTCAAAAAGTTCATGAATCCTGAGGGAAGCCTGTTCTGGAGTCAGGAACCTTTTGACAGGTGTGCTTAAAGTTGTTCACAACTTTCACATGCCATAATTAGATACTACCTGATAATTCAAGTAAGTTTTCATGCAGTCATTGATGGTAGAGCTTTGTTTTAAAAGGTAAATGACTAATAAATTGACCAGCATTGTAAAACTTTTCAGATGCATTCGATAACGTAGTGAATAAAATGCTCTACTCCTTTTAACAGTATTGAAATGTACTATTTGGATCATGTGTTTTAATCTTTATATTCATTCACAGTCCAGCCATTTGTTCAGCCTTTAAAATAGTGACTCTGGTCCACTGCTTCAAAAGACTTTAACGTACTGAAGAGGCTTTGTTCACACAACTATAATGGAATCACATGATGAATGGTTGGCTGAGCTTCAAACCCCATTAATGAATTTAGCTCATTGCGGATTGTTGATGCATCTGTCAAAGGGGCAGTGATCTTTGTTTTGTTAATTTTAATCCTAAAAGCATTCAAGTTTTTGAAGAGAGCTTTGAATGCCTATTAAGGGATTTTCACAGTAACTTCAGTGCAGTGTGAATGTAAGCCTACTTGTGACTATTAAACAAACTGTTGGATTTGACAGTTCCAGCAACATTAAAAATCAGAAAAATTCCCTATGTTGTTTTAGGGCTCATAAACCTGTCCATAGTGGATGCTGGGTGAGTGGGCCTGGTGTGGGGGGAGGGAGGGAGGTAATAGAGACAGGACATTGGTGAGGGCATGGGACATTGGAGAAGACATGAGATGGTGGATTGAGGGATGAGGCCTAGGATGCCTAACACTTGTGTACAGAATTGGACTGATGCCCCAGTGAACAGGGGCTTCTAACCTACTTACCTCAACGTCCACTTGCTTCCGTCCATGCCTTCTGCCTGCTTTAGGATGCGGTGGCCTCAATTTAGCTCATCTTCAAGTAGGTTGGGTGAAAATATGATTATAATGTATGGTCAGTCAGCAGTTAAGAATGGAATGTTGAGAAATCATTTGACTTGGGATTCCCACCTCAAATGGGAAAATCTAATTCTCTATTTTGAAACAATTCTTTATGCACAAATATACATAAACCAAAAAATAATCCATCATTATTCAGGGTAATGTATTATCAATGTGAAGAAAAAAATATTGATTATAGCACTTGTAAAACATTTTTGTTAAGCTAGTCATGATTCATTTGTGCTCCACTCTTTTTGCCTACATTATCCCTCTCCATCATCTTCCGTAACTACTATAGCTTAGTGAATAAACTTAAAGGAGATGTCATTTGTCTTGCACAGTACATCTGCTGGGATAGATGACATTGAATCATACAGTTAATGTATTGAGACAACATTACTAATGGTTGTAAGTTTTAGGGTGCTCACCAATAAATCTAAATGTTGCTATTTCCACAAAATATGATCGTTAATCTTGTGTGTGACCGTTTCTGTCAATGAATGTCGATTATACATCACAAAACTAGTTTTTATAGATAACATTCTGCAAATATTTTGCTTGTTTTTCTAAATATGCCTTTCTTGGAGTACCTACTCGAGGCATTTTTGAAAATACTGTCGTGATTCTTCTTGCAGATGGCACTGTGGTGCTAATGACACTCCTGGGAATCTGCTACTTTCTTTTTACAAGGGCTCCAATCAGTGCTTGTCTGTTTTCTTAAAACAATTTGTGATAGTGGTCCTTGAGGTTGGTTTTAAGCCGAGATTGGAATTTGGGAACCTAATCACCCCCAGTACCAACACCAAGCATGTCCATGATACAATTGCTCAACAAGTCAGTCGGAAACCAAGTGAATCTAATAATCTCTCATTTGGGACCAGAGTTTTTTGATACTCCACTCCCAATCAGTAGGTTGGTGAAAATACTACTTATGATTACCTTATTAAACTTGTAACAAATAGGTGAGGAGGGATGAATTAACTTCTCTTTTATTTACTCCCAATTTTAAAAAAAAGATATATTTGCCAATTCCAAGCATGTTTAACTGTTTACATGCTGTGACCATAACAGACACAATCAGACAGGTTTTCTTGAGTTTTTAAAAAAGATAGTTTTCATACTACCTAACCCAAAGTAAAATAATGTAGAAAAGTCTCTGACTTGGTAGGGAAAACAGATAAAGTAATTTAGAATCTAGGCTGAACTTGGTAGTCCTGCCATTTCCAGCATTGATTCAGTTTAAAGGTCTAGACCGGTGATTTATCTGTTCTCCTGGAGCAATGCTGGGTTGAGTGCTTTATAAAATTTCTGTTTGAGAAGCTTGATAGTCAAAATCAACAAACAGCTGCAAGTGGGATGGAAAAAAATCCTGGAATTCTCTCCCTTTTTTTCTGTTCTGTCTCTGTTTCTCTCATTGAATTTCTCCTTTTCTTTCTGACATTCTGTCTTTTACATATCTCTCTCTTTCTTTTCCTTGGAATTCCAATTCTAGTCCCTGCTTTCCAGCTGTATCTTTACTGATGATAACCTGCCCCTTTGAGATTTGTTCTTCAAGTTCATTCACAAAATAGTGAGCCAAAAGTTTTAGGACTTATGGTTTTTGAGTTTTTGGACAGATATTTATCTCTAAATGCCTAGCTACTGTCCTTAACTCTTGAATGGATAGGGCTTTAAAACTGTTGCAAGTTATTCCACTTTGTCCTAGGAAGGTACTGTCATCAAATATGTACAGTTTAGCTACCTTAGAACTGCAAACCACAAAAATACCTACGCACAAGTTTTTTGACATGCGTCTTGGCATTAATCTGGATTCCTGTTTCCAATTTTCATTTGTCTTTGGATTTGATTTTACGTAGCACCCAAATTTCTGTTACGATAAGGTAAAATGGGGTCAAATGTTTCCTCTCTTTTCTTTGTCATTTGTTGCCAATTCCATGAGCGTTTAACTGTTTACATGCTGTGACCATAAAAAGACACACTGCAGTAGGTTTTCTTAAGTTTTTTAAGAAGAGGATAGTTCTCCTTGTACTGAACTCTAAAATAATACAAAAATCACACCAACACTCTATCTCTCTCACGCATGCACACGCACTCAAATTTTACACACACCCATAAAATTTCTCTCTCTCTCTCACTCACTCTCTCACAAACATAAAAAATTCTTGCGCACACACACAACACACACAAAACAACATATAACATGCAATTTCATGTGCACATGTTCTCAATGTTCAGACACATAGATTACAGAGCGGGAGTAAAGATTTAGCAATTTAGAATCCAGTAAAATAAAGGGATGTGTGCTTCTTGTAGATTGATGACTTGGCTGGCTTCAGACTGAGCTCTGTCATTTTGGTGCTTTCCATGTTGAGGCAGTTTAAAGACATAGATGGATGACTTATTTGTTCTTCTGAAGAGAGCTTCACTTGGTTCAGTTCTTTTTAACATCTCTGCCTGCTGCACCTGGATAGTTAAAGTCAGTGGAAAGGGTTCCAAACTTGTATGCTGGATGGAGGGAGAGAGAGAGAGAGAGGAGAATGGAGGGAACCCACTCATGATCTTGCTCCTTCTGCCCCTCAGTTGCTTGTCCTGTTCTGCAGAAAAAAAACAGGTGCTAAGACACACAAAGGCACATTGATTTGTCACATAACCTCTCCCAAACTGCCCAGTGACCCAAATATCTTCATGCCTAGTGCATTCCAGTTATAACTTGGTTAGGTCATAGATGGTGATTCTTCTCTCAGCCATTGTCCAAGTGATTATATCACAGGTTATGGTTTGTCTCCACTCAGTTGAGTCATCAGGTGGTTATCTAGATGATTTGCTAATGGAATAGGAGATGTTCCCCATTTGTACTTCTCCACCGTTCGTGTTCTTGGTGCAATTTTGCAGAGAGATTGTCTGCATTTTGATGGTTTTGGAATCCAGAAGATATAGTAATGCAAAAGTACATCCATCTTTGACTGTGATCCCAAGGCACTGGAATGTGGCTTTAGTCTTTTAAAACAAATCGCAGTTTCAAGTGAGTAGATTCAGAATCATTTTTTGATAGAAAAGATGGTATCACAACAAACTATACAGGGGCAATCTAACTAAAAAAAAGTCTTAAGTGCTGAATGAGCATGAAAACAGGAGGGAATCGCGTCCATTTTTTGAGTGAGCTCTCGGATGCCACTGTACGGAACTTACAAAAACCAATGAGGCAAAATAAAATGCTCGCCAGCAGGTGGAGTGGATGTAATCTATTCATGCTGGAAAGCTGGCTTTTGAGCCTTGGGCACCATTATGTAGGTACCCTGATTTCCTAGTACACTGTGAACAGTGTGCACACAGTGCACTGGGAGATCTGTTACCACCCCTCCAGCCAGTTGGCAGTGCTGGGGTGTCTGGTGGGCACTGCTAGGTGGGCAGTGCCTGACCCTGCCCTTAACTAACCGGAGGGCTCCAATGGCCTCTCTGGTCTCTAGGTGAGGTCATCACATCAGATCCCTATTGGTGAGGACCGTACGTGATCCTCATCAGTGAGGACATCCACCGGCAAACAGGCAAGGACAAGTGAGCCCAGATAAGTGCGCCTGGGTCTTACTAATCACATTTAAATCAGGTACTGAATATTTAAGTCAGTCTTGCGCCCTTCGTTGTGCCAGTACAGGACTGGTAACATCGCGAGAGGCATGAGCCTGATTTTTTGCCTCGCCCGCTATTGCCGGCTTGTCACACCAGTCAACCGGTGTGACAAGCCAGTAAGATTGTCCTCCTGTGGCTTTAGGTTCAGCTGACTAAGTTCTAGGCATAGCTTTGTACAACACTAATGTACCTTTGAACCTTAATTTTGCTAATCTGTACTGAATCTGTTATAAACTAAGATGGTACCTGTTCCTACAGGAGAATATTATGCTGGAACAGGACAATCTTGTAGGTGCGTGTTGAAGTTTTCCATATGTCAGATATGCAGTTGATAAAATCCTGAAAGTACCCCTAGGATGTTTTGGTAGTTAAATGTCTCCTTTCTAACAGTTCTCTTGTTTATACTTACTTAGTTATACTTACTTGTATGAATTCAAGAATATTTTCAGCAGTTTGACACTTTCTATTTCTTTTGACTCCATATCGGACTGTCACTCAGGAAGAAAAAAGTTACAAGCTTGAATTAAATCTCAAGTTGACAAACTTAGATGAGGATAAGATAAGAAAGGAGAAGGAAAAGATGATGGGTTTGCCACTTGAGCACATAAACTTGCCTCATGTCAGTCAGATGGTGTGTGGTGCTGATCATTTTCCAGCTCAGATCTTAAGCAACCAACATAAAGTGTCAATATTGTGTCAAAAAGCAAGACAGAATTGGTGCTCTTTATTTCTTTTATAACTTTTTCACCTCGTTCATTTCTTCCCATTAAATTTCAACTTCAATTTATGCCTGTAACTTTGTTGATAAATTTAGATAGAAAGTGAACAGAAAAAAATAGAATAATAAGAATAAAGGGCTAAGTTTTGTTATCAAAATAATGGTGAGATTAATGACATATTTATTTACAAATGGTATGGCAGCTTCAGGACGAGAAAATATGTCTTTAACTCAAATATCCAAATTGTGTTTGCATGGTAGATACTGGGCACAGCAATATTTCAACTCTGAGCATCCTTTTTAACAACATAATAAGTGTTATTACTGCTGATAATCTCCTTCACAAAGAAAATGCATTATTTGAATTAGAGTATCAATCCTACAGGTTTAAATTGTTGGAGATTTAAAACATGTTAAGGTTTAAAGCATTTTAACCTTGCTTTATTCTCTCAAGTTTAACTCAGCCTTTCTTCCCCTGTCTTTATTTTGCTTTCTGCTCCTGATTTGACATTGAATTCACCCACTCTGATTTACATTTCCTTCTCAGTTGATGCACTGTTGATTTCACAATCCTTTAATCTGGTTGATTAAGGAGCTATGCAGTTGCTTGCCCTATTCACCCATGTCTCATTTGCCCTGCTCCAGCAACATTGGCAGCTCATGTTTTCACACAAATATTGTAACAAACTAAACATGAGTTGCAAATAATATATTTTATAAAAGATACAGTAGCTCAAATTCAAGGGTGAGGGCCAAGCCTTTGAGAACAGAGTTAGTATTGAATAGTTTGACAAAATCATGAACTATTGCAGTATAGGTCTCTCCATATTTTAAGAGAGATGCCATACAGCTGTCAGAAGGAGTTGCAGTGTGGTGAGAGACATCCAGCACCTCAGCAACAGCATTAACAATTTATGAGCATACTTGAATGGTGACTGGAAGACATTCCACTTCATATAGTGTAGTAAAACTCTTTGTATTTTGAAATCCAGTTATGTATTCACCCATGCGACTTTATTTTCAATGGAACCTTTTAATACAACTCAATTTGAGAAAACAAAACAAAACAAAATGTTATGTTGGCACACTTAGAATAAAATATTTGATTGCCATTAGGTATATGTAATTCTTAACTTTTAAAGTGGCAATGCCTGATGAAAAGATTGAAACGGTGGTGTTTATAATCATGTGGCTTCAACAAAACTGTCAAAGGAGCTTCAAACTGAGTACAAGTAGTCTTTTGGGATAGTATTAAAAGCTGTATTTGATTAGAATTGCAGTGTTGGATTTTTGATGAAGTCTTATAGGTCAAATAAGAGTGCAGCAGAAAACAAGCTAGACCAATACTTACTGAATTAGAAACTAAACAAGGTAATTAAGAACTTGCTATATTGCAATTTATTACTGAGTGCATTTAGCAGCCAGAAAATTATAATAAGCTTCAAAATATTTAATTCAATGCAATAATCTCTTCCCTGCAGGAAGGACAGTTTGAAGAATTTTTCAAAATGAAGTTTTATAATTAGTACAAGTGGCCTTTAATGTTCTCTCTGGTAATGCATCTTAAAGAATTTAAATGTAGGCAACTAGATTTTTGTATGATATTTTAATTAGTGTCTATTCATTAATAATTGAGGCGCTCAATGTCAAGGCTCTGCAAACATTGGATAATGTGTACCTATTACACTTAATTTGCCTTCTATATGATGAGATTTTTTCTGTTAATTCGGAATTCAAAATTGTAACTGTCAGAATAATCATCCTGTATCAAATATAAGGGAAAAAGCATTTTCGACAGAAATATTCTGGTGACTTGTCAGTTCCACTGACTAACGGAATTATGCATAGATACTTGAAAAGACCATTTGGACCAGCTAAGAGTTCTGCAAAAGACACTGAAAATAATTCTGCAGAAACATGACAGTTCTGCTTCTTTTCAACTTCTGCACCTCTAGTACTGCTTCACAGAATTTGGGAGCCCATTCTCTGGCCTGATGCTCTACTGCATTCTTATTACTTTCCTGAAACCATTGAATACAGTTCTACCAGTTGCTACACGCTGTATAGAACTCTCTTTTATCAGGGGTAGGCTAACTGAAACTCGGGCTAGTCACAACACACTTGGGTCTCCAACTGAACATGCAGCTAGGCAGGAACATATTTAGTGCTGGGCATAACAACACAATCATTGAGATGAGTGGACAGTATGACATTTGCTTGTTGCCTGAATCCCCTCAAATGGGCATCAGTTAATTCCATGCTGTAATCTCTGTGTCTGGAAACTGACAATATTGAATTTTTAGCTGGTGGTTTCTTTTGTAAAAGAACATGCCACTCGTACTATGCGTCCATTATTTTTGTGCTCCGTTCAAAAACTTATCAAAAGGATGCTGAACATTATATCTGAATTTTGAAAATGAAAATTGTTCACTTTTGCCTGTGCGAGGAAGACATAAGCCATTAAGCTTTCTTGGGCCTTCTGGATCAAGCATTGGAAATGGTTCAGATTTAAGCAAATATTGAATTTCCATATTAGATATTTGTGCATTAATTTTGCCACTTTTATTCATGTTTCACAATACTACCATTTTTTCCACAAAAAAAATCAGAGATTAGTAAAACTAATTCCACTTGAGACTTTATCGTTCATAAGGTTCCTAATGGTCAGAAATGCTCACCATTGGAATTCCTCTCTATACCTAAACCACTTTGCCCCTCGACTTCTACCTGTCCAAAGATGTGCAGGTTAGGTGGATTAGCCCTGTTAAATGTATTGGGATATGGGGATAGGCTGGGTGTGGGCCTTGGTCAGAGGCTCTGTTGAATGGTCAGTGCAGACTCGATGAGCCAAATGGACTCCTTCTGTACTTTATTTCCCTCCTATAAAGGCACTTCTTAAAGTCTCCCTCTTTGACCAAGCTTTGGTCACCTGCCCTCAAATCTTACGTGGCTCAGCATCAAGTTTTATTTGATAACCTTCCTATGAAGTGTTTTGGAGCATTTTACTACATTGAATACACAAGTTGCTGTTATTTCTGATGTATCTAGAATACAATGTAACATGTCTGTAATGGCCTTGTTTTTATATGGGTAATTTGTTCATTTTAGTTCCTGCATTGACTTGAGTACAGGTTTTTGTTGTGTAAATTGGTGCCATTTCACTAATGAAAGTGAGGAAGGAAAGACTTCCATCTTTAACAACAATCTGGTTTTGTCCTCTATATATGGCAACAAGAATTTGAGTAGTTAGAGCTGTGAAAGCAGTCTAACTCCAACCTTCAGTTCCTTGGATATGCTGGTGACGTTATCCAGAAAATAACTGAGACAGGAATTGGACCTCAAATCGGCACAGACAAACAGAGATATAGCCTTGTACATAAAACTTACTGCTACTGCTTAAAAAGGCTATTTGTAGCTCCAGGTAACTTGATCAAGGAAAATGAGACACTTCTTGGGTGTTTTAATTATGGAGATACCAACAAAAGGAATTGGTGGTTTGGATTGGGAATCCGAGACCTGCCAAAAATACATACGTGAAGAATGGTTACTATGGCAGTGAGCGCCACTTCTTTATTCCAAAGGCTTCCTTGCAGTACTGGTAGAAGTGCTCACAGATAATCTATCTTCTTCACCTGATTTGAACAGCTCAAATAGTCTGACAATCAGACGATTGTAATAAAGGACAAGATTCTTCCCAGTCTTTAAATAAATGTCTTCTCATGCTTCTCACTGGAGAAAGTGATCCAGAATTATCTATTGAGGAACCTCAATAGTTATTTCCCAGCTGGTAAAACTGAGCCCAAGAAATATTGAAAATCCTGAGAACCATGCATTCAACCCCAATGAAGTCAAAGGTGTAGCATGGCCAATGGCAGCTATAGTCAACTCGTCAGCATAATGGTTTTTTAGGACAAATGGACCAACAAAAAATAGCACCAGACATCTTCAAAAGCTGCAGGGGAACTGTTAAGGTAGTGCACGTGGAAGTTCACAATCACAGAATGTTACAGCACAGTAGAGCATTTGGCTCATTGTGTGTACACTGGCTCACTGAGTGAGCAATTTATTTGGTGCCATTCTCCTACATACCCCCCATAACCCTGCATGTTGTTTCTTTTCAAATAACGGTCTGATTCCCTTCTGAATGCCTTGTTTGAACTTTCCTCCACCACATACTCAGGCAGTGAATTCCAGAGACTAACCACTTGCAGTGTGCTTTTTTTCTGATGTCACTTTTGCTTCTTTTGGACATTATCTTCTTGATCCTTTCACGAATGGGAATTCTTTCTCCCTATCTACTCTGTCCAGAAACCTCATGATTTTGTATACCTCTATCAAATCCCTGGTTCAGCCTTGTTTTCTGCAAGGAAAATAGTCCCAACTTCTCCAATCTATCTTCATATCTGAAGTTTCTCATCCCTGGATAATTCTTGTGATTCTTTTCTGCACTCTCTCCAGTGCGTCCACATCTTTCCTGAAGAATGGTACCCAAAAATGGAAGCAATACCTGAGCCGAGGCCAAACTAGTATCTTATGCAAATTCAACACAATCTCCTTGCTCTTGAATTCTATGCCACTATTAATAAAACCTAAGATACTATATGCTTTTTTTAACTCCGTTCTCAACCTGTTCTGCCACCTTCAATGATTTGTGCATGTATACAGGCAGGTCGCTCTGCTTCTGCACCTCCTTTAGAATTGTACACTTTACTACATTGTCTCGCCATGCTCTTCCTACCAAAATAAATCATGTCAAATTTCCCCCATTGAACTTCATCTGCCACCAGCCTGCCCATTCCACCAACTTGTCTGTTTCCTTTTGAAGTTCTACGCTATCCTCACAGTTCCTAATACTTCCAAGTTTTGCATCACCTGCAAATTTTGAAATCATGCTGTAATTATTATGTGTAAGGATAAGCAAGGGTCCCAATACTGACTCCAGGGAACTCTACCACAAAGCTCCTCTAAGCCAAAAAACATCCATTAACCATTAGCCATGGTCCCAATACAGGTGGCATTATTAAAAATGTATTTACGGGATGTGGACGTCACTGGCTGGGCCAGCATTTATTGCCCTTTCCTAACTGCCCTCCATTTCAGAGAGTCAATGGCAATGTTGTGGATCTCGAGTCACATGTGGCCCAGACCAGGTAAAAATGGCAGATTTTCTTCCCTAAAAGACATCAGAAAACAAGGTGGATTTTTATGACAATCTCATTGTATGATCATTTTATGGTCAAAGTTAGACTTTTAATTCCAGATTTTTTTTTATTGAATTCAAATTTCCCCATGCCATGGTGGGATTTGAACTCAAGTCCCCAAATCATGCCCAGAGTCTCTGGATTACTAATCCAGTGACAATACCACTATACTGCTTCGTATCCCCTCCCCTCTCCCTTGGACATTGTAAATGCACACCAGTATAGCTCTTAATAAAATTGTAAACCCCAACTAGAGCAAATAGAGTTTAATGGCAAATGGAAAACCTACAACTGTCACAAATCGTCCAACTGAAGAACTAGTTGCATCCTACTCAGAGAGCAGGCAAGTGGGGGAGCTTTAAGATTTAATTTCTGTGTAAAGTCTAGTTTTGTCTTCTTTAACTTAGCAGTCAACTAAAAATTAGTCTTTATGTTAAGAAAAGTTTATTCCTATGTTAAAAAGAGGTATTCAAGCTCTCTCAGAGCATCTGCAGCTAGTGAACTAGCTTCAGCTGATTTTCAGAAGCTTGAATCAGTTGTGTTTTAGGAAATATGGAAACAGGCCTTCTTCTGTGCTGCTTAGTCTGCTCTAGGTGGCTTCCTTGAGTGCTCTAGCGTGTTAAGCTGGGAGTTTGGTCAGCGATGAGTTTGGTGAGGGAAGTGCCCCTTTTTTTTCTATGTTTTTCAGCCTCCAGTAGTTGGCTCTGGCTTTGGTAAAGGGGAAGAAGGGTGATTAATTGGTAATTTATCCTACTTCTTCTAATTGTAATAAATATACCAGCAACTTAGAAATGCGGGGTTTTTTTAAGGTCATCCCAGCACAAAGCTACTAAGCCAGTTAATCCTTGCATCCCCCGGCACTACGCAGACACTCCCTGGCGCTGCTCAGGCAGTATCCGGACATGACTCCATCCCCCGGAGTGCTGCACTCACCTGAATTCCCCTGGTGGTCTACTCACTAGGGGCATGCCTTCAGAGACCAGGCATGATTCATGCTGTTCTGCCGTCACGTTGCTGTGAAAGCATTTTCTGACATGGAGGATGATTCCAGCATATGGGCCTGATAATGATATTTTAATTTATTATATTGATGTTCCCTACTTTGAACGTTGGGAAATGTCTCCTGTCACTGGATTTGGGGGGAGGGGGACAATCGCATCACACGTTTACACCCACGTAAAATGCAACTTTGCACTTCTGACGATATTTTCTGCTCTTGTCACCAAATAGGAGACAAAATCCCAGTGTATGTTTGAAAGTGAAGTATCTGAAGCCAGAGTTAAACTTGAGCAAAAGAAATCATGCAAATGTGAGGGACCAGTTTTCTGAGGTGGGAAAACACATAAAGCAGTGAAGGTACATAGGCAATGGACAGTCTTACAATGGAGAGAATTGTTACAGTAATTTTACATTCCCTTAAGGCGCAAAAACTGAAAAAGCAAAGTTAGTCAACTGTGGCTCATAATGGAAGCTAACGATTGTATAAGATTGAAAGAAAAGGCCTTAAAGTTGCCAGAAATACTTGTAAACTGAGGATTGGAGCATTTTACAATAGCACAAAGGAGGACGAAGGCTGATAAAGGGAGAACAGAGTATGAATGTAAGCTATCAAAAAACAAATTAAATGACCTCTAAGATCCTCTATAAGTATGTCAAAAGAAAACACTTAGCTAAGAAAATTATGGCATAATTAACATGGATTTGTGAAGCTAAATAATATTTGATGAACATGTTGGAATTTGTGAAGACGATACCAACAGAATTGATCAAGGGGGGATGGTAGGCATAGTGTACTTTAATTTTCAGAAGCCTTTTAATAAAGGTTGGTTAGCAAAATTAAAACACATGGGACAGAAGGTAATTTATTGACATGGGTCAAAGACTGGTTAACAGACAGAAAAAGGAGATAGAAACAAATGGGTTACACGTTGGCAGACTGTGACTTGTGGGGTATTGCAAGGACTAGTTCTTGGACCCCAGCTGTTCACAATATATATCAATGATTTGGATATGAAGATCAAATGTAATATTTCCAAATTCACAGATGACACAAAACTAGTTGGGAAAGTGTGTTGTGAGGAAAATACAAAATGGCTTCAAGGGGATTTGGACAAACTTAATAATTTGGCAAGAGCATAGCAGATGGAATATAATGTGAAAAAATGTGAGGTTATCTGTTTCATTAAGAGGAACAGATGTGCAGAATATTCCTTAAATGGTGAGAGATTAGAAAATGTAGATGTACAAAATGACCTAAGTGTCCTCATCAATAAGTCAGTGAAAGGTAACTTGCAAGTACAGCAAGCAGTTTAATTCACTTTTATCACAAGAGGATGAGTACAGGAATTGACACGTTTTGGTTCAATTGTACGGAACCTTGGTCAGATTGCACCTAGAGTAGTATATGCTGTTTTGATCCTGTTACATAAGGTAAGGGGACCAAAGGAAAGATATTGTTCCCTTAGAGGGAGTGGAACAAAGGTTCACCTGACTTGTTCCAGGAATAGTTCTGTTATGAAGACATTGTCCTATGGAAAAATTGGGCTTGTTTCCTCTACAGCATCAAAGAATAAGAGGTAATCTTATTGAATCATACAAATGTCTTAAAGCGGTAGGCAGGATAGATGCAGATAAGATGTTTCCCCTAATTAGGGAGTCTAGAACCAGGAGACACAATTTTACTATAATGGGTAGCCACTTAGGAATGAGGTGAGAAGATTATTTTTTTAATCAGAGCGTTGTGAATCTTTGGAAATCTCCACCCGCAGAGCTCGAGAAGCTCCACATTGAGGATGTTTGAAGTTGTGATTGACAAGTTTCTAAATATCAGTGACTTAAATTGATATGGGGATAGTGTGGAAAAAGGGCATTGAAGTGGATATGATTGTATTAAATAATGGATGCTCAATGGGCTGAATGGCCTACTCCTCTTATGCTCCAGTGTTTCAAGCAGCTGATTGACTATTGAATTCAGTTGGTTAGGCTTGGGATTCAGTTTTCCAGAACTATCAGATTGCCTCTTGGGACAAAAATATATTCAATTATTAATCTGAATTCCTAATTGCTAATGTTAAAAAATGAGTTATTAGGAATCTAGGTTCACATAAAATAATGGCTAGTCAGTTTGCGCCACTTTAATTTGATAAAATTACAAATACAGATATAATTACTTTTTGCAATAGCCAATTTCTACAAACAGGCTGTTGTCTCTCATTCAAGATGTGGAGGTGCTGGTGTTAAACTGGGGTAAACAGAGTAAGAAGTCTTACAACACCAGGCTAAAGTCCCAACAGGTTTATGTGGTAGTATGAGCCACTAGCTTTCAGAGCGCTGCTCCTTCATTAGTTAAGAGGGAGTTCTGTTCACAGAGCATATAAAGACACAAAGTAAGTTTACAAAATAATGATTGGAATGTGAGTCTTTACAGGTAATCAAGTCTTAAAGATACAGACAGTGTGAGTGGAGAGAGGGTTAAGCACTGGTTAAAGAGATATGTATTGTCTCCAGCCAGGACAATTAGTGAGCTTTTGCAAGCCCAGGCAAGTTGTGGGGGTTACAGATTGTGTGACATGAACTCAAGACCCTGGTTGAGGCTGTCCTCATGTGATGGTATATTCATCCGTTGTTCATTCATCCAGTGTCATAATGTCTGCACGGTACATTGTGGAGACCGTGCAGACGTTAGGACAATGGATGAATGAACACCGCTCGACAATCACAAGGCTAGGTTGTTCTCTTCCCGTTGGGGAACCCTTCAGCAATCATGGGCATTTGGCCTCTGATCTTCAGGTAAGCGTTCTCCAAGTGGCTTTCACGACACACAACAACGCAGAGTCACTGAGCAGAGACTGATAGCCAAGTTCCACACACATGAGGACAGTCTCAACTGAGATCTTGAGTTCATGTCACACAATCTGTAACCACCATATCTCTTCAACCTGTGCTTCATCCTCCCTCCAATCACATTGTCTGTACCTTTAAGACTTGATTAGCTGTAAAGACTCGCATTCCAACCAGTATTTTGTAAATTGAGTTTGTGTCTTTATATGCCCTGTTTGTGAACAGAACTTCTACTTACCTGATGAAGGAGCAGCGCTCCGAAAGCTAGTGGCATGTGCTACTAAATAAACCAAAATGTTGGACTTTAACCTGGTGTTATGAGACTTCTTACTCTGTCATTCATGGCAAACAAAAGGTAATGTTACATGTTAATGTTGACTGAGTGAAGAGACATTTGATTGTACATATTTTTTAGTATCTTTGCTGGTTGATTTGACAAAGCATATGTTCTGTTACCATGGATATAATAACAACTGGTAATTGTCAAAATCCCCAATCAGCTAATTTAATTATGGAAATTTTACTTATGATGGGTTTACCTCACACAGCTTCAAAGGTGTTGACATTTATATTGCAGAGTTTACTTCAGAAGGAAGCCTACAGTCTGCATCAGAGAAATTGAGTATATTTGAATATGATTACATTGTGCTGCATTATAACTGAACAACCATTTTCAGGGAAAATATTTTCATTGTTTTTGATACACATATCGAGAAGGAAAGCAAAGTTTTAATCAGACTGCTGCTGTTTTACTGATTAATTGCCTGCTTTATTAATTATTGTTGGCTAATTGAGTTTTGATGTGATAGACTGCATACTCTACCTGTCTATTAAAGAAAACAGAATTAAAGCTTACAGTAGTAAGGACTCTTTGTTTCTTCCCTGGGCTTTGCTATGATTACCAGAGATTTGACAAGTAAAGGTACATTCCAACTCAGGGGACCAGAGGTCAATTATATAAGAGAACATAGAGGCTGGATCCAAGTAGACTATCTTGTGCAAGATCCAAGAAAAAGACTTGCAATTTATGAATTCTGATATTTCACAAAATATTTTTTAATATATAATAATATTTACATATCTGTACTAAGGATTGATATCAGTTTGTAATTTGGATTCCCCCCCCGCCCTAAAATTCACAGTGGTTTAAATCTGAGCATTTGGTTATTTTTTAAGAAAGCAAACAAACTCTAGATGTATAATTTCCCCAGGTAGTGAAATGGATATGGATGCTTCAAATAACTAATCTTACCTCCCAAAGGAAATGTACAGCGCTGCTTCGTAGCTGTTGATATGCTGTAGAAATCAGTTACATTGATGGGCACAAATGTATGGTCTTAGAACAGGTAATTGTTATCTTC
Organism: Carcharhinus amblyrhynchos; assembly: GCF_965287045.1. Classification (NCBI taxonomy): domain Eukaryota; kingdom Metazoa; phylum Chordata; class Chondrichthyes; order Carcharhiniformes; family Carcharhinidae; genus Carcharhinus; species Carcharhinus amblyrhynchos. The sequence continues at coordinate 37,300,288 of NC_137340.1, forward strand.
TGCAAGCAGGAGTGTCCCATGGAAATTGGAAGTACAAAACTGTTTTCCCTGATTATTTTAAAAATAGCATCATGCGGTTATGCAAATGGTAATCATAAACAAAATGTTTGATATCTCCCTTTTCATCAGAAATTTGCCTTGAACTATAGAATCTTCTCTCCCTCCCTCATCTCTCTGCTCCAACCACTGATCAATAAAAACTAACTCCAATAACTCATTTTGTAATACTGGTAAATGTAATGTTGATTCCATTTACATTCGTAATGCAATCCTCACTGCCGAGACAACTAACAGTGCTTTACTGTAAGGATCAAAAGCAAGTGATGGAAACAGGAGGATGTTGGGCAGTGAAAGCATAATTGGAGAGAGGGGATTTAAAAATTTTTTTTGGATGGAGAAGGAGGTAGAAAGATATTTCGGTTGAGCAGAACTCCAAAGAGTAAAACACAGTTTACAACTCAGAAGGAGGCTGTTGGGCCTATTGCAACCTGCCTGTACTTCTTCAAAAAAGCTATCCATTTAGTCCCATTTTAATTTTTCAAAGATCTATTTATCTCTCATGTATCTAAATGTACTTCAGACATTTGACTCAAGTTCTACGTCAGGATGAAATATTGGAGAGGAACTTTGAAGTAATTTTTATGGGTTTGTGGAGCTATGTAGAACCTGGAATTCTCAAAAGAGGGTGGCCTTGACATGGAGCAAGGTGATGGAGAAAGAGATCGACCTTGTACATAATATTGTATTCATGTCACTGTGAATTGTTTGATTGTGTGCATTGCAATGTAATAAAGACATGGAAAAATGTATTAACTATATTGCCATCAAATCATAGAAATAATCTTGATGATTATGTGGGGGAATGATAAGCAAGTTTGCAGATGACACCAAGATTGGTAGAGTGGTTAATAGTGAAGAAGAAGGTTGTAGGTTACAGGAAGATATAGATTGGTTGGTCAAATAGTCAGAACAGTGGCAGATGGTATATAACCCTGATAAGTGTGAGGTGATGCACTTTGGAAGAAGTAAGAAGAAAAGGGAGTATTTAATGAATTACAGGACATTGGGAAGCTCAGAGGAACAGATGGATCTTGGAGTACTTATTTACACATCCCTGAAGGTAGCAGAGTAGGTGAATATGGTAGTTAAGAAGGCATATGGGACGCTTGTTTTTATTAGTCGTGGCATAGCGTAACTAAGAAGGTTATGTAGGAATTGTACAGAATGTTGGTTAGACCACAGCTGGAGTGTTGAGTGCAGTTCTGGTCACCTCACTATCATAAGAACATAAGAAATAGGAGCAGGAGTAGGCCATCCAGCCCTTCGAGCCTGCCCCGCCATTCAATAAGATCATGGCTGATCTGTCGCTGCTCAGTTCCACTTTCCCGCCCTCTCCCCATAACCCTTAATCCCCTCTCCTATCAAAAACCCATCAACCCGCGTTGATGGATGTGATTCCACAAGAGTGGGTGCAGAGGAGATTTACCAGGATATTGCCTAGGATGAAGCATTTGAGTTATGACTGGATTTGCTTGGATTGTTTTCTTTAGCACAGAAAAGGCTGAGGGGGGCATAATTGAGGTGCATAAGATTGGTGGGTATAGACAGGGTGAGGGGGTCAATCATGATGGAACATAATTTTAGGATGAGGAGCAAGAGATTCCGAGAGGATTTGAGGAAAAAAAGTCATTCAAACGGTGGTAAGAATCTGGAATGCACTACCTGGGAAGATAATGGAGGTTGGAAACTTTGTAACCGATAAAAAATGTTTAGACGAGCTCTTAAAACATCATAACATTCAAACAACTGGGACAAATGTAGGAAAATGGGATTAGTGTGACTTTAGTGGTAATTATTGTCCATGCAAATTTGATGGGCCAAAGGGCCTTTTCTGTGCTGTGTGACTGTAAATACAACCAGAATAATTCTTCGTCTAATATTTTTGATTACATGTCGGAGAATCATGCTGCGAACATAAATTTTGTTCTGATTTATTGCACTCCTCTGTTTCCAGATATTTTTTAAGGTATTAAACTTTAATAGTGAGGAAAATTTTAGAAGAGTCAGTTTTGATGCAACCCAGGCCTGACAGATCCTAGAGTGTTCTTTCAGCTGTTAGTAAAATGCCCTTTAATCAGCCTGCACCAAATTTTTAAGTGTCCCACATGCATGAAAATTATTCTGAAGTAGGTCAATTCCTCTACGCTAGGAACAATACCAGTAACTCAAGATTGGGGAATGGAGGAAGAATATGTACTCTTCAAAAATGATTGGTTTTCTAACATGCCCGTTGGATTAAATTCATACATAAACAACTGAAGCACATCAGTGCTTCTATAATTCAGACATCTGCCTGTTTCAGGGACAGTATCCAACTGACGAGGATGCCATTATTGGAATGACTAGCTTCTTGTAATCACCATAATTTTGCAAGTGTCACTGGGGTTCTGAATTCCCCCTCACGTTGTAATCCAGCAATGTTCAGGATGCCGCAAGTTAACATTGTAGAACTGCTTGAAGTAGTAGTTCTGCAATTTCAACTGTTTAGGATATCTGAAATATAAATTGTTTTGTTTTTTTTTCACTTTAATTAGATCTATATAAAGAAATGATGAGAATCTCTGAGAATTTCACTGGGTCTGTGGCGGTAATTTGGAATACTATATTAATTTATGCTTTATTTCCAGCCTGTTAATTAATCTTGCCAGATGGCCCACCATCTTTGATTTTTATGATTTTCCAAATGAGCTTGTTGATAATAGAATATATGATGATACCATGAGATCTTTGTTTTAAGCTCTTTAGTCTTGTACCCGTATTGGGGGAAAAATTGTTCAAGAATATTCCATTATAAACACAATTGTGCGCAGCTTATTTGAATCTTGCTGTCATGTAACAAAAGACAGCAAAGACAACAAAGAAAAATTGCATTAAATCAGTTAAATTTGTAGATCATTGAAGACAATTTCATTTGGGATAGTTTATTTACAAGCATCTGAAATATGGATATTTTTTCAGTGTTTTGTACTCCATGCATTCAGTCATCAATGAGAAATTGTAACTATTTCAAATTACACTAAAGATGTCTTAACAATTTTCTGTAGGTACAAACATTTGACATAAGCAGCTTTTTGCTAATTAGGTAAGTTTCTATTATAATATAACTGGTGCCTTCAAAAAAGTATTTTTGGACAAGAGCCTTTGCAAGACTTAGTGCCAGATGGAAATAGCACCCTTTTGGGAATGTTATGGCCCTTTTTGAGCATGTACTCAACTCCCTTGAAATTGGAATGAATATATCACCTGAGCAAATCAAGTGGAGAATGTTGTCAGGAAGGCTTATGGAATGCTAGCCTTTATAGGAAGGGGTATAGAGTTTAAAAGCTGCCGTCTAATGCTTAAGTTGTATAGAACGTTGGTTAGACCGCATTTGGAGTACTGCGTCCAGTTCTGGTCACCTTACTACCGGAAGGACGTGGAGGCTCTGGAAAGGGTGCAGAGGAGGTTTACCAGGATGTTGCCTGGCATGGAGGGGCTGGGTTACGAGGAAAGGTTGGAGAAACTGGGACTGTTCTCCTTGGAAAGACGGAGATTGAGGGGGGACATGATAGAGGTATATAAGATACTGAAGGGAATAGACAGAGTCAATAGTGAGAGACTGCTCCCTAGATTGGTTACAAATACAAGAGGACATGATTTAAGGGTGAGGGGGGAGAGGTATAATTTGGATATGAGAGGAAGGTTCTTTGCGCAGAGAGTTGTGGGGGTATGGAACGCGCTACCGAGTAGGGTGGTGGAGGCGGGAACGTTGGACTCGTTTAAGGTTCAGTTAGATAGGCACATGAGTGAAACGAGGATGGAGGGTTATGGTAGGGGTTATTAAATAAGGGTTAGAACCTCGGGAGACACCGGAAAGGCAGGCTTGTGATTAACGTTTTTGTCTTTTATTCCGCAGGTGGAGGTCCACCTCGTTGTCAAACGAGGGGCATGTACACGGTGGGTCGTGCGTGGGCTACTCTTGGAGGTTCCGGGAGTGGCCTAGTACTTCGTATCGGTGTGTGTGCTTGATCCTGGACCGGTAGACGGGCGCCGCAACAGCTCGGTGACTAGCACTGCTAGCTGTGCAGATACATGGATTTGGGCCTGTGTCTGTGGGAGTTTGTGCATTCTCCCTGTGGATGTGTGGGTTTCCTCCGGGCGCTCCGGTTTCCTCCCACACCCCAAAGATGTGCTCTTAGGCTGATTGGTTTTACCAAATTGACACTATTCTCCCCTGAATCTGGCTAAGTCAGGGGTTCTATTCGTAGACACACAGGGTAGAATAGGTGTAGGGTGATGCGGCGGCGCGGGCTTGTTGGGCCGAAGGGCCTGTTTCCCGTGCTGGGTTGTTCTTTGTTCTTTTAAATTATTAGATGTTGTGTCCCATCAGGTTAGCCAATTTTGTTGTTTTTCGGTGTTTCATAGCTTTTATGACACAGAAGCTATAGAATAGAGTTCATTTGTGACAAAACATTTATGTTGTTATGTTTATTGTCATTTTAATCGTTCCATTAATAATGGCTGTTTCTTCAGCCCCAAGCTGTTGCATACCTTCCCTAAACCTGTCTGTCTCACTATCCTCCTTAACAAACTTCTTAAAACCTACAGATTTCACCAAGCATTTGGCCATCTGACCTAATATCACCTGACGTGACTCGGTCTCGTACATTGTTTTATAATGCTCCTTTGAAGCACCTTGAGATGCTTCATTATATTAAGGCATGATATAAATGTAAGTTGTGTTCTGTGGCCATGTAAAATGTATGATATAACGAGCATTGAAATTGCGTTGATACAATGCAAATTATATTGAATCAGTTTGGAGAGCATTACCAGTTTGTGCATTAACTTACATTTGCATTATACCAAAAGAAAACTGGAATAAGGTTTGCATTTGCAATTAAATTCAATTTTCAAGTGGGAAAAATTGAAGAAACTTTCTTCATGAATACATTAATTACAGCAGGAACCAGGGACCTGCAGCATAGAAGATTGTTGTAAAAACTGAGACCTGCACTCTGGACAGTGCTGCAGGTTTTGAATCTGAATATGATATGAATATGAATAATAATTTGCATTGAAGACGGGGTGCTGGCAAAGGAATCTGTACCGCTGGTTAAATAATTTATTTTCTAGTTTAGAGCCATTTCAAAAGCAACTCAATATAAGTAATCAATAATTCAGTCAAAAATTGTCATTGGCAAGCTGTTGTGACACAAGCTTTTGCCTAATATACTATTTACATATTATCTACAATGCAACTTTTCCCTGGTTGCATAGACACTGTCTTTCTTGTTGTAGTAGGTGATCAAAGTGTTTTAATCTGCATTGTTAGTGTACTCACTTCCCCTGGTACAATTTAAATTATTTCCAGCAGCAGACGGGGCGGCATGGTAGCACAGTGGTTAGCATTGCTGCTTCACAGCTCCAGGGAGCTGGGTTCGATTCCCAGCTTGGGTCTCTGTCTGTGTGGAGTTTGCACATTCTCCTCGTGTCTGCATGGGTTTCCTCTGGGTGCTCCGGTTTCCTCCCACAGTCCAAAGATGTGCGGATTAGGTTGATTGGCCATGCTAAAATGCCCCTTACTGCCTTGAGAAGCGTCGGTTAGAGGGATTAGTGGGTAAATATATAGGGATATGGGGGTAGGGTCTGGGTAGGATTGTGGTCGGTGCAGACTCAATGGGCCAGATGGCCTCTTTCTGCACTGTAGGGGTTCTACGATTCTATGATTCAAACAATAGTGAATTTAAAATGAAACAAAGTTATTTGCTCCAGAGGCTTAAAATGCAACATCTTGCACACACTGCCAAACACACAAGGATTAGCTATCAATGAAGAAAATAAACAATACAACTACAATTTGGAATTATTTCAGTCACATTCATAAGAGGCCTGTAGTTTCATGGCTGAGTAGATGCTTTTGATGGAGTAGTGGTCTTGTAAGAGCACTGAGTGTGCTGCAAAACTTCTTGGAGTTCAATTGCCAGGGTCTCAGGTGAACTTGAGATTTGAACAGGTGAGCAGAAGAGTCCTTTTCCCACTTCCAAGGTATAGCTGTATGTTACCTTGGCTGCATAGTTGTCTTGTAGCTGGTTTGATGACTTGAGATGTATTTTTGTGTTGTTATGTTTTAAAAGCAGGTAATAAACATAGCTGCCTCATGTATGTGAGCTGTTACAAGTTCAGACTCCTTTCCCAAGTAAGCTGATCTGTGAGAAGAGTAAACATGTTGTATTCTGCTTTAGACACGCTGATAGTTTCAGGCAGTCAAGGTCTTTGTGTTTGGAATGAGGATCTATCACAATACAATGAAAGTTTGTTGAGATCCATTTCATATTCAATAAATAGCCATTAAGTTTCAGCATCTCTATTGTAATGGTCTTTCCTGTTGATGGTCCATCATTAGCAAAAGGGATGTGTGAATTTTACAAGCGGTTCTATTTGTCCACATCTTAATTAGTATTTGCATGGATTTCAGAGCTCAGGAGTTGAATACTTCTCAGGCATATGATGTGCCACAGTCAACATTTTTTAGAGGCAACCTTATCATTGTTGCCCATCAGCCGATGTGTGTGGGGTGAGCCAGTACAATCGTGCGAGAGTTGAAAAATGAGGTTTACGCTAAATTTCTTGCCTCTCCTAATCTTACCAATACCGGATATCTAATGAGATCAGTCTCATGCCTAAAAAGGGCACAAGGCTAATCTCAATATTGAAGTTGTACTTAAGTACTATATAAATATTATTAGTGAGCCCAGGGAGCTATCGGCTCACTTGCTTCTGTGGCCTTGCCAGTAGAACTGGACGCTCTTGAGGGAGCTTAGGGACAGGGAAGAGGATTCTCTTCCACCACTGCCAGATTGGCACCCTGATAATCCCCATTTTGATTGTTCCAGGCAGGGGAGGTGACGATCTTTCCAAGCGGGGTTGGAGTGGCAGTCAGCCACGGAGCCTCACAGTAGTGGGGGCAGGGGGTGTGATATTGGACCAGGAAGGCCAGTCAGTGAAAGCTGAGAAAGGCAGTGACAGGTTTCTATGCTCTCAGAGCACAGAATTCTGAATGCATGCAAATACACCTCTGTTGTTATCAGCTGGCTTTTTGATCAATTTAGGCCAAACCCGCACCGCCCCCCCCCCCAAACCAACTCCCGCCAGGGATTTCAAGTTTTGCCTCATGTTTATTTAATAAATCAGGTACAGTTTGATTTTTAAGTGCCTCAAAAAATGGCGCAATTTTTTCCATTCTCATGCTTGTTTGCCACTTAGAATTTTTTTGGTAAGATCGCCCCCCCTTAGAGACCACTTTTAAAAATATGCCTTTAAAGTTTGTCTTTTTTAAGATTCATTCACGGGATATGGACATCGTTAACTAAGCCAGCAGTTATTGATTTTCCCTAATCATCTTTGAGAAGGTAGTGGTGGATTGCCTTCTTGAACCACTGCAGTCCGTTTGCTGTAGGTACACCTACAATGCCTGTAACTTCATCCCTCTATTGGGCATGACAACACCAAGGTGGACTGGGTGGGATTTTTATTTGCAGTTATATAGGGGATCTATATCAGTTGCAAAGTTGTTGAGCAGCAATTTGGACCATTGTTTAAATTAGTGGAGTACTGAGCCAGTTATTTTGTCATGTACGTGAACTATAAATATGGCAAACATCCAACAGGAACTTTGATCCACTGTTTATTAAAATTCAAGTGAGGTGATCCCATGAGATTGCTGCCCTTGTCTTTCTAATTAGTAGAAGTCGGGAATTTCCAAGGTGTTCTCAATGGACTTCGTGAGTTGCTGCAATGTATCTTGTGTATGATACACATTGCTGAACTTGTCACCTGCATCTCCTTCAACTTGATCTACTGTATTTGCTGCTTTCAATGTGGTCTCCTTTACATTGCGGAACTAAACGCAAGCTTGGTGACCACTTCATGGAACATCTTTGCTCCATCCACAAGTCTGACCCCAACCTTTTAGTCACTTGCCATTTCAATTCAGCATCTTGCTGTCATGCCCATACGTCTATTCTAGACCTGCTGCAATCATCTAGCAATGCCCAATGCAAGCTGGAAGAACAACATAATTTCACAGTGCAGAAGAGATTCAGCCAATCTGCACCAACATGTGAGAAACACCTGACCTACCTACTTAATCCCATTCACCAGAACTTGGCCTAAAGCCTTGACTGTTATGATATGCCAACCACTCATCTAGATACTTTTTAAAGATGTGAGTCAACCTGCCTCCCCCATCCTCCCAGGGGCACATTCTAGACCATCATCACCCCCCTGTGTTAAAATGTGTTTTTTCACATCTCCCCTAAACCTCCTGCACCTCCCCTTAAGCTTGTGTTCCCTCCTCGTTGACCCTTCAACTAAAGGGAACAGCTGCTCCCTATCCACTTTGTTCATGCCCCTCATAATTTTGTACACCTAAATCAGGTTGCCCCTAGTCTTCTCTGCTCCAACAAAAATAACCCAGGTCTATCCAGCCTCTGTTCATAACTTAAATGTTCCATCCCAGGCGACATCCTGGTGAGTCTTCTCCACACGCTTTTCAGTGCAATCACATCCTTCCTACAATGTGGTGACCAGAACTGCACAAAGTAGTCCAGTTGTGGCCTCATCAAAGTTCTGTACAACTCCAACATGACGTCCCTGCTTTTGTAATCTCTGCCTCAATTCATAAAGGCAAGTGCCGGTGCCATGTGCTCGCGAGTTGAGGAACAGGGAGAGAGTGCTGATAAACACGTGCTGCAGGGATGGTGTAGGAGGGAGGGTTTCAGTTACATAGATAATTGGAGCACGTTCTGGGGAAGGTGAGACCCGTACAAGTAGGATGGTTTGCACCTGAACCAGAGGGGCACCAATATCCTAAGAGGGAAATTTGCTACGGCTCTTCAGGGGGGCGGGGGGTTTAAACTAATTTGTCAGGGGGATGGGAAAATGAGCTGTAATGCAGAAGCCAGTGTTGAGTGTAGTGAGGTGTTGAGGAGGGTATCAAGGTCGCAGGAGTGTATCAGCAGACAGGAAGGTGGGTTGAAGTATGTCTACTTCAATATAAGGAGCATCCAGAATAAGGTAAGTGAACTTGGAACGTGGATTGGTACTTGGGACTACAATGTTGTAGCCGTTATGGAGACATGGTTAGAACGGGGACAGGAATGGTTGTTGAAAGTTCCGGGATATAGATATTTCAGTAAGAGTAGGGAAGGTGGTAAAAGAGGTGGAGGAGTAGCATTGGTAATCAAGAATAGTTTAACGGCTGCTGAAAGGCAGCTCAAGGGGGATCTGCCTACTGAGGTAATATGGGCTGAAGTTAGAAATAGGAAAGGAGCAGTCACGTTGTTAGGAGTTTACTGTAGGCTCCCAAATAGTAATGGAGATGTGGAGGAGGAAAGTGCAAAGCAGATTATAGATAGGTGTGGAGGTCACAGGGTAGTTATCATGGGTGACTTTAACTTTTCAAATATTGATTGGAACCTTTATAGGTCGAATAGTTTGGATGGGGCAGTTTTTGTACGGTGTGTGCAGGAGGGTTCCTGACAAAATATGTGGATAGTCCGACAAGAGATGGGGCCACATTGGACTTGGTACTGGGTAATGAACCAGGCCAAGTGTTAAATTTGTTTGTGGGAGAGCACTTTGGAGATAGTGACCACAGTTTTGTGTCTTTCATTATTGTAATGGAAAAGGATAGGGCCATACGGAAGACCAAGGTTTATAACTGGGGGGGAGGTAATTATGATGCGATTAGGCAAGAATTAGGGAGCATAAGATGGGAATAGAAACTGTCAGGGAAAGGCACAAATGAAAACTAGAGCTTGTTCAAGGAATATATACTCCATGTCCTTGATGGGTATGTCCCTGTCAGGTAGGGAGGAAATGGCCGAGTGACGGAACCATGTTTCACAAAAGAGGTTGACTGTCTTATCAAGAGGAAAAAGGAAGCGTATGTAAGGATGAGAAAGCAAAGTTGGGTCGCTTGATGGTTACAAGGTAGCGAGGAATGAGCTAAAAAAAAAAGGCTTAGGAGAGTTAGGAGGGGGCATGAGAAGCCCTTGGCAGGCCAGATCAAGGAAAACCCCAAGGCATTTTACTCTTATGTGAGAAATAAATGAATGACCAGGGTGAGGTTAGGGCCGGTCAAAGATAGTAGTGAGAACCTGTGCATGGAGTCAGAAGAGATTGGAGAGGCGATAAATGAATACTTTTCTTCAGTGTTTACCAAGGAGAAGGGACATGTTTTTGAGGATGAGAGTGTGATACAGGCTGATAGGCTGGGGGAAGATGTATTTGCAATTTTGAAAAGCCTGAGGGTCAATGAGTCCCTTGGGCCAGCTGGGATATATCCTCGAAGTCTTTGGTAGGCAAGGGATGAGATTGCAGAGCCTTTGGCTTTGATCTTTGGGTCCTCACTGTCCATGGGAGTAGTGCCAGAGGACTGGAGAGTGGTGAATGTTGCTCCTCTGTTCAAGAAAGGAAATAGGAATGACCCTGGTAATTATAGGCTGATTAGTCTTACTTTGGTGGTTGGTAAGTTAATGGAAAATGTCCTGAATAATAGGATTTATGACCATTTGGAAAGATGCAGCTTAATCCGGGATAGTCAGCACGGATTCGTGAAGGGTAAGTCCTGCCACACAAATTTGATCGAATTTTTTAAGGAGGTAACTAAGTGTGTAGATGAAGGTAGAGCAGTTGATGTCGTATACATGGATTTTAGTAAGGCGTTTGATAAGGTTCGCCATGGTAGGCTCATAATGAAAGTAAGGAGGTGTGGGATAGAGGGAAATTTGGTCAATTGGATAAGTAACTGGCTATCTCATAGAAGACAGAGGATGGTGGTGGTGGTTGTGGATGGAAAATTTTCAGACTGGAGACCAGTTACTAGCAGTGTACCACAGGGATCAGTGCTGGATCCTCTGCTATTTGTGATTTTTATCAATGACTTGGAGGAGGGGGCTAAAGGGTGGGTCAGTAAATTACATGATAACACCAAGTTTGGAGTAGTGGATGAGGTGGAGAGCTGTTGTAGGCTGCAAAGAGACATTGATAGCATGCAGAGGTGGGCTGAAAAGTGGCAGATGGAGTTTAACCTTGATAAGTGCGAGGTGATTGATTTTGGTAGGACAGTTTTGAATGTGGATTGCAGGGTCAATGGCAGGGGGTTCTGAGGAATGTGAAGGAACAGAGAGACCTTGGGGTTCATATCCACAGATCTCTGAAGGTTGCCACTCAAGTAGAGAGAGCCGTGAAGGAGGCCTATAGTGTATTAGCGTTTATTAACAGGGGTTTGAGTTTAAGAGCCGTGGGGTTATGCTGCAACTGTACAGGACCTTGGTGAGACCACATTTGGAATATTGTGTGCAGTTCTGGTCACCTCACTATAAGAAGGGTGTGGAAGCATTGGAGAGAGTGCAGAGGAGATTTACCAGGATGCTGCCTGGTTTGAGGGTAGATCTCATGAGGGAGCTGAGGCTTTTCTCTTTAGAGCAGAGGAGGATGAGAGGTGACTTAATAGAGGTTTATAAGATGATGAGAGGGATAGATAGAGTGGACGTTTAGAGACTATTTCTTCAGGTGGATGTAGCTGTTACTAGGGGGCATAACTATAAGGTTCATGATCGGAGATATAGAAGGGATGTCCGAGGTAGGTTCTTTACTCAGAGCGGTTGGGGTGTGGAATGGACTGCCTGCTGTGCTATGATTGTGGAGTCGGACACTTTAGGAACTTTCAAGCGGTTATTGGATCGGCACATGGAGCACACCAGAATGATAGGGAGTGGGATAGCTTGATCTTAGTTTTGGACAAAGCTCAGCACAACATTGGGGGCCAAAGGGCCTGTACTGTGCTGTACTGCTCTATGTTCTCAGTGTCCCATATGCCTTTTTCACCTCCTCACCAACATGCCTTTCCACTTTTAGAGATCTTTGGACAAACATGGCAAGATCCCTATGTTCCTCAGAACTTCCTGGTGTCATGCCGTTCATTTAATACTTCCTTGTCAAATTACTCCTTCCAAAATATATGATCTCTCACTATTCAGAGTCAAATTCCTTCTGCCACTTATCTGCCATTTGATCATCCTGTCTATATCTTTCTATCACCCAAGACATTCAAACTTATTGTTAACCACCTGACTAGTCTTTGCATCATCCGCAAGTTTACTAATCCTACCCTCTGCATAGTCATCTATGTTGTTTATGTAAATGTCAAATAATTGGGAATCCAGCACAAATCCCTGTGATATACCACTGGACACTGGCTTCCAGCCATTATGGCAGCATTCTGTCAGCGCCCTCTGTCTCCTACAACTGAGCCAATTTTGAATCCACTTTATCAAATTATCCTGTATCCCATGTGCATTTGCCTTCCTTAAGTGTCTCCTGTAGGACCTTGTCAAAGCTTTGCTCATGTTCATATAACCTACATCAACTGCATCTACACACCTGGTCATCTCCTCAAAAAATTCAATCAAATTTGTTCGGCATAATCTCCCTGCGACAAAGCCGTGCTGACTACCCCTGATCAGGCCTTTCCAAATGGGGATCGATTCACTCCTTCAGAATTTTCCCCCATAGTTTCCTTACCGTTGACTTGAGACTCACTGATCTGTCGCTCTGTGGCTTTTCTCTATCATGCTTCTTAAATGGTGGAGCCACACTAGCTATTCTCCAGTCCTCTGGCAGAGCTCCTACAGCTAGAGAGGAATTTAAAGTATGGATCAGATTCCCTGCAACATCCTCTCTTACATCCCACAGCAGCCTGGGAAACAATTCATCCAGACCTGGAAATTTATGCGCTTTTAAGCCTGCCAACACCTCCAATATCTTATCAATTCCTATGTCAATTTGCTCAACAGCTTCACAGTCTCTAACCCTGAGGTCCCAGACCTTCATCTTCAATCTATTGAGTCAATCATAGGATTCATAGGATCCTATAGTGCATAAGGAGGCCATTCAGCCCATCAAGTCTGCACTGACACAATCCCACCCAGGCCCTATCCCCATAACTCCATGCATTTACCCAGAGCGCACCTCCCCAACACTAAGGGGCAATTTAGCATGGCCAATCCACCTAACCTACACATCTTTGGGCGGTGGGAGGAAACCGGAGCACCCAAAGGAAACCCACACAGACACAGGGAGAACTTGCAAACTCCACACAGACAATGACCCAAGCCAGGAATCGAACCTGGGTCTCTGGCACTGTGAGACAGCAATGGTAACCACTGTGCCACCATGCTGCCCCAAAGAAGGCTGTTATAATTCAGGTAAGAAATTTCAAGGTATTATATGAAGTCAGCCTGGACCGTAAGTTTTGCACTTTGAATTTGACGCAAGCAATTATACTTCAGGTATGATTCAAGTGACCTTCTAGGGATCTTTTATCAAACAAAGTTTATTTAAAAATACAGTTAACATAGAAGAAGACAATTAGCAAAAGCTTTTACCAAATACAAACCAAAAAAACCATGATACTGTATATACCTGAACAGCTAAACATACTGTACCAATACAAACCCCTACAAACATACACCCTCATTCTAGACTTAATACAAAGTAAGTGTGCTCATATAATGCTGGACCTTGCAGCTTTGCAACACCTGCTGTGAATTAGCCCTTTAAGTTGGATGCAGAATTGGAACTCTGACTTTTCTGTTCTGGAGCTCCCAGCCCATCTTGCAGTAGAAATAGAGCCACTGCTTGCCTCTAGCTTCTAATTAGCCAGCAGAAATTCCAATACCAGGGAGAGAAAGACAAAAACATTTCATCCAGCCTGCAATTCAAATAGCTCCTGTCAAATTGAAAGTAACTCTTGGATTTTCCCTGTGGGGGGAGAAAAAGTTCCAATTTACCTGTCAATTATTCATCCCCTAACAGTACAAAAAGGGTCATAACACCCCAGGACATTGCATTAGGCCCAGAATAAAAATATACAAAAGGCCCATTATATTGCTTCAGCGACAATTGACTGACATCGGCTCAGACAGCTCAGAGCCAATAACAATAATTATCTCACTTAAATACCACTTAATTATATACTGGAAGTGCTGTTCCCTGCAGGACTATAGACCAAGAGCTTGAAAGTGGAATTATATTGGATAGCTCTTTTTCAACCAATACGGGTTTGTCTTCATTTTATTCCAGGCATTACTGTGATTCTACGTCCTGACTCATGAAGCCATTATACAAGCCATTAGTCAGGATTGTGATGGAAAACTATCCATTTTCCTTGATGGGTGAAACTGCAACAACATTGAAGAAGGTCATCACTGTTCAAAACAAAACAGTTTGCTTGATTGGCAGTCATAAGCATCTACACCCTTCATGTTCAAAACCTAACTGCTGTGTATAGCATCTATAGGACACTCTGCAACAACTTGGCTTCCTTGGCCCCACTTCCTTGAATGACAAGTGTAGCAGTTTTAGGAATACCATCTCCACCAATTGTTCCCTTCCATATACCCCATCCTGCCTACCCAGTTGCCAAGCCATGCACCACCATGACTTGCTAGTGTCACACACATGCAAAAGCTAAATAAGAAATGTTGTTTCATTGACTGTAAGTTGCTACAGCTCTGTGGCTGGCCAAGTATGGCAATAAACGTTGGACTGTAAAAAGTGCTGACTTTTTTGTTTCATATTTCTAAGTTGGCAGTTTTTGTTTTCTCTTTATTTACACTTAGTTGCTTATTAATACTGACCTTTCTGAGCACACTCACTGCGAAATCAGAAGACTTTTACTGTGCAAAATAAGAGAACCTTCAAAATTAGCTGCACCCGATGGAGTTGAATGAGTCCCAATGCAATCACCATCCATGTGTAAACTTGCAGATTCGTTGGGTGTTGGGTCTGATTCAGTGTGAAATATTAACTTTGATTACTGCTGCAAAGTCTATTATGTTACTGTCAAACTATTATTACAGCCATCAGATACCACAGTTTTTTGTAGAGTCATTAACATGACTGTATTGGATTGACTGGTGTGCTTTCCCAATTTGCTTCAAATTTTATTCATTTTATTGTTATGGGCTACATTTGGTCTGTAGTCTGCTAGTATTTCCTCTCAGCAGCCCAGGGATAATTATTTTATTGGGTTGTTGGTAAAATATATTTAGCTATTAAATCTCTGTGGATTTTATTATTTGTATAACGTGCTATACAGGAACTTAATAGAATTATCGCTTTATTTGCTATTTTCTATTGTTTGGTTAAGTTTCAGGAAATTTACCACTTATCTACTGTTTTCCTGTTTTTGCCTCAATCCCGTATGTATGTTATCTACTTTGCTGTCTCTAAAATGATCAAAAAAATTGATAATTGGTGTTTTTTACTTTGATTTATTATTGTCACATGTATTAACATACAGTGAAAAGCATTGTTTCTTGCGCACTATACAGACAAAACATACCATTCATAGAGAAGGAAAAGAGAGAATGCAGAATATAGTGTTAGTCGCAGTTGGGCTGTAGAGAAAGATCAACTTAAAGCAAGTTAAATCCATTCAAAAGTCTGACTGCAAAAGGGAAGAAGCTGTTCTTGAGTCAGTTGGTACGTGACATCAGACTTTCGAATCTTTTTCCTGAAGGAAGAAGGTGGAAGAGAGAATGTCTGGGGTGTGTGGAGTCTTTAATTATGCTGGCTGCTTTGCTGAGGCAGTGGGAAGTGTGGACAGAGTCAGTGGATGGGAGGCTAGTTTGCATGATGGATTGGGCTTCTGTAGTTTCTTGCAGTCTTGGGCAGAGCAGGAGCCATACCAAGCTGTGATACAACCGGAAAAATGCTTTCTATGGTGCGTCTGTAAAAGTTGGTGAGTGTTGTGCTGACAGACCTTCGTCTTCTGAGAAAGTAGAGGCGTTGGTGGGCTTTCTTTACTGTCGACATGGAGGGATCAGGAAGGTTGCTGGTGATCTGGACACCTAAAAACTTAAAGCTTTCGACTCTTCCTGTTTCGTCCCCGTTGATGTACTTCCTGGTTTTCTGTCTGTGAGAACTCTTCAATCTGATAAACTGTTCAGCCTGCATGGTAATTTCACTTCCTGGATGCCAAGTTCTCCTATAGATGGCATCTGAATGAATTTGTTGTAAAAAGGGAGACTGCATCAAAGAGTCTACTGAATCTTTGTGAGTACCTTATTTAAGGTTATGAGTGAGGACTTTCCTTTTGCTGTTAGCAGCAAATTTTGAGGCGATGGAGGTTGATGTTAAAGAGCAACAAAGTACTGGAATAATATCACTTCCAATTCAACTGACCTTAATGTGAAGATGTAGGATAATCTGTTTGCAATTTTTGAAGCATTACTACTGATAGATGCTAATTGGTTAAATAACAATGTATGGAATGAAGAATAGGTGGAGATTCAGTGGCATGCAAAGATTATGTGCAGACAGTAAATGTTTCTTTTATTAAACATATCAATGTGAAAAGTCTAAGTGTCCTTACAGCTGTTATTTGTCACAGCTGAAATATATGTTATCTACGTACATGGCATTCAGTGTGGTTCATGAGATCCTGCTTCTGGGTACCTTGAAAGGTCCATTGATAAGAATGAGGGCTGTGACGTTACTCATGGACAAATATTGCTAGCACCACACAATCATAATACCATTGTTGAGTTTTTAACTTTTCCTGCTATGGTCCTTCATAAGGTTAAAATAACCGTGTCTGGTGAAGTAGGAAATCTCCCTCAGTGTATTTGTTCTGACTATGCTGTGCCTCCTATCTTGTCAGTGATTCTAGCTACCCCTTTCCTTATTGTAGTAAATCCAACGTGATGCGATATGGTTCAAAGTAACAAGGGATTTAATGCAAACAATAAATTAATATTTTATAGCATAGCGTCAGACAATTCAATCATGCAACAACACAACTCTCCTCCATCACTCCAAATGCTGGTCCTCCCCGACCAGGCATACGTGCCTTTGCTCCTGATTGATTTAACTTCCCACTTCGACAGTCCATTGGGTCCAGCTTAATCGTGTGACCCTCAGGGAATTCATCTTCTGGTGCAAAATATTACAACCAGCAAGGATGATTGTGGCCATGCCTTCAGTTTCCTAAATCTACCATACTCCTTTAAGTGCCCTTCTTTCTGTTGAAAAGGTCAGATCTGAGTGAAAGTCCAGGCATGCTTTCCAATAATAACTCTTTCTCATCAAATCTCTAAACAATTTTACTTTTTTATCAATTTGCCTTTAACACGGGGTCTACATAAGTCTGCAATGAAGGCCTTTGTTTTGTTTTTAGGCCTTTTAAGTTGGAAAAAGTATAGGGATAGAAAGAAATTCTATTCCATTTTATATTCAACTCTATATCTCTGCATTTTGTATGTACAGTTTAATGTGTTTTTGGTATTCTTTAAACCTTACTAAATGTGTTCTTGATCAAATCTGTAAGTTGCCATCCTATATGTTTGCATTAAGATTCAATGTTCAGTTAACCCTTTAAGAGTTGTCTGTCCTTTATGGATTCCCTATTACACGCATCAGACTCATGCACAGTATTATTAGTCAACAATATATTGACTGAACATGTATTTAAATTTGGAAATTGAATGTGTATGTCCCTTGGGATGGAGATTCTGCATTTTCTTTGTCTAATGTGCAGTTCATATTGTAGAAGAATATGTTGCTGTAAAGTTTAGGATGAATTGCTAACTCTTTTGGCTATTCATCATTGAATTTGAATCTACAGTTATAATGATTTTATTTTAAATGTTTTATGCTTTGATATTTTAGATACTAGTTGGAGATCATTTTCCTTACTGAGTTAAGTAACACTTTCATGTCTCCCTTTAACTTTACCCAAACCACCCACCACGTTCCCCATTGTGCAAAGTGCTCTGATGTTTTTTTTCAACTAAGGGAGCCCCTCTGGGAATCATGTTTCTTGCTTCTCCTCAGAGCAGCTCTAGAACTGGATCTGTAAATGATATTTTTTACCCATTTGGCATTAATGAGGGTCATGCCAATTATCAAGTATAATAAGTGCTATTTGCCACATAGTGAGGACTACTAGTTATTGGGGTTTTAGTATTTAGTTTCCATTTGCAATTATTTCCCTATTAGTTAATTCAGACAAGAAATGTTGCAGATC
Source organism: Carcharhinus amblyrhynchos (assembly GCF_965287045.1). Classification (NCBI taxonomy): domain Eukaryota; kingdom Metazoa; phylum Chordata; class Chondrichthyes; order Carcharhiniformes; family Carcharhinidae; genus Carcharhinus; species Carcharhinus amblyrhynchos. The sequence goes on from NC_137340.1 coordinate 37,318,427, forward strand.
AGAGCTTTGTTGGACAGATGGCTAGTTTGTTTCATTGCCTCAATCCACTGGAGTGAGCCCAATGCAATTATTGTCATATTATTTAATCCACGAACATTAAAGCTTGTAGAATATGGATTTGGTAGACTTGAAATGATGCTGCAATGCTGATGACTTGTCATGTGACACCATGGCCAAACGATTAGCTTTCTGATCATCAGAAGGAGAAGCCAATTACTTTCAGACAACGTTAGTCCCAATGGGCCTGATCTGCTGCTATTTGCATGCTTTGCCTCCACAGCTGCGAATTGATTTGCCAGTGCACAAAAGAAAAATATTTAATTAGCATTGTGCTTCAGCTCAAAATGAGAACATCTGGCTTCATCAAATCGGCTATTGTACTGCAAAGGTATTCAAAGTGCTATAGAGATGTTACCATCTAAATCATGGGTGGCTTTTACAATGTTACACTAAATATGCAATGATTTCCATCAAATTCAGCGTATATGAAAATTAATCCAGCGGAAAACAATACATTGTCTGTTGAATGTACAACCACAACAGTTCATCACAGCACTACATTTTTCAGTCTGCTTTCCATTTAAAGTGTGATGCAAGGTTTTCATGGTTCTACTTCATATTAATTCTAAGTAGCGCATTATAAATGAAAGGAAAACGAGGTTGACCTTAAAACCTATCAGAAACTAAGCTTTCAGTAATGTGCTTTTAGAAATTGCAAATTGAGAACCAAAATTCATATCCGATCTTTCCCCCTCAAGAGTTTCCTGTTTAATCCCCCCCCACCACACATTGAGAACAGCACTCATTAAGAAGTCGTTGCACCATGATTTAACACAGTTCAATGTCAATCTGTTTTCAATGTTCAATTCTCTATCAAAAGTCTGCAGAAAATAAACTAGCCCTGAAGTAAGAGGGATAATGCATGTTTCACTGATGCTGAATCCACTTCATTAAGATGCTTGGTACGTGGAATTCATGAATTGTCCTTTCACTCTGTTCAGGAATTTTCAAATCTTTTATATGTTTGTTTAGTACCGTATGCTGCTGGCATCACTTTGGATGTGTGTTACACACATTTACACTGTTACATAAAACAAATTTGCTGTGGAAGATGTTTTCACAAATACAACACATCTCTAATAAGTGTTCTTATCAAGGAAACCAGCTGGGTGACACTTATCAGCTACAGCAAAAGCAATTACACTTTTTGATTGCATGGGTAAAATTTCTCATAGGTAATATGGTACATTATTTCTTACATGAAACTCCCTCAAAAAGATTAACTTTTGCAGAAAATGTTGAATTTTATAATAAATATAGTCTAAATATTATACAGGCAATCTATATATGTTCAAAATTCATTTGTCAGAATTGGTTTTGTACTTTTACAGATACTATACAATTTTGACTTATTTGTTTGAAGGAATTTTTAGCCCTGCTGTAGTTTTGTCTTTTGTCAGCAAAGACATAATAATTATAAAACATTTGTCACTGAACAATTGCTTAATGGTTTTATGTATTAATGGCTCAATTTGTCTCTTAGATTTTATAGCTCTGAACACAAGAAAAAGTTAGGAATTACAGTGAAAATACTTATTAATGAAACACAATTGGACATCAGAACATTCCCATATAACAAATTATCTTCTGTAAAACAGGTAGTCTCATATTTTCTATATACTTTTGTCAGGAATATATTTTGACTAGATTTTAATATCCCTCATTCCATCAATAGATAGGCCATTAAGTTGAAGTTTATCTGAAGATTGACCATATCATTAATCATTCTTACCACTGAATCAATAACCACAAAGCAGGAATAATGACTTGTGCATTGTTATCTTTCACAAAGCAGAATAATGCGCAACAGTGAATTACAGTTAATTGTTACTAATACCCATCATGATTAGAGGAAACCAGACCTCACTAACTGACCAGAACATTGGATAAGATGGCCCATGGATCTCTCATTCATTCTGTAGTTTTTAGCTGCTTTTGGGGGTAAATAACATAGCATTCCAGTTCTGCTTGTGTGATGAGCTTGTTTCCGTTTGCCTCTGGCTATGGAGCTTCAAATTTCAGGACAACCTTTATTGTGTATGCTCCGCTGAAAAGCAAAAATTTATTTAACTGAAGATGTAAAGTCAAACTTAACTGAGCGGGCTTAAAAGGACTGGGCAATAACTGGACAAAGTTATGCAGATGTAATTCAGCCCATTTCAATACCATACATTCTGTTCTTTAATTTAAATTTCTAGCAGTGATGTTATAATTAAATCCTCCTACCACAGATGATAATGCTATTTTGTCTGTGACCCTGCTTCTGCCCCGTCTCTCTCTCTCACTTCCGTTCTGCTTCACCTTCCTTCCCATTAACTCATGTCCTTTATTCAAAAATCAAATTGACACCAACATGAAGTCTCAATCAATCTGTCTTTATTTTTTTCATTCGTCCCCAATCATCTTATTAGCTGGCCAATTAGGGGCTAGTAGCTCTGCAGTCCTGGCAGTGCCACCAATTGAACACAACTAGAGTTGCCAGGTGACCTTCATCTTCCTGTGTGGCACATCTCCCGCTTAACGCTGGTTGATTACCAGGTTCTTAAGTTGACCTTCAGGGTGGCCACCTAAGTTTCTCAATTGACCTCTGGATGAGAAAGTTGTCCCACTCTGGACTTAACTGGGGGATGGGGGGAAGTGGCTTCCTCTGCCCAATCACACAGACAATCTTCCAAAGCAGCAGGACATTAAATTCCACCAAACCTGTTTTAGTGATGCTGGTTGAGAGGTACATTAGGCGAATGTATCTACCCTTTGAATAGTGCCAATGGATGATTTTTTTTTAAACAGTTGAGGCTTTTCTCTTTTCCTCATACATGCAAAATTTCCATGTAAGTTAAGTTGTTTGTATAAAACCTAATCATAGAGAGCTGGCAGCCATCCTTAAAGGCAGGATCTTTGAATTTTTTTTAAGGCAGAGGTAGATTTTTGATAAACGACAGGGTGAACGGTGCTGCAAGTAGGCAGGAATGTGGAGTTTAGGTTAAAATCACATCAGCCATGATTTTATTGAATGGTGGAGCAGGTCTGAAAGGCCAAATGGCCTACTACTGTTCCTAATCTGCATGTTCTTATTTGGATATTTGCAACTATGAGGTTTTTTAAAAACAACACATTTTACAAGATCATTTGAAAAACTTTACACATGGAAGTTCCTACATATACAAAAATAATGCATAAAGCCATTTGATGAAAATACTATTGTGTTTCAAATAGCTGGAACTAATAGGACAATCAAAAATATCAATCAATAAATCAATTAACATAAAGTTAGCTAAGGCCATTTGTCTAAAGGAATTTGCAGATTCCTTCCCCAGCTAACATTAGCTAATTGAACACAAATCAAAAATTTAACTTTCCAGCATTTAGTCACTAAGACAAGCATATTAACTTCAATATAGATCCTTTGGAACTCTAAAGGGTACATTGTAAACTCTGATGGATCTCCAGCGTCAGTCTCCTCCAGTTTTCTGATATTATTTCATGTAATTTTGAAACCTTCATCACGCTGCCTGTCCCAGCTCCTAACCTGTCAGTTTGTTTCTGTAGAACTGAGGCATATTGTGATGCTTTTTTTCTTGTCTGGTGGGCAGTGCGACTCGCAAAGGGTGTCACCGGCAAGTTCATACAATGCAAAATTAATGTGCTCGAACAAGGAAGCTACCAATCTACAGGAGATGCAAAGCTGGTGATAACTGAAAAAGAATTGCTCACAAGTGAGTCTCCCAACAAAAATAAAGTGGAGCCCACTTTACCATTTACTGAAATGTTCTTGTTTGCATGAGGCAGAGGATGTGAATACCTTCCTATTTTAAAACAGCTTCCCTTTGAAGAAATATACAATCATGTACTATTATTGTCAAAATGCAGTTTTTGCTTTGTAGAGATCAAGGACAATAGGACTGAGAAAAATGCCCTCAAATGACAATTCAAAATGGTTGTGTTAAAGAATAAGGTAGCGATAATAATCTCTGAACAGGGTCTTTATCTTTTCTAATAAACAGATTAGTCAGTTCCTTGTAGGGACTGCTGTGTGCAAAAGGCCAGACACAGGTATTTTCTAACCACTGTAAGGATTGTGTTTCAACAAAAATACTAATTAGCCCTGCCCTTAGTGCTATTGATTGTATCTAGATTTAGCTAACGTGAGCCTTCCACAATGCTGCTGCAATTGGCTTTGTTTATCTTTGCCTTTTTGGAGTAGTTAACTCCCCTGCAGAACACGACATGAAGAGGTTGCAACTTATTAAATCAGAAGTAAAGGTTATGAAAAAGAAGGAGGGCTCATTAACATAAATTAAGAGGTCGGCTGTAGCAGAAGGATTTGTCACATCTATAATTGCATTTTAGTTAACAATGGAATACAATGCAGTTTTATGTATGGCATCTAAAGCAGGCAGTTAATTTTTTGTTTGAAAACATACAAAATAGGAGCAGGAGTAAGCTAGTCAGACCCCCAAACCTGCCTTGTCATTCAGTGAGATTATGGCTGACCAATTTGTGTTTCGGGTTCCGCATCCCCATCTACTCCCGATAACATTTGATTCCCTTGCCAAACATGAACCTATCCACTTCTGCCTTCAAAGTTTCAATATCCCCACTTCCATCACCTTCTGCGATAGAGAGTTCCAAAGTCACAGAACTCTGAGAGAAAAAAGATTCTCCTCATCTCTGTCCAATAAGGGCAATCACCAATTTTAAATCACTGTCCTCTTGTTTTGGACTCACTCAAGAGGAAACACCCTTCCCACATCCACCTTGTCAAGATAATTCAGGATCTTCTGCACTTTAATCAAATCACCCCTTGCCCTTCTTGACTCTGGTGGAAACAAGCCCAATCTAGCCAACTTTTCCTCATTAGACAACCCACTTATTCCAGGTATCAATCTGCTAAACCTTTTTTTGAACCTACTCCAACAAATTTACATCCTTCCTTAAATAAGGAGATCAAAATGGCTCACAGTATTCAGTACGTGGTCTCAACAATGCCCCGTATAACCAAAGCATAACATCCTTACTTTTATGTTTAAATCCTCTGTTAATAAAGGATTGCATTCCATTAACCTTCTTAATTATGTGCTACATACTAACCTTTTGTGACTCACGTACTAGAACATGCAGATCACTTTGCACATTGGAATTCTGCATTTGTTCTCCATTTAAGTGATACTTCGCATTTTTATGTTCTTATGTTCTTTTATTCTTCCTGCAAAAGTGAACAACTTCATATTTTCCCACATTACACTCTGTCTGGCACAATGTTGCCCATTCACTTGACCTATCTATATCCATCTGAAACTCCTTGGGCAGAATTTTCATAAGCATTCAGGTCTCTCACTTGTCACATCCTGCCAGTCAAACAAAGACCCACTTATGCATACCCTCTGTTTTCTGAATTTTCTATCCATGTTAACATATTACTCTTGACACCATAAGCTTCTGTTTTCCTCAAATAATCTTTGTTATGGCAGCTTGTCAAATGCCTGCTGGAAACCCATGTGCAATACATCTACCTACATGTCCCCCTTTTATTCTTTATCCAGACTATATTACTCCTTCAAAGACCTCCTAATAAATTGGTCAAACATTATGTCCCTTTCACAAAATCATGCTGACTCTTCTCAATTACCAGGAGCTTTTCTAAGTGCCCAGCTATAACTTCTTAAATTATGTCAAGCCAACTGTTCTATAATTTCCTGTTTTCTTTCTTCTTGAATAGAACAATTATATTTGCTAGTTTTTTGTCTGATTGAACCTTTCCAGAATCCAGGAATTTTTGGAAAAATAACGCCAATACATTTACTAGCTCATTACTCACCTCCTTTCAGACCCTAAGATGATGTCCATCTGATCTGGGAGACTTGTCAGCCTGCAGCCCTATCAGGTTGTTCAGTACAGCTTCTCGAGCAATTGTAATTTCACCAAGTTCCTCTCTTCCTTCCAGCTCCTGATTTACAGCTTTTACTGGAATGTTTCTTGTATCCTCTATGCTGTAGAGTCTGTTGTGAACACTGAAGCAAAATTTCTATTCATTTCACCCACCATTTTGTTATTATCTATTAACTCCCCAATGTCCACCTCGTGTCCAACGAGGGGCATACACGCGATGGGTCGTACTGGGGCTGCTCTTGGTTGTTCGAGATTGGCCTAGTGCTTCATGTCGTTAGTGTGTGCCTAAACTGGACAAGATACTGGGCAAGACGACAGCTCGGTGACTATCGCTGATTGCTGCGCAGACACATGGATTTGGGCCAGTGCCTGTGGGAGTTTGCGCATCCTCCCTGTGCTTGCGTGGGTTTTCTCCGGGTGCTCCGGTTTCCTCCCACACCCCAAAGATGTGCTGTTAGGCTGATTGGCAGGAATAAATTGTCCCTAAATCAGTTTCCCTCAATCTGGATGGCCATAAAACATTAGACAGGGGTCGTGGGTAGAGAGGTGGACTGGTGGTGTTGAGATGGTGGCGCGGGTTCGTTGGGCCGAAGGGCCTGTTTCCCGGGCTGATTTTGTTCTTTGTTCTTTGTTTCTTTGTCTAGAGGACCAGAATTTGCTCTACTTACATTTTTTCTTTTTAAATACCTGTAGAAACTCTTACATTCCTAGTTTGCTTTCTCTCATACTTCTTTCTCCTAATTAACCTTTTAGTCAATTTTCCATTCTTTATATTCTAACCAACCATCTGTCCTGCCACTTACCTTTGCACAGTTATATTATTTTTCTTTAATTCTTTCTCTAACTTCTTTGGTTAACATAAGTCACAAAAGATCATTAACCACAGTTGCTGGTTCTTGTATTTAGAATTATTCTTTCCAGTGGGAATATACTTTGCCTGAGCGTTCTGAAATATCCCCTTAAATGTTTTCCACTGCTGCTTTATTGATCTATCCCCTTGTCCAGTTTCCCATTTCACTTCAGCTTGCTCAGCTTTCATGCCCACCTAGTTGCCCTTATTTAAGTTTGAAATATTTGAGTATTGTAAACTGGATGTAAAATTCAATCGTACTGTGGTCACTGCTACCTAGGGGTACTCTGAGGCCCTTAATTAATCCTGTTACATTACACAATATCAAGTCTAATATGATCTGCTCTGTGGTTGGTTCCAGAATGTTCTGTCCTAAGAAACTACCTCAAAAGCATTCTATGAACTCCTCATCCAGGCGACCACTGTCAGTTTGATCTTTTCCAGTTTACATATAGATTAAAGTCACCCATGATTATTACCATTTTTTATTATAGACATCCAAAATTTCTTCTTGTTTACTTTGCCCTACATTGGTGTTACTTTTCGGTGGCCTGTCGACCACTTCCATTAATGATTTATTTCCCCACCAATCCATATCTCCACCCAAACCCATTCTTGCTCCTGATCTCCTGAACAAGGTCATCTCCAACTATTGCACAAATGCCATCCTTGATTAGCAATGCTACCTTTCCACCTTTACCTAGCCTTCTATTCTTCTGAATGTCATAGTCCTCTCAATATTCAGGACTAAGTGCTTGTCATCCCATAGCCATGTCTCCATTATGACTGTCGGATCATATTTATTTACTGCTCTCATCACAACAAGGTGAGAGACCTCAGACCTATTGCAGAGGCAGATACTCCTGCCTTCAGAGCCCCCTCACTTACAGTCATACTTTCCTGTCCATAACATTGATTCAGTCAAGAAGACCTTATCCTAAGTGATGTGACTGCCTCCTCATACAAACCATCCAGGTAATATTCCCCTCCGTGATGTGTCGCAGACTCTGTAGCTCATCCTCCTGCTCAATGAATCTGAACCGAAGTTCCTCAAGCTGCAAATACTTACTGCAGACATGTGCACAGTGGTATCTCAGAACTCCCACATGCTGCAGCCTTTAAATATCAACTGTCTTTCAATCATTAATGTGTTTTAATTAAACACTTAATAACATTAGTCATTTATTTATATTGCTTTTTTTCTATATTTTATTAACTTTACCATCAATTTGTAAACCATTATAAACCTTGGAAGTTAAATAGATTGTAACCACTTAACCAAATACTTAGCAAACAGCTAGCTTCTTTCCCTATATTGGAGTAAGAACCAATTTTTCCAGAGTGAGAAAACTGTCCTTCACCATGTGCCCCACCCCACACTTATCAAACTCCCACGTTTACACTAAATCCCCTCAGCTGCACTTGTTTGCCTCAAAGGATTAATTAGCAAACTGAGCGTGAGTAATTTATTCTAAAAGATGCTGTATTAAAAACATGGTTGTCATTTCTAAAGAAATACATCTGATATTTGCATTAACCCATAATTTCAATAATTCTGTTGTGTTAGATTTCTACCTGAGTAATTCAGTACTAACAAAATATAGAGATTATACATAGAACTGGAACTTTTTTGATTGGGCATGCTATACAATTTTTATTATTTATATTACATGCAGCATATTTTGGGCAGTATATATAAGACAATACATAGCCACCATTATTATATTTAATTCTATTTCATTGCATCACTAGGACACATTTCCTGAAACAATCCAATACAAACATGATACCTAACCGAAAGTGACATTTACTATTACTGATTCTCTGAAGCCTGGTACTACCTTCACAAAGTGACATTAAATAACCTCCGCTTTGAAATATACTTTTGTATTCAGCATTAGTATGGACAGAAAACCAAAACAATGGCTGCGGTTTTCCGGCCATGTTGAGCCCGTAGTAGATCCAGTTGGGGCAGCAGAGGGTTGGAGAATCGCAGGTGGGTGCCTCGCCTGGAAGCGTTGGTATGAATTCCCATTGCAATCCTCCCAGCCACCCCTCTGGAAGTAATCTGGTTCCAGCTCAGTAAGGTTGGGAACCAGATTAGCATATTTAAAAATATTTAAATATGCTTAGTCCTTTTGAGGTTGGATTCTCCCTGCCCCCAGATTTCTCTGACCATCGGGTGTAGTGGGAACCTGGTGAGAATCACTACTGGTCTCCACTAACAGAGACCAGGAGTCACTGCCACACTGAGAGGCTCATTGGCTACTGAAGTCCCCAGGTAGTCAGGGACATGGCTGGGCAGCATCAGCTGGCACTCTGGCAATGCCAAGTGGACATTGCCAGGGGGCCCTGCCAGGATGCCAGGTGGCACTGCCAAGGGGGTGTGGCCTGAGGGGGGTCCTGAAAAGGGAAGACATGAAGCATAAAGGGGGCCTGGAGGGCGGCTGATTGGGAGGACCCCAATGCCAGCAAACTGCTCTTTAAAAACAGCACCCAATCTCTATGAAGCCAGGCTTGCCTGTATATTTAGGCCCCGCCCCGCTCAGAACCGGATCAAAATTTGCCCCTCTCCTAAAAAATGACTAAGTGAAAAAATTAGGATCTGATTTGCGTCCCAGTTTTCTTACCCAAAATGACACTTGGGCCATGACTATACCGACTTTTCCAGCCAGCCGATTGGCGAGGCAAGCCAGTTAAGATAGGATAAGGGGGTGAAAAATCTGGATCACGGCCGTTTTTTTGCCTCTTGTGATATTACCAGCACTGATTTGCTGGCTGGGTGCAAAGCCAATTTAAATATTTGTTGGAGAGTCCTGGATGCTATTGTCCTGTCTCACTTGTACTTACCCCTCACCGGTCGAGATCCATACTGGTAGGAATCATGTATGGTATCCACCAATGGGGACCAGACGTGATGGTGTTGCCAGCAGGACTGGAGTCTTTTAGAGCCTGTTGGTTGTTGGGAACAGGGCAATTTTTTTAAAATTAAAATTTAAAGTTTACATTCTTTAAAAATACCAAACACAAATTTAAACCTCAGTGTTTGGATCATTGTAATGGTTAATTTTCAGTATCAGAATTATTGAGCTCTTACTAATTTGTTAAAAAGTACTTAGATATAATTGGACATGACTTCATTTCATGTTGAGTTCAGTTTGTGTCCATCACTCAAATGCAGGAAATTCATAACGTTCTATGCATTTCAATGTTGAGACAGGACAGCGAGATTTTTTTCTTGAGGTCCTAACTGCCCTTCTCCAACAGCAACTCTAGGTTTCCTGCATTTAACAGTGCATTAGCCCTCTCCTGAAGTTCTAGTAACATTTGCATGCAAACTAAAGGAGCACTGTTAGACTCACCATTATCTTGACAGCAAATTATGGGCTTAGATTTTAAATATTCCAAATTAAAACAAAAGCACAGGCAGTAGAGGTTGAAATCCAACATATGCATCTGCATCGTGTGCAAAGTTCCAATTTAATTGTAACATTGCTTTGCATTTTGGTTCCATGTGAAGCAATGATTACCAAGTAACTAATGGCCTGTTAATACAATGCTCAAACAGCCATCTGTGGTGGTTGTTAGCGAGCTGCACTGAAGAATATGGTATGCACAGTGACTCACAATATAAATTCTCACCAAGAAAGTGTTTGGTTCAAGTGCTGATGACTTCATTGACAACTGGATATTTTGATCATGTACTAGTAATTTGTCTTTTAAAAATTAGCAGACTCTTGCAAGGCTAGTCAAGAAGAAATGATATAGTAATTCATTAGAATTAAGACAGCAGATAATGGTAGCAATAAACCCTCATGCACATTGCTCAAATACATCAGATTTTATGAAAAGATATACCAGAATAAGGATGTTCTTACATAAGATGCATGTTCTTTCATTATCTGTTTATATGGAATTCGTTTTATGATTTTTTTATGAAGTATTTTATGATTCTAATAGCAGAGATCTCCAAATTGCAGCAATGTTGCTTGTTGCTTCAATTTTGCTTTCACATTTTGCTCAGTGCACATTACAGTACAATGTACTGTTTTATAATGGGCAGCACGGTGGCACAATAGTGGCACTGCTACTTCACAGCGTCAGGAACTTGGGCTCAATTCCAGCCTCGGATCACTGTCTGTGTGGAATTGGCACGTTCTCCCTCTGTCTGCATGGGTTTCCTCCCACACTCCAAAGATGTGTGGGTTAGGTTGATTGGCCGTGCTAACTTGACTCTAGTGTTAGGGAAATTAGTAGGGTAAATATGTGGGGTTATGGGAATAGGGCCTGGGTCGGATTGTGATCAGTGCAGTCTTGATGAGCCAAATGACCTCCTTCTGTATTGTAGGGATTCTATAATATATACTTCATATTCTTACCAAGAATTAGAAAATCCCATGATGGATAATCTAAGCTGTAATATGTTTATTTTACGAAGGTAAGTTTTTCCCGATTCCTTTTGTGTGTGTCCCCCACCCCCTTGCCCTTAAGCCCCGCATTCTTCTCCATTTCACTAGGCATGTTTTAAAATGTGTGCATGAAAATAAATTGAAATTTTATTTGAAGAATAAAATGCCCAAATGTTACTATAGTTTTACACAGACAAGTATATTTACTCACACCAAGAAGGCAAGGTCATTGTTAGACTAATCACTGTGGCATGTGCATGTGTTGTTGGTTTACTGATAAAGATGATGTATGAGTTCCGGACCACTAAACACCTAAGATTTATTTTTCTGAAATTAAAAGGCAAGTTACGAATACAGCTATACCAAATGAACATAATCCAGAAGAAACCAGCAAACAGGAAAGAAAAAACTAATTGAAAAATTTAATTGAAGTATGATGTGAATTCTGCACAAGGATCATAAAGCTAAATAAAGCATCTTTAGAACTGCTGCTAGTGGCAGGGAATTTGGTATCTGCTCAAGATGGAGTACTGTGACATTGCCACAGCCATTATTTATTATGGTTGTAATTTCCTGTTGTAATAAAGTACAAAGAGGTTTGATTTTTGTGGCATGATTTAAGACCTCAGTTCTACACAAATGCTTTCTTACAACTTGATGTGAGCCTTTTGAGAGCAACTTTTCTTCCTTCCCCACAACCCTTATCTAGTGGAACTCATTTAGTTTACTTGCTGCTTCTCTGGTTCAATTACTGTAATATTTGTTGGGTGAGCATTGAGCAAGTTTATTCATTCTGACTGAGGGAGGCACGTTTGTACGACTGTAAATTTTAAAGGCCAGTCACAATGGAAATTCAAAGCAAAATTTAGGCCAACTGGCTTTTATTAAACAACAGTCTAAGATCCACCTCCGCTGTGGTCTTGGAGAAGGCTGAAATGTGCTTGGAGTTCAAAGAAAGTTATTGTCTACTGATCTGAAGAATCATTTCCACCCAGTTTGCGTGGACCATTATTTTGCAACTAGACACTCACAGAATCCATGAAAATGGCATGGCAAGTGTTGTTGTGTCATTCAAACTTGATTTGAATTTCTTTACATTGTGCCCCCAGTTCAATGTGTGAGCACCACCCCCCCCCACCCACCACTCTTTGGCCTCAGAAAATGTATGTCAGGACTAAAGAGGGCAAAAATGCTACAATGCAGACTTAAATGCTACCATTATACCTCTTAATACTAATAATTTGGTAACCGCAAGTAAGTAGCATGACAGATTCCCCTAATGTTGTGTTGTGTAGATGTATGTATGGAATAAAAACTTGTCATGTGATTTCATACTTGTATTGTGGAGATTATGTTGGAGGGAATCGGTACAATGGGATAGATACTGATGGTGTCGTCGTGGTGCTGTGCGATTACAATGGTTATTTTGGGTGATCTTCCTTATTTTGGTTTAGAATTGATGAATCCCATCAAGCCAAGTTAATGATAGAGGCTAATTTGATGTGATGTAATTGATGAACTTTAAATATCCCATTTCCCTTTCACAGCTGCCTGCTTTTCCTCTAAGTATGTACCACTGTTATTTGATTCAGTCATTTTGATGTTGATATCCAGATGTTGAGCAGTCATCATTAACTATTTTCAATCAACATTAATCTGAACCAACAAATAAATGCAGAAAATTTCTAAACTCATTTGTAGGGATTTCCATTTATGGACACTATCTATTTAAGGTGTGGTTCAATCCCAAGTTGCTTTATTGTAGACCCAAGAGCTCTGCTTTATTTGTACAGTGGTTAGTACTGCTGCCTCACAGTGCAAGGGGCCCAGGTTTGATTCCCGGCTTGGGTCACTGTCTGTGTGGAGTTTGCACGTTCTACCAACGTCTGCATGCGTTTCCTCCCACAGTCCAAAGATGTGTGGGTAGGTGGATTGGCTACGCTAAATTGCCCCTTGGTGCCAGGGGGATTAGGTTAGGGTAAATGCATGGAGTTATGGAGATAGAGTCTGGGTGGGATTATGGTCAGTGCAGACTTGATGGGCTGAATGGCCTCCTTCTGCGCTGTAGGGATTCTATGATTCTAATGTTAATTAACTGCTGTTTAGAATGCAAATCTTTGAAAACAATTACTTTGCCTTTTGCAGAGCTTACCACAGATTATGATTGTAAATGGTAAGAATTTTGCACATATTAGGTGCCACTCAATTCACATGGGCAGAATTCTTCACGCCAGTGGGCTTCTACGGTTGCTTCGGCAGCGCACCCCGCCTGTGGATATACCTTGGCATTGGTGATGTCATTGGATCAGAGGTGGTGAAGAGAGAGGCTTTGGAGGCACTTAAGCAGGAACTTGTAGACTTTAAATTGGAGGCACAGAGAGACCAGGAGTCAGGTTTGTAAATTACGAATGAGGGATGTGTGAGAATCAGTGGACCATCAGGTACAGAAAGCAGAGTTTTAGATGCACAGGATGTGGTGATTGGGAGGCTAACCAGCATTGGATTGTGGAACTTTATTTTGAGGGCTGAAGATTAATAAACACTCCAAAATAAATCTAGAATGCTATAAAAATACAAATATACAATAATCTCATTACATTAAAAATAAGGAAAACAATAACCATCACAGCCGACATTCTCCAGCCTCCCACCCACGCGTTTCCTGCTGGCGGGAGGTGTTGTTTGCTAACAGCAGGATTCTCTGGTCCTGCCACTGTCAATGGGAATTTCCATTGACGTCACCCCACGCCAGCAGGAAACCCGAGGGCAGTGGGTGGCCATCAGCATTGTTTCATCAAGATCATCAAAAAAAATCCGAAGTAAAGGGAAAACAAGTTGTGGGTCCTCACGCATCAAATATTAGAAGGTCAGGGAGAAGCCACAACACGATTAAAGATTGAAGTGCCAGGAAGTCAAAGTTTAAAAAAAACACCCTGTCTGGTTTTCAAAGAGGGAATTTTTCCAATCAGAGAAGGATGAGATTCCAGGCATTTAAGAAGAGATGTTCTACTCCACAGCAAGGGCCATTTAGGAAAAAAACCATGTCAAGTCAGCAGTCTCCAGATTGGCAAAACAGTAAAAACAACAAGAGTCTTGAATTGTTGGTCAATTAAGATTCAGGTGAATCATGGAGTTTCTGTGCAGAGTATCTTCAGCACATTGTGCAAACGAATAAAGTTGGAACATACCAGCCTTTTTCAGTACAGTAGGAAGCAAAACCATCAATTTGGATCAGAACTTGGTCCATCCAGCAAAGCCAGGAACTAGAACCTATGACTTGACAATGATCCTTAAAGAACCTTACTCTCCGAAGTCATTGATCACTGCGGAACAGTTCAAGTTCAACCAAAGAGAACAAGTGGAAGGCAAAACTGTTGCTTAGTTTGTGGCAACCTTAAAAAGGCTGGCACAACATTGTGAGTTTTGTGAGTCATTAGAAGATACTCTTTGGGATTCTGTAGCTTGTAGTCTCCAAAATGAGGCTGCACAAATAACCTTCTTACTGAACATGCTTTGACATTAAAGATAGCAATATAAATCGTAGCGTTGATGGAACTGGCTGCTAAAGGGGCTTCACAATTTGGTGCAGGAATGAAGGTTCACAAATTGAGAACTTCCCATGAGAAGTCAAAACAGCCACAGGCATGTCACAATGTGCCAAAATGGACCATTCAACGAATGAGTGCTGGAGCAAGAATAGTGGCAAAAAGGATCACTTAGCAAAAACCTGTTGGGCTAGACCAGTTTCCCCTGAGAAGATTATTCAGAAGAAGAATCTGGTTACCTTCAAGAAGAAGAACAAGTTGCATTCTACAAATTAATTTACAATATAGAAGAAATGAATTAAGACTGCAAAGAAGAGAATGTCCAAGAATATGGTAATCTGCAACAATGAACGTCTTACCCTTGCAGGTTGACTCACACAGATTGTGGGTGATTCTGAAGTTAAGTGGACAACCTACTAGGATGGAGGTTGGTACTACTGTTGCTGTATCTTTAGTTCCTGAGACTACATATCAACAAAAGCTGATTTGATTTTAAGGACATACACAGAAGAGATCATGCCATTAATAGATTACATCACGGTCAATGTAAAGTTGAGTGGACAAACAGCGGAAGTTGCTTTTCAGTGTGGTTCATGGTAATTTTTCAGCTCTAACTGGGAGATCACAGTTGGAGAAGCTTAAGCTTAACTGGAGTACTGTCAACAAATTGTAGGTCTGTTTTGACATTGACCAATGTCTTCTGGATAAATACGAGAACCTTTTTGAAGACACACTTGGTTTAATGAAGAGAGTTCAAGTGCAACTCAAGATAAGCCTGATAATCTACCAAAAAATTTCAAAGCAAAAGTGGTGCCAAAAGCAATTTGTCCCAAGATCGAAGAAAAATTAATGAGCTGTTAATGACCCCCATCAAACCTGTCATGAAACTCGATGGTACAGTTCGTATTTTTGGTGATTTTAAACAACTATGAGTCCAGTGTTGTGTGCTGGTCAATAACCATTTCCTTTAATTGAAAATTTGTTTGCTGGACTATCATCAAGATAGATCTTTCACAAACATATTTGAGATGCATGTAGCCCCGAATCTCAACCATTGCATTCCATCTTTTCTCAGAAGGGACTTTTTCTTTATAAAGAATTGCCTCTTGGAATGGCATCCACACCAGCCCTATTCCAAAGATCAATGGATCAAATTGTAAGTGTGCTGACTGATGTGCAGTGTTACCTGGATGACCCAATGAACAAGAGCACCTGAATAATTTAGAAGCAACATTGGAACATCTTCAAACACATGGTCTGTGTATCAAGAAAAAGTGTGACTTTTTCCCGACGTCAGTCCAGCATTTGAGTCATGTAAATAGTAAAGGCCTACATAAAGCACCTAAAAAGTTGGAGACTATTTTAAAAGCACCATATCCAATGAATGTGATATAATTGAGGTCTGTTTGAGGATTAGTAAATTCTTGTGACAAATTTATATCTAACTTAGCTACATTATTGATGGCATTGCATAATTTACTGTGTGTGAAACAGTTCCGGGACTGGTCATGTGAGAAAGCATGCAAGGATGTCTAAGATGCTTTGCAGAAAACTGAAGTATTGGTTCATTTTAATCCAACCCACTGTTACTGCTTTCTTGTGATGCTTCATCTTATGGAGTAGGGGCAGTTGACTCACATAATACACCATTCAAAGTAGAACGGCCAATAGCTTTTGCTTCATGTATTCTGACTAATGCTGAATCTATGCTCGACTCAAAATGAAAGCATTGAATATAATATTTGGCATACATTGTTTTTGGTTTGTAATTGATAAAGTTCTTGCTGATGTCCTTACTGTACATGTTAACTATATTCTTAAATAAATTTTGTTTGATAAAAACTCCTCACTGGGTCATCTGAATCACACCTGAAGCAAAATATCTCATGCTTATCCTAGCCAAATTCAGGATGCAAAACTAATGATTCAGCCTGGCTTCATAAAACACTTTGGAGTTTCTAATCTGAACCATAACAATAGCTGTAATGTATCGTCCAGATTCTGATTTAAAACCTTATGTGTCAGAAAAGCTTGAGTTGACCATCCAAAGTGGATGCCTATTATGAGGAATCCGAAAGATCATTCCTACTAGTCTGCACGGATGAGTTCTTGAACAACTACAAGAAGGAAATCTTTGTATAGCTGAATGAAGGAATTAGCATGTACTTATTTTTGGTGGCCAGGTCTGGATGCACAGATTGAAGAAATGATGGGACAGTGTCAACCCTGTGCATGAATAAGAAATACACCACCATTGTCTCCTTTTCACCCTTAGGAGTTGCCTAAAATGCCACAACAATAATTGCTTGTAGATTTTGCTAGTTGATTTGAGAGTTACATTTTCTGAGTCATAATTGCTGCACACGCAATGTGGCCAGAAGTTGTTATGATGAGATCATCTACAACTGAACAAACCATTGAAGAACTTGACAACATTTTTACGAGCTTTGACAGACCAAAACAGATTGCTGATAATTGTTCAGAGTTTACTTTACAAGAAGTTGAGGATTATCTCAAAATATATGGTATTCAGCATATAAAACCTGCACCTTATTATCCATCAACCAATCAGTTAGCTGAAAGATTCATATAATCCTTGAAAATTCTTTATAAGCTATAAGAGAGCAAATTTGTTATCACATCATGTAGAAAGCTTTTTGTCATCTTTTAGAAGCACTACTCATGTGACTACCCAAAGTTCACTTGCACTTAGTTCTCGAGTTTTTCTGTAGGAGACTATGTTATTTGATTCATTATTACCTCCAGAAGCTTCAAAGATAGTAGAGCATCAATAACAATCTCAAATTGCTGGATGAGAGTGCAAAAACCCACTCATTCCAGCAAGAAGAGCGGGAGTCAACAGGTAATTATGCCAAGAGTGAGAAATGGGAACCAGCCACATTTTTAGCAAAAACAGGTCCAGTTTCTGTCACGGTTCAAACTGAAGCTGAACTAGTTTAGTGACACCATGCTGACTAGAATCATTACCTAAAGTACGAACTTCTTTTTGTGGTCTGTGTCGCATTTGCATGTTCTCCCTGTGTCTGCATGTGTTTCCTTCAGATGCTTCGGTTTCATCCCATAGTCCAGGGTAGGTGGATTGGCCACAGTATATTGTCCCTTATTGCCCAAGGATGCGTAGGATAGGTGGATTAGCCATGGTAAATGCTTGGAGCTACGGGAATTGGAGGGCGGACCTAGTTGAAATGCTCTTTTGGAGAATTGGTGCAGAATCGGTAGGCCAGATGGCTTCCTTCTGCACTGTAGGGATTCTGTGGATTCCTTGGTCTTTAGTGTTGTGAATATTATTATGGAAGACTTACTTAAATCTGAATAACCTGATGATTGTGTTTTAGCTACCATACCACATGAGAATGATGCTGAATTAGTTCCAAGGGAAGCAGTGTCTGCTGAAGTTCGGAATTATATTTCGAGGCTCAAGTCAAATTCCAGAATGTTGTATACAATCAAAGAGGAATAGACATCCCCCAATTGACTTTTTTATTAACTGTGAATAATGATTGATGATGCATGGTACTATGTCTAGAGTATTATTGATCTTATGTATGACATGGTAGTAATTCGTTGTCATCACCACAGAAGTATAGGGGAATGATGTTATATATTTAATTGGTTGCATGATTCCTTTAAGAGCAGGTCACATGACTTGATCCTGAGGTCATTGGGTGTTTTACAGGTCTTTGCTTTTAGTTTCAGTTTGTAATCTGTATAGGCAAGAGGTCTTGGAATAAGCCTATTGTTGTTTGTTTGAATCTACCTGTGCAAACCACGGATTTTTCTTTTTGTTTAAAACCCACAATCACAAACAAATTAGGACATTACAAAATTATAAATACAAGTTATTGTAATGTAACCTTTTCAACTCATGATCCAGAAGCACTATAGAAGCAATTATTATTTTCCATTTCTCGTGATATTCATTAGAGTTTGATCATTTGCTTCAAGCAAATTTTTACTTGTAAATGATGTAACATCCGATTCAGCCATTAGGTTTGGGAATGTTATTCCCAAGGATGGCAATGAAAGCTATTCATTTGTAATCATCCATGGAAATATACATGGCTTAAATTGAAAAAGATTGTGATCTTTGGTAATTGTTATTTTGTGTCACAAGTAGCAGAAGGAGAATAATCACTTTTGCCCATAAGTCACGTTCCCTTTCATTAGTTTAAGGCCCTTGATTATTTTATAAATGTTACCTCAATGAAAGTGAATGTTAAAGAAATTAAGCCCATGAAGAAGTAGTTTTATAGTATTAAAGCTTTTTACTTCTTTGTTCCTTTTTCAAAAGGAAGATCTACAATTTTCTCTTGATTCCAGGGAAAGGATTTAGTATGAGTTGCATTTTGCAGAAATTGGGTGATAGTCCTTTCTGTGACTGAGGGCAAGGTGATTTATTGCTGGGTGATATTATGCCTTTTGTGACCTCCCTTTTTCTGAAGACATAGCAGATAATAAACTAACTTTACAACACTTGAAAATAACATATGCTGGGACCATTAATCTTTTTATTTAATTTCAAGAGCCCTGTACAGTCAATACAGGCTTCATATTACACAGTGTGATCCTTAAAGTAGGAAAGCTTTACATTTCTAATTAACCACTTGCTTGTATAAATATAAACATGTATATGATTCAAACAACAACTTTTGCCTTTAGGTAGCTGTTATGGAAAATGCCTCTTGTTGCTAATGGCAAAATAATCACTTACTATTATTTTTTAGGATTTTCCTAAATCCTCTTGATTAAATGAAAGGAGCATGTAACAGGGTCAGCTTTGTCTTTTGGGAAAATTAAATACTTTTTAAGACAGCTTGAAAAGCTTTAAGTACCTTTTCAAAGCAACTCTAAAACATTGTCACAAGCTCCTTAGATGTTTAACATAAGCCCTTTGCACGTTAAGTGAAAAATATTATAAGGGCTTTGTCCAGTTTAGATTCCCTGTAGTATAAGCCTCTAAAGTAAAAGTCAACTCTTGCTTCATATTGATCTGGATGAAAAGAATCTTTCTTCAGTAAATTAATTCTTTAGGGAAAAAATCCACTAAAAGATTGATCAGAGCCTTATTGTAACTGAAGCCTTAACTCATACATTACCAGCTTTCCAACAAGTCAATGTGACATTCCTTTTGGAATAAGCTGCTTTTGCAGTGATCTAGTCAAACCATTATTAGATGAAATACAAATAATTAAATGTGTTTTATCTTAATATCATTACAAATATAATTGTGTATATTACCAGATCTTCCCAGGAAATATGAAATATGGCCATATGTTGCATCAAAAGAACAAAGAATAGTACAGCACTGAACAGGCCCTTCGGCTCCACCAAGTCTGTGTCCACACAGGTGCCTCTCTAATCTAATATTTTCTTGCCTCTACATGATCCATATCCTTCTATTCCCTGCCTATTCATGTATCTATCCAGATGCCGCTTGAATGTTGTGATAGAATCTGCTTTCACCACTTCCTCCGGCAGCGCATTTCAGGCATTCACCACTCTCTGTGAAAGACTTGCCCCTTATGTCTCTTTTAAGCTTTCACCCCTCACTTTCAAACTATGTCCCCCAGTAATTGACCCTTCGACCTTGGGAAAAAGGCTCTAACTCTCCACTCTATCTAAGCCTGACATAATCTTGTATACCTCTATCAGGTCCCTCTCGTCCTCCGTCGCACCAATGAAAACAATCCAACTTTGTTCAACCTTTTGTCATAGTCCATAATCCTTCAAACCAGGCAATGTCTTTGTAAATCTCTTCTGCACCCTTTCCAGTGCATCAACACCCTTCCAATAGTGTGGTGACCAGAATTGTACACAATACTCCAAATGAAGCCTAACCAAAGCCTTTTACAGCTGCAACATGATTTTCCAATTCCTATGCCCAATGCCCCAACTGATAAAGGCCAGCGTGCCAAATGCCTTCTTGATCACTTTGTCCACCTGAGTTGCCACCTACATGGAATTGTGGATCTGCATGCCTAGATCCCTCAGTATGCCAATGTTTCTGTATCATTTACTGTATTCTTCCCTTCTGCAGTCGACCTTCTAAATCGCATCACCTCACATTTGTCTGGGTTAAATTCCATCTGCATCTTTCAGCCCAGGTCTCCAACTGACTTAAATCCTGCTGTACCTTCTAACAATGTTCCTCACTATCCACTACTCTTCCAGTTGTTTACTAATCAAATCACCTATATTTTCTTCCAAGTAATTTATGTATATTACAAGCAACAAGATATCCTAGCACTAATCTTTGTGGAACAGTGCTTGTCCCAGACCTCCAGTTGAAAAACATTGCTATTCTCTGCTTTCTATCCCCAAGCCAGCTCTCATCGAATCCCATATGACTTCACCTTCTGTATCAGCCTGCCATGAGGAAACTCATTGAAGGCTTTACTAAAGTTCATGTATACAACATCCACTGTCCTGCCCAATTTTTCTTGTCACTTCCTCAAAGAACTTGATCAAGTTTGTGAGGAACTACCTCCCCTTCGCAAAACAGTGCTGCCTATCGCTAATAAGCCTATTTTCTTCCAGATGTGAATACAGCCTGTCCCTAAGAATCTTCTCCAATAATATCCCCACCATTGATGTAAGGCTCACCGGCCTGTAATTTCCCAGATTGCCACTTCTGCCCTTCTTAAATAAAGGAACAATGTTAGCTACTCTCCAACCCACTGATACCTTGTCCATGGCTAAAGAGGATACAAAGATTTTCGCCAAGGCCTCAGCAATTTCTTCCCTCACCGCTCAGTATTCTGGGATAGAACCTATCTAATCTTGGTGACTTATCCACCATAATGCTTTTCAAAACCTCCAGTAGCTCCTCCCTTTTTATCTCAACATGTCCTAGAATATTAACATCCTCCCTTCTACACTCACCATCCACAACATCCTTCTCCTTTGTGAATACTGGTGCAAAGTACTCATTAAGGACCTCACTCACCTCTTTTGGTTCCACACACAAATTCCCTCCACTGTCCTTGAGTGGACCTGCTCTTTCCTTAGCTAGCCTCTTCCTCCTTATATACACATAAAAAGCCTTTAGATTCTCCTTAATTCTGCCTGCCAAGGACATTTCATGGCCCCTTTTCACCCTCCTGAGTCCCCATTTTGAAAACCTTAGCATCATCTGAATTATTTTCTTTAAAAATTGAGATAATGTAATATTTGAGCCACTATTGTCATTAATAGTTTAACAAAGATCATTCAGTTGTGACTTGAACCTATATGAGTTGGCCACTTGCCTGTGAAACAATTGCTACCGGCTTTGATAGTGGTCGTTAGAAACATGTTTGTCTTTGCACACAGTTTTTGAAATGGATTTATGAAAAAGCCAATGCTGACTATTACAGAATACAGTGAAAGAAAATCTAAAGCATGTGTAACAAATTTGCAGTACACTTGGCAGAAAATGGGAAGAAAAAATTGGCCTTTTTTTGATATAGTGCGACAATGCTTTTGCAGGTTTGAAAGTTTGCGCAAGAATTTTTAAGAAGTACTGCTATAACTTTTTCGAAGTGTTACATTTTTTCTCAAGACATTACTTTATTGCCCAATTTTTCAACAAATCCCTTTTTTTCAAACAGCAACTCATGCGGGAAAGACAACAGATGGCTAGTCGTCCTTTTGCATCTGTTGATGTTGCCCTGGAAGTTGGAAGTGATCAGCTTGATATCCTAAGAGGACCACTAGAGGTAAGAACCCTAACAATAACTGTTTTCAGAACATCGACATATATTTTCCCCTTTTGGGAGAGACAATAATTAAGGGAAACAGTTGAAAAACAAGGGGTCTCCCACTTAAGATGGGAGGTGAAGAGTTTTTTTTCTCTGAGGGTCGTGAACCTGTGGGACACTCTTCCCAGAAGACTGGTGGGAGTAAGGTCATTGAATATTTTGAAGGCTGAGTTAGGTAGATTCTTGGTTGACAAGGGAGTCAAAGGTCAGGGAGATAGAAAGGAACGTAGAGTTTAGGCCACAAACAAATCAGCCATGATCTTATTGAATGGTGGAACAGACTCATGAGGCCAAATGGTCTATTCTCATTCCTAATTCATATGTTCATATACATGTTCACTTTATTTAGAATGATATAATTGCCCAGGTCATTTCTGACCACGTTGCATGATGAACTTTGGTTACATGTGATGATACCTCCAAGACATCTTTTCTCACTAATCTTGAAGTCTGTTTGTCTGGGCATAATACTCTGGAAGCAAAGGAAGAAATCTACTTGTGTTGCAGACATTAATACTCTATATTAAATGGGTTGTTTTCAGGTTGGCTACTTGTACTAAGTGGAGTGCCAGAGGAATCAGTGCTCAGATCTCAATTATTTACAATTAAAAATTTTTATATCAATGGTGTGGGTGAAGGGACCAAATATATGGTTGCTAAATTTGCTAATGACACAGAAATAGGTAGGAAAGTAAGTTGCGAAGAGGACATAAGGATCTTGCAAAGGACATAGATTCAGTGATTGGTCAAAAAATTGTCTGACACGGTATAATGTGGAAAAAAGTGAATATGTCCACTTCGAAAGGAAGAATAAAAAAGCAGCATATTATTTAAATAGACAGAGATTGCAGATCTCTGAGGTACTGAGGGAAGTAGGTGTCCTTGGGCACACATCAGAAAAAGTTAGCATGATGGTGCAGCAAGCAATTAGAAAGGAAAATGAAATATTGTTATTTATTGCAAGGGCAATGAATATTAAATAGAAATGTTTTGCTACAGTTGTACAGGGCATTGGCAAGACCCATGTCTGGTGTATTGCGTAAAATTTTAGTCTCCTTATTTAAAAAAAGGCATAAATGTTTCAGCAGCATTTGAGAGATGGTTCACTCAACTGATACCTTGATGAGGGTGTTATCATCCAAGAAAAAGCCCAGATTGGGCCTATATCCAGTGGAGTTCAAAAAATTGAGAAGTGATCTTATTTAAACATATAGAACCCTGAATTAATTTGACAGGATGGATGCTGAAAGAATGTTTCCCCTTGTGGGAGAGACAAGGAGGAGAGGACACAGTTTAAAAATAGGGAGTCCCCCTTTTAATATAAGGTGAGAAAAAATGTTTTCCCTAAGGGCCATAAACTTTTGGAATTACTTTTCCTGGAGAGTGGTGGAGGCAGTTCATTTTTAAGGCAAATGTAGAGAGATTCTTGATTTAAGAAAGTACTCAAAGGTTATTGAGGTGGGTGGAGTGTAGAGTTGAGAGGCCATAATCAGATCAGCCATGATCTTATTGAATTGCAGAGCAGGCTTCAAGGGCTGCATGGCCTTCCTTTGTTCCTAATTCTTATGTTTTGTATGTATGTTCCTCTGTACATATCAGACCAATTCTCTGACCTTGCTTTTTTTGAACATGGCTCCCTACTCAAAGGTCCAGAGTACTGAAGTAATTCTTCTGTGTTTGACAAAGCTGTCATTGATTTATTGCCATTTTTATTAATTCCATTATTATTCTGTTATTCTAACTTGAAAATATAAATTTGCCTTCACAGCTTTATGCGTATCATCACAACTATCAAAAACCACATACTGTCTTTGTTGCATTTTGATTTTTTAATTTGAAATGTCACTACATCCATCCTAAAAGATATGTAGGAGTTGTAGCATTGCTGATCAGCAACTGGCAGCAAAATGTCATGTACAGAGATATATTCCTTAAGAAAATAGAAAGAGAAGAAAGACGTGCATTTTAATAGCATTTTTCATGAACATTGGATATGGTGTTTCACTTTACAGTCAATTAAATATTTTGTACTGTAATCACTTTTGAAATGTAGAAAACACGGTTGCCATTTTGTGCACAGCATGCTTCTACAAAGATCAATGTGGATAATGACCAAATAATCTGTTTTAGTGATGTTGTTTACTTTTAACATGCAGCTGAAATGGTCATTTAATGCAGAGGAGTTAGCCCATGACTTGAGCATTGTACTAACTCCTCTGCATTAAATCATGCGAATCTAAACATTAAGTTTAAATCTTACATGTTAACATAAGTAACAGTGTTGGCAATAGATTCATTTTGCCCACTTCCTAAAGGGAGGTAAGTAGTTCTGATTTGCCCACTTGCGTTTCTTAAATAATTCTGATATAATTTGCCAAATGTCTGCTGTCTATACCTGATGCTTACCCTGAAATTGGTGTACGTAGACATTAAATGGTTTGATGTACCGTATCTCTTTACCAGACACTCATGTTACTGCTTTTGTACATTTAAATAATATTTTTAACATGCAGCTCAAATGGTCAATTTAGAATGTAGTGAGGGTTCAATTCCCAGGTTGCTATGCGGTTGAATGCACTTTCCTCAGTTGGGTGAATTCTGTCAGCTTGGCTATCAGATGGACTGTCATAGGGAAAAACACAACTCTGACATATTTAACAGGTTAAGAAATTCAATTGCTTTTGTTTGTGTGAGTATGTATATAAATGTTTCTTTTTAAGAATATTAAGTTTGAATCAATATTTGTTGCAAATCTTGTGTTTTTTTTACGTAGTATTTTAGTAGCTGATAATGTTTTTTTTAAAATTTGAACTTCAATTCTGAACTAATTACTCAAAGAAAGCAGCTTTAATTTAAAAGTGATATTAACACCTAAAAGTATATCAGCTACACTCTCTGAATGTCCGTTGAATCAAAACAAGTTATAAAATTAGCAACATTTTGAGCAGCAGTTCTTAAATTCAGAGTAGGTTCAAATATTGTTAGCTGAAAATGTATGACCATGTAAATATTGAGGCTATTCTTTAAAGGTCAGATTGTGTTACAACCAAGATGGGAAGATTGCACTGTTTCTCCAGCTCCACTACTCCAAAGATCGCACCATAACTGTACACTTTTAAAGCACATTCCAAAATAGCCAGTTGTTTACCTTCACTACTGCTAGACTCAGGAAGAAAGAGACTTTGACCAGGCTTCTTTCAGTAAAATCAGAATAATTCTGATGAAACAAACTTCCTTTTTACAACAAGTTGCAAAACTGGTTAACAGACAATTTATATTAGTGTATAAGTATTAAGTATGACAGTTTACTTCTTTTAAAATCCCAACACACACATTCAAAACAAAGGACAAGACAAATAGGTCTTTGCAGAGGTTGACACTATGAAAAGGATGGAGTTCCAAAAGGTCTTGATGCTATCGATTTGGTATTCCTCTGTGCAAAGACAGAAAGTTGGTCACAGGTCGTTGTCTGAAAGTCCTTTCCAAAGGATCTTCAGGGAAACACTGTCCTTAATAACTTTCACTTGTTGTAGTCTCGCAGGCTTTCAAATGTAAATAAGTTACACAGAAATTAGGAGTTTTTGGTTGAAGGTGAATCCCCAATCTGGACTATAGGCAATACAGAGGGAGAAGAATAATCTTCCTTCACAGCTTGCTCACAAGACATACTCCAGATCTATGAGACTAAGACCTCACACTGTATATTTTTCAGAAATATATATAAAAATGCTCATTGCTATTTATAAAATTTTTAAAACTGAGCAAAGACTTTTAAAATGGTTGAAACTGAGGGTATCTGTGAACCTGGAACAAAAATGCCACTTAGCAGTTTTAGGAAAATTTACATGTTGTTATCTCCGAGGGAC
The DNA here is from genome assembly GCF_965287045.1 of Carcharhinus amblyrhynchos. Taxonomy (NCBI): domain Eukaryota; kingdom Metazoa; phylum Chordata; class Chondrichthyes; order Carcharhiniformes; family Carcharhinidae; genus Carcharhinus; species Carcharhinus amblyrhynchos. The sequence continues at coordinate 37,344,806 of NC_137340.1, forward strand.
CACTAATGACCCCTGTGAACTATGCAGCTCAACCACAAAGAGAGTTATGCAAAATCTGAATATACGAATGCCGGCAGGACAAAAGGAGATGGATCATTTGTTAAGAAAAAAGGCCCCTTTCTTCTTTTCAATTCCTAATGGCTGAGATATTTAACATCATTGGAATCCAGACGATGAATACATATCCTTTATCAAAGATGCTGGAGAGGTGGAAGTCATGCAACATGGGCCTCTGGCTTGAAGAATAAGTAATATAGTTCCTTGCTGAGCTAAAAAGCTTAGTCTGCAGTTAATAACCTGACGAGCAATCCACAATAAAGGACCTCTGGCTAAGGTTGGACACCTGGCCCCAATCACCCTGCTTCTGCTGGAAGTTCTATACCATCAGCTACATGTCAGATTTACCTCTGCGTGCCAGTGTAATCCTTTGATGTCCACATCAATGAAAAAGTGAGTTCTGTAGCATTGATTTTCAGCCTATCAACCTCCAAAAGGAATATTTCAGTGAACTTTTAATTCTGGACTCAACCCCAAGTGAAACAAATATTTATTTTCTCTGTGGGCTTTGTACTCAGAATTTTTCTTTTCTGTTGTTGCAGACCCTCTTTTATTCATGTTTTGAATATGTGAAAATGAACTAACCCTCTGAGTTCATTCCATCTGGAGTTTGCTGTGGGGCTATTAATAGAAAATTGATTTGCACTGAAACCAAGTTGATGCCTACAAACAATTGCTTACAAAACAAATCAAAGCACCTTTCTGTATAAGGTGAGGTAGTGAGAGGAGAAGGTAGTGCTGTTTCCTGTCTGTAACACGAGCAAATATGTTTCAGAATTGATAAGCAATCAGGTTATATTAAATTCATGATAATGAATCAAAATTAATAAATCTGACGATTTAAGACAGCATCTTGCAGATAATCCCCAGAATGATTTGAATTTGATACTAACTCTGAGAGACAATAGCTGGATCTCAAGTAAATGCTTTACATTTAACCAAACCAAAATTCAAAAGGTTCATAAATAAGTTGGTCACAATAACCTGGAGTTGAATGATAAGTATTGCTGCAATACAAAACCAGGACATACCCCTAAAAGGCACAAACTTCACTTGTTTATCTAAGGAACAATGGGCACAAATAAGATATGGTAAAATGTCCAGCTGAATCAAAAGACATATAAAGGAAAGAAAAAGTAGAAAATCCAGCAGAGTGGGATAAAGCTCTCCAGAAAATAATGAGGTGTGACCTGGTCTGCATTTAAAAGAATTTTCAAAGAGAAATATTGAGCTCTTATTGCTCAATTATCAATTTTTTTTGGTAGCCACGGCAACCTGATTTTGCATTGAAGTCGCTTTCTTGGTTTTCCCTGTTGCGTCTCTTTGCCTTTCCCTTGACTTCCCACCAATCCACCTGTTCGACCACCTGCTAAAGCTAATGAAGACTTATTTAAAATGTGCAGCCTTATTCCCGTAATACACTGTAAGTCTGGGATATATGTCTTGGACTTCTGTGTTAGAATATGTAGATATACATAATTATGCAATATTTTGAGGATGCTTTATTCTAAGTGGGGAATTAAATTATGGCATGTTTTTGGTAATTGTTTATCTTCGGGGAAATAGCATGAACTTAAGAATTTACAGTTTCTCTTCGTTTTTGAAATACCTGAATACACAATGAAAGGTTCCACAGGTATGCTGAAGGCAAGCAAAGTTACTTTCACCACAACCTCCCTTGACTGTTCCAGTGTGTAGTCTTTGAGTGCTTGCCTGCCATCCAGTTCCAGATGATCAGAACATTCCTCCTTACCCCTGGACATGTTTTTTTTCTATACATCTCTGGCCTGATTTCCACCTTCCACTCATGAGCCCATCCAAAACTGCTGTTCATATTTTAACTCTCACCAAGTTCCATTCACCTATCACTCCATGTTCACTGAACTATGTTGGCTCCCAGTCTGGTAATAATTTGACTTTAAAATTCTCATCCTTGTTTTCATATTCCTCGTGACTTTGCCTCTTCTTCCCCATCTCTGTAGCCCTGGAGACCTCCACAATACAAGGGATCCTCAAATCCTGGCCTCTTGCACATTCATAATTTTAATCACTCCATCATTGGTAGTAATACATTTAGCTACCTAGCCTGAAGTTTTTGAATTTCTTCCCTGGACCTCTCCAGATCTTTCCCTTGCTGCTCCTCTTCCTTTAAAATGCTTCCTAAAATCTACTACTTTGACAAAGATTCTGGTCATCTGTCCTAATAGCTCCACCTGTGTCTTAATGTCACTTTGTTTTTGATAACCCTCTTGTAGCTACGTTAAAGATGGTATAGAAACACAAGCTGTTGTAAATGTCAAATGAGCTATAGTTATTGGAATTCAAATAGAGACCCATTTTTGGGGTCAACTGGGCCTCTGACAGATATAGAAACCTATCACTGTGTTTAAGAGTTTACAAGAGTTATGAGCCCTGCTGATGTTCAATGTGAAGACATCCCAAATCCCAGGAGGGAAATTTGGAACACCAGCTCTTAATAGTTTAGTTCATGATACGGAAAGAGATGAAACCTAATGAGGAAAGGGGTCAGTCTTGTTATAGATATTCAAAACACAAAACGTTTATTGAAATTTAAAATAAAACAAGAAAGGTGACAGTAAAGAACAACATATACCGTTAACTGTAATAATGGTTATCCAGTTAGTATATTTGAATTACCACCAAGACCAATCTATCTGATTTCCTAAACTCCTAGATGACACCTTCCATAAAACAGCATCCCATAAGTTTTAACACCATGAGCCAAATCCAGACAGTTACTACATAGAATCTGTCACATGCTTTTGGGAAACTTTCTTCTAATTTAGAGTATTATTTCTGGGGTCTAATACAGACAGCTGTCTTCTGCTTTCAACAAATCAGCTTGACTGAAAAGAAAAAACTCGGTTTGCAAACTGGGTGTGGCTATGATCTAAGCCGGGTGTTCGCAAACTGACTCCTGCAGGTGTTTCCTAATTGATTCAACAAGGGGGCCCTCAAGATGAGTTGAGACTTCCAGAAAGGTGGTGGGGGGGGGGGGTGCGTTCAGTGGGTCGTGGTGGTGGTGCGTGGTGAGAAGAGCCGAAGTCATTGCTGGGATGGGAGGCCCAAGGAGAGATGAGGGGTGCAGAAAGAACTGATGCCGAGGCTGGGAGGGGCCAAGGAAAAATAGGAAAGTTATGCTTCAGTAGAACAGGGCACTGGTGAGATCACATCTGTTTAAGGAAACATGGAGAAATGTTCAAAGAAGGTTTGCTCAACTAATACCATGAATACGCAAGCTGTCTAATGAGGAAAGGTTGGAGATGTTAGTTTGGTAGCCATTAGAGTTTAGAAGAGTAAGAAATGACTTAATCAAAGTGCTTAAGATCCTGAGGGGGATTGATAGGGTGGATGTGGAGAAGGTGTTTCCTCTTGTCAGAGAATCTAGAATTAGGGGTCATTCTTTAAAAATAAGGGGTCATTCATTTAAGGTGGAGACGAGAAGAATTTTTTTTCTCTCAAGAGAGTCCTGATTCTCTGGAATTCTTTTCTGCAAAGTCAGTGGAAGCAACGACTTTGAATAGTTTTAAGGCATAACTTAATAGATTCTTGATTAACAAGGGGGAGAAACGTTATCAGGTAAAGGCAGTAATGTGGGATTGAAGTTACAAACAGACCAGCCACGACTCTATTGAATGACAGAGCAGACTTGAGGGACTGAATGGCCTATTCCTGCTTCTAATTTGTTTGTTCATATTAAGCATTATCTCTATTCCATTGTATTATTGTCCTCCAGTTATAAAGGCCAAATTTCCTTTGCCTTATGTGATTATTTTCTATACCTAGTCATGATATTTTAATGTTCTATACACCTGGAATGTCAAATATTTTTAGAAAGCGTTTCACCATTTAGAAGAAGCCCTGCTTTATTCACTTAAAGTCAAAGGATGACCTTAAATTGAAATCTGTTCACCATTTGAAAGTATTTTTCAGCAAAAAAAATACTTTGAAGGAACTTTGGTTGAGAGAAGAAGCAGCAGCATAATGTGTGTATTTATTGTCAGGGCACTAGAATAAAATATGGAACAAGTTGCGAGGTGAATTAGAAGAGAACAAATATTCTGTGTGGAAGAAGAGAACAAATACACTGTGTGGAACAATGTGTCATTCACCTTGCTCAAACGCACCTTATGCTTTTCCAATCTGATCCATTTCTTCTGAAATAGCCTCAAAATCTTACTTTTGCCCTCTCTTTTAGGATTTCACTTGATCAATTCAAGATAACAGTATTTTTTTAATGAAAGCATTTGAGAGATACATCATGCTTGCAAGCTCCTTAGATAGCCATTTTTGGCAATGTAATATAATTGATAGTCATGCTTGATGCTTACCTTCGAACTTTTCTTCAACTTAATCTTGTATATATCCTGCGATGTGCAGAAAACATTGCAACTGCCTTAAAACCTTTGAAGTCTCTATTTGTGAGTTGCCTGGATCACTCCAGGATCTTTTGCCATTCACTTTAATTTTAATTCATTCGTGAGTTATGGACATTGATGGAAGGTCAGCATTTATTGCCCAATCCTAATTGCCCTTGGGATGTAGGTGGTAAGGTGCCTTCCTGAGCAAAGAACAATACAGCACAGGGACAGCCTTTCGGCCCTCCAAGTCTGCACTGACTATGTGTTCCCAACTAGACCATCCGTTTGTATCCCTCTGTTCCCAGTCTATTCATATGGCTTTCTAGATAAGTCTTAAATGATCCTAGTGTGTCTGTCTCAACCACCTTGCTTGGTAGTGCATTCCAGGCCCCCACCACCCTCTGTGTAAAATACATCCCCTGCATATCTGTATTGAACCTTGCCCCTCCTTACCTTGAACTTGTGACCCCTTGTGTTTGTTATTTCTGACCTGGGAAAAAGCTTCCAATTGTTCACCCTATCTATGCCCTTCATAATTTTATAAACTTCTATTAGGTCGTCCCTCAACCTCCATCTTTCCAGTTTACTCAATCTCACCTCATAGCCAATACTCTCCATACCAGGCAACATCCTGGTAAACCTTTCCCACATTCTCTCTAGAGCCTCCATGCCTTTCCAGTAGTGTGGCGATCAGAACTGGACACAGTATCCCAGAACCGTTGCAGTCTGCAGGCTTGATACTGACAAAGTGCTGTTAGGTAGGGAATTCTAGCAATTTGACCCAGCATAATTAAGGAATGGTGGCAGATATCCAATTTAGGATAATATGCCGCTTAGCAGGAAAGTTTTAGCTGGTGGAGATTTCACATGGTTATTGCCATTATTCTTCTAGGTGGTAGAGGCCAAAGGTTTTGAAGGCTGTCAAACCAGCCTTGATGATGGTACACAGAAATTCACAGTGTGCTGATGGTACAGCAAGTGAAAATGTAAGGCAGTTTATAGGGTGCCAATTGTTATGATCCCAATAGAGACTGATAATTAAATAAAAAGTAAATGTAAACTTCCAACTGATAGATTAAAGAATAGCATGGTAAGATTTCACATTTTAAAACTTTCACTTTAATAACCAGACTAGAAAGAAGCACCATTGACTAAATACTACTTCTGTAAGCAATTTGTACTTAAAACAGAACAGAACTTTACGTTTTTGTTTTTAGCACAAATGAAATTGCTACTTCATAGTTATACTTTGTACAGTCCCTTAAATTGTCATTTGATTTTCTCAGTCCCAATCCAAAGTGTTTCTCAATTCCTGTGGTCTGCAACCATTTCTTCCCTTTTCCAGTCTCAGAACTGTCTTTCATGGTGAAAGCTTTTTCCTGGAAATTGTCCCTCTATGGCTAGCTATCCTTGCTTCAGATCCTCGCAAATTTGGTCATTTTCATCTGAGCGTAATGAAAATGAAAACATAGTGGCCTTGACGCCCAGATGTCCACCAACCCACCCCCTTCTCACAATAAATAGTAACATTATATTAGATTTCCTCATTACTTGATCTACCTGTTTACTAGACTTTTGTGATTCATGCACTAGGATAGGCAGGTCTCTCTTCACCACAGAACTTGCAATCTCTCAGCACTTAGATTATACGTTTTCTTACCTTTCTCACCAAAATGAACACTTTCACATTTGTCCACATTATACTCCATGTGCAGGATTTTTGCTCATTCACTTAACCAACTGTGTCCCTTTGTAGCTTCCTTACATCCCCTTCACAATTTACTTTCCCACCTAGTTTTGTGTCATCAGCAAATTTAGCAACCATACATTCAGTCCCCTCATCCAATTCATTTATATAAATTGTAAGAAATTGAGACCCCAATATTAGTCCATCTGGCACACCATTTGTCACATCCTGCCAACCAGAAAAAGACAATTTCTAACAATAGAATCTTCAAACCATGACAATATATTACCCCCTACACCATGAGCTTTTATGCAATAACCTTTGATGTGGCATCTTATTAAATGCCTTCTGAAAATCTCAACACAGTACATCCACTAGTTTCCCTTTATCCACAGCACGTGTGACTCCTTCAAAAAATTGGTTAAACTTGATTTCCTTTTCAGAAAACCATGTTGATTCTGCCTGATTGCCTTGAGTTTGTCCACCTGCTCTGCTATAACATCTTCATTGATGGCTTCTAACACTTTCCCTATGACAAACGTTAGGCTAACTGCCCTGTAGTTTCCTGCCTCCCTCCCTTTTTGAATGAAGGAGTTACATTTTCTATTTTCCAATTTAATGGAACCCTCCCTGAATCTAGGGAACTTTGGAAAATTAAAAACAATGCACCAACTAGCAACTTCTTTCAAAACCTTAAGGTGAAGTCTATCTGGACCACGGGATTTGTCATTTCACAGACCCAACAAATTGCCCAATATCACTTCCCTGGTGTTTGCAATTTTCCTGATTTCTTCCATCCCTCCAACTTCCTGATGTACAGCCATTTCTAGGATGTTCCTATGTCCTCTATCATGAGGACAGATGCAAAACACCTATTTATTTCATCCACCATATTTCTGCTTACCATTACCAATTCCCCAAATTCACTTTAACCAATGGTCCCTTGGTTAATTTGCTTCTTGTTTAAATATCTATAAAAAACTCAAATGTGCATTTTTATGTTACTGTTTAACTTTCCCTCCTTATTGATCTTTGTCATTCTTGGATGTTTTTTATATTCAGCTGTAACAAGCTGTTCGTAAGGTACTGTAAGCAGTTTTAGCATGACACCTTTGAAATGATGCATTGTCCTTGGAGGGAATGCAATGCCATTTGCCAGAATTACATTTGGACTACAACAGTGGACAAATTACACAAACTTGAATTGCAATCCCTGGAATTTATAAGGCTAAGGAATAATTTGATTGAAATTTTCAAACTGTTAAGCAGAAGAGAAACTTTTTTCTAATGCTTGGGCATTTTATGGAGTGTAGTCTAAAAATTAGACTCAAAGCTTTCAGGAGTGGAATTGAAAAGTTTTGAAGCCTCTTCAAAGCATTGGTTGATGCTTGATCAATTGAAAATTTAAAACAGAGATTGATGAGTTTTTAATTAGCCAAAGTTATTAAGGGATATGGGTCAAAGATATGGGTTGTAGATCAGCAGTGATCTCATTGAATGCTAGAAAAAGCTCAAGGGGCTAAATGGTCTACCCCTATTTTTACCTTTTATGTTCAAAAGACACAAGTATCTCAGAACTGGTAGTGGAATTGGAAAAATAAATCCTTTGCTCATAATGAGAATGCTATCACGGAGATCATAGGCTGGTAAATTAAATAGGGCAGGTGGGGATGTTAAGTTTCTGGAGGGACCTGGTTTATGCAATGATGCATTCACTGTGAGACACATCATATTCCATCAGGTCAAAAGCATTTGTTTGCTCTCAGTTAAAAATAAGCATTTTCTGTCATTGCAATAGCAGTATAAACAATAATACCTGTGACCCACTATATAATTAACAAAAGCTGTGACTTTCACCTTCCATTTTGAAACGCCCACACCACTTGAAGCGAACACCAGCTCAGATATTGAGAGTTAGGGCATTAAATTGAGTTTGACGAATAACCAAGATGAGTCATTCATCACAGCAAGGAGATTCTCTGCCACTTTGATCTGCAGTGAAACAAGAATGCAACGATGGATTTAGTTTTTTTAAAATTACATGTTGGTGCGTGTAGTGTTAGATTTACCATTTTGAACTCTTGTATGAGATAAAAGCTTCCTTTTACACTGACTGCCATTACGCAACAGCAAGCAACAGTGGCAACTATAAGATACACCAGCAGCAAGTACAATTACTCTGTAAGAAATGCTTCCTTTGAAATGTGGCATCCACCATGCTAGATACAGTGAAGATTATTTTGAATGCTAGGATTCCGACCAGGAAGAGATAATCTGATAGAAGCAGTTGTGCCTTATAACCTCAAATATAAATGTTGTCAGCATAAGAATCCAGTTTTGATGGTTAAAATATATGTAAAGAAGAAAAAAGAAAAACTCAGTGTAGGAAATGTAGAATAAAGCAGAAATGTTTGAAGGGAATTACATGTGAAAAGTAAGTAGTTTGTCAATAACACTGCGCGTGTATAAGGTGAGTTATTTAATGTAGTATGTCATGGAAACTCTAGAGTGTTTCTCCAAAGTTGTCCATGAGCAATGTGTTTGTATGTTCTCACCTGTGGAACAAATAATTCAATTCAGAAGAAGCAAAACCTTTTTAACTTAAAACAAAAAAGTTGGTTAATTTTGCTACTTCTCTGGAAGTTACCTCAGAAAAGATAGTCACTAGGAGAAATAGACACACACAAAGATTCATTAGAGAGCAAGATAAAAATGATACTTATAGAAGTTGGATCAGTTCAGTTGTTCCGTTGTTTGGTGCAGGCCTGATACGTTTGAACTCAAAATTTTGTGGTGCCTCAAATGAAGCCCTGGAGGTTGGAGAGTTGTCGCTGCAGCTGCGATGGCTTCCACTGTCAAATTTCTGGACCCCTTCCTGATGAGCTGAATGCATTCTACGCTCGTTTTGGAAACCCTGGATGATCCTGGATCTGGGGTCACCATTGCAATTGTCAGAACAGCTTTCTCGAAAGTCAACCCACAGAAAGTGACTGGCTCTGATGGGGTACACGGGCGAGCAATCAGATCCTGCGTGGGTCAGCTGGCAGGGATATTGGCAGACATCTTCAACCTCTTTTTACAACAATCTGCTTCACGAAGACAACTATCATCTCTGTACCTAAGAAAAACCAAGCAGCGCGCCTTACTAGGGGTTGAGAGGGTTGGCTGATGAGGAAAGACTGAGTGGACTGGGACTATACTCATTGGAATTCAGAAGAATGAGGGGGGTATCTTATAGAAACATAAAATTATGAAGGGAATAGATAAAATAGAAGCAGGGAAGTTGTTTCCACGGGAGGATGAAACTAGAACTAGGGGGCATAGCCTCAAAATAAGGGGAAGCAGATTTAGACTGAGTTGAGGAGGAACTTCTTCACACTAAGGGTTGTGAATCTGTGGAACTTCTGGCCCAGTGAAGCAGCTGAGGCTACTTCATTGAATGTTTTTAAGGCAAGGATAGATAACCCTTAATTCCCTTACTATTCAAAAATTTATGGTGAGTGGGCGGGTAAGTGGAGCTGAGTCCACAAAAAGATCAGCCATGATCTTATTGAATGGTGGAGCAGGCTCGAGGGGCCAGATGACCTACTCCTGCTCCTAGTTCTTATGTTTTTATGTTCTTAATGACTATCACCAATGGCTCTGACATCCATCATTATGAAGTGCTTCGAAAGGCTAGTCATGGCATAAATCAATTCCAGCCTCCTGTTCTACCTGGATCCACTACAGTTTGTTTACCACCACAACAGGTCCACAGCAGACACCATCTCCCTGGCCCTGCACTCAACACTGCAACATCTATATAACAATGGTACCTATGCCAGACTCGTATTTACTGATTACAGCTCAACCTTCAACACCATTATTCCCACAAAACTCATCTCCAAACTCTGTGGACTGGGCCGTCGGCACCTGCCTCTGCGACAGGATCCTGAACTTCCTAACTCACAGACCACGATCGGTAAAGATAGATAACAATACCACCTCCATGATTATCCTCAACATTGGTGCCCCACAAGGCTGTGTTTCCAGCCTTATACACCTTTAACTGTTTGGCCAAGTTCACCTCCAATTTGATTTTCAAGTTTGCTGATGACACCGCTGTGGTGGGTCGGATCTCAAACAATGACAAGACAGAGTACAGGAATAAGAGAATTTGGTGAACTGGTGCGGCAACAATAATCTCTTAATGTCTACAAAACGAAGGAGATTGTCATTGACTTCAGGAAGCTGTCTACATCAGATGGGATGAAATAGAAATGGTCGAAAGCTTCACATTTTTAGGTGTCCAGATCACCAACAACCTGTCCTAGTCCCCCCATGCCAATACTATAGTTAAGGAAGTCCACCAATGCCTCTACTTTCTCAGGAGACTAAGGGAATTTGGCATGTCAGCCATGCTTCTCACCAACTTTTACAGATGCACCACAGAAAGCATTCTTTCTGGTTGTATCACAGCTTGGTATGGCTCCTGCTCTGCCCAAAACTGCAGGGAACTACAAAAGATCATGAATGCCCAATCCATCATGCAAACCAGCCTTCCGTCCATTGACTCAGTCAACACTTCCCGCTGCCTCAGCAAAGCAGCCAGCATAATTAAGGAATCCATGCACCCCAGACATTCCCTCTTCCACCTCTTTCCATTGGGAAAAAGATGAAGTCGCATACCAATCGACTTAAGAACCGCTTCTTCCCTGCTGCTGTCAGACTTCTGAATGGATTTACCTTGCATTAAGTTGATCTTTCTCTGCACCCTAGCTATGACTGTAACACTACATTCTGCACTCTCTCATTTCCTTCTCTATAAATGATGTGCTTTGTCTGTATAGCGTGCAAGGAACAATACTTTTCACTGTATGTTAATATATGGGAGAATAATAAATCAACTCAAATCAGATTGCTTTAACAGGTGAGTTTTATAGCTAGAATCAGATTTACTGGGAGAAGAGAAGTTCCTTGCTTCTAGTTCTGCAAGTGTTAGATTTTTACCTGTCCAGTTAGTTACAGCAGACCATGAGCAGTTTCTGGATTTCTATGCCGCTATCCTTGATTTGTGGCTGTTGTCTCCTTCTATGAAGACACTCCTTTCAAGATGGTTCTCTCAGCTATCTTCCTGCAGGAGCTAAGATGGCTCCTGTCATCATGCAATCTGCACAAAATACCATGTAAGCCATCAGCACTTTAAACAGCCTTTCTCCCACTTTTGATTCTTAGCTTTTATCCAGGCCACAACATAATTTATATACTTACAATGAGGCATCAACCACAGTTTGATACTTGATGTTCAAGGTATCAATCAGCCATAAGTAAATTAAGGATTGTCTTTTGTCCTCTTGGAAGAGCTAAGCCACTCTGAAATCCACAATTCTATCAGATGGGTGGAGCCATTTTGAAACAGTCTCTACAGTTCTTTTTGGAAAAAAATGTTATCTTTAAAACAAACTTTCCAAAAATTTGTAATTTCATAACTGCACGGTAACAAGTGTCATTACTGTGCATTTTCAGTATTTTCTGTTTTCATTGTTTTATTTATTGTTACAGGTAGACGTTACTGTGAAAATCCTCTAACTGCCACATTCCGGCATCTGTTGGGGTACACCAAGGGAGAATTTAACATGGCCAATGCACCTAAACAGCATGTCTTTTGGACTGTGGGAGGAAACCAGTGCACCTGGAGGAAACCCACACAGACACAGGGAGAATGTGCGAAGTCTGCACAGTGACCCAAGCTGGGAATTGAACCCAGGGTCCCTGGCATTGAGGCAGCAGTGCTAGCCACTGTGTCACCGTGCTGCACCTGTGGATTTGGGCTTTGCTGCCTTAAAACAATTAATACAGGTTGGGTTGCATAAGCATGATTGCATAAAGGAATAGTTGTTAGTTAATATTGTGGCTACAAAATTAATGCACTTATTTTCAGCACGAGAGATAACTGTTTTGATTCCAAAGCATATGTAGTGCCACTTCTGGCAAGGGCTGTACTTGGTGCCGCGGATAGGTCATTAACACAGGCACTCTGCCGGAAATATGCAGATTGTGATGCGAGTCACTTTATAGTAATGATCTGACTCGAGCAATGGCCTTATTCTGCTGGCTGCTGCTGTGTTTTTAGAATTTGCAGAGTTGCAGTTATTTAAAGTTGCTGAAGTTGTTACAGTTATAAGGTTATGAGGTTGTTATATTTTGTGTCTGTGTCTTTAATTTGTAGTAAAATGAAGCGCGTTATGTGATCTTTTCTGAGGCTTGCCTGATGCAAAGCCAGGGCGTTAACAATTAACGGGGCCAGAATCTTTTACTCAGAGTCAGAGTTTTACCACACAGAAATAAGCCCTTCAGCCAACATGTGTGAGACGGCCATCAAGCACCTATCTATTTTAATTACATTTTACTGCACTTGGTCTGTAACCTTGTATGCTGTGGCATTTCAAGTGCTCATCTAAATGCTTCTTAAATATTGTGAAGATTCCCACCTCTACCACTCTTTCAGGCAATGAGTTACAGATTCCCACCATCTTTTGGGTGAAAAAGCTTTTCCTCAAAAGCCCCTTGAAATCTCCTGCCTCTGATCATAAATATCTGCCCCCAAGTTATGACCTCTCTCCCTATAGTTTCTTCCTATCTACTCCATCTGTGTCCCTCATAATTTTGTGCACCTCAATCAGATCCCCCCTCAGCCTTCTCTGCTCAAAGGAAAACAACCCCAGCCTCTCTTCATAGCTGAAGCTCTCACTCTAACTCGAGCAATATTGGTAATTAATTGATTAAGCCCTGTCTCACCAATTGAAGATCAATTCTGTCTCTCAAAATATAATTTCCTTATCGCTGATATTGGACTCAGTTCCTGTAATTACATGTTTTTTTTCTTTCTTCCCTTCTTGAATAATGGTATCACATGAGCTATTCTCCAGTCCTCTGGCACCTCTGCTATGGCCAGAGAAGAATTGGAAATTAGCATCAGAGCCTGCAATCTCCTCCCTTCCTCATTCAGTAGCCAGGGATGCATCTCATCTGGGCCTGGGGGTTTATCCACTTTTAAGACTGTAGAACTGGTAACACCTTCTCCCTCTCAATGCTAATCTATTCAATTATATCACAGTCCCCTTTCTGCTTTCCATGTACTGAAAAGAAATAGGAGCAGAAATATGCAATTGGTCTCTGAAGTCTGTTGTGTCATTCAATAAGATCATGGCTGACCTGTTTATGTTTCAAGTTCTACAATCTCATCAATCTCACTGACTTTAGGTTCTTATTCAGCAAGGGAATCAATCTACCTCTGCTTTGAAAATATTCGGTAAACCCTGCTTCCACTGCCTTCTGAGGCAGAGACTTCCGAAGTCTCACAACCCTGTGAGAGGAAAAAAAATCATCTCATGTCTGTCCTAAAAGAGTGTGCCCCAATTTTAAAACCGTGCCCTTAGTTCTGCAGTCACATACAAGAGGAAAGATCCTTTTCACGTCCACCTTGTCAAGACCACTTAGGATCTTGTAAGTTAACCCTCACCCTTCAAAATGCCAGTATAAACAAGCCTAGCCAGTCCAGCCTTTCCTCATAAGACGAACCCAATCATTCCAGGTATCAATCTAGTAACCACCTCCAATGCATTTGCACCCTTCCTTAAATAAGGAGACCAAAACTAACTGCTCAACAATGACCTCTTCAATGATTGATTCTAACACATTCCCCATGAAAGACAGTGAAGCTAACTAGCCTGTAGTTTCTTGTTTTTTGTCTCCTTTCTTGAAGGATGAGGTTATATTTGCTATTTCCCAGTTTGATGGAACCTTTCCAGAATCTGTGGAATTTTGGAAAATTAATACCAATGCATCTATCACCTCATTAACCATCTCTTTTAAAACCTTAGCATCAACTTGCCAGCCCACAACTCAATCAGTGTGCTCAGTACTGCTTCCCTAGTGATCATAATTTTACTATGTTCCCCTCTCTGTTCCACTACCTATTACTGGAATGTTTTTTGTACCTTTTATAATGAAGACAGAAGCAAAATATTTTATTCATTTCACCTGTCATTTCCTTATTATCTACTATTAACATCCCATTCACAGGCAGCAGCCTATGTGCTAACAGTGGATTGACTACTAGCCTCCAACATCCTGAATTGACAGACAACAGCAAGGACACTGGCGGAATGGCTGGGGTGGGGCGGCAAATGCTGACGTCCTGAGAAAGGAATAAGGTCATGCTGTTTTGAGCCTCTGGCACTTGCCCAGGCCAGAACCTCAGCAGTTCCAACGGTGTGTTGGAACACGGGTTGTTAGACTGCTATAACACTCTGAAAGCTCCTTTACACATTAACAGCCACTGCAATTTGAGCTTGCATGATTGGGTGGTTTCTGCTTGTGTTGAAGTGCAAGTTTCTTTATTTTCTTAACTTAATAATCGAGAATCCATCATTTGTCCAGTGTAGCCTTTCAATTGCCAGAATTTGTTTTTTTTTACCAGATATTTTAATTTAACTTAGCTCTTAAAGATGTCATTAACTGACCTCAAGCCTTAATAAAATCAATGCAAGGAGGAATTTAGGTGTGAGAAAGGACACATTTATGGCCTGTGTACCCCAGAACCACAAGAAAACCAGTGAGCTTGATTCGGAAAACCTGGAACTTTACATATAAGGTACTGAACACACATACAAAAGCAATGTGAGTGACAGAAAGTTGAAGTATTTGTTATAAAATTGGCCTTGTACGATGGGAGGACATTGTGAATATCTCTGTGATCCTGTTGTCAATGAAAGACTGATGAGGTCCAAAGCAGCTTATGGTTAGCCTGTAATCCCTAGTGGCAGTTCCCCTGAAGCTTTCTAATTCGGTTTAAATTTAAAATCCAGTTGTAGCAAATAACTCTAGCTATTGTTTCAAAAGAGAAGCAGAGTGCAATTATTCAGGGCTGATGTGAGCACCACAAAATGACCTTGCTGTGTTCTGTGGTGTCCTGGAAATACATACCTAGAAAATTCAACTAATGGAGTACAATTGATGCAGCAGATTTAATATTACTGTTCAGTTCCAAAGATCTTTATGTTGATTTGTGCTACACAACAAAGTGGATATATTAAGAAGGAAATCCATTGAACTGACTGTATTTATTGACTGACCAAATGATTTTAGACTTATTTGTTCACGGAATGTGGGCATTGCTGGCTTGCCCTTGAGAAAGGAGCAGTAGGCTGCCACCTTGAACCCCTGCAGTCTACCTGGTGCAGGTGTACCAATAGTACTGTTAGGTAGAAAATTCCAGGATTTTGACTTAGCGACAGAAAGGAATGGCGATATAGTTTCAAGTCAGGAAACTGAGAGATTTGGAGGGGAATGTGCAGGTGATGGTGTTCCCATGCACTTTCTGCCCTTGTCCTTTGAGGTGATGGAAGTTGCGGGTTTGGAAGGTACAGCCAAAGGGCCCTTGGCAGATTGATGCAGTGCATCTTGTAGACCATACACATAGCTGCCACTGTGCGTTGGTGATGGAGGGAATGAATGTTGAAGGTGGTTAATGGATGCCAATCAAGCAAGCTACGTTGGTAGAACATAGAACATTACAGCGTAGTACAGGCCCTTCAGCCCTCTGTTGCGCCAACCAGTGGAAGCAATCTAATGACCCTCTAACCTAAACTATTCCAATATTCTCCATATACCTATTCACTGACCATTTGAACGCCCTTAAAGTTGGCGAGTCCACAACTGCTGCAGGCAGGGCATTCCACGCCCTTACTACCCTGAGTAAAGAACCTACCTCTAACATCCGTCCTATAATTACCACCCCTCAGTTTAAAGCTATGTCCTCTCGTGTTAGCCATCACCACCCAAGGAAAAAGGCTCTCACTGTCCACCCTATCTAACCCTCTGATCATCTTGTATGCCGCAAGCTTCTTGAGCGCTGTTGAAGCTACGCTAATCCAGGCAAATGGAGATTATTCCATCACACTACTGACTTGCTCCTTGTAGACTGTGGACAGGCTTTGGGGGGTTACTTGCTGCTGAATTCCTAGGGTCTGACCTGCTGTTGTGTTCACAGTATTTATATAAGCTGGCCCATTTCAGTTTCTGGTCAATGATAACCCTCAAGATGTTAATTGTGGGTTCTCAGCAATGGTAATGCTGTTCAATATCAAGGGAAGATATTTAGAATGTTGTTTTTTGGACATGGTCATTGCCTGGCACTTGTGTTGCATGTTAGTCAAAGCCTGGAGATGCCCAGGTCTAGCTGCATAGGGACACAGACTGCTTTAATATCTGAGGAGTCGTAAGTAGTGCTTGACATTGTGCACTCATCAACAAATATCCCCACTTCTGACCTTATGATGGAAGGAAGGCCATTTGATGAAATAGCTGAAGATGGTTGGGCCTTGGGCACTACCCTGAGGAACTCCTGCAATGAGGCCTTGGACTGAGATGATTGACCTCCAACAACCACAACATTTCCCTTTGTGCTAGATAGAACTCCAGCCAGCAGAGTCTTTTTCCTATTCTTCATTAACATCATAAGACCAAAAGAAATAGAAATAGGAGTAGGTCATTCAACAGAATCATGGCTGATTCAGCATTCCTCATATCCACTTTCCTGCCCTTTTCCCATGACTTGATTCCTTACTGATCACAAATCTATCTCGGCCTTAAATATCCAGAATGACTCTGCCTGCACAGCTCTCTGTGGCAAGGAGTTGCAAAGACTCACAACCCTCTGAGGGAAGAAATTCTCCCCCATCACACTTAAATTAGCTTCTCTTTATTCTGAGACTATGCCCTCTGTTTCTAGATTCTCCCATGAGGGGAACTATCCCCTCAGCATTTACCCTGTCAAGCCCCTTAAGAATCCTGCTTCAATATCTCATTCACCTCTCATTCAGTTTTGCGAGGGCTCTTTGACACTACAGTTTGTCAAATGCTGCTGATGTCAAGGGCAGTCACTTTACCTCACCTCACCGGTTAGCTCTTCCATCCATGTTTGAATCACAGTTGAGTAGTCCTGGCTAAACGAATGTGGGGGTAGGGCCTGGGTGGGATTGTGGTGAGTGCAGACTCAGTGGGCCGAAAGGCCTCTTTCTGTGCTGCAGCGTTTCTATGATTAAACTGAGCATTGGTGAGCAGGTTATTGCTGAGTAACTACTGCTTGATAACTCTTCTGATATCTCCTTCCATCACTTTGCTGATGATTGAGAGTGGACTGATGTGGCAATAATTGGACATGTTGGATTTGTGGACAAGATATATCTAGGCAATTGTCCACATTATTGGGTAGATGCCAATGTTGATGTATTGGAAGAACTTGGCTCAGGGCATGGCTAGTCCTAGAGCAGTAGTCCTCACAGCTGTTGTTGGAATGAAACAGAAAGAAATCCCATAACACCAGCTTAAAGTCCAACAAGTTTATCTGTAGCAAATGCCACATGCTTTCGGCTCAGGCTGTCCCTTTGTCAGGTGGCTGGGAGTTGTTGGAATGTTGTTAGGGCCCAAATTCTTTGCAGCTTCTGGTGCATTCAGCATTTTATGATATCACGTAGAATGAATAGAATTGGCTCAAAGCTGGCATCTTTGATGTTCGGGATCACAGGAGGAGGCCAAGATGGATCATTTACTTCGCATTTCTGACTGAAGATGGAGGCACATGCTTCAACCTTCCCTTGTGCACTATGTGCTGAGTACCCCGTCATTATGGATAGAAATATTCGTGGAACCTCATCCTTTTTTTTAAAATTATATACCACCACTTTTTGGAATGGTGGCACAGTGGTTCACACTGCTGCCTCCCAGCACCAGAAACCCCGTTTCAATTCCCGGCTCAGGTCACTGTCTGTGTGGAGTTTGCACATTCTCCCTGTGTCTGCGTTGATTTCCTCCGGGTGCTCTGGTTTCCTCCCACAGACCAAAGATATAAGGGTTAGGTTGATTGGCAGTGCTAAATTAATCCTAGAATCAGGAGGACTGGCAGGGTAAATGTGGTTACAGGGATAGGCCCTGGGTGGGATTGGGATTGATGCAGACCTCCTTCTGCACTGTAGGGATTCTATGATTCACAATTACCTTAATAAACAGTAAAGGTGTTGCAAAGTCAAATATTATTTTTGCACATTTATGCCAAATAATACTGCATAAATTTATGTTTCTCCAGTGTGGATCTTGTATGATTTGCAAGGCACATTACTATGATTTAATTGGTGAAACATACAATGTGGCATGAACGATGAAGGATGAACTGGTCTGTTGAGCCTGCTCCTGGTTGAACCATCATGCTAAACACAACCCTTCCTCTCACTCACCCCTCCCCACATAATCTCCTGATGGAAGGGAAGAAAGAGAAAAAACCTAGGGCATAAAAGGGATAAATCTTCTGGAATGTTCCACTCCCAGCTTCCTCAGGCAATCAAAACCCCAGAACTAGGGGTCAAAGTTTGAGGATAAGGGTAAACTTTTTACAACTGAGGTGGGGAGAAATTTCTCTACCCAGAGAATGGTGAATGTGTGGAATTCACTACCACAGAAAGTAGTTGAAGCCAAAAAGACTTTGTCAAAACAGGCCCTCAAGGAGAAATCAGAAGATCAGGATATTGAATTTGATGATCAGCTATGATCGTAATAAATTTGATGATCAGCCATGACCATACTGAATGGTGGAGCAGCTCAAAGGACTGAATGGCCTACTCCTGCTTCTAGTTTCTATGAAACTAGTCCTGGAAATCATATGGACTGCTTTCATTCACTCACCATTTTTAACTTTTTTAAATCATTCACAGGATCTGGGCAAGACTGCCTCAGCTGGTATTATTGTCTATCCCTACTTGAGAGGTGGCGGTGAACCATCTTCACCATAAAGTATAGCTACACCAGTGCTGAAGGGAGGGAGTTCCTGCACTATGATCCAGAAACAATGATGCAGTTCCAAGTCAAAATGGTTTGGTTTGGAGGGGAACTTGCAGGTGGTGGCGGTACCATGCGTCTGCAACTCTTATCCCTCAAGGTTGTAGAGGCCAGGGGTTTAGAAGGTACTGTCAAAGGAATTTTGGTGAGTTGCTGCAGTGCATCTTGTAGATGATGCACACATTGTGTGTCAGTGATGGAGAGATAAGCTGATAGATGGGGAGCCAATTAAATGTGTCCTATATTTTCTATGCTTCACATTAGTACCAATTTAGACTCTCTAGATGTCCTACAAAGTCAGCACCCACCACATCAGCTTAGGTTATTAAGCCTGAGGTAACTGCAATAATCTAATTTATTTACAAAACCCTTTCAAGCCAGTTTTAAAAATTTGAAAAACTCAGAAGATTTTCTCAGTTTGACCATTGTGATAGGAATTGACAGAAATGTGCTTAAAAAGGGAGAAAAAGGCTGTCATAGAATCGTAGGATCCCTACAGTGCAGAATGAGGCCATTCAGCCTATTGAGTCTGCACTGACCACAATCCCACCCAGTTCCTAGTCCCATAACCTCCCCTATTTACCCTGCTAATCCCCCGACAATAGAGTCAATTTAGCAAGGCCAATCAACCTAACCCACACATCTTTCGACTGTGGGAGGAGACCAGAGTACCCGGAGGAAACCTATGCAGACATGGGGAGAATGTGCAAGCTCTACACAGCCAGTGATCCGAATTGAACCTGGGTCCCTGGTGCTGTGAGGCAGTTGTACAAACCACTGTGCCATCATGAAGACTTGTTCAGCACCAAGTATTGTTCCAAATTGTTTGCAAAGAGTCACCCCCCCCCACCCAAACTCCAAAGAATTGTGTTGAACCAGCAGCAAAACTATAATTTTGTTGAGAGTCGTGCTTTTTAAAATTGTTTTTCCTACTGACGTAGTGAAGACTTGCTTCAAGTATGTTATCTGAATTATTTCAGGTAGACCCCCCTGGTGCCATCTCTGGTGTGGTCCTGAAAATGCTGCTGGTTTTCCATGGAGATGATTGTACATATGTTAGACCCTGTAATTTTCTGTGCTTTTAATACAATTGCCTTCAGACTTCAGTGCAGAGTTCAAAAATTCAGCACATTTATTATTTGTATAAAAGGCTTCCAACAGAAAAGGATGACGTGCACTGCTTTTTCTTTATGTTGTTTCATTTTGTGTGACTGATTTCTTCTCTTGAGACTTGGTCTTTTAGTGAAATAAGCATAAAAGGATGCATTGGCCAGGCAAACTTTGATTGAAAAAAAGATTAAAAAAGAATTGCCCATCGAGTGTGTACTCAGCAAGTGAGTGCAAAAAGCATTCCCAGCTACGGTCAGCTCCGGAGTGCAGTTTGCTGCTAGCTAGCTAGGAATGCGGATGCTGAGAAAAGGGAAGGTGCGAACTGGCATTTCCACTGTGCTCCCTCAGGGGGACAGCTGCTGCAGACCCATGAAAAGTAAATATCAATGTTAAAGCTATGCCACGACTGCCTGCGTAGCACAATCATATACAAATCTCAATTCTTTGAGTCCTGACCTTTCATTCTGTCCAGGATTCAAGTCGCAGTTTAAACATGAAGGCCACCTTGCCAATCAACCCATCTGCCTACCGTAAAGGCACACAAGGCCATGTCAAATTCTGGTCAATTGGTGTTCAATTCATTTAAATTGGCTTCTTGATTGTCATCAGGCATGTTTCATACTTGTGCCTATCAACCAAAATGTCATATGGGAATGTGATGACATCTGGACGCACACTGGGGTCGTCTTGTGTGATTTTATGAGCTTCTGGCTTGGGCATGCACCCAGAAGTCATGTAAAATTCTGGCCACTTTTCCACAAGTGATCTCAAACAATTTTGCTGATTATATGATACTTTCTAGAAACATGAAGATCCTTGAACAATGTGGATGAGTTGTGCTACACATAGTGCAATGCATCCAAGTATGAACTTGTTCCATTTTCTCTGCAAGAACTAGGATTTGTTAGTGATAAACATTGCCTCCATCTCATTCTTCGGATCCTGTATTCATATTCAAGTGTGCGGTTTTATCTGGATTAATTTCAGTAGTCTTAAATATTGTTTTTGAAAATTATACATTGCATGCCACAGTTGACATAAATTTATGTGCTGAAATCTCATGTATGCAAGTCAACTTAGAATGTCTTTTACATTGTAATTACAAGATTATGATTGCTTTATCAATGTAACGGTTCTAATGGATTTTGTGGTAATTTGTATTATCTTCTTAATGTTTGCGCTGTCATCAAATCAGTGAGGATATGGTTTTGTTTTTGGTTAAGGTTCCATATCACATGTAACAAACTGGCATATGGTTTTGTTGGATGATATGCATCCAGGCGAGATGATTTTGATGCATTAACAAAGGTAGTGATGTATGGACAATTTGTGTTTGGTAAGGGGAAGGAAAGCTTGGGCTTTCGCACTGCGGTTGGAAGAGTCGTGGGTACGATGATGGCTAAATACTTTTGTTTTCTCCCTCTTCATCCTTCCATTGGATCTAGTTATATTGTATTGTAGTTACACTGTGGGTAAATTTATGAGGGTTTCACTATGTCTGGGCTGTTCTCTTTGTGGTGCTATGAAATTGTGTGCAATACCTCATCCTCTTCATCCTGGTATTTACCCAGCTTTTGGTTACCTCTCAGTTTATGACCAAATATATGTTCTGCATGAGGTTATTGTATTAACCAAAAAAAAACACTAGCAACCAATTTGTGTTTTTAAAGAAAATCTATTACTAGCCAACCGTTGGTGACCCCCAAGTTCTTCGTACGATCCAATTAGAGATCAGTAACTTTTTATTCAAAGTAGACAATGTTTGAGATTTGAGACACTTACTAAGAGAATAAAATCACAAGATTCCACTTTTTTTTTACTAAACAGGGTTCAAAAGATAAAAACAATTTACAATATCTGTCTCATAACTTTAATATTCAGGATTAATACAAGGTACATATATACTAGGCAAATCAGGCAGGCTGTGGTTGAACACAATATGCTGTAGAATAGACAGATGCAAACCAGGTAGATTCCATAGATTTCTCAACAATCCACCCAAGTGTCGGTAAACACTGAGTTGACAAATCCCATTGAGACTCTGTCTCACGAGATGTTTCAGTTTTCATCTTTGAAAATCTAACCTCAGAGTCCTCTCCAAAAGTCACTGTAACTCGGCGGGCATCAATGACGACTCACTTTGGAGGCTTTCAGCCATGCCTCCTGACATTCCATTCCTCTGGATCCCTGGATAAGCGCTGAACTGAGCAGAACACCACTGCTCCAAAGGATTACCCTTGCCCCAACAGCTCTCAGTATGGAGTCACCAACCTTCTGCTGCCCTCTTTGGTTCACAGAGCTTCTCCTCTTTAATTGCCAAGACTTCAGCTGAGCCCTCTGCACTTGTCTGCTAAGCTGCAGCCCTTTTTCTGCTTGGAATCTCTTTCTCTGCTCCTCTTTCTTCTTAACCTAACAGGACCTCTCCCTATCCCCTGTTCCTTGTCTGGGACTTCCTTTTTAATCATGGCCTTCTGCTCATGTAACTGGTGTTGTTGCACAGTGCTCATTTCATGCAGTGCACCACTACTAGGATGGCTAAGCCCTTCAACTGCTGGACTGTGCATGTGCAGCTGCTCCTGGTCTGTGTGTGCGTTGACCTCCCGAGGCCTGTGAAGACTTGGATTTTGTATTCCTCACACTATGAGAAGATAAGTCTGTATCTCATCACAATGTTCTCTTTCCTGATTAGAACAGAGAGCTGTATACAATGCACCAATCAATCCATTCTAAACATTTTGTACTTGCTACAACAACTTAGTTAGTTGACATTTTATAAAATCTTTCAAATATATTATCCTCTCCTTAAACCTACAGCATAATCTCTCCTTTTTATTACCATCTCAAGAAACTATGATACCAGAGGTTTTAATTTAAATTGTGAGATGTAATTTTTTTTAATCAGTTGAGCAGTGGGGATTCCTGGATTACAGGGCATAATAAGACAACTGGGAGGGAGTAAGTTTTTCCTGTTGATTTTAGTTAAAAGAAGAAAACATACAAAATAGGATTCCCTGCTGTACACTCTTCCCAGCTTCTTTCCTGATAAATCTTCCATTTGCTGATTTGCAGCCTACACAGAACACATCCAGCAGCATCTATAAGCAGCAAAAAGCGACCTGAAATATTAAGCTATCTTTCCTCTTTACCAATACTGACAGAATTACTGTCTACGTTCAGCATTTCTATTGGAAAATAAATGAACTTTCTACACGCTGAAAGCTGTGTGTACTTCATTCTGTAATTGTGTATGGTAGGTCTGTCTATTAGTGATTAAAGCATAGATTTAGTAAGTACACTGGGCTTGTCAATGCCCAGGACAAGCAATTATTTTGGAACCTTGCAGTGTCATTCCAATGCCGACTGCTTTTTGCATATTTCAGGTATAAACCTGACTTTTATCTTCCCAATGAGTCTAACCCAGACGTCATCACATCAACATCCAAGAAATTGTTCAATGTTCGGAAATGTACCATTTTATAGTGGCTAATTGTTAATTTCCTAAACAGCAAAGGTTCTCCCTAAACTGTGGGGACATCAAGCATAATTAATTTGGACCTTAGTGGCTGTAGATTTGCAAGCATGGAATCCTATTGGGTAAATTACAAGAGCAATATTAATGAAAAATGAGGTAGCCTCTGTGTGTGATAAATCCTCAACCCTTCTCTCATATTCACGGTTTCTAGGGGAATCCACAAAGCCCAAAACAGAAATGAAGAATATCAGCCCGTTTTTGTTTTTTGAGATGGAGAAGCTCTGAATATAGAACATAGAACAGTGCTGCACAGTAGAGGCCCTTCAGCCCTCTATGTTGTGCTGAGCTTTGTCCAAAACCAAGATCGAGCTATTCCACTCCCTATCATTCTGATGTGCTCCATGTGCCTATCCAGTAACCGCTTAAAAGTTCCTAAAGTGTCCGACTCCACTGTCACAGCAGGCAATCCATTCCACACCCCAACCACTCTCTGAGTAAAGAACCTATCTTGGACATCCCTCCTATATCTGCCACCATGAACCTTGTAATTATGCCCCCAAGTAACAGCTACATCCACCCAAGGAAATAGTCTCTGAACGTCCACTCTATCTACCTCCCTCATCATTTTATAAACTCTAATAAGTTGCCTCTCATCTTCCTCCACTCTAAACAGAAAAGCCTTGGCTCCCTCAACCTTTCCTCATAAGACCTATCCTCCAAACCAGGCAGCATCGTGGTAAATCTCCTCTGCATTCTTTCCAATGCTTCCACATCCTTCCAGTAGTGAGGTGACCAGAATTGCACACAATATTCCAAATGTGGTCTCACCAAGGTCCTGTACAGTTGCAGCATAACCCCACGACTCTTAAACTCAAACCCCCTGTTAATAAAAACTTACACACTATAGCCTTCTTCACGGCTCTGTCCATTTGAGTGGCAACTTCAGAGATCTGTGGATATGAACCCCAAGATCTCTCTGCTCCTCCACATTCCTCAGAACCCCCTGCCATTGACCCTGTAATTTGCATTCAAGTTTGTCCTACTAAAATGAATCACCTTGCACTTATCAAGGTTAAACTCCATCTACCACTTTTTGGCCCAGCTCTGCATCCTATCAGTCTCTCTTTGCAGCCTACCACAGCCCTCCACCTTATCCACTACTCCACCAATCTTGGTGTCATCAGCAAATTTACTGACCCACCCTTCAGCTCTCCCCTCCAAGTCATTAGTAAAAATCACAAATAGCAGATTGGAACAAAAATCAAAAAAAATAGATTTTGGAAACAATGCAACAATTTCATGCCACCTACTTCATTGATGACAGCCCTCGGGAAAACTGGTGGAACCCTCAGTTTCAGCTCTGGCTCTGCATCGATTTTAAAATAAACTTGCCCCCTTGTTGGTGGCATCTAGAAACACTAAGTGGAACAGGGCTCGTTCAGCCAGTGCCCTCAGGGCAGCTCCGTTTTCCAAAGTGTGACCCCTCATAACCCACAGAAGAGGATATCCAAGGGCGAGACTCTCCTGATTCCCAGCCACACGTTTCCCGCCGGCAGGAGGTGGCGCATTGTTTGCTAACGGTAGGATTCTCTGGTTCTGCTGCTTTCAATGGGATTTCCCATTGATGTCATCCCACACCAATGGGAAACTCATGGGCGGGGCTACGCTGCCGGTGGGACCAGAAAATCTTGCCAGCATGAACAGCCAGAGAATTCCAGCCCGTTTTTTTGAGTGGGTTTGGCACTGCAATCTTCCCACAATCTGTCATTTTTTCTAACAGCTGGGAGATTTGTGCTGGTAGGGAGGGGGCAGAGCCTAAGTACGCTGGTGAAGCTGGCCACAGACTGCCCGAGATACCATTGCACAGGATGTCCTGATTTCTCAGTGAGCAGACCCCCTACCCCCACCCCCCATGCCAACCACCTCTTTGCATAGCACTCCCCTTGCATAGACCACCCCCCCCACATAGACTTCTCTTTGTACATACCCCTCCCATTATAGCTCCTACTCCCACTCAGGCCCCATCTCCTTCGCACAGCCCCTGTCCCACATGGTGCCCAACCAGGCATTGCCTGTGTACCAGGTGGGCAGTGCCTGATGCCACTGCCTAGTTATGCCCCCAACCACCTGAGTGCTTCAATGATCTCCGATCACCCCAGTGTGGCCATGGCGCCTGATCTCTCCTGGTGGAGACCAGTACTGATTCGCAGCGGTGTGACGTCATGCCGGTGAGAGGGAAGATTCCAGGAGGCTGGAAGATGCCATGCGGGAGCAAATAAGATCTCGCCGATAAAACAGAGTGAACCTTTTTTCATCTTTGCCTATGATTATCCCGGCTAGCCATGGACACATAGCCCGGCACGGCAAGCTGCTAAGATCATGCACTCAATATTAAGTTCTATGTGACAACTCTCAGTGAAGCGCCTGTGAATGCTGTATTATGTTCAAGGTGCCATATAATAACAAATTGTTGTTGTGTTTTTGTACCTTGCTGATCTTCATCTTCCAACTATCCAGAGTTCACTTACTAACGACTAGCCTAAAGCATACTGGAAGTTTTATGTCTTCAGCACACTAGAAATGTAAGTCAAACATAAATCTCAGGAATTTATCATATATTTACAACAAATAGATTACTTTGAAGTGCAATGATTGTTGTCATCTAAATAGCCATGGCAATCATTTTGTGCATCGTAACTGTCATAAATTGCCTTGACATAAAAGTTAATCCATTTTTAATTTTATCGTAATTGTTTCAAAAACTGCTTATGAGCTGGATATTAAAATTTATTATAAAGGTAAGAAAGGATTCAGGACATTTTCTTTGAATTGATAAAATATGTGATGCCCTGTGTGTGGGTGTATACACACCTACATGAATGAAACTGCAGTCAAAAGTGGAGCATAAATCAAATATAATGACAATCCTAATAAGCACCTGAAAAATGGAGATGAGAATAATAGGGGAGGCACTTACTTTATGTCTATAGCACTGAATGCCCACATTTGATGTTTAATTATACCACACAGATTTATCAGTCTGGTTAGAATTTTCCTTTCAGTGTGTTATGAAATTAAAGAGAATGATTTCTGAATGTAGCGGCTGGAAACCTCAAGTTGATTTTTTTCTATAAAGACTAAAGCCGCATGCTAACGACTTGGGCTCATAGATGCTTGCACATTTCCATGCCTGGACCTTCTACATTTTCTCTCTCTCTCTCTCTCAAGAGACTTGTACGCCTTTAATTCTATGGAACTGTAAATTACTTGATCTGGCCTCTCCACTCTGTAATCTAGTTTTGTCAATGAGATTTCCCATTGATGTCACCCCACACCAATGGGAAACCCACGAGTGGCAGTACACTGCTGGTGAGACCAGAAAATCCTGCCGGCATAAACGACCGGAGAATTCCGGCCTGGTTTTTTGAACAATCTGTCAGTTTTTCTGACAGCTGGGACAAGTATTTTTTTTTCAAATGGAGAGGGGGAAAAGAGGGGGGTCAGTCAACCCATATACACCTGATCATAATTGATATAAACTGTTAAAGTACTGGAGAAATGCAATCATCCTCTGTACTTTTCACTGAGGTCTGCATGGATTGTTTCTATACATGCGTGTGGTTCTGATTTACTTCAACTGTGTCCATAATGGCTTGGCTACACAAAAGCAATTTTCCGAAAAGTTCAATTAAAATAACATCCTGGATACATAGGATGGAATTTTAATGTCCAGCTAGCCTGAAAACAGGAGAGTTCCTGATCTGTTTTCTGGGCAAGTTTTCATGCCCAATCGTATGCATTCGGTCTTTGAAAATATGGGCTGGACTGTTTCTAGCCATTAGAGGAAGTGAGCGGGGCTTAATTCGCCAAACAGCCTGTTGTTCAGATCAGACTCACAAGCTACGCACGCACAGGAAAAGCAAAAAAAAAGCTCTGCTGACAGAACACCCCCAGGCCAGATACATCCTCCTCCCGCCCTCCTCCTCCTCCACCACCACCGCCACCGCCACTGCCCCCCACCCCCACCACAGCTGAGAGAACATCCCCAGCCACCCCCCCAGGACGCTATCTCAAAGGAAGGATTGGAAACGCAGCCTGGGAGGCAGTGGCAGCATACATTAGTGCAGGGTACTGGCCAGGGGAACCAGGAAGCAGTGCTGCAAAAAGCTGCATGACCTCATCCGACCAGCAAGGGTGAGTGTTTCACCTCACCTAGTATCTTCCCCCCGAATGATCCCTAGACACCCCCATCCCCTTCATGCTTTCAGTACCTGACTCCCAAGCATCTCCTTTTTCCTCCCCGCCACCCCCCGAGTATCATGACTCTTGCCCTCTGATAGCCACCCCCTGAAACCTTGCGGGACTTGTGTCATCAGTCCCCTGAGAAGAAACATACCCATAATCACCAGGGGAGGGCGAAGATCTGGGTCCTCACCACGTATGAGGAGTGGGTACTGGAGTTTACGAGAGAGGAGGGGATGCAGACCATGAGCTATAGCATGGTCGGGTGGAGCATAGAAGTGAGCATCCGCCAATCCTCCACTTGTTGAAAAAATCTCAAGAAAGTTGCATGCAGCCCAAATTTTTCTCCCTCACTTGTACTTAATCTTGTGTCCTGTGTTGCAGGAAGGGACCCTGTAGCGCCTGGGCCATCTTGCACAGGGGCCCCCAATGCTGCTCCCACCCATCCTGCCCCTGATAGCTCAGAAGACTCCTTGGAGGAAGGGGATGAATATTGATCCACTCAAAAGAACTCTTCAATTGTAGGCAATAAAATAAAACAAGACTTACTCCAACTTATAAATCAAAGTAACTTCATTACTTCAATACTTGAGGCCTCACCCTGGGCCATTCCAAACCCCAGGAACTTCTATTTACACTCAGTTAGCTGGTCAGCTGACCCTTACATTAGGTACATAGTTTACGGGGTCAGCTGACCCTTATAGCATGTTACCATTGGTCACACTACCAATGTTATTATTGGTCACATTCTAACAACAAAGGGAGTTCTGAGGCTGGCACCAGTTTTGCATCAGCTTCCACCTTGCAATTCACCATCCCAGAGACACTCATGTCAGTAAGTCAAGTTAGTGGCGAGGCATCCGGGACACACTCTGGTGCACATGATACATCTGCTGACGTGCATCAGGTGAAGGAGAGAACATCCGAGGCCTCTGGCCCCCAGTGGCCTGCCTGAGGCAAGGACTTAGCTGGTCCCAGACTACATGCTGGGCCTCTGTGATCACTTCTCCCTCAACAACAGAGCCAGGGAATGCAGGAGGGGCTGATGGCCACACTGGACCGACTGCAAGGCTGTTGGGAGGAATCCCAAAGCTTTCAGGTGGATCAGCTATTGCCTGTCTAGCGTGATTCCCA
This sequence comes from Carcharhinus amblyrhynchos, assembly GCF_965287045.1. NCBI lineage: Eukaryota > Metazoa > Chordata > Chondrichthyes > Carcharhiniformes > Carcharhinidae > Carcharhinus > Carcharhinus amblyrhynchos. The sequence continues at coordinate 37,373,763 of NC_137340.1, forward strand.
GGCCAACACTGAGCAGGAAGTCCTCACCATGATTCGCAGACTCCAAGTGATGGCTGAGTCACAGCTGGCCGTGGTGGAATACCAGAGGTGTCATGGCTGAGTCACAGCAGACCCCAGCTGAGGGCCTCAACAGTCTTCTTGAGATTCTGTGGCCTATGGTGAGAGACTCGAAGCTTGCAGGAGATCCACCAGGACAATGCTGAGACATGGGCCATGGCTGCAGCCCTTGAGAATGTGGCCCACTCATAGATGGTCATGGCTGAGAGGCTCCAGAGCTTGCAGGAGATCCAGCGGGACAGCGCTGAAACACAGCGGGCTATGGCAGCAACCTTTAAGAAAGTGGCCGAGTCACAGAGGGTAATGGCTGAGGGGCTGTGGAGCATGATCCAGTCTCAGAGGGCACTTACTGCTGCCATTGACAGTTGGCCCCTCACTAAGAGGGCCATCATAGAGGGCTCAACCACCATGGCAAGAACACAGGTGGTCCTCCAGAACTGGTAAGGCCAGATGATATAAGAGCTCACTGCAGAAGCATCACCATTCTACTGAATGACCCAGGGGCCCCTCAGGAATGTGTGGGTTAGGTGCATTGATCATGCTAAATTCCCCTTTAGAGAAATGCTGGTATGCGTAGGTTAGAGGAATTAGCAGGGTAAACGTATGCAGTGATGGGGATAAGGCCTGGGTATGATTATTGTTGGTGCAGACTCAATGGGCCAATTGGCCTCTTTCTGCCCTGTAGAATTTCCATGATTCTATACTAATTCACAATTACTGATTAGAAGCCTTTTCTGTTCATGAATCTTCCAGGATTCTTGACCAGGGCCTTGAGGATGACGTAGGTGAAGTCTATTAGCTCCCTCCACATTTGTCATCCCCATAGATCCTGCAGCCTGGGCTTCCTGCTGGGCCTGGTCCAGGTCAAATTTAATATACTGGCCAGCCCGAGCAGGGCATCTGTGATCTTCTTGACACATTTGTGCACGGATGGTTGGGAAATGCCACAGAAGATTCCACTGTCAGTCTGGAAGGACCCAGTGGCATAAAAATTTAAGCGACTGTCAGCTTCACAGCCACTGGGAGTGGGTTTCCCCCCAGTGCCCCAAGGTGCCAGTTGCTGCAACAAATGGCACAGGTGTCACAGTGTCTCTTTTGGAGACGGAGCTGTCAGCGGCATGAGTTGTCTGACAGATGCTCGAAGGATATTCCACGGCGTGTGCAACTGCCAGGGTCTCTGCTCTCTTCTTCTCCTGCCTCATAACCCCCACCTGGGCTAATGGCGGCCATGTCCTTTTTTTGCCCCTGCGATAAAGGCGAGCGATAAAGCCTGGATCTCCTCTGCCCACAATTCATCCTCCTGCTCCTCGTCTTCGGTTCCAGCAGCAACCAAAAGAACAGCAAGATCAGTGGGTTGCATTGTAATAGCCATCTTGTCAATCTGAAGGGGGGGTGGTTTTTGGGAAAGGGGAGAGACAGATGGAAAGGTTAAAGAACTCTGCTTAGCTTAGCCCAGCCCAGCCCAGCCCAGCAACACACACACCCCATAACCCCCAGCAACACACACTCCCATACCCCCCACAGACCCCCTGCAACACACACTTCACAGATCCCAGAATGGCAACACAGCCCTGCTCCCCCCCCATTCCATTCCACCACCCTCCCCATCACAAACACACACTCGAGACCCATGAAGTCGTGGCCACAGACAGCACTGCCTGACAAGTCCTGAGGCTGCAGCACTGCCACTTGAGAATTTCCAGCCCATCCCCCACCAGCAACATTGCTTGCTGCTGCCAGCACTGGGACCCAGATTCAGCTTTAAGACCTGAGGTCAGCGCTCTGAGCCAGGTCTGTGCTGTGAGCCCGAGGTCAGACCCCATTAACAAGAGTAATGCCCCCAACCCGAAACATGACCATAACAAAACAACCCCCTCTAGGCAGCACGGAGCAGTTTGAAAGCAGAGACTTACCTCCTCACTCACTCTCTCTGCTCAAGCGCCTGAATGCGACTTTTATACCTGAGGTGTTTTCCTGACTGATCCAGCTGCAGTGAATGAGGAGGTTAAGGCAGGTGAGCTGGGACAATGAGGAGGGAAGCTCACTAATTACATTGTGATGAATGCAAAAAAAAAATGCAAATTGACGTTTCACTCATTTTGGGTGGGCTTCCAATCGTGTCAAGTTTTTAAAAATTGGCAAGATGGGAATGGGAGCAAAAACGAGCTTCATTCCCACTCGTCGCATTTTGCCTGATAATCCGCACAACGGATGCAATGAGGTCATAAAATTCCACCTAGTGCCTCAAATAAATAAAGCTATCTTTTCAAGTTTTGATTTAATTTGTCCTTTAAACAAAAGTACGTGTGTTTTGTTGAAGTGATTGCCTAATCAAATAGTGATAAGGTCCACATTCTCTGTTAGCATCTTTCATTTTCAAGACATTTATCGTTAAAGAGGTTACTCCATATTTAGATTTAACAAGCACATTAAAGGTGTGCTCCTGGAATCACTATAGTGCTTAGCATTGCATCCATTGTCAGCTGGGAAAAATAGCCCTTTACTCTGACAATGATTTAGGGATAAAATTGAGAATTTTAATACATTATTGAGAACTGTAACATTTTTAATTGTTGGAAACAATGGCCATTTAACAGAGAATGCTGTGATTTCAAATGCATCACTGTTTGAATAAGGAAACTAGCTTTTGATCCATGTGTATGAAGCAATATAGTTATCAATTGTACTGTTACTTAGGTTAGCGCAACATGGTTATGTTTCACATGTTAGTGAAGTGAAATCACAGATCAATCATTTTACATGTAAGACTACAAATCATTCCAATAAATAGAAAACGTAGAGTTCCTCATTCTATTATTTGGAAGTCAGCCAAGAGCTGGAAATCCTCCCCAGGTCTTATGAGGAAAGGTTGAGGGAGCTAGGGCTTTTCTCTTTAGAATGGAGGAGGATGAGAGGCGACTTAATAGAGGTTTATAAGATGATGAGAGGGATAAATAGAGTGAATGTGCAGAGACTACTTCCTCGGGTAGATGTAGCTGTTACTCGGGGGCATAACTATAAGGTTCATGGTGGGAGATATAGGAGGGATATCTGAGGTAGGTTCTTTACTGAGAGAGTAGTTGGGGTGTGGAATGGATTGCCTGCTGTGATAGTGGAGTCGGACACTTTAGGAACTTTCAAGCGGTTATTGGATAGACACATGGAGTGTACCAGAATGATAGGGAGTGGGATAGCTTGATCTTGTTTTTGGACAAAGCATGGCACAACATTGAGGACTGAAGGGCCTGTGCTGTACTGTTCTATGTTTCTATAATGTGTTGAACTTTTGCTTAATGCAGGACATGTTTTTTGTCACAGTGTATATATCCCAAAGTATATCCATGTTTCAAAATGCTGCAGTTGCAACTACAGTCAAATTGTACCTTCCAACAATGACAAATACACATCTGGAGTATCACCAGGATTTTACAGAGTACTAAGTTTCTGTGTTCAATGTCTAAGTTCTATTAGCTACGGTGGCACTCAGTACTCCAAATTATAATGAAATCACAATGAGTAAAACTCAGGCGATCTGAAACTTCAATTATGCTGAGGAATAACCTATAGAATTCCACTTGAGGAATAACCTATAGAATAATGCTTCTGTTAAGCCAAAATTCTGCACTTGTAATTCCACATTACTCCACAATAAAGCATTTAGACAGTTACATGGGTAAGCTGGGTACAGAGGGATATGGGCCAAATGTGGGCAATTGGAATTATCTTAGGGGTCTAAAAAAAAGGTGGCATGGACAAGTTGGGCCGAAGGGCCTGTTCCCATGCTGTAAACCTCTATGACTCGCATTAGCTCAACTTGTTCAAACATGACATATGACCAATATGATCAATCAAAGCTGAGTTAGGCCACACAAAAGTAAAAAAAACCCTGGAGTGCTGGGAAAACCATCATTTGACATTGAGACCTCCTTGTGAAAAAATGTGTAAAATCTGTGAGCTGGCTAAACCTGTGAAAAAGGTAGAAGTGTTGTTGGTCGGAGAGAAGATGAAGTTGACAAAGCAAGTCGAAAACAATGGCGGAAAGCGGCATTTGCAAAGGAGTGGGAGATTGCACCATCGAGTTTGTCCATCATTATGAAGCATTAGGTGAAGATCTTAGAACAGTTGGACAAGGCATTCTCTCCAGCAAAGGAATGGATTCGAATGGCTGCCTGTCCCAATGCTGAAGAAGCTGTATTAATATGGTTCACAGCAACCCATACAGAGAATGTTCCCATCTCTGGTCCAATCCTTTTACTAGATCAGGCCAATGTAGAGTGCGAACAAATTGAATAAAAAAACTAACCTGCACATTCACTACTTCACTATGTCTTCATTTGGCATTTGAATCTATTGTTTTGTGTTTATAAGCATATTGAGTTACAAAGAGATACATTCATGTGAGAATAGGGCCTCCTTGCTGTCACAAAGTTCTGCTTAACATAGACTTGTGGGCAGATTGGAATTTATTGTGGGCGGGGATGACCCATTCCATGTTGGTATCCATCTAGGACATATGCACATGTTAGGTGTGGAGTATGTTTGGTGATGATGGCCCTCATGCTATGATAGTCCACCGGCAATGCCCAGATTCATGCATGAATAAGGCCATTTGGGTAAGGTAGTGGAGGGAGGATGTTACATCTGGTGCTATAGTCTACACAATACTGATGTACTGAGATAAGGGGAAAGATGAAATTAATGAAAATAACATAGATTTAAAAAAACTAATATTAACATCAGTGGTGATAAATTACTGAGGTTTTGAAAAAGCTTTTGGGGGTTCTTTCTAATTGTGACTGAGTTTCTCCACAAAAAAGAGAAAATAATCGGGAAGTCTGTAATTGGCCATTTAGAAGAAGTTTGTATTTGCCAGCAGTGTTCGAGTATTTGAACTCCTGATCGAATGGGTTCATCAGGTGATGGTTACACACCTGATAAAGTTTGTATAATGACATCCTTTCCACTGTTTTATGCATTTTATTAAACTTATCAAGTCTAAACATTTGACATGACACCATCCCATTTTGGTTTAATATGTAACATGTTTAATAGATTTTATTTGGAGTAAAATATTACAACTTAATGTGTGAATGAGTTTGTGATATGCCTCACTCCTTTTAATCATCTAAAAATTGCTCTAAATATTTTCTGAATATTGAGCTTGGTTTGATAGTTCTAGATCTGACACTCGGCTGATTTTTAACAGTATAAACCTAAAATAACTGAATTTTCAGTGTATTGGGAATGCATCAAGGAAATCCATGTTAAAGAATGATCTCTGTAATCTGCTGCACAGTGTATAGCATAAGCTCAAACTATGAAAATACTGAACAAAAAATTTGAACAGCAGCAAAGAATCACAGTGGAAGGTAGTGACCAAATATTGTACAAATTCCTAACATATAAATTAACTTTTAATTATTTTGCATTAGCTGTGGTTATAATAGTGAATCCACAGCTTTTCAGAATGACCGTCTATTTAAAAGTATTTCATGTCATATGACATATGGTTTCTATGGTCTGTTGTATGACCTGCTGCTGTCTAATTGCTACATGTGAAAGAATTTATCAATAGTACCATGTTTAGTCCTCCCAGCGGGCTCTTTAAAAGTAAATCTTCCAAGTTAATTTCTGGATTGACATATAGATATAATAGACATAGGTATGTTCCACTGTATTACAGGTTGTTGCTGACATTTTATCTTTAAAAAAGGCACAAGGAAGTCAAAACATAATGTTTAAGTGAAGCTGCTACGGTAATGTCTCACTCATCTTTGACAGAGTGAGGTGAATCGTGTTTGTACTGTCTAATGTCTTTATTTACATCATAGAATTTTTACAGTGTGGAAGTAGACCATTAGGTCTGCATTGACTCTGTGAAAGCACATTCTACCAAGTCCCACTCCCCGTCTTATCCCTGTAAAGTTGCACATTCGTTCCTTTCAAATCGCAATTCGATTCCCTTTTGAATACCTCGATCAAATCCATCACCACCACCCTTTCAGGAAGTTCATTCCGGACTCCAGCTGCTGTCTGAATGAAAAATGTTTTCTCATATCTCTTTCACTTCTTTTGCTCCTTATTTTGAGTCTGTGCCCTCTAGTTCTTGATGGCTTCTTGTGTGAGAACTGTTTAATCTTGAATACCTCACAGCCTTCTTTTCTCCAAGGAAAACAGTCCTAACCCCTCTATTCTGTCCTCATATTCTCTTTATCCCTGGAATAAATCTTATGAATCTCCTCTGTACTATCTCCAGTGCCTTTAAGTATGGCTCTCAGAATTGGATGCAGTATTCTAGATGAGGCCTAACCTGTATCTTATACAAGATCAATATGACCTCCTTATGCCCCTATTAATAAAGTCCCGGCAGGTCTGGCAAGCCATTGAAATTTCCAGCTATGTCATTAGGACAGGAAGATTCCAGGGCTAGAAGAACTGAAAAATCCCTGCTTAAGATGCGATATGTTTTATTAACTGCTGTCTCAACATGTCCTGCTGTTTTCAATGACTTGTGTACATGTACACCATGATCCCTCTATTCCTGCACCAACTTTAGAGTTTCTCCCTTAATTTTGTGCTACTTTTCCATAGTCTTCCCACCAAAATGAATATCTCACACTTTTCTACATTGAACTTCATCTGCCACTTTACCATCCAATCCACCAACCTATATCCTTCTAAAGTTGAAGACTGTCCTAGAAACATGGAAACTAGAAGCAGGAGTAGGCCATTCAGCCCTTTGAGCCTGCTCCACCATTTATTTTGATTGTGGCTGATCATTAAAATCAATATTTGATTCCCCTTCCTGCCCATATCCCTTGATCCCTTTAGCCCCAAGCGTTATTGCTAATTTCTTATTGAAATCAGGTAAAGTTTTGGCCTCAACTACTTTACGCGGTCGCGAATTTCACACATTCACCTTTCTCTGTGTAAATAAATTTCTTTTCACCTCAGTTCTAAAAAATTTATCCCTTATCCCCAAGTTACGACCCATGGTTCTGGACTCCCCCTGCCATCAGGAACATTCTTTCTGAATCCACTCTGTCTAACCCCGTTAGAATTTTATATCTATGAAATCCTCTCTCACTCTTCTAAACTTAAATGAGTACAATCCCAGTCGACTTAATCTCTCCTCATATGACTGATGTGCCAGCCCAAGAATCAGCCTGGTAAACCTTTGCTATACTCCTCTATAGCAAGGACATCAAAACTGCACACAACAGCCCAGTTGTGGCCTCACCAACGCCCTATACAATTGCAGTATCCTAATCGTAGTTGGCAATATTTCCAGTCTTTGTATTGTTTGCAATTATGAAATCATAACCCGAACACCACAGTCTACGTGATTAATACACATCAGGAACAGCAAGGGTGGCAACACTGACCCCTGGGAACCATACTCCAGATGTTGCTCCAGTCTATCATTTATCATTATTCTCTATTTTGTATCACTTAGCTAATTTCTTATCCAATTGACTACTCCTTTTATTTCATGAGCTAAAATTTTGCTCACAGGTCTGTTGTGTGGCAATGTGTCAAATGAATGATTTGAAAAATCCATATACACCAAATGCTCAAAAGAATTGAAAATTGCAATGTAAGATTGACTCTTCTAAAACTTAAAAAATGAGTTGGGTTCTAACCAAGCAGGTCGTCTTGTAGGATTATTGGTTGCAATGATACAATGTTTTTCCAAACTATAGCATGTGGAGAATCACTATTTTTAACTAATGAGTCTAAGTAGTGCAATTAATCATTAATATGAAATTCTTGTGAATTTTAAAATGAAATGGTTTATCAAGATTTTCATTTTTGAGCTGGGTATGCAGAGACAGGAAAATTCCCGGCTCTGCGAACACACTCTTTAAAAATGGCTGCCCAGACACGGAATTTTCAATCTGGGGGTCGGCTGGATTCGAGCTGGGGAAGAACCCAGGAGGATCCTGGGTGAGCAGTTGGAGTTCTGGCACTGTGTCCAAAGTTTAAAAATAAAGAAGAAAACATGAAATATCCATCCAACCTTTATTCCACACTCTCCACAGCCGATTATTGCCAATCTTATGCTTCTGTGCACTCCATGCCAACCTATGCTCCTTCATCCACTAGTGGCATTTGTTACCAAATAAACCTGTTGGATTTTAACCTGGTGTTGTGAGACTTCTTACTGCCTTCATCCACCCTCGTGGCACTTAATACCCTTATGTCAATTTACTGACAACTCATGCCTGCTATCCTTTACCTTTACACTTACCACACCAATCCATGGACAAATACCAGGATTCATGCGAAGATGAGATTAAATTAAGTTATATGTATCTATTGCTGACTTCACTTCATTAAAGAAACACTTATCAGTCACAAAAATCCACTTACTACATTTACATTCCTTCAACTAAATAAAGCCTTATAAGAACAGACATTTAATTCAAGCGCATGACTCTCTTATAACAATAAACATTAGAATTCATGGTTCCACAGCAGACTCTGTAACCATTTGCAGATGTCAGTCAAACTCTAATGGCAGGCACCCAATATCGATGGTTCTGCAATCAAAAACGCAGCATTTATCCAGCAATGGAATCCCTTCAGCTCATGACAAGGAGAGAGTGAAATAGCTTTTTTTAAACTCCATTTCTTCAAAAGATTTATAGGTCAGGACTTTTAAATGCCCTGACAGCTTTCTTTGACCGGTACTTCTGATAGTTTTGACAACTGATTTTGACAGGTCTCTTGGCAGTAATAAGTTTATGCACTTTCTACACACACACATGCCTACTTTTACTAATTCTAACGGGCACTCAACTGAGCCCAAAGGGCACCTGTTCTTCATCAGAGGGCATCTTGCCTCCCCCAAAGGTGTCCCAGGACCCAATCCAATGGAGTAACTTGCCTCCAATAGGATATTCAAGCTATCCAAAACATTCAGACTTGTTCTTACCTGGTCTAATTTGCACACCAGATTTCACACTCCTGGCCTACCAAAATCCCATTTTTTGGAGATAGCTGATGATTTAAATTGTCATCTACCTATGTAAACCAAGCATGCACAAAACATAAGAACATAAGAAATAGGAGCAGGAATAGGCCATCTAGCCCTTCGAGCCTGCCCCGCCATTCAATAAGATCATGGCTGATCTGTCGTGTCTCAGTTCCACATTCCCACCCTCTCCCCATAACCCTTAATCCCCTCGCTTATCAAAAACCTATCAACCCGCGTCTTAAAAATATTTAGTGAGGCAGCCTCCACCACTTCAACGGGCAGAGAATTCCAGAGATTCACCACCCTTTGAGTGAAGAAGTTCCTCCTCAACTCCGTTCTAAACCGCACCCCCTTTATCTTGAGGCTGTGCCCCCTAGTCCTACTGTCCTTTCTGAGCGGGAAGAGTCTCTCCACCTCTATCCTATCCATCCCATTCATCATCTTATATGTCTCAATGAGATCTCCCCTCATTCTTCTAAACTCTAACGAGTACAAGCCTAGTTTATTCAGCCTCTCCTCATAGTTCAACCCCCTCAACTCCGGCATCAGCCTGGTAAACCTCCTCTGCACTCCCTCCAAGGCCAAAATATCCTTGCGTAAGTGCGGCGACCAAAACTGCACACAGTACTCCAGCTGCGGCCTCACCAATGCCCTATACAGCTGCAGCAAGACCTCCCTACTTTTATATTCAATCCCCCTCGCTATGAAGGCCAGCATCCCATTCGCCTTCCTGACCACCTGCTGCACCATCACAATCCAGAATCTCTCCTTTGTGGTGAAAATCTGGGACAAAGAATTTTAAATTATTTTACTCATTCCAGTTCTATTTGCAGATCAGCAGGATAAAAATAAATTTGATCCTAAATAAGTTAAAATATCCAAATAATGAAATGTTGTAGTTTCACGATTGTACAGAGTATTTTTTTAAATCACAGTAACAGTTATATGCTCTTACTTCTCGTTAATGAATGTATCAGGCAAGATTGAGCAGGTTGAAGCTCTTTTAGATCTGATATGGGTATTAAAAATCCTGCAGAGCCTCAGTGCGGTGGATGTGGAGAAACTGTTTGCATTTATGGGTGAGACCACACCAAAAAGTCTGAAATATAAGATAGCCACAAACATGAAATAAATAATTGAAGTTGAACTACTTTTTAGAGAGTGATGAGAATATGGAAATCGCTCTCACATGAAGTGGCTGAAGCCAATCAGATTGGCATTTTAAAAGGGTGGCTTGAGGCATACATGAGGGAGAAGGCAATCAAGGATATGGGGGCAGGGCAGAAGAGCAACTAAAGTGGTCGGAGACTCTTGTGGATTATAAATATATACCAGTTACATCAAATAGCTTGTTTCTATGTCGTAGATACTATGAATTAATTTATTCCTTTTTTTTTCTGTGCTTTCCTACTGGAAAAGCCAATCTACAAAACAACTACCCTTGCTGAAATAAGGAAAGTAATATCTATAAACATACAATTTATTATTGAACAGGCTTTCTGTTGTTTCCAACATTTAATGTTTTTACTGAATCTGTGCATAGTACACAAAAGGCAAGTTAGAAAGTACTATACAAATAATTGAAAACCTTAACTGAATGATTTGCTTAGTTACTAGTCCTAACTATTTTGCATGATATGAGCACTAATAAACATGGTGTAATGGAACATTGCAAACTCATTTGGAAATCTTGCTGAGCAAGGCTGAAGATGGGATGCTATTTTAACTCCATTCAACTTAGCTAGGAAAGTATCCTTTTGAAGGGACTATTGATCATAAGGAAATCACACTAATGAAAAAGAACCTTGAATAAGAAAGCAATCCTTAGATTGTTTCTGGTGCAAATGGAGAGTGCTGAGATATTACATGACATTTAAATTCTATCCACTGAGAATCGGAGTTGGTAGAATGAAATTAATGATAGCTTTCGTGACACTGATACTGCTTCTTCAGAATCCTGCAGTGGTCATGGAGATAACTTCCATTAGATGCAATATTGCCTTAGGCATTAGAACAGCAAGCGCTCTATTGATTTTGGATTTCTAAAAGGTTTTTGTGTTGGTTTGTCTCCCAGAGAAAAGTTAATATCAAAATGTATACTGAAAAGTTGAGCAACATTTGCTGATTTAGAAAATAGCTAGACCGGGGTAAAACACTGGAATGAAAATACGTTAGAAATGGTTTTGACAAGTGAAATCTCATGCTTATAAAAGTGTGGACAGAAAATCTAGTGTTGATCTGTCACTGGTTTTATTTTCCTATAATATGTTAGATTTATTGAAATACTTACGGAAATAAATTTCACAATGAATATGTACCTATTAAGTAGAAAGATACAAACAATGTTCATTTTGAAAATTCCTTTTGGGATAAAGCCCAGAAGATAAAGAAGTGGTGAATATTATTGCAGGTATCAGTGTCTCACTTGCAGAATTTAGGCAATGATGACCATTACAGCTCAATCAGGATCTATATTCTGATCCCATGACAAATGCTGCCTTACTATCCATTGAACGATGACATGTTAATGGGGATTTCCATCCAATGATTGATTTTTTTTTGTTTTGTAAGCCATTTGATCAGACACAAATGTTAACTACTTTTCTTCTACTTATCGGTGCCTCTAAAGTAGCCTTCAACAATGTACATCATACCTTGTAATCAGAGGTTTAATGGCTACCTTCATTGCAGTTTTGAAGAAAAATCGATCTTCACCTCCAACCAGTGATGCAAAAAATTGTACACATGCCTGTCCCTGAATTTTGAAAACCAGTTGTCTTGACAGGCTCTTTATCTGTCACATGAAATAGCTCCTCACCTTCATTATGGCAAAAAAAAGTGATGTTCAAATTATAAGATGAGTCTCTTATCCTTTGTTTTCATCCTTTGTGTTTGACTGACCCAGTACTTTGTTCTTTGGTGACCTTAGCCACAATCGTGAGATACATTCTAATGTACAGCAGCTAGCTCTGTGTTACTATTTTCCTATTTCATTCATCCAACATTCATTCAATCCCATGAATAATCACAGTCTGCCCTTTGTTCTAAAACAGATGGTCTGTCATGCTACTTCTCAGGAAACTAAAATTGAAGACCATTGAACAAAGTTAATAAACGTAACTGAATATAATCTTTTGGGATCAGAAAAACACTTCTTTTCAAGATGATCAAGGCATTCAGATATTTGAACAATCAACTCACATAGCAAAGTCTTTCAGACTGTTGACTTCTCCATGGTGCATGCACGTACAAAGCCCTTAATGTTTTACCAATTGAGGGAGGAAATTTCATGTTCTGAAAAGCTGGTTGGTCAACTTAAAAAATCCCAAAGCAGTATTTAGTGCCTTATTCCATAAACTCTTCAATCTTCGTTGCTTGAGATAGGTTTGGATTTCACCCCCACTCCCATCCCATTGACTGACACTTGACTCATTCATATCTGTTTCTGCTTGGTCAGAACTTGAAAATAATTCTGTGAAGTATTGCTTCACTAGATTACTACGGGATCAGACCCCCCCCCATACCACAAAAACCAAATGCTACAGAGGAAAAAAGACATGATACCAGAACATGATAAAAAGTCAATGTAGAAAGTTCTCCCACTTTTCAAAGGGAAACAATCTAAATGTCTTATTCGGTCAAATTTTGGATTTATCATTTCTAATGGAATGTATAATGATTCAGAGCAGGCTAATTCAGACTATTGAATATGTTTGTTGTGCTTTCCTACCCAAGTATATTGATTTACTGTGAAATTAAACAAATTTAACTTAATTATGCACCTTGTATCGAAGGAGCAGTGATACAATAATGCAGAACACTGGAAGCAATATACATATAAAACATCAATTTTACATGATACATTTACCTAATTTTATTCCAGGTTAACAAATGAACTTTGACACATCTCGGATATTTGTTTTTTTTTTCATTTTACACTGCTCTCTATGAAGCTCAATTTAACAAGCATGCAATCACTTGTGCCAAAGTATTTGGCCAAAACAGATCACAAATCCTTGACGAGAACGTTTGCAAATTAAATTTATATTTAAAGACATCTTATTTAAATGAACCTGAAAAAAAAAGTCTATGATGAAAAACTTTTTAATTGTTTTTGCAAATTTAAAGTATTGAGAGGGCATTGGTTAATAAAAGTAAGAACAAGCAAAAGTGAAACATTTTATTCACCCTTCACAACATGAGAAACTTAGTAATTGGAGCACAAGGAATCATAGCAGGAAGATCAGTCAGCCAATAAAACATGTTCCTTCTATAGTCCACATCCAATCTATCATTGCTATTTAATCTTCAATGTGAAAACTCTGCTTATATAATTCAAGATCTCTGTGGACACAACTGCAGGATATTTGTCTCTTCTCACATTTACACTATTTAGTTGTGACCTTTTCATTGAAAGCCCCATCGTTTTTACAGCAATTGTCATGATCCAGAGATGTTTATAACTCAGTTCATATCTATCTTCAAAAATTTCCAATCTTACTACCGTAGACCATGTTATACAAGTTCACCCGGCATTTTAGATACCCCATTTTTTCAAAGCCGAAGTGTTATATTTGGTGTATAATTCGATTCCCTATTTTTCAGCTAATAAATGCATATTTAGGGCTAAACTTGCATTTGGAGTTGGCCTCAATTTTTCAGCTCATAGTTACACATTTAGAGTTATACTTCCCTCATAATGTGGTGCATGGGCTTAAGCAGGTGATGTAGGCAGTGTTATCAAGAAGATTTGTGGGCATTTAAGACATGTCCACACATTACAGACTGTTCATGGTGAACTATAAACAGAAATAGTTGTCATGCATCAACAATGGTAGTCCACGTTTTATGCTCAGCATACGAGTCAACCTCTGATTGTAGAAGGATTTTTTGAAGCTTCAAAGATCAGATTATCTGCCCGATTCTAGAATATGTAAGTTTGCACCTAACATACCTTTACTTTATGTATGTTCCTGATTCAAATGTCTATGTTTCAATGATGTCCAGGTCTAATTATTATGTGCCTAATTCACTCATGATCCAGTGATAATGAATGTTTCACCAGTCCACTTCTTTAGTGGTTTAATAGAGGATTCACGTAGATCTCTCTCATCACAACGGGAAATAACATTTCTTTAATTTACTTAATAGTCTATGAATGTTTTTCCTCCTTTATGTCATGACATATCTTTTCCAAACCTCAATTTCAACTAATCTCTAAATAGCTGGATTCTAAAGCTAAAAATATACTACGTGCTCATCCTTATTATTCATTGATTTGGTGGTTCCTCAAAAAATGTGATAGGCTGCCTGTTCTTCCCTGCATCACAAGATGCAAACATATGAGGAAAGCTCACCATTGTTTTTTGTTCTAGAGAATGTGGAGATTGTCATTATCACAGTTTTCAGGTGTCCAAATACTATTTCCATTTGCTATCCATAGAATCCCTACAGTGCAGAAGGAGGCCATTCAGTCCATTTAGTCTGTACTGACCACAATCCCAACCAGGCCCTACTCCCTTAACCCCGCATATTTACCCTGCTAATCACCTGATGCTGGGGTCAATTTAGCATGGCTAATCCACCTAACCCCTTCATTTTTGGACTGTGGGAGGAAACCGGAGCAGATACGGGGAGAATGTGCAAACTCCACATAGACAGTGACTCGAAGCCGGAATTAAACCCAGGTCCCTGGCACTGTGAGGCTGCAGTGCTAACCACTGAGCCACGTGCTACACTATCGTCTGTACAGTTTTGGAATATGTTCTGTCTTGTACTATTTTGATTTGGCAATATTCTTCCAAATAGTATCATGGAATTGACTTGAACAGGCAGATGGAGTCTCAGTTTAATACCAACTAAAAGACCATGCCTCTGACATTGCAGCACTTACTACTGCATTGGAATGCAAGCCTTGATTTTTGGGCTCAAGTTCTGGAGTGATACTTGAACACTGAACTTTTGTGACTCAGTGTGTTACTGTCTGAGCCACAACTAACACCTGCTGAAACAACTCAAGGCAAGGGCAGAGATGCTGTCCCCCAGCTTCCTTGGGAGAACCACGGAGTGATTATCTATCATGCTTCGACAGCATTACACTCAGGATCTGGCTCAATTGCCTCACAAGCGGAAAGGGTGAATGTGGCTCTTCATCCCTCCATCTCTTCCAACAACATCTTCTAACATTGCTTTCACCACTTTCCCTCATGTACGACAGCATAATATCAACAATTTGTCTCATCCAAAACACATTAACTTCATTCTTTGCTTCCTTCACACCACACACTAATAACTTCCATATCCTAGCACTTATGTAATCAGAAACTCCTGGAACTTCATGTTCAGTTCATATTCTACACATTTGGCTTCATACTCATCTCCAGAATGACTATGCAGCAGGCACAGACAGAGGAGGCTGAAAGGGTCACCTTTCCCATCCTCATTTCATCTTGTTTCTTGTCCAGCTGTCAGCACCTGCACAATACGCACAAGCCCGGCTCTCCACTTAACTTTTCGTTCACCTGTCTTATAATTCCTTCCCAAAGGACAGAATTGCATGTAACATATGGAAAATGGCAAGATTAGGGGAACAGGACCTGCTGTTTCAATGCTCACCTAAATGAAACAGTAAGTCCTGTCATTGAGTGGCCCAGGTAAAGCCTTGAACATCGGAGAAGGCAAGTTTGTTTGAGCAATGTCTCCATATTTCTTATAACCCAGCCAGTGACACCCATGTCTCACAAATTAATAAAGAAAAAATCACCTTAGGAAATACTCAGTAAGCTCCACAACACCCAGCTGCATTCTAAAGACGTATCACTTACCATTGGTCAGTACCATCTTATCTTCTTTCTCTTTCCTCTGTGTATTTCTCTTCTCAAGTGCTCCATTTTTCCGTAGTACCAGCACAACTTATTTCACTTTAGTTTAGATATGAACTGTTCCCAAACATGTTTGACATAAGAACATAAGTAGTCTAGCATCCACCAAGAGACTGGTGGTAAGGACCACCCAGATTACTAAAGGGTGAACAACTCTCCAAAGTCTGATCAGAGCAGAGATAAGAAATTCCAGGGCCACCCATGATGAAAAAAATAAGAACATAAGAAGTAGGAGCACGAGTAGGCCATCTAGCCCCTCGTGCCTGCCCCGCCATTCAATAAGATCATGGCTGATCTGTCGTGTCTCATTTCCACATTCCCGCCCTCTCCCCATAACCCTTAATCCCCTTGCCTATCAAAAACCTATCAACCCGCGTCTTAAAAATATTTAGCGAGGCAGCCTTCACCACTTCAACGGGCAGAGAATTCCAGAGATTCACCACCCTTTGAGTGAAGAAGTTCCTCCTCAACTCCGTTCTAAACCGCCTCCCCTTTATCTTAAGGCTGTGCCCCCTAGTCCTACTGTCCTTTCTGAGTGGAAAGAGCCTCTCCACCTCTATCCTATCCATCCCATTCATCATCTTATATGTCTCAATGAGATCTCCCCTCATTCTTCTAAACTCT
Source organism: Carcharhinus amblyrhynchos (assembly GCF_965287045.1). NCBI lineage: Eukaryota > Metazoa > Chordata > Chondrichthyes > Carcharhiniformes > Carcharhinidae > Carcharhinus > Carcharhinus amblyrhynchos. Next base: position 37,390,305 of record NC_137340.1, read on the forward strand.
AACGAGTACAAGCCTAGTTTATTCAGCCTCTCCTCATAGTTCAACCCCCTCAACTCCAGTATCAGCCTAGTAAACCTCCTCTGCACTCCCTCCAAGGCCAAAATATCCTTGCGTAAGTGCGGCGACCAAAACTGCACATAGTACTCCAGCTGCGGCCTCACCAGTGCCCTATACAGCTGCAGCAAGACCTCCCTACTTTTATATTCAATCCCCCTTGCTGTGAAGGCCAGCATCCCATTTGCCTTCCTGACCTCCTGCTGCACCTGTAGGCTGGGTTTTTGCGACTCATGCACAAGGACCCCGAGGTCCCTCTGCACCGTTGCATGCTGCAGTTTTTCGCCATGTAAGTAATAGTCCTTCCTACCATTATTCCTACCAAAGTGGACAACCTCACATTTGCCAACATTAAGTTCCATTTGCCAGTTCCTGGCCCATTCGCCCAGCCTATCTAGATCCTTCTGCAGACTCTCCACACCCTCCGCACAATTTGCTGTTCCACCAATCTTGGTGTCATCAGCAAATTTCGACACCACACACTCGGTTCCCTCCTCCAGATCATCTATATAAATGGTAAATAGCTGAGGCCGCAGCACTGACCCCTGGGGCACTCCACTAGTCACCAACCGCCAATCCGAATAGCACCCATTGACCCCCACTCTCTGCCTCCTATTTGACAGCCAATCCTCTATCCACGCTAACACCCTACCCCCAACTCCATGCCCCCTGACCTTCTGTAATAACCTCTTGTGAGGTACCTTGTCAAACGCCTTCTGAAAATCAAGAAAGACCACATCCACCGGCTCTCCTCTATCCACCGCCCTAGACACATCCTCATAGAACTCCAATAAATTTGTCAGACACGACTTCCCCTTAACAAAACTGTGCTGTGTCTGCTCTATCAAACAATTCTCCTCAAGATGCCTCGCTATTTTCTCCTTGATCACGGAATGCTTGGCTCTCACAAACAGTTATACCAAGCATTGAGCGGTCTGCCAAAGAATTTCACCACCTTGGCTTCCAACCTGTGTGTTGTCATCCCACAGGGTATCAACAATCTGCAATCATCTTGGTGAGCATGGTCACTTCAATTGGGTCCATACTAAATGAACCAATGTTTTCAACTTTGGTGGAAGTATAAATAGCTGCATGCTGGTTCAGGGTTCACCTTGACATTTATGTGGGAGTGATATCTATGCTGAGTGAAATAAGCTGTGCTGGTACTTGGGAAAGATGGAGCACTTGACAGTGCATCCTCAGGAGGATATTCCTCATCCAAGGTCTCACCTTCAGGAAATTCTTGTTCCTAAAAAAGACACAAAGAAAAAGGAAAAAAAGGATGAGATAGCACTGAGGCACTGGCCAATAGTGAGTGACACATCTTTAGAATGCAGCTGGATGTCCCAGCACTACAGGGTATGATGTTGTGAGATGGAGGCATATGTAGTGTTATGTCTCACGATGTTAACATGCCTGTTCCTTTGTGGCCCCCTGAACTAATATTCACCATGGAGCCAGCATGTCAGCTGGGCCAGACTACCCTGGCATCAACTAAGATGTACTAACCAAGAACCATGACCGTCTCAAAGGTTCTAACCTGTATCACAGTGGTATTTCACCAGCTTTGCAGGGGGCACAGAGATACAAGATAGAACATAAGAACATAAGAAATAAGAGCAGGAGTAGGCCATCTAGCCCTTCGAGCCTGCCCCGCCATTCAATAAGATCATGGCTGATCTGTCGCTGCTCAGTTCCACTTTCCCGCTTTCTCCCCATAACCCTTAATCCTCTCTTTTATCAAAAACCCATCAACCCGCGTCTTAAAAATATTTAGTGAGGCAGCCTCCACCACTTCAACGGGCAGAGAATTCCAGAGATTCACCACCCTTTGAGTGAAGAAGTTCCTCCTCAACTCCGTTCTAAACCGCCCCCCTTTTATCTTGAGGCTGTGCCCCCTAGTCCTACTGTCTTTTGAGCGGGAAGAGTCTCTCCACCTCTATCCTGTCCATCCCATTCATCATCTTATACGTCTCAATGAGATCTCCCCTCATTCTTCTAAACTCTAACGAGTACAAGCCCAGTTTATTCAGCCTCTCCTCATAGCTCAACCCCCTCAACTCCGGTATCAGCTTAGTAAACTTTAAAAACCTTGCAACGAAGTCATAATGGATTGACATTTGGGTGAGAAATTAATCCAAGGCAATAACTGTTGGAAATTAAATCCATTTCTTTCATCGCATTTGGCACTTTGATCTGCAGTGCGGTTTTTGTAACAGCTTCTGAATCTGCATTTTTAGAAAGTAATTCATACATGAGTTGTCTAAATTATTTCAGTGTTCTGTGATGCAGGATTAACGACGTTGGTGAAGTACATAACAAGGTTACTGCAAATCAGCTGTTTGTACTTTTTCAGGACCGAGAAATGAGCAGGTCACCAAATCACTGAATAATTAAGTGACCCTTTGTATCTTTTTCTGCAAGACGTTGAAACAGCACCACCACCACCCCCCACCCCAATTTCATCACCATCATCCTCATCATCTTGTTCTTTCTTGTCCAAGGGGGACTCCTGTAATTACCGTATGTCATAGAACCATAAAATCCTTGCAGTGCAGAAGGAGGTCATTCAGCCCATTGAGTCTGCACTGACTCTCCGTCTTGATGCAAGCCTCACTTTATGGCAAGGTTGTACAGAGGGTGCAGTGTACAACAGTAGTGCAGGATATCTTTATGGGGCATGTTGTAGGGAACCCCCACAATTATCCAGCAGTGAATCTTTGCCTCAGCAGTCCTAAACTGTGCTCAATAATCATCCTGCTCATTCCATATCCTCGATTATATTGACTCAGGAATTAAGGCTTTTCCGGATTAACTCTTGTACAATTAGTGGAAGGTCAAAACTCATGGGCATGATAAATATCACAGGATAAAAACAATCCAACTGCTGTCATTTGAACAAATCTACATGATCCTGTTTCTATGCTTGGAAACTAGCTGGACATCACTTTGCAATGTTTATTATGTTAAACATGCTATATAAATACAAGTGGACAGACAATCTATCTCTTGATGCAAAACACAATATACACAGAGTGAAAGCAGCTACCAACTTTGGTTGACTAATAAAATGTGCATGGAAATAACATCGAGCTAACTCTTAAGACTATGAGATCTGTGTTATTAGCTTGTGTGGCTCTGAAATACGGACAACTTACAGCTATCAGGAAAGGAATCTCAATAGCTTCTTTTTCTGCTTCTGGCACACCCTGGGCGTCTCATGGCAAGACAACCACGCAATTGCAGAAGACCTCTCAAAGGGAGAACATGCAAATATTGGCATTCATATTCAGAGGCAATATCATTGGCTCAGGTATGTTTGCAGGATGTACCCACGGATTTTCTGTATGTCTAGACAGCTGGAACCAAAAGACCAGTAGCTTCAAGACCCAAAGCTGCATTTCAAGGATGCTTGCAAATGTGACATGAAAGCAAACATCGATTTTCACGTTTGAGAGGCAGTAGCCAAAGGCAGAGGAAAATGAAATCACCCTTGTATCATTATGCACCATCATAGTGATCAGTGGCTTGGTAACGGGCCCCAACGCCACCTAATAACCACTTTATTTGTGCCTGTTGTGCCAGAATCTGCCTCTCAAGGATAATCCCTTTAACCACGTGGAAAATTGCACCATATGCAGCTACCCCATCCCCACTGGATTTTATTTGCTGCATCTTCCGTGGATAGAAAGATTATTTCAGAGGAAGTGGGTGTCATTTGTTGCCTAAGACTGGCACAGTGGTTTGCACTGCTGCCTCTCAGCACCAGGGACCCGGGTTCAATTCCAGCCTTGGGTGACTGTGTGGAGTTTGTATGTTTTCCCCGTGTCTGTGTGGGTTTTCTCAAGATGCTCTGATTTCCTCCCACAGTCTAAAGATGTGTAAGATAGGCAATAAAGATGTGTACGATAGGTGGATTAGCTATGGTAAATGCACAGGGTTATGGGGGTAGGATGGCAGGTGGGAGTGGGCCTGGGTAAGATGCTGTTTTGGACTGTCGGTGCAGATTTAATGGGCCAAATGGCCGCGTCCTGCATTGTACAGATTCAATGGATTCTATCCTTAATTGCACTTAAACTTAGAGGCCTACTAGGCCATTTCAGAAGGCAGTTCAGAGTCAATCATATTGCTGTATATCAGAGTCACATGTAGGCCAGACCAGGTAAGAACAGCAGATTTCTTTCCCTAAAGGATACTAGTGAACCAGATGGGGTTTGAGGAAAATCCATGATAGCTTCATGGTCACTATTACTGAGAGTAGCTTCCAATTCCAGATTTTATTGATTTGAATTTAATTCAATTTTATTAATTAAATTGAATTTCCATCAGTTGCCATGGTGGGATTTAAAGCCATGTCCTCTGGTCCTCTGGATTATAAATCCAGTGACATTACCGTAATACGACCATCTCCCCAGATAATGCCGACAATAAATGCAAATTTTTGTTGATTGCCCTTCCTTACACAATGCTGCAGAGAGAAGTTCTGGTACCCTGATCACAACATGTGTGCAGTCGATGACAGCCTGGACATGCATTATTCAATTACTATTGGAAATTCCAAAGATCACCTTTTTGATTATTGTGATCAAGGAGAAAGGTTATGTACTGGTTACTTCTTGTCATCATATCTTCTTGCTTAATGTAGCTGTAAAATGTAGACTTGGACATGGGAGATAGAACAGCAAAAACAAAGAACAAAGAAAATTACAGCACAGGAAAAGGCCCTTCGGCCCTCCAAGCCTGCACCAACAATGCTGCCCATCCGAACTAAAACCCCCTACCCTTCCAGAGACCATATCCTTCTATTCCCATCGTATTCATGTATTTGTCAAGATGCCCCTTAAAAGTCAGTATCATATCTGCCTACTCCACCTCCCCCGGCAACGAGTTCCAGGCTCCACCACCCTTTGTGTAAAAAAAAAACTTGCCTCGTTTAAACTCTGCCCCTCGTACCTTAAACCTATGCCTCCTTGTAGTTGATTCTTCCACCCTGGGAAAGAGCTTCTGACTATTCACTCTGTCCAGCCTCCTTATAATCTTGTAGGCTTCTATCAGATCACCTCCTCAACCTCCGTCGTTCCAGTGAGAACAAATCAAGTTCTTCCAACCTCTCGTCATAGCTAATGGTATTCTCTATAGTATACTGAATGGAACCAGCGATGAAAAAGGTAAGGAGTATGGCGATTTTAAGAACCACTAAACCCAATTGCCCATTATCCAACAGCAGATAGTCCTGATGTCGGAAACTGCGTGGCTCTATGATAATTTACCCTCGAGAAGCTCAGCCTCTGGAAGCACTGCTCTCCAGACAGATCTAAGAAACTGGCTTTTGTGCCTGTGCACCCTGAGATGGGTTAGGGCTTCCTACGAGCAGCCCCCTCACCAGCTGTCTCCTTAATAGACCCAACTGCTGCTAATGCCGGTTGCTTAGATGACAGCTGCTGATGCTTCTTTTGCTCCAACTGGCAATCATAGCACCCATGATAAGCAGATGGAGCTTACTGAGGGTAAGTCAGGCAGAAGATATCAGAAAGAAGTTAATTGAAAGCTGAAAACTCTCTTGGCAATCCAAGAAGCACAACGGAATACAGATCCTGTAATGCAGTTACCTTCAGATGAGTCTCTCTTTGAGTATCTATTCCAGTGTTGTTGAGAGATCAGACCTATCTCTGTTACAGGTCGGTGGGCTGTCAAACAGAATTTTTGTGATATCCAAATTGCGATGTAGGGTTAGAATTTGCAAGTATTCACCAGGGCAACTAGACCAATTTTCTGAAAAGCTGCATTGTTAAAATGGTGGCTAGCAGAAATGCAGCGTTAAATGTAGCATTTTTAATCGCTCCTTCCCTACATGCTGTTAAATTTGAAGTAACGCCTCACATTACAAGTTTTCCTCAAATTTGTTTATAATAATTGGTTCCATTATTTTAACTTTTTTTTCTGTTTAAACAGTGGGAGTTACGACAGGTCAATAAATAAATTATTTCTTCTTGCACTTTGGTTTTAATGATAAAATAAAATCAGTTTGTTCAAGGGTCTCACCAGACTAAAAATAAGACACGATATAATGCCTATTTTCATTTAGAAAATGGCAAAATTGGCACAAAGAACTCAATTGTCCCATGTTAATATTGATTTTGTTTTATTCATTTACAGGATGTGGGAGTCACTGGCTAGGCCAACATTTTCTTTCCAACCCCTATTGAGAAAGCGGTGGTGAGCCACCGCCTTGAACCACGGCATTCCATGGGTTGTAGATATTCCACTGAGGAATCCTATCGAGTCTATTCAATTTATTTTTATTGAAAATAAATTAAATTAGGCTAACCTTAAATGCTTGGCTCATGACCCCTGGACAAAGTACACAATGGTGAGAAAAATGCAGTCATCTAGTGCTTTATTGATCTGCCACAACTTTGGTTATTATCAACTGGAAGAAATAATTGGTAATTAGAGAAGATAACTTGTAGTGAAATCTTATTTATGCAATCAATGTGATTTCTTTAAAAAAGATAAATTATTAATCTTCATGAATAAACATTCGGAACTGGGCTGTTTCCAGACATACTTGGATACAGTGAATATTGAAACATGGGCATACTTCTACAGGATCCCAAATGATTTTATTTCATTAACTTAATAGAAGACAAATCAGGTGGGTTCCCTCACAGGCTTGCATTCAGAGCCCAGTTGGCTGGTTTGTGATGCAGAGGGAAGCAAACAGCGCAGGTTCAATTCCTGTACCAGCTGAAATTATGCATGAAGGCCCCTCCTCCTCCACTTGCCTATTGGCTGAGGTGTGGTGATCCTCAGGTTAAATCACCAACTGTCAGCTCTCCACCTCAAAGGGGAGAGCAGCTTATGGTCAGTCACCTGGGACTTCACTTTTACACACACCTACCTAATATCATATTCATTGTGATTCAGTGCTCCCAGGTCTGGAGCCAAGATAATCCCCTTCCTAAAATTCAAAAAGCTTGGATTTTGGGTGAAAAATCATTTAGCATTTGAAATTTGTTGCTGGAGTTCAATCACATGTTGACTTCCATACTCAAAGACACACATCCAAGAATAAAAACTTCTGTTACTATGTTTTCACTCCAGCTTGCTGACTGACATTGGCTTTCCTGTCTGGCAACTCCTTAATTTTATTTTTTTATTATTTTGCTCAAATGCCCCCACAGCCTTGTCTCTCCCAATCTTTGTAACCTCTTCCAGCCTTATAACTCTCCAAGATCTCTGAACTCTTCCAGTTCTGGAGTTTTGAATGACATCAGGTGTTAGTTACAGTCCAGTAGGTCTGAAGAAGTCTTTGTAGGCATACATAGGCTATCTGTGAGTCTTAACTTTAGGAACTATTTACAAATATACAGTGCAAGCAAAGAGCTGCCTCGATGCTTGATGGTACATACAGCTCTGTCCAACGCTTGATTGACCCCTAAGCGTGGATTATATCCTCACATCCACCATCATGTGGACAGCACCTTACTCAGGTCCACATTAACCATACATGTGACAGAACCCTTATATTACATTGCACATTAGTCCACCAATCATTCCTTCATCTGCCCAGACCTTAAACTCCGAGATTCTTTCTCCTTCTCTTCGTTTCTCATCTCCTTTAAGTCACTTCATAAAACATGAGTCTTGGACCAAACAGCTCATTATCTGGATTGATATCCCTTTAAGTGACTCCATGTCAAATCTTGTCTAATTATGCTCCTGCCTTGGGAAGTTTTTACTGCATTGGCTAAGTTTGTACTTTTTTCATGTTAATTCATGGGACGCTGGCTTCATCGGCACAGTTAGCATTTGTTGCCCATATCTAATTGCACTTTAGAAGATGGTGGTTTGCGGCTGCCTTAAACTGTTGTGGTCCAGTAGGTGGAGGTGTTGTTAGGCATGAAGTTCAAGGATTTTGGCCTAGCCACAACAATACAACAATTTACATGTTATCCATGAGCATTATGAGTTTTAGTCTCCATTGTGGTTTGCCTAGGTGAGAAATTGCATAGTTGCCGATTATTCTGCAGCTATGTAGTAGATATTAATAGTACCTTGTTTTGGACTGAACACGTAGCTTAGGTAACTGAAGATAAAAAGTGCACTTAAATGGTGATTTTCAAACAGCGCGCTCCTGTGCTAGCTAATAAAGTCTATAAAATGATATATTCAGTAAGGCAAAGAAAGTCTGCACTCACTTCACTCCAGCACACCCTCCTTGTAAAAGAGTCACGCACAATGCCTGGGAACATAATGAATAGAGTGCACTCTCTGTGTAGCACTCGGAATTCAAAGATTGCTAATGAGAAAGATAATGGCAGACCTCAGGAAAACTGCCAAGCTATCTAGTTGTTTCTTATAATAATTAGCTGCCCCAGGTATGCTTGCACAACACTGTGTTTCTTCATAACTTGATAGGTTTCGTCCCCCATGTAAAACTCTCAACAGTTCAACAGCACAGTGAATGCTTTTTACCATGCACAGGCCTACCACAACGGGTTACACATTCACATAGCAACCAAAACTTTTGCTTCACGTAAAGTGGCTTCAGATGGTACATTTAACATGCATTGCTATTTGATGCATTTCATTCACACTGTGGAATGAAGGAATAACTTGTTGGTGTCAGTTGATGTAGGAATATTGGCTTGGACATTGATTCAGATCGTTCTATAGGTTTTTTTTCCCCACATGAACAAGCAAATGGTTTTCAGTTTAGAGTCTCAACTGAAACCTGGCAGCTCTGAAAATGTACAATGCCATCGCTACTGCACTGAAATGTCAGCCTAGATTATGTGTTCCATTTGGACCTTCTGACTACTGAGCCAAGCTGGCACTTTAAGCCTTAGGCTCCAATCTGGCTCAGACTTATTGTGGGATTAAACGAAGAGAGCTTTGAAGGGAGGGATTCACAGGCCTTTGAAATAAGCCTATTCCTGAGTAGAAATCGCAGGCTAGCTTTTTAGTTGCTACTTTAATAAAATTACCCACCATGCTGTGGAACAGAGGACCGCAGGTGGATAGCTGGGCAGGGAGCCAGTGGGTTTTTAATAAGCCTCTTTACAAGAATTTGTACTTCTTAGTTTAGAATACCAAAGAAGAATTGAAATACAGCTGAAACTGTGAGTTTTTTTTTTCACAGATCATGCTCGAGCATTTATTTTGACAGAGTTTTTTGCTCGGTATTAGTTAATGCTCAGCAGAAATAGAAAAAAATGGCTCAAGCACAGGCTGTAAACATCGCAATCCGATTGATTTTAATGCTGTGGAGTAGATCAGCAAGGGAATTCTCCTGCTGTATGACATGCCAATACATCTGCTCACTTAAAATGGATAGATAGAAGGATTCTCAAAGAAGCATTATGAATATTAATATTATTGGGGTAAAATAGAACATTAACATACTGGTAAGTACCATGTGTGTTCAACCCTACGTAAACTAAAATATTACCCGTAATCCATTATTTTCAAATCATTAGACCCCATGATCTAAAATAACAGCAATTTTCTATCCGACTACATTGATGTGCAAGCTGATACTTTGGACAGATCATGAAAGGACTTTTGCAGTTTCAGGTTCTAAGCACGAGATCAGCGCTCATTTTAGAGGCCTCAGCCTATTATCAGGCTTTCTTCAACTGTAAATGTTTCATGAACTAGAGTCATAGAGGTTTACAGCATGGAAACAGGCCCTTTGGCCCAACTTGTCCATGCCACCCTTTTTTTTAAAACCCCTCAGCTAATCCCAATTGCCTGCATTTGGCCCATGTCCCTCTATACCTATCATACCCATGTAACTATCTAAATGCTTTTTAAAAAATAAAATTGTACCCCCGTCTCTACTACTACCTCTGGCAGCTTGTTCCAGACACTCAGCACCCTTTGTGTGAAAAAATTGCCCCTCTGGACACTTTTGTATCTCCCCTGTCTCACCTTAAACCTATGCCCTCTAATTTTCCCCTACCTTTGGGCAAACATATTGACTATCTATCTTGTCTACGCCCTTCATTGTTTTATAGACCTCTGTAAGGTCCACCTCTTAGCCTCCTATGCTCCAGAGAAAAAAGTTTCAGTTTATTCACCCTCTCCTTATTAACTCAATCCATCAAGTCCCAGTAGCATCCTAGTAGATCTTTTCTGCACTCTTTCTAGTTTAATAATATCCTTTCTATAATGGGGTGTTCAGGATTGCACACAGTATTTCAAATGTTGCCTTACCAATGTCATGTACAACTTTAACAAGACGTCCCAACTCCTGTATTCAACATTCTGACTGATGAAACTAAGCATGCTGAATGCCTGTCCACCTGTAACTCCACTTTCAAGGAGCTATGAACATGTACACCTAGATCTCTTTGTTCTGTAACTCTCCCCTGTGCCCTAAAATTAACTGAGTAAGTCTTGCTCTGGATCAATCTACAAAAATGCATTACCGCACATTTGCATTTTAATTCATCTGTCATTCGTCAGCCCACTGGCCCAATTGATCAAGGTCCTGCTGCGTTGGAGATAGTCTTCCTCACTGTCCACCATGCCACCAATCTTGGTGTCATCTGCAAACTTACTAACCATGCCCCCTATATTCTCATCCAAATCATTAATATAAATGATAAATAACAGTATTCCAAGTGTGGCCTTACCAATGTCTTGTACAACTTTAACAAGATGTCCCAACTCCCGTATTCAATGTTGTGACCGATGAAACCAAGCATGCCGAATGTCGTCTTCACCACTCTGAAGCCACTGACATTTGTAACAGTGACTACTCTAAACTGGTTTATAAAACTGAAATAGTTTCTTTTACTTGTCTGCCAAAAACTATTTATATGCCATCAGTGTTCTCTATGTATTTTGCTCCATGTAAATTTTATGTTAATTAAGATATCAGAAAGTTAATAAAAAGGGAAAAAGTACAAGAGAGACTAAACTAGTCTGAAATATAAAAGCAGTGTTTGAGAGTTTTTACAGGTGTGTAAAAGGGAAGAGAGGAGCTAAAGTGAACATTGGTCCCTTAGAGGTAAGTCAGGAGATGTGATCATGGTGAATGAGGAAATGCTACAGGCAGTGAACAAATATTTTGCATCTGGCTTCAAAGTAGAAGACACAAATTGCATACGGGAAATACAGGGTAACCGAGGGGTTGTAAAGAGCGAAGAAATTAATATAATTATTATGAACAGAATAAAAACTATTGGGGAAACTTAAGGCACTAAAATCTGACATTCCCAGGCCTAATGGCCTACATCTTAGTATTCTAAAAGAGATAACTTGCATATCCATGATTTTCCAATATTCCCTAGATTTGGGAATGGTCCCATCAGATTTCTCCAAGCAACTGGAGAGTCTTCCATAACACTCCTGACTTGTGCCTTGTCGGTGGTAATTGAGTTACTCACCCTGCTATTGAAGATGCTGTATTTAAATGGCTGATCCAGTTCAGCTCCTGGACAAAGTAACCCCCAGGATGTTGAATGGCAAGGGATTCAGCAACAATAATGCCATAGAATATCATGGGGAGGTGGTTAGATTCTTCTTTCTTGTTGGATATGGTCTTTCTCTGGTACTCTGCGGCACAAATAGTTCTTACTAATTAGCCCATATCTGAGTGTTGTCCAGGTCTTGCTGCATATGGACACAATTTGTTTCAGTATCTGAAGAGTTGCGAATGGTGTTGACCCATTTCTAACTTTATGAAGGGAAGGTCATTGATAAAGCAGCTGTGGATGGTTGAATCTAGGAAACTACTCTGAGGAGCTTCTGGGACTGGGATGATTTACTTCCAACAACCATAACCATCTCTGAGACCTTAACCTGCAAATTGTTTCATTTCTTTGTACCTTTGCAATTGCGTAACAATGTTAAACTTGTTGTAATAAATATTATAATTAATGAGCAATGGGTTTCCTTCTTTCTCTTTTTCCCATATTACAGGAGGTCTCCATAATGCTAGTTAACCACCCTCCTCCACAATCAATCAAATCATTCATCATTTTTGGAATTTGGCAGTTGGTTTTCACAGGTGGAGAAGGCCCTTCCTACCATTAACCCTCCCCATTTTCCAGTCTGCAAAGCAGCACTGATAAACATTGGTTTGCATGCATCAGTGGCTGAGTTCTTCCATGACCAATAAGTCCTGCAGTGGGACTTGAACCCAGATCATTCTGTCTCGGAGGCAGGGATGCTACTGCCTGAGCCACATACAGATCACATACAGACGGCTTCTACCGTCGCTGAAATTTGTAACAGTGACTACTTTGACAAATTTTATTTCACTTTTCCACGTTTTTTTGTTTAAATGATTTGCTTTTCACCTCAGTGAAGTAGCAGTTATGAGAATCGTTCATTTTTAAGATTTTGACTTTGTTTTAGCAAGATTTATGGCTACGCAATATATAACATTGTATTGGACCTTAATCTGACTAGAAACACATTGTCAGCAGAATGTTTTTGTAAGAAGAATTCTCTCTGGAGATGTGAATTCATCACTTTAATGAGTTGAGTCTTTTATGGAATTATAAAAGACATTAATTGGCATTTGTCTTCACTGATTTGAACTCTATTTTAATAAAAGTACACCTGGAGGTTTGTAAAATTATTTAATGGACATATGAATCATTATTCAAAGAGCATTTTTGCATGTTCAACTTAAAAAACAGTTCTGGGATTGTCTATAAATTTTGTAATTTCTAAGGGGGCAAGAATCACATTTTCTTACATTTGGAGGACTTTTGTTAACCCAACAAATTTTAACTATAACTTCCAACATGTAGGAACTAGCAACATTGGCCTCAAGATTAAATCAGTAAGTTTAAAAATTGAAACATGCTTGTAGCATAATGGTAAGTTTTTTTAAAAAATGTTAGCGGACTAAAGCTGCAAATTTATTTAATTAACTGCAAATTACAGATAATTTTATGTGATACTGCACAGTTATAACAAATGGCAATCAGAATTACAAGCCTCAATCTTTGTCTGCAGAACGCATCTTTAAATACAAGTCATTCTATCATTCTAGTACATTTTGAAAGCATCAAACTAATGAGTTTAATGTTGGTGTTCTTTTTCCAGCAATAGTGTTCTAATACATTGCTTACATTTTTGGAGAGTAGTATCAATAACATTTAAGCAGCTTTTTTAGAGCTGAGTAAGCCCAGTGTACGATCCTGTAGACGGCAGATGTACTTTCCCTGAGATCAGCCAGTGTTTTGGGGCACTAAAGCAATAGAAAACTAGAGCCTCTTCCAGATTTGTTCTGTTCAGATGAAATCAATAAGTTATCCCTACGTTGCCATACTGTGTATAACCAGCTCCTCTTGTACTGAATTATGTTGATGCATTATTCCTAAATTACATACTGTACAAGAATGTCAATGTAGCATTTGCATTGGGAAAATGCTTAAATACTCCATTGCAAGTGCTTACTTCAAGCCAGACATAACATGAATGTATTAGCATTAGGATCCACATTATAAAAGCTCCATGGATTTTGAGTAGGCTTTTCATGTGAGAAGTGATTAAATAAGATGGATGGATTAGAGGAGAAGATTGGAACGAGCAGGGCAGTAAAAGCTGAAAACTGGGTTAACATTTGTCAATTGTATGAGTCGGAATATTAAGATGGAGTGCATTCCGAAGGTAAAAGTCAACTGGACCGTGGAAGGATTTGTAGACATTTTTGAAATCACTGCACTCGAATGTGAGAACAAGAATATGATGGTTGCATAATACAGTGTGTGGGATACAATGTGGCTGGTGAAGTTCTGCATGAATTGCTGTCTGTGTAGAGAGGAGCAAGGAAATCCATTGAGAAGAAATGGAGCCTGGGGGTTAAAGGCATAGATGAGAAGGATTTTAGCAATGGTAATGTTGGAGAAAGGCAATATTTTAAGTGAGTAGAGAGCAATATCAGATAAAATTCATTATTGATATATGTGAGATACTGCAGATGTGATGAAAATCACAGGTGACATATGTACTTTGAGATGTGACAACGCTGTAAGAAAAATTGAAAAAGATGTTAGTAGATTCTATTTCACCAGTCATTGTGGATCAGAAAATGCAGCAAGTAGAATGCTGGACATTCAGTCACATCAAATCAATAAAACATAAGTCAGGGGATTTTTTTTAGTTCTTTAGTTGGATCTTAGGTGGTACTTCCAATTTCTTTTATCACTTGAGAGAGGAAGTATTAATCCCTGGAAGCAGAGAGCAGCCTTGGAACTGCAAGTATAGGCGCACTGACATAATAAACACTTCAGAAAGGATAATTATTTAAAATTTGTTCATGGGATGTGGGCATTGCTAGCTGAGCCACAGTTTTCTGCCCATCCCTGAGGGCATTTAGAGGGCATTTGCCAAACCAGGTAAAGGAGACCCAAATGTCCCTAAAGAACATTAGTGAACTAGATGGATTTTTACAACAAACAACAATGGTTTCACGGTCATCATTTTAGTTCCAGATTTTCATTGAGTTCAGATTACACCATCTACCGTGGTGGAATTTGAACCCAGAACCCCAGGGCATTACCCTGGATCTCTGGATTACTAGTCCAGCAACAATACCGCTAAGCCGTTGCCTCCCTGAATTGGAGTAAATTTAAACCAAACTGTTGAAAGTTATGTTTACAAATTGAATATCCCAATGCATTCCCGGCTCCCCACCAATATTTTTGTCTCCATAATCCTGAGGTCATTCAAAACCCTGCTGTCCATATCCTAAGCTGCTTCAAGCTCCCCTTCACCCACCATCCCTGTCCTTGCTTACCTACATTAACTCTGGTTTAAGCAATGCCTATCTTAAATGTCTGATCCTTGTTTCAAAGCACTCTATGGCTTCACCACTCCCTATTTCTAAATCTTCCCTCACCTCCAACAGTCCGAAATATATGTATGCTCCCCTTGTTCTGCCCTCTTACACTTCCCCCTATCTTAAGTGCTTTGCCAATATTGATCTGACCTTGAGCCTTAACCTCTGGAATTCCCTCTCAGAATCTTTCCACCTCTCTTTCCTCCTTTAAGATGCTAGCTAAAACCTAACTGTTTGAACTTTTCATCACCTGTCCTGAGGTCTTAGTGGCTCAGTGTTGAATTTTGGAACACTCCTGTGAAACACCTTGGGACATTTTACTATGCTATAGGTACTAAATAAATAGAACTTACAATCTCTACATGCAGAAGGCCATTCAGTCCATCGAGTCTGCACTAACTCAGACAAAGCATCTTACCCAGCCTTCCACCCCTACCCAAAGCCTGTAACCCTGCACATTTACCATGGCTAATCCACACACCTACATATTTTTGGACACTAAGGGGAAATTTGAGCATGGCCAATCCACCTAACGTGCACATCTTTGGGCTGAAAGGAAACAGGAGCACCTGGAGGAAACTTACGCAGACACATCGATCAAGTACAAACTGGACACACAAAGTCATCCAAGGCCGGAATTAAGCCCAGGTCCCTGGCGCTGTAAGGCAGCAGTGCTAACGACTGTGCCATCCAAAATGCAAGAGAAGTCAATCATTAATAATAGAAATAGATGCAAATTTTGATTTGGGCAATTGCAGCTTTTTCTTAGAGGAAAGAGTTAGGGTGGAATGAATGGTTTTCTCATCCGAATTTATTTTGTGACTTTGCGGCATCTCTGACACTTTAAAGCTGTTTCCTGAAAATTGCCCATGAACAATGTATTTATGTGTGTGTGGGTGTATTTTCTTAACCGTAGAGTGAGAAATTCAAACTGAAATAACCCAGCAGCAGAGCATTTTAGCTCTGGAAGTTTCCTAAAAAGAAGATAAAGGTACTAATATATATACACACAGATCAGTTACAGAGGATGATAAAAATGATACTTATCAAAATCAGATCAGTTTAGTCTCTCTATTGTTCAGTGTAAGCCTGATATGCTTTAAAAGTCAAATTGTTCCACAACTACAGTGGCTTCTTCTGTTGAATTGTTGGAGATTGCTTTCACAGGTACCTTAGTAAATGGAATCAGGTGGGGGCGGTGGTGGAGAGATGAGTTTCTTTAGGCCACGTTTCAAAGACCTGCAGTGTGGCGTTTCTTTTTTAGCTTGGTTACAGCAGTTCAATTGCTTGCTTGTTGGTTCCTCTCTCCCTGTATTAACGTCTAGTCTGGTTCTCTGAAGGTTGCTCCCACTTTACAGCGGGTTATCAGTTAGTGTCTTTGTGTTTGGAGGGAAGCCATCTAGTCAATAAGTTTTCTTTGGAACATTAATTGAATTTTAAATGTATATGTCTGAGGAATGCACCCTGGTCTCCTCAGGGGGTATGAGAAAGGTGATTGAAATCCACATTTCTATCTGGTAACCTGAAGCCATTTTCTGAAGTCTTTAAACAGAGTTCAAGATTTTTTTTAAAGCATGACCATCAGTTTTCTAAAATACTTGTAACTGCGTACTATAATGGTGGAACCTTCCCAGTACAGGGCTTAAAGACCAAAAGAGAAAATGCTGGAAAAGCTTAGGTCGGGCTGCATCTGTAAGGAGAGAAAAGAACTGACATTTCGTGTCCAGATGACCCTTTTGTCAAAGCTTTGACAAGAGGTCATCTGGACTCGCAATGTCAGCTCTTTTCCCTCCTTACAAATGCTGCCAGACCTGCTGAGATTTTCCAGCATTTTCTCTTTTGGTTTCAGATTCCAGCATCCACAGTAATCTGCTTTTATCCACGGATTAAAGAGCTGAGATACAACGAGCCTAATCTAGCACCAATGGCGCGGATCATCAGTGTATTGCCAGAAATGTGCGCTGAAAACCTCCGATCTCGTCCGCCACTGGGATTCCCTGGTGCCACTGCAGCGAGTAGAATTTTGGCTGAACGCCAAATTTTCCAATGTCACTTGCAGCGAGGCGGCCATGGACAAGATAGGAAAATCCCACCTGTGGTGTTTCTGTGCAGCAAAGTCTAATGCTTTGTCTAATTTAATATACAGTCTTACAAAGCTAACACATGATGTGGAGATAGCGGTGTTGGACTGATGAAAGGTCACATGACACCAGGTTATAGCCCAACAGGTTACTTGAAATCACAAGCTTTCGGAGCGCTTCTCCTTCATTAGGTGAATTCTGGTGTTACGAGATCTCTCATCAAAGTGGACACAGGAATGTGGCTAAGAGGGATTTGCCTAGATCAAGTGTGCGTTGCTTCCTTTCTAGTGTACCATCCCAGAATTTATTTTTCCCCTCATGAGCACAAACAGTGTAAACGTAATTGATATTAACATTCAGAAAAGAGAATTAAGGATCACCATGCAGGAGCTCTGCATCTGGGTTACCATACACAGTAAAGGGGGCAGTAGTCATGTGGTCTGATTGGAAGTATCACGTTGAAATGACAATTCCTTTCAGATTCACAATTGATTGGCTTGATTTTCACATAAAGACGAGTTTCAATACAAGGAGAGAGGGACCAGCAAGCAAGCACAGCAATCAAACTGCTGTAAGTAACCAGGTTAATAAAGGTCACACTGCTGTTCCCTGAAAGAGACCAAAAGAAACTCCACTCTCCCCCATACCTTATTTAAGAGTGAGAAGTAGTATTCTTAAAGATGGCTAATCTACTTACTTAAATACTTTAGTATGGACCTAGCAATAAACTGATGTTGCTACCAAAGAATCATTAGACTACAAGAAGTAGAAACAAGAAACAGGAGTAAGCTGTTCAGCCCCACAAGCCTGCTTTGCCATTCAGTAGGATCATGATTGATATGGCATTCCGCATGTCTTTCCTGCCCTTTCCCCATAACCCTTGATTCCTTTACTGATCAAAAATCTTTCTATCTCAGCCTTAAGTATACACAATGATCCTGATCCCACTGCTCTGTGTGGCAAGGAGTTCCAAAGACTGTTAACTCTCTGAGAGAAGGAATTCCTCCCTATCTGAATCTTAAATTGGTGCCCCTTTATTCTAGGACTATGTCCTGTGGGCTTAGTCTCTTCCATTAGGGGAAACGTCCTCTCAGCATTTACCCTATTCAAGCCCCTTAAGAAACCGAAATGCTTCAATGAGATTACCTCTCACTCTTCTAAATTCTAATGAGAAGAATCCCAACCTATTTAACCTTTCCTCTTAAGACAATCCCTCCATACTGGGGACCACCCTAGTGAACCTTCTCTGAACTGCCTTTAATGAAATAATATCATTCCTTAAATAAGGGGACCAAAACTGCCCACAGTACTCCAGATGTGGTTAGACCAGTACCTTGCTGAGTTACAGCAAGATCTCCCTGATCTTATCATTCAACTCTCTTGCAAGGGCTGACATTCCATTCACCTTCCTAATTACTTGCTGCACGCTACCTTTCTGTGTTTTAAGCGCAAAAATTACTACCAAGCCCCTTTGTGTTGCAGCTTTCTGCAGTTTTCCTCTATTTAAATAATACTCTGTTCTATTGTTCTGCCTTCTAAAATGAATAACATCACATTTTCCCACTATATTTGCCAACATCATACTTATCTTTGTAAACTGTTGTGTTTCCATCTATTTTTGTGTCATCTGCAAATTTGCCTGCGGTATATTTGCTTCATTCCTCCAAGTCGTTAATAAATATTGTAAACGGGTGCATCCCAGCACTGATCTGCGTGGAACCTACTGGTTACAGGTCGCCAACCTGAAAAAAAAACCTTTTTTCAACTAGCTGATCTCTATCCATGCGAATATACTACCTCCAACACCATGGGCTATTAAGTAATGACTTAATTTTTTTTCTGAGGTACCTCATCGAACTTGTTCTGAAAGTCCAAATACAACCCATCCATTGGTTCCCCTCTATCCACTCTGGTTGAAACTTCTTCAGAAAATGCTAATAAATTAGACAGCCACAATTTCCTTTTCGTGAAGCCATGCTAACTCTGCTTGATTAGATTATGATTTTTCAAATGTCCTGTTATTACTTCCTTTATAATTTATTCTAACATTTTTCCAACAGTAGATGTTAGGTTAATTGGCCTATAGTTACCTGCTTTTTGCCTACCTCCCTTTTTGAGCAGGGATGTCACAGTTTCCCAATCCTCCAGCACTTCTCCAGAATCCACAGATTTTTAGAAAATTATAGGATCGATTGTAATCATTTTATGTAGTGAGTTAAATTCTGACATCTTTTAAAAAGACAAATAAGGATAAATTACACCAAAAATTTTTTTGTTTTTGACTTGCAGCATATAAATTGTAAATGTCATTGTTAGAAGAAGAATACATTAGTGTGGCTTCACTGTAGTTTCAAATGGATAAGTTACAGGTCTTGAAGAAAATAGATGGCGCTGCACAATAATCCATTAAGGAGCTATGCAATTGGATCAAAGAAATTAGAACATAAAATAAGCTATTCATCCCATTTCTATATACCATTGATTTTTCTGCTATGAGAACACCACATCTCACAGCACCTTGACTTCGACATATATCATCATTCTCTTATTGTCACTGGGTCAGTATCCTGGAATGCTCTACCTACCACCTTAATGGGGGTCCCATTTTTGTCAGCATTGCACCTATACCAGGAAAAAATTAAAACATTAGTTAATATATGTGTTCATTTGTTGTCATAAAAGCAGGATTGATTTTGCATATTTTCCTGCATGAGCAATGTGATTTATTCCATTCTTAAAGAACAGCTAGATTGTGCCATTATATTAATGCATGGTAAAAGGGGATCAAAGGGACCAGGAGGTAAGGATCGTGAGGTTACGAGAAGATGAAGATTTGGGTAGAGACTGAGAGAGTCTACAGAGGGATATGAAAATTGTGTTTGTTCTTCATAGTCGAAGATGACCATGACACCAGCAAGAGTTCAAGTTCCAGTTGTAACATGTTCAAAGATGATTAACCAGTCCATTTTGAGCACAGAAACAATCTGTTGCATATTGGACACATGTTGGTGTGGAAGAGCTGCTTGTCAATCTCGCCACTGCAACTTTATCCTCTCCATCGGAGATGACACAGTTACTGATGAGACCGTGCCATACAAAGTTATCTGATGCAAAGTTCTCCCATGGTTCAGGAATGTTGTTTTTAGTGAATCTTTCAGTGTATCCCTGAAGCACATTTTCTGGCCTCCTTGTGAATATTTTTCTTAAGTTTTTTTGGGAACAACCTCTGAAAATTGGGGTTTGTATGAAGGAAGGAAGGCTGAAATTGTCAGTCCTTAGACTGGTAATGGGCTTGGAGCTGGGAAGTTTGGTAATATGGCTGGGGAAGATTTTGGGAGGAGAATGCACTGTCTTTCATCTTTCAGCCACCTTCCTGCCACCATGTCATATTACCAGCAGTGGGACTTCAGCAGTGAGGCTGCCCACTTGGGTTACTTAAGGACCTGATTAAGGCCCACTCCTTACATTGACATTTTGCCCTTGTTGGGAGGGCCTGATACTGTGAGGTGACCACCAGGTAAACACTAACAGCCACCCTGTGCATTCCTGGGTTGGCTCTCCTTAATGGCTGCTCCATGACCCATGAAGAGGACCCACCCCAATGATAATGGCCACCCCATAGCTGTGCAATCACTGCTTGCTGGTGACTCCTCTCCCATAGATTGCCTGATCCTGCCTGCCTGGCCCCAGCTCTTTTTAAAAGAAACTTACCTATTTTTGATAATGCTTCTGCATTGAACCTCCCTGACTTTCATGTGGTAGCCACAGCAGTGTAAAGGTGATGTGCCTGAGCTGCTAGCCCTCTGACTGAGCTGTCAACTCACTAAGATGAGCTGCCTTCTGCCAGCAGCAGCCTGTCTGTTAATTGGCTACCACCAACAAAATGCCACCCCTTGTCCAGCTGTCCACTGATGTGAGCATGGCTCCCACTTTCAGTCCTGGCAGTTGTATCTGCCCTGGTGACAAAATATAGTCCTGGTTGAGGGCTATTGAGGCAGCCACACTTCTGGTCTCAACATTTAAGATGGAGATCTGAGCTTCATGGACGACATTGGAAGTATAGGTAGTGGAAATGGAAGAGGGTGGTTAATTACATAAAGGAGTTTGAGATTGTCTTTACCTTCCAGGAAGCTTTGACCATGGTGTTAGAAAGTGATAGTTTTGCTTGAGATTGTTATGGTGCACATTAATAATCTCAGGAGTTGAGTACAGAACAATCATTTATTAGCCATAAGCATTGGGAGAGCGCGACCTTAGAGAAGGGCCACTGGAGCATTGCACTCAGTTAAAGAACCATGCAGTATTTATACATTGTAAGTCATGTAGGCAAGGCATTATTAACATTCCAACATTATCTGGTTTAGGATTTATATTAAACAATTTGTGCGGATTTTCACAAGGCAAGGTGTCTACTATCCCAAGAATTACCTGTCTTTGCCATCTCTGTGGCTCCTTGCAGTCTCTTCCCTAGTGCTTGTTGCCACCAGGCTTAGCACTACTAACTTTCTCTGCTCATTCAGCCATCTAAGTATTGCAGCAGTGTCCAGGCTTACTAGCTAGCTGTTCAACCACGTAAGGAGTCTTTGTTGATGACTAGTGGACTGCCCCAGGGGTCGGTGCTCGGGCCTCAGCTATTTACCATTTATATAGATGATCTGGAGGAGGGAACCGAGTGTATGGTGTCGAAATTTGCTGATGACACCAAGATTGGTGGAACGGCAAATTGCGTGGAGGGTGTGGAGAGTCTACAGAAGGATCTAGATAGGCGGGGCAAATGGGCCAGGAACTGGCAAATGGAATTTAATGTTGGCAAGTGTGAGGTGGTCCACTTTGGTAGGAATAATGGTAGGAAGGATTATTACTTACGTGGCGAAAAACTGCAGCAGGCGACGGTGCAGAGGGACCTCGGGGTCCTTGTGCATGAGTCGCAAAAACCCAGCTTGCAGGTGCAGCAGGTGGTCAGGAAGGCTAATGGGATGCTGGCCTTCATAGCGAGGGGGATTGAATATAAAAGTAGGGAGGTCTTGCTGCGGCTGTATAGGGCATTGGTGAGGCCGCAGCTGGAGTACTGTGTGCAGTTTTGGGCGCCGTACTTACGCAAGGATATTTTGGCCTTGGAGGGAGGTGCAAAGGAGGTTTACTAGGCTGATGCCGGAGTTGAGGGGGTTGAGCGATGAGGAGAGGCTGAATAAACTAGGCTTGTACTCGTTATAGTTTAGAAGAATGAGGGGAGATCTCATTGAGACATATAAGATGATGAATGGGATGGATAGGATAGAGGTGGAGAGACTCTTCCTGCTCAGAAAGGACAGTAGGACTAGGGGGCACAGCCTCAAGATAAAGGGGGTGCGGTTTAGAACGGAGTTGAGGAGGAACTTCTTCACTCAAAGGGTGGTGAATCTCTGGAATTCTCTGCCCGTTGAAGTGGTGGAGGCTACCTTGCTAAATATTTTTAAGACATGGGTTGATGGGTTTTTGATAAGAGAGGGGATTAAGGGTTATGGGGAGAGGGCGGGAATGTGGAACTGAGCCACGACAGATCAGCCATGATCTTATTGAATGGCGGGGCAGGCTCGAAGGGCTAGATGGCCTACTCCTGCTCCTATTTCTTATGTTCTTATGTTTATATCAACATGTTCTTTTCCCTGATTGTGGAATTTTAAGTAAATTTTCTAACAGTTTCACATATGTTCCATACTTCCTCGTGATGAGAAATTTAACTTTTATAGAAATCCTTAATAACCCATTATCACTGTTTGCCCCAAGAAATTGTTGTAATATTCATTATTTCCTTCTAACACAATGATACAAGCAGTTAACAACATGGGTAAAATAATCTGTTTATTGTATTTGAAACAAAACTGACTTGACTGCCATGTAGTTATTTCATTGCATGAAATAAATGGATAGTTGAAGCTTCTCTTTCCATGTTATTTTCTCTCTGTTTCCTTGCCTTGCTTTCTGCTAATTTCTTCCTTTTATAAATCAGTTGCCTTAATTACACATCTCTGACTATTCATCAGGGAAAGCAGCAGGAACTGAAACCAGTATGATCATCGCATGCTCTGAGAAAAGTTAGCATCTACCACTGCCTGTTAACTGCTGCAATGCACACAGCTGCATTTTTCATTGGTTAACTGGCAGAAGTATGTCTAAAACAAGGCTCAGAATGTTAAACTAGCTGACAGCAGAAATGATAGCTGAAAGAAAGAATGAATGCATCCGATTTCATAAATTGAGGAAAAACCTATTGTATCCAACCATATAAGTAAAAGCTCAAAGCTGTACAGTGAGGTGGAATAAATCTGTATTTTTGACGTTTTATTTTGGATGTGCTTCCTGCTGCTGAATTAAAAAAACATAAAAGATGGCAGCTTGATTTTGCCTTTGGACTGGAAGATTATGGATTTGACCCTCATGAACATAGCCTTTTTCTGATACTGCAGCATAGCATTCTTGCAGATTTAATGTTTCAGATTAGAATTTAAGCAAGTGTCCCACCTACCTGCTTTGGTGTGTATGGTTGTCATGGTTTTATTCAAAGAAGAGGTGTTCTCCCAGATTCTATTCTGTTCTTAACCTACAGTACCTGAAGTAGATGAAATGGTCACTCATATATTACTGACACATAATGACTGCCCACGCAGCACTCACTGCACTGGATTCAGTGTATGATATTCTTTGAGACGTGTCAAACATTATCAGCTACACGTTATAAATTATGAGTCTTCTGACTTTTTGTCTGGAAAAATTATTTTGTTAATAATACAGATTTTTGCCTTGAGACTTCATACATTGAGTCTGCACCGGAAAGGCAGTCTCTAATTTTGCAGTGGCGCTGGTGAATGTAGACTGGACAGATGACAGAGTCGGGTGGGTTGGGGAGTGGTGGACCACTGTTTGGAGAAGTACCTGAATGTATCAGGTTTCTGACCCGTTAAGAAAGCGTTGGGAGTTAGATTTGATTAGGTTAGCTCTATCATTTAATTAATTTTTCCATTAATTCAAACTTTTCAGTATCTACTCATGAAGACATCAGGTTGCTTCGTAGATTGCACAATGCCTTTGTTTTCTGCTGGCAACCCATTATCTCTGGAGGTAGCCTTAGCAAAAAAGATTATGCTTTATTTAATAGATGATGATGTACACCCGTAACACTGCAGGAAATTCATTATTGTGGTTTGATAGAAGAGGTACATGACATGATTGGTTTCCTCATTTAATTAAAGATTTTTTCGCTCTATTTGTTTTCCGGATTTTATCATGTGCAACTCAGCAGGATAGTCTACATTTAAATTTCTTTGCTCCTGATTTGGTTCATGAATATTATAGCAGAGAAACAGTGACAGAGTTCTTTATTCTCTTACCCAGTATGCCACTCTTGTCAATTTTTTTTACTATAAGTGAGTCAATAAAACTTCAAAATAAAACAATGTGGAACTATTAAGGCATCACAAATTTTGATGTACTCAGTCACTGAGATAAATATACTAACAGAAGTAAACATATAAAAATCAGAATACTAATCACATATGAGAAATACCTTCAGTTAATGCCAGCAAAGGTTTTTCTCCTCAATCACCTAGTTTATGTTTATGATGACAAATATTGCATCAGCGAACACAATCTGAAACATTTGGTCGCTGCTTGTTAATTTTTTGTTATTGGATATACCTTCTATTTCAATTAATTCCTTTGTTCCCGCCACCCTCTACTTCAGACTCCTTACAATCAAATGTCGATGTGTGTCATAGACTTTCACTTCTGAGCTGGACAAGTGAAAGCACCCAGTGATAATTCTTCATCACATGTTTCTTTCTCATTGCTCCACAGTCAAAAAAATACATGTTTCCACTGAGTGCTTCCTAAAAGCAACATGTTAGGAACCTACCATGTGAGGACTATGGATTCAAAGTCACAGCCCATTCTGATATGCTGTTTATTAAAACTCTAATGCACTGTGGCACTGCATAACCTAAATAGCTAGTTTTGACTAACGTGAAGAATATGTAATCCATTGTGCAGTCAGCAACATAGTTATACAGTTCACCAGTGATGTAGGCAAATCAATTATATTAACATTCCCTGAAAGGAAACTAATTAGTTTTAAGAAAACCTAAATATCTATGATGAAATTAGTTAATTTGTCATTTTTACTTTATATTCCATTTGATTGTTATGAATTGTTTTTATTTGTCACTTGTTCCTCAGATCAGTTTACCTGGATAATATGAGTTCCCTTGGCATTTACTTACTAAAATTTGTTCGTAAAATATCACTGGGTTCATGGTTGTCCTATAAAGTGTACCTCATCGTAGAATGCTCATTCAAGTTATGAATCAGAAATAATAATGGAAAAATTCCAATAGGACTGGTTTGTGGAGTAAGATCATAATCTGCACCTGAAGACCTCTGCATGAAACCATGAGCTGTGAATGCCAACCTGGCACCTCTATGCAACTCAGCAGTTAAGACATTGGGTATGATTGGGCAGGCACTGACCTGAACCAGTGTGCAGCCCGAGAGCAGCTTAATTCTGGTCCGACAGAAACTAAACTTTGAAAACATTTTCCTCAGCACCCAGGAAACTTGGCAGACCATACATGGCGCATTAGCTCTGTTTAGTGATAGCTAATTTCAATTGGATTCTGAAAAATAATTTAGAACCCCAATTTTCACGTGCTGGTACCTATTGCCTGTTCTGAATTGGCATCCTGTGCTTCTAATACTGTAGCTAGCAAGAATACAAGAAATGGGAACAGGAGTAGGCCATCTGGTCCATTGAGCCTGCTCCACCATTCAGTACAATCATAGCTGATCTTGGGCATGAATTCTATTTTCTTGCCCACTTTCCAAATCTCTTAATTTCATAAGAGATCAAAAATCTGTTCATCCCAGCCTTAAATGTATTCAACACTGGAGCATCCACAACCCTGTGGGAATTCTGGCACAGATGGGGAAAAATGAAATACAAGTAATAGCAAGCTAAAACTTATTGCTCAGACTTCAACATTTTACCCGAAAAAGAAATGAAACACAGGTTCAGTTTCTCACCCAAGGAGTTAATATTACAAACTTTGACGCAGCAACTTATTGTGTATCATTTATGTGTTGTTTATACTGGGAAATTCATACAACAAGCAAGGCAGTCAAAGCCTGTGCTTAGTGTTATCTATCCCTGGAGGAATAGAGAAATATAGAAACTAAATTTAAAAAACAGTGAATTATATGTTACCGTATAGGATTACCATTACTTTAACTTAAGTTGTTGCTTGAAATTGCTCATTTATTCATAGCCACTGCGTAAATGTTAAACTTAAATATAATGCACCAAATCTTCTGAGTGGCAGTCAGCACCTTTTTTTAACACTGAGATGGAGGCCCACATTTCTGGCCAAGACTTGTTCTTCAGAAATGTAGCGGTCACGTGTCCTGGGAGTCCTCCTTTGCAATGCAGGGTTCGGCCAGGGAAGCCAAGCTATGCCACTTTTTGCAGCACATATTATGTGAGTCTGAGGTGGTGGAGGGGAGGGTTGGTGGGATGGGGCAGAGTGAGGTTGGTCAATGTGTTGTGTGTTAATACCAGGTGAGATTACAGCTCATAGGTTGCAAGAAAACTCCTCCATACTTTTAACCACTGCACAGAAACCCTTTGGTAGGCTTTCCAGTACCTTCTATATAACTGCTTTTAAGGACAGTTAATTTCTTCTCATTTCTAGAAACTGCGGTCCAAATCCCTGCCCTCACACTGGAACGAGGAGAGGACATTGGACTCAAATAGCTGACTCCTGTGTTGTCGTTGCCACCAGCTCATTAGTACTTATGCTTCACCACATGTTCTAATTAATTCTGTGACCTATCTAGGATGTTAATCTCTATTTTGGAGCTTTACAAGGATAGTCTCTACTCAGGAGGTTTCTTTCCTGCAGAAATGCCACCTTCTGTGTGCTGTAACTGCTAAGAAACACCTAAATGAAAGAAAACAGGGACAAAAGTAAAGATGGTGCTGAGAGGGGACTGTGCAGCTTGACATACATAACAACGTAGCTTAACAGCAGTGTATTTTTCCATGATGTCTGAGGGGATTGCAAATAACAGCCCACACCCTTTCAGGTTAGCTCTTGACCTCCGTGCTCTGTGCTGAGAGCTCTGGAAATGAGGAGGTCGGGTGCAATGGTGAGGTGGGGGAAGGAAATGGGCCAGTCAAATAAAAATGTGGCCTGGGAGTTGCAATAGGCCAGGTGTAAAATTTTCCACAGTGGATGATTCCCACTCACATCTGTCCAAAATGTGCTCACAGTTAAAACTGGAGCCCATATCTCACAGCAGCTGCAATTTTAAATTCAAGGCATTGAAATGAAGTCTCATCTAAGCTAATTATTTTAATTTAAAAATTCATATTACAAAATTAATTTTAGTCTAATTCTAAGGAACTTGGCATCCAAAGCACATGGAAAAAATTGCAACAGATGTATCTGTGTGCAAGCCTAATCTTGCAGGCTTTCAAGAGGTCCATGAGGACCTTGGACAAGAACTTCAATCTGTATCCTTCATTTTCTTAATTTGAGACATCTGAGTTTCTTTGTGTTTGTTTGCCAGTTCCCACATCCTCTGAACAGTTATCCTCCCTCTTGGCTTTTCTACTGATCATGTCAGGGGGAGGGGGGGTGGGTGTTTGGACCAAAAAGATGTGCACTTTGAAAAATATTGCAATTGTTTTTGTTTTCTGAGGAGGTAGGAAAATAGTTGAGCTGTGCCATTTCTTTGAGAAGTTAACAGTAAAGAAATATGGTATAGTTTAGCTCCATTTTGGTAGTTCACATGTTGTGAGACAAAGTTAAGGTAATACTTCAAAATTGTGTTGTAATAGCAATTAGTTAAATGTACTTTTTCATCAAGATATGACATGACATGATTAAATTTGGATACTTCAAAGACATGGAGTGATTGCACTTCTTTTCAATGAGACAGCTTGTCATTATGCTTTGTGATGTTGAAATTGGTTGCAATTCTTTCAAGAGCTTTTTACTTTGAAATGAGAATACCAGGCCTGTAATTGTCCTATGAGATGAGAGTTTGGGACATTTTCAGGTAAGTGTTTGTGATGAGAAATGCTTGATGACTTAGTTCCATCTTTCAGCTATGATATTAAATCAAGGTCCCATCTCCCCTCTCAAATGTAAAAGATTCCATGGAACAATTGAAAAAGGAAAAAGCCTGGAAGTTTTTCTAATGTCCTGGTCAACATTTATCCTTCAACAAACATTGTTCGAAGGTTACCCGGTCATTTATCTCATTGTTGTTTATAGCAGTTGCAATGTACAAAATGGCTGCTCTATTTCTACACAATGTAAAAGTGAGCAAATTTCAGAAAGTCAATTCATTACCTGTGGTGTGCCCTAGAAATTCCTGAAGTTGTGGAAGTGATGCATAAATGCAATGGTTTTGTTTACTTCCTTTTTTTCTCATTATTTTCCCAATTACATTGAAGGCCAGATATGGTATTTTGTTTTACTTAAGACAAAAACACAAAAAGCAGTAGTCATTTCTGGAGATACCTTGATGTTGCGCAGACCTGTTCCATTAATACCATCTTTATGCATCCACTTTTGGACGGCAGTAAAGGAAAACACTTTCTGTTCCAGGGAATGTCGAAAAGATCACCAGAAACTTGGTCAGTTTTTATACAGTAAGTTGGGCCTGAATTTTCACTCCCAAGTCAGGAGAATAGAGTCAGGAAAATTCCCAACTTCACAAACCCAACTTGGGACGAAGTGCTTGAAACCATTGCATTTTCGTTGTGGGCATTAGGGTGGGGGGGGGGTTCTTTCAGCTTAGGTGATGGTGGGGTGCTAACTGGAGTCAGGCCAGTTTCCTCCCACAAAGAGTTTGGGGCCGCTGGGCACTGAGGTGGGGTGGTTAGGGGCAGCATGCGAGCACAGTTGGTAGCTGTGCTGCTTCACAGCACCAGAGACCTGTGTTCAATTCCCAACTTGGGTCATTGTCTGTGTGGAGTTTGCACATTCTCCTCATGACTGTGTGGGGTTCCTCCGGGTGCTCCAGTTTCCTCCTACAGTCTGAAAGATGTGCTGGTTAGGTGCATTATCCCGAACAGGCGCAGGATTGTGGCGACTAGGGGAATTTCACAGTAACTTCACTGTAGTGTTAATGTAAGCCTTACTTGTGACTAATAAATAACCTTTACTTTGACTTTACTTAAAAGACCCGCTTCATGCCCTGGGACGTCATCCCAGTTGTAACAAGAAATTAAAGCCAAAAACCGTCCTCTAGCCCTCAACCCATAACACCGATAAGGGGAGGCAGTGGTGTAGTGGTATTGTCACTGGACTGGTAATCCAGAGACCCAGGTTAATATTCTGGGAACCCAAGTTTGAACCCCTGGCAGATGGTGAAATCTGAATTCAGTAAAAAGCTGGAATTAAAAGATGACCATGAAGGCATTGCCAATTGTAATTAAAACATGTTTTGTTCATTAATATCCTTTCTGGATAGAAATATGCTGTCCTTACCTGGTCTGGTCAACATGTGACTCCAGATCCACAGCATTGTGGTTGCACTCTGAAATGGCCAGCAAGCTCTCAGTTCATGGGCTGGCCCAGCCACATCCCAATAAAAAAAAGCTCCCCCTGACATTCAAAGTTATGTCAACAAACATCTAGCGAAATTGCAAGCACTTTTTTTCAACTGCAGGCAGGTTTTTTTGCCTTTCAAATTTTAAAGGGCAGGGGATTTAAACAATTTGACAGTTGCACAGACCTTATTTACTTCTTATGCAGATTCATTTCTACTCTTAATCCCTAAGGGATTTCTCCAAAAGGCACCTTACCTCTCCAAAGAACTATGGTAGGTTCAGACCATTTCTTCAAAGCACATGAGTCAAAATTGTGTTGGTTTTAAAGCAGCTACACTTTAAATGTCTGAGCTACAGACAGGCAAGCTCATGACACCTCATGACCCCACTCACCCACCCCATGGCTCCTCATGCCCTGCTTGCCAACTTGGTACCAACTTATGCCAACCTATGACTCCCCACTCATCCCCATGCCTTTACACCCTCAATGCCAACTCACCCAGTACCCAGCAAGGGCAGAGTTCAGGAGCCGTGGTGAGTTGCAATAAAATGAATTTCTAATTATTTAGTACAGACTTTGCAATATGTAAAGGAATTCTATCATTGATAAAGCCCATTCAATATATTTAAATCCCTTCAAATACTTAATCGTTTATTAGAACAAATATTTTTATTCATAATCCTACATCTTTATAATAACTCAGAGCTGTCAATCAAACTATGGTTTACAGCCTCATCCTCTTTTCCACCCCCTCCTTCCCTCCCATGATAATGATAGGATGTTGAAGCAATCAGTAAGAAATAATACTATTATGATAGCGGTCAACAAACATCTAGTGAAATTGCAAGCTCTTTTTTTCAACTGCAGACTAACTTCTTTTTCTTTCAAGTTTTAAAGGGCAGGGGATTTAAACAACTTGACAGTTCCACAGATCTTATCCACTTCTTGTGCAGATCCATGTCTACTCTTAACCCCAAAAGGACCTCTCCAAAAAGGTACCTTACCTCTCCAGAGAACTGTAGTAGGTTCAGACAATTTCTTCAATGCCCATGAGTCATATTTCTGAAAGTTCAATGATCAAAATTGCTTTGGCTTGAAAGTAGCTGTACATTTAAATGTCTGAGCTGCAGACAGGCAAAATATATCCCATCCCCATTTTCTCCTGTGCCCCTAGTAAAAATAGTGAATGCCAGGTTTGGAGTGGGACTTATGGATTCAGGGCTCCAGTGCCATTTTGGCTAAGGTGCAGATCCCTTCTGTCTTGATGAAAGCTCAGGCCTCAGACTCCAATTGCCTTATTTTCATGCACTGAAAGTCCGGCCCTTTGTCTTTCATTAAATTTTTTTTAACTGCCAAAACATATTTTAAAAAGGCTGCAGTTTATTACAATAACTTATCAGTTTTCATGAGCAGTATACCTAATTGATGCATATGTAAAAGTATTATGCACTGATTCTCCACTACAGAGACGTATCTGACCCTTGAGTTCACAAACCATCTTTTTTCTTGAAAGTGAAACTAATGATACACTTTATATCATTTTTCTTCAAAGAGAAGGAAAGTATTGGAGTTCCTACTGGATTAATACATACTTTTCTTCTTGAAGTGAATGATTTCAAGTTCACCCATCATGCTCATCATCTTTACAAAGTCAGAAAATGCTAAGAAAAAACCGTTCTATTTCAAATTTCTCACATCTGGCAATCTATTTCATGATAAATTCTACACATAAAAACATACATGTCTCAGAAGGTTGTGGGTTTATGTTCAACTTCAGAGATTTGAGCACATCATCTAGGCTGGCGCTTCAGTGCAGTACTGAGGCAGTGCTGCAGTGTCAGAGATGCTGGGGGTGATTTTACAAGAGAAATTCTAAGTGTCCAGCTAGTGTGAGCACAGAGTTTCAGATCGTTTTTTTTGGACGAGTCTTTACTCCGAATCTTACACACAAAAGAGGAAAAATTGGCAAGACTGTTTCCAGCCACTAGATGGAGGGGCAGGGCTTAAATTGGCAGCTAGTTTGCTGTAGCAGCAGAAAGAGCTATTATGCAAGTGTCAACCTCTGTGGCTGCACATACGCAATTGCAACAGGTTGATAGGTCTGAGATCACAGCCAATCACGAGGCCAACACCATCTGGAAATAGCACCCTCCCCACACCGATCACAGCTGCAGAGTAGCAGTGGGGCCCTGCCCCTTCAGGCCTCTCCCTCAGCATTGCCTGGTGGACAGTGCCAAGGTGCCAGGCTGGCATTGCCCGAAGAGTACCCTCATCCTTGCCTCAAACTCCCTAGGAGGGCCTCAATGCCTTCCAGTTCTGCCGCCAAGGCCAACATAACACTTATTCTTGGGGGACTAGATGTTTTCCTCGCCAAAGAGAATCTCCCCCGGTAAGGCCATAAAGGCAAGTGAGCCGGGACAATTGCACCCCCAGCTCATTAAATCCATGGAAATGACAATTTATTTAAATAAATTATTTAGCCTCTCACTGAAAATGGGTGAGGGCTGGATGCACCAGATATCCAGTGCCAATAAATCGCACGAGGTGCGAAATTGGGCGCGAACCTGATTTCTTGGCTTTCGCGCTATTTTACTGGCTGATAAAATTGCAGCCACTATCTTCCAGTTGAGGTGTTATACTTCAGACCTCATGTATTCTCTCTTGAGATGCAAAACATCTCACTGTGCAAGAAAGAGCAGGAGAGCTGGCGTCCTGACCAATATTCATCCCTCAGTTATCACCATTGAAACAGATTATCTAGTCATTTATTTAGTTGAGAGTTGTATGTAAATTGGCTGCTGTGTTTTCTACATGACAACTGTGACTCTACATCCTTGGTTACAAAATGCTGTGGAACTTCCTGGACTCTTAAAATATACATAATATAAATACAGATCTTCATTTTCACAAGATTTCATTTCTTTTAAGCTTCTGGGCATCTATTATTAATAATAAAGAACATTGTATCTTTCTTTTTTGCAAGCAAGTTTGGATTAATCATTCAACTTCAGTTAAGATGCAATCACTGCTCCATGTTACTTCTGAACCTGTTCTTGCTTGTGAAGTTTTCTCTACAGTCTTTCATTTTTACATGAATACATGAATAGGATGGGAATAGAGGGATATGGTCCCCGGAAGAATGGGAGTTTTAGTTTAGTGGGGCAGCATGGTCAGTGCAGGCTTGGAGAGCCGAAGGGCCTGTTTCTGCACTGCAATTTTCTTTGTTCTTTATTACAAAACTATTGAAGCTGTCAGGAACTAGAAACAATGCACCATTTAGTAGGATTTTCCTTTCACTGCCCAGTTTGTGCATTGAATAAAATGGGTTAGTGTGTCTTGCCATCTCCATATTGCATCAAAATTATTCTTGCCAAACTTATCATTTTGCCTTAACATCCATCTGAAGTGTGCTCCAGTATGTATAAGAACCAGTAGGTGTAACATTGTTTCTCCCAAATATTGTCTGTAGCCTGTAATTATCTAGTTGGTATCCCCGAAGCAGACACTGTTTTCTAGTTGAAATATCAACAACTTGATAAGACTTTTGCCGTGACACTGATTATTTGCTCTCTGGAGTGCCTCTGAAGATTTTCCTCCAATTTTAGTGAACTTTACCGCAGGTCATTTTTGAGTTGGATTGATGGATTTTCCAATTCCCTATTATGTAGATGATTAGTATGAGCAAATTGAATTGAGTTGTTATTGGCATGTGTATTGGGATACAGTGAAAAGTATTGTTTCTTGCGAGCTGTTGCAGACGAAACATACCATTCATTGAGTGCATATGGGAGAAGGAAAGGATAGGGTGCAGAATTTAGTGTTGCAGTTACCGATAGGGCGAAATGA
Organism: Carcharhinus amblyrhynchos; assembly: GCF_965287045.1. Lineage (NCBI taxonomy): Eukaryota > Metazoa > Chordata > Chondrichthyes > Carcharhiniformes > Carcharhinidae > Carcharhinus > Carcharhinus amblyrhynchos. Next base: position 37,423,688 of record NC_137340.1, read on the forward strand.
GAGATCAGCTTAATGTGCGATAGCACCATTCAAAAATACAGTGATTATTATAAAGGCAAAATGGGCAGTTAATTTGCACGCAGCAAGGCCACAAAGAAACCAGATGAATGAATGACTTGATTACTTTTTTTTCTGATAGCTGGCAAAGGAAGAACCAAAACATTTCCCATACTTAACCCAATAATGCAACTGGGTTGTCTCCCATTCATCCAATTAAGGAGGCAAATAGGAACTTAGTTTAAAGACATACCCAAAATCCATAATCCCTAACAATTAGTGAATTTCATGGATGAATAAGAGACAACCCAGTGCATTTTTGGAATAAGTACAGGAAATGTTTTGGTTCTTCTTTTGCCAGCCATCAGAAAAGAAAGTAATCTAGTCATTCATTCATATAGTTTCATTGTGGTCTTGCTGTGTGCAAATTATTTGCCCATTATGCTTATATAACAGTCATTGTACTTCAGAATTAATCCATTAGTTACCCTTGATTCACTAACATCCTTGAAGAAAGGAAACCTTTCTACCCTCACTCAATCTGACCTGTAGGCAATTCCGATTCAGCATGGATAACTTTTAACGTTCCTTTAAAATGATCCAGCAAAACATTTAATTGCATAAAATTGCTAATTCTCTACCTATTTCAATATCGAAGCAGCTTCATTACAAAGCCTTCAGCAGTTCAAGAAGAATGCTTATGAATACCATCTCCATGCAATGGGATGGGGAACAAATGCTGATTAATAATAATGAACTATTTTGAGAGATAGTTAAAATGTAATATGAGACGGCATAAATGCAAGTCCATTTGTTCTGTATAAGTTTAATTCTATAAGAATGTAATGAAGGGCAGACTTTGTTAAGTCCTCTAGAGCTTATGAGCTGTGAGGAAGGGTCATCTCGACTTGAAAAGTTGGCTCTATTCTCTCCCCACAGTTGCTGTTAGACTTGCTGAGATATTCCAATATTTTCTGTTTTTGTTCCTGTCAGGTTTATGTTGTAATTAGTTCTCAATTGCAATTGTTTGTCAATTTTTTGTACAAATGTGATTATCCATCATTTCCATAGGGCGAAACACTCCCTTTGTAGACTGTTTTTTGCGCCATGTTCACCAGAGGCAACTCAATTGCTCACTGTGGGACTTGTTCTGACCACATCCTAATTTCTGCTTCTCTCTATGTTGCTTCCATTCTGTTGTTATTTCCGTGAACCACTGAAGTCCAAATTTTTGTGGTTTCACTTCTCTTTATTGCTACTTCACGGTCTAAACTTTTCATTCAATTACTTTTCATGTTGCATGTTATTCTGTAGGATAATGTGCCTGACTTGATTGAAGGACAGAACAAACTTTATTTGACGGGACATGGTTTTCTCGACTCAGTTAGCCTGGGGCTAGTAGATATGTATAATATCAATGGTATGGCATGTTGTGACAAGTTGCAACTTCCACAGTGTTCTCCAGTTACTCTTTGATCAGAGGAAGTGTATAATTAAATGGATCATTTGGTACATTGTAAATACCAAAATGTTGAATGAATATGTGACTATAATAAAGGAAACCTTTCATTCAGAGGATAGGCTCTTAGTAATCATTATATGAGGAATGTCTTGTATACATTTTTTCTCATGTACAAATATAACCAAACTTTTACAAATTAATGTTCAAGGTCTCCTTCCCAAGAATAGTAATTTTCATGAATTTTTGAAAGTTTTTGCAAAAACTATAAGTTTGTTGGCTTTGAAGTTATGCCTCAAGCGTGTGGATATATTCTTAATCTATTTTGAAACACAAGTTTCCAGACATGAAATACTCTTCATAAAATGCTTTGATATAAGATCCATATACTTGAAAATAGCTCCTTGCTAAGTTGTTGTATTGATACTGCAGTATTCAGTTCAGTATCACTTAAAAGCACACTTTATCTGAACTGTGGTCGGCACCACAAATGAGATAAAAAGAAAAACTTTTATTTTTAAAGTACCTTCATGACCACTGGAAGTCTCAAAAGCATTTTACAGCCAGTGGAGTATTTTTGAAATGTAGTCACCGTTGTGTTTCCATCATTTCCATAAATACCTATCTCATATCCATTAATCCTTTTGTACCCCCTGAAATCAAAATATTGTTCAATTGAGTGTTAGGTACGTATCAGTTTGGGCATGAAAGACTACCAAATGGTAATTGACAACAGCATGTCCTTATTATTCGGAACTGTTTCACCTGCCAAAAAATATAAATCAGAAATGTGTCTTCATGTTCAGTCAATTCTTAATATAGAACCTGGACCTGACACAACATATATAATGTGCAGTTGTTATAGTTGACCTCTGCCCTGTGACTAATGGCATGTACTGCATATATTTAAAGAAAGAACTACCATTTCTACAGAACCTTTACATCCAATTTTTTGTTTTGGATTGTGTTTGCTATTGTCCTTTAGACAGATGCAGCAGCCAATTTGTGCACAGCAAGGTTCCACAAACAGCAAACAAAATAAATAACCAATGAATCTGTTTTGGTGGTGGTGTTTGAAGGATGAATGGTAGCCAGCATATTGGGAGAATGCCCACTGCTCTTTGAAGAGGTGTCATTGGATCTCTTATATTCAACTGAACAGATGGGCCTCAGTTTACCATTTCATTTGAAAGACAGCATCTCTGGCACGGCATCATACCCTCAGTATTCCACTGATGTGTCAGCCTAGAGCATGTACTCAATTCTTGGAATATGTCCTAATACCCACACTCAGAAACAAAACTTCTGACATTGAGTTAAGTCAGCAATGTTTGAATTGTCTTCAGAATGTAAAATGTACCAGGTGTGCAAGCGAAGTGGGTACTGTGTAAATGTTTCTGTACATCTCCAGCACAGGTTTACTTGAGCAACTATTTTTCACCTGTGCTATAATAGTGAGACACATCAATCAGCAGCCATTTCCTACTAATAAGTCCCATCCACCTGGCCATTTCCAGTGAAGTTCCTACAACCCCATAGCCATGATTAGATAATACTCTACAATGAGCAGTAGCTAGAGATCCTGGGAAATAATGTTAACCTTATATCTACTGCACATATTAATGACAAATGAATACATTATTGGCTTTGTTAGGGACCGGATTAGAAACTCCAAGGTATGTTATGAAGTTAGCCTAGACCTCAATTTTTCCTTTTGATTTTGGCATTAAGGTGAGCGTAAGATATTCCATTCCAGATTTGAATTAATTGACACACTAGGGAGCTTTTATAAAAACAAATTTTATTTAAGAACACAAACTATAACAAAAATATTTAGCATAACTTTTACCAGTTTAAATACTTAAACATGACAAGTTATAATTTGTAACAGCTAGCTATTTCTATAGCTCCAATATGAGCAGTATTCCTTAGACATTAATCCCTTCTTCAGGACCAGTTAGCACCAAAACCAGATATGTTTATGTGGATGCTGGAGTTCCAGGCTTTTAACACCTATAGACAGAAATCCAGCAGACACCTGTCGCCTGACTCTAATACAACCACCTCCAGAGAAAGATCCATCCCCAAACAGCAGAATCATAGAAAAAGAGATTTATTTCCTGGCAAATTCCAGGCTCCAACTCCAGGGAGAGAAAAAGGCAGAGCAAACCACCTCAGTCTAAAGATCCCATGCAGCAGACTGAGCTTGATTTCTCTGTATAAGCCTAGCTTCATTCAGTCGCCAGATTTTCTGTCGGTCGACCTAATTGAGTCCTACTCTGCAAAACCCCAGGGGAAAACACTAAACACAACAGAACAGCCTTCGTCCAGATTAACAAACAGTCTAGCAATTGGGAACAATTACGCTGCTGTAGTAACAATTTAGGGCTGCCAGATACAAACCCAGCAGCACTGCTGTTGATAAAACAAACTGCTAAAACAGATCCTGCACAAAAAATGTAACCCAAATACATTTCTTAAAGGCACAGTATCATCACAGCTTAGAAATAACAAACTGTTTTAAATGTGTTATAAAACACACATTAATTGGAGGTTAATTAAGTTTAAAAAATAAACTGATTGGTTTCATTTTGACTCTAAGCACACTCAAAATGTAAACAAAGGTTTCAGATGAAACCAGCAGACCATTAAAGTGAACTTATTCGATTTCTTTTTCTGGACAGAAATAAACATTAATGTTCATGCAGCAAATTTACTGAACTCCAAAGAGAGTTGGGTGCAGAATTGGAGATTAAGTACAACACTAGTACTGATTTTCCAACCTGTGTTCTGTTCAAATGTGGCAGGCAGCACAATCAGAGGGTGAGGTGGGGAGCTGGGAGAATTGCATTGTTGATCTTTTTGTGGTAACTTCTACCCAAAATTTCCCCTAGGAATTGTTTCAATAGTAGGCCCTGAATCAACTGCAGCTGCGGGATCTAAAATATTCAGCTATACAGCAGTATGCTTCATAAAAACTTAATCAATTAGAAAATGAGCAGAGTCCATTTGGGAGTTAACAAGTTGCTACAACACTTGCACTAGCAAAGAACGATTTCTTATGGTGTTGAACGTTAATTCAGAAACATTTTAGTTGCAGATTAAACTTCTATACTGTTAAATAAATAATTTTTTCACACTGTTGGAGAGTCCAACAGAGTGGGTAACATTTCTGCCTCCTAACAAGCAAGCATTAACACCTCACTGAGATGCACTGAGAATCCTGTTTGCAATGCAGTTTGCAGCAAAAGAGTTTGGGATTTTTTTAAATGCAGAGGTTCTAAGCATATTCCTTGCTGTGCACCTGTTTATAAAGGGATTTTTTGATCTTGTTTGCCCTGCCACTGCTGCCAGTGAGAACAGAGAATTTGGCACTCAGTCAAAACTCCATTCACTGCAACGGGACCAGAGAATCCCAATTGCGGGCGAGGTTGGAGAGTTCCAGCCATCAAATGATTATTGAAGTGGTTGTTTCTAATTTCTGGGGAAAATACAAGGCAAAAATTGGTTCTTTCACAACCGAGAAATCTAATATAACTATGGCCAATTTAAGTGGGATGCTTGAGACAGCTGGAATTTTGGGATCTGATATCACTATGGTGAGATAATTGGAACAAATTAATTAAAAATCTCTCAATATTTTAGTTCTGTCATAAATTTGTTACACTGACATTTAACATTAATTTGAAGAGTTTTTGTATTCGGGGATTATCATATCAGAAAGTTAATTTAAAAGAAAACATGACTGCTACTTTCATTACTTCTCATAGCAAAAGTAACTAATTGTGAAGCAGCAAGTTAAAGATAAAACTGCCAAATCATTACACGATGATACAAGAATGGGTTTTACTTTGGTAGAACTTGGTTTCTATTTCATGGAGAATGTTGGCTGTTAAAACAAGTTAATTAAAGTGAGATAGTTCAGCGTCCTGGTCGAAAGTCACCAGATTTTGCTTGTGTAGTTGCTTACAGTACATCAAGGAAGAATACAGAAAAGCTGTCACCCTGAGAGGAGAAATATGCATTTATATAATGCCTAATTATGTTTTGCAGTGCTTCACGTAGGATTAATTACTTGAAATGCAGTAACAGTTGTTATGTTAGCAAGACAGCAGCCATTGTTTGGGCAATTATACCTGCCAAAAGCAATTTGGAAAATGACTAGTTAATATGTTTTGGGTAGCATTAGCCAAGGGAGAAATTTTGGCCAAGATACCAGGAAAACCATCTGTTCCTGGAACAACATCACAGGATTTTGTAACATCCATGAGATCAGGCAAACAATATCTCTGTTTAACATATCATCCAAAGGATAACACCTCTGACAATGTTATGCTTTCTGTGTTGGGTGCAAATGATAGCATGGATGACACGCAACATTCTTCTGACTAATTCAGGGAACAACTTAGGGAGCCGTGCTGACCATGGACAATACTAACTTGCCGTGGTCTATTTAGTTATTGTTCTTAACCATCTTTATCTTTGCAAGTTCTTGGAAATTTGTTTTACTCATTGGATTTTTTTTCAAACAAAATATACTTTAAACTGTATTGCAAGAACTTAACTGAAACTTACAACAGAAAAGGAGAGCTTTCAGCCATCTAGTCTATTCTGAGCTCTTTGAAGCTTACTACCAAATTATCTAAAAGGAATGATATGAAAGTTAAAGTTGTGGTTTTCCCTTTGTCCACCTGATAAAAATAGGCTGGGTAAGCAATTAAAATCGACTGAGAGATTCACAGTTACTGAGTGGAACCTTCCATTTTTTGGTGGGTGTGTCTGCGCTGCCTGGAAAAATTATAAGACACTTGTGCTGACACTTAATAGTGGCAGACATTCCTTCCAACTCAAGACCCTTAGATACAACATCCCACCCACCTACAACTGCTGGCCCATCAAAGGCCAGCAATTCTTGCACTCGGCAGTGCCATGAAGGAGTCTGTGGTTACTGCTGCAACACATCCCAAAGTCTCAGATGATAGGGCGACACTTGGGTGGGGTTTTTCTTGCAAGGTGGGGTTGCTGGGTGAGGAGAGTCCCTGGGGGTTGGCAGCAAACAGAAGGGAATGGCTTCTGTTTGGCCACCTGCGTGCCCCATGTCTCTTTCCTCGATCATGTACATAGTGCAGATTGGAGACGCCTAACCCCACACGCCCCCAGCACCTGTCATGCAATCTGCACAATTTAGTCGGTAGGTCCGCTTGAACCTGCGTAAGTTGCAGCAGAGGCAGGAAGAGACCCTGAAGTAGTTGCCAGTTGCCTACTTAAAGGCCTCAAATGGAGGCAGGGTGCAGATGTCAACCGCAGCCCTCCTGTTCAGAACCTACTGCCAGTGGAGGCAGGATGGTGTTGATATCAGTCCTGACACCAACCCACCCAATTTTCAGGCCTCTCTGCCTCCTCCCACACCTGCTCAGGCAGAAGATTCCACCGACGTGCGAAAAATCTGAAAAATTTCCCAAGGGCAAGCAGCCAGATATCACTGATTAAATTGTAAGGACTTGTCATTTTGTCCCTGCCATTTGGAAGCTGTCATCTACAAAATAAAGGAAGTGTTTATTCTTATTTTTTGCCTTTTTAGCCTTCTGCCTATTGTTCCCTCTTTTCAAATAATTCAGTAATGTGGTGCATTATTTCATTTTCATTCTCTCCCCAGCATCAAATTGGGGGAGGTCTGCCAATGATGCACTGCAGAATCTCTCTAGGCAGTTCCCATGTAAGGATTTACCTAGTAGTTGCCCCGAAGGTCTGCCTTGCCCTGGACAATTGTGCTGAGCTGGGAACCGTCCAACAAAGCTATTTAAATTGCCAACTTTGGATGGTTCTGCCATTTTTCCTCTGACAGTTACATGGAAAGAGTTAGATGGAAAAAAGTACATTTAACCTCCCCACACCCCCAACCCTGGCTACTGGCTCTGACTCCACTCTCCCGCCCCCACCAGGACTCTAGCCGTTCACCGGGATGGGTGGGTATGTGTGTGTGTGTCTCCGTGTCACCACTTTCCTTCTTTAAATTATCCCTTTAAATTCTCCCTTTAAATGCCCTCTTTAAGGCCACCGGTGCTTTACAAAGGTATACATTTATTTCCTCTCTGCACCTCAGTTACTCTGCGCTGATGCAGCTGGAGGTGCACTTCACTACTCAAGTCTCACTCAGCTTGCGGGAGGAAGATTGGGCAAGTCATGAGCTTTGGAATTTTAATACAGATAAATCCACCCAGAGTGGCAATCCGCCAATGGTTGCCACTCCAAGTAAGGTACAAGCCAATAGGGGAGCAATTAAGATACACAGGCAGTGAGCTCCTGTGGTGTTACTATACTTTCAGCAATGAAGCAGTGGCATCTCTGTGGAAGTTCCCTATCTTTGATCAAGGTGGTAAACTATTGGTCATGCAATTTCCCTTGCAATTGTAAAAATATATATATGGAGCATCTCCCAAAGCTCTGACTTTCAGAAGTTGAAATGAGCATGTAGAGCATTTCCAAGTTCCAATTATTTCAATGATTACAATTTAAAATTTTGAAATTGTATCAACTTATTTATTTGAGTAGAAATGTCACCATGTTCATTGTAATATTTATATGCTTTTCAAAAAGTTATTTGAATCAGGAATATTGTCATTTTTTTTCTTTTTACGAATAAACACCAACTTCTAGGATTCTGGAAGTCACCAGCACCCTCGGAGTACATTTGGGCAAAACGTGTTACTTGTTGGCCTCGTTAAGAAATAATTATTGAAAGCAAACTGCAGGCTGCATGATGCCAAGAAGGGAAAGTTGGTAATTCCAGTTTGTGTTTTGTTCATGGCCAGTGAATTGTGAACACTCCATTTCTCAGAATTATTGAAATTAATCGGATGATTTTGCTGTTATTGAGGTTCATGACACAAATTGGTTTTACTGCGTTTTCCTTTATATGTAAGAAGCATAAATGTGACAGATGTTTAATCATCTACGCATAAGTTTCTTGCCTGATTATATTCAGTAGCTGGTTCATTCAGCCTTGTTGCCAGGTTTTCTGGCTCAGAATTAGCTGGTGTGTTTTGTCTAATCCTTTCATCAGCTACCTTCATTTTGACTCTAGTCTACATTTCCCAAGTGTTTTAGCACAGATTGTAACATATAATCTTCCAAGTTTATTTGTTTTAATGTTTCTCTTGAGGATTAGGAGGGCAAATCATTTCTATACATTCATGGCTCGGATTTTTGAGGTGAGTCAAACCCTGGTCAACCTAAAGAAAGTTTAATTAAATGCACATTTGAAATATTCAAAAATATACAATTAAGGAAGATTCATTAAGACAATTCATTTATCAAGATAGTAACTGACAAAGGTTAATAAATCCATTAAAAACTGGAGTTCATTTCTAAGTGGGCAGCATGGTAGTATTGGAGTTAGCACTGCTGCTTCACAGCTCCAGGGACCTGGGTTTGATTCCCAGCTCAAGTCACTGTCTATGTGGAGTTTGCACGTTCTTCCCTTGCCTGTGTGGGTTTCCTCTGGGTGTTCTGGTTTCCTCCCATAGTCTAAAGATGTGTGGGTTAGGTTGATTGGCCAAGCTAAATTGCTCCTTAGTGTCCTGGGATGTGTAAGTTACAGGGATTAGTGGGTAAATATGTAGGGATGCGGGGACAGAGCCTGGGTGGGATTGTTGATGGTGCAAACTTGATGGGCTGAATGGCCTATTTCTGCACTGTATGGTTTCTATGGATAAAATTCAAAAGCAGAGAAAGTAATGTTGCCATGGGAGTTGGGTTCCTCCTTGTACGGGTCAGGAACCTTGCTCCTGGTAAAAAACTGATTAAAGTGCAGCGTTGAGCTCTTAATATGGCGGTGGGTTTCTTGTCCACTTATAGTTGGTGGGAGCGGTATGGAAGTGGGTTAGGTAAAATTTAGGGCTATTTAGACATTCCAGCCGGAATTTTATACCTCGCCTGATCCAGAATTGGGTTGGGCGAGGCTTGCAGAACGGCATTCTACGTTGGCCTCGGGAAGGATCTTATGAGCCTCTGGTGGGCGATGTGATAAAATTACAGCTTCCACGTCATCCATCACTGAGGCTGTTGGAGGTCCTGAAGGAGAGAATTACAATTTTCTCCAAAGTATAGAGGGAAACAAGGTGTCACAGGAGAGTTGGAGGCTTGGCACTCAGGACAGACCCTCACTTTATTGATGCAGGACACCATAAGGAAGGGGAGGGAGGTCCTGTTCCAGATGCTGATAGGAGGAAGCCATCTCGTTTGCAGCAGATATACCTCTCTATTGAACATCGTCTGCCTCTACCCCATTCTTTCTTGGCTCCTGCTTCCCAATGAACTGTCTGCCTGCCTCTCTTTTCCTATTTCCTCCAAATGCCCAGGGTCTGCCTTTCCTGAGGGAGTGTTACCTCTCTCTGCCATTGGGTGCAAAATCTGAGTGATGCCCGATTGCCAGTTGAAGCCTACCTTCTGAGCAGATGGCTACCCAATTGTCTTTGTCAGTGTTGCCCCCCGCTTTTCTGGCCCCATGATGCCAAGGAGTGCCAGCTCTTTTCAAATCCCACAAGCTGAATGCTCTCTCTCTCTCTTTTTCTGCAGTGTCAAGATTACCCAGTTTGAAATTCCGAGTACTTCTTTGCCCCAGTGACCCCCATGGGGCTGTGGAGATAGCCTAGCCCTCATACGGTATACCCTCCTCCCCTCAGCTTATCTGAAACTGCCAACTTCTAAAACATATCTCCACCTTCTCACTGGCACACCATCACCTTCCTCAAACTCGAAAATAGCTTTTTAGCAAGCTTAATTGGCCTCAGTAGAAGGAGAGAGTGGGTTTCCTGTCTTACCATTGTCTGACTTAGTGATTACTTCCTCATTTCCACCTTCAGGGGGTTCCATAACTTCAGCCTATTATCTTAAACCTGTATATAGATCTTTGCTTACACTAGTGGTTCTCAACCACATATGCTGTGAAGACCCCCACGTGTGCTGTGAAAGATGATTCAAAATTCATGTAATTAAATTGAAATTAACCTTTGTCTTCAGCTGTGTAATTGGTGATTCCTAGACCCAACCAATCTTGGGCTTCCTGTGCATGCACCGGCTGGGAAAGAGCTGCACATGCGCGGGTTAGCTTTTTAATGTTAGGCCAAAGTGCATGACTGACGGGACTTGGAGCTGAAGATAAAGATCCATTGCGCCTACACAAAAAGCAGAAATTCAAAAAGGGCCCAAAAGCCCTGGAAGAAGCAAGAGGGACAGAGCAAGGTTTAGAAAAACAGGTCTGAAGACAGGCAGAAATTAAAAATTAACCTTCAGCAGGGGAAGAAGATAGAGAAAAAAAATGTGTATGGCATGGAAGTGTGCCATGACATATAAAAGGCTGGGAATGACTGGATTAGACAATAGTTGGGGGTGTTCTGAAGAGTTCTGTTTCCCCATTTTACATTTTAAAAATGTAGCAGCACTGGGGAAGTTGCAAAATGGGTGGCACGGTGGCGCAGTGGTCAGTACTGCAGCTTCACAGCACCAAGGATTCTTGTTCAATTCTGACCTTGAGTGACTGTGTAGAATTTGCATGTTCTTCTGGTATCAGCATGTGTTTCCTCCGGGTGCTTTGGTTTCCTTCTACAGTCCAAAGATGTATAGGTTAGGTGGATTGCCCATGGTAAATGTGTGAGGTTATGGGGATGGGGGGTGGTGTTCTTCGGAGATTCAGTACAGACCCGATGGGCTGAATGGCTTCTTACTGCATTGTAGAGATTCTATGAAAAAAATCCACTCAAAGAAAAAAAGTTGAGGGGTGACTTGATAGGGATTGTTAAGATTGTGAAAGTGATCAAGTTAACATAGAGAAACTATTTCCACTTATGGTGGAGAGCCATAAATATGGGTAAATCACTAATAGAGAATTCAGGAGAAGCTTTTTTACTTGAAGAATGATTAGAATGTGGAAGTCAGTAACACAAGGGATAGTTGGGGTAAGTAAGATATTGTATTTAGAGTGGAAACTAGATAAACAGATGACGGAGAAAGTTGAATAAGATTATGCTGATATGATTTAATGACGAGAGGTGGGAACAGGCACATGTGGAGCATGAGTACTGGTTTGAAATAGTAGCCCAAAGATCGGTTTCAGTGTTGTAAATTCTATGCAAATGTGTTCTAGTCTGAGTAAATAAAGTGCACAAGGTAAATCTTCAGTGACTTTTTTCTCACCAGTCATAAGCCAAAAAATACACATAGCACTAATAAGCACCAATAAACCATAAGAAAAAAATGACAGCCCATGCTGTGTGAAATTGTCCTCATAGCAATTGTAACTCAGTTTTAAAAAGAGTGAATTAAAAAAGCTGTAAAATACAACCACCAATAGGTGAATAAAATTTAAACAATGGGCAAGTTTTCCCAGAGGTCGACAAAGATTGATGGTGGGCAAAGCAGCGTTGAAGCCACCAATGGCAATGATGGCTTTCTCTGCCATATGGGAATTAGAAAACAAACTTCAAATGACGATCTCTGATTCACCCGCTAGCAGCTTAGAAATGTAAGGATTAAGGTGCCACCCCAGTGTGCAGTGACCAAACCGGTTAACCCTAGAACCCCAAGGGCTGTACTCACCTGGAAGGTTTGCTTGCCGGGTGCACGCCTATGGAGACCAGTTGGGCTTCATGCCATTCTGCTGTCATGTCACTGTTAATGGATTGTCTGATTGGGATATGATGATTCCCTCATAGGAGCCTGATAATTACATGGTAATACATTCAAATGTTCCCAACGTTGAACATCAGGAAATGCACCCTGTCACTGGCAGGAGGAGGGGAAATCACCTCATGCATTTATTCTGAAGTAAAAATGGGACTTTGCACTTGTCATGATATTTTCCATTCGTGTTGCTGAACCCACCTAATGTGAACAGGAGTGGAAATGTTCTGAAACAAAATTATTTTTGTAATAAAAACTGCAGAAAGCTGCAATATACATGGACTTGGGGGGTACTTGTGCATGGCATGAAACACAGAAAGCTGGTATACATGTGCAGCAAATAATTAGGAAGGTTGATTATTTCAAGGGGGCTGGAGTATAAGAGTAGGGAAGTCTTCCTGCAACTGTACAAGGTACTGATGAGACCACGTCTAGAGTACTGTGAGCAGTTTTGGTCCTCTTTTTAAGGAAAGATATCATTTCATTGGAGGCAGTTCAGAGAAGGTTCATTGAGATGATCCCTAGTATAGAGGAATCAGATTATGAGGAAAGGTTAAACAGTTTGGGACTCTACTCATTGTAATCTAGAAAAAAAAAATCATTGAAATATATAGGATTCTTAAGAGGCTTGACAGAGTAAATGTTGAGAGGATATTTCTTCTCATGGGAGAGTCCAGGACCAGAGGGTATAATTTTTGAATGAAGGGGTGCCAATTTAAGACTGAGCTGTGGAGGAATTTCTTCTCTGAGGGTTGAGAGTCTTTGGAACTCTTAGCCACAGAGTCCTTGTGTGTATTTAAGGCTGAGATAAATAGAGATTTGATCAATCTGCGAATCAAGGGTTATGGAGAAAGGGCAGAAAAATGACGTGAGAATGTTGAATCAGCCATGATCCTGTTGAATGATGGAGCAGGCTCGAAAGGCCGAATGGACTACTCCTGTTCCTATTACTTGTGGTCTTATAGTCTTAGTTCATTTTGCAAGAATTCATAATCTATTTAAAGAAGAATGGGATTCAACACATCCAATCTGCTTCTTATCATCCTGCCACAAAGAGGCTGCAGAACACTTTGTACGAACGCTGAAACATTAGTTGAAGGTAATTAGAAAACGAGGCTCATTGTCAGAATGAGTGAGCCAATTCCGGCTGATGGAAGAAATACTGATCACTCAGCAACCCAAATTTCTCCTATGTTGCTCATGGTTAAACATCAACCAGGCACAGCGTTTGATTTGCTTAAACCACCCACAACAAGAGGAATTCTCGAGAAAAAACAGCAAAATCAGCTTATGCTATAGAACATGGCAAAACATTGTGTCTTTCATCAGGGTCAAGAATTTCTGGCAAGGAACTTGCCACATATGAAAAGTGGATACCTGCCAACATCACAGTACAGACAGGACTGGCCTCCAACACAAACACGAGACATTGTATATAGAAAAGAAATGTGGATAAACTTTTGGCAACAAGGACCACTCTGCCAGAGGCAGAATTCATAGAGCATTCATCAGGCAATGCAAAGGGAAAACCCAGATCTTCTTGTGAATATGACAATACCTAAACCAGTTTGGGAAGACAGTGCCTCAGTTGATAATCTTTCAACAACAAGTCAAGTTCAGAACACTACACTGACTCCAGTTAAGGTAACCTCGATCATGTCCAAACCAAGCCAAAGACACCAGAGGTTGCAGTGAACACTATAAGACAGATACCTGAGGTTCACCTATAGCCACACAGAGAATGATAGATAGCCTCCAGAATGTCTGACCTATTGACTGTTGTTGTTTATCAATTGTTTGTATTACTCATTTTGATTAACGTTATCGTATTATTGGTGTCAGGAACCTTTGATTTAAAGGAGGGAGGAAAAGTGTTGGGTATTCATGTTATTTCTGGTGTTTCCTCACTAGGAGCCATGCAGTGGAACAGAGGCACTATGAGAGAATGATCATGTAACATCACTAACAATGTAATCAGCAATTTACACAAGCAAATAGGCAGTCTATCTTAGCAGCCTATGGTGTCACCATCCTTTCAATAAAAGCCCTTTGTTTAAACCTTTGAGGTCTGCAGTTTATCTTTTAAAACCAGCACTGTGCCAAAGTGGGAGGAGAAGCCATCGAAGATAATTTTAATACCATTATGCAAATAAGAATGGAAACCGAGTGAGTACAGTCCCATCTAGCTGGACAACCATGGACAGGCATTGGAGGAGGAAGTGTGGTCAATCATGCTGAGGACTGCAGACATTTCAAGAAGGAAACAGAGGTCTATTTTATCCAGTTTATCCAATTCTCTTTTGAAAGTTACTGTTGAATCTACATCCACTACTCTTTAAGACAGTGTATTCAGATCGTTATAACTTGATACATGAAAAAGTCTCCTCATCTCACTCCATATGGGTCTTCTGCCAAATACTTTTTCCTCTGATTATCGATGCTTTCTTTCAGAAGAAATTATTTCTCCTTATTTGCTTTATCAAAACCTGCCATGTTTTGGACGTCTCTCTGCTCTCAGAAGAACAATCCCAGCATTCTTAATTTCTCCACAAAACTGAAGCCTTTCATCTTAGTATCATTCTAAATCTCCTTCATACCTTCCTCAATTCTTGGACAACCATGTGATCCTAAACAAGATAGAGTTAGTATGAAAATGTTCTTTCATGATACCATAGAGCAAGAGAGAATGTCTTATTATTATGCTGCCTTACTGTCCAAGACATTCATTGTGGAATAAATCAAGACCATGAATGCTGACACAGCTGAAGCACTGCAACAGTAAACAAATTCCTTATCCAACAGGGAGCAGATGGATATTGGCAAAGCCAAGGTGGGAGAAAGAGGAAGCTTCTTAGCTGTGGGGATTTCAACACTGATTTATATATGAAGAAACTGGATGGACAAAATTAGCTTTTCATGTTCACAGTGCCTTATCCTTTTACAGAAATATATCTGCTAATTGTTCTAAATTATATCTACTTGCTCATAAAGAAATCTAGCATGAGCAATAAAATGTTCATGCTGTCAGTGGATTATCAGTACCTCTTCGTGCAGCACCTTTTGAATGAGATAATATCACTGTGGCTGCACTGCAGAAATTTGTTCCTAAAGCAATAAATGTTTTATTAATGAGCCAACAATCTGTGAAATTCATATAATCAAGTACAATCAAATCAAAATCAGGTATTATCCCCCCCCACCCAAGATTAATGAAAATTGGCAAGAAGTGATACTTGTCTTTTTATTCATTTCAAGATCTCTTTGATTGCCATTTAGACATATGGAAATGCACTTCAGATATTTAAAAGTACCATCAGAAATTTTACATTTAATTACACATTTCCAATTTGTCTTTGTGACATCTGTAAATGTCTCAGAGGTGCCTCTAAATGGAAATTCAGTTTATCACAAAAATAAGATTAAGCTTCACCTGGTAAAAGCCAGACATGTGTGTAATTATGCAAACATAATAGCAATAATGTTAGCAGATAGCAATGCGGCATGTTCTGTTTCCTGTAAACCTCCCAGTTAATGTCATGAAAGCTGTGATGAAAGGAACTGAGTGTGTTGCTGAAGAGCCACAAAAGAGAGAACAACCAAGGAAATCACTGGCGATTGAAGTAAAATCTGTAAATCAAGAAGTGGCTGGAGAGGAAAAGTTAAATGATGTCAGCAACATGTGAAATCTGATCCTGTGCTTTTGGATGGTGTCACCAGCTGATAATTCAGGATTCCTACTGCTAATTGCAGTACCTGTTCCACAACCCAGATTGGGTTAGTTAATTCAACATAAAGACGCACCCAAAACTGTGATTCCTGACACCTCAGTGATGCATTTACCTGACGAATATCAGAGAGGACTTTATGCACCTTTTCATTGGATTAACAAATGGAAACTGTTTCTGCGTTGTAAGGAACTAAAGATCTCTGGAAGCCCTTCAAAATAATTTTTTGCAAGGCTTTGTTAAGCTGCAAACAGTGTTCAACTAATTTACTTCAATTTTTGATAAGGGAACAGAGGATAGATGAAGGTAATTCAGTTGATGTTGTGATATCAAAAGGCATTCAATAAAATGCCACACAAACTTATGAGCAAAGTTAGAGCTCATGAAATAAAAGAGTAGCAACATGTGTACAAAATTGGTTGAGTGACAAGAAAAGTAAAGACGAATGTTTGTTTTCACACTCTGAGTCATTGGGTGGGATTTAATGGCCTCACTTGGCTCTAAGCAGTAAAATCCTGTCCAAGGTCAACGGACCTTCCCATTGTCCATCCCTTGCCTGTTCCAATTTTTGTAGCAGGTGGGGTGGTAAAATTCTGGCCGTAGAGTCATACAACACAGAAAAGGTCCTTCGGTCCATCAAATCTACACCAACAATATCTACCATTGAAGACCCGCTAATCCTATTTTCTTGCACTTGTCCCATATCCCTGAATGTTACGATATTTCAAGTGCTCATCCAAATATTTCTTAAATGTTGTAAGGTTTCTGGTCTCCACCACCTTCCTAGACAGTGCATTCTAGATCCCCACCACTCTGGGTGAAAAATATTTTTCTCAAATGGCCCCTGAATCACCTACCCATTGCCTTAACATTATGCCCCCTTGTGATTGACCCCTCAACCAAGGGGAACAGCTACTCCCTACTCACCCAATCCATAGCCCTCATAAACTTATACAGCCTTTTCTGCTTTCCAGAAAACAATCCAAGCCTATTCAGTATCTCCTTATAGCTCAAGTGCTCCATCCCAGGCAACATGTCCAACCTACTCTGTACCCCCCTAGTACTATCACATCCACCAGAACTGTGACCTAACCATGCTCTGTGCTCCAACATTACCTCCTTTCACTTATACTCTTCACTATAACTGATAAAAGCAAGTATCCCATACATCTTCTTAACTATTGTATTCACCTGCTCTTCAGACTGGCTGAAGATTTTGTGATGTGGGAATGCTGGCGTTGGACTGGCGTAAACACAGTAAAAAGTCTGACAACACCAGGTTTAAGTCCAACCGGTTTATTTGATAATACTCACAAGCTTTCGAGGGGACTGCCTCTTCGTCAGGTGAACTCTCCATTCACCTGACGAAGAGGCAGTCCCCTCGAAAGCTTGTAAGTATTATCAAATAAACCGGTTGGACTAAAACCTGGTGTTGTCAGACTTTTTACTGAAGATTTTGTGACATTCCCAAGGGGCTAATATTAGGACTCTTGTTCTTCCTGATACATGTTGATGACCTAGACTTTAGTGTACAAGGCACAAATTCAAAATGTGAGAATGATGCAAAACTTGGAAGTATTACTGTAAGGGGGATGGTGTTAATGCATCATTTAAAGGGGGGTGAGACTCTGGTCAGGCTCAATGAGAACGTTCCTGATTTAGAGTATAATGAGTGTGGCCCATGCTCCCTCTTCACCATTTTGTGTTGTTATTCTCCATTTTATCATCTACTGATGAAAGGAGTATTTGCCAGAATGGGATGTCTCATTGGATCTCTCAAGCGTGCTTCCTCACAGCTCAATCTTGAAACCCAATCAGCATTATCAAAGTCTAGAGACAGGATCCACTTGATGAATGGGGATTAAATGGATATTAGAAGATGGAATATTTTAATAAACTTGTCTTTCTGCTTGAAACTAAAGGACTTTTTTCAGTTCAGAAAGTACAATTATATGACATGGAAATTTATATTAAAAGTACTGACTGGTAACACAAAAGGCAATGTTGTACAAGTAACGTAATGGCGGTCCCAAATACTACATTAGCCAAATGGTCACAATTGGAGTAAAAAACGGTGATTCATTGTTATATAGTTATTTTATATTTTATACACCAGTGATTGCAACGACATTAATCTTGTGACTGCATCCTAATCCTACGTTGTCTTTTTACAATTACAATACAATCCCATATTAGTACTGTGCTATTATAACAGTGCTATGTCAGGTTTTATCTAGTTTGTATTGTTTTCCTGTGGGCAAAATAAAATAATTGGCTTGTATTGAGTTTATTAATGGATGACAATACTTTATCACAGAATTTAGTGGTAGGATTGCTGAGGGATTTTCACCCATTAGTATAAAGGGCAATATAGGTGACAACTATTGGACAATTAGAATTGGTTTCAAAAATTTATGGTTTTTAAGGAAAGCATAGATTTCACATAATTTTATTTAATTACAGGTTTGCTGTGGTTTTAATAATATTTTTAAAAATTATTTTTGTCAGAAGTAGCACTTTTTTCAAGATATATTAATCGCAGGAAAGTGCATTTCTGCCAGGACCACTTGGCTCTGGATTTCAGCCTCAATTCTCTGGCCCTTGGGCTCATGCACGGATCACACTGGAGCTGGGGAATCGTGGTAGAGGAGCCATAGCACTTTTAACACCAGGAAATCCCTTTGGGATTTTCCCAGCCCCTGTGCCTTGACGTAATCTAGTTCACACCCAGCAAGCATAAACCAGATGAGTATATTTAAATAGTCGCTTAAACAATTGGGGTTGGTTTTGAGCCGGTTCTCCCAGCTGCTGCAATTCACCAATCTCGGGCACAGCAGGAAGCCGGCACACATCACTCCTGGTCTCTACAAACGGAACAGCGGTTGTGATGGCCATACTGGGAGAGCTGAGAGACTATTGAAGACCCCGGTGTTCAGGGACATGGCTGGACATTCGTTGAGCCCTGCCCCCTACTAGATTGACAATGCCAGGTTGAAACTTCTGGGTAGCACTAGCAAGAGGTGGGACCCAAAGTTCATGCATAAAGGGGTATGCACCCCTTATATTCGTGCACCGGTCGGGGAGAGAGGGGGGATGATTGGGCCTGATGCCAGTGAGGATGGATGGGGATATGACAGGTCCTCCTCATGTTGTGCGGTGTTCTGTGGGCTGACCTGGATATTTAGTGAAGTAGAGGAGGTTGCCCCTCCAGGGTCAGGGGTTGGGAGTATACCCTTTGTCTGTGGAATTCACAATATCTGTGGGGGAGCCGGAGGGTTGGAGGGGGATCTTCATCTTAACTTTGAGGAGCCAGTTTTGCCAGCATCCTTAGGCCCTCACTCCAAAAAAATTCTAAGTGTGGGAAATTCAGTGATAATTTTCCCAGACTCCAAAAGAATTTCTAAGTGTGGTTGAATTGCAAACTGAATCACCCCAAACCACACAGCTGGATTCTCAGCTCATTCTGCCCCTCATCTCAGCTTTGGTCTGAACGTGGACAGAACAACTGAAATCCGAACGTGAGATGAGAGTGACTGCTTTTCACATCAAGGCAGCAGCTGACTGAATGTGGCATCAAGGAAATCTAATAAAACGGCATCAGTGGGAATCATGGAGAAAATTCACCACTGGCTGGAGTCATACCAAGCAGAAAGGAAAATGATTGTATTGTTGACAATCATCTCAGGCACAGGACGCGACTGAATGAATTCTACAGGACAGTGTACTGGGCACCAGCCATCTTCAGTTGCTTCAATTGATCTTCCCTTCATCAATGTTCAGTTCTATTTACAATTTGTCTAATAATGAAATAGTCCATTTCCTTTAGCAGCAAGGTTTGGACTGCATTCACACTTGAACTAATAATGGCAACTAACATTTGTGCGACACAAGTGTCAGGCAATGATCATCTCCAACAAGGAAGCCTAACTACCTTCCCGTAGCATCATCATTGAAATCCTCACTAACAACGTTCTTGGGATTATTGAACAGAAACTTAACTGGTCCAACCATGTAGATATTTGTGACAACAAGATTAACATCTTTTCTAATCTGAGGTGATGATTTTAGTTCTGCAAATTGGTAATACGTTCAAATTGGACTTTCTGGATCTCCTGGAATCTTACAGCACTTGATAAAACTGGTATTTTTTTTGCCTGATTTGGATATAATATTCTTTTTCTTTTCCCAGGAGATGGTGCAGTTAGGAGATGGTGTATGTGTTGATTTGGGCAGTACTCATGGGCCTGATGGTCTTTCACTGCCTTTTGTTTCACACATGCATATGTTCCAGCAAATGAAGGAATAAGTGCGTAAGTTGAATTACTCTAGAGGGCGGCATGGTGGTGCAGTGGTTAACACTGATGCCTCATAGCACCAGGGACCCGGGTTTGATTCCTGGATTGGGTCACTGTTAACACAGAGTTCGCAGATTCTCCCCGTGTGTGGGTTTCCTGCGGGTGCTCCTGTTTCCTCCCACAGTCCAAAGATGTGCAGGTTAAGTGGATTGGCCATACTAAATTCTCCCTCAGTGTTCCCCAAACAGGTGCAGGAGTATGATAACTAGGGGATTTTCACAGTAACTTCATTGCAGTGTTAATGTAAGCATACTTGTGACTAATAAATAAACTTTAACTCCTTCCAATAATATCATGTTTATATGGTGATGAAATTCAAAGCTTCAGAAATACTTTTGCCAGTCAGGAGATGACAAGTTCAACCTATTAAAAAAAATTCAACTGCACAGACTGTCTTCATGTGATCCACGCTGATCAATTTTTCAACAAATCAAAACTATTTAAAAATCTGCCAAAAAATGTTGGTGTTTTATTGTAGGTGAATGGAAAAGAAAGTGAGCTATAAATCACCAGCCTCCAGAAAGTTTTTATGATGCAGCAGAATAACTTTTGGCGTAATGAAAGATACTTCCAAAAATTGTATTAAATGATAACCCAAGGGCATCTGATAATTTTCAATACTAATCTTTGTGAAACATGAAATCATTTAAGAATTAATAACATAATGATTTTCTGCCCTATCTCTGACCTTAATATCTGAAATATTGACTTCAGATGTGACTGTTTTTAATATGGGTGTACTTTCAGAACATACATTGGTGAAGTGTCTTGAAAATGTTGCCCTAAATGTTTGGATTTTGGCAATCGTCATTTTTAAATTACATGGCCTTAACAGCCCTTTACCTTGGCTGAATGTAGACTGCATGACTTAAGATGGATGGAATGTGCATTGACTTTATGCAACTGTTGATGATCAACAATTAAATACCATCCAGTAAAGGAGTGAAATTAATTAGTTACATTATCACCATTTTTTCCTATCCTGAATGAGAAGAAGGAATTTAAGAGCAGTACATTTTGAGAATAAGTTGCATTCATCGGGCTTGTAGAAGATTGAGGGGTGATCTAATCAAGGTGTTTAAAATTCTAAATTGATTTGACAAAGTAGATCTAGAGAAGTTATTTTCTTTGTTGGGAAACCTTAAAATTAGAACTAGGCTATTTAGGTTCAAAATCAGGAAACAATTTTCCCACAAGAAGAATAGCTGAAACCTGAAAATGCAATGATTATATATTTAAGTGGTTGCAAGATTGCTTTGAGAGCAAGTCACATGATTTGATTGTGATGTCATTGAGATGTTTCACTGGTTGCTTCCTTAGTTTCATTTTCTACTCTGTACAGGCAACAGCTCCTGCAATAAACTTGTTGTTATTTTAAAACTACATGTGCAAACATATCTTTTTTAAAACCCACAACTCCTAACATAGTTAGGACATTACAAAAAAGTAAATTGGCAATGAGGATAGGATTTGGTTTTGTTCAGAACATCGAGAAAAGTTCCTAAGTTACAAAAGAAAAAAACATTGTGGATCCTCACACTTTGAATATTAGAAGACCAAAGGAAGGTCAACAACAGCATTAAAGGTTGAAGTGCCTGTGAAGGAAGAGGAGTATGTCCCAGATGTGTCAAAATGGGCCACGCAGCGAGTGAATGCTGGAGCAAGGACAGTCAATTATACCAATTGTGGCGAAATGGGCCACATTGCAAAAGTTTGTTGGGTGAGACCAGCTTTCCCTGAGAAGGATATTCAGAAGACGAATCTGGGTACCTTCAAGAACATCAAGTTGCATTCTACAAAAATAATTTACAACATGGAAGAAAATAATCATTATTGTGAAGAGGAGAATGTCCAGAAATGTGAACTCCAACTCTTTTCCATACAAGGTGAATCGCATAGATTCTGGGTGATTCTGAAGTTGAGAGACAGCCTGTTAAGATGGAGGTTGGTACTGGTGCTGCTGTATCTTTGATTCCTGACATCACATACCAACAAAAGTTGAAGCAGCTTCCTTTAAAACCAGTAGACGTGATTTTAAGGATCTATACAGAAAAAATTGTTTTGTTAAATAGTTGCATCATGGTCAACATAGAGTTGAGTGGACAAACAGCATAGTTGCCTCTCCATGTGATTTGTAGTAATTTTCTAGCACTATTTGGGAGGTTATGGTTGGAGAAGATTAAGCCTAACTGGAGTGCTGTCAACATATTTGTCAATGTCAAAACAGACCTACAGCATCTAATAGATAAACACAAGACGGTATACAAGAGACACTTGGTTCAATGAAGGGAATTCAAGAAAAACTCAAGATGAAGCCAAATAGTCAACTAAAAGGTCTCAAAGCAAGAGTGGTGCCATATGCAATTTGCCCCACGTTCAATGAAGAATTAATATGACTTGTTAATACTGGTATGTTGGAGCCAGTTATAATGAGTGACTGGGCTACCCCTATTGTACCTGACCTTAAACCAAATGGTTCAGTTTGTATTTGTGGTGACTTTAATATAACTATAATCTGGTGTTGTGTGCTGATCAATATCCACTTCCTTGAATTGAACATTTGTTTGCTGGGTTATCAGGTGAGCAGAAATTCAGCAAGATTGATCTTTCACAAGCATCTTTACAGATGAACGTAGCAGCTGAATTTCAACCACTGCTTACCATTGTTTCTCATAAAAGTCTTTTTTGTTATAAAGATTGTCTTTTGGATTTAATGTCAGCACCAGCCCTATTCCAAAGATTGATGGATCAGATTTTAAGTGGTCTCTCTGGTGTGCATTGTTACCTGGATGATACTCTAATTACAGAGTCCACCGAACAGGAGTACTTTAGAAGCAACATTGGAACGTCTTCAAGCACATGGTCTTTGTATCAGGAAAGAAAAGTATGACTTTTTCTCGGATTGTTAATCATAGAGTCATAGAGGTTTGCAGCATGGAAACAGTCCTTTCAGCCCAACTTGTCCATGCTGCCCTTTTTTTTAAACCCCTAAGCTAATCCCGATTGTCCGCATTTGGCCCATATCCCTCTATACCCATCGTATCCATATAACTGTTTAAATGCTTTTTAAAAGACAAAATTGTACCCACCTCTACTACTACTCTGGCAGCTTGTTCCAGACACTCACCACCCTCTGTTGAAAAAATTGCTGTTCTGGACACTTTTGTATCTCTCATCTCTCACCTTAAACCTATGCCCTCTAGTTTTAGACTCCCTATGTTTGGGAAAAGATATTGACTATCTAGCTGATCTGTGCCCCTCATTATCTTTTAGACCTCTATAAGATCACCCCTCAGCCTCCTACGCTCCAGAGAAAAAGTCCCAGTCTATTCAGCCTCTCCTTATAACTCAATCCATCAAGCCCTGGTAGCATTCTAGTAAATCTTTTCTGCACTCTTTCCAGTTTAATAATATCCTTTCTATAATAGGGTGACCAGAATTGCACACAGTATTCCAAGTGTGCCTTACCAATTCTTGTACAACTTCAACAAGACGTCTCAACTCTTGTATTCAGTGTTCTGACTGAACATAGTCTTGAGTTTCAGTCACATTATTGATGGTAAAGGCCCAGGTGAAGCACCTAAAAAGATGGAAGCTGTTTTAAAAGCGCCACGTTTGAAGAATATGATGCAATTGAGGTCCCATGTAGGATTAGTAAATTATTATGGCAAATCGTTACATAATTGAAACCATTGCATAATTTGCTCTGTGTGAAACAGTCATGAGGTTGGTCAACAGAATGTGAGAAAGCATGCAAGGTTGCCAAAGATGCTTTGCAGAATTCTTAAGTATTGGTTCATTTTAATCCAGAACTACCTTTAATTGAAATAAAAGCAAGACACTGTGGATCTTGAAATCTGAAGCAAAAAACTGAAAACGCTGGAAAATCTCAGATGCTGTCAGACCTGTTGAGATTTTCCAGAATTTTCTGTTTTTTCTTTCTTTAATAGCTGGCTTGCAACACTTCACCTTGTGAAGCCGGGGCAGTAATTGCACATTTTATGCTATCGGGAGAAGAATGATCAATAACCTTTGCTTTGCGTACTCTGATTAATGCTGAATCTAACTAAGATCTGCTAGAAAAGCATTGAGTATAATATTTGGTGTATAAAGCTTTCATCATTATTTGTATGGTTGTCATTTCACATTATTGATTGATCATTGACTGGTAACTATTTTTGGAATATATAAAGGCATATCTTTGTTAGCTGCGAGTCAGTTGCAAAGATGGTTACTGATCTTATCTGCGCACTCCTATCACAAGGATGTGATTGCACTGCACTGGAGAGAATGCAGAGGACATTCATCAGGATGCTACCTGGGATGGAACATTAAAAGTTATGGAGAGATGTTGGGTAGGCTTGGGTTATTTTCATTGGAAGGAGAAAACTAAGGGATGACCTGATTGAAGTGTACAGATTGTGGGGGACCAAATGGATAAGGAGCAGCTGTTCCCCTTAGTTGAAGGGTCAGTCATGAGGGGACATAGGTTCAAGGTGAGGGACAGGAGGTTTAGGGAGGATGTGAGGAAAAACATTTTTATTCAGAGAGTGGTGATGGTATGGAATGCACTGCTTGGGAGGGTGATAGAGGCCGTTGCCTCGCATCCTTTAAAAAGTACCTGGATGAGCAATTGGCATATCATAACATCCAGGGCTATGGGCCAAGAGCTAGCGGATGGGATTAGGTGGGAATTTAGATATTTCTAATGTGTTGGTGCAGATACGATGTGCCTAAAGGCCTCTTCTGTGCTGTATGATTCTATGATATAAGGTGCCATCGATCAAAATGTAATCGATCAAAAGTCTTTACCTATTGAGCAGATGCTTGCGAGTAGCCTAAAATGCCGTGGCAATGACTGCACGTAGATTTTGCTGACCTGTTTGAGGGTTACGTGTTCTTAGTCATAATTGATGCACACTCAAAGTGGCCAGAAGTTATCATGAGATCCATTACAACTGAATAAATCATTGAAAAACTTCATGAAGGTTTTGTAAGATTTGGTAAACCGGAACAGATTGTTAATGATAATAGATCATAGTTTACTTCACAAGTGTTTGAGGTCTCTCTTAAAATAAATGGTATTCAGCATGTGAAATCTGCAGCTGTTCATCCATTAAACAGTGCATTGGCTGAAGGATCTGTAGAATCCTTGAAACATTCTTTAAAAGCTTAAAGAAAGCAAGATTCATTATCACGTTATGAGAATAGTGTTTTAGATTCTTATAGCTACTCATGCAATTGCCCAAAATTCACTAGCATTGCTACTCTTAAAGAGAAAATTGAGAACTACATTTGATTTGTTATTATTTCTGGAAGCTTCAGCGATAGTAGATCATCAACAACAATCTCAACTTGCTAGATGAGAGATGAGGACAAAAAGACACTAATTTCAGCAAGTGGATTGAGTGTTAACACATAATTATGCCACAAGTGAAAAATGAGAACCAGCTATAGTTTTAGCAAAAACAGATCCAATATCTTACACAGTTCAAACCGAAGGTAAATTAGTTTGACTCCAAGCTGACTAATTGTTGTCATCTCAAAGCAATTTCTCTGAATCCTCTCTTGTAGTGCCAACTTCTTTAGTCTCTAGTGTTGTAAATACCACTACAGAAGACTTAGTCGAATCTGAGTTGTCTAATGATTGTGTCTTTGCTACAATACCATGTGTGAATGATACAGAATTAGTTCCAAAATAAGAATTACCTATTGAAGTTCTAAATCATACTGCTAGGATCAAGGACAGCCAAATTCCAAAACATCACAGATAACCAAAGAGGAATATGTGTCCATCTGATCTCTTATTGACTGTGTATAATGATTAATGAAGCATACTACTATTTCTAGAGTATTATTGATCCAATGTGCAACATCGTAGTAATTTATTGTCATGACCATAAAAGTAAAGTGGAGCGATGTAATATATTTAAGTGGTTGCATGATTGCTTTAAGAGCCAGTCACATGATTTGATGGTGATGTCATTGGAGTACCTTGCAGGCTCCTGCCTTTGTTTCATTTACTGTTCTGTACAGGCAGCAGCTCCTGCAATAAACTTATTGTTATTTTGAATCTACATGTGCAAAGCGCTGGTCACATTCTCCTAGCCTGCAGCACTGCTCGAGTAGCGCAGTGGGTCAGGAGACAGTACTGGGGGACCTTTAGTAAGACTTGTGAATGTTGTCCAGCCAATCGCAAGTCTCTCAGGCTCTTTTTTTTCCATGTAATCAGTCTGGTGCCGGAAATTAGCACAGGGCTGATTATCACAGGAATTGCTATTTCTGTGTGATTAATGAGCCCAGCATGGTAGTCTCCAGGCCAGCTTGTGTGTTACCCCCACGCTGGGAGAGATTCCCATCAATGGGGTTTACAATTGTTCCCTATCAACAGAGACCAGGCTGCTGGTGGGAATAGAGGCCACTGAGGCCCCCACTGGGAAGTTAGGACAAGCGGCATGCCCTATGGGCAGTGCCAGCCTGGGATTGCCCACTGGGCACCCTGGCACTGCCCACCAAGTAGTCCCAAGGGGTATCAGGTGGGGCCGACTGTGAGGGGTGAGGCCTACTGAGGGACGATCTGTGGTGGAGAGGGGGAGCCCACTGTACATTGCAATGGATTGATGGGAAAGGCAAGGAGTGGGCAGGTTGGTCGGGGCTAGCCATGGAGGGTAGGGTCAGGGTTGGCCATTGGAGGTTGAAATAGAGATCAGATTGGCCATGGGGGGTGCTGCCTGCAAAATAAATCAGGAGGCTGGCGATGGAGGGCCCACTGTGCCTGCGTCGATCTCCCTACTAACAGATCAGGCATGCGGAGTGGCATGCTCAGCATTATGCTGCTGGCCTCGTGGGTGGGATGTGACCCCTGCTCCTCACTTACCAGGGTGAATCTCTCCGAGGCACTCTGATATACATCAGCTAATTATGCCCAAAGAATGGGCAGGAAATTTTCCCGTTTTCCTGCCTGTTAGGCACTTAGTTTTTTTTGGGAGAATCCCGGCCTATGTATTTTTCTTTAAAATCCGCAATCCCTAACATAGTTAGGATATTACAGTTCTCTTCCCTGAAAAAGCTGGATATTGCTATGACATTTGGAGCTTTCAAGACTGATGTAATATATTTTGTTATAGGTAAAGATATCATGGATATGAAACAAACGACAAAACAAGATGCAGATCAGCAATGATTTAATTAATGTTGCAGTAGTTTCAAGGGGCTAAATTGCCCACTCTTGTTTTTAAAGTTTCCAGGAAATCTCCGAAATAGGAGCCAGTGAGAATAGGTACCATAGTATAGAATGTTATCATTACATACGGAGGGTTAGAGTAACCTGATGTGGTAGTTTCCCTGTGCACTAATCTTTTCATCGATGTAATTATACAATATTTCGTTTCAAAAGAGTAATAAGCTACAAGATGTTATTTTGAATTGCTGATGTTAATCCAGTAAAATATAGTCCTCAATTCTGGGATATAATCCAGTGGCTGTTGTGCTTTTTGATCTTGATGTTACTTGACAGTTTAGTCTATTAATCTGAGGTGACAGTAAGGCAATTCACATCTGACCATTAACAATAAGTACTTCAACGTTAAGATAACTAAATAATACTTGAAATGCTAGAATAGGTATGGTAATAAATGGAATATAAATGCTATTATACCAACATTTTTACATACCACTCAATTTGTCAAAGTATCCTATGAAAAACAGAAAAATGTCTTCAATGGTTTGCCTTGATAAATGGAACTTCTCAGCTAAAAATTCCCAAGAGCTATTAAACCATGTGCTTGTCACAGGCAAAACCCTAATGAGGAGTGTAGGAGAGCATGCGGAGCAGCACTAGGCATACTTAAAAATAACGTGCAAATCTGCTGAAGCTGCTACACACAAATGCACACATGTTAAACAGTGGAAGCGGTATGCAATAGACAGAACAAAGTAATCCCACACCCAGTGGATTAGACCAATGCTCACCACTCCTACCATATCTAGTTTTGCAGTAAAAAGTCTCACACCAGGTTAAAGTCCAAAGGGTTTATTTGGAATCATGACTTTCAGAGCGCTGCTCCTTCATCTGGCACTCACCTGATGAAGGAGCAGCACCGGCATTGTGGATCTGCACTCCAAAAGCTCGTGATTCAAATGAACCTGTTGGACTTTAACTTGGTGTTGTGAGACTTATTATTGTGTCCAATGCCAGCATCTCCACATCACATCTAGTTGTGAATGATAGTTGCTAATTGAACAACAAACAGAAGGAGATAGCTGCACAACCATCCACATCCTCAATGATGGGGTTAGCCATCCAACACATTCGTGCAAAAGGCAAGGCTGAAGCATTTTCAATCTTCTTTCGTAAGAAGTGCCAAGCGGATGATCCATATCAGTTTCCTTCTGAGGTTCCCAGTGTCACAGATGCCAGTCTTCAGACAATTTAATTTACTACTCATGATATCAGGAAATAGCTGAAGGCATTCAATACCACAAAAGCTATGAGTCCTGATAACATCCTGGCTGTAGTGCTGAAGACTTGTGGTCCAGACGTAGCTGCGCCCTTAGCCAAGCTAGTCTAGTACAGCTACATCACGGGTATCTACCCAACAGTGAGAAAAATTATCCTGGTATGTCCTGTCCATCCACAGAAAATAGGACAAATTTAACCCTGGCAATTATCACCCCATCAGTTAGCTCTCAAACAGCAGCAAATTGATAATGCTATCAAGTGGCACCAACTCACCAGTAACCTGCTCACTGAAGCTCATTTTGGTTTTGTCAGGGCCTCTTGGCTTTTGATGTCATTAAAGCTTGGGGAAATAAGAGCTGAAACTCAGGTGAGAATGACTGCCCTTGACGTCAAAGCTGCATTTGACTTAGTGTGACATCAAAGGGCACTCATAAAATTGAAATTGAAGAGGATCAGTAGAAAAGCTTTCCATTGATTGGAGCTTTAGCTAGCACAAAGAAAGATGGTTATGATTGTTGAGGTCAATCACTTAGTCCCAGGACTTCACCACAGGAGCTCTTCAGGGTAGTGTTCAAGGCGTAATAATCTTCAGCTGCTTCATCAATGATCTTCCCCCCAACATAAGGTCAGAACTCTGTTTGCTGTTGATTGCACAATATTCAGTACCATTCATAGCTCCTCAGATAATGAAGCACTCCGTGCATGCATGCTGGACAATAGGTAATAACAGTAAGTGATGAGCAATATCCGCACCAGGCAATGACTATCTCGAAGAGGAGGGAATCTGTGTCTAACCATTCCCCCTTGACATTCAACAGCATCACTACCACATTATCCTGTCTTGAAACTACTATGCTGTTCCTTTGCTGTCTTTGGGTCAAAATTCTGGAAATCCCTCCCAAACAGCACCGTGGGTGTACTTACTGCAGTGGCTCAAGAAGGCAGTTCACCACCACCTTCTTGAGGGCACTTAGGAAGGGGTGACAAATGCTGACCTTGCCAGCGATGCTCATATCTGACAAACAAATTTTAAAAATCATGTTCTCAGCATAAAATCAGCAAGGCTGCTCAAGAGTGGCACTTGAACCAACACTATGAAAGTCATCTGCTTCATAAAGAAGAAATGTGGAATGCAGGTGAAGAGTTAAAGGACTCATTCATATTCATAAATTGTTTTTTTAAAGTGATTATTTGGTGTTCAATTCTTTAAGTAATACTTCAATCACTCTTTCACTTTTCGGACATTTGGAATCTCATTGACTGGAACATTACACCGCTTTGAAATGACTTCCATGGCCCATGGCTTTTTCTTCTGAAGTGCAGGATACCTCTAATTCCTGCAACATTACTTTCTTTTAAGAATGCGCCGAGTCTGGACTGACCATATGGGAAATTGGAAGAATTCCTCAATGTTCCCTTGAATGGTAACACAGAGATGTCTTATCAGAAGCTCCCTTGTATGTGATGATCCCAAAGAACTTGTGTCTTTCCAGGGGAACCTCTGCATATTGTCTGAGCTGCAGATATTTAAAATCTCCTCTTTTCTAATCTCTTGGTTTCTGTCACTTTTGAGGAGGTACTTTGTTCTCGCTCTCTGATTCTCTCATAAGGATACAGAGCTGCTGGAAGCCCTTAACAATAGCTTCTACTTGACAGGTAGAAATCTGCTCAGCAGGCTGTGTAATTTTCTCAGCATTTTTAAACATGATGGTGAATTGTCATCTCCCCAGTCTGCTGCAGGATTCTGCTCTTAAACATAATAAGACGTCTTCCAATGTGAAAATATCCTGCCATAGACATTCCTCTAACTGAGGAGAACATAGTGTCCACTAGGCCTACTTTTAAAGATAGCTATAAATGGAACTCACCTGGAGGTGCAGAACATTAGCTATGCCCTGACACATGCTACACTAAACCCCCGATGCGAGCTGACATTGTTCAGGGACACGGTATTTCAGAGATACATTACAACTCTGGTGTTATTGTTTCCTAATATGAGCTTTGAGGTGCACACACCAACACCACAGATGTAGACATTAATGCAGACACACATACAACAGCCACAGACACAAACCACACTGCATCATCTCCAAACCCCCAAATCTATTCCCACAGTCAGACACTCACATTCCCCCCCATACATGCACACACCCACAACCCCCTACATTCACAGGCTCCCAATCCTCCATGCACACCCATTCACACATACATACACATCCATTGCATGTGCAGACACACCCATCCATACACATGTGCACACATGCTCATGCGTACACCCAGATCCAACATGCTTATGCATACCGACAACCAATTCACACGTGCACGCACATCCATGTATACATATACCCATATAAACTCAAGAATCCTTCTCCACATGCACACACCCACCATTGTATTTACATTCATGCACAAATCACAGCCACATCCACTAATCCATACTAATACATCAGGAACAAAGTCCTGACAGCACTCTGGTGTATTTGGACTGCAGTGGTTGGAGAAGGTGGCTTATCATCACCCCCTCAAGGGCAATTTGAGATGGGCAACAAATGCTGGCCTTTCCAGTGATGCCCTATCCATGTCAAAGCAATCAAATCCACATTCATGTGCCCTTGTGTACTTATCAACATCCACATTCTGAGACTTATAGCTACAATTTATTCTAAAAAAAAACCTTCTCGGCTGTGGAATTTCTTTAAAAGGGATTTTATTGCTTCTTAGAAAATTTATCCTGTTAGGGATTTTTGAGGAGCGTTAGAGTTTTCTCAGGTTTATAAAAACAGTAAATATCAATGTCTTCTCCAAGTCATGTATATTGTTCCAATTAGATGACATATTATCCTGATTTAAATCTCAGTATCTTTATTATTTTTGAAATAACCATTTTTCTGTGAGTTTTCAAAACTATGGATTCCATGTCATCCTTGGTGTGCCCTTCTTACTTCCCAATTTATTTGAACAATTAATAGTTCATTTTTCTAATCCTTTTCCATCCATGATGGCTTCTTGCACCATTAGACTTAGTTTGTCAACATTGTCATTCTACTTCATATTATAAATAATGTAACGTTGTCAATGTTTCCAAATATCAGAACCATTTCTATTATTTTCCAACTGGTTTAGTGCCATAATACAAGTACAATGTGTAGAGTAAAGGGTTAACATCTCAAAAACCTGATACTGATGTACCAAAGAGTCTGATCTGGTGGGAAGCACATGTATTATCCTGAGATGTATATAAATCTGTAAATAAACAAGTATAGTTTTTAATAGCATTTATAATAGCATTCTTAAGGTAATGTATCAACCTCAGAGAAACCCCATCTAGATTCCAAACTCAAGAGAAAACTCAGTGAAACCTGAAAATTATCTTAGTGACCAGCATGAATTGTTCTGATTCAAAAATGATAATTATGTATACAATAAAAATATTTCAGTAGAGTGGGGAATATTTCATCTAGCATCCTGGGTGGCAGAGAAAAACTGCATTATTCCAGAGATTTAGCCACATCAGCATCCATTCCCTGAACTAGGATGGTTTCTGTGTGGCTATGAATGCTGAGTAAAGAACTCCCCATTTCAGAAAAGCAGGATCTCAAATCCAATCGCTGACACACACCGACTTAAGCATGTCCCATGTTTTAAATTGTACAAGGTCTGTGTGCATTGAACACACACCATGGTTCATAATTTGAGAGTCTATGGTTTCAGAGTGCCTCTTGCAGTATTCCCTATAAGCTTTGTGGCCACGTAGCAATCCAAAGT
The DNA here is from genome assembly GCF_965287045.1 of Carcharhinus amblyrhynchos. Taxonomy (NCBI): domain Eukaryota; kingdom Metazoa; phylum Chordata; class Chondrichthyes; order Carcharhiniformes; family Carcharhinidae; genus Carcharhinus; species Carcharhinus amblyrhynchos. Next base: position 37,456,130 of record NC_137340.1, read on the forward strand.
TTTCTGAATAGGTTGGCCCCTTGAAATTAAAGCATGTGCCTGATGTGTAGTAAAATTTGAAGCAGTCCGAAGAAAAATTGCCTTTTGCATTTTTGACCATGTATGGGATTTTCACAGTAACTTCACCGCAGTGTTAATGCAAGCCTGCTTGTGACACTAATAAATAAATTTAAAACTTAAACTTATTTGTGTCTCAGAATGTATCATTATTTGAGAGAGTCCTATGTACAGGTTTTACTGCTATTTTACTTTCTTAAATATCAAACAATTAATGTAAGGGGAAGGAACCAAAACACACATTGTATTGTATTATAGTTCTATAAGGAACAATTAAACTCCACCTGGAACATGAAGAAAACAGATAAATTGACCTTTCAGATATAAATCACTAAACAAACCACTTCTGTTCTCATTTTCAGATTTTCAAAGTTACATTATTTTTCTTCATTGCTTTCTGAAATATTGTATTATAGTTTGGACGTGTAATCATTAAAAAGGGATATTAATACTCATGGGAGAGTAGAAAGGTACAAAGCAACTACATTATGAGAAATGGTTATGTTCACCTTGTACTCTTTGGGTTAGGAAAGACACTGAGGTGACACACTTGAAGTAACAAGGGGAATGACAAAGATAAGCTTGATAGGTTGTTCACTGCAATAAGGAATCAAGTTACAGGAGGCACTAGTTAATTAGGGAAGTTATAAGTAAAAAGGAAAGTGAAACACCTTTTATTTTACACTGTGGAACATGCCACTAGACAAGGCCATTGTATTGAATATATATGTTCTAGAAGTAACAAGGTTAATTTCTGGAGAGATGTAGTGAGAAGGTAGGCATTTAAGGTTTATATCGGATCAAAGACATGGCTAATTGGGTTTAATCATCATTTCCTGTCATTGGTCCAACCATCTTCAGCTCCTTCTTTCCATAATAAAGTCAGAAGTGAGAATGTTTGCTGATGAGTGCACAATGTTCAGCGCCATTTGCAACTTCTCAGATACTGAAGTGTAGAAATGTAGCAAGACCTGGACAATATGAAGGTCTGGACTGACAAGTAGCAGGTAACATTCGCGACACAAAAGTGACAATGACCATCACCATCAAGAGATAGTCTAACCATTGCCCTTTAACACTCAATGGCATTACAATTCCTGAAGTCTCCACTATCAAGATCATGGGGTCACCATTGACCAGAGTGAACTAGACTAGCCATATAAATACTGTGGTTACAAGAGCAGGTCAAGACTAAGAATCCTGTGGCGTGTAACCCACTTTCTCATTCCCCAAAACCTGTCCTCAAGACACCAGTCAAGGAATCATGCTCAGTCAAGAGCGTGATGGAATATTGTCCATTTGCCACGATGAGTGTAGCTCCGACAATACTCAAGAGGCTCAACACTACTCAGGACAAAACAGCCAATTTGATCAGTCCCCTATCCACCACCTTAAACATTCACTCCAATGTAGCTCCAATAGCACTCAAAGACAAATCAGCCCACTTGATTGCTGTCCCTTCCACAAACATTCACACCCCCCACCAGCAACACATAGTGCTAGCAGTGTGTAATATTTACAAATGCACTGCAGAATTCACCAAGGCTCCTTAACTGCATCTTCCAAACTCATTACCACTACCATCTAGAAGGACAAGGGCAGCAGACACATGGGAACACCACATCCTAGAGGTTTCCCACCAAGTTATTCATCATCCTGACTTGGAAATATATTGCTGTTCCTTCACTGTCACTAGGTCAAAATCCTGGAATTCTCTCCCTAACAGCACTGTGGACGTACCTTCACTACATGGATTGCAGCAGTTCAAGAAGACAAGCTCACCACTAACTTCTCAGGGACAGTTAGAGATGGGCAACAAATGCTGGCCTAGCCAGTGCTGCCACACTTGTGAAATGAATTTTAAAAGGTAAGTTATGTCAGGGCTCAAATCCCTCATTTTCCTTGGAGTGTTCTTGCCAACTTAAATCAGTATGCAGTTGAAAGGGCAGAAAATGAACAGACCCTGAATACACTAACATAAACACAAACATGGAGACTTATTGTTAATCAATAATTATGAATGATTATTATCAATTATTATGACCTTCCAGTTTACATTGGCCATCACTGGAGCGTTGCAGCAGTGGGCGCCATTCACACCCCAAGTTGTCTTACGCCCATAACATCTCTGTCAATCATTACATTTCTATCCCTCTTCAGCTTTATGGGAGGGTCAAATAGACTTGAAACTTAACTTTGTTTTCCTCTCCACAGATGCTACCAGAGCTGCTGAGTTTATTTAGCATTTTCTGTTTTCATTTTATGTAGTATTTAAATGGTGATTGATGAGAAATGTTGATGTACAAAGGAACCTGAGTGCTTATACACCAGTCATTGAAAGCAAACATACAGGTACAGCAAATAGTTTAGAGTGTAATTGGTGTACTTGCCTTCATTGCAAGAGGATTTAAGTACAGGTGCAAACAAATCTTACTGCATCTATATATTGCCTTGGTGAGACCACATCTTAAGTATTATGTGCAGTTTTGGTCTCCTTACCTAAGTAAAGATATACTTGCCATTGAAGGAGTGCAGCAAACATTGAGCAGACTGATTACTGAGATGCAGGATTGGCATGTGAGATTGGGTTGAGTAGACCTGTATTTTTTACTGAAGCTTAGAGGAATATAGGGGGATCTCATTGAAATGTATAAAAAATTGACGGGACCAGCAAACTGGATGCAGGGATGCTGTTCCCTGGACTGGAGGTTGAGAACAAGGGGGTCATGGTATCAGAATACAGAGTAGGCCATTTAGAACTGAGATGGGGAAAAATCTCTTCACGGAGAGGGTGGTGAACTTATGAATTTCTCTACCACAGCTAGAGAAAGTTGTGGAGGCCAAGTCATTGAATATACTTAAGAAAGAAATGGATAGTTTTCTAGACATTAAAGGATCAATGAGTATGGAGAGAACACAAGAGTATGAGATTAAGATAGAGAATCAACCATGATCACATTGAATGGGAGAGCGGGCTTAATGAACCAAATGGCCTACTCCTTCTACTTTCTATGTTTCTGTCTAAATTCCAGTTGTTCTTCTGTATGTCTTTGGAATTCTAAATAGTGAGCATTTTGAAGTGTTGGTATAATAGGCACTATATATAAATCAGACAAATTGACCACCATCACTATAATGAATTTCATTTGTATGGTACTTTGCATCAGTTAAGGCTTTGACAAAGACATGTAAAAGGACAGGTAATATTGAGGAAGCAGGGGAGTGCAGAAGGAATTGGACAGGTTAGGAGAGTGGCAAAGAAGTGGCAGATGGAATACAATGTTGAAAAGTGTGAGGTTATGCACTTTGGAAGAAGGAATGGAGGCATAGACTATTTTCTAAATAGTGAAATGCTTAGGAAATCAGAAACTCAGAAGGACTTGGGAGTCCTTGTTCAAGATTCTCTTAAGTTTAATGTGCAGGTTCAGTTGGCAGTAAGGAAGGCAAGGGCTAGAATACAAAAGCAGGGATGTACTTCTGAGGCTGTATAAGATTCTGGTCAGATCCCATTTGGAGAATTGTGAGCAATTTTGGGCCTCATACCTAAGGAAGGATGTGCTGGCCTTGGAAAGGGTCCAGAGGAGATTCCCAAGAATGATCCCTGGAATGAAGAGCTTGTTGTTTGAGGACTCTGGGTCTGTACTCGTTGAAATTTAGAAGGATGAGAAGGGATTTTATTGAAACTTACAGGATACTGCGAGGCCTGGATAGAGTGGATGTGGAGAGGATGTTTCCACTAGTAGAAAAAACTAGAACCAGAGGGCTGAACCTTAGACTAAATGGACAATCTTTTAAAACAGAGATGAGGAGGAATTTTTTCAGCCAGAGAATGGTGAATCTGTGGAACTCTATGCTGCAGAAGGCTGTGGAGGCCAAGTCATTGAGTGTCTTTAAGATAGCGATAGATAGGTTTTTAATTAATAAGGGGATCAGGGTTTTTGGGGAAAAGGCCGAAGAATGGGAATGAGAAAAATATCAGCCCTGATTGAATGGCGGAGCAGACTCAATGGGCCAAGTGGCCTACTTCTTCTCCTATGTCTTGTGATCTTATAGACATCATTTTGCGATTTTGGAAGAGAATCTATTCTGCCAGTGATGGATAAATGAACCAATTCATTTAAACTTGAAAATATACCTGAGTGTGATGGTCACCTCTGACCCAAATCTTTTGATTCACTTTGCATCTGAGCATTTCTTAAACATAAGAACGTAAGAAATAGGAGCAGGAGTAGGCCATCTAGCCCTTCGAGCCTGCCCCGCCATTCAATAAGATCATGGCTGATCTGTCACGGCTCAGTTCCACATTCCCGCCCTCTCCCCATAACCCTTAATCCCCTCTCTTATCAAAAACCCATCAACCCACGTCTTAAAAATATTTAGCGAGGTAGCCTCCACCACTTCAACGGGCAGAGAATTCCAGAGATTCACCACCATTTGAGTGAAGAAGTTCTTCCTCAACTCCGTTCTAAACCGCCCCCCCTTTATCGTGAGGCTGTGCCCCCTAGTCCTACTGTCCTTTCTGAGCGGGAAGAGTCTTTCCACCTCTATCCTATCCATCCCATTCATCATCTTATATGTCTCAATGAGATCTCCCCTCATTCTTCTAAACTCTAACGAGTACAAGCCTAGTTTATTCAGCCTCTCCTCATAGCTCAACCCCCTCAACTCCAGCATCGTCCTAGTAAACCTCCTCTGCACTCCCTCCAAGGCCAAAATATCCTTGCGTAAGTACGGCGCCCAAAACTGCACACAGTACTCCAGCTGCGGCCTCACCAATGCCCTATACAGCTGCAGCAAGACCTCCCTACTTTTATATTCAATCCCCCTCGCTATGAAGGTCAGCATCCCATTAGCCTTCCTGACCACCTGCTGCACCTGCAGGCTGGGTTTTTGCGACTCATGCACAAGGACCCCGAGGTCCCTCTGCACCGTCGCCTGCTGCAGTTTTTCGCCACGTAAGTAATAATCCTTCCTACCATTATTCCTACCAAAGTGGACCACCTCGCACTTGCCAACACTAAATTCCATTTGCCAATTCCTGGCCCATTCGCCCAGCCTACCTAGATCCTTCTGTAGACTCTCCACACCCTCCGCGCAATTTGCCGTTCCACCAATCTTGGTGTCATCAGCAAATTTTGACACCACACACTGGGTTCCCTCCTCCAGATCATCTATATAAATGGTAAATAGCTGAGGCCCCAGCACCGACCCCTGGGGCACTCCACTAGTCACCATCCGCCAATCCGAATAACACCCATTGACCCCCACTCTCTGCCTCCTATTTGACAACCAATCCTCTATCCATGCTAACACCCTACCCCCAACTCCATGTCCCCTGACCTTCTGCAATAACCTCTTGTGAGGTACCTTGTCGAACGCCTTCTGAAAATCAAGAAAGACCACATCCACTGGCTCTCCTCTATCCACCGCCCTAGACACATCCTCATAGAACTCCAGTAAATTTGTCAGACACGACTTCCCCTTAATGAAACCGTGCTGCGTCTGCTCTATCAAGCAATTCCCCTCAAGATGCCTCGCTATTTCCTCCTTGATGACGGATTCTAACATTTTACCTACAACAGACGTTAAACTAACCGGCCTATAATTCCCTGCCTTTTGCCTGGCACCCTTCTTAAACAACAGTGTAAAATTAGCCGTTTTCCAATCTTCTGGCACTTCCCCGGAATCCAGCGACGTTTGGAAAATAATCACCAAGGCATCCACTATCACCTCCGCCATTTCTTTCAGAACCCTTGGATGCATTCCATACGGTCCTGGGGACTTGTCCACAATCAGTCCCTCCAGTCTGTCGAGCACCGCCTCTCTAGTAACAATAATGTCATTGAGACCCTCCAGTCCTACCACCTTTCCATCTCTAACACCTGGCAAATTATTCACGTCCTCCTCCGTGAAGACCGAAACAAAAAAGTTATTCAAGACCTCAGCCATATCCCCATCCCCTACCACTAAGTCCCCCTTCTCATCCTCTAAGGGTCCAACGTTCACCCTAGCCAGCCTCTTCCTTTTTATATATTTATAAAAACTCTTGCTATCCTTTTTTATATTAAACAGATCAGCTTAACATCCATTGAAAGTTATGACTAAGAGTATCATTGCTATCTCATGAAAATTTTTTGAACTGGCATGATGTTTTTGCATTTATGTTTTTGTCAGGTCATTAAATTTATTTCAACTGGTTTCCACCTCAGCTTTTGCATGACTTGTGTGAAATCTTGAATTGCACTGAAGCTTTTTTTGTACGTGTCTTTCATTTGCTTGGGCATCGAACTGTAATTAAATAAACTAAGTTTAGTTCTTGTGTGGTTCCATTTAAGCTGCAAGCTTTGATTAACATTATGGCCAGCATGGTATTATAAATTGGCGTGCTGTGATAATAGGAAGAAACTATGTAGTGTACTACTGTAGTTACTAGGCAATCTTTGTTCTGGCAGCTCTGGTTTTATATATAGTGTTCCATATTTTGCAGGGAGCCCCCAAACCTATTGCCGTGGAGCCTTGCTCAGGAAATAAAGCCGCAGTTTTGACAGTTTTTATATGTCTACCACGAGGTTCGACAGGCACCCCTCCTCCTGGTCAAACAGGTGAGACGAGTTTTTTCATTTGACGTTTTAAATCCTTAAAAACATTGAGTATGGTTTTCTTAAGATTTAACCAGCAAAGGAATTTACATGGCATTACATTGGCTCTACAGCACAGAATCAAGCCATTCTGCCCAACCAATCCATGCTGCCCCACATTAGCTTCCTCCCATCTTTCCCCATATAAATCTATCATCTATCATTTCCTTTTGCCTCATTTGCTTGTCTATCTCCCCTCTCAATGTGTTGGTATTGTTTGCTTAAACCATTCTTTGTGCTAGTAAATTCTACATTCTAAGCACTCTTTGTGTCAAGAGGTTTCTTCTAAATTTGCTATTGGATTTCTAGATGAATATCTTATCCTGATAGCTCCAGTTATGCACTTCCACAGTGACCACGTTCTCTGTGTGCACTCTATCAAAACCTTCCATAATTTTAAAGACTTCTATTAGGTCACTTCTCAGTCTTTTTTCAGAACAAAAGAGACCCAACCTGATCATCTAATTTTCTAATATTTGTACCCATGAATTTTTGATATTATCCTTGTAAACTTTCCCTGTACCCTCTTCAGTGTCTCTGGTATCTATTTTGTTATTATCCTTACAATTATGAGGTTAATAAGATTGTCATGTTTTGGGCCTGTGTCTTTAGTTTATGGTATGTTCGGAAGTCTGCCTGACCCCAAGCATGGGTGCTTTGATTGTTAGAGATGAATTGGCTATTTAGGAGCCTCAGTAGGCCCATGGATGGGCAGGCCTACTGACAGATCCACTGCTCTTTGTAGAATTTCATACAGGTCAGAGCAGGCAAGGGGGTGGTGGAAAGGCCACGCATGAGCCCTTCTTCCCACCCTGCCCACTTTCAAATCTATCAACAGGGGCTGTTAAACTCAGCCAATAGGCTTTCGATATCAAGGCTGTATTGAAACAAAAGGAGCTCTCATTTGTTGAGTTTTCATTTGCTTTTCTTTTGACAATTTGCTGGTTTTGTTACTGAGTGTTTAATGCAACAAGATTAAAAAATAACAATAAAAATAATACATAGGTGTACTTGTTACAGTTTTCTCATATCTGACATTCAGATGTGATCAGCAAATACAAGTTGCATTAACTACCTTATTTGTTCAAGGTGTGGAGATGCCGGCGTTGGACTGGGGTTGGCACAGTAAGAAGTCTTACTACACCAGGTTAAAGTCCAACAGGTTTAGTTTTTGATAAACGAGGGGATTAAGGGTTTTGGGGAGAGGGCGGGAATGTGGAACTGAGACACGACAGATCAGCCATGATCTTATTGAATGGCGGGGCAGGCTCGAAGGGCTGGATGGCCTACTCCTGCTCCTATTTCTTATGTTCTTATGTTCTTATTTGTTAGCACGAGCTTTCGGAGCACTGCTGTTTTATCAGGACTCACCAGATGAAGGAGCAGCGCTCCGAAAGTTCATGCGACCAAATAAACCTGTTGGACTTTAACCTGATGTCGTGAGACTTCTTATTCATTTGTTCAACTTTGCGTATGATTGTTCCTCAGTCTGTCACTCAAAAAATTGTCTGTTGCTGCTTTTTCCAGCTGGGGAGAGGATTAAGATCCTGACTTCTGAAGTGATTTGCTAATTGGCCTGTTGATAATCCAAGACACAACACCTGTTCCCCATTACCCTCCCCCTCCCCACAATCCCCTTGCGCCTCGCCCACCCCTACAACCCGACTATACTTTTGTACAAATTGAAGGAACCATTTCCAACTGTACACAAAATGAATGGGACCATCCATGCATATGGGCCTGGATTGAGAAAATTACCTCTTGTTGTATCAGTACTGAATTCCACAGAGTGATCTATCTGGCTTTGTTGCACATACCTTAAACCTGAACAAAATTATTTTGTCTTGAAACAAACTTTCAAGCATAACTCAATTGCAAAATCCTTTCCATGACGAAAAAATGAGGAGTAATTCCATGACTTAACAGTAACCGTCTTTCAGTGCATCCAGTAGCCCTACCAGCATCAATTTTGTGAGTGATCTTCCCTTATTTCAGGCTGCATGCACCTACTGCTGTCATAGCTGGAGCAAAGAAAGCTACATGTTGAGCTTGAACTTTCCTGCTAACCACGGTGAATGTTTCAAGGTGTCTGTTTCCTCTCATTGGAAATAAAAGACAAAGATATACTGTACGTGATGTGGCACTGATAAAATTTCACATATTTTGAATGCCATTCTGAAATGTCATTGATTTTATAACTTGAGATTCCATGCAATCTCTAACAATATAGAGATATTTTAAAAGAAGGGAATCCAAGGGTGTTTTAAACCAGCCAGTGAGTCAAACCAAAAATAAACCAACACCCTTGTTCTTCATTTTGACGTGTTTGCATCCTTCAGCATGAGAGAAGCATTACTCTGCATTAGAAAAAATGCCTTAATCTTGTGCGAATTCTAGCACTTCATTCAGGGGTGTGAATTGCTAGCATTGTGATTAGACAAACTGTAAAGTTTATCACAGAACTAATATTGGATTATCTTTCAGAAAGCTAAATTAAAATCAAACCACTTTTATAGATCTTACTCCAATATTCTCTTCGCAAGAAGAGGATACTCACGTGATGTTTGGAAGTTTTGTTTTGGACTTAAGGAATGATGGCTGCCGACTCTATTTGCAAGTAGGTCGGCTGCATAATAATAGTGGAATAAGAATGAGTTATGATCTTTCTGAAACGTTTCTTACAAATTGTCGTAGAAACGTCTTTATTTAACAAAGATGCACATCATTTGGTTTAGTAGTAGTCAATTTGGTATTCTGACATCCTCACATCAGAATATAATTCATACTCTTTGTTAATACACCCCTGAGTATGCAATCAATAGTGGGGTCGATATAAGGCAATGAAACATTCATCTGCATGTAATTTACTGAATTCAATGCAGCGTTTAATAAAACTATGTCATTAGATTTGACTGTCTTTAAAAAGCATCTGCAGAGAGAGAAAGAGAGTTGATTGACTGAATTTTAATTTGGGGTCCCGATCCTTCCGTCAAAAGGAAATGTGTTCAACCATATTATCACATCATCCTGAGAGTCACCAGTGATCAGAAAGTTAACTGGACTAGCCATATAAATATTGTACTAAAATTGCAGATCAGAACATAGAAATTCCCTGTTAAGTATCTCATCTCCTGACTTTTCAAAGCTGTTCATCATTTACGAGGCATACATCAGGAGTGTGATGAAATAATCTCCACTCGCCTGAGTGAGCACAAGTCCAACAACACTTGAGAAGCTTGACAGCGTCCCTGACAGGAAGCCTGCTTGACTGGCATCTGTTCACCACCTTAACAATTCAATCCCTCCACCACTGGCACACAGTGACTGCAGTGCATACCATCTACAAGGTGCCACACAGAAAATTACCAAGAGTCCTTCAACAGCACCTTCCAAACATGCAACCTTTACTGCCTAGAAGAATAAGGGCAGCAGATCTAGGGACACCATCATCTGCAAGTTTTTTTCCAAATCTCACACAGATGTGACTTGGAGATATATCACCACAGCTTCATTGGTCAAAATCTTGAAACTCACCCCTGAACAACATTGTGGATGTACCTACACCACATTGGCTACAGCGGTTCTTGAAGGCAACTCACCTTCATTTCCTCAAGGGCCTTACCAGCAATGCTCACCTTCCATAAATGAAACAAAAAAAATCGACAGCCCCACTGTCTGAGATGGGAGCTGCTGCAGTACATAGGGAATTCCTAGTTGCTAGCTACAAGTCAGGTAAATAAGAAGACCAGAAGTGTTTGGGCCCTCAGATTTAAAGTCCTCAACAGTAAGAGGCACTTGCAGCTAATTTTCAAGGCTTCCAAATAGATTGAGGTCTCTGGTTCCAATATCTATCCATCCTGCCACTGGGAGGCTAACATGACTTCATGAACTCCAAGTGCCAGGTCAGAAATCCATTTAGTATCAGAACAGTACCCATATGCCATCAGTTTGACTCCTCCATGATTGCATGGGGATAGTGCAGTGTTGTGCAGTAAGCTGTCAAAATTTCACCTCTAGTCTCACCAAAATTCAGTATTTTGGGTAAATGATTTAGAACTGGAAAAATTAGACATATTAAGCAAGTACAGAATCAGACAAAGAGGGGAGGAAAGGAAAGAACAAAAATAGGCTTGAGATAGGGAAAAAGGCAGGAGACTTTTTTTTACTCATTCATGGGATATGGGCATCGCTTGCTGGTCAGCATTTCTTGCCCATCCCTAGGTGCTCGAGAGCAGTTGAGAGTCAACCACATTACAGTGGCTCTGGAGTCACATGTAGACCAGACCGTTTAAGGACAGCAGATTTCCTTCCCTAAAGGACATTAGTGGACCAGTTGGGTTTTTGCAACAATCAACAGTGGTTTCGTGGTCATCAGCAGATTCTTAATTCCAGATGTTTTTTATTGAATTCAAATTCCACCATCTGCCATGGTGGGATTCGAACCCAGGTCCCCAGAACATTATCTAAGTTTCTGGATTAATAAATAATCTAATGATAATACCACTGGGCCATCGCTTCCCCATTAAAAGACAAAATGATAAAAATAGATAATGTTGCAAGGTAAAAGAGCTTAATAATTGGCTTTTGCCTTGCACGATCATCCCTCTCAACCCTGAACATTTTCTATTTCTGACAAAAGGTCATCAGTTGGAAGCATTGGTCAGGATTTCCCAGCTGTTCCCGCTGGCCGAATTTTCCAGTCCTGTCATGGGTTCCACAGTGGCAGGGAAACCCTGTTGAAAGTGATGGGACCAGATAATCCTGCTGCCAGCCGATGGCAGGCTGCATCCTCCGCTGCAAAACATGTCTCAGGTGTGAGAGAGCAGAAAACCCTGCCTATCAGCTCGATTTCTTACTCTGTGGATGTTGCATGACCGGCTAAGTATTTCCAGCATTTTCTGTTTTTATTTCAAATTCCCAGCATTTACAGGATTTTGCTTTATTCTGTGTAGTTTTACCTTATCAAACATAAGTTTGCACATCCTTCTCCAAATGGGCTGCATGGTGGCGCAGCGGTTAGCACTATTCCAGACACTGGGTTCAATTCCAGCCTTGGGGGACTGTCTGTATGGAGTTTGCACATTCTCCCCATCTCTGCATGGGTTTCCTCTGGGTGCTCTGGTTTCCTCCCACAGTCCAAAGATGTGCAGGATTGGCCATTGGAAATATATGGGGTTTTGGTGATGGGGGGAGGAGAGGGCCTGGATAAGATACTCTGTCAGTGAGTCAGTGCAGAATTGATGGGCTGAATGGCCTCTTCAGCACTGTAAGGATTCTATAATTCTAAATGGGTGTCTCTTGAGGAAATCTGTATTTTGTGTAGTAAGGTGCTCTAACAACTGTTGGAAGGTTTTCAACTTAGAAACACTTGTTTTACCTCCTAAAAATGAATGCTAACACACTGATCATCAGGTCACAATCTTGCATGCAATTTACCTAACAACCATTCAGGTTCAGGGCTTCTTTTAGCCACCCACCCATATGAAGTTTTTTTCTAAAAACATGTTAATTAGGGGCCTCTGTTTATTTATGAATAGAAGTGCTGTTTTCAATTCCTCTGGCATCATATTCAGCATTCTAAATCAGTTACAAATACTTCCTGCAACAGCCTAATTCTGGTGATATTTAGGCAGATCATCAACTTCTGTCAAGTAAATCATGAGTTGTTGTGTCACATTGCCAGTGATTTTCTTTTGAAATTTGGGATTTAGATTGCTGGCTCTGACAGCAATGATTTGAGTGCAAATTGATGAGTTAGCAGTGTATTTTTGGTAGAAGGCTCTGGTAAATGGCTGTTTAGTCCCAATGGTTCTGTCACTTGGATTACCTCTATGGTGGGACAAAATGGCAGAGCAGGCTTGAGCCTAGGGAGCTTCAGAGAGAAGAGACAGGTGGAGGGCCTTTTTTGGTTGTATGGATCCAAAACTTCATACCTGCTGCTCACTGAGGAATCTAGGATTCACCAGGATTTCTGTAACCAAACTCTGACATCCTGTGCAGTACCAGCTACAGGTCAACACAGGGTTGGGAATGTCTTTGCCAGTGTTGTTAAGGTCACTGTTTAGTCTTGAACTTACATGCTTTGTAATTATTTCAAGATGCAGCAGGTGACATCAGTTGATCATCTATATTTGTCAGGTGTTGAAATCCAATGGCTTTGTATCCTTCCCCACAGCCATTACAAATCCAGAAGACAGGGATATGAGCTTGAAAAACTTACAAGCTTCTCAGCAGTGTAGGACATCATAACTGTACAAATAAAACTTAGCATGCTCCAACTGGAGTCATGAATAGGAAGGGATAGCACTTAATCAACTGCTGTGTGATGACATGCGTCGTACATCAGTTCCCCACTAACTGCCAAGATGCCACTTCTAATTGCAGACGCAACAACCCTGCTCTCTCTCCAGACAATTGGGTCAGAGGTTACCTCTTATTGATGCAGAAATGAAGTTCAATTTGTGTCAACTAGAGATGTTTTGCAATATGTCCCCACTTGGACTCTAGACTGTCACAGTCTGCTGCATATGCCACAACCTGCTGTGCCATGGGGTCAACCCATCACATCAGTGAGGATGAAGAAGTGAGGATACGGCAGCTTGAGTGTCAGTAAAACGCAGAAGATGAAGTAGTGCAAAGCCTAACCATCCTGCTGATTATAAGAGATATTTGACAGCATCTATTTGAGGATTGCATCAGCTGAAGACTTTCCTACATCCGACATCAGTGTCATTTCTTCCACTGTCATGAAGGCTGTTCTCAATCCAATCTCAAGCATAAAACAGTCTGTCAAAGCATATTGCCTGGTTGTCAACTATTTATGACTTGAACTCTGATAAGCTAAATGATACTGATCAGTCCATTGCAATCCCGTTTTAAGTGCTCTTCTCCCTACTCAAGTTCTTCTACATGATGGTCCCAAGTACCTCCAACTTGGAAGGCCTAAGACTACTGCCCCTATAATAATTATAGCTCAGATGCTGAAGCTGACAACCATTGTTGTGATACTGTTTAAAGAGAGGATATGCTAATGATAAGGAGCCAGGGTATAAACTATGTGACCAGAAGATATTGTTCAGAGGAGCTTTCAGTTTAGCTAGCAGCATGTGGTATGAAGGATTTCTTTCTTTCATGGGATGTGTGCATCATTGGAAAGACCAGCATTTGTTGTTCATCCCTAATTGCCCTTGAATTGAGTGGCTTGTTGGGCAGTTTCAGAGGGAAGTTAATTATGCTCCACAATCCGTTGTGCCATGATGTTAGATAATGCAACCGTGTTGATTGTATCTGGCGTCACATGAAGGACAGATCAGATAAAAATGGCAAAAGTTCCCCAAAAGTTTTTACAACCATTGATAATTTCATGGTCACCATTACTGGAACCAAGTTTGTTTTCCAAATTTATTAACTGAATTCAAATTCCATCAGCTGTTATAGTGGGATTTAGACTCACCTTATCAGAACATTAACCTGGGCTTCTGAATTACCAATCCAGTTGCATTACTGCTATGTTACCATCTCCCCACACTATGCCATTGTCTCTCCACATGCATCCCTGTTAGCATTAGTTATTGCATCTTTACTGTAAATCTGCATGCTGAGCAATCTTTTTCCAATGAACTGGACCTACATTTAATTTACCAGTCCAGTGTGAGATTGGCATGTTTGTATTAAGCAAGGATAAAAATACAACATTAGCTGCAATCTGTGGCAACCCAGCTGTTCTTTGGCAGTCTGCTCCGGCTAGCTCAACACTTTGTTATTCACTTATGTGATTAGGTGTCACTGGCTATATAAGCATTTATTGCCCATCCCTCATTCCCTTCAGAAGTTGATGGTTAGCTGCCTTCTTGAACCGCTGCAATTCCTGAGGAGTAGGTATACCCACAGTGCTGTTAGTCAGGAAATTCCAGGATTTTAAGCCAGTGACAGTGAAGACAATATACTTCCAAGTCAGGATGGTGAGCGATTTTATCTGCTGCTCTTACCTTTCTGGTTGGTAGGGGTTGGGGGTTTGAAATCCTAGTGAGTTCCTGTTATGCATCTTGTAGATGGTACACATGACTGTTTGTCACTGGTGAAGGTTTTTGGGAGGGGTGCCAATCAAGTGGGCTGCTTTGTCCTGCATTATCAAGCTGCTTGAGTGTTGTTGAAGTTGCACTCACCCAGGCAAGTGGAGAGTATTCCATCACACTCCTGATTTGTGGACAGGCTTTGGGGGGAATCAGGAGATGAGTTACTTGATGCAGAATTCCTAGCCTTTGACCTGCTCTGTATTTAAATAGCTAGTTCAGTTTAATTTCTGGTCAACAGTAAACCCCAGGCTGTTGGGGATTCACTGATAATAATGCCATTGATGGTCAAGAGCACCATAATTATTTTCTTGAAGCGACTACTTTACAAACAGGATGGGCCTCAGTAAGATGCTCTTTCAGAGAGTTAGTGCAGAATGAATGGGCCAAATGATCTCCTTCTGCACTGTAGGGATTGTATTGTTCAATTAATTTGCAAAAATAAAAACATTGGCTTCCATACATGAACACCAGATGAGAGGGTAATGGGCCCTTTTCATGGTCTCACTGCCACTTACATGAGATGCTGCCTCAATACTCGGACTGGTCTTGGGGGAACAGACTGTTCAAGTGCTTCATGTCTTGGAAATCAGTGCTATGCTTTTCTTCAAACTTAGTAAGCTGGAGGAAAGAGTAAGGTCCAGAACCTGACTTTTATATGTGTGTCAAGGACAGATAGTACCACCGGGCCAAGAGATCCCTGGATATGCAATCCACATGCCCTATGGTAGACTGCAGCAACTTGATGCCTTGCACAAGTATTACACATAGACAGAAAGGAGGTTCCCTAATACCCTCAGATGTAGTGGGTCGAGCCCCAACAAGGACTCCAGTGAACATGACAGTTCCTTGTGCAGGGCTACTATTCACATTTTGCAGAGATACACACTGTAGGCTTGCTGGCAAAGGTTTTCATTGGTGCTGTCACACTGAAGTGGTGCAGGAATTTCAACCTAATCTAATGTGTTTTGACAAATGCCAACAACAGAAATGAAGTGTTACCGTGCTGTTTTACAAATCTCATTTGATTCTACTTAAAATAGCCCAGTGATCCTGAGATAATAGAATCCTGTCTAATGCCAACAGTGCTCTGTGCAAACACTTAAAACATGTCAGTGGGGAAAAAACAAGGGAGTTAATGCTGCTATTACCTCTGGCATAGGAAACTCCAAAATCATATTTATCATCACAGGGTTCAACATAGCCGATTATTTGAGCCAATAGCTCTTGATCACATGAGATTTGTGAACTGAACCACCCTCTTCTGGGAGTTTTGTTATATCTACAGTTTTGTTTCCTGCACATCAAGTGTGATTTATAGGGTGGAATATCATTGTTGAGGATGCATTCTTCTTGTATTGTTTGTGGATAATTAAAGAAAGTTGGTGGTTTCTGTGTAGTTGTAGCAAATTATAGATTGGCAGATCCACAGAGCTTTATAAATAGCACCTGATTGATAATGTGTTAGTAACATCATGCCCAAGTAAGTGTCAACATAATTGTTCTTTCTTACAATTAAAACATTACAAAGAAATTATCCTGTTGATCTTAATAATGACCTCAGCAATGAACACTGACTGTGAAGTGGCAGGAATTGTCTTTGGACAATTACTTTTGAAGTTAGATCATCCTGGGATAATGACTGTCTCAGTATTATTAATTCAGCTTTTCACACTGTCACATCCAATACCAATTCCAAAACAGTATCCTGATGATAACAGTAGGCACAATTCAAGCAGCATGTCACATTCCAGATGTTACAATTTGCTACAGATGTAAATTCATTTTAAAATGCAGGATACCTAGCATTGACAGGCACATTCCAATCTTCATATTACATCAAACTATGAAATAATGATGATTAACGTGATTTGATTTAATTGCTACAGTTTGTGACCTAGAAATTTCATGATGCTGGCCTGTATTTACAAATGTGAAATGGGTGGAAAAGCATCCAATATGGTGGGTGATATGTTCCTGAGCTGGAAGTGTGCCATTCGCCCCATATTGATATAGGCAACAAAGGAGGTATCTAACACCCATGTTTGAAATTGACTTTCTGAGCTTTTGCAGATAAGGGACACAACACATGTTTGATGCTCTCTTTAGTAAATTAGTTTGTCCTGAACACCCAGATGCATTCAGTAAAACGTGTTTTAAACTGCAAGTTTGTCTTTGGCCCTTCAAGGGATGACTGGCAGCTGTCACCAAAAGATTACAAGTAAGTGTGAGTAGGATTTCTCTCTGAATATCTGCTGGCCCAATCCTCTCTTGATTTCCCCCTTCTCTCTCAATTGCTGTCCGTTTCCCTCTTCTGATCCCTACCTCTATTTATTGTCACTGAATACTGCCTCCATCCTCTCATGGCCCCCTCCTTCCCAATTGCATTCCCCATCTCCCAGAACTCATCTGAAGGCCATTGGTCAAGAAGCCCAAAATTGAAATTTTCTACGGCAGTGAGCTGCTGAAGATGCCGCCAACTGGTGTCTGCAAATTGCTCATCTCATGTAAGAGAGGTCTGAGGTCCAATTTTAGGTGAGGCATGGACCTCCTGTTCCAGTGCAGAGAACATTCCCTGTGCCCAGTATGCACAATGTCGTGATGCCGGTGTTGGACTGAGGTAAGTACAGTAAGAAGTCTCACAATACCAGTTTAAAGTCCAACAGGTTTATTTGGCAGCACTAGCTTTCGTAGTCTCAAGCTCCTTCATCAGGTGAGTGAGGACTTGTATTCACAAACAGGTATATAAAGACACAAACTCAATTTACAAGATAATGGTTGGAATGTAAGTCTTTACAGGTAATCAAGTCTTAAAGGTACAGACAATGCAAGTAGAAGAGAGCTCTCTCTCCACTCACATTATCTGTACCTTTAAGACATCAACCTGGTGTGAGACTTCCCACTGTCCCAGTATGCACTCTAGTGAAAACCAAATTTTAGTCTTACAGGTTTAAAAGGGTATACAACGCCCACTGCAAAGTAAAAAATTATACATTACATTGTGGAATTTTGCTTTCTTTCTAAACAGCTTACGATCTGAATTGCCATGACCAATGCTAGGAAAGTTTGTGCATACACATATGATTTTTCAACATGCGTGGCACACTTCAGATGCCACACAGGCTCATTTCTATATTGCAGTTTGCTTAAGTAAGCTGAGTCACTTCTTGTCTGTTTTGAGAGAAGCGAACCCAGATACAGGAGATGCCATCCAGATGATCAGAGGACCTAATGAAGTAAATATCTTATAATTGGTCTCAAGATGTGCCTATTCACACCAATCTGACCTTGTGACCTTAAATGAATTGGTCTAGTTACACAGATCTCGTTAGCAGTAGCATAATACATTTGAGAATGAGACAAACCCTATTTTAGTCTTGAACAGAACAGCATATTAGAGTTTATTTATTAGTGTCGCAAGTAGGCTTACATTAACAGTGCAATGAAGTTACTATGACAGTTCCCTAGTTGCCACCCTCTGGCACCTGTTCAGGTACACTGAGGGAGCCACCCCCTCCTCTGAGTTGCTCTGAATAATGGTGTAGGAGATTAATAGTCTCTGTGTATATATTTGCATTTAATACTCATGTATCTGTTTCAAATGTAGAAAAAATAGACAACAGTCATGGTGACATTCTTCAACTTGAAAACAGAATATTAAGATTAGTGCCCAAATGTGGACAAACCAGAAAAAAGGAAGCTAATTGTTTCTTCAAGCCAAAAAAGCTTAGAAAATTTGCTGAATGGTTGGTTGATAAATCGCTATAGCAGCATTGATGCTATTTGATGATATTATCATCATACTTAGTCATAGAGGATTACAGCATGGAAACAGGCCCTTCGGCCCAACTTGTTCATGCTGCCCAGATTTTACCACTAAGCTAGTTCCAATTGCTCACATTTGGCCCATATCCCTCTATACCCATCTCACCCTTGTAACTGTCTAAATGCTTTTTAAAAGACAAAATTTTATCCGCCTCTACTATGATCTCTGGCAGCTCATTCCAGACCCTCTGTGTGAAAAAATTGCCCCTCTGGACCCTTTTGTATTTCTCCGTTCTTGTCTTAAACCAATGTCCTCTAATCTTAGACTCCCCTACGTTTGGGAAAAGATGTTGACTATCTACTTTTATCTATGCCCTTTATTCTTTTACAGACCTCTGTAAGATCACTCCTATGCCTTCTAAGCTCCAAGGAAGAAGTCCCAGCCTTTCTAGCCTCTCCTCAAACTCAAACCAAGTCCCAATAGCATCCCAGTAAATCTTTTCTGCACACTTTCTAGTTTAATAATATCCCTTCTATAATAGGGTGACCAGAACTGTGCACAGTATTCCAAGTGTGACCTTACCAATGTCTTGTACAGCTTCAAGACACCCCAACTCCTGTATTCAATGTTCTGACCATCTAAACCAAGCATGCCGAATACCTTCTCCACCACTCTGTCCACCTGTGACTCCACTTTCAAGAGCTATGAACCTGCACGCCTAGATTTCTTTGTTTTATAATTCTCCCCAATGCCCTACCATTAACTGATTAGGTCCTGCCTCAATTCGATCCATCAAAATGCTTCACCTCACAATTATCTAAATTAAACTTTATCTGCCATTCATTGGCCCACTGTTGCAATCCTAGATAATCTACTTCACAGTCTACAATGCCACCAATCTTGGTGTCATCTGCAAATTTATTTACCGTGTCCCATAAACGTCCCACAACGTCTTGGAATACATTTCATCAGGTCCCGGGGATTTATCTATTTTGATGCGCTTTTAAGACTTGATTGCTTGACCTATACAAGCCAATTCTGCAACTGTGTAACTATATCTGGTGTCAATACATAAAATGTTATGAGCAAATAAGCTTAGCAATAATTTATCAACTGTTAATCTTTTAACAGTAAGATTACTGTTAAAAGATTATTGTCTGTTACTCTCTTCTGTAGATTAATTTTCACACTTACTAATTTTTGCAACATGAGACATCAAGTAATTTTCAGAAGTCCACTTATCTGCAATTCACAAACATTCACTTATGAATAGCAAAGTGCTAAAACAGCAGTGCTTGTTCTCTTAAAAAAATGTCAAACTTGTTTTCATCATGCTGTGCAGTTTGCGAGCAAAGATTGCTTTCATAGAATCATAGAATTCTACAGTGCAGAGGGAGGCCATTTGGCCCATCGAGTCTGTACTGGCCACAATCCCACCCAAGCCCTATTCCTGTAACCCCATGCATTTACCCTAGCTAGTATCCCTGACACTAAAGAGCAATTTAGCATGGCCAATCCACCTAACCCGCCCATCTTTGGATTGTGGGAGGAAACCAGAGCACCGGGAAGAAAGCCATGCAGACATGGGGAGAATGTGCAGATTCCGCTCAGTGACCCAAGCTGGGAATCAAACCCGGGTCTGTGGCGCTGTGAGGCAGCAATGCTATAACTAATGTGCTCTCAATGTTAAAAATGCGTTGAGATGTGTATAAATGTCAGTAAGACTCTAAGCTGTCCATGTATAGGACTGATATATGCTCCTCAGGCTGATCAATGCTAAATGCTATAGAATGTTTAAACATTCTATATTGATTATTACATTTCTGCAATTAGTTCAATTTCAATTTTAGGAAACGGTTTTGGAGCAACTAGATGTTAAAATGCTGCTTCAAGTTAAATTTTAAGGCATGGAGATGAACGTTTCACACCGATGATAGAAATTCACATTGGAATTTAGATTCAGGGCTTACTTTCAATTTTTATTCATTTGAGATTGCTTTGGCTGAGGCGAATAATGGGCAATCGTGGATAAGTTAACTGTGAAATAGTGCAAATAGCTCATCATCCCACCTGGAGTTCATGATGTTTCTCTTTCCTCCTCCTTCCTGCACCAAGAAATTGCTCCATTGGGAATTAAATTTACAGTCCGAATCATTTTGAATATATATGGCTGAAAGTGGTGAAGAAACTTCCAGAGGAGAGCTGATTATAGCTAGGATTTTTTCCCGCCAACTTCTATCCCTCTCCTTGGAGTCTGTGGATTTGCCCAGAGTTTCTCAGTTGAACGGAACCATACAAGTTAAAAACCTTCTACCAGTAGATCAGAAGCAAAATCAATGGCCGTTTGTTTGCACAAGAACTAAAACAAGCTGTTACCTCAACTTCAAAGCCTTTTTTTGAGATTGTTAACAAAGAATAATAGTCAACTAAAATGTCATACAAAATGCAGAGGAGAATAAAAGCTCAAAGTTGAACCAAAAATTTTGAACAAAATGTTTTTGTAATTGTTTGAGCTCTCACCCATATTGTCCAAAAATATGAATTCTTTTTGTTTTGGAAATAGTATAAGTTGTAAAAGGATGTTAACTCGATTTTCATAAGGCAAATTGCTCACGATATTTGAAAAAAAGAAACCAATAAGTCAGAGTCAGAGAGGACAAAGTAACTATTCTTCCAATCTGTTCAGCAGAGTAATAAAAATGTTGGAAAGCCTTGACTAACAGATCACACACAGATCAATGTAACTTTTTAGAAAATTGCTAAGAGAAATGAAAATGGGGAGCCATTCACCAAATAATTGAGGAGGTTTTATTGTTGAGAATTGAAATAGAAGGCAGCTTAACTCTGAATGGCTTTGGGAGTAATATCATTTTCTAGATGCTCCTCTATCAGAATTTGTTTCAAAGTTTTATGAATCTCTCTACCTGGCTGAAGAAATCATTAACACATAAGAAGGTGCAAAGACTATTATTAAGTCAATTTTTTTTTCATTGGTTCCACTCTACTTACCATGGATAAGTTTTGATCTTTAATGTTTCTGGTGCAGTGCTTTCCACACCTGAATTTTCAGCCTGTGAACCCCGAGTTGCACAAAAAAAATCAGCCGCGTGCAATGAATAAAATAAAGCAAAACTCACAGGGATGGTTTGTAGATCTTGGGTCGTTTAAGAATACATGTCATTATATGACTCCTTCACCTTGCCTTAAAAGATGGAACCTTTTATTAGTTGTTGTGGCTATGATAGGTAATTTGATGCCTGTTACTCAGCCATTGCTTTTTAACCTTTGAATTATAGCAAAGACTCTGAAAAGAATTATCTTTTAAAAAAATCTCTCCGCCCAATTGACCCTGCCCCTTCTCACATCTAGAAAGTATTTTCCCAAATTGAGAGTACAATTCACTGCTATCCCTGTGACATCAACATAATCACACTTATGTAATCATATCTATCGGTCAACATCCCAGAGGATTCCAGCACCATCCCTATGTTTTCCAACAGACAAGGGAGTTCCATCATGTGTGGTGGCATAATTGAGTGAGAATGATCCCATAGTTCCTCAGCTTTGATTGTGGACGCTATTGATGCCACATGGCTTCAATTAAAACAAAGCCAAAGAGACCTCTCACTGATCAATATCTATTGCCCCTCATGAAATTATGAATCCATAATGTTCCCTGGTAAATAATACCACATGGAGGAAAATCAAAGATGTAGGTGTGTTGGATTGCCAAAGACTGGCAACCAAGGGCTTGTAACCAACAATACTTTATTCAATGGCTAAGTAGCTACTCCATGCTTGTACTGTGCTCGCACTCTGGGGAAACGCACTCCTGCGTTCCTGTCATGTAATCTCTTAAGTAAACAGCATGACCACATGGTCTACAAAACTCTTAAATTACACTCTGGGGATGGCCTTCACTATATTTTGTTGGTACCACCACTGATTGAGCTGAACGAGTGCTGAAGGCCATGGATACAGCTGGGCCTATGATGGCGAGAGAGCCAACACGAGGGAGAAACCCAATTGACCTTGCTCATAGCAGTCTACATTCACAGTCATATAATGTTAGGAGACGTAAGTACTGCACTGTCCATGTGAAGACAAAGTCTGATCTTTATAATGACATGTAAAACATACTGAAGGCAGATCTGGTACACTAGAACTGGGAATCTGTGAGTCGTGGACTATCACCAGTGGCAAAATTTTACTTCACAATCTGTAACCTCGCATCTGGGCAAATTCCTCACTATTCTGGGCTCAACAAGTAGGGAGAATAACCAGTTTTAATGATAAGAGTATGCCTGGAACAGCACTGTGCATACCTTAAAATGAGATCATTGATTTCATGAATTGACAACACAGGCTGACCTGCATACCAAGAACCAAAAACAATATTTTTTAGACAGCTAAGCTGACCTTCAATCACTGGAGCAGATATAAGATCTTTAGTTGTACCACATCCAGTCAAGCATGATGCTGGACCTCTGTACAACAGCAGCAGGGATCTGGATTCGATTCCAACCTTAGGTAATTGTGTGGAGTTTCCACATCCTCCCCGTGTCTGTGTGCGTTTCCTAACACAGCCCAAAGATGTGTAAGTCGGGTTGATTAGTCATGGTAAATGTGCAGGATTACAGGGATATGGTGAGGATGGGCCTGGCTGAGTTGCTGTTTCGGATTGTCTGTGTAGACTCGATGGACTGAATGTCCTCCTCATTCACTGACAAGACTCTATATTTCAAACATTGAAGTTTTGCATCATGGAAATCAGCTTTGCTTTTTATCAAACTCTCCTAAATAATGAATAGGGCATTAGGCTTACGATTCAAAGTAGTAGTCCAAGTGGTACAAATAACTACCTAATGGTTTCTCAAAATACTTTCATATGGTGACCATTAAGCCTTGAATTGACAGTGAAATATATTTTCACTATTGTGATGAGCAGATGCATTCTCATCTTTCTCAATCACACACACATACATGCACACACACACACACACACACACACACACACAAGTCATACACACACACATACACTCATTCTCACACACACTCATTCTCACACACACACGTCATACACACACACACACCTCTCATACATCTCTGACGTATCTCACACAAACACACACACATTCGTCTCACATAAACGTACACTCATCTCTCTGAGACCTGACCTCTCTGCTTCAGGCCGTGGGCTCAACCAGTCTTGTCCACCGTGGCTCCGACTGCTCCAGCCCACCCTGGCTCCGGCTGCTCCAGCCCACCCTGGCTCCGGCTGCTCCAGCCCACCCTGGCTCCGGCTGCTCCAGCCCACCCTGGCTCCGACTGCTCCAGCCCACCCTGGCTCCGACTGCTCCAGCCCACCATGGCTCCGACTACTCCAGACCACCCTGGCTCTGACTGCTCCAGCCCACCCTGGCTCTGACTGCTCCAGCCCACCCTGACTCTGACTGCTCCAGCCCACCCTGACTCTGACTGCTCCAGCCCACCCTGGCTCCGACTGCTCCAGCCCACCCTGGCTCCGACTGCTCCAGCCCACCCTGGCTCCGACTGCTCCAGCCCACCATGGCTCCGACTACTCCAGACCACCCTGGCTCCGACTGCTCCAGCCCACCCTGGCTCTGACTGCTCCAGCCCACCCTGACTCTGACTGCTCCAGCCCACCCTGACTCTGACTGCTCCAGCCCACCCTGGCTCTGACTGCTCCAGCCCACCCTGGCTCTGACTGCTCCAGCCCACCCTGGCTCTGACTGCTCCAGCCCACCCTGGCTCTGACTGCTCCAGCCCACCCTGACTCTGACTGCTCCAGCCCACCCTGACTCTGGCTGCTCCAGACCACCCTGACTCTGACTGCTCCAGCCCACCCTGGCTCTGGCTGCTCCAGCCCAGGCCCGACTGCTTCCCCATCTTGGATCCTACCACTCTTTCCCACACCACTCCATGTTCATTCTGATCTCTGCAAATTGAGTTTCATGCTGTTTCCAGTTTGTTCAAGTGAATGAGCTGGGAACAACACAAAATTCAAACTCTACAGATCCATGTGCCCCCCCCCCCCCACCCCAAACTCCTGGAAGCTCTCATGGATTCCCAGTGTTCCGTGGAACGCAGATTGGAAATTCTTGTTTTAAAGAATCCACAAGAAAATTTGGTGGCACGGTTCATGTTGTTTAATAACCGTAGGGCATAAAGCATATTGTTTTGTCATGCATTGTAAGTTTAATGTGCATAGTGGTTGTGCTAGGGAATGGACACTCGAGGATAATGATCCTGTAATATCCTTCACAGAGATGCTGAATGCACAAGTAAGGAATGGATGCTGTAAAGTACAAAAAATGATGCATCAAATTGATTAAGCTGAAACCTCTTTTTTTATGCATGTCTCATTTCATTGTGGAAAACATTATCATTGAGGATTGTATTCTGATGACAGAGAAAGGAAGGATGTGATCAATCACTATTAGATATGGAGATGCATACTTTGGAAATATCCAGCTAAGAAACACCCAGAGAGAGGCCGAACATGAACGTTAAACTAGAATCAGTTACATCTTAGTATAATAGATAGTGTTATCCTAAAAAGGAACAGTTATCCTAAAGAGGCAGACATAGACACCATTTAAAAAACATCTTTGGTATTTTTCAGAGGACCAAGCCCATAGAAATACACAAGGTCAAAAACCAGGAAACAAAGCACTGCCACCAGCAAGAAAATCAGTCCTTTTCACGCTGGTCCTGACATCGCTAATCAGGTGCTATTCCACAGCACTTGGAAAGTTTTTAGAGAGGGGCAAGTTTTGTACTGGCTTTGAGCGAGGCAAGAACACTGGCCAATCCTGCTGCTCAGACACCAGAGCACTCTTATCTCAAAGAACAGGGACCGCCTTCACCCTCCGCCTCCCCGATTGCTCATCATGACCCCCTCACCCCCTGCAGACAAGAGGAGCACCCCGAACCCTTCAACGTGAAAGGAAAACCTCACCATGTGCCCCACCACTGTTAAGTGCTCAGATTGTTCCCCCCCAACCGCCTACGCAACATAGGCATCAACATGACCCACAGCAGCATCATTCCCCCTGAGAGTAACACCATTGTGGGATCACCAAAGGCCCTGCCCTCTTCAGGCCCCCCATTCAGCACCCCAATTTGGAGAGCAAACTTAGCAATTCTCTCTCGCACCCTGACATTTACAACCTGGTAGTGCCAACTTCAGGTCCAAACTAGGTCTTGGGTTACGCTTATGCTGACAGTAATCTCTATCTTTCAACATTTCACACTCCACTAGTATCTTGATACTTATGATTAATATCTGAAGTTTCAAAAATTGGACTGTGGAAACATTTGGCTGAACTTTACATGCTTCTGACAGCCATATTTA
This sequence comes from Carcharhinus amblyrhynchos, assembly GCF_965287045.1. Lineage (NCBI taxonomy): Eukaryota > Metazoa > Chordata > Chondrichthyes > Carcharhiniformes > Carcharhinidae > Carcharhinus > Carcharhinus amblyrhynchos. The sequence goes on from NC_137340.1 coordinate 37,482,041, forward strand.
CGATGTGGGGAGAAGGTAGGGGGCACATAAAATATAGCGGGCATCCATTCCACCTCCATCCCTCCCACCCCTGAACATCTCCCATAGTCTGGAGGTGGTGTGGGGTACAAAAATCAGCAGCCCACCACATTTAAATGAATAAACAAGGCTCAGTTAGACTTGTATCAAGCCAATTGACTCTGATAACATGCTGCCATGCCATAAAATGTCAGATGCAGGCAGCCAGGTGGGAATGAGAAGTCCAATTCTTTTTTAAAACAAATGCTTAAATACCGGGAAGGATGTGGACAGTTGCACTTCTTGGGCTGCCCTTTGCCGATTGCGGATGTTCCTTTTAGGGTCAGTTCCCCCATTTTGACTTCCATCGTAACTGCCCCTTCCCTTATAGCCTGCACCACCCCCCACCCTGCAACCTCTCCCTTGACTGCCCAAATCCTCCCAGCCGAATACACCAGATTTAGCTGCTCTGAAAAATCCTGGGTCTTAATCTTCCTTTTCTCCTGTTTCCCCAGCAGCAACTACTGACGTACTCCTGGCACTACTACGACTCATTGAGCTGCTGGCCAAGCAGGCTGGCATAGAGCCATGCTGACGTAGTTTCTGGGTTTGGGCCAGTGGGGAGTGGGGGCCTGCTATCTGCACCCCCATATTATTCAGCCCTTGGTCTAAATGGGCCAGCTATGAATTGGTAATTGGATGTAGTTCTCAGCCAGAAACTTGCCAACACGTTCGATGTGGTGTCTATTGATTATCAAAGCAAGGTATTTACTTTGTTTATTATTTACAATCTTTGGAGAAAATTTACATCCTAACCATTTTTAGCTCAGTGCACAGTGTAAATTGCAGCCTGCTTCAAAGCAGCACCATTTAATGTATGGAAACTCCTACTACCCCAAACCCTTTCTGTGCAAGAATGGTCAAAACGTTTCTGAATCATGGCCCTCAATGTTCAGGTTGTGACCTATTACAGCTAACGTTCCAAAAAGCCTACCAGAATAGGAGAGCTGACCAGACTCAGAACAAACTTTGTAATTAATAATAGGATTCACCGAAAGCAAGTGCTACTTAGTCCACTAACCAGAAATATGTGGCATAGTTTATCATGTTTCTTATTTAAAAAGGTTGTGAAGTTCAGTTGAAATGGCATTTGCTATAATGGTTATCCTGTACACTCAGTTGATTTATGCAAAATTAAGCAGCTTAACAATTCACCTGACCTTAACCACGCTTAAGTGTTAATCATCCTCCTTTCAGAAAATCAGAGAAACATCTGTGAATATTAATATCCAGCCAATATGATAAAAAGGTCTTATTGTTGAATACCCTTAGTGATACTACCATATATCTAAACATTGAGTAGCAAAAGTATACTTGAGGCAAGTATGCTTTTCACTGTCCACCTACAGGATAATAACCTGAGAGGAAACTAGGATTGAGTGAATTTTCTAACAGGTTTTACCAAGACCACTTTCCACATTTTCTTGGCCTTTTCAATCGATAGGTTCTTGCTGTGTAATATTCATTTACTCTTTGTATATTTTAATGGAGGTAGGAATTTTTGTTTCTTTTTAAAAATGTGGTATTTATCAGTCCATATAAAGCTGCACTTTAATACCTTATATTTAGAGTCCATTTGTCACTGATAGCACTTTTAGTATTTACTACAGACTTGAGGCAATTCTTGGATGCCACTGATTTTATTTTATTCTTTTGTAAGATGTGAATGTCATTCAACAGGAACTGGTTAGATTCTCTCTTGTTGGAGATCGTCATAGCAGTTTTAAGATTGTAGCATAAATATTACTTGCCGCTTATCGGCCCAGGCCTGAATGTTATCATTTTCTTGCCTCATGCGGGCACAGGCTGCTCCATTATCTAACAAGTTGCATATGAAACTTAATACTGTGCCAACTAATATCCTCCACTCCTGAACTTATGTTGGAGGGAAGCAGTAGAGGATCATTGGGCCTAGAGCACTGCCTTGAGGAACTCCTGCAGCAATGTTCTGATCTGCTGATTGGCCTCCAACAGCCACTAGTTCCTTCCTTTGAGCCAGGTATGACTCCGGCTAGTGGAAACTTTCCCCAAAATGTCAAATGGCTTTAATTTTACCTGGCTCCTTGATGCCACATTCAGTCAAACTACAGCCTAATGTAAAGTTAGCTCATTCATTCACATTTGGACTAAGGTTTCTATCACTCTGCTGAAGTTGAGACTATATCAGTTTGCCATTCAATCATCATAAAAAGATGGAAGGTGCTATGGACTGTGCTAAAAAGCTGCAGTGCCACCCCCATACCCTGCTCACTGATGCTTGGTATGGCTTCAGTTCCATGTGACTCTGGACCTTATTATAACCCTAGTCCAAACATGAACAAACAAGCTGAATTCTGGGAATGAAATGTATCCCTATGGATAGAATTCCAATCATTTTGAGGGAGGTAGAACTATCAATACATGTAGCTGTAAATATGTCCTTTTTTGTTCTATGATGCTAATGAAATCTGGAGCATTGTCACCAGTAGACATTGCTAGTGAATTAGTTTGTGATGCATCAAGCATGAGCTCTTGTATTTAGTTAGCCATTTGTTGTTTTATGCCCCTTAGCTATATTGAACTGAGAACTACTTTGCTCTTTCATTATCTTATTTTTCAAAGCCTGATAAAGTTCAGGTTAAGACTTGTGACAAAGTCTTTGCATTTTAGTACAAACTGTTGAAATGCAGATGACGAGAAAATAAATTGTTACAATTTACGAGTTGGTCTTTACACCATTCAATAATGAAGCTTGGTAGACTCAAGTATGTCTAAGGGCTCACATATGCAGCTAATACCTTCTTCCAATCATTATGGTCGAAAACTGCCACTTGTGCCTCAACAACAATAGAGCCTACGTTGTTAAAGAATACTTTCTTGTTGGCATCCCATTGCAATTGCCTCATGGCCTCTTCCATATTGCTGATAAATGCTACAGTATTGGCCTAGAAAAAATGTGGGGTCTTTATGAAGTGAACTGGCAATCAGAAAAACAATTGATATTGATCTGGATCATAGCTCAAAGCTATTTCATTCTTTGTGACAATAATCTTGAATAAAACAAGTGCACTGTGAAGCTAATCTATATTTGAACATGCTTTGAGAGAAATCCCTGCCTGTGTTTTGAAATCTCACATAGTGCTCAAAATGTTATCAATCCTTCAGGAATGGGGAGGTGCTGGTCTTCAAAACTTTGTATTTTGTCCAGCTGGTAAGTCTATGTGGACACCCCCCAATTCAATACACCCACACAGAGGTAGGCTATTGTTGCAATATAGCTCTGTGACTTAACCATCCATTTGGAAGCTAGTGACCTGAAGACTGTGGGGTAAATGACCCTTTGTGTGATGAGGAGCACAACATAAATATGATATCCCAGGCAAATTATATGTCTCATTCATCAATTTAACTCTGACTTGGAATTCAGTGCACACATGCATGAGCAAAGTTGGAATAGTGGGAACTGTATCATTTATCAAAATTATCTACCGGCAGCATTATGATATATTTATTTCACTAATGGAGATTTTTACTTCCAGACCAGATGTTTTGCAGTATTAATTGTGATTAATTATGAGGCAAATCCACAATAAAAACAAGTCACTGAGCTCTCAGAACAAAGTCTTTGAATTTTTCAAGTAACCTGATGAAAAAGGATGACTCTTGGAGGCTCTGTTAAAGAAACAAATTGGTTTCATGTTCATGTACATTGGCCCAATGTTCGTACACCCTGGCCAATCAACTAAGACTACAGTCTACACGGGAAATCAAAGTTCCTTAACTAAACATACCATATCCCAGAAGGACTATTTTGCCAGAAATATACCCCTTGAACTGTAGCATTGTGGGTTGACGTGCATGCAAGTCTATTTGATATGGAATATGTCCTTCTGGGAAGTAATATGAAAAGAAGTAAGATCAATTATTGATAAGTCTGCTGGATGTTGGACGGAGGTTTCATGCATTCTCTCAGAATCATCATATATCAGAAACTTCTGAGTAGAAGTAGAGTGCTAGGACTAAGAGAGTAAATTGCCTGAAATGTTCAAAATCGCTTCATTTCCCAATAATTATTCATTATTCCACACTGCAAGGCCCACAACCAACAATTAATGAGATGAATCATCGAATAACCAGACAGAATGGGCTCCTCTGTGCCATGGATCTTTCCATGTTACTACATAATCCAGCAGTGGTGGAAGTAATGAGAAGCAACGTTACTCAGGACACTAGGAAAATATTTGCACTTTGAATAATGACATTTGCAGCATTCCTTTGAACAAAGTGGTAGGACATTTGGTTCACTTTAATTTGAAAACTGACAATGCAGCATTCCTGTAGACCTACGCTGATTATGTCCTGGAGTGGATTTGAACCCATGAGTCCCTGAACCAGAGACGACTCCACTACCAACTGAGCCAAGCTGACGTGTATAATTTTAGGTTCCCATTATTTAATGCTGAAGATTTATACACTGGAAGTTTATATTATATGTATAGGCTACAAAAGAAACATAAGTTCGAAAGAACCACTTACTTTTCTTCTGAAACACACCAATTGTTAGACAGCATTCCTGAAAACACAATAGGCAATCACTGGTCCCTCCTTCAGAACAATGGACGGATTTCCCGGTCACACTTGCCCCGAAACCAGAAAATCCTGCCCGAGGTCAATGGATCTTTTCATGCTCTGCCCTCAGCCACTACGATTCCCATGGCAGGCGGAACGGGAACATTCACTGCATTGTTTTTTTAATGGAAGTGGGTGCTGCAGTTTTACAATTTATTCTAAATATTTGTCAAACTAAAATCTTTCCTTTCTCATTCCATGTTACGTAACACCTGATTCCAAAACAACGTAATTGGGGCTGTGGGAAATTTGTGGTCTGGTCCCATCTAATTCAAGTCTTGTAATATTTATTTACTTTTTTGATCATTTGTAGTGCTCCTGTCTTGCCGGAGACCTCACATTTGCAGTATTATTTTTAAACTTGTGCTACAGACACCAATGCAAGCTTTTGAGACTACTAGAGTGATTTTTCACAGGTCGTTGTTGGCATTTTGAATTTTATTAGACAGCTTGTTGTTTTACCAATGACACAAAATTACTTAAGTAATGTGCAGACAGCGTTTGCCAGTGTGGCCAATTTTCAGTGTAAAGGTATAAATACTGCAAACTGCATACATGCTCCATGAATCTTAAATAGTCATGGTTATGATTTATATTTTGAGATTTATATTTGGCAAAGGACGTTCTCTTTGCAAACAACTCATCTAATGACCACAAATAGCAATTAAACAGTTTATTAAAAAATCTTACCTTTTTATGTGACTACATAACATATAATTGATATAAATCAGTACAAATTTTGATTGTAGTGAAAAGGTAGTTACTTATGGTTTAGTTGCAATGCGGGCAGCATGGTGCCACAGTGGTTAGCACTGCTGCCTCACAGCACCAGGGACCCGGGTTTAATTCCAGCCTTGGGTGACTGTCTGTGTGGAGTTTGCACGTTCTGCCCTGTCTGTGTGGGTTTCCTCCGGGTGCTCCAGTTTCTTCCTACACTCCATAGATGTGCAGGTTAGGTTGATTGGCCATGGTAAATTGCCCCTGAGTGTCCCAAGATGTGTAGGTTAGAGGATTAACGAGATTATGGGATTAATGGGGTTATGGGAATAGGACCTGGGTAAGATTCTCTGTTGGAGAGTCGATGCAGTGTCAATGGGCTGAATGGCCTCCTTCTGTACTGTAGGAATTGTGCAAGACTAGGAAATATTGTGTTTTGGAATTATCAATGGTTTGCTCACCAGGGCACTTACATACAGGCCCAACATTACTGTGGCAGAGCAAACACCATTGCCCATTGTTAGTTTGACATGTCTTGCCTATTCAATAATGGTGATATTTTGCCCTGCAAGTTGCTGGATATGTGAGATGGATATAGAGCGGCATCCTGAACAGGACATTTGTGGTCTGAGTGAACAGGCAAACAACTGTCTATCTCCTTAATTAACCAGACTAAAGGATTGGAAAATGAACACTGCAAGTTCTGAACACTGCAAGTTATGTGGGGGAATTCAATATCAAATCAGATATAAGAGAAGGGAACGAAAAAAATCAAAGTGAGAAAAATGATACAGAAATTGAAAGCTGAAAAAATGTTGTTTTCAGATTGTTTTAATCTCCAATAACAATTAAAATCTGAAGAAATGAGACGCTAGGTATATTCATTTCTCAGTGGCAGATAGGCTGTCTTTAACAAGGAATTTAGCACTTTTTAAAAGGGGTACTTTGACAGAAATGGACAGGATCCGACTTTCCATGACAAATTGAATTCATATTTGTCATGCAACAAACAGAAACTTCATGCATTTCATTGCATTTCAATGATGAGCCATGAAGCATGGTTACTGAGGTCAGGTTCTGGCGAGAAAACATTGACAAAGAAACTTGCACGAGTAAAAATTCTGATCGTAAACCTTCCTTCCTATTGTCATGATTTTCCATCATGTTTTTCTGTCATATTTGCTGCCATAAATTGGTATGTCAACTGTCTCGATTTTCAGTCCACAAGGTGGCTCAGTGGAACAAGTTTTAAAAGTCTCCCACAACTCCTTCACCATCTTGGATAAAAAAGTTATCATCACCAACTCAGAATTGAACTAATGAGGAAAGGAAAAAAAGGTACCTAGTTATTCAGCCTATGCCCATTTTTTCAAAGATGCATTTCCTCCTTTCTATTGCTCACCTATTTTTTATGTGTTTTCATATGCTAATTATACCATATGAACACACTATTCCGCTCAGAATAGAGCTCAAGAGGATTTAATAGAAATTATAGCTAAATGCTGCAATTTTTTATGAAGCGTTGAAACCTCTTGTCAGTGACTCTAGTTGTGATATATAATTAAAACAATTACTTCATCAAAAAGCTTTCTGCTCTCCTGCCTTGTATCTGACAGTGATTTCTGCTCTGTTACTTTCTGTTTGAAAGTGAAACGATTACATTTAGTTAAATGTAAGTGCAACCTAGCAGTTATATGTGAACATGATAAAAAAACATAACATGGCTTCCCCGTAGCCATGTTCCAATTTTCGCACATCCCATTATAAAAGTTTATACTTACTATAAAGACAGGCCATAATTTATTTGCGAATGCTTTTAGATCTTACGTCATTCTACTTCTGGTAGAAATAGAGATGTGTAAGTGATTGGAAAATGGAGAGAGAGGTGTGATGTTGGTCATAACTGAGTACCATTGGGGGAGGCAACTGAGAGCCAAGAAATTTCCCTTCAGTGAACACACCAGTCCAGGCCAGGCAAGTTCAGAGAAGCCTCCAGAGCTTTAACTGACCCATTAATCTGTCTCACTAAAGAAAATTGATGGAGGAGACTTGTCCTGGAGTTTGGAATTCTTCCCATCCAACACCGGTAAACCATGCCTGCCACCAGTGTTCTGTGCTACTGTAGAGTTTTACCTTACTTTACTCTGGCCATGCACATTGTGGAGTCCCCAAGTTTTGGTTCTGCCAACTTGCACCTAAGCTCAATTGAGAGTATGCGCTCAATATTGGATAAATAGAAATTCTATTAGTTTTGACTTCTTCGTGGCTGATTGAAGACTGTTATACATGTTGATAAATTTCATTGTTAGATATCCTGCTGACAAAAAAAAATACAGTTCTGCACAGTGTGCGAGGTGAGCATATTCCTCACAATAGGGTTTAAGGAAGATCAGGAATAAAATTGATTACCACTCTACTAGAAAAAGAATGCTTTCTAAGAATGGGACATGGAGAAGTAAGTCTTGGTTCACAGCCAATAGATCGTAAGTTTTACTGTAAGGACTTATTGGGTGGGATGGACAGGATAGGCCAAGTGGGTCCCTTCCGGGACACACATTGGCACAGTGATTAGCGCTGCTCCTCACAGCAGGAATGCGGGTTTGATTCCCAGCTTGGGTGACTGTGTGTATGGAGTTTGCATGTTCTCCCTGTGTCTGCATGGGTTTCCTCCGGGTGTTCCAGTTTCCTCCCACAGTCCAGAGATGCGCAGGCTAGATGCCTTGACCGTGATAAATTGCCTCTTAGTGTCCTGAGATATACAGGTTAGAGGGATTAGTGAGCTAAATATGTGGGGTGACAGGGATAGGGTCTGAGTGGTTGCAGACTCGGTGCGCCAAATGGCCTCCTTTTGCACTGTAGGATTTCTTTAGTTTCTGTGGAGTTGTAAGATCTGAAGTTGCTACCCTGGTTGAAAGCTTTTGGGAAACTTTAACTCTATGTTACAATTTTAAGATGTGAAAAATGGATCAAAACTGAATAACAATTCAGTAATGTCTCTGGAAATCAACATAATGTGAAAGGGGCATTATCTTCCTGAATATATACTGGCATGTCTTTATTATCGGTGGAATCTTTTGGAGGCAATTAAGGTCTCAGCCACTGACCAAAGAGGTGGCAAGAACTCATGTCATTTTTTTCAAAAAGGTCTGCCACACCTTTTCCACTCAGGCACATGATTGGGCAGGTGCGAGCCTTCTCCAGACCAAGGACCACCTGCCAAGAGCTGGTGGAGCCACAGGGTTTATAGTTAAATGGTAAAGAGCCTCAATTGGTGGCAGAGCAGGAAGGCTGTCCACTAGCCTTCCTGCCATAGACTTAATTGAGTTGGAGATCTGATAGCGGTGGGGATGTGGGGATCCCAGCTGCCATTCCCCTGTCCAATTAAATGCCCCCCACCCAAAAGAATAACCCCTCACAGGACGATACAAGATCCTGCTCTTTGATTACAAGATAACTTGTGTCACACAATTGATATAATTGTAGCAAAATTGCTGCATCTTTTTTCAGTTCTTTCCTAAGACTGGTTTGCTACTCAACAGCCAATTTAAAAACACTGAAGCAAAAGCTACATGGCCAAGACTTTTGCTTGGTTTTCTGTGACACATCTTCAAATTACTCGTGACTTATTCACGAGACGCAGTGTACCTCCAGTCTGCATCTTAGATCTAACTGTACAGTTATCATCAACGCTATCTTGTTGTCTGGCCAAGAAATGGATGCTTAAGTAAGTTGCTTCAATGAATGTCAGCATACGTTTATCCCACCTGCTGATATGATTTAACTGAAAGTTAGTCATGACGAGGAATCAAAATTGTCAGGCTATTTAAAATCGTTAATGTAGGAGTGATTTATGTGTTTTTATATTAACTAATTAAATTCTGTGATACGGCGATCAGTGACAGGACTTGATAATATATCATGTCAAATAGAGCTGCGTCAAAACACATTTAATAGCCAGTAAGAAATCCCATTTTCATGTCGGTCTACATAAGCACAGTAGAATAAAGCCCAAGTTGTATGAATTTCCTTTCCATCTGTAAGAGGACCACCATAAGATCAGCTCTTGAGATGAAACCTGGGTTCATTATTCAATTATCATAATATTACCCAATAATAATAATAAGATAAAAGCAAACTACTGCGGATGCTGGAATCTAAAACCATAAGAGAAAATGCTGAAAAATCTCAGCAGGTCTGGCAGCATCTGTAAGGAGAGAAAAGTGCTAATGTTTCGAGTCCAGATGACCCTTTGTCAAAGCTTTAACAAAGGATCATCTGAACTCAAAACGTCAGTTCTTTTCTCTCCTTACAGATGCTGCTAGACCTGCTGAGATTTTCCAATGTTTTCTCTTCTGGTATCATAATATTACTGTTAGTGGAAGAAAAATAAGGTTGTTCCAGAAATTGTTTGTGGAAGTCCAGAGTGAGGTACAAATAGATCATTCTTTAGTACATCACTTTTGTGATCACGAGGGAGAACATTGACTTCTAGAAGTAAATTCAAGCTCCTAATTTTTAACTGAAACATCCACACCATAAATTTTCACATTTTAGACAAAATCTTCTACTCAAGATCTTGTTTACCTGCTGCTTTCAAAGCTTTCTATGATCTGGAACCCATATCAAAAATTTAAACTCTTATGAAGACAACTGTAGACATCACAGGAGGAGTTCTACCATGCCCCCACAGTGGGTTCAATGGCGGACAGGAGGAAGAATTCAGCAGCAGACCCAAAAATCAATTATATGCTATTGTGAATTTGCCGTGGGATCTTCCATTGATGTCCGTCATGGTGGATCAGGGAACCCATTAGTGGCCAATGTAAAAATGGTTTGCCTCCCGCCAATGGGGTGCAGATGAAGTGCCAACCAGAATTATCAACCTACGCCTGATTCTCCTTGACACCAATAGAAAATCACTTCAGTCCAGAACACATCTGAAACAACATGTCTGCAAAGGTTCGGTATAGGCTGAAGAATGTCTGGGGCTGCATCTGGATTTTAGGATGGCGGCTGCCAGTGATCCTAGAACCACACCAGTCTGCGGCGGGGGAAGAGCATCTATCAGCTTCATTGTCAATGAGGAAGTCTATCTTCCAGCCTCAGCATGTTCCTGGAGATCCACCTTTTTCAGCAGGTCCATCATCCAGCGTTAGAGTGTTCCTGGAGGTCCATCTTCTTTCTTGGTGGGCCAATGATGTTAGGCGGCTTTTCAATATGACACCAGGTAGGACAGCAGGATGTGCGCAGTCATGCCCGTCCCCGCCACGGAATATAGCACTAAACTCCTGGTGGATAATTAATGAGGTTGGGGCCAGAAGATATGGTGTGATTTCTTGTCAGCCTCCACAGCAGTAAACACTTCCTAGTCGTGCCCCTGCCATAGGACATGGTCATGATGTGGGTGTGCCAGCATTGGACTGGCGTAAACACAGTAAAAAGTCTGACAACACCAGGTTTTTGTCCAACCGATTTATTTGATAATAGACTCACAAGCTTTCGGGTTAGTCCCTTCGTCAGGTGAATACGAAGGGACTAACCCGAAAGCTTGTGAGTCTATTATCAAATAAATCGGTTGGACAAAAACCTGGTGTTGTCAGACTTTTTACTGTGCATAGGACATGGTCCCAGCTGGGAAAGTTCTGCCCCTTGTCTCTGTCAAAACTCAGAAAGCGCCCCCTATTGTTTACTGTTTTCACACCTCTAACTCCATTAAGTGACCAATAGCCATTCTTTCAATTGCAATTCTTCTAGGGTTTGTTAACCGGTTTCTCAAACTTGGGATTTACCACTTATAATTGGCTGCAACCTAAACGTCAATATCTTACTTGTATCTATCTTTTGGGCATTTTTTACTTTGTTTTTTGTTGTTTTCATATCTTCACAAACAGTGGAAGGATTCACAGGTTGATTAACAACTGGACAGATTATCAAGTGAATGCTCCTTCAATAACCCTAACTATCCTTATACCAAACAGTAAGGTGGCTAGTCCTCTGGGGCAGGAGGATTTTCTGGGCTTTGACAAGACTGTTGATGGAAGAGTGACAGGAGGTGACTAGCACCCATCTCATCCCCACCAAGAAATCTTGATGAATGTTAACTCCAAAATCAGGGCAGGGTTCAAGTCTTGCATCCTCTGACCAAGTTCAGAATAGGCATATTATAAAACTCTGTAATATGTCACAAAGTGAAGGAAGTCAGGGCACAAAAGTTGAAACTGTGGCAGTGAGAACATGTTTATAAAGTTAATAGTTAAAGTTCAGTATTACAAATATATTACAAAACTAATTATGCATTTCATTAGTACTGTATCTAGCCTTCAAATACTTGGTATCAGTACTGAGCATAAAAAATGAAAATCCCAGGATAACATCCATCACTTTAATAAGATTTTTAAAGATCAGCCATGAAAAAAAAGTATATGGTAAAGAAATACTGATTTTAAGGTAAGTGCTTAACTTTTTAAAAAAATAACTAAATGGATTAACTGAAAGGAATAATTTGATTAAGGATAGTCAACACAGTTTTGTGAAGGTTAGGTCATGCCTCACAAACCTTATTGAGTTCTTTGAGAAGGTGACTAAAGAAATCGATGACGGTAAAGTAGTTGATGTGGTGTACACGGATTTCTGTAAAGCATTTGATAATGTTCTCCACGGTAAGCTATTGCAGAAGATACGGAGGCATGGGATTGAGGGTAATCGGAGGGTAGAAGGATGGGTTAGTAAATTTGCGGATAATACAAAGTCAGTGGAGTTGTGGACAGTGCGGAATGATGTTGCAGGTTACAGAAGGAAATAGATAAGCTGCAGAGCTGGGCTGAGAGGTGGCAAATGGAGTTTAATGTGGAAAAGAATGAAGTGATTCACTTTGGAAGGAGTAACAGGAATACGGAGTACTGGACTATTGGTAAGTTACTTAGTAGTGTGGATGAGCAGAGAGATCTCAGTGTCCATGTGCATAGATCCCTGAAAGTTGGCACCAGGTTGAAGACGTATTGTGTGTTAGCTTTTATTGGTAGAGGGATTGAGTTTCGGAGCCAGGAGATAATGTTGCAGCTGTACAAAAGTCTGGTGTGGCCACACTTGGGGTATTGTGAACAGTTCTGGTCGCTGCATGATAGGAAGGATGTGGAAGCATTGGAAAGAATGCAGAGGAGATTTACCAGGATGTTGCCTGGTATAGTGGGGAGGTCTTATGAGGAAAGGCTGAGAGACTTGAGGCTGTTTTCATTAGAGAGAAGGTTAAGAGTTGATTTAATAGAGGCATACAAGATGATCAGAGGATTATATAGGGTGCACAGTGAGAGCTTTTTTCCTCGGATGGAGATGGCTAGTATGAGGGGACATTGCTTTAAATTGAGGGTGATAGATATAGGACAGATGTCAGAAGTAGGTTCTTTACCCAGAGAGTAGTAAAGGCGTGGAATGCCCTGCATGCAACAGTAGTGGATTGGCCAACATTAAGGACATTTAAATGGTCATTGGATAAACATATGGATGATATTGGAATAGTGTAGGTTAGATGGGCTTTAGATTGGTTTCACAGGCCGGCGCAACGTCAAGGGCCAAAGGGCCTGTACTGCGCTGTAGTGTTCTACGTTCTATGGATCAGTAAAAATACATATCAAGTCGCAATCACATTCCAGTAGATTCCCATCTAAAAAAGAGAATGAACATCAGAGCTATTGCTATGTTCTGAACCAAACATTCTGATTTAAGTCCACTGGCCTTCTAAGTTACACTGTCTACTTTGCTGCTGATATAACGTGAATAATTTATCACTTTCTCCCATAGCCAGGAAAACAAAATTCTGTAGACTATTTTATATTGCTCCCAAAAGCAACCTGTTGTAGATGGTTTAATAGTTTTCAAAAGAGCCAAATTATGTCAAAAATTGGGAGGGATTACCAACATCTCATTAAATTCAAAACCGCATCGAATCCCTACAGCACAGAACAAGGCCATTCGGCCCATCAAGTCTGTACCAACCAGAATCCCACTCAGGCCCTATTCCTGTAACCCCACATATTTACCCTGCCAATCCCCTTGACACTGGGGTCAATTTAGCGTAGCCTATCCACCTACACCCAACCGGTATATCTTTGGACTGAGATTTTTTCCCTTATAGATTGTAGACTCCACTCTGTGTAACACAGACTTGTGCCAAATACTTTGTGTGATATAAATTCATCATAATTGAAAACATTGAATTTTCTTGTGACAATTTTTTTAAAATTAGAAGTTTTGAAGAATTAAAACACTAAACTGTGCTGTGCAGTATTTCCAATGAGGAGTTTGTTGCAGAATGTTGTGTGTAGTTTGATAGGTCTCAAGAATGGATTCCTATTCTTGTATAGTTTAACAGTAATTGTTTATTAATTACTAGTAACTATATGCATATGTACAGAACAAGGTCTAAGTTTGGAGTTGCCTCCATACTTGTTCTACACCCGTCTCTGTCCAGTCCCAGACTGCCCTCAAGACTCGGATCTTGTGTCCCTTTACATCATAGTGCGGGCTGTACCACCCATTCCCAAGTTAGCCTTTTCTATGGCAGACCCTTATACTACAGAGTTAACACCTTGGCTGAAATAACAGGCAAAGGAAAGGAATTGAACTCGAGCATTAACAAGTCTGAATGGCAATATCTCTCAGTGGGGATAATTATCACCTTCAGAGATTTTCACCCGCTTGTTGAACCTGCCTGATTTTCATCCCAACAGAGGTATTATTAGCTGCTGCTGAAAGGGTTGCCTTTGTGTCTGAAGTATAATTCTGGCAATCTGTGCTCTGCTGGGATGGATGATTGCCTTAACATGAAACTATCGTGGCTGGGATCTGGGAATTGTGCAGTGAACAGTCTGATGTGGTGTTGGTGGTCAATAACCAGCTATACATTAAATAGAAACATTTCTGCTCATGTAAGGAAAGCATAAAGAAAAAATGTATTTTGTGTAGAATTTATCGGGCGGGACTTTTAGGCCTTGCCTGTCCTGAAACCGTAAAATTCTACCCAAGGTCAACAGTCCATCTGAGGTCATGTTCTGCCCCTCACCCACTCTGATTCCTGTGGCTGGCAGGGCAGTAAAATTCCGGCTTTCATGTCCAAGATACCCCAAAAATGTCACAATCAGTGCACCATTTTTGAAATGTAGTCATTATTATGGTGACAGGTATGACACGACAAACAGTTTCTTCATCTTCATCAGTTGTGATTTAGGGATTGTTGCCCAGACCGGAAAATTAAATCTGCTAGACGTTGAATGGTCCCTTTGGATCTATCACATCTCTGAAATTAAGGCCAGAATTTTACCGCCTCACCTGCCTAGGAATGGGGTAGGGCAAGGCTCACAGAAAGGAAATCTCCATTGGCTTCAGGCAGGATTTTATAATCTCGCCTGGGCGAGGTTGTAAAATCCCACCCTAAAAGTTAACGATAGGGGTTCAGTTTCAGATCTTACCCAGAAGATTGTATCCCAACAATGAACCATTCAGTCAGCACATTCTGTTATGTGGTCCATTACAATATGCATCACAGCTGGAATGGTCACACAAATGCATTAATGCTACTTGCATGGGAAATGCCCCCATTGTGGAGCAGTTGGAAAACCTCAATCGAGTTAAATGTGGTGATAACGTTTATTTATTAGTCACAAGTAAGTCTTACATTAACACTGCAATGAAGCTGCTGTGAAATTCCTCTAGTTGCCACACTCCAGCGCCTGTTCGATGTCAGTGCACCTAACCAGCACATCTTTCGGACTGTGGGAGGAAATGGGAGCACTGGAGAAAACCCACTCAGGCAGGGGGAGAATGTACAAACTCCACACAGACTGTGACCCAAGCCAGGAATCAAATCCGGGTCCCTGGCACTGTGAGGCAGCAGTGCTAACCACTGTGCCACCCCAATTCAAGCTTTTATCTGATGAATTATGTTGTATCATAGTAAATACAAGTTTTTGAAAATTTGTTTAAGATGCTTTCTTGACACTAATCATTTTGCATTTATTATTCATTACAGAATAAGCGTAACTACGCGTTCAAGCAGCAATATGATTATTCTACAGAGTCAGAATTGAATTTTCCTTTAATTCTCCTCCAAAAAGAATCAAAAAGTTAATAGTAACAAAAAAAGGAAAACTCAATGAAATAAATTACTGTTCAATAGATCTGCTCCAAAATAATGTCCCAGCAGTTAAGGCTTTATTCACAGCCGCATTTTTCATTGCCTATCCTTTGAAGAATTGAACACAATTTATTGCATTGAAATGTTCTTTTTGTTTTTCATTGTCCTGTAGTGTATAGCTTTCACATTATTTGGAAAGATTCAATGTTACCATCTCTGGAGACGATCTCTCTCCGGCTACAGGCTGGAGTAAAAACAGATTACCCTCAACATCACCAACAGAAAGATTTATTAGTTAAAACCCTTCAGCGGAAGGCTGTCAGATATATTTATATGCATTTTCAGAAAGCTATCGGTTATCAGATGCACAGTAGCACATGTATTAGATTAACTGCTTTTTGATAGAATTCCTTCCTTGAACTTCTGCAAAGAGCATTTTCTGTTTGTAATCTTAACCGTTTCCAGTCCATGACCCAGGTTTATAAAAAGGATTGAATAGTTCAAAGTGACAATCCCTTCCTCTGTTACAATCATTAAATAAACTTTGGTGTCCAGATGTATGTCCCAATCAGACTGACCAAACTTGACAGATTAATCTATTGTTCATTAACATTCAGCATCTTAAACTTTTGTTTAAACTCTGACAGTTTTCTAATCGTGCTTCAGAACTGGGCATTATTAGTGATTGAAACATTCCAACTTTTGTAGTACCTGTATAAATTAATCATTCATACAAATGATGGGAAAGGTGCATCAAAACTAGCATAACCTAAGACTTGAAATGAAAAATATTGGCAGCAGAATCATATGTGATACGTTGTCTTTCCTTTGTCTCTTAAAAGCTATGAAAAGATTCATTCAGACTGAGTAATTCTGAGTATAGCTAATGAGTATTTAGAAATAAAAACAACATGCTGGAAAGATTGAACAGGTCTAGCAGTTGCAGAAAGACAAAGCTAATGGCCCAGATTTTTGCTCCCAAGGTGGGTAGCACAATTCTGGAAATTTCCCCTGTGCGAGGGATGAATTTCCTGGAGTGGTAGGATCTTGGTTCCAGAGGTGGGGTGGGGTGAGTGCAGGGTGGAGTCGGGTCCACTGCCCTAGGTTACAGATCAGAGGTGGCCACAGGGGCTGTTGGGAGCCAAGGCACGCTGTTTAAAAGGCTTGCCTCAGTTTTTTTGAAACGTTATTCCACTTGTTTGCTCAGATACTAAACCCTCTAATTTACACCCTCACTGCCCATATGCTCTATCTATGCTCACTAATGTTCCCCAAACATTCAATAGCTCCTTATATCTTTTATGCTAACTCATCTCCTCCACCCATCTCCAATGGTCTCACATATCCTGTATGTAAGTTAGTACCAGCTCATGCCACCTCACCCACCACCTTTTGCCCTGCACCTTCCATGTCAAATCACACAGTATTCACCATGGGCAGACCTCAGGACTCATGATGAGATGAAGTAAAATAAATATCCATTATAGTTTCACTATATTATTAAAGTTCCATTCATGAAAGCACATTCAAAATGTTTAAATCCCCTCTAGTCCTCCTTAATAATCCTTATAAAAATGAGCAGACTTGTACTCATAGCCCCACATTAAACATAACTAACTTTTTAATAAACCTTTAAGCTGTCAATCAAACTGTAAACTCAGGACCTTCCAAAGAGATAATAGGTTGTAGACAGCAACCAAACAGCTGCTGTAACTGCTCAATTAAATTTTTTAAACTTTTCACTGACGCGGGCAGTCTTGTAGTTTTTCAAGGCCTGCAGATTTAAATAACTTCACAAGTTGGTAGTTTTACAGACCTCTACCTCCCTTCAAGAGCATTTAAGTCCACTCTGAAGATTTATAACTTCCGCACTGTGGGTTAACATGTAGTTCAATACAGTGAACCTCTCCGGGATCAACCTCTGTCTTTAACAAATAGTGACTGTTGAAATTGGTGCAAGGTACATTACTTGACATCTTGACATTATTTTATATACTTATATTTGCATGAAAGACCATTTATACTACTTAGCTTATTCAGATTCATTATTTGTAAGAAACTTCACACCATTTGGATGCTCTTATCTGTAAAAACTAAAGCAAAAATGGGATCTGTTTGAATTTGGCATGAGTTCAAATAGCCCTTCTGAGTCTGTTTTCCCTTGTGTGAGTCACATATGCCCCTTTTTTCCTACTGGCAAAAATGGGATTTGTTGGAAATCTGGGTCCCATCTGTCATTTGTAAAGATCTGCAGAATCTACATAGAAGTCCAGGCCACTGTTTCTGGTTGTGACCTTTCATCAAACTGTTTCCCTAATAATTTAATTAAGAACTGTGCTTGCACAAATGCAAATAAATTAACAGTAAAGTTTTCTAACAAAAACAAAAATAAATGTCTTAATGTACTGTGCCAACTCTGGCAGAAATGGATTGTATTATCAAAGTGGCTTTAGAAAGAACTCCTTCTCTAATTTCAAAAGTGCAGGGTCCTTTCAGAAACTGAAGAAAACATGTAGTTCAATACAGTGAACCTCTCTGGGATCAACCTCTGTCTTTAACAAGTAGCGACTGCTGAAATTGGTGCAAGGTACATTACTTGACATCTTGACATTATTTTATAATCCTTATATTTGTATGAAAGACCATTTATACTATTTAGCTTATTCAGATACATTATTTGTAAGAAACTTCACACCATTTGGATGCTCTTACCTGTAAAAACTGCAGACCAGCAACCTCCTAAGTACTCCCTTTCAGAGCTTTACAGTTACCATTGATTATACTTAACAGTGATGTTGATGTTGAGATCATCGTGTCACCTGACAAACACAAACATCATTAAAAGCTTTTAACTGTAGGACATTTTAACACTTCTATGAGGACAATATTGACTTGTGAACAAGTTTTTCCAGTAAGTAAGAGTTTGATGTGACAATAATAAATGGCCACCAGATAATCAGGTACTTTCTCCTTTCGTCCCCATGGAGACATTTCTTTCTAGAGGCAGCAAGGTGGCACAGTGGTTAGCACTGCTGCCTCACAGCACCAGGGACCCGGGTTCAACTCCGGCCTTCGGTGACTATGTGGAGTTTGCACATTCTCTCCGTGTCTATGTGGGTTTCCTCTGGGGGCTCCAGTTTCCTTCCACAGTCTAAAGATGCATGGCTTATGTTGATTGGCCATGCTAAATTGATCCTCAGTCTCAGGAGAATTAGCAGGGTAAATATGTAGGGTTACAGGATAGGGCCTGGCTGACGCAATGGGCCAAATGGCTTCCTTCTGCACTGTATGGATTGTATGCTGGGGAAAGGAGAGCTTAGGGATAAGATAATCTCACCACCAGCAAATAATTCATGTAATGAACCAATGTGAAAAAACTTTTCACTTCAAAAGCTCAATTATTTCTCATCAAGCTTTCACTTTCTGTTGGGAACTCCTTTCAAGCAACAACAACTTTTATTTATTTGGTACCTCTAACATAGCATCCCAGAGCACTTCACAGAAGTTTTATAAAATATGTCACAGAGCCACATATCTCTTAGTGACTCTCTCTATGTGCTTAACAGTCCTAAAAAGATGCACGCTGGAGAGAAGGAGAAGTTTTGTTCATATTGTGGCCAAAAATCTACCAGCAATGGTTCATTCTGTGTGCATATTTGGTGAATGCCCTACCAATGTTCCTGCTGTGACAAAGTTTTCATCAAGAATGATGGATTGAAGCTGCATATTAAAACACATATGGGAAAACCCTTACCAAGTGCTCAGAATGTAACAAGCCTTTAGTCAGAAAGGAAGCTTATGATAAACATATGAAGGCAGTGGCTAAACTTATGTTAGGTCATAACTTCCACATACCACTGCTCATTCTAAAACTGTCACCACCAGTTAATGAGAATGTCAGAATGAAAATAGATGAAATTGCAATGTAACAAGGTAAAGCAAAGGCATATTTTGATGGATGACCATGCACAAAAGAACTTGTGGTTGGAAATTGGGTTTGAATCAAATGGTCAAATTGCAACCAGAAACCTACATCATCTCCACCAGGTCCAAAGTCATTCAAACAGCTGCTGAGTACCAATGCTTATCTGTTGGATAACAAAACGAAACGGAATGTAGGGAGTAGACCAGGATCTTTTGAGGACAATGATTATGAGAATACATTTCCATTTCCTATGAGCAATGTTGATATCCGCCTCACCAAGTTGATTACATAGAACCACAATATCAGGTTTGTGGATCTATTGCAGAGCAAAGAAACTTTCCTATCTCAAAGACAATTTCTGTACTTGGAAAGCGCAGGTAGTTTGATTTCTAAGAAACAACTTGACATGTTTGTTGTTCAGAATGATTTAATTTAAAATAAGGTCTTTAACAAAAAAGTGGAAAAGATATCATGTTAATTGGTTTGTGTAATCTGCATTTGATTGTGCCGGTCTGGAAACTGATTTTTTTGTATATTTGTTTCATTGCTTAAACCTGTGGGTTGAGTTAATTGCCAGAGAGGGTCTGAGATCCAGCAAAGGGCAGAATTCTTCCACCTGGACTAAGCCCTGTGGTGGGAGTGGGAACATGGTGTGCTTCCCGCTGTGGAGGCTAGCGGGAAACCACACCATGTCTTCGAGCCCCAATCTTATTAATTATGCAAGTGGATATTTTGCGTTGTATTCCGTGGTGGGGTAGGCCTGATGATATGTAGTCTACCGTCGTATCTGGGTTCTACATTGAAAAGATGCCCAATGACACTACTCAGTATCTAAGGCCGAAAGATAGACTTCCTGAGAAAGAATATGAACCTCCAAGAATATCCTGAGGCTGGCAAATGGAATTCCTCGATGATGCTTAATCTGGGAAGATCCACGTGTAGATGCACCGCACCCCACCCCCACCCCACTGCTAGCTGGTAGGCTTCATTCTGAACTCCAGGGACAGTCCCATCCATTGTTTAGGCAAGTCCTGGCAATTATATGCTACATTGTTCTAGACATGCTTTTCACCAGAGTGTTTTCCCACTGGTGTTGCAGAGAATTATGAATAGGTGGAAGATTCTGGTCGGCTTTACTTACATCCCATTTTTGGGTGATGCAAATCACTTTCACAGCAGCTTTCAGCAGGTATCCTGAATCACCATGGGGGGCTCCAATGGTAGATACAGGAAGAAATTCATGGTGGCATGAAGCAGATTTTTGCACTCTTGTCAAATCCACCCGCGCATCTACCATTGAACCCCTGGGCAGGACCACGGTAGAATTCCACTCCAGGAGTATGTTGACACTCTTATAAATTCTGAGATTACTTAAAGAATGGTAAATACAGATTTAAAACCAGAGTAATCTCTGCATTGTTCAGAAATGAATAAGACATACCAAAATCCAGAAAATATTTAAGAGCATATGTGTGGCTTTGTGAGTGGAAAATCATGTCTCACAAATTTAATTGAGTTTTTTGAAGGGGTAACCAAGAAGGTTAATGAGGCCAGTGCAATTGATGTTGTCGACATGGACTTTAGCAAGGCCTTTGACAAGGTACCACATGGTAGGTTGTTGCATCAAGTTAAATCTCATGGATACCAAGGTGAGGTATCTAAATGGATTCAAAATTGGCTTCTTGACAGAAGCCAGACAGTGGTAGTTGTTTTTCAAACTG
Source organism: Carcharhinus amblyrhynchos (assembly GCF_965287045.1). NCBI lineage: Eukaryota > Metazoa > Chordata > Chondrichthyes > Carcharhiniformes > Carcharhinidae > Carcharhinus > Carcharhinus amblyrhynchos. The sequence continues at coordinate 37,503,198 of NC_137340.1, forward strand.
GAGGCCTGTAACCAGCAGTGTGCCTCAGGGATCAGTGCTGGGCCACTGTTATTTGTCATTTATATTAATGATTTGGATGAGAATATAGGGGGCATGGTTAGTAAGTTTGCAGATGACACCAAGATCGGTGGCATGGTGGACAGTGAGGAAAGCTATCTCCAATTGCAGCAGGATCTTGATCATTTGGGCCAGTGGGCTGATGGATGACAGATGGAGTTTAATTTAGACAAATGCGAGGTAATGCATTTTGGTAGATTGAACCAGGGCAGGATTTACTCAGTTAATGGTAGGGCGTTGGGAAGAGTTTCAGAACAAAGAGATCTAGGTGCACATGTTCATAGTTCCTTGAAAATGGAGTCACAGGTGGAAAGAGTGGTGAAGAAAGCATTCAGCATGCTTGGTTTCATCAGTCAGAACATTGAATACACAAGTTGGGACCTCTTGTTGAAGTTGTGCAAGACATTGGTAAGGCCACACTTGGAGTACTGTGTATAATTCTGGTCGCCCTATTATAGAAAGGATATTATTAAACTGAAAAGAGTGCAGAAAAGATTTACTAGGATGCTACCAGGACTTGATGGATTGAGTTATTAGGAGAGGCTGAATAGACTGGGACCTTTTTCTCTGAAGCATAGGACACTGAGGGGTGACCTTATAGAGGTCTATAAAATAAAGAGGGGCACAAATCAGCTAGATAGTCAATATCTTTTCCTAAAGGTAAAGGAGTTTATAACTAGAGGGCGTAGGTTTAAGGTGAGAGGGGAGAAATACAAAAGTGTCCAGAGGGGCAATTTTTTCACACAGAGGGTGGTGAGTGTCTAGAACAAGCTGCCAGAGGTAGTAGTAATAGAGGTGGGCACAGTTTTATCTTCTAAAAAGCATTTAGATAGTTGCATGTGTATGATGGGTATAGAGGGATATGGGCCAAATGGAGGCAATTGGGATTAGTTTAGGGGTTTTAAAAAAAAATAAGGGCGGCATGGACAAGTTGGGCCGAAGGGCCTGTTTCCATGCTGTAAACCTCTATGACTCTATGTGGTTGGAAGCTCATGTCTGGGTCAAATACAACGCCAACAATCTGGTTCAGCCTGAAAGATTTGCCAAGGAGGGATGGAGTTAATGGTTCGGGAATAAAGCTTGTGGCAGGAATTAAAGCTGATAGCTTCAGTCATGCCAGTATTTAGTTGGAGAAAATTTCTGCTCATTTGGGACTGAATTTTGGACAAGCAGATTAACAATTTAGCAACCACGGGGAGGTTAAGGTAGGTAGGTGGTGGTGGGATAGACTTTGATATCAGCACTCATGGCTGACGCTGGTTAGGATTTTCCAGCCTGTCTGTGGCAGGACTCACTGCGGAAGATCAGCAGTCCAGCCAGAAATCTATTGACTTTCAGCGGAACTGGAAGATCCTGGCAGCAGGCTGTCCTGAAAAATCCCGGCCTTTGTGTTTTCCAATGATATCACAGATGGCCAGAATGCCGATGAGAAATAAATGGACTGGCCCAAGGATAGATCTCGGCAGGGATACCAGAATTAGTGATGTGGGAGCAGGAAGAGAAGCCATTGCAGGTGATTCTCTGGCTATAATAACATATGAATGGAACCAGAACAGCGCAGTGCCATCCAGCTGGATAACAGTAGGGGGGGGGGGAATGGTTGTTTATGTGACCAAGACATATCTGCTGACCTGCCAGAGCAAAAGAGTGAAGGAGGAATTGTATCAGAGAAATGTGTTGGAGAAAAATAGTGTGGTGAACCATCTTGCCTATAAATTGGGAGCGAGGAGGGCTAGCTTACCTTTGTCATAGTCTGATAAGATATTATGTTGGTAAGACTTGTGGTACTGTAACTGAGCAGAAACTTGATTGGATGGATTCAGACATGAAGCTCTGGGAATGATGGGCAGTGCAACAATACATACGAGGACTTTGAAGAGAAAAGGGAGATTGGAGATGAAGAGGTAGTTTATAAGGGTAGAGTGATCAAAAATTGTTTTTTGAGGAGGGAGTGATGAAGGAAAGAGGGATGGAATTGAATAATATTAGCTGACATGAGAGACAAAAAGGTAGGTGGGTGGTCTGCAATTGGGAATAACAAGGTCAAGAGAGCAGAAAGTGGGCCTTGTGGACCAGATGAGCTCAGAGAGGGCATAAGGATCAATAGGAGGGAAACTAGAGATTTCTACATTTAGAGCTAGGGCAGGGGGGAGCTTTGGAGGATAGTTCGTCTATTGGGCTAGTGGAAGGGAGGAAAGTAGCAGAGGCAGCTGATTAGGTGATCTGTTTTCTAGTTCTTAATTCTGCTGTGCCTAAAAGAATATACTGATATTACTAGTTTTATTATTAACATCATCATTCAATTCTATGAGTTTTGTAACCTTTCTTTGAACATCCCTCAGGATCCAATACAGTCTTTGCCAGTTCTCTGATCTTTACATTACTGAAAAATGTTTATAAATTTGGGGCAGCATAGTGGCACAGTGGTTAGCACTGCTGCCTCACTGTGCCAGGAATCCACTTTTGATTCCAGCAATTGTCTATAATTCTGATTTCCATTGCCCTTTTGGCTGAATTAATTGCAGTCTTCATTTCCTTCAGCTGTTCCTCATATTTGGCGCTGTTTAGTGAACACGTTGTAAAAACACGGGACTATGATTGGGATTTCACATGGAGGTGGTTGGATGTGAGAACAGCAGAGAGACATCAGCAAAAAATGGGAATGTTATGCAGTAGATGATGAGTAGCAGCGCACAGTGGAGCACCAGGTTGCCGGTATATATAATTGCTTGAGGAAAGGTAAACAATAAGGTTAACGTAAACAGATTCCCTGCTGTACTTGAATTTCAGCATTTCCTTCATCAACATTCTGCTGTCCCTGGTCATGACCTCCAGGGCACTTTTGCCGTCTAAGTAAGGGCTTACATGAAGCCTTGCTCTCCGTGTTGTGCATGTCCTACATGGAATGAGTTAGTGTGTGGTTCTTCTAAACACAGTAGAAAGCTGTGCATGCTCAAAAGGTCAGAGAGCGTGTGTGGATAAGGAAAAAGGGAAAGCTCAGGTTTCGTCAGAAGCATAAGAGTGGCTTTAATGAAGGGTGATGCAAAGACCAGATTCTACCTAACTTGTCAAGCATTTCTATCATTTTCTATTTTTATTTCAGATTTCCAGCATGTGTGGTATTTCACTTTGTGTTTTCTGAAATGTGCAGGGGTGTGGGTCCACTTCACAAGGTGACCATGCTGGAGAAATTGTGAGCAAAGCTGGGGAAACCATATGCAAGCAAGTGGTTCTCAGGTGAAAGCAGTTAGCAGAAGAGTGAAATCTTTCCCAGTTATTACCGTGTTTTTCAGGCAGAACGCCAGTGATACTTGTTCTGAGAAAGCAGTGACAGAGTTATTATAAAGAGAAGGACAGTTGGTTTTGTTAAGATTGCTTGAGAACCATACGAAGCAGAGGAAATGCTGTGCGTGGGACAGGGAGATACGGTTTGGCCAGTTATATATCCTAATGAATAAGACAAATCATTCTTTGCTATCTCCGTGCAGTCATTGAATTCCTGGCACTATGCACATGTCCTGGGGATAATGTTTCTGGCATTCACAGCTACATCCTTTCAAGATTGCTGCATCATCTGTTTGGGCATCTATCTGTCGCCAGGCCTTCCAAATGGTGTACCATTGAATGTGGGAGTTCTTGCAAGGGCCATGTAACAGAAACCCGAACCAATTTATGTTTTCCAGTTTTATGCATGTTTTGGTTTAAATAGACATCAAAGCTACAAGAAAACCCATTCTTCAAAGTGATGAGCTGCCAATCAATGCTCCTCACAGACAGCCACCTGCTCATTTGATTTGAGTCACCGTCAAAAGGATTTGGACCTCTCAGCACTGCCATCAGACAGACATGCCCATGATCCGACCAATTTGCAACATGAAAGTTGACCCAATATCTTTAAATCGTATACAATTCTGTCACATCAATCAAATATATTTGTGTACAGTTCTGGTCACCCTATTATAGAAAGGATATTATTAAACTAGAAAGAGTGCAGATAAGATTTACTAGGATGCTAACAGGACTTGATGGTTTGAGTTATAAGGAGAGGCTGCATAGACTGGGACTTTTTTTTCTGGAGCATAGGCTTGGGATGATCTCATAGAGGTCTATAAAATAATGAGGATCAGCTAGGTAGTCAGTATCTTTTCCCAAAGGTAGGGGAGTCCAAAACTAGAGGGCATATGTTTAAGGTGAGAGGGCAGAGATACATAAGGATTTAGGGGAGCAGTTTTTTCACACAGAGGGTGGTGAGCCTCTGGAACAAGCTGCCAGAGGTAATAGTAGAGGCAGGTACAATTTTGTCTTTTAAAAAGCATTTAGACAGCTACAGTAGAAATAAACTGATAAGATGGGTATAGAGGGCTATGGGCCAAATGCAGGCAATTGGGACTAGCCTAGTCGTTAAAAAAAAGGGCATGGACAAGTTGGGCCGAAGGGTCTGTTTCCATGCTGTAAACCTCTATGACTCTATATTTGAACAAGCGTCACCGAAAAAAAACACACTTAAGGCATCTTTTGTTTGTTGGTCGTAGAGACAGTAAGTAAGCTATAAAATGCTTTATGATATGCTGAGGATGCAAAAGGGGACATGCATTTCAGGTGAGGGGGGAAAGTTCAACGGAGAAGGGAGGGGCAAGTTTTTTACAGAGAGGTAGGCATTTGGAATGCATTGCCAGGGGTGGTGATGTAGGTAAATACGATAGCGGCATTTAAGGGACTTTCAGATGAGCATATGAATGTGCAAGTAATAGAGAGATAGGGACCAAATGCAGACAGAAGGGATTAGTTCAATTTGGCGTCATGTTTGGCACAGCATCATGAGCTGAAGGGTCTGTTCCTGTGCTGTACTGTTCTATGTTAAAAGCCACCACATAAAGACAGAAGATAAAATACTGCAGGTGTTGGAAGTTTGAAATATAAACTGAAAATGCTGGAAGTACTCATCAGGTCAGATAGGGTCATATAAATGCAAGTCTTTTTTATAACTACCATTATAATGACATCTCAATTTATTACTACAACACTGAGCTCTGGAATTTATACCTGTGGACTGCAACATTCTCTTTCAATTGATTCAGTAGCTTCAGAGAATATACTGCAGGAACAAGAAACCTTAGCATCGTTCTGAACATTTCTAGCGATCAAATGCCATTCGAGTGAGGAGCAGAAAAGGAAAATTCTATGTTTTGCTAAATCTGTATTTAGTCACTAGACTGATACTTCTGATCTTGATTTTTATCAGTTCATTACTACTGTAAAGAATGAGAAAATATTATCAGAGGATTACTGGTTTTCTAAGTTTTTTTATTTGCAATTGCAGCAAGCATTAAAACCCACACTAAGAAAAATCTAATTCTGAATATGGCATTCATAGAAGCATGGTGAATACAATAGTTACCTAAAGATTGACTTATCAAATAGTTACTTGAAACATAAGGTTAAAGGTCCTATTTGAATGTTGGTGAACGGGTGAGTGATTTAGTAGGATGGGTAGCTGGGTGACATAAGTGGGTAGGGTGGCAGGTGGATGGGAGAGGTGATTTGGGTGAGGTGGCGGGGTGAGGTGGGTAATTGGGGAGGTGGCTGAGTAGAAGAGATGGCAGTGGATGAAGTAGATGGGGGAGGCATCAAGAGTGTGAGGCGTGTAAATGGGGTATGTGGCTGAGATAGCAGGCAGGTGAGTTGGAGAAGTGGGTAGGTGCTGGGTAATTGAAGTGGCAGTTGGGTGAGGTAGTAGCCACGGAGTCAGAGGGTAGTTGGATATCAGCAGGCGGGGTCGATGGTTTAGTGTGAATGATTGAGGAGGTCAGTTCTGTGGTTACCTTGGAGTTAGTCTGGGTTTTTTTCTCTCTGACATTTCCTATTCATGTAAATAGTGTGGAACTGTCCAATGTCTCTGAGTCGGAGACATTCATTGAGAGTGCAGGGAAGCTGGGAAATTGCTCATTAGAAGTGCAACTTCCAGGGCATTTCCCACATAGATCAGTATTTCAGGCCTTCCACAGGGTCGTGCTATGCATCTTCATTGTGTCTTTGACAATATAGAAACCAGAAGGCTTGGGCCATGATTTACTGGAAACCTGATTTGAAAGTTGAGCTGCAGAGTTAGCAAAAGGCAGATAGAGCCATAGGAACCCTACAGTGCAGAAAGAGGCCATTTGGCCCATTGAGTTTGCACCGACCACAATCCCACCCAGGCCCTATCCCCATACCCCTACTTATTTACCCACTAATCCCTCTAACCCACACATCTCAAGACACTAAGGGGCAATTTTAGTATGGCCAATCAACCTAACCTGCACATCTTTGGACAGTGGGAGGAAACCAGACCGCATGGAGGAAACCCACGCAGACACGAGGAGAATGTGCAAACTCCGCACAGAGAGTGAACCAAGCAGGGAATCGAACCCTGTACCTGGAGCTGTGAAGCAGCAGTGCTAACCTCTGTGCTACCGTGCTGCCCATAATGCCACATATTAAACTTGGTTCCAACTTTGAATATTTTGAATTAATTCTAATTGATAGATAAATAAATTAAAATAAAGAAGGTCTAAAAATTATGGTTCAGACAATTTGGCCAATGTGTTGGATGTTTTGATATATATGTGATTGTTAAAAAAAAGATTGCTTTCAAATAAGCAAGAATATCTTGATGTTCTCTGGAAAGTGAAGGCTGAAGGATAACATTTGTAAAGGTGTGAAGAAGGGGTGTGATAGGGTAGATGTTGAGAAAGTGTTTTCACGTGATGGGAAATTCAAAACTAGGAATCTGTGAAAACCCTCAGGACTTGGATGGGGAATCACTGATTAATCTCTCTGTAGGACTTATAGAATATGAGTTCCTTGGTGATTGGTAATGACTTTACTAGGTGGAGTCGTATGCCGAGCCTTTTTATAAAGCAGGCCCCTGAGTGGGTCCATTGATGTATTGTCCCAGCTGGAAGCTGTTTGTGTTCAATTATGGGTTTTATTTTACTTTATTTTGTGCAAAAAAGCATGGTTCCTTTACAACTGACTTCTGGATGTATTGTAGGATCATAAATATAAATTAATTACTAATAAATCTAATAATGAATTCAAGTGAAATGTCTTTACTAAGAGAGTGTTTACATTATGAACTGTGGTCCAATAGGGGCAAATAGCATAAATGCATTTATGGGAAAGCTACATGAGTGAGGAAAGAATAGAAAGATATGTTGTTAGACTGAGATGAAGTAGATGGGAAGAGGAGGTTTATGTGGAGTATAGAGCCAACATAGACTAGTCAGACTGAATGGCTTTAATTGTAGTTAGAAGGAAATGGAATTACGGATTTTCATGGCATTTTTGCTAAAGGTTTTATGAGCCCATTGAGTATTAAAAAAACAATTGGATTGAACACATTGATTTGCATATTTGTATTAGGGAAGAAATCAGTTAATCAGAACTACTTTATGTAATTAAACTTGAGTCCTGTGGGATTGATTGGAATATTTGAATGATGTGCAAGTAGAGCATACTGCAACTTCTTCAAGTATATACAGGAAAGCCAGGAGGAATTATTTTGCTCATGCAACATTCATGAAAGAAGAACTGTATTGCATAGTGGTGTTGCATGAAGTTTGTTTAAATGTCTAACTTGCTCTTTAAAAACATATTAGACATATCTTAAGCAGTATTGCATGCAGAAAGATATTCCTGATACTAATTTTGGTGAAGTATTTTGTTACCCATGTGACATTTCATCAGGTATCCAATCTCTGTAGCCTTGCATTCACTTCTGTATTTAAAAAAAAATCTTTATGGCCTGTCTGAAAAGTAGATACGAAAATACTTCAAAGCATTCCAAGTGAGTTTATAACATGAGGTGCTTTCAGACCATATGAAATTTAAGCCCTGAAAGAATGTAGGCACTGTAATGAACATTTGAAGCACTGTATTTATACAGAAGGTTCAAACTTGATCTTCATTTAAAATTTATTTGACCGGTGCTTCTGTGAATCATCTTGACGTAGTTAGTGAAATTCCTTTAGACCTCAGGTTTTGAGTAATGAATTGTTCCTCACTTAATTGTATTGCTTTGATAACTAGGAACAGAACTGCACTGGAGAACACAATAAATGAATTTCATAAGATGATTTATGTGACATTTTGAAAAATGATCTTTTACAGTGACCTGATTTAATGGAAATCAAGCAGAATTGCCATGTTGAATACACTATATCGAAGTTGGAGGGAATGGTCTTTTTACTGTGGTGCTGTGCAGAGAGGCAACCAACATGTAGCAAAGCCTAATGGAGCTCCAAGTAAATCATTTTTCATTTTTGTATCTGCAGGTCTTGCCATAGCCAGTGCACTTATAGATATTTCTCAACAAAAACCAAGTGAGTGCAAAGAGAAGACCTCAGCAGTTAGGAACAGAAAACAACTTCCTCCTACACATCAAGGAACTTGTGTATAAAAGATATTTTAAAAAAAACTGCACTTGGTTATTCTTTAGTCTTTTTCCCCCCTTTTGATATGGCTTTAATTTAAAGCCACTCAGCAGCCTCAGTTTTTGTAGGGGCAACAGCATAAGAATATTAAAACATGTGCCCTGTCATCTCTGCATACGAAGTCAGTGATGGGTCCTGTACCAGTGGATGAGGGTTACACTTGTCTTCCATGCTGTCAATTTGATTTATTACATTTTCAAATCATTAGCCATATTTGTGAATACAATTATGGAAATAAAATTTAAAATGCTAAATTACCACAGAAATGTTATTTCCATTTTAGGCAAATGCTGATGGCAATTGATTGTTGTATAAATAACTGTCAGATTTTAAGATTGTCAAAGTATTAATGCAAATATGTTAACAGAGGAATGAATGTTTTTGATATATGTGGTACTGCGACTTTGATAACTGTGAAGGGGGAGGAACGAAATGTGTAAATGTGGATGCATTTGTAACCATCCCTGAAGTCTCCAGTTATTTTTATTCTACAGAGGTTATATGGAATAATACCGCTGTGGGCAGTTTGATTCATTGTTACTTGCATGTTACAGTGGTGCTGGAGCAATAATTAGAAATCAATAGTATGCTAATAATTTGAAAAAAATATACAAGGGTTGCAATTTATAATATTCCTGGATTCTGTGTTTACATTTCAGTCTTAGTAGGGAATGCAAAAAATACTTCATTGATGTGCTGTGCTGTTGAATCACAGCACGGTAGAGCATTTGTAAAAATGTTATTTATTGCAGATATCTAAGGGAAAACTGCACATAACTACATTTTTTTAAGCAAATTTCTATTAAGCAAATCCATTTTGGTGTAAGTTTACTGAGACAACTGTATGTTACAGACAAAAAGAAAATACATTTAAGCATGGGAAGCAGATTGTGCAGTCACTATTGGTGTTCATTATGTAAGTAACTTTGATAAACACTTGATTGAAATGATAGGTAAGTAATGGTGAAGGACACAGGGTAGAAGAATAAAGTGAATTTGTGTTTTCTTTTTGGGCAGGTTTGGGTGGCTAAGTTTTGTCACATTACTGTTAAGCCCATCATAAATTCTGCAAATTCTGTGTTTTTTTTAATTGAGACATGCTGTAATTAAAGAACATGCAGCAGGCTGACATGGGACACTTGGTTCAGTAAAGTATCTGATTCGAGTTTTCATATTTGGAGGAAATCTCCTAGTGGAATTATAATAGACAATGAACTCGGATTTTTCCCCACTATGTAAACAGAAGCTGTTCTTTATATGTAACATTTGTGTTGAATTGCACTGATCTATGGGATTTTAGTTCTAACCTGTATTGGAAATGCATTTAAGTAATTCTGTATTAAGGATTGATGGAAGCCCCAGTTTTTGTCTCATGTTTTGGACGAGGGTTCTGTGATTACCTTATTTTTTTACTCATTTGTTCCATTTGTGTCTTGCCACGTAATTCATAAAACTGTAAAGTTGTCACATCTGTAAATACACATCTGACAGGGGCAGTCAGATGATTGCACAAAGAAGTATTTTACACTGAAATGTTTAGATTTGTATCATTAAAGAACAGCTCACATAAATTCTGTGTTTACCTTGGGCCTATGTAAAACAATTTTGAAGCTTCAACATAATAAAAAAAATTGAAAATACTTTTCCTTGAATTTATTTTCTGTTCTGATGGACAAATTCTTCAAATAGCCTAGGTTTGCTGATTTTGCATTAGTGATAGCCCCAGGCGTATTACAAGAAATAAAACCGAACGCCTGCATGAAATGACGACGTAGAAATTGCTGGATCAATGCTTTGTTACTCTTTGAGGTTTGATTTAATCGTAATTCTGTGTTTTGTGATGTTACTGAAGTCTTCTTCACTCTACTAATGGGGAAAGTGCACTACAGAAAATTGTATGTTCCAAGATATTGCAGTGAAAATGGATTCAGATTAATATACAGCATCTAGTTGGTTTCCAAGATATACTGTGAGAAGTCCTAGTCAGCATGACAATGACCATTACTAATGTTTGTTACACAGATTTCAAACCTTTTAACAGGATGCAAGTGGAAGGTGTTCATTTTCTTAAAAAGTAATAAAGTTTTGGATCACCCATTGAGAGCCAGGCATCATTGATGAGCAGTTTCAATAGATAAAGATTAACGGAATCCTACATTCCAAAAGTATCATCTAAACCCAGTATTCACGTTTGCCTCAGGTAAGTACTTTTTTTAAACATCTAAGTCTTGTTGTTTAAAAATAATTTGTACTACATTTTAACCAATCCACCAAACATATAGTTTCAATTCTTTTATGAGGAGTAATCAGATCTGCACATCAATTTAAAAACTTAATTCTCCACACTCTGCAGCATTTTTTTTGTAAATTATTTTATGGTGTTGTTCACAATTGAATTTTTTTATATTATTTATTTGTGGAACGTGCATGTCGCTGGCTGGCCAACATTTATTGCAGTAAGAAATCTCACAACACCAGGTTAAAGTCCAACAGGTTTATTTGGTAGCAAAAGCCACTGTGTTTCGGAGTGCTGCTCCTTCATCAGGTGAATGGGATTTCAGTTCACAAACAGGGCATAAAAAGACACAAATTCAATTTACAGAATAATGGTTGGATTGCGAGTTTTAACAGGTAATCAAGTCTTAAAGGTACAGACAATGTGAATGGAGAGAGGGTTAAGCACAGGTTATGTCCTGTTTGTGAACTGAAATCCCACTCACCTGATGAAGGAGCAACGTTTTGCTACCAAATAAACCTGTAGGACTTTAACCTAGTGTTGTGAGACTTCTTACTGTGCTTATCCCAGTTCAACACCGGCATCTCCACATCATCAACATTTATTGTCCATCCCCAATTGCCCAAGGGCACTTAAGAGTTAAACTGCCCTCAGGCAGTTCAAATGGGGAGGGAGACATACAAACAAAATTCAGATGGGAGAGCGTGAAATAGGGGGTTAAAATATCTCGCTCACTTTAGGGAAAGAAATCTGTGCTGCTTACCTGGTCTGGCCTACATGTGCCACCCTGACAAGCAATCATGGGGAGGAATAAAACAAGATCCCCACTTGCTGTTTTTCGCACACTCAGAATATATTACTGCTGTTGATTAGGCTGTTAGTAAGCTTGAGTACCCATTCATTGGCAATTTGGATACGGTGGATGGGCTCCTGATTCCTCGGATCACCTGTCTGCTGTTTTATTCCTTCCTGGCACGATGACATTAGGAACGTGAACCATGTCATCACACCAGATATTATGTAGCTGCAGGCACTTAGCAGATCCATTTTCAGAGTATTATTCAGCCCTGTTAAATGGACAATGAGCCACATCTGCATAGGATTTCAACTAAACAGTGGGTTTCCTCCAGTTGCTCCGGTTTCCTCCCACAGTCCAAAGATGTGTGGGTTAGGTTGATCGGCCATGCTAAATTGCCCCTTATTGTCCCAAGATGTGTAGGTTAGGGGAATTAGCAGAGTAAACATATGAGATTATGGGGAGTGAGCCTGGGTGAGATGCTGTCAGAGAGTTAGTGCAGACTCCTGCAGTGTGGGGATTCTCTGACTGTCAGCCAGGACAAAACCTTATTCAGTTGGGAAAATTGAGAAGGAATCCTCTTGTGTGCCTTGAAATATGCAACCTGAATGGCAGGCGAAGATAAAAGTAGGGTTTTGTTGGAGAGAATTCTGTTAGCAATAAGAAGTTTCTTTTTCAGTTTATGTGATTATTTTTGAGGTTTAATTACAATATTCTCTCATTTGATAAAGGTTCTTTTCTCTGGAACGAATGAAGAAAACATTGAATGGAAGTTTGACAACACCAATTATTTTTGCCCTAAAGAGTATGGCTGGTAATTTTATGATAAAATAGTCTTACAGTGAATAGTGGCACATTAATTTCTTGCCACTGTAATTGTTTACTGTAGTGATGAAGTTATGATGTTCGGTAGCATCAGTTTCATCGTTTATTTCACTGGATGAAAAAAAAACTGTAGATTTCAGATTGATCAGAATACATTTCATTGCCGATTCGAAAATCCATGATGTAGTTTCCAGTGAGTATTTACTGTGTGAACTGATTGGGATAATGGGCAGATTTCTGTCTCTGCTCTGTGTGAATATCAATAATTTGTTCCCAGAGTGAAACTCTTTGAATGCATTATATATCTGAATTGTATGTGAAGGATCATGCCTCACTGCTAGCTTCATCTGTTGGAGAGAAAGGCTTGTTGGTCACAAACACTGTGTAGGGAAAGCTTTTGAAATTCTTTGAACAGAATTATTACTTATTTGTTCAGTCCAAGATCTACAGTTCATTCCAATTTTAAAGTAACTGTATTTCCTCTTGGTTTGTCCATCGTTTTCATCTTCACGAAGGACTACAACGGAGAATACTGGAAATGCACTTTATTTTTACATTTATTCTTTTCCCTCTCCTAGTTCTTGTTACATCCTCACAATATTATGCAGGATGCACCTGATGTACGTTTTCAAGCTGTGAAATGCTCTCTTGGGTACGTCCCAGATAACATTGTACCTCATATTTCTGTTCTGCTTGAACAGATGATCTTAAGTTAGAGTCAAGACTTTTCTTGGGTTCCTTTGCAAATGTATCAAATAATTGTACCCAATGACACACAGTGCGAGCAATGACATCTTCACCCAAGTGAACCCTCAACTATTGGTGCTGAGAAGGGAAATATGTTAGAGATTTTTCAGGGCACTTTTTACTGCTTATAAAGCAACCTTTCCGATAATTGCAAAGGCCAGTCATACGTGTAGAGTCTACAGTAGCCAGCATGGAGAGTACAAAGAGGAAAATGCATAAAATACATTTGAGGTCATCTGTTTGAAAGCTGATTGAAATAGAAGTGTGTTACTATGATCTTTGATACAACTGCACTGACAATTCTGAAGTTCATGCCACAGACCAGCTTCTTATTGCTGTTTTTTTTTCTGATATATTAATAATGTAGAGTGTACGGGGTACAATTTTAAAATTTACAAATGGTGAAAACCTTCAAGTGGACATAAACGGGCTAGTAGAATGAGCGAACAAGTGGCAGATTAACTTGAATGCAGAAAAATATAAAGTGATTCATTTTGGTCAGAGGAATAAGAAGAAGCAATATAAAGTAAAGAGTAAAATTCTAAAGGGGCTGCAGGAGCAGAGGTACATGCACACAAGGTTGTTGAGAAAGCAATTAATAAAACATGGGATACGAGGCTACATAAGTAAAGCATAGAATCCCTACAGTGCAAAAGGAAGCCATTCAGCCCATTGGGCCTGCACCGACAAGAATCCCAGCCTAACCGTATTGCTGTAACCACATGTATTTACCCTGCTAATCCCCAATACTAAAGGGAAATTTATACGGCCAATTGGCCATTCAGCCAAACATGCACATCTTTGGAATGTGGGAGGAAACAGTAGCCTTCAGAATAAACCCACACAGATATGGGGAGAACATGCAAACTCCACACAGTCAGTCACCCGAGTCTGGAATCAAATCTGGATCCCTGGTGCTGTGCCACTTTACCACCCAGACTACAAAAGCAAATAAGTTAAGCTAAACCTGTAGAAAATATAGGCTTGGTCACTACTGGAATATCATATCCTGTTCTGGAAAGAAAATTACAACAAGGAACAGGCCCTTCAGCCCTCCAAGCCTGCACTGACCACGCTGCTTGACTTAACTAAAACCCTTCCAGGAACTATATCCCTCTATTCTCATCCTATTCATGTACTTGTCAAGACACTCCTTAAAAGTCACTACCATATCTGTTTCCACTACTTCCCCGGCAACGAATTCCAGGCACCCACTACGCTCTGTGTAAAAATTCTGCCTCGTACATCTCCTTTAAACCTTGTCCCTCGCACCTTAAACCTTTGCCCCCAAGTAATTGACTTTTCCACCCTAGGAAAAAGCTTCTGACTATCCACTTTTGGAAGAATATGAAGATTTTAGAGAGGGCGCAGAAACAATTCATGTGAATGGTTCCAGGAATGAGGAACGTAAATAGATTGGAGAACATAGAACAGTACAGCACGTATAGGCCCTTCGGCCCTTGATGTTGTGCCGAGCTATGTCCAAATCCAAGATAAGCTATCCCACTCCCTATCATTCTGGTGTGCTTCATGTGCCTATCCAATAACTGCTTGAAAGTTCCTAAAGTGTCTGACTCCACTATCACAGCAGGCAGAGCATTCCACACCTCAACCACTCTGAGTAAAGAACCTACCTCAGACATCCCTTCTATATCTCCCACCAGGAACCTTATAGGTATGCTCTCTAGTAACAGCTACATCCACCCGAGGAAATTGTCTCTGCACGTCCACTCTATCTATCCCCCCCATCATCTTATTAACCTCTATTAAGTCGCCTCTCATCCTCCTCCACTCTAAAGAGAAAAGCCTCAGCTCCCTTAACCTTTCCTCATAAGACCTACCTCCAAACCAGGCAGCATCCTGGTAAATCGCCTCCAATGCTTCCACATCCTTCTTATAGTAAGGCAACCAGAACTGCGCACAATATTCCAAACGTGGTCGCACCAAGGTCCTGTATAGTTGCAACATAACCCCATGGCTCCTAAACTCAAATCCCCAATAATAAACACATCATAAGCCTTCTTCATGGCTCTATCCACCTGAGTAGCAACCTTCAAGGATCTGTGGATATGAACTCCAAGATCTCTCTGTTCCTCCACATTCCTCAGAACCCTGCCATTGACCCTGTAATCAGCATTCAAATTTGTCCTACCAAAATGAATCACCTCACACTTATCAGGGTTAAACTCCATCTGCCACTATTCTGCCCGGCTCTGCATACTATCAATGTCTCTTTGCAGCCTACAAGAGCCCTCTGCCTCATCCACTACTCCACCAACCTTGGTGTCATCAGCAAATTTACTAACCCACCTTTCAGTCCCCTCTTCCAAGTCATTGATAAAAATCACAAAAGCAGAGGACCCAGCACTGATCCCTGTGTACACCGCTGGTAACTGGCCTCCAGTCTGAAAATTTTCCCTCCACCACCACCCTCTGTCTTCTATGAGACACAGTAAGAAGTCTCACAACACCAGGTTAAATTCCAACAGGTTTATTTGATAGTAAACACCATAGGCTATCAAATAAATTACCAAATAACTATTAAACAATCAAAACTATCAAATAAACCTGTTGGACTTTAACCTGGTGTTGTGAGACTTCTTGCTGTGTTTACCGCAGTCCAACGCTGGCATCGCCACATCATGACTTCTATGAGAAAGCCAGTTACTTACTCAATCAGCCGAATTTCCTTCTGTCCCACACTTCCTTACTTCCTTCATGAGCCTAACATGGGGAACCTTATCAAATGCCTTACTAAAATTCATGTATATGACATCAACTGCTCTACCTTCATCCACACACTTAGTTACCTCCTCAAAGAATCAAATTTGTGAGGCAGGATTTACCTCTCATGAAACCGTGCTGACTATCCTGGATTAAACTGCTGTGGATGTTCACATTACAGCAAAGATTAAGAGGAGATTAGACAGAAGTATTCAAGATCATGAAGGGCCTGGATGGAATAGATAGGGAGAAACTGATCTTGGCAGGAGGATCGAGACCAGAGGACACAAATTTATGATGATTTGCAGAAGAAGCCATGGCGAAATGAGGGAAACATTTTTACACGGTGATTTGTAAGGATCTGGAATGCATTGGCTGAGAGTTTGGTGGAGGAAGATTTGATTGTTGCTTTTAAAACAGAGTGAACAATTATCCAAAGAGAAAAATCTTAATTATCTGAAGGGAAAGAACTCAATAATTATCTGAAAGGAAAAAAACGAGGGAATGGGACTCAGTGAGTTATTCTAAAGTGCTGGCATGAGCATGAGAGATTAAGTGACATCCTTCTGTCCTGTAACCAGATTCTGTGTCCAACTGCAACCAGTCAGAAAACTAACCAACAAGAATACTCTTAAGACTATATTTCAGATTCCAGGTATGGACCAATTGTTGGTAGATAAACTTAATGTATTAACCAATCATCATCCAATTGGATCCTCTTGGCCCAGACCTTGTTGGAATGGGACATCTCATTGCATGTGCCTTAGTTGGATTATTTTGAATACCTTTCAATTCAATTATACTTAATCTCGAGGGCAATGGGACATCTGGGGTCTTAGTTTACAGAGAGACCAGCAACATATATCCTTCAGCAATGAGATGTAAGAATTGAGAGTGAGTTTGCAGTGAAAGACTTAGGTCTTAGACTAAATAAGGATGAAGCCTTGACTAGTCCTTTGATACCTCTCCTGTGACCAGAAACGATTTGAAAATTATCGTTAGAGCCCCTGCAATCTCCCTCCTTACTTCTCACAGTAGCCTAGGATACATCTCATCTGGGTCTAGGGATTTATAGAATAGAATCATAGAATCCCAACAATGCAGAAGGAGGCCATTCAGCCTATCAAGCCTGCACTGACAACAATCCCACCCAGGCCCTATCCCTGTAACCCCATGTACTTACACTGTTAATTTACTCTGACACTAAAGGGCATTTTGGAATGGCCAATCAACCTAACCTGCCCATCTTTGGACTGTGGAAGGAAACTGGAGCACCCGGAGGAAACCCACGCAGACATGGGGAGAACTTGCGGACTCCACACAGGCAGTGACCCAAGGCTGGAATTGAACCTGGGTCCCTGGTGCTGTGAAGCAACAGTGCTAATCGCTGTGCCAGCGTGCAAGCACCTCCCCCCTACCCCTGATTTTTATATCTACATTGTCCTCCATAGTGAACACCAATACAAAAAACTCATTTAAAACCTCACCGGCATCTTCTGGGTCCATGCGCCCACACAATTGCCACTTTGATCCATAATGGGTCCTACTCTTTTCCTGGTCACCCTCCTGCCCTTAATATATTCTAGAACACCTTAGAATTTTCCTTTATTTTGTCAGCCAGTTTTTTTATTGTTGCATTGGCTTGCATGGCTGTCTGCAAGAAGATGACATTTTTAAGGATGAACATGACTCCTTGCTGAGTTCCAGCAAGGAATCACTCCTTGCGTGACACTGAATCAGGTAAATAAAAATTCATTGGGAATCTTACACTTGACTGCAAGAGGCGTGTGTGTATTTTTATATAAGGTGTGTGTGATGTAAAAGGTGTGTTGAACTTGATGACATAGTTGCCTTTTCTGAAATGATCTGTAATTGGATCTGCACAGATATTTAATGGGGCTTTATGTGTCCCTTGGGTAAAGGTACAACACATAACTCGATATGGGATTCACTATATTACAGTGCTCTTATTGACTTAGAATATCTAGACAGGATGGCCTTTATGCGCTGGACAGTTTTGAGGACTGTCCAGCTCTCAAAATGATTCTTACGCAACTCTCCTAAGGCCCCAGCAGAGCCATGAAGGGAAAGTGTAGTAATTGGCTGTTAATGTCAAAATGACTAGCCAAGATTTTGCCCTAATGCAAATGTTATCCAGGACAGAGATTTTTTCAGCCTTCTAACGATTGCAGAATGCCAACCAGTTGCAGCTCAACAAACCATTGCTCTGGTCAGGCATTCTCTGTGACGACAACGCAGACAAACCTAGAGATTTTACTGCATGTTTTAGATCTTAATGATTACTGCTTCATGATATGCGAATAGTGTTTGGGAGGGAATAGCAGCAAGATGATATCCCAATGTCCTGCATTGATGAGAGTTGGTGATAGCACATACAGAGCTCTCGTGATATTTCTCCCTGTTGAGCAGTCCATGCAGTTATGCATGAAAGAGTGAGAAGTGTGGTCAGGCCACCTTATTGAGCAGATGTCACATTGTTTTGAATGCATTCCTGTGTACTTGGGATATGCAGCCACTTTTAAACTGCCCTGCACTCTGACTTGGTTCTGTGACAGGGGCAGGAGACGGGAGCGATTTAATGATAAAAGAGTTTGCCTGCATTTTGACACTATTGAGAAGTGCTCTGTGTGTATTTAGGTATGTATATATGGAGCCCCTCTTTACCATGGATATGATGATGCTAATGTTAAATTTGTACCTACAGCATAAAGAGCCCGATACATCCCAA
Organism: Carcharhinus amblyrhynchos; assembly: GCF_965287045.1. Classification (NCBI taxonomy): domain Eukaryota; kingdom Metazoa; phylum Chordata; class Chondrichthyes; order Carcharhiniformes; family Carcharhinidae; genus Carcharhinus; species Carcharhinus amblyrhynchos. The sequence goes on from NC_137340.1 coordinate 37,521,806, forward strand.
GCTTGCATCGAAGTACATTGGGAATAATTAATCATTCAGTGAGATGAACCGTGGGATTTAGCCTGTCCTTTAAGATGTTGACACAAGATATGGCAAAATGGCTGCATTTTGAACACACTTCAATCCGGAAATGGCACAGATATTAATGGCACAAATGTTAATGGCCTGAAGCCAGAAGCCCCAGGCCACCAGGGGTGGTGGGAGGGGGGCATATCTTTGGATATCTGTGATCTATAAAGACAGTTGTACTTGTTCAAGTGTAATTGTCTTCAGTCTGATCTTCAAATTGATTTTCACAAAGAGGGAGTGACCAGAGTTCTTTCAAGAGGTCAGATACTCTTTTAGAGAGTTAAGGTATCATTTTGGGTATGGTCCTTTGGGAGGAGTTAGATGCCCTTTAGGGTTGTTAAATGTAAACATGAATGTATATAAGAAATGGATAAACTCATTGAAACTGTCAAGGAAGCTGTCAAGATGTTTTAATTGCTTACCCTTTGTCTGCTGTGTTTAAAAAAAAGTCCTTGCTATTTCAGGCTGTCTTTTAATATAGGCTTGCAGGTTACCATTACAGGGCAAGTCCTATATGACTGATTTAACAACCTATCATTATTACAGTGAGGTGCCTATCTGTCCTTTGATTGACAGCTCACAAGTGCTTATCAATTCTTTGAAGTGGGACTAAGAATAAAAATGTTCTTGTAAGAAATTAAATGAAGTTAAGTATAGTGAATGGGCTCTTATCAATGATCGTGCTTTTTAAATAGTAAATTTAGCAATAGGCACTCAAGAACTTTATTTAATCTCAGCATGGATCCTGCAGGCTATCCACGATGCCACTATGGATATGCTGCGTTGGGTTATATGGCATGGAGGGTGAAAAGACAAAGGGTGGTTGCAGTGGGTGGTGGGGTGGGGGCAAGGGTTGACTTGAGTTAGCACTAAGTTGACTCAGGGCTATAAATGGCCATGGGTTTGGGTGGAGATACATAGGTTGGCTAGGTGGTTATGACAGTAGTTGTGACAGACTATGGGGATAGATAAGGGTTGGTAGAGCTGGGGGGCTAGTTTTGTGTCACTTTTGCTTCATGGCTGGAACAAAGTGCTGAAGCACCAAGTTGTCCTATCATTGAGCTCACCTCCGCAACCTGCATCCCTCCTTGGCTGCCTATGAACACTTTCCGGGTATGTCAAACCTGGCTCCTATTTCACCCTGCCACTTGGAACGAAAAGGTGGCACACTTTTCCAGGAATCGGTTTGACGGAGCTAGGAATTCTCCCGACTCTGCGCATCTGAAAATTTCAGCCTTGATGTTTAGTAACTGGATTTGTTTCTAGAGCCTTTTTTTCCCCCTGAATGAAACAATGGAACATCAGCAATTTATTTTGAAAGATCTTGAATCCTTGTGTGATTTGGGCTTTACTTTATACCAGGAAAAGAAAAGGTGCAGGTTAATCACCTGCAAATGCTCAACACGGTGTAAATGGCTTTGTTTCAAGAATGTCTGTAAGAAATACCATCAGAAGAGATTTTGCATAGCAAGCCAACTACAGAGAGACCTCCTCCCTAACAAACCCTTTTAGTTATTTTGACTGAGTGGCTGCATAGAGCATTATTCAAGTCAAAAGGATTTATTTACAATGCAGGGGAAGAGCATTTCTGGCAACTTGTTGTAGGCTGGGTTCATAAGCCAATTTCTAGCAGCAAGGCACCATTCATCAATTATATAACAGCAATAAGCAAATACAGTAACACTGCACCACAAAGAGCTGAGACACAAAAATCTCAGCCAATGCAGACCCACATTGATACTTGCAAATTCTTTCAGAACCTGCCGAATCTTTTACATACGACCAATTATTCAAATGGTTACTTCCCATGGGCTGTGGAATATTCATTACAACACTATTAATAACCACAGACTGTAGCTATATCTTCCGAGACTGAAAAACTGCATTTTCGCTCTGAAAAAAAATGGCACTGTGAAAGAAAAATCACAGCACAACACCTCGATAATGACTTTGATTGATTTGCCGAGGTATCATGTTCCAGGAAGGTGGAATTTAATCTTGTTACATAGAATTATTATGGTGTAAAGACTTGGATTGTATACCGGATTTGGTGAAAATTTACACTGCAGTAGAATAATTTTTTTAAAACATTTTAATTACAAGTGGAAGATAATGAGTGGATTTTGGTTTTGAGTTCTTCAAATAAAAGACTGTCATGTGGATAAATAAATAACAGTGATGGGGAGATAATCATAGAGGTTTTATTTGCTGACTAATTTTAATGTTTAAATCTTACCTTACTCAGCTCCTCCTTCAGTTTAGGCAGCAGACTGGGGAGTTCCATGAAAGAAAAGGAAATGTTGGCTGTGTGGAGCACGGGCTGGTGCCTTGGGGACTAGCTTTGTCACACCACTGGCAAACTCAGCTGAGAGTAGGCACCAGACTCTGTTGGCATTTGGCCCCAGAAAAATCAACTGCCGTTATGACAAGGGATACATGTTGCTGGATGAGAAAAAAAGATCACTCGCCCATGGAGACTCATCCCTACCTGTCAGAATGACAGTGTTTATGTTACCCTGACGTGGTGTGCATCCCTGTAATTGGGCGCTAGTATCAATATCCACTCCTCTTGTAACTATATCCTTAGGATTTAGAACGGGAGCACCTAGTGCAATTCTGACAACTGAAAAGCCTCACAGGATTTCTCTAATAAAAACATTGCCATTTTGCTTGAGTCCTAATATGCAGGATAGGCATTTATGGTAAACAACCTGACTCTCTCAGCAATAAGGTACGTCCATATTGTGAGTTTCAGGCAGTTTTGTCAGGTCCATTTGAGCTTTTAAAAATGGTCACAATGCACTATTGATGGTGTCAGATGAATAGACCATATCCTCCTCAAACACTCCATGCTTCCCTACACCCTATAAAGATTCCATTCCTTTCTCAGTTTCTCCGTCTCCATCGTTGTTGTTGTGATGCAACCTTTCACAATAACACTTCTGAGAGGCTTCGACTAAGGACTCCTGTCCCCACTCCCCATAACCCCCCCTTGCCACGTACACACGTGCTCAGGCACACACACATGTGCGTGCACATGTATACACACACACACGTTACACACACATACATATTGTGGTTGATTTGGTCCTTAATCATTTCCCACATTTGTGCTCTTGCTTCTCAGAACGATGATAGAGTTCCCCTTTGTCTTCACCTTCCATCCCACTAGCCTCCACATTCAATGGATCATATTCACTCTTTCTACCACAGCCAATGTGATGCCACCGCCAAACACATCATCTCCTCTCCTACCCTCTCAGCATTCTGAATGATTACTCTGTGATACCCTGGTCTAGCCCTCAGTTATCCCCAACAACCCTCCCCACGGCACCTTTCCATGCAGCAGATGCCCTTTTACTTCCTCTCTCCTCACCATCCAAGACCTTCCAGGCGAATCACCAACATAAGTGTGCATGCATCTTTCAATCTAATCTGCTGTATTCTTTGCTCACGATCTGGTCTCTATATTGGGGAGACCAAAGCAGATTGGGTGATTGCTTTACAGAACATATCCATTCAGTCCGCAAGCATGACCCTGAGTGCCTGATTCGTAGCATTTTAACTCTCGATCTTGAACATTTATCTCACAGTCATAGACTCCCACAGGGCAGAAGGAGACCATTCAGCCCATTGAGCATTCTCCGACAGAGAGTTTCACCCTAGACCTCTCCCTATAACCCCACGTATTTACCCCGCTAATCCCCTAACCTGCACATATTGGGATGCTAAGGGACAATTCAGCATGGCCAATCCATCGAACCTGAACATCTTTGGACTGTGGAAAAAATCCAGAGCACCCAGAGGAAACCCCCCACAGACTCAGGGACAATGTGCAAACTCCACACAGTCACCCAAGACTGGAATTGAACCTGGGTCCCTGGAACTTTGAGATAGCAGTACTAACCACTGTGTCATACAAAATTCTGACTGAGACTAACTGCTGTGATGGGATTTCAACCCATGTCCCCAGAGCTTCAGCCTCAGGATTAGTAACCCAGTGATATTCCATTGCACCAACATATTCACCATAATTGATATACTTGGCCTAGTGCACTGTCCCAGTAAAATTCATCACAACTTAAGTAGTGGCATATCATCTACCCATTTTACACTTTACAGCCTTCTGGACTCAATATTGAGTACCACGATTTCAGGTCATAACCTCTTCCCCATTTTGTTTCCGTCTCTTTGCATTTTTTTTCCTCTCACTTTAACTTGCAGACAGAAGCACACCTGCTCCAGGCACATCTTTTATTTCTCCTCTTCCTTTCTTGTCTCAGCACCATTTTCTTTGACCCTGGAAGACTGTTGATGTTGATCTGTCATTCAGTCTCTCCCTGTCTTTCAATCTCTTCTGCCACCTATCACAGACCTTTCCTTTGTCCTTGTCCCAGATTCCCCTTGCTCAAAATCTACTTCACCTCTAAATCTTTCCAATTCTGGTAAGAGGTCACAAACATGAAATGTTAAATCTGTTTCTCTCTTTACAGACCCTGCCATTAAGCTGAGTTTTATATTTTTGTTTCAGTTTTCAGAACCAAAGCAGATTGGGTGATTGCTTTGCAGAACGTATCCATTCAGTCTGAAAGCGTGACCCTGACGGGCTGATGTCCAGTCATTTTAATTCTCCATCTGCTTTTCTGCTGTATTCTGCTTTTAGGCCACAAGGGTGCGCTAGTATATGAATTGATACCTTACAGATATAGTGGATGATTTTGTCGTAATATTGGTTCTTTCCGTGACTGTGGAGATGCTTGATTGATGAGATCTTGAGACTTGTATGTTTAAACATGGACACTTTGTTTGTAGGCTTTACCTGTTTACAGGTCCTTGGTTATGGCTGCTCCACCATGCAGACTAGAGCCTCTTATCATGTGACGGTGGATATCCTGCCGTGGGCAGTGCCATTCTCCAAACCCTAGCTTCGCTGAGCATCTTTACATTAAAATGCATGCAGGCACATATCCCCATGTATCCTCCATTCTTTTATAAATGGAACTTTTCTCCTTTCTAACAGAGAATTACAATACAATAGAATTACTTTCCAGCATACTGCATTTTTTTTTACTTCTTATCCCTGCCGCCCATCTTCAGTTCTCTGAATTGATGAATTCAGATGGTCTGCTTGGGTTTCCTCCGAGTGCTCCGCTTTCATTTAAAGATGTGCAGACTCAGTGGGTTGGCCATGCTAAATTGCCTCTTAGTGTCCAAACATGCATAGTTTAGGTAGTTTAGCCATGGTAAATGTTTGGGATTATGGGGATAGGGCAGAGGGGTGTGGTGAGCCTGGGTAAAATTTTCTTTGGGAGAGTTCGTGCGCACTCGATGAGCCAAATGGTCTCCTTCTGCACTGTTGAGATTCTACGGAAGGCCATGTAAACTCTTGCTCTGCCGGACATATTTACACTATAATGCATCCAGGCACATCCATAAAATTTGACAATGTTTGTGGCCATTTTCATACTGTTGGCCTTGGGTGTGGTTCAGACTGATGAGCAGTTTAAGTTTGATTCAGCTTATACGTTCCAATTATGCACCATTTTGGCTCCTTAAAATTTTGTCAAACTTTTTGTTCTAATCATCAAATTCCAGCACTTAACTAGCCACAAATGAAGCATTTTCTCCCTTGAACCAACTGTAACATAGTGCAATATAAAAACAGATGTGATGGTGGCATTCTTTTCTAAAAAGCACATACAAAGCACACTTTACAGATCATAAAGTTGATGTCTTTGTTGCCAAGGTTATGTCCAGAATATGTTTAACAGTTTGGTTAACGCTCCAAGTCCTCCTTCAGGAGTGATGCTTTTGCATTATGAACCATTTCACTTACTTGTTGTCTTCCATTCTCATTAAATGTGAGAAGGTCATGGGTGTTAATTTTAAAAATCAGGACAATCCAGTCTGTTTTGCTTTTCCCTGATTCTCCCAAGGTCTTTCTTTCACTATTTCTACACTCTGCTGCAAATTTGTGCTAATCACCCTCTCCGCGCCCCCCCCCCCCCACCCCACCCTACATCACAGCCAAACATTACTTCCTCCAACCACCTGATCCATCATCTTTTCAAGACTATCCTACTACCACCTCGGCCTATGCAGTTCCAAATCATGAATCTTTCCCTACCCTCTGACAGTGTTGCTGCCTTTCCCTAAATCACCCCCATTTCCCACGTCTTTGAAAATCTCTCGAACAGTTTTTTTCTAAGAATTGTCCATTTTCAAGCTACGTTTTCTAAGATTCTTGAACATTTCATTGTCTTCTAAATAAATATCTTTCTTGCCCTTTGCTGATCGAGTCTTTCCAATCCAAATTCCAATCCACCCATAACCCCACGACCTTACTCTGATCAAAGTCATCACCCTGCCTGACTGTGAACGTAGTCCAGTATGCTTTTTATATATAAAACCTCATTGCTACTTTTGACATTGCATTTTCTTCTCCACAGTCCCCTTTGCGATCCATCCAAGTGCTAATGTTCCCTATCGTTTTGTTCCTGTCTATTTCGATAAAGGCTCCTCAAATGTTTTTCCCTCCTGTGCACCCTACGTTCTGGTGCACCCTTTGTGCATTTCCATGCTGTTCCTTGGTTACCATCTGCAAATATGGAGTTAGGTGTACACCAATGTGTACCATATGTCAACTGTCACCATCCATTTCAAGACTTTTGATGTCGTGACTGCCTTTCCGATATCACCTATTGGGTGAGTCAAAGTTTCCTTCGGTTTAACCTCAAGGGTTGTTCATTTCAGCTATCACTAGCAATTATGTGCTCCCAACATTGAGCCCTCCCCTGGCTTCACCGTTAACTCCCCATAAAGTGCTATGCACCCATAGTCTGGTCTTACCAACTTCGTTGGCTTCCTGAGTTCCATAGCCCCTATCTCAGGTTCCTTACTCTCCTCTTCAATCTGTCCTTATCTGATCTTTCCAACTATATCCTCAAAGCCCAGTTTCCAGGTTACAGCATGTTTCATTTACCCTCTGCCTTTGCATGAGAAGCACATTATAATTGCATATCGAGGCTTAGGAAGTCATGTTGAGGTTCCATGCAGTTTCAAGGCAGGAATTCTGTACAACATTTGATGATGTGATAAAGCCTGTGAAAGAAAAGTCAGAATTCAACTATAAACTGGTAGAGTATCGGGAGGAGGGCGCTCGCTGTAAGAGGAGATAACAAAGGCATCAGAATTGTTCAGCCTTAAAAACCAAGAGTCTGTCACCAATGTTGGCAAATTTACTTGCATTCTTCACAAAGTTCTGTATTTTTGGCAACTAATTATCTAAATGTTAGTGTGACATTTGTGCATTGCGCTCTAACTAATCCTCTATCGGTAGTTTTCATTGACTTGTTTCACTGATCCCACACCCAGCTCAAAACGGTGAGGAGAACAATGAATTATTCACAGAGTTATCTCCAAAATCTACCCTGCTGAGAATCTCCAAAAAGAATTCATTTTCCAGCCTGTTGAAAAAGTTTTCTGTCACAGATCAAGTCATGTCAAGGGCCTCAGAGTTTGCACATTGATGAAGGATATTTTATGAGGCAGCATGCATTGTCCACAGCATGCCTCCCACAGACAGTCTGATTGCTCAGAATTAATTTTTCAAAGTATCCTTTGATTCAGTGAGCCAAGATTGGAGATTATAATTGTGCAGTTGCAATTTAGTGGAGAAATTGTTCTGCAGGAGGTACATTGCACAGTGTCCCTTTCCGTCTTGACAATATAAAATAATGGGTAAAATTTTTAAAGGTGTGCAAGAGCAGAGGAATCTGAGTGTATCTGTGCAAAGATCATTGAAGGTGGCAAGACATGGTTGGCGGCACAGTGGTTAGCACTGCTACCTCACAGCACCAGGGATCCAGGTTCGGTTCCCGATTTGGGTCACTGTCTGAGCGGAGTTTGCAGTTTCTCCCCTTGTCTGCGTGGGCTTCCTCCAGGTGCTCCAGTTTCCTCCCACAGTTCAAAGATGTGCAGGTTAGGTGGATTGGACATGCTAAATTGACCCTTAGCATCCGGGGGAATAGCTAGGGTAAATGTATGGAGTTGTGGAGATGGGTTTCTGGGTGGTATTGTGGTCGGGGCAGACTTGATGGGCCGAATGGCCTCCTGCACAGTAGGATTCTATGATTCTATGAGATAGGTGGAGAGAGAAGTTTATAAAGCATGTTGTATACTGGGCCTTATTAATAGGGGCATAGAATACAAGAGCAAGGAGGTTATGCTGAGTTCATACAAGTGACTAGTTAGACTTCAGCTGGAATGCTGTATTTTTTTTATTCATACATGGGCATCACTGGCTGGCCAACATTTATTGGCCATCCCTTGTTGCCCTTGAGGAGGTGGTGGTTTCTTGAATCGCTGCAGTCCATGTGCTTTGAGTTGACCCACAATGCCATTAGGGAGAGAATTCCAGGATTTTGACCCAGCGACTGTAAAGGAACGGCAATGTATTTCCAAGTCAGGATGGTGAGTGGCTTGGAGGGGAACTTGCAGGTGTTGGTGTTCCCATGCATCTGCTGCCCTTGTCCTTCAAGAGGGAAGTGGTTGTGGGTTTGGAAAGTGCTGCCTAAGGATCTTTGGTGAATTGCTGCAATGCATGTTGTAGATAATACACACTGCTGCTACTGATGGTGGAGGGAGTGGATGTTTGTAAATGTTGTGCCAATCAAGCTTTGTCCTGTATACAGTTCTGGGTGGCACACTATAGGACGGATGTGAACACATTGGAGGGATTGCAGAAGAAATTTACGGGAATGCTTCCAGGGATGAGAAATGTCAGTTATAAGGGCAGATTGGAGAGGTTGGGACTGTTTCCCTCAGAGTGAAGAAGGCTACGAGAAGATTTGATAGAGATGTTCAAAATCATGAGGGGCCTGGACAGAGTTTATAGGCAGAAATTGTTCTTGCTCGTAAAAGGATCAGGAATGAGAGAGCATGGGTTAAAGTGATTTATGAAAAAGGAAATGTGATGTTAGCAAAAACATTTTGATGCTCATTTGGAGAGCCAGTGCAGACACAATGGGTCAAATGGCCTCCTTCTGCACTGTAACAATTCTGTGATTCTGTGATGTATGCATACTGTATAATATGTATGCAGATATAGAAATATGTACCTAGTCTTTTATTCATAACCAAATAAATTAATTTAAGAAAGGGAAAAGCGTGGCAGATCTGGAAGTCTGAGATGATAGCAGAAAATGTAGGGAACTTGCAGCAATTACGAATAGCCTATGGTTGTGGATATGCCTTGTCGAGTTCTGAAAGATTTCATGCAGTGTTGTAGAATGGTAAGTGGAGGATTACATTGTGTCATTAAAATTAAAATATAGCCGTTATAGATTAAAGTACAGTGGCTGCTGCAGATGAAAGGACCATACAACCTTAATTACAAGTCCATCTCAAAATTCAGAATGGCCAATTTTTCTGTTTTGGAACACCGAGAGGATAATTTTCCACTGTGGCCGCGCAGTGCTCAGTTTCTTCATGGACTGTCTGTTTTTTTTAAAGACTGTCTCCTAGTTCAGTAGCTCTCAAATTGGAATTTGTGGACCTTTGCGTCCACAGGAATGTTCCAGCGAGTGTGAAAAATAATCCCGAGAGTAAAATTTGGAGTCTTTCAAAGAAAAGGACTTTTCAAAATAATGTGGCTCAGTCAAAGAAACTTCAGTTTACCTTCTTTTACCTGTACATCCCTTATGAATGGCCGCAGGAGATGGTCTAGAGTAAAGTGAGTGAGGGACGGCCAGAGGTGGGTGTGATGTAGAATGAGAGTGGGATGCAACCATCAGGAGGGGGATGTGCATGAAAGAGCACTGAGAACAGCAAGATATAGCATGTAAATAATCATTAGTTTGTCTCCTGAATACTGCTGACTTTGTGCTGAACACTGGAAAATACTTCATTTGGACTGGCAGTGAGCATGTTATAGGTGGGTTATTAAATTTTCCAGTTAGTGCAAATATCAAATACTTTCATTGATACAGTGTAATAATTATAATTTGAATGGAGTGTCCATGATACTTCAAAAGGAGGCCTTCATCAAAAAAATTTGAGACTCACTCTGATCTAACTAAAATTCTTCATTATCTTGATTTTATATATACAAAAGTTCAGCCAGTAGATCTACACAGTTTGACATTCAGGGATTCTGTGGAGAGTGAGGATGTTTATTAGTTCCTTTGTCCAAAAGTAAAAGATTTAGATAACCAAAGTTCTAGTAGTGATCTAGAGTCATAGAGATCAAGATTAGTGTACTGAGGGCAAATCTGAGCATGAGGTCACATTTAGCATTCATGAGAACATGGCCATCTCGGTGTTCCCAAGAGATCACGGTGCTATGGATGGCACCCGTGTGGCTCTACAGGTTCCATATCAGCAGCCCCTAATGTGGCAAGGGCTGCAATTCCATTAATTGCAAGCTTGGGAGCCGCCATGGTTCCTGTATCCTCAGTCATTCTTCAGTGCCTAAGATTTTCGAGAAAATCTGCAGGAATAATTGCTCGGGGATAAGGGATGTCCACCTAAACACTGGCTGAAGACACTAGTGCAATGCACTCAGAGTTATTCTGAGGAGAGAGGTACAATACTGCTCACAGCTCCACATGCTCTCTTTTACAGCAGATTATAAAATTTCTGAAGATGTGCTTCAGATGCCTGGACTGTTCAGGTGGCTCTCTGCAATATGCACCAGAGAGGGTTTGTTTATCATCACAGTATGCTCTACCCTCCATAATCCGGCAATGGAAAATGATAATCCTTTTCCAGGTGGTGAACTGGAGCAGGATGAGATCTCATTGGAAGATGAAGATATGGAACTCCAAGAATCCTAAGAGGTTTTTGAAGATCAGTATGAGTGTGCTGATGCCAAGGAGAAGGGAAGGTGTGGAAGACATACCTGCAATACTTCAATAGCTGAGAGATTCCTGGAAAAATAAAGTTAAATGAGGTCAGCTAGACGCATCTCCCATAGTTCTTCGCTGTCATCCTACAGGATAGCCAACCATCACTGAGAGAACAAATCCTGCATTCACATTCGCGCAGACTCACTGGGACGAGATCTTAGCTTTATTCAGTGGCGACCTGCTGACGTGCTCACTCATGTTGCCCTTAAATGGGCTTGAAGTTCACAGCGATGTGAGACAAAGCTTAATGCTTTCAACACAAACACTGCCACAAACGAGATATGGACCAACCTTGGGATCTCAGGCTAAAGTACATCTCTTGGATTTGGACACTAAAACTGAAGAGACCTAGTTGCCGCTTGAGTATCATTGCTGATGAAACACCCTCAACCATTGTTATCCCTTGAGCATTAATGGCTCAAAATTTTCCCATTTAAATACATCACCCTGACAACACTTGAAGGTTCGGCGACTAGTTGCACTGAGGTTGACATCGTGTTAAGTTGGGACATTGTCACTGAGTGAGAGGATGGCTAAACCTTGAGATAAGACAGTTCCAGTGTACAAAATCACAATGCCTTCAGTTGACCAGAACACTCACATAACTATCCAATGAGTTTCAATAAAGACAATATATTTACAGCAATAATGTACCCATGAGCCAGGAGTGACATCAAAATGCTTTAACTTTCCTATTTCTACCATTCTCCCTTGATAGAGCCCTGATGTCTGCAGCCGGGGTGAAGGCAACCTACTGACTGCCAGGTCCTAGTGCCTCTAGTGAGCTCAACAGATGTCCTCTGGTAGCCTCAGGCCTGGTGGGCTGCGGCTGATGAGACTCTCCTGCCCTTGGCAGCCTAGCTGCTGGAGTGAGTGTGGGCACAGGCAGTGGGGACTGTCAGTGAGGTCCAGAAAGTAACCCCAAGTCTGATCTAGAGATGTGTCCAGCTGAGGTGTCTCTGCGCAGTTGGACACTGTGATAGTTCTTCATCCTTAGACATGCTTTGGGGGCATGTGCTGCTGCTCAGCTAACTGAACATCTGCTGGTGCCTGCAAAAAAAGAGAGTTTTAGTGTACGAGTTTAAGCTGTATCAAATTACATCTGACTCACTGCGATTGTTGGGATTTGAGGAAGTGATGCAGCTGAGATTCGTACTATGTTGTTAGGAGAGGCCAAATTCCCTTGGAGCAACCCCTGCTGCTCCAGCCAAGGTTGGCAGCAGCCTCCTTGAATTCGATCAATGTGAGTATCTCAGCCATCTGTCTGCCTGCCACCCTCCCTCCCCAACCCTCAACCCCCAGTATGAAGATGCAAGAAAGGCATGTGATCAGAGGGACTGGAGTAGATATTGGGTTAACTGCACATCCACTGTGTGTGTGTGGTGAACCCTCCCCAGAAGGGCCAGAGGATGGAGTGTGAGCAAGATGATAGATGGGATGGTGAAAGTGTCTGTCAGGGAAAGAGAGTTGCTTTGTGTCTCCTGGTAGTGTGAGATGGAAGAGAGTAACTGTTTTAGTACACGATGCCATGATGAGAATTTGATAATGGAGAGAGCTGAGAGAGGATTTATAGAACCCTACAGTGCAGAAGGCCATTCAGACCATTGAGTCTGCACCGACCATAATCCCACCCAGGCCTTATCCCCATAACCCTGTGCATTTACCCTATCTAGTCCCCCTGACTCTAACGGGCAATTTACTGTGGCCAATCCACCTAACCTGCACATTTTTGGACTGTGGGAGGAAACCGGAACACCCGGAGGAAACCCACACAGACACGGGGAGAATGTGCAAACTCCACTCAGACTGTGACCCAAGCCAGGAATTAAACCCAGGACCCTAAGGCAGAAATGTACCACTGTGCCATATTAGCGGGGATGTGGAGAGGAGCAGTTTCTGGAAAAACTCCTGTCCTGATTCCCTCAAGGACAGATGTCACAGATTGCGATCCTCGACCGTAAAACCAGGTAGGTGTCTTGGCAGTTTGAGTTGGCCTTGTATCCCCCAGCCCTACTTTTTGCCCTGTTGTGGTTGGCAATGATTTTTGTCCTGGTAATGGCGTGTGTACTGTACCCCGGCAGAGCCAGATCTTGACATCCCTTGTAATTATTCCATCACTACATGAGTAAGTCAGGCTTAGCATGTGTTTGGACAGTAACCCCAGCTGTATTCCCTCAGGCAGTCAATTCTTTTGAACCTTGCTTGTTCTGTTATGGGAATGTGGGGGTATTGTAATCGTAGAATCCTTAGGCCAGGTTTGGCCCATTGACTCTAATCGAGCATTTCACTCAGGCCTTAACCCCACATTTACTGTGGCTAATGTCACTGGACTAGTAATCCAGGGACCCAGGTTGATGTTTTTGGTGGGCTCAAATCTCAATGTGGCGGCTGGTGGAATTTAAATTAAATTAGGAATTATGAAGCTAGTCTCAATAAATCATCAATGTCCTTTAGAGAAGGAAATCTACTGTTCTTTACTCCTGGTACTCCCTCCGCCTACCTGTCCCAGCCAACTGAGACACTCAGCTTAAGGGGCAATTGGGGATGGGCAATAAATACCACTCATATCCAATGGAAGAATAAAATGACTACCAGTCCCATCTGAAAGACAACATCTTGGGACTTATCCTGGCAGAGCAGCTGAGATTATTCATCTGATTCCTGCACTGTATTGGGCTTGGGGTGCCGTTGCCAGTTGTGCTGACCTCCTGGCCAATGGCCTCCTTCACCAGAACGGTAACACTCAGGTGCTACCTGCAGCCATCCTGTGGATAAAGGTCATGTCTCTGTGTCCAGTCTCCACTGATCAAGGCGTGGAGGGTCTGGTGGCTGAAGCAGGGTGCAGCAGTCTTCTTAAGGAAGGCAGATTTTTTGCTTTTGGCTTCCAGACATTGTGGACCATCTAGTGAAGACAGGTGGCTTGAAGAAGGTGATATGAATGTATTGGACTGGTGTCTAAATATAGTGTTGGGACCTTCAAACCTGCAACTGATAGTGAGCAGGCAAATTCAACCCCAATCCACCAGGTGATTGAGAGAGATATTTGTCCATCATTAATTAGATTTCAAGCACGGAAATGGCCATTCCAAATTCTCCTGTCTCTTCTGGTAACAGGCCCACATTTGCCTTTTTGTTTTTGCATACCTATAGAAGCTTACATAGTCCATTTTTATGTTTCTCACCGGAGTTGAGGGGATTGAGCTATGAGGAGAGGCTGAATAAACTAGGCTTGTACTCGTTAGAGTTTAGAAGAATGAGGGGAGATCTCATTGAGACGTATAAGATGATGAATGGGATGGATAGGATAGAGGTGGAGAGACTCTTCCCGCTCAAAAAAGACAGTAGGACTAGGGGGCACAGCCTCAAGATAAAGGGGAGGCGGTTTAGAACGGAGTTGAGGAGGAACTTCTTCACTCAAAGGGTGGTGAATCTCTGGAATTCTCTGCCCGTTGAAGTGGTGGAGGCTGCCTCGCTAAATATTTTTAAGAAGCGGGTTGATGGGTTTTTGATAAGAGAAGGGATTAAGGGTTATGGGGAGAGGGCGGGAAAGTGGAACTGAGCCACGACAGATCAGCCATGATCTTATTGAATGGCGGGGCAGGCTCGAAGGGCTAGATGGCCTACTCCTGCTCCTATTTCTTATGTTTCTTATGCTTATGTTTCTTATGTTATCTTTGCTAATTCTGAAATGCTCCCAATCCTCCGGCTTACTTCCTTCTGTGACAACTTGATAGGCCTCTTCCTCTGATCTAATACGATCCTTAACTTCTCTTGTTAGACACGGTTGCGTCGCTTTTTTGTTTGGGATTTTATGCCTCAGAGGATTGTTAATTTGTTGTACACTATGTATTAATTCTTTAAATTCCACTGTTATACTTCAAATGTAATTTCCCAATCTACTACAGCCAACTTGCTCCTCAAACCCTTGGTGATTTCCCTTTTGTTAAGATTAAAGACCCTAATTTTGGATTGAACTACATCACTTTCAAACTTCATGTAAAATTCTATCATACATGGTCACTCTTCTCCTAAAGGCTTCTTCACAAAATTATTATTCAGCCTTTCTCATTGTACAATATTAGATGTAAAATAAACCATTCTCTTGATAGTTCCTGAACATTCTGTTCTAGAAAGCCATCTTGTATACATTCAAGGAATTCACCCTCCACAGCATTTATGCTATCATTAGGTTTGCCCAGTCTCTCTGTAGATTGAAGTCCCCATGGTTAGTGGACTACCCTTGTTGCATGCATCTCTAACTTCTTTTTTATACTATGCCCTACCTTGCCATTATTGTCTGGTGGGCTATGAACAACAACTACCAGTGTTTGCTGCCTCTTGCCATATCTTAGCTTCATCCAAGCTAATCATATGTCTTGACCTTCCGATCTAAGATCCTCTCTTACTCACTAACATCCTGATCTCATGTTTTCTTAACAGCAATACCCCACCTCCTTTTCCATTTGCCCTATCCTTCCTTAAATATTGAATAGCCTTGAATATCCAATTCCCAGCTTTGGTCATCATAAAGTCATTGAATATTGTGTACAGTGTCTCCTTATCTGAGGAACGATGTTTTTGATATAGAGGGAGTACAGATATGGTTTACCTGATTGAATCCTGGGACTGATAAATAAGGAGAGATTGAGTTGGTGAGGATTATATTCGCTGGTGTTTAAAAGAATAATGGGGGGATTTTATTGAACCCTCTGAAATTTTAACAGGACTAGACAGAGTAGATGCAGGAAGGATGTTCCCAATGGTGGGAGTGTCCAGAACCCTGGATCATAGTCTAAGGATATAGGGTAAACCTTTTAGGACAGAGGTAAGGAGAAATTTCTTCATCAGGGAGTGGTAAGCCAGTGAAATTTGCTGACACAGAAAGTAGTTTAGACTAAATCATTGTATATTATTAAGAAGGAGTTAGATAATGCTCTTGGAGCAATTGGGATCAAAGTATATTATATGGGGGCGATGTGGGATTGGGCTGTTGAGTTGGATGATCAACCCTGATCATAAAGAATGGAACAGGCTGAATGGTCTACTCCTGCTCCTATTTTCTATGTTTCTATTTCTCCGTAATAGCAATTAGATCATATGTATTTACTTCTATTTCTCTCTTTTTTATTTTTTCTCATTATTATTTTTGCAACCTTGAGCCTTATCTGCTGCTGAACTATTAAGGTTTTATGCTCTATCCCTTTCTGCTATACTCTAATAATTATCCCACTTAATGTTATCTGGCTCTCTTGCCCTGTCTTCTATCATTTGTTGCATCTTCCCTCACATGTTCCCTCGCTCTCCTCTCTCCCTTCTCCACATCCCCCCCAAACCCCACCCCCCCCCCCCGCCCCATCTCCCCCAACTACTTAGTTTAGAGCCTTCTCTTCAGCTCAGAGCAAATGTCCTGAACCCTGGCATCAGGCAAGCAAGATGTGGGTATGCCGGCGTTGGACTGGCATAAACACAGTAAAAAGTGTGACAACACCAGGTTTTAGTCCAACCGATTTATTTGATAATAGACTCACAAGCTTTCGGGTTAGTCCCTTCGTCAGGTGAATGGAGAGTTCTGGCCTCAGACAGAGCATATAAAGCACAGACAGTTTAGTGATTACTGATTAGAATGCGAATCCTTATACCGAACCTGCTGTTCAAGACCTGAAGTGGATCTTGTCTGCTTTCTTGCATCTCTGTAAAAACTTGATGTCTGTGTCGATATGCGCAACCTTCTTGGAGATCCTCTCCACTTGGATCCGGCAGTTTGCGGTGTCGATAGTAGTCATGATGTGGGTATGCCGGCGTTGGACTGGTGTAAACACAGTAAAAAGTCTGACAACACCAGGTTTTAGTCCAACCGATTTATTTGATAATAGACTCACAAGCTACACAGCCATCTGGATCATTCTCTCTGTGACACCTTAATCCACTCCTCTATCGTCTCCAACACTTAATTCCCTTCTCATGGCACCTTTCCTTGCAACACCTTCCCCTTCCTCCTTCCTCACTTTTGAAGGGTTCAAACACTCCTTTCAGGTGATGTAGCATTTCACTTGTACCTCCTCCAGTGTGGTCTACTGTGTTAGCTGCTCCCAATTCAGTTTCCTTTACACTGGGGAAACTAAACGTAGACTGGGTTACTGTGTTGTGGAACATTTTTATTAAGGCTGCAGGTGTGACCCCAATCTTCCTGTCATTTGCCATTTCAACTCAGCATCTTACTCTCATGTCCACATGTCCATCTTTAGCCTGCTGAAGTGATGCCCAACACAAACTGAAAGAACAACACCTCATCTTCTGATTAGGCATTTTACAGTCTTCTGGACTCAACATTGCGTTCAACAACATTAGACTGTGAGCTTTCCCCTCCATTGTGACCCCCTCCCTTTTACTTTCTGATTTTTTTGGTTCCCCTGTCCCAGTACAACTCCACCCCTCTCCCACATGTCCCCTGTCCCTTGCTGTTCAGTTTTGCTGCCACTGACCTCAGTTCTCCCATAAGCGCATTCTGCTATCCTATCTTTGCTACCATTAACACTTCAGTTCCTAAGGATGCCATTTACAACCCCTTTATCTTATGGCCATGACATCTTTCTCAATCTCTCCTAAGCTCCAACGTATCACTGACTTTCCATTCTACCCCTCCCCCCCTCCTACATCATATTTCTATCCCTCTTTAGTCTGTAGAAAACTTATTTGAACTTGAAATGTTAACTGTCTCTCTCTCTCATAGAACATAGAACATTACAGCGCAGAACAGGCCCTTCGGCCCACGATGTTGCGCCGACCAGTTACAAAAACAATGACCCACTAGCCTATACCAATCCCTTTTCGTCCATAAACCTATCCATAGATCTCTTAAACGCCCCCAAACTAGGCGCATTTACAACTGCAGCAGGCAGGGCATTCCAATCCCTCACCACCCGCTGAGTAAAGAACCTACCCCTGACATCCGTCCTGTAGCTACCCCCCCTTAATTTCTCTCTCTGTCTCTCCACAGATCCTGCCAGACATGCTAATTTTTCAGCATTTTCTGTTTTTATTACAACCCTCTTACTCCTGGCTACAGGAAGCTGTGTCTTTCCCCTTGGCTATACTGCCCCTGATGATCACAATTATATTTGTATTAGCTGCCCTCTCTTGAATGACTTCCTGAACCATACGAAAGGTCAGTCACGCCACCGTTTCACCTGACAAAGGAGCAGTCCTCCAAAAGCTTGTAATTTCAAATAAACCTGTTGGACTATAACTTGGTGTCATGTGACCTCTCATCTTGTCCACTCCATTAGCATCTTCACTTCCTGTACCATGCTTCCATAGTCAGTGCCCTCATCCATCCTGCAGACCCTGCTTCACCTTTACAGACTGCAAGAGCTTCAAACCTTTAGGACAATTGCAAAGGCTGAGGCTCCTCTACTTTTTCCTTCTCAAACCCTTTACCTGCCTCATTCGCAGTCATACCCATGGGCCAAACGAGACAATTCTGATGGGAATGACTACCTCCTGAAACAAAGTGTCACCCTTTCTGATGCATTGAAGTGTCTACAGCTTGGCCTTTAACTCAGGAACCCTAAGCTGGAATTCCTCCAGCCGCAGACACTTCGAATCTACAATGCGGAAAGAGGCCATTTGGCCCATTAAGCCTGCACCAACGACAACCCCACCCAGGTCCTGTCCTAACCCTGTAACCCCACATATTTACCCTCGTAATCCCCATGACATTAAGGGGCAATGTATCATGGCCAATCAACCTAACCTGCACATCTTTGGACTGTGGGAGGAAACTAGAGCACCCAGAGGAAACCCACGCAGACATGGGGAGAATGTACAAACTTCACACTCACACACACACAGAGTCACCCAAAGCTGGAATAGAACTGGGTCCCTGGCACTGTGAGGCAGCAGTGTGCCACAGTGCTGCCCCTTACTGCAGTTATGTTTGCCTTGGATTATGCTGATGTCTGTGAGCTCCCACATTCTGCAGTAGCTACCACACGTCGCCTATCCTGCCACCTTTCTCATGATTAATTATTTTACAGACTCATTTAAATTAATATCTCTGCTCTTGTCTGTGGTTATATTCTTATTACATCAATAAATGTCCAACTCACCCTGACTGAAATTCCCTAGTTAATATAAATGGAAAATACTCATTAGCCAAACTGATAAGCTTTGTTGCTATTGGTAAATTTGCTACTACTCACAAAATCTTCCAATTGCTAAAATTATCCAAGTTTTAAAACGTTGGTGAGAAAAATATTCACCAGCTAATCAACCTGTTTTCCTGTGATGCCCAACTTAGGGCTCCTCCTCTTGCCTGCTTCTCTCATTCCAGTTTGAGAAAGATCCAGGGGCCCTCTGAATGAAGATAATGCATCAATCTCTTTCCAGGGTTTGGGGACTATGGAAGATGTAGAGATAATGCTGTTCGCTTAGCTGTCTATATTTGCGCCCGTTTCCCAGTTCAGGTATGACTTGCGCTGTTGTAACGTGTCATCATTTCCAGGATGTTCATCGCCAACTCTTTTATCTCTGGTTCTGCTCAGGAATTTGCACTGTGGGCTCTCATTTTCCAAACACATGGACTGGAAAACCATGAGAAAGTTCTGTTTCCATCACCTGACTTCAGCTGACAGGCTTGTGCAGCTATTTGGAGTGTACTGATGACTTGGGCCTTCAATTCTCAGTTTCCTGCCTCCTTTGTAGCAATGTGTTCCTTATTCCAGATGTGCTATGTTTTTTGGGGTGTTTGCAGGACTTTGGTTTCTAGGTTCCCTCCCTGGGTGTCCTTAGCTAATCTTGTTTGGGCATCTGGTAATTGATGATTTTGGTTTGATGTTTGACAGGTTTTATGGTGCCCAACTATATAGGGTGAAAAATGAGGAAGAGCCTATAAAGAGGGGAGATGCGCATTTGAAGCTACTGGTCACCTTTCTGAATTTAAGCTGTGCTTGTTGAGAGCCGAATTGCTAATGCTGTTCTCATTGAATCATGGAATTCCTACAGTACAGAAGGAGGCCATTCGGCCCATTGAGTCTGCACCAACCACAATCCCACCCAGGCCCTATCCCCAAAACTCTACACATGTACCCTAGCTAGTGCCATAACACTAAAGGGGCAGTTTAGCTTGGCCAAACAACTTACCCCTTTGGACACATCTTTGGACTCCCTGGTATGAAAAAGAAAGTGGAAAACTTCTTTTCAGCAAACGTTGCTTAGGTTGGTTCCCATTAGATGCAGGGAACAGGAGCAATCCTTGCTGAGAAAGCAAGATAAATGGTATTGATGTATTTTGGGCCTTGGCTCAGAGGTTCTGGAAGGTATTCCCTATCTTTAATCTGCTTTCTTAGGATGTACGGCATGCCATCTGTTTTTGGCAGATTCTTTAAGTCCTGTGGGAGCAATTAAAGGCAAAAATTAGGTCCAGGTCCAGAGATGTCACTCTATGCAGCCGTGTTCAACAATTACATTTTTCAGGGGAAATCTCAAGTGGCCATTTGAAAGAGAATTTGAAAGATTACGGCTGCGAGACACAGATACTTAAAAAGCTACCATATCATGGGAATGAACTAGTTGGCAGGTATGTGTCTACACTGGCTTGATTTCTTTCCCTGAGGCCATTTTATTTTCTTCCTGAATGCTGTTTGGTTTGTGGTATATCGGGAATTCAGATGATCAACATAGTGGAATTTCAAAGTTAATAATTTCTAATCTTGCTTTATAATTATGTATTACAGTGCATTTTGCAGATTGGAGTACAATTAATACAGAAAAATTTGAATAAATCTCACAGAGTTGTTATTCGATCCAGGACAAAGAGAAACAAACACACTGGTAAATGCATGATATTCTCCATGACAGTGGGGAGGGACTATCCTGGATATGTATCCAGGCGCATTGCATTGTCTGAGTATAGATAAAACTGGAAAATCAGCAGGGTCAGTAAAGGACTCTTGTCAAATTTTCTTACACTTTTTGATGCTTTAAAGTATGGTCATTTCAAGAGCTGAATTTGAGGTCCCTCTGGCTGTTCTAAAAGACAGATAAAAATCCCACTGTACCAGCACTGTATCAGTAAATTTTGCTAGGTCACACACTATCGGCAGGACCTCACTGCAGGGAATGTGAGTTTTAAAATTGGGTGCCTAATCTGTAGTTGGGCAAACAATCAGTAATAATGTGGTGACCTAGCTTCAATCTTCGGGGCAATTTCCGCTCATCTAGTGCTAGAATGCAGATAAACAATTTAATAATTTAGCAACAATGGAGGAGTCAAGAGAGGTAGTGGTGAGTCAGAACTGGGTGGCATGTGAAAGTGAATGCTGTACTTTCAGATGATATCAGCAAGGGACTTTATGTAGATGAGAAATGGGGAGCCGGAGAGGTTAAGGATGGATCTTTGGAGGACACCAAAGTAATGTTGCACAAGCAGGAAGAAAATCAATCATCTCAATGGGAGCAGACAGGTTGTGAGGACGAAGTGTCACAGTCACATAGGATGACATTTATGAGAAACAGGAGTGTGGCCAGAAAATGCCCAGGTTAAAAATATAATTTATTTTAAATTATTTCTTTGTGGGCCAGAAAGAGGACAATTTCACCCTCAACACCCAGGAAATCTTGGTTCTTCCATGTACTGGGCATTCCCTGACATCCTCCAATCAAATCCTGCAGACCCTCCTCTTTACCTTTTGCTGAAGTCCATTCCTGCAGGTTGCCGGCAGCAGCTTCACTGATATCCCACTCACACCTGCTGGCCAGCTCGTGATTCCACTCTGTTCAGATAGGAGTTCACATGACAATGAAGTCTGGGGTTTAACATCTCCAGACCACATGTGGTACCATCACACGAGCTTCCCCACTTGCCTGAATTCCTCGCACTGCTTCATACACCTCCCTTATGTTCTGATTTTAAATCAGGGTTTTGATATCTGTAGTCTATTGCACCATCAGAGACACTGAATTAAAAAATGTTAAAATAATTCTTACCCACATTTATCATTCTGCTGATTGAAGAATGTTAAATTGTAAGCATATTTAAAGTATGCATTCTGCTAGAGTACGCATGAGTGCACTCAGTAATGAGGTTGGGATATATTGTTAGAGACCTATATATCTCAAGTAGGAGTTTATACGGGTGAGGCAGGCAACCTTGCAATTTTACTTCTAGCAATCTGAAACTTTGATATATTTTGAATTGCAATCCCATAGTTTTGGATGATTTAAGAAAATATATATATATCAATGTTACTCTGCCAGAGTTATCACTTTAGTTTAACTGGGGTGAGGAACCACAATTGTGCATCCCTATACACCTACAAGTGAACACATTTGCAAAGCAGTATGTTATATGAAGTCAATTTAGGATAATTTCTGACAATGATATCAGACCTTGACAATGTCCAAAGAGATGAGACTGGCTGCATTGAGGGTACATTTTTTTTTCTCTTTTTTTAATTTATTTGTCACAAATAAGGCTTACATTAACACTGCAATGAAGCTACTGTGAAATTCCCCTAGTTGCCTCAGTCTGGCGCCTGTTTGGGTCAATGCACCAACCAACATGTCTTTCAGAATGTGGAAGGAAATTAGAGCACCCGAAGGAAATCCACATGGACACAAGAAAAACCTGCAAACTCCACACAGACAGTGACCCAAGCTGGGAATCGAACCCGGGTTTCTAGCACTGTGAAGCTACAGTGCTAACCACTGTGCTACTGTGCCGCCCCTTAAAGTAAAGCCAAAATCCTTTAGTAGGAGCAATTCATTTAACCACTCCAGATTTTTGCTTTCTTCTTCTTGAGCTGCTGAGTTATGGTTTCATGTGTGCTGACCAACCTCAGCTACACCAGCCAAGTTATCATTTTACATGTGTGAGATTGGACAATGTTATAAGTTAAACCTTCCATAAAGTGAACCAGATGGGCTTTTCCAACAATCAACAATGGTTCCATGGTCATCAGTCGATTCTTAATTCTAGATGTTTTTACTGAATTCAAATTCCATAATCTGCCATGGCAGGATTCAAACCCAGGTCCCCAAAACTTTAGTTGAGTTTCTGGGCTAATAGTCTAGCAATAATATCACTAGGCCATTACCTTCCCTTACAACAGTGACTAAATTCAAAATTTCCTTATTGGCTATAAAGTGCTTTGGAACATCCTGCAACAAAGAAAAGTGCTACGTAAATGCATATTCTTTCTTTATATAATGGCTGCACTTTCTAGAAGAAAAATAAATCAAGATTGAACAAATTTGTGTTTCTTTCTGTCCCTGTGGGTGTGGGGGGCAGCTGACAGCAACTTCAGATCAAAATGAATCTTCTCCATTCTTCATTACCATGCGCTGGTGTTCCAATATGTAACATTGTCCCACTACATTAATTGCATTCTTATCCAATATGAAGTATTTACTATAAAATAGATTGAAATTCCCATTGAGTTTAAAGTTAGATAAATTAAACTTTACTCACTGCCTTCGAGAATACCGTCCTTACCAGAAATCTGCATGAAGTCCCTAAGGAAGTGGATCAGTTGTTAATTAGAGATATCTCTTGGTGACTTGCCTGTGCTTTTCTCTCAATTGATATTAATAATCCCTCATTACTCAACAAGAGCTCCACCAGTGGTGTTACTGAAGCCTTGTTCACATTTTCTTTGCTGGGGAAAGGTTTGATGATAGTGAGGCAGACAAGATCAGCAATATAACTATAACAGATTGAATTTTTGCAACCAGTGTGATGGAAAAATCTCTTAGTTAATGATCAAAAAGTTAAATTCCCGTTATCTCAGTTCCAAAGTTATTTGAACAATTTGCTTCGTTCCCTTACAAAGAATTATGGTAAATGATCCTAAAGAAAAAAATTCTTTTATAATTAATTACAAATGCTTTATTTGTCTAAAAACACTGCACATAGTGAATTACTTCAGAACATTTTTTAGTTCATTTATTAGTGTCTTAAGTGGGCTTACATTAACATCACCTGTACAAGAAGGAGGGGTTACACCTGAACTGGAGGGGCACCAATATCCTGGCTGGGAGGTTTGCTAGTATGATTCGGATAGGTTTAAATTAGTGTGGCAGGGGTGGGAATCAGGCCAGCAAGTGTAGAATATGGGGATGAGCATGGAACCAAGGCCAGGTTGACTAGACGAAGAGCAGGCTGGGGGAGGTCAAACCCAGTGGGCCCAAAGGTCTGGAGTGCATCTGCTTCAATTCAAGGAGTGTAACAGGTAAGACAGATGAACTTAGAGCCATGATTCTTGCACAGAAGTTGAAAGTGGTTGTGATAATGGAGACCTGGTTAAACGAGAGACAGGAATGGTAGCTAAGTATTCTGAGATATAAGTGTTTTAGGCGAGATAGGAAGGCAAAATTGATGGGGTAGGTGCAGTACTGGTTAGGGAACATACTACAGCTATACAAAGGGAGGACACCTTGAAAGAATCATGTAATGAGATACTGTGGGTGGAACTCAGAAACAGAAAGGGGGAATCACTATGATGGGGGTGTACTACAGACCTCCCAACAATCCATGGGAAGGTGAAGAACTGATACGTAAGCAGATTCTGGACAGATGTAGAAATAATAGAGTTATTGTAGTGGGAGACTTTAATTTTTCTCATATTGACTGGAAATCCCTTCGGGTTAGGAGTCAGATGGTAAGGAATTTGTTAAGGGTGTCCAGTAAGATTTTTTGGAACAGTATGTGGATAGTCCGACTAGAGAGGGAGCTATACTGGACCTAGTATTAGGGAACGAACCTGGCCAGGTCACCAAAGTTGCAGTGGGGGAACACGTAGCGAACAGTGACCACAATTCTGCAAGTTTTTGGATACTTATGGAAAAGGGCAAGTGTTCTCGAGAGTTAAGGTGCTAAATTGGGAGAAGGCTAACTACAACCGGATCAGGCATGATTTGGAGGCTGTTGTTTGGGAGAGCCTTTTGAGGGTAAATCCACTTTTGGCATGTGGGAGTCTTTTAAGGAGCAGTTGACTGGAGTGCAGGACAGGCATGAGCCTATGAAAAGGAAGGGCAGGGATAGCAGGATTCAAGAACCATGAATGATCAAGGAAATTGTGGGTCTAGTCAAAAAGAAAAAGCCCATTGTAATCTTAGACTTCCATCAGGTAGTCCTCAACCTCCATCATTCCAATGACAACAAACCAAGTTTCTCCAACCTCCCCTCATAGCTAATGTCCTCCATACTAGGGAACATCCTAGTAAGTCTTTTCGGTACCCTCTCCAAAGCCTCCACATCCTTCTGGCAGTGTGGTGACCAGAATTGAACACTATATTCCAAGTGCAGCCTAACTAAGGATCTACAAAGTGGCAACATGACTTGCCAATTTTTAAACTTGATGCCCTGGCAGATGAAGGCAAGCATGCCATATGTCTTCTTGGCTACCTTCTCCACTTGCATTGCCACTTTCAGTGACCTGTGAACCTGTACACCCAGATCCTTTTGCCTATCAATACTATAAAGGGTTCTGCCATTATGTTTCCTATCTGTATTAGACATCTTAAAATGCATTACCTCACATTTGATACCTCACCCATTTCCTCTGGCTCCATGCATAGATTCCTCCCTTGTCCTTGAATGGGCCAACCCTCTCCCTGGTTACCCTCTTGCTCTTTATATATGTATAAAAAGCCTTGGGATTTTCCTTAAACCTGCTGGCCAATGATTTTCCGTGATCCCTTTTAACCCTCCTTACTCCTTGCTTAAATTTCTTCCTACTTTCCTTGTATTCCACACTTGCTTCATGTGTTTCCAGCCTCCTAGCCTTCCTTTTTCTCTTTGACTCGTCTCACAATATCTCTAGTTATCCAAGATTCTCAAAACTTGCCATACTTATCCTTCATCCTTACAAGAATGTGCCAGTCCTGAATCCCTGTCAACTCGCACTTGAAAGCCTCCCACATGCCAGATGTTGATTTGTCCTCAAATATCTGTCCCTCATCTACGTTCTTCAGTTCCTGCCTAATATTGTTACAATTAGCCTTCCCCTAATTTAGCACCTGAATTTGAGGACTACACTTATCTTTATCTATCAGCACCTTAAAGCTTACTGAATTGTGGTCACTGGTCCCAAACTGCTCCCCCACTGAAATGTCGATCGCCTAGCTGGGCTCATTCCCCAATACCAGGTCCAGTATGGCCCCTTCCCTAGTTGAACTATCTACCTACTGCTTCAAGAAGTCCTCCTGGATGCCCCTTAAACTCTGCCCCATCCACGTCCCTAGCATTAAGTAAATCCCAATCAATATAGGGGAAGTTAAAATCTCCCACCATAACAACTCTGTGATTTTTACACCTTGCCAAAATCTGCCTACATATCAGTTCCTCTATCTTCTGCTGGCAACTGGGTGGCCTATAGTAAACCCCCAACATTGTGACCAAACCCTTTCTATTCCTGAGCTCTCCCCATATTGCCTTGCTGTTTAAGCCCTCTGAGGTGTCCACCCGCAGTACTGCTGTGATTTTCTGTATGGTGAGTGCTGCCTGACTGTGAGGAGTGCTTTTGGAGTTGGGTGAAAACAAGGAGTTCAAGTGGTAAGTTATAAGGAGGTAAGTAGTCACTAAACTTGCTTTCCGGGTGAGCGACATTAGTTCTTGTTTGGGATGCTAAAAGCTGCACTTTAGTGCATTCCTGCAGCAGGAATCAGCTGAGTCAGCTGTCAGCTGAACTTGCTGGTTGTTTGTGCAACTAGTTAAAACCAGTTTCAGGGCTTTGTAAGTTGTGCCTATAAAAACAAAGGCCTCACAGTGCTGCTCTGACTGCACAGTGAGTGGTGCCTGACTGTGAGGAGTGCTTTTGGAGTTGGATGAAAACAGGGTGTTAGGTGAAACAGGCAGCAGAGGCTACAAGGGAGAGTGCTGATTGGTCAGTAAGGGAGAGTGCTGATTGGTCAGTAAGGGAGAGTGCTGATTGGTCAGTAAGGGAGAGTGCTGATTGGTCAGTAAGGGAGAGTGCTGATTGGTCAGTAAGGGAGAGTGCTGATTGGTCAGTAAGGGAGAGTGCTGATTGGTCAGTAAGGGAGAGTGCTGATTGGTCAGTAAGGGAGAGTGCTGATTGGTCAGTAAGGGAGAGTGCTGATTGGTCAGTAAGGGAGAGTGCTGATTGGTCAGTAAGGGAGAGTGCTGATTGGTCAGTAAGGGAGAGTGCTGATTGGTCAGTAAGTATCACTCTTGATCCTCTAAAACTGACAGTGCGTTTGGACTAAAAAAAACACTTAAAAGTGACATCACAGGAGGATTTGAATTCATGGGACGTTGGCATCAATTTTGGGGAAGAAGGGGCCTGCTCCGATGTGAGAGTCTGTGATTTGATTGATTGGGAGCTGTATAAATTTGAAAACGCATTTAAATTGTTGGTTAGAAATTGTGTTGGGACTGAGGTAATAATGAGATATATAATTCTTAAAAACTTAAATTAAAAAAATTAAAACACAAATTAAAAACTAATAAAAATAAAGATGGAGGGTTAGGTGATGTGTTGTTCATGCATGATGTGGGAACTAGTGGACTCCGTTGTGATTCCCAGTAAGCATGTCTGTGTATGTATTGGTTGCTTGAGGAATTCTGGCTCAGAATGAATGAGCTGGATTCTGAGCTTTGGACGCTGCAACACATCAGGGAGGGACAATGTGTTTCAGGAGGCATTCCGATGCCTTAATTAAATACTTTGAATTCAGCCAGTGGGCAGGGAGAGGAGGGTGTGGCTGCGAATGAGGCAGGCAGAGGGATCCAGGAGATAGGGTTGCAGGAGCCTCAGTCCCTGAATTTGTCCAACGGATTTAAGATTCTTGCTCCCTATGTGAACAGGAATGGTTACTGCAGGGAGGATGAGCAAACTGACCACTGCACTATGGTACAGGGAGCTGTTCAATTGTGGGGGGGAAGAATAAAAAAATGTAGTTGTAATTGGGGATAGTACAGTTAGGCGCATTGACATTTCTCTGTGACCAGGATCGAGAATCCCGAATGTTGTGTTGCCTGCCTGATGCTCAGATTCGGGATATCTCATCTGGGCTGAAGAGGAACTTGGAGTGGGAGGGGAAAGATTCAGTGGTACCAATGATATAGGTAGAACAGGGACAAAGGTTCTGCTAAGGGATTATAAACAGCTAGGAGCTAAATTAAAAAGCAGAACTGAAAAGGTAATAATCTCTGGATTACTACCTGAGCCACGAGTTAATTGGCACAGGGTCTATAAAATTAAGGAGGTAAATGGGTGGCTCAAAGATTAGTGTGGGGGTAATGGGTTTGAATTCGTGGGTCGTTGGCATCAGCACTGGGGAAGAGCGTACCTGTTCTGAAGGGACGATCTTCATCTGAATCGTGCTGGGACCAGAGTCCTGGCAAATCATATAACTAGGGCTGTGGATAGGACTTTGAGCTAAATAGTGGGGTGGGTGGGAAGCATTCACTTGTATGGAGAATTAGAAAATCAAAGTTAAACAAGAGGTTAGAAGGTGCAGGTTAAAGGAGCTGAGGGTTCAGGAGAGGTTAGTAAAGTTTCTAGACCACATAATAGAACAGAGTATAGAAGGTGGTAGGAATCTAACCTCAGGCAGAGCAAAAAAGGTGACAAGTATGAGAAGGGAGGTGGTCAATGCAGGACTGAGGATATTGTATCTAAATGTGTGCAGTATAGGGAACAAGGTAAATGAGCTTGTTGTGCATATTGAAATTGGCCGGCAAAATGTTATGGGCATCACAGAGATGTGGCTGCAAGGGGATCAGGGCTGTGATCTAAATAACCAAGGATATGTGTTCTATTGGAAGGACAGGCAGGTGGGCAAAGAGGCAGGGTTGCATTGTCAGTAAGGAATGAAGTTAAATCGATAGCGGGAGATGATATAGGATCAGAAGGCATAGAATCTCTGTTGGTAGATAAAAGGACCCTGATGGGAGTTATGTGTAGGCCCCCTACAGTAGTCAGGATGTGGGGCAGAAAATAAATCAGGAGATAAAAAAGGCAATATTACAATAATCGTGGGGGATTTCAATATGCAGATTGACTGGGAAAATCAGGTAGGTCGTGGATCCCAAGAAAAGGAATTTGTGGAACGTCTAAGAAATGGTTTTTTTGGAGAAGCTTGTGACAGAGCCTACTAGGGAACAGACAATTCTGGATCTGGTGATGTGTAATGAGGCAGACTTGATTAGGGAACTTAAGGTGAAGGAACACTTAGGGAGCAGTGACCACAATATAATAGAATTTACCCTGCAGTTTGAGAGGGAGAAGCTGGAATCAAATGTATTACAATTAAATAAAGGTAATTACAAAGACATGAGGGAGGAGCTGGCCAGAATTGATTGGAAAAGGAGCCTAGAAGGAAAGACAGTGGAACAGCAATGGCAGGAGTTTTTGAGAGTTATTCAGGAGGCACAACAGAAATTCATCCCAAGGAGAAGGAAACATGCTAAAGGGTGGATGAGGCATCCATGGCTGATGAGGAAAGTCAAGGACAGCATAAAAGCAAAAGAAAAAACATACAAAGTGGCAAGGATTAGTAGGAAGCCAGAGGATTGGGAAGCCTTTAAAAGCGAGCAGAGGACAACTAAAAAAGCAAAAAGAGGGGAGAGGTTGAAATATGAGTGTAAGTTAGCTAGTAATAAAAGATGATAAGAGTTTTTTTTCCTCAATGTATGAAAGAGGCAAAAATAGCCATTGGACCACTGGAAAATGAGGCTGGAGAAATAACAAAAAGAAACAAAGCAATGGCAGAGGAACTGAATAGTTACTTTGCATCAGTCTTCACAGTGGAAGACTTCACAGTGGAGGATCTTTAAGGAGATCTTTCTTGGTGCTCAGCAGAAATTTATTCCGATGGTTAAAAAGGATCGTAGGAGGAGAGATAATCAGCCGTGGATAACGAAGGAGGTGAAGGAAAGTGTTAAATTAAAAGCGGATGCGTTTAGAGTAGCTAAGAGTAGTGGGCGAGAAGAGGATTGGGAGAGGTTTAAATGTCAACAAAGAATGACAAAGAAGTTGATAAAGAAGGGTAGGATAAACAATGAAGCTGGGCTAGCGCTTAATATAAAAGAGGATAGTAAGAGTTTTTAAAAATACATAAGAAGGAAGAGGCTGACTGGGGTGAACGTTGGACCCTTAGAGGATGAGAGGGGGGACTTAGTAGTAGGGGATGGGGAAAAGGCTGAGGCCTTGAATAACTTTTTTGTTTCGGTCTTCACGGAGGAGGATGTGAATAATTTGCCGGGTGTTAGCGATGGAAAGATGGTAGGAGTGGAGGGCCTGAATGACATTATTGTTACTAGAGAGGCGGTGCTCGACAGACTGGAGGGACTAATTGTGGACAAGTTCCCAGGACCGGATGGAATGCATCCAAGGGTTCTGAAAGAAATGGCGGAGGTGATAGTGGATGCCTTGGTGATTATTTTCCAAACGTTGCTGGATTCCGGGGAAGTGCCGGAAGATTGGAAAACGGCTAATGTTACGCCGTTGTTTAAGAAGGGTGGCAGGCAAAAGGCAGGGAATTATAGGCCGGTTAGTTTAACGTCTGTTGTAGGTAAAATGTTAGAATCCGTCATCAAGGAGAAAATAGCAAGGCATCTTGAGAGGAATTGTTTGATAGAGCAGACGCAGCACGGTTTCGTTAGGGGGAAGTCGTGTCTGACGAATCTATTGGAGTTCTATGAGGATGTGTCTGGGGCGGTGGATAGAGGAGAGCCGGTGGATGTGGTGTTTCTTGATTTTCAGAAGGCGTTTGATAAGGTGCCTCACAAGAGGTTATTGCAGAAGGTCAGGGGGCATGGAGTTGGGGGTAGGGTGTTAGCGTGGATAGGGGATTGGCTGTCAAATAGGAGGCGGAGAGTGGGGGTCAATGGGTGCTATTTGGATAGGCAGTTGGTGACTAGTAGAGTGCCCCAGGGGTCGGTGCTGGGGCCTCAGCTATTTACCATTTATATAGATGATCTGGAGGAGGGAACCGAGTGTATGGTGTCGAAATTTGCTGACGACACCAAGATTGGTGGATCAGCAAATTGTGCAGAGGGTGTGGAGGGTCTGCAGAAGGATCTAGATAGGCTGGGCGAATGGGCCAGGAAATGGCAAATGGAATTTAATGTTGGCAAGTGTGAAGTTGTCCACTTTGGTAGGAATAGTGGTAGGAAGGACTATTACTTACATGGCGAAAAACTGCAGCATGCGACGGTGCAGAGGGACCTCGGGGTCCTTGTGCATGAGTCGCAAAAACCCAGCCTGCAGGTGCAGCAGGTGGTCAGGAAGGCGAATGGGCTGCTGGCCTTCATAGCGAGGGGGATTGAATATAAAAGTAGGGAGGTCTTGCTGCAACTGTATAGGGCACTGGTGAGGCCGCAGCTGGAGTACTATGTGCAGTTTTGGTCGCCGTACTTACGCAAGGATATTTTGGCCTTGGAGGGAATGCAGATGAGGTTTACTAGGCTGATACCGGAGTTGAGGGGGTTGAGCTATGAGGAGAGGTTGAATAAACTAGGCTTATACTCGTTAGAGTTTAGAAGAATGAGGGGAGATCTCATTGAGACGTATAAGATGATGAATGGGATGGATAGGATAGAGGTGGAGAGGCTCTTCCCGCTCAGAAAGGACAGTAGGACTAGAGGGCACAGCCTCAAGATAAAGGGGGGGTGGTTTAGAACAGAGTTGAGGAGGAACTTCTTCACTCAAAGGGTGGTGAATCTCTGGAATTCTCTGCCCGTTGAAGTGGTGGAGGCTGCCTTGCTAAATATATTTAAGACGCGGGTAGATAGGTTTTTGATAGGCAAGGGGATTAAGGGTTATGGGGAGAGGGCGGGACTGTGGAACTGAGCCATGACAGATCAGCAATGATCTTATTGAATGGCAGGGCAGGCTCGAGGGGCTAGATGGCCTACTCCTGTTCTTATTTCTTATGTTCTTATTTCTATGACACCAGTGGGATGCCAGAGCTCCAGGAGAATGAGGGGGCACAGGTGAGTGCAGTAGCCATCACTAAGGGGACACTGAAAGGTCTGAAGGTGGTAAATCACCTGGACTGCATGGAGTACAATCCAGAGCTCAAAAAGAGATAGCTCAGGAAATTGTGGAGGCATTGGTGGTGATCTTTAAGGAATCACTGGAGGTAGGAAAGGTATCAGAGGGCTAGAAAGTAGCAAATGTAACATTGCTGTTTGAGAAGGGAGGGAGGCAGCGGACAGGAACTTATAGATCGTTTAGCCTGACTTTGGTCATTGGCTAGATTTTAGAATTCATTATTAAAGATGAGATCACAGAGTACATGGAAATGCATGATAAAGTCAGACCGAGCCAGCACGGCTTTGTCAAGGGGAGGTCATGTCTGACATCAGACATGAGGTAACAAGGAGGTTAGATAAAGGAGAACCAGTGGACATGATTTATTTAGATTTCCAGGAGGCCTTTGATAAGGTGCTGCATTATTAAATAAGTTAAGAGCCCATGGTGTTAAGGGTAAGATCCTGGCATGGATAGAGGATTGGCTCACTGACAGAGGCAGAGAGTGGGGATAAAGGGGTCTTTTTCAGGATGGCAGTTGGTGACTAGTGGTGTGCCTCAGGGGTCAGTGCTGGTATAACTTTTCACAATATACATTAATGATTTAGAGGACAGAACTGAAGGCATTGTTGCTAAGTTTGCAAGTGATACAAAGATATGTAGAGGGACAAGTAGTATTCAGGAAGCAGGGGGGCTGCAAAAGGACTTGGACAGGTTAGGAGAACGAGGCAAGAAGCGGCAGATGGAATACAATGTGGAAAAGTGTGAGGTTATGCACTTGGAAGGAGGAATGGAGGCATAGACTATTTTCTAATGGGAAAACGCTTAGGAAATCTGAAACACAAAAGGGACTTGGGAGTCATTGTTCAAGATTCTCTTAAGGTTAACATGCAGATTCGGTCGGCAGTTAGGAAGGCAAATGTAATGTTAGCATTCCTGTTGAGAGGGATAGAATACAAAAGCAGGGATGTACTTCTGAGGCTGTGTCAGGCTCTCAGACCCCATTTGGAGTATTGTGAGTAGTTTTGGGCCCCATATCTAAGGAAAGCGGTACTGACATTGGAAACAGTCCAGGGGAAGTTCACAAGAATGATCCCTGGAATGAAGAGCTTGTCATGTGAGGAACGGTTGAGGAATCTGGATCTGTACTTGTTGGAGTTTAGAAGGACGAGGGGGGTTCTTATTGAAACTTACAGGATACTACGAGGCCTGGATAGAGTGGACGTAGAGAGAATGTTTCCACTAGTAGGAAAAACTAGAACCAGAGAGCACAACCTCAGGCTAAAGGGATAATCCTTTAAAACCGAGATGAGGAGGAATTTCTTCACCTAGAGAGTGAGAGTCTGTGGAACTCTTTGCCGCAGAAGGCTGTGGAGGAGTGTCTTTAAGACAGAGATAGATAGGTTCTTGATTAATAAGGGAATTTAAATTTAAAATTTACATCTTGTAAAATTACCCTTAGCAAATCAAATTTATAGGTTTCAAGTATTGTTTCAAACATTATACAAGTTCAAAGGTATATAGTGTATTTACAAGCACTCATCACAGTGGATGACTTACTCCACTGTTTCCATTTATTCGACACATTAATATGGGGAAAAAGACAAAAGAATGGGGATGAGAAAAAATCAGATATGATTGAATGGTGGAGCAGACTCGATGGGTCGAGTGGCCTAATGCTGCTCCTATGTCTTACGGTCCTGTTCTCCTTAACTAGTAGTGCAACTCCCCACCCCGTTTTACATCCCTAGCCCGCATGAAACATCTTTATCCTGGAATGTTAAGCTGCCAGTCCTGTCCTTTCCTGAACCAAATCTCTGTAATAGCAACATCATAGTTCCAAGCACTAACCCAACCTCTAAATTCATCTGCCTTCACTGTTACACTTCCTGCATTGAAACAAATGCACTTCAGTTCACCAGACCCTCTTTGATCAGCAACCACACCTGGCCTTCTTTTTCTCTAAGTCTTACTGGCCCTTACTTTCTGGTTCCCCTTCAGTTAATTCACTTTTTCTTTGATTCCTAACCCCTTGCCATGCTGGTTTAAATCCTCCCGTGTGACACTAGCAAACCTTCCAGCCAGCATATTTATGCTCTTTCAGTGTAGATGCAACCCCTCCTTCTTGAACAGGTCCCCCCTGCCCCAGAAGAGACCCCAATGGTCCAGATATCTGAAACCCTCCCTCCTATACTAGCTGTTTAGCCACGTGTTGAGCTGTACTATCTTCCTATTTCTTGCCTCACTGGCACCTGGCACAGGGAGTAATCCTGAGATTACAACCCTGAGGTCCTTTTTTTTAAACTTTCTACCCAACTCCCTAAACTGCTGCTGCAGGATCTTATCACTATTCCTATCTATGTCCTCAGTACCAATTTGTACCACGACCTCTAGCTGTTCACCCTCTCCCTTTAGAATCTTTTCTGCAAAGAGACTTACTGGATCCTAGCCCCAGGGAGGCAACATATCATCCTGATGTCTCCTTCATGTCCACAGAAACGTCCAACTGCACCTCTAACGATAGAGTACCCTATAACTATTGCTGTAAGGCTCTTTATCCCGCCCTGCTTAACAACAGAGCCAGCCATGGTGCTTTGTCTTCTGCTGCTATTATCCCCTGAGAGGACATCTCCCCTAACTATGCAAAACAGTATACTTATTAGAGAGGGGGACAACCACAGGGGATTCCTGCCTCTTCTAGCGATCACCCGTCTATCTACCTGCACATTGGGTGTGACCATGTCTTTAAAGCTCCTGTTTATGATGCTTTCCGCTATATTCATGCTCCTAAGTGCATCCAACTGCTGCTCCAACCTATCCAACGAGTCTGTAAAGAGCTACAGTTGGGTGCACTTCCTGCAGGTGTAGTCGTCTGAGACAGTGGAAGTGTCACGGATCTCCCACATCTCACATCGCAGCATTTAACCCCACCGACCGACATTTCTACCGTCAATTAAATTGTTTAAAAAAATTTATGAAACCCTTACCTTCATTTTTACTTTCTCACACTGGCCTTTTTCTTTTGGTTCAAGGAGGAGGGAGGAAGGAAAACACTAATGTAGTGTTTCTGCAAACCTCCCAGCCAGAATATTTATCCCTTCCAGTTTCACACTTTTTAATTGATGTCGCTGGGCCGACTTCAAGTTCAAGGTAACAGGGAAAGGTTCAGTAGAGATGTGTGAGGGATGTCTTTTTACACACAGATGGGGATCTGGAACACACTGCCAAGTGAGGTGGTTGAGGCAGATATGTTAGCAACATTTGAGGAGCGATACATAAACAGATGGGGAATAGAGGGATATAATTGATTGGTCTAGATAGGAATGTGATCGGCACTCCTTGGAGGGCTGAAAGGCCTGTTCCTGTGCTGTACTGATCTTTGTTCTTTTTCTTCTTTGCATTGAAGTTACTGTGACAATCTCCTCGTCACCACAGTCTGACTCCTGTTTGGGTACACTGAGGGAGAGTTTTAGCATGGCCAATGCACCTAACGAGTATGTCTTTCAGACTGTGGGAGGAAACCGGAGCACTTGGAAGAAACCCACACAGACACAGGGAGACTGTGCAGGCTCCATATAGACAGTGATTCAAGCTGCGAATCGAACCCAGGTCCCTGATGCTGTGTGGTAGCAGTGCTAACCACTGTGCCACCAGTCCACCCTGCGATAATTGTGTCGGCAGTGAAGTAAAATAGATAATTGGGTGAGGACCCCATATTGATTGAATGATAAATCGGACAGTATCCATGTGGAATGAAGATTCAGTTTGAAGTAGTATGTTTTTGTTCATCAAAATCCTGAAGTTGATAATTCAATGTTTCACTCAGATATCAGCTCTGGATTGGTGGTATGACTTAGCCCTTTTGAGGTAGAGGCTTATGAGTACAATTCCAACTCAAAATGCTTTGGCGCAAAATCCATACTGACACTTCAGAGAGGTACCAAGGAAAATGCTACACTGTTGGAGATGTTTGTCATTAAACTGTTAGTTTAAGGTCATGTTTGAGCAGTCAACTCAGGAGGTAAAAGATCTCATCGCATAAATTGAAAAAGATCACAGAACTTGTCTCGACCAGCGTCATGTAAAACAAATTATTTGAACATTGAGCTCACTGCTCTTTGTGGAGCATTTTTACATGCAAGTTGGCAGCCACCTCCATTTCAATGATGACTGCACTTCAGAAATACTTAATTGACTGACGAATCACTTTGGGACATCTTAAGGTGCTATACAAATGCAATTTTTTTCCTCAATGAGCTGACCCACCTGACTGCATGAATAACATTTTTCACAGAGCTTTTCACTTCTGCTGCAGTGTTTCTATGCATTGGAACCCAAAATTTTCATTTAGCATCAAGTGTAGTTTAAGAGTATTCGCCATAGCAGGTTTTAATGTGGGACGGGAAACAGTACCACCTACACTATAATATAGAAAGTCACATGATGGACTGCATACAGTACTCCTGTAGCAGAAGCCACCATGAAAAGTTGATGAAGAAAATAAAGAACAGCTGATAATCCTTCAAAATCAAATGCAAAAGTGGTACATAACCCTTCAGTATCAAGAAGAAATAAAGACTGTGGAATGGAGGAACATCAGAATGAAGTTGAGGAGATTCTGTTAAATTACAAGGAAATCCAACAGAAAATAACTGAGCTCTGCAAAGAAATGCCTGAGCTTCAAACACTCTAAGAATCCTTCATATCATAGTTTGTTCTTCTGGAAAATGACAAAAAAAGAGGCAGAATGTATTTAATGTCACCCTGAAAGAACTGAAAAGCCAGTTTGCACAGAAGATGAAGCAATGGTCTATATTGCAGGAGGAAGCGAAGAAAGATTGTGCCGAGCTCAAAAGGCAAAGTGAAAAATCAAAGGAGGAAAATGTGAGGCTGCAATCAGACATCCTGGTGTTGAGGGAGAAAATACAGTTGCAGCACATTCCTGTTGAAGAGTTGGAGACAATAAGAATATTACTATACAATGCAGTTTTGAAACAGCAGGGAGGGGTTGGGGGGGGGGGCGCGGGTGGCAGGTGGAGGTGAAGAATTATTGCGTTCAGGAGTGACTAAGCGTGGAAAATTTGCAGCTCCAATTCAACAGTCCGAAAAAGAGTTTTCTGCAACATAACCAAGTGAAAGTAAAATCTGACGCAAAGAGTCACAGAAACAATTAGCAGAAGTGCAGGTGTAGATTGTGAGCATGAAGAATTCCACAAAGGGATTAAGCTCTGCAAAGGGAAAACTGTTCAGTGCTGAGGACTTTCATCATGGAAGAAAGATGAGTTTCTAATAGAAACGCGAGACTTGGCAGGAACTCTAGACTGTCACTCAGATAATAATCTTGTGGAAGCAGGTTCAACAAAAAGATCTTTAATTAGAACTTGATGAATTTCAAGTATCAGAAGTCTTTATTAAGTATTGTGGAAATTGCCTGGAGCAGGAGAATAAATTGTGGGTGAATCAAAATGGTTGATTTAGGGCAGAATTAACAAGCAAACTGCTGAAATTCTTGAACTTTGATCCAACCTAAAGATGATGAAAAATGAGATAAAGGCAAAATACTGTGGCTGCTAGAATCTGAAATAAAAGTAGAAAGGAATTGAAAAATCTCAGCAGATCTGACAGCACCTGTGGGGAGAGAATAGAGCCAAAGTTTCGGGTCTGGATGACCTTTGTCAAAAAGATGAGATGAAAGATGAGATGTACAATATGAAAGAGCAAGTCCAGACTTTAAAAGCAGAAGAAGGAGCAGATTGAGGATCTAATGTGTGATTTGGATGAGTCTAAGTAGCAGTCAGTGACCATAGAAGGAAGATTCCAAAAGGAACTGAATGCCCAGGTGAAGTTGTCATGCAGATTCAGAAGAAAACTCTAAAACAAAGACAGTTGAGTTCACTGGAGCAATTGTTGAGTTGAATGTAAAGATACATAAGCTGGAAAAAGAGATAGAAAATAAGGGAGTAAACAGAGTTTGGGTGAAATTGTGAAACAAGTGGAAATGAAGGTTTCAATTTTGAAACATCAACTTGCAGCAATGCCATGATGACCCAATGGAAAAAAAGGACTAGAGTTCAGTCTATGAATGAATGGAGTGAACATTTCCTCTGGATGGAACAAGACATGTCCATGAAGTCCAGACAAATATGTTTTCCTGTATTGGCTGCTCCCAGGTGAACTAAGAGTGCTAGATACAATAAGGAGAAATTCAACTCTAATGAGCGCAAAAAGGATATGAGATGGAGATAACCAAGTGACAAAAACACACAATAGTATGAGTTTAACTCCAAACCAAGAAAATCAGCTTCAGAATATTAATTATAATTTAATGGATATCACCATACATTGTTACACATTTTACTGCATTTGTTGGTTTGAGCTATAAGGAAAGGCTGGATATATTTGGACTTTTTTCCCTGGAATGTAGAAGGCTTAGGAGTGATCTGATAGAGGTCCATAAAATAGAGGGGCATATATAATGTAGATAGTCAACATTTTTCCCAAAGGTAAAGGAGTCTAAAACTGTAGGGGGATTGTTTAAGGTGAACAGGGAGAGATACAAAAAGGGTCCAGAGATGCAATTTTTTCAGACAGAGGGTCTGGAATGAGCTGCCAGAGGTAGCAATTTTGTCTTTCAAAAAGCATTTAGACAGTTACATGAATAAGATTGCTATAGAGGGATATGGGCTAAACACGGGCAATTGGTACTAGCTTAATGGTGAAAACTGGACGGCATAGACAAGTTGGGCCAAAGGGCTTGTTTCATGCTGTAAAACCTCTATGACTCTAAATATGTACCATACAAAGCCAACCCCAATACAGCTTTACACAAATCCCCATACTTTAGAAATGATTTATTGTTTCCACTAGCTATGCCATCAACTGGTATCAACATTAAATGTATTATTATTTTAAACTCATGTTATGCTATTGTGTGCCTTCAAATGCAAATCAACATGGAATTCAGGAACTCACCAATGACTTGATTTTCAGAAATAGCTTGGAAATGTAATTTTAGACGAGCAAAGAGTACAAGCAAAACAATATACAAAACCATTTTTTTTTAATATGCGCCCACCAGCAGCATACATTCTTTTCTGAAACCACAGTTGCATACTTACAACTACAATCACTGTTAGCAAAAACTGATCTGAGGCACACAGCAACAAAGAATTTCCACACAGAATCCAACTAACAAAATAAACTTGCTCACAAGTGGCAGAAATTATGAAATGTGGTCACAGCAAAATGAGTAATTACTGCATAATTAGCTGTTAATTAGTAGAACCTCTGGGCAAGATATGTTTGTGGCATCAGTGTCGGTACTGGTTCATTTGCATATCAACAATTAATTCTACAATGTCACTAAAAAATGGGCTCAACTTGCTGATGGAAGTTTACTGGCAACAAATGAAAGTACAGATGTCTCAAACCCAATTTCCTATTCCTGCTGATATGTCAAATCATGTCTTTGAGTGGAATGTTCAGTTGGTTAAAGGGAGATTGATAAATTTGTATAAAGTAATGAAATATGAATATCAGTATAGCATCGCCATTCAAATAGGAGAAAGCATAGTGTTAACAGAACTCTCAATTAATACCAGGCCAAAAAAAAACTGAACACCTTAATGAATATTTGCTCCTCCTTGCCCTATTTTCCTGCATTGGCTGTTCCCAGGTGAACTAACAGCCCCAAGAATGAGACTATAAAAAGCTATCTTAAAGTGCTGCTTTGTGTGTCTTTCTGCTCACCTCCCTTTTTCTTTCATTTTCTCATACCTTGTCCCTCTTTCTTCTGCAAATCTCCCATTCACTGTGTACACTCAACACAGATTGCTGTACTGTTTGAATACATATGTACCTTTTATGTTGTTAAAAACCTAGAAAATGGTATCTACATGTATTATTTCTGAAATGTACATTCTGGCTGTTGAGCTCTAGCAGGGCTAGTAGTGGGAGATCTCCTGCCTCACCCTTCCATCTATCCCAGGGACATCAAGAACCACCCAGTGGATATTGGGATCCCCCATAAACATGGCCATCCTTCCCCCCCCCCCCCATTCCCGCAGATTTCTTTCCCTGCCTCTGTAATCACTAATTGCCCCCTCCCCCCTTCACCCCCTGGCAGAGATCCCTCCCACTCCCCCCCCCCCCCAACCAAGTGATTGTTCCCTGTCAGAGTTCTCATCACCCCTGCCCTGGCAGAGTTCCCTCCCTCCCTCCCACTCCTGCAGAGCTCCTAACTTGTTTCCACACCTTGTCATGGCTTCAACCCACCCTGGCTCTGCCCTCACTCTGGCTCTGCTCTCACCCTGAGCAGTGCCAAGGTGCCTGGTGGGCATGGCAGGCACTGCCCCATGGGCATCACATGGCCCTGCCCACAACCACCTTAGGGCTCAATAGCCTCTGAATCCCCCCTACCCCCAGGGAGGCCATCATGTCTGGTCCCCATTAATGGGGATGGTAAATTATTCTTGTAAGGGTGAATCTCGACCAATAGGGTGGTAAAGGTAAGTGAACCTGGATGATAGTGTCCTGGATTTATTAGAGACATGCAAATTGACATTAACATTTAAATTGGCTTTGCACCCTTTTGTAAAACAGTGGCGGTATGATCGGGGGAGACAAAAGATTGGGCACAAACCTGATTTTTTGCCTTTTGCCTTATCCTATCACATTATCTAGCTGAATGTCACAAGATTGCAGCTTAAGTGGGAAGTTGCTGCGTCAATCCTTCGACCAGAACTTTCCAGCTGTTCTGGCTACCCATGCCGTGGGTGTCCAGCTGGCAAGGGGATGCGTTCAACATGAAACCCATTGACAATGGTGGGACCAGCAGATCCCGGCATCAACCAGTGGTGGGCCACCTCTGCTGCAGCAAGAAAATTCCTGCCGTATATCACTCGTGGATGAGTTATAAACTGGTGACTCAGGTTATATGTGGCTTAATCCTGGCAGTAAAAAGTAGCCTGAACCACATTCTGATATAATTTGTTATTTATATATATGAATTTTATATAGCAGTGTAAATATTACATATTGTAAACCAATTATATAACCAATGGAATATAGTTTATACAAGTATCCTTTTCATAAAAATAGTAAGTTGTAAACTATATGTGCAATTCCAAAATCTTGTTAAATGACATGACCTCCAAAAGGTACAAAGCAGAGACACAGCTACAAAACTTCAGCCAATTGTGGTACCTTCATGTTCATCTGCCTGTTGGGAGAGCAGGATCTGTGAATTCACCTGTTAATGTTGTGCCTGGTATGTGTTCACCACACTGTCATTGTCACACATCAGACATCATTACTCCTGGTATGAAACAAATGAGATAAAGAGAGAAAGCTAGTCACTCATTTTCTGTTATATTTTCTAACTTAGACCTGTCCTCTCCCCAAGGCTGCAGCCGGCAGTTTACAACCAATTCCCAACCTCCAGCAACTTCTCTCTGCAGCTATCCTCTAATTGGCTTCAAGTTGAGCCAATTTGAAATGCAACTGCATCTTACCCACATCAGATCACCATTAGCAGTGACTGCTGTGACGGGTATAGCAACAAAATATTAGCTTGTATTTTAACCTCTTCCCACAGAAAATTCCCAGGCAAAAACAGGAACAAAACAGCATGCAGTATTCAAAAAGAAATAGTTTGAGTGCAGAGGTGACTCATTAATAACAACAACTTGTATCTCTATAACACATTTTAGGTAAGAAAATTTCCCAAGGTCTCTCACAGGAATATTATTAAATCAAATTTTACAATACGCCACATTAGAGATATGAGAAAATGTTGGAAAATCTCAGCAGATCTGGCAGCATCTATAAGGAGAGAAAAGAGCTGGCATTTTGAATCCAGATGACCCTTTCTCAAAGCCCCAGCACAGAATCCTGAGTTGTAGATGCTTGTAGTTAGGAGATGAGGACATTTCATAGAAAACTTGGTCAAAGAGGCAGGTTTCAAATAGCATCTTGAAGGAGGACACTGAGATAGAGAGGGGGAGGAATTTCCGAAGCTTAAGACTTTGGCAGCTTTTTGTAACCCACTTATAGGATAAAAACTGGCCATGGTTTATTATCCAGTCCTAATTGCCATTGAGACGGTTTTGTGAACTACATAAGCATACCCACAATGCTGTCAAGGGCAGGATCTCCAGGTTTTAGAGTCAGTGACAATGAAGGAACAGTGATATAAGGCAACAATCTTCTGCTCTTGCTGAGGCCTTATCCTGCCCCCTTGCTACTAACCCAGCTGCCAGCAACCTGTCACCATGCAGCATCTACAACACGGAAACCTTGCTGGTCACTTGTTAACTCTGGTACAGGGAGCTGGATGGTGGTTGACAGTGTTGTCCCTCGATCAAAGACAGTTAGTGTCTGATCGAGGGGCTTGACAACGGGGGCGGGGGGGGGGGGGGGTGGTGGAAGAGGCTCCTCCTGGGGCAGAAAATAGCAGCCATGGGTGGCAGGGTCTCTGAAGACCATGGCTGAGGGTCTCAGGAGCACGCTCAGGACACAGCGAGTTATTGCAGAGTGTCCCCAGATCATGGTCCAGATACAGAGGGCCATGGCGCAGATGATGTTGAGCCTTCAGAACTGGCAGTGCCAGGAGGGGCAGAGTGTTCTGGAGCTCACCTGGCTGCCCCTCCATGCCACAGCGTGTCCATGGAGGAGGAAAGAGGCCATTTCAGGGCCTCCCCCCAGGAGATGCCAACCGTCTTCAGCCCTTCCAAAGACCCCCTTCTTGATACTAGTGCATCTCTGAACTGGGTGCCACGACTGCACCAATGACACCTGAAAGTTGGTCAGGGCTCACCAGTTCTCTGCCCTCCAGGGGACATCCGTGACGGCATCAAAGGCAGTGGGGTATGGAACACAACAGACAAACAGACAAACTCCATCTCCAATGTGCACCCTGGGGAAGTCACCTAGACATATGATCAAGAAGTTGTAGGGTCAACAAGAGGGCATAGGTGGTCAGGAATAGGGTAATATGCACTGTACAGGAGAATGATTAAAGGAGACTGTTCCCCAAATGTGCAACTTCTATGTCTGTGACCCATCTCCCATAGGGAGTTTCGAAACCCATCCGTACCCAGAGGGGCAAACAGTGTCATACAGCATGGGAAGGTCCTCCAGCCCATTGAGTCTGCACTGGTGATAACTGCCACTTAATCCCATTTACGAACACCTGTGCCATATCACTGAATGTTGTGGTAGTCCAAGTGCTTGTCCAAATACCTTGTACTGGTTGTATGATAATCAGCCTCCATTACTGTACTATGCATTCCAGCTCTGCTCCACCCACTGAGTGCAAACTGTTGTCGCAAATCCTTTCTGTGACCCCTGCTCCTCATGCTAAAGCCATGAACCCTGTGGCTGCCCTCAACCAAGGCAGTCCACCACACCCTAGTCACCCTGTCCATATCCCATGCACACTCATGCACCTCAATCAACCTCCGTACCTCCTCTGTTCAAAAGAAAATAATCCAAACCCATTCCTGTCTCTCTTTGTGACACACTTGATCACTGCTTTGAAACATGCAATCGAATTCATTAGGCATGACCTCCCTCTGCCAAAGCCCTGCTGACTAACCCGAAGCAGCCACACCATTCTGAGTGGGGCCTGACGCTTGCCATCTGAATCTTCTCTAACAGTTCCCACTGCTGACTTGCGACTCACCGGTCTGTAATTCCCTCGGTTCACTCCCTGCCGATCCCTCGAGCAGTCCCAGAAATGAGGGCCATGGAGGCGCGCATGGACCGACAGCCTAATATGACGTCCTCATCACCCACCTTATTCTGTACATGGCTCCCCCTCACATTCCTCCCTGGAGCATCAGGCTGCACGTTGGTGCCCCTGACCCTCACGGATATGGGCCCTGGCATTGGTGGGCAGTCAGAGGACTAGCAGGAGTCAGACTTCAACAGCATCACAGCTTATCTCATGGTGAGCCGTCATTACCCTCCTGCCTGGAGGACTCATTCACTGACACAACACATCCAAGCCCCTAACCCGGACGTATTGTCAATGAGATCCTTGGAATGGGGGAGGGGGATGTGGACACGGGGTTTGGTAGGGGGCGGTTGAATGCTCTCTGGGTGGCAGTGGAGGAGGGGGAGTGGGTGGAGTTTGGAAACCACGTCTACTAAGTGGAAAATCTTGTAGCAGTGAGGGTTTCCCTGGTACTCCTGGTATGCAAGACCCTTCTCATCGCTGGTCCCCATTCTTTGGCTCCTCTTCAGCTTTGTCCTCCACATCCTCCTGGTCCCTGATTCCCCTCCTCCTCAGAGGAATCTGTATAGTCCTACTCCTCCAGAATGTTGCCCTTTGCTGCGCCAGATTGTGGAGCAGCAAGAGGGGGGTGATCACCACAACTCAAGCACTACCCAATCCCTGCGCCTATGAGGGACCTCCCATCCTGCATCATGGCAAAGATGACTTGCCCTTTCACACCCTAGAGGTTGGTGCTAAGTGACACTCACCTCTGCACTTGCCCTTGTGACAATGGCACCTGAACCACACTTCAAGGGACAGTAATGATTCAGGTCTGTGTGACAGCCTGCCAGAAAGGTGGGAAGATTCCAAGAGTCGGGGGGGGGGGGAAACAATTGCTTACCAAACTCGCTAATGAGATTGAATTCGGCCTCAAGTCCAAGAAGGGCATGATCTGCTTCACGGCAGTAGAAAAGGACAATTGCAAACTGTTCTGTGCCAGGCATGAAGTTGGTTTTTAGGCTATGCACTTTTTTCCAGGATCGGTGCGATCCATGCCATGCACAGCAAACTGGGAACTTCACCCCCAGTAAATCTAT
Organism: Carcharhinus amblyrhynchos; assembly: GCF_965287045.1. Classification (NCBI taxonomy): domain Eukaryota; kingdom Metazoa; phylum Chordata; class Chondrichthyes; order Carcharhiniformes; family Carcharhinidae; genus Carcharhinus; species Carcharhinus amblyrhynchos. The sequence goes on from NC_137340.1 coordinate 37,566,597, forward strand.
GGATAAGCAACCTTAAGCTTTTCCAGATTGCTGTCTAATATTAACACTGATTACGAGTAAAAGAGGATTCTTACTGACTGCATTACAAAAAATATCACAAGCTCACAATACATTCCCAAAAGACATTTCAAAAGATAGCTGTCAATAGCTTTCTTCCCTCTTCTTGAGATAACAGCTCGTTTTTGCATTAACAGGACACGTGTGATAGTGCGCCTGCCTGGAGTCAACAGACAACCAAAATCTGTGCATTTTTTTGCAGAAGAGCAGCTATAGCAAAGGTGAGGGGTCTTTTAACTCTTACAATGCCTGATCTCCCAAAATATGTCCATTAATCTACATTCTTACAGCAACTAGGAATATCTAGAAGCGTATCTGCATATTGGATGTACAGAGAGATAGTCTTGAGTCTTAGCCCTAGCCCCCTGCAAAGGAAAGAAACAAGTTAGAAGTGGATATCTACGGATTGGTCCATGCTAATCACATGATTCAAGACATAAAGAGTAATTATAAGTGAGATTTATTGGACACGCTGCATGAATGAACCAGTTAGATGTGTAGAATGTCTTTAATGAATAGCAGAATCATTTCACAGTTAATAAACTGTCTTTAACGGCCTGGATTTTCATCCTTGCAGTGAGTGATAGGAGACTAGAAAATTTTGGGCTTAGCTCGCCAGCCTGCCTCAGAAAAAAGTGCCCACAAAGGTGGGATCATCATTGCCAGAGGTGGGTGAGAGGCAGGTTTGTGGGTTGAAGTCAGGCCAGTGAGCCTGGAAGGATTTTGGAGACAGCCACATGGGTTGCTGGGCGGTGAGGCAGGCTGTTTAGAAGGCCAACCTTGGTGCAGGGGGCTTCATCCAGTAAAAATTAAAAAATAAAGATCCTGCAGCTCTCAACTCTCACATCTCTTTACCTTTCAAACACTCCCCATGCCCCATATCCCAAGCTCTGCGCCACGGTCGCTCATGAACTCTCTGCCATGCTATGGCACATCCATAACCATTATCCTACTATACACAGCTCAGAAACTAAGAACTCTGTAGTGAAAGTAGTATGTGTTTAAAAACAGCTTAAAGAAGAATTAATTCATAACTTCCTAGTATGTGAAAGAAAAGTATTTTCACTTTAGGTAATGAAAGTTTTGAACATTCAGACTCTTTAAAGTATCAGTAACAAAAGCCACAAACCTCTGAAACCCCACATTATGTAAACAAACATTGTGAAATTGACAACAGAGATCAGAGAGACTGAACTCTTAATCAAATGTTTTCTCTGGGGGCGCAAGTGTTTCAATGAGCTATTGGTTGTCTGGCCTCTCAGGTAAGCATACATACATGGTGAGGCTTGGTTGAAAACCCTGCCATCCATTAAACTTGTTGAAACACCTGTGCCCCAGAGAAAATATTGTTTGATTGACAGCTCAGGCACTTTGATCTTGGCTGTCAATTTCATAATATTTATTCCTACAACTTTAAGTGGTTTCAAGGGTTTGTGGTTTTTGTTGGAGATACTTTAAAGGGCCTGGATGTTTGACACTTTTATTGCCTTCCAAGTGAAATGAATTTTTTAGATTTAGTGGAACATTATGAATGAATTACTTGTTTAGAAATTCTTTTTTCTGAACATGTCTCACTGCCATTATAAGGTTCTTTGGTTTTATATAGTGTATAGTGAGTCAGTGGGCATGGAAGTATCATAGCTTGACATTTAGGCCCATGAGGAGCAGGTGGAAAGGCAGAGGTTAGAATAGGGTGCAGGAAGGACAGGGATAGGTGGGTGAAGAGCAGAGTTTGGTACTGGGGGCATAAGAATGACCTTTTGAACTTACCTCATAAATGGTGCCCTCATGTAGACTAGGGTTCATGACTTTGCTGAGGGGCCTTGAATCACAATTCTCTGAAAACCTGGCCTGACCCTATGAAAATTGGAATGGAATAGGACTTGCCCATCTCTGCAATGCAGGCTTCCAGGTCAGGTGCACTGGATGCAGGATTTTGAGTGGGACGCAGTCCATACCCTTTAAAGACACCCTCAAAAATCAGACAACTCGGAAATGGGGTCAGGAATCCTGAAATCAGGACCCACCCAATAATTTTAAACAGTCCTCAAGTCTTGGTGACTCGGTCAAAATTCAGTCGACCACAACAAATGTCTCTGAACTGTCACAGAATGAAACCCGAATTATTCGATTTATATTGACTCTGTCTGTAATGTAATAAAAAAAGATTCTGTACATTCTCTGTGTTGTAATAAAATGTACTCAGTTGTGTTTCTAATAGAAAATCTATTTTATTAAATTTTATATTACATTTTTTCCATCGACAAAAATATGTTAAAGGCTTTTACTAGTTGATTTTCCAAAAATCTAACAAATTGCAGTATCCCAGTGACATGCTGATTTCTCGTGAACTATGAGTTTAAATTTTGGCATTTGTTGATCCTTTTTTCTGACACATGCTGCATATTAATTTTCTAATTAAGCAGATGGTGAGGCGGGATAGGAATGTGAGTACAGTGAGAGACTGAACACAGAAGCAAAGGAACTGCACCTTCCCAATAACTGCTTTCAGGTGAAAGGGTTGTCAATTGACTTGATGGCCTGAATCACCTCTACTTGTTTCTCAATTCTAGGACAGCAACTGTGTCGATCTGTGTGTGAAGACAGATTTGACCATTCAAACTCAGTGGTGCCACAGCTCTCTCACAGCGCCAGGGATATCTGGGTTCCATTCCTCAGGTGACTGTCTGTGTAGAGTTTGCAAGTTCTCCCCATTTCTGCGTGGCTTTCCTCTGGGTGCTCTGGTTTCTTCCCACTGTCCAAAGATGCGCTGTTAGGTTGATTGGCCATGCTAAATTGATGCTTGTGTCAGGGGGATTAGCAGGGTAAATATGTTGGATTAGGACATGAGTGCGACTGTGGTCAGTGCAAACTCGATGGACTAAATGGCCTCTTTCTGCACTGTTGGGATTGTATGACTCTGGTTAAAATTGTTTAAATCTGCAACACACAACCTGGATGGGAAGTAATATTAAGAAGGTAAAAGTAATATTTCTTTGAAAGTTGCAGTAAACTACACTGGGATATGGAATCAATAGATCTTTGCAGCGATCACTGAACCTGATTGTGGAGCACATCAGTGAGAAAGACATGAATGAATTATATTGAAACTTAGAAGTGGGAGTTGTTTTTCATCACCCAGGACAAAACAGCCAGCTCGATTGACGCCTCATCCACCACATTCAACATTCGCTTGCTCCATCACTGAGACGCAATGGCAGCAGTATGTACCATTTGCAAGATGTCACAACTCACCAAGCCTCCTTCAACAGCACCTTCCAAATCTACAAACTCTACAATCTAGAAGGACAAGGGCAGTGGATGAATGGGAAAGGAACACTATCAAGTACACTATCAAGGGCAGGAGTCTTCGTAGTGTTGAAGAGCAGAAGGATCTTGGGGTTCGGGTCCACAGGACTCTTAAATCGGCCTCGCAGGTGGAAGAGGTGGTCAAGAAGGCGTATGGTGTACTGGCCTTCATTAATCGAGGGATTGAGTTTAGGAGTCGGGAGGTAATGCTGCAACTTTATAAGACCCTTGTCAGGCCTCATTTGGAGTACTGTGCGCAGTTCTGGTCGCCTCACTATAGGAAAGACGTAGAAGCTATTGAAAGGGTACAGAGGAGATTTACAAGGATGTTGCCTGGACTGGGAGGCATGCCTTATGAAGTTAGGTTGAGGGAGCTGGGTCTCTTTTCCCTGGAGAGACGAAGGTTGAGAGGCGACCTGATAGAGGTTTATAAAATGTTGAGAGGAATGGATAGGGTGGATTCTCAGAGGCTATTTCCCCGGGTTGAAATGGTCGCTACGAGAGGACACAGATTTAAGGTGCGGGGAGGAAAGTACAGAAGTGATGTTAGGGGTAAGTTTTTCACTCAGAGGGTGGTGAGTGAGTGGAATCAGCTGCCGTCAGTGGTGGTGGAGGCGAACTCGCTGGGGTCTTTTAAAAGACTTCTGGATGAGTATATGGGGTTTTATGGGATTGGGGGTTATAGATAGGTGTTGATGTGATCGGTGCAACTCGTGGGCCGAAGGGCCTGTTTGTGCTGTAGTGTTCTATGTTCTATGAACACCACCTCCTGCAATTTCCCCCCCAAGCCATTCAGCATCCTGACTTAGAACTATGTCATCCTACCTTCGTTGTCACTGGGTCAAAATCCTGAACTCTCTTCCTAACAACATTGTGGGTGTGCCTACACCACATAGATTACAACAGTTCAAGGAGACAGATCAATGCCACCTTTTCAAGGGCAATTATGGAAGGGCAATAAATACTAGCTTAGTCAATGATGCCCATATCCTGTGAAAGAATAAATGTTGTTTTGCCAGCCAGATATAAAAATCCCACTATTCTTTAGCACTCTGGGGTATAGCTGTCCTAATTGATGGCTGTGAGGGAGACAGCAAATTTCAGATGGTCCTCCTGTTAACGCAAGTTTTCCCACCTGAAAACTGGTAAATTAATGCTGTCAAGAAGGTTACTGAACTTCAGCCACTGCTCTCCCTGTCCGAGTGGTAAAACTCATTGTAAAAACATTCTCTCGGGACAACAGAGCCAAGAAATAGGATCAGCAACAAAAATGTACAAGCTTAACAATGAAGGCTTATCCTGGGAATAACATGAGCTACGTGCAGAAAAATTCTCTGACATGAATGTGAACACAATCATCTTGAAACAAACCCTCCTTACAGACCACTCCATCGAGCCCACATTTCAAAATCCCAACTCATTGCAAGAAGGGATACCAATTCATACAGCCTAGTCACCTACATCAAGGAAAGTCTCACCAAAGATCCAGAAGACCTCAAATCAGATGACCCCTACTTGATCTCCATCAAAATAGGTAAGGTGAACATCATAACTGTCCATAAGCTATCAAATGATCTATTGCCTATCATTGTAATACAGCCTGCAGCACATTCAACCATTTACTCTGATTTCAGTGATGGACGCCCCAATAACAAATCTGTCGGAGAACAATTGTCAGCCTGGGACTCTATGTATGACCTAAAATTTATGTAAGGTGCAAAGCAGCCTGGAACATTCCATCCACCAGTTGGAAGACGGTCTAATCAGATCTTTGCTTCACTACCTACAATAGCAAACGAGACAGCAGCAGCCTACCACTGACACACTGCTGGCATATGCTTCCCATTATCCCCTACGTCAACATTGTCCAACCCTCACTCATACTGGCCTCAAACTATCATCCATAAACACAAAGTTAAAATCCTGCTAGCATCTGTGGAAGGATCATCGAGATGCTTACAGCAGATAATTAGAATCCACTGTTAACTGGATCCAACCCCTCCTCAAAAATTGCAACTGTTCCCTGGGGCTTCAGAAAAACTTCCATTCCCTACTGGACCATGTGAAGTGAGCAATTCCTGGAGGAATACAGGGAAAATGATGGGATTTGTGGTTGTCACTTGATGAAGATTGCCTCATATGATTGTGAGAAATGGTGGAGAAGATTGACACATGCACTTGAGCTGAGGGACATGGAAACTCCTACACTGCCTGGGAGCAGCCAGCAACAGCCACACCAGTGGCCCAGAATCAATACTGACACTAGCAGGGAAATGAAGTGGATAGAAAAATAATCCTTGATGCAGTCTCTCAGGGCCATCCCAGAGCAAGCATTCTTCTCCACTCCATACACACCGGAGGCATTGGACAGCACATTGAGGGTAACCTAATCAGGGAAATGAGCAGGAGTCAGTGGCATTTACACAAAAATTTATGAAAACCTGTGCATTAATGCTGTCAAAAAGATAACCGAAATTTAGCCACTGCTCTCCCTTCTCAAGTGTTGAAACCTGCAGGAAAATGAATCTTCTTAGGGATAACAGAGGGAAGAAATAGGACCCACAACAAAAATATACCAATGCAACACTAAAGGCTTATCCTGGGAATAACGTGAGCCACATGCAGGAGAACTCTCTGCTATGAATGTGGACACAGTCACCTTGAAAGAAATCTAGCTTGCAGACCATCGAGCCCACATTCCCAGTCCTAACTCATTGTAACTAGGGATAATAAGACATGAAGCCTAGTCACCCACATCAAGGAAAGCCTCACCAAAGATGTAGAAGGCCTAAATTCAGATGACCTCTCCATCAAAGTAGGTCGATGTCTACAAGCCTCCAAATGATCTGTGGCCAGACATAGTAATTCAGCCAACTTAACAAACTGATTCCCACCAGGGAAAGAGCAAAGCAGTATCACGCAGGGATATTGCATTCTCCAACACCATTTCCTGTGTACAAACTCTTAAACTGATCAACTCCATAATCAACAACTGAGAGTTTTGGGTGCACCTTGGAGATCAAATCAGTTGTCTATGTACAACAAGCAATGGGCTCCCACAAGAGTCAGTGCTCACTTTGGGTTTCTTCACCTTATATATCAGTGACCTCCCAACCACAAAATCAAGGCTCTTCGCATATTCTGACAACTTGGCCCTGGTTTTCCAAGCTAAAGAACTTCAGGTCATTGAGAAACCACTCACTGAAGATTTATGTTTTCTGAAAGTCCACTTCAGAGTGAGGCTTCGGTCAAATATTGCTAAGACTGTTGTTTCAGTCTTCCACTTGAATAACTCAATGTCCAGGGAAGAACTTCATGTCCAGCTCTGTGGTCAACTGCACACTCAGGACTCAATGCCAAAATATCTTGGCATCATTCTTGATCGTACATTGGTCTACTGGCAAAACCTCCAGAGCACTGAAGCCAAGATTAAGATGAGAGTCCAAAGATGTACAGGTTCAGTGGATTGGCCATGCCAAATTGCCCCTTCATGTTCAAGCTTGTGCAGGTGAGATGAATTAGCCATAGTAAGTGCGCAGGGCTATGGGGATAGGGAGGAGGAGAGGGCGTGGGTGGGATGTTCTTTTGGAAAATCGGTGCAGAGATGATGCGCTGAATGACCTTTTTCTACACTGGAGGAATTCTAGGAGAGTGAACCTCATGTGGAAATGGACAGGTATTACCTGGGCAGCAGAGTCAATACACTACGCACTGCCTTACTAGCCTTGGTCTACGCAACAGCAAGGTTCAGCAGAAGTACCTATCTCAGGAGCCACTATACAAATGTGGTAGATAGACATCTGGGCAGTCATGAGGAATACTTCTGGAATGTTGAGACAAATGCAGCTCGAGTGACTTCCTGTTGCATGTCCTGATGTCTGCAGAGAAAATATTCACCTCAAAGAATCCCACCGATTGACAGCAGATGAAGCAGTCCTACTGATACGACCTCAAAAAAAACCCCACACAGTTATCAGAAATCCTGTTTTCCCCACTGGAACATACAAACCAATGATGGGCCGCCTCTTGATGGCACCTTCTGGCTAACTGCAGACCACAACCTGATAACCGACACAGCTTCAGCCTTCCACAGAAAATCGGGACTGCCCTCAACCTCTTGAGGACGAGCCAAGGAAAATGTGTGCACTTGCTCTACAAGTGGAAAAATAAGGAACTGTTCACAGTACGATTATGGCCATCAAGTCTGACCATTCACCCGTACACTGAATGTCTGCTTTGAGAGATTCATTGCAGGTGGCATCACATCCATTCTCACTGCGTCAGCTGAAAACATTGAATGGGTTGTTAACCTCGACATCAAACTATAACTGCTTCCTCAGCCGTGTGAATAAAAAAGATGATGGTTTATACTTACATGTAGGCAACTTCTAGTTCATGAACTGTGTTTTAATTAAAAAAAGAGAATATGTTTTATGTCCTCATAACAGCAATGGGAACTGCTTTTGACCTCAGCTTGGCCTTATAATAATATCTGTGGAAATATGTTTTCCATGTGTGTTCTAATTGCCATAAAGCTCTACGTATTGATCTAATTAACATGTACATTAAGAAGTGACTGTACATCCTAATGACAAATATGACCACACAACTCCTTCAAATTGTAAAGTGCAACCATTAGCAACTAGAAAAGCAACTGGGTGCGTGCATTCAGACTTGTGTTAATTATACTTCACATAGTTAAGAGCTGAAAAATTAGAAATGAATGACAATATATTTATACCATGAATCATATCAGGAAGCCAACAGGGCAAATACTTGTTTACTAAAGAATGGCATGAAGGTGGGTTTTTATTCAAGGTTCTGATACCAAGGCTTCATTTCTGAGTTACTCCAACTTCCATACAAAAGCCAGGGTCATATCCAATTTGCATTTGTCCAATGCGAAATGCACACAGATATGATTCATGCATCCTGTTTTCTATGTGTCCCTTACAGAGAGGGTTTGTTTCGTTCAAAAGCCTCTGGCACTTCAAGGGAGAAATAATAATTGTTCAGTCCAAAGCATGACCTTGTGCTTCCAGTAACCTGTCATTCTAATTTTCCACCTCATTCTCACACTGAGATCTCTGTCTGTCCTTGGACTTCTGGGTCAAGTGAGGCTCAATGTAAGCATGAGAAACAGCTCCATAAATTTCAGTTTGTTTCAGTTTTTGGGCGGCGTGGTGGCACAACGGTTAACACTGCTGTCTCACAGTGCTAGAGACCTGGTTCAATTCTGGCCTCAGTGACTGCGTGAAGTTTGCACGTTCTCCTCGTGTCTGCATGGGCTTCCTCCGGTTGCTCCGGTTTCTTCCCACATTTCAAAGTTGTGCGGGTTAGGTTCATTGGCCACAGTAAACTGATCTTCAGAGTCAGGGAGATTAGCAGGATAAATAAATGGGGTCATGGGGATTGGGCCTGGGTGAGATTGTAGTCAGTACAGGCTTGAATGGCTGAATGGTCTCCTTTAGCACTGTAGGGATTCTAAGATGTGTTATGAATTCGGCTTCTTTTTTTTTACAGCTTTCTGGACTGAATGTTATATTCAATTATTGCAAACCATAAACTCTGTTCCCCACTTTGTTCCCTTTCCTTTGCATGTTTCATCACACCTGCTCTAGATATATTCAGATAAAAATAAATTACTGCAGATGATAAAGTCTGTAACAAAAACATAAAATACTAGAAAATCTCAGCAGGTCCGACAGCATCTCTGGAGAGAGAACAGGTTATCAGACCTGCTAAGGTTTTCCAGCATTTTCTGTTTTTGCTCTAGATACATCTTTAGTTTTTTTGCTTCTTTTCTTGCCCCATCACCATTCCCTTTGGCCTTGGAAGACTAACTCTTCTGTCATTTAATCGCTTCTGTCTCCGCTCTGTCACAGGTATTCCTTTTCTCCTTGTCCCACTGACATCTTGCTCAAAATCGGTTGCATCTCTAATTGTTCCCAATTTTAGTGAAAGGTCATCAACCCCAAATATTAACTTTGTTTCTCTCTCCATAGTTGCTGTCTGACCTGTTGAGTATTTCCAGCATTTCTGTTGATTTTAGATTTGCAGCATTCTTTTGCAACTAGTATTTCTGTGGACTTCACTGCTGATTATTCTGAAAGTAACAAAGGAATATGTTTGATGTAGCTGTGGCAGCAACAGGACACCATGTTCAAGGTGAATACTATAGAAATGTCACTATATAGTGAACACAGATGTCCTTATTCCTCCCAGTGGCTTTTAAGTTAACTGAAAAGTGGGTCGGGGAGCATGGATCATGCCCATGCCAACGGCATTGTACAGAAGCTTTGGATTCAATGCCAAAATCTGTTCAATTGTCTCACCAGCACTAACACAGTAAGGGACCACAGAGTATGATCTCATTGTAATTACAAGTACTGACACAGTCTTAGAGTATTTCAGTATTGCATTTGAATTACATTTGCAATTCAGTATCCTTACAGTGCAGAGGGAGGCCATTTGGCCCATCGAGTCTGCATCGACTCACTGAAAGAGTATTTTACCCAGGTCTGCCAGCCCTCACCCCCACCAGCCCCATCCCACCAACACCCATCCCCCTCATCCCACCACCCCCCATTTCCCTCCCCATCCCCTACCCTCATCCCTGTGACCCAGTGCACTTTTACCATGGCTAAACCACCTAACTGCACAACTTTGGATTGTGGGAAGAAATTGGAGCACCCTGAGGAAATCCACACAGACACAGGGAGAATGTCGAAACTCTGCAGTTACCCATGGCCAGAATCGAACCCAGGTCTTTGGTGCTGTGAGGCAGCAGTGTTAACCATTGTGCCACTGTGCTGCCCTGCTTGGCACACTTCATCTGATTGCCCAATAAAATACACTTCTCAACATCACTTCACCAAGTCAGATCCACAGTGGTATAACACTTTGCCATTTTTTTTTCTAAATGAAGTTCTAGATGATTCAGGCTACCATCTTCCCAATGTCTGTGGATATTACCCTGATATTGGCATACCATTGAGATTTGACTTTTAAATATACTAACACTTGTCACACATGAAAGGGTTCGTATTAAATAGGAAGCAGAATAGAAAGCTTGCATTCTATCTCTATTTCTAAGGCGCATGCCCTTCAAATACCAGCGAGCACTTTGAAAAGGAAATAATAGATTGGGAAGTTGACAGACTGGCACTAGCTCAGGGATCATGGTTCATTCCTTTAGTCTGCATCTTATTCAATCATGCATTCACTGACACAAAAGCATGGATTGAACTGATGAGAGAATCTTGCCCATCACTAAACAGTCACAGAAAAGGAAGGAAGAAAGACTTGCTTTTTCACATTGTGGCTTTTCACGCCAGATATTGCAAAGTCATTTATTGTCAATGAAATACTTTTGAAGAATAGTTCTAATGCAGGAGATATTTCTCTAAAACTTTTCTCCTGTCATGTAGATCTGGCAAGAGAGGATGAGGCATGGGCTAGTGAGCAGAAACATCTATAAGCTCACAGCACACTGTCATTCAAATGCAGCCCGACAAGCAGCAGTACACTTCTATCCATCCTGGGTGAGTTCGAAAGACAATTTAAAGAGTTTGCATCAGATGCAATGAAGAATACAAGGGAATGGCCACAGCTGAGGTGATACTGGAAGAGCCGGAAACAGAAACTCCAAAGCTAATGAGGTGAGTGATTCCAATCTCCAAGATTCTGTTTAAACTAAACATTGGAGACATAGGGAACAGGAGCAGGAGTGGACCATTCAGCCACCAAGCCTACTCCCCAATTGAACAGATCATGGCTGGTCATTACTTCTATGCCATTTTTCCTTATTATGCTTCTTGAGCATAAATGATTGCTGGGCTCATTAGCAAATGTGTCCACAGTTGGTGTGGACTCATAGGAATCTTGACCCATGAGTTAGATATGTAGACTCAGAAATCTACAATCTCAATCCATGAGCTAGAAACTCTGCACCCTGGAGCATGCGGTAACCCCAACATTTCCAATGAAAGCCTCCATAGCGAAGAGTCCAATGCCATTCTGTGTTAAATGCTAAGATTACTGCTATACAAATCTTGGGGTTTCTGCTCATCCTACAACATATTTACTGGTTGGGTTGCTAAACATTGTTAGAGTCTTTAATATTGTCATTGCTGTTTTGGGGTTTGCTATGAGCATGGTATCACTGAGTCCAGGAGCAGGACATGCAAGACATGACAATGGATGACATTGCTATCTTGACCAATGAGAACATGCTTCACACCACATAAACAATGCCATACCCTCTCCTAGGCTTTCCAAATGACTTTGTATGGATAGGAAGTTGCAAAAACCAAGCTTCATCCCGGCAGTGATCAAAAAATTCACCCGATCGTCCATTTTTGATAATCAATATCATCAAAGCTATAGGTCATCAAAAGTCCCCATCTCTTCTTCAGAGTTGAAGGAAGCTATCAATGGACTGCACAGGAGAGTGGCAAATGGAATTCAGTCCAGATAAATGTGTGGAAATGAACCTTGGAAAGGAAAATGAGGCAAGATATTTTGAACGTAGCTGCTGTTACAGCTGGACAAGTCAGATCCCAAAATGAAACCTGGCTCGAGGGGTGGCATGGTTGAACAGTGGTTAACACTACTGTCTCACAGCACCAGAGTCCTGGATTCAATTCTGGCCTTGGGTGACTGTGTGGAGCACACGTTCTCCCCATGTCTGTGTCGATTCTGTCCGGGTGCTCTGGTTTCCTCCCAGAGTCCAAACGTGCGTGGGTTAGATTGATTGGCCATACTCAATTGATCCTAGTGTCAGCGGATTAGCAGGGTAAATATGTGGGGTTATGGGAATAAGGGCTGGGTGGGTTGTGGACTGTGTAGACTTGATGGGCTGAATGGCCTCCTTCTGCACTGTAGCGATTCTATGATTGATAGATTCTAACTTTTATTACTTTTTACAAACTGTGGCGATGAACAAATTCACCAGGAGTCTGCTGATGAATGTTCAACAAAATAATTAAAAACTTTTCTTAAATAAGAAAAATGAATTATATTGCACCAGCCAAGGAGGTTCAAAAGATCTAAATATCAAACACAAGAAAATGATTTATATTCACGAGTCCTTCACTCTAGCTATATCTTTACAGACACATACACATTTGGCAAGGTAAAACAATTTACAATTCTATCTTATACTCTAATATTCAGAATAGGTACGGGAACCAACTTGTGAACTGTGGTAGACACATCCAAAGTAAGTGACGAATGTGACCAAAGGAGATTCAATGGATTTCTCAACAATCTATCCTGACTCTTGTCACATCGTGAGCCAACCTGTCTCACTGAAACTCTGACTGGGATTTTCCAGCCCTACCATGGTGGGACCTGCTGCAAGGGGGTGCAGCTGGCTAACCAAAATTCTATTGATTTTCAGTGGAATTGGATGATCCAGACAGCAAGCAAAGGTGGAAAATGCCCTACATAACCATCCTCTGATGGTCTTCACATACTCTGTTATTTTGTAATCAGTAGTACCCTCTTGTCTTTTTCACAAAGCTTTCTGATCTCCACATTTGAGGAATTTGCCTTGGAATTCTCCGCAAACGTTGCTCAGACTCAGACAGCGTCAACAAGGATCCACTTCCAGGGTTTCAATCTCACATCTGTGACTCCTATTCCCTGGATCTCCAAGTATGCTCACACTTTACCTTCCAAGAACACTTTCAGATCTTCAGCTATGCTCGGCAGAACACCACTGCTGCTTTAAGTCTGTTCCCTCCAGCTGTCCCTTCAACTTGGAGCCTTACTGTCTGCCATTGGCATTAATTGCAAGGATTTACAAGTTAATACTCAACCTGTTTGGCTACATTGTGAACCTTGGCCATTAGGTCCTGGGACTTGAATCCAGAGCTTCTGACTCAGAGATAAGGATGTTCACTGCATCACAGGACCTCAGTACTGAAACTAAGGAATGTCAAAAGGTTCTTTGGTGATGATTCAATGGGTTTCTGAACCACACAGCACAGGAAGTTACCAAGTTCGATGCCCACATTTGGATAGTTGAGGAGCCTCACAGTCCCTAGGCTAGTGAGAGAACTATTGAACAATAGCTTGATGACACTTACTGTCATACGGCACCTAATTAATGATGAGTTAGGAAAAGTCAACAGGGAACTGGTACCTTTGGAGTTGCACCAGGCAAGAGGTCAATGCTTTCACAAAACAGAAGGATAACAGAGAAGGCCAGAGGGGAAGAAAAACAGGTGTGAGAATTTAAAACAAACTGTCCTACATAACCATCATCTGATGGTCTTCACATACTCTGTTATGTTGTAATAGTAGTACCCTCTTGTTGTTTAGCTTTGCCTTATACTAGTTTTGCTCAAGGATATTCTGTTGTTGGCCCATAACGGTTGACAGTTTTGCTGAGCCGTCACCTAATTCTGCAAAGGTAAAATGCTTAGTTCTTCTCTGTCAACACTCGAGAAGCCTGAGCTGATTAATTTAAACATGCTTGGAACCAGTCCCAGAAACCTCATATCAAACTAATCCGCTATCACTGAAAGACCAAAAAACGTGTGTTAAATCTGAGATCAGTTGTATGCGAGATATGATACCTGATTGAGGAGTGCAGTGATCATTGTTCTGAGATATCAGAAGGGGCAATCAGTAGAAGTCATGCTAGCGGAAGGGCTTAAGTGGATTGCATTTTGGTCAGTAAATGCATTTAACAATAGTATGGCAAGGAAGAATTTCATGAATTTCTCATGGATACTGAGCTGGTGATCACTTTTAGATCCCTGTCTCAAACCCCCTTGATGATAGACCATAAGACCGTAAACCATAAGACATATGAGCAGAAGTAGGCCATTTAGCCCACCGACTCTACTGTGTCATTCAATGAGATCATGACTGATCAGATGTAATAATGCTCAATTCCACATTCCCACCTTATCCTCATAAAACTTGATTCCCTTAATGATTAAAAATCTGTCTATCTCAGCCTTAAATATGCTAACAACCCAATCTCTGCAGCCCACTGCTGTCCACAAGTTCACTACCCTCTGGGAGTTGAAATTCCTTCTCATCTTTGTTCTAAATGGGTGACCCCCTTACTCTGGGTTTATGTCCTCTGGTCCTAGACTTAGGGAAACATCCTCTCAGTAGTTACCCTGTCAAATGCTCTGAGCAGAGGCAGACCTACAATGAAACACATTGTGCCAAGGCACAGAGGCCCGACAAATAGGGAGGCCCCATGCTGGTCGGGGCACCAATCAGAATGAATAGGCCTATCAGTAGCCAATGCAGAGCCACATTGGGCTTTAATTGATGGAGACCCCTCAGAGCTGGGCTTCTGATGAGCCTCCTGAGCCGGCTGCACCGCTGATTTGCCCTTTCTGTGGCCAACTGGGACAGATCAATGATTATTACCCAGTCAAGCTTGAGCCCAAAGCTCTCCTGGGACCTAGGCCCGGCATCAGGCTTTGCCACACGTGCTGTATCAAGGACCTGTTCCCACTGCAATTGAGTCCATTACCGCAGGAAGGAGCATCAGAGCATGGACTGGGGCATCAAGAGACCTGTGGGTGGCTGGGTGAAGCAGCTGGCAGTTTGTCCTCTCTCAACATTCCTTTCCTAGAGTTGAGTTGGTGATGGAGCTTGAGGACTCAGCAGATCAGAAACTAGAAAATCTTCAGTCATGAGTCTATGTTGGCAGTAGAGAGTGATTGTGTGTCTGAGGGCATAGACAAGCAGGAGATGAAGGCCATGGCAAAGCACAAATCAAAGGAAGACCACATCTTCACTAAGTCTAAGAGGAGAATTGCTCTGGTGTCTGATTAGGTTCTGTGTTCCTGCAGAGGAGGAAGTTCATTGTGGGTATCTGGGGAGAACATTCTCTCCGAAACTGATATCCCCAACTGTTCACGTGGAGACAAGCATGAATTTTCATTTCAGGTGATGCCCCTGTTGCTTAACCATTTGAAATTATATTGATTGGAGAAAGTTTGGATTGGGGAACACTGTGTTAACACCATGAACAAAGCTATGACCATGGCAATGAGTACAGTGTAGAATTTCCCTGGAGACTGGATTCCTTGGCTGATCAGCTGTAGTTATTCGTTGTACGGGAATACAACTACCCCTTATTTAAAGCCATGATGTGGAGATGCTGGAGTTGGATTGGGGTGGACACAGTAAGAAGTCTGAACACCAGGTTAAAGTCCAGCAGGTTTGTATGGAATCACGAGCTTTCAGAGTGCTGCTCTTTCATCAGGTGAATGCTTATTTGAAGCATTCATTCTGCTTGCAACATCCCTTCTTCGCAGTGAAAACTGTTACTACTTATTTGGGAGCGATGTGGGAAGCTTTCTCTACTTTGCTCACACACACGTTTGATACTACAGGTTTCTTAAAAGTAGTTCCTGCCAATTAAATTTAAATATTCAATCCAAGAGAATGTCATAGTCTGAGATCAAAGCAACTGACATTTCCAGGCAGCTTTATTATCTACTTGTAAAAGTTTTTAAGTTTAAATAACATGCTGAAAAATTGTCACAGACTGTGCAGATGAATAAATGAGAACTATTAATACAAAAAAGTGTGTAATATTGTTTGGTGACTTTTGGAGGTGAGAGCAGCAATAACAAGGATCTCTAAAATATTTTTAAAATCACCAGCAGCTCGGATTTCTTAGGCAGGGCTGAGGAGGCCAGATAGCCAGGCAGACAAGTCAGAGACAACAGTGAGATTGTGAGCTTATCTTGGGGGTGTGCAAGCCTGCGAGGGCCCCAAGCAAAAAGCGAATTCTGAAAATAGTTTTAACAATACCTGTCACAAACGTTTCTTTCTCTGCACTGAAAAGGGTTAAAAATGATTTGAAAATACGACGAGTCAGGGACTTCAACAAGTTCAGAATACTGATGATTAAAAATGCATCTTTTCAAGATTTTACCTGTGATGATGTTAATGCTGATTACATGAAGAAAATGTGTAAAAGAAAAGCCCTCTAAATTGCCGTGGATCGCAAACAACTGATGAAGAAAGAAAACTCTTAAAAATATGTCACTCTTCAATCTTCTTTTGTTTAAATTCTGTTTTTCATAGGGGCCACTATTTGCTGGTCTGATACCATGGCTGTCACATGCAGACAGTTATAACCTGTGAGGAACTGCCATCCCCCCCCCCCCCCCCCCCCCCAAATCACAATCAATATTGGTTTCATTAAATCTCTTCCGGACAAAGAACAGAATCCTGCCAGATAGTTGGCAGCAAAGCCATTGGACTCCACTTTTTTGGAATATTTGCTCCTGCACTGGACTTTTTCTGGCTGATTATGTCCTGCGTTGGCCTGTGTTGTGCTGCAGTCATATCAGTGGCTGATTACTCCATCTCGTTACTCTTAGGCCAATTCCATGTTTGCTGGCCTCAATACACACAGATTGCGATACTGACCATCTCTATCGTCATACTGACTATCTCTATCTTTATGCTGACAACAGGTAGGTTTGGGTTTCAATTTATCAATTACAAACTTATTTTCATTAGTTAAAAAGCATCAAAGCAGTTAAGCAGTGATTTGTAATTTGTTTATTTTTTGTATTTTTGTGGCTTGCATTGTGGATTTGAATTTGAATTCCTCAACTACAGGCTTGTTTTCATCAGTTACAGAGCAGTGAACATTGATTTGTGTACTTTTCTGTATTTTTGTGGCTTGTATTATGTGAGCTGAGGGCAGACGTGGTTACTTGCCTTCCAAACTATTTTTGTGTCAGCTGTACACTTGGCAATAGTGCATTCACTTTCCTTGTCCAAGTTTTAAAAAGATTAATTCATGAGAGCCACAGATGCCATGTGTGTCGCTGGCGGGCCAGCACTTATCGCCCATTGTTGCCCTTGAACTGAATGGCTTGATAGATGACATGGCTTGCTAGGCCATTTCAGAGGGCAGTTGAGAGTCAACCACATTGCTGTGACTCTGGAGTCAAATGTAGGCCAGACCAGGTAAGGATGACACCAAGATAGGGGGAACGGCAAATTGTGCGGAGGGTGTGGAGAGTCTGCAGAAGGATCTAGATAGGCTGGGCGAATGGGCCAGGAAATGGCAAATGGAATTTAATGTTGGCAAGTGCGAGGTGGCCCACTTTGGTAGGAAGAATGGTAGGAAGGACTATTACTTACGGGACGAAAAACTGCAGCAGGCGACGGTGCAGAGGGACCTCGGGGTCCTTGTGCATGAGTCGCAAAAACCCAGCTTGCAGGTGCAGCAGGTGGTCAGGAAGGCGAATGGGATGCTGGCCTTCATAGCGAGGGGGATTGAATATAAAAGTAGGGAGGTCTTGCTGCAGCTGTATAGGGCATTGGTGAGGCCGCAGCTGGAGTACTGTGTGCAGTTTTGGGCACCGCACCTGCGCAAAGATATTTTGGCCTTGGAGGGAGTGCAGAGGAGGTTTACTAGGCTGATACCGGAGTTGAGGGGGTTGAGCTATGAGGAGAGGCTGAATAAACTGGGCTTGTACTCGTTAGAGTTTAGAAGAATGAGGGGAGATCTCATTGAGACTTATAAGATGATGAATGGGATGGATAGGATAGAGGTGGAGAGACTCTTCCTGCTCAAAAAAGACAGTAGGACTAGGGGGCACAGCCTCAAGATAAAAGGGGGGCGGTTTAGAACGGAGTTGAGGAGGAACTTCTTCACTCAAAGGGTGGTGAATCTCTGGAATTCTCTGCCCATTGAAGTGGTGGAGGCTGCCTCGCTAAATATTTTTAAGACGTGGGTTGATGGGTTTTTGATAAGAGAGGGGATTAAGGGTTATGGGGAGAGGGCGGGAAAGTGGAACTGAGCCGCAACAGATCAGCCATGATCTTATTGAATGGTGGGGCAGGCTCGAGGGGCTAGATGGCCTACTCCTGCTCCTATTTCTTACGTTCTTATGTTCTTATGACAGATTTCCTTCCCTATAAGGACATTAGTGAACCAGGTGGGTTTTTTCCTACAATCAACAATGATTTCATGGTCATCAGCAGATCCTTCATTCTAGATAATTTTATTAAATTCAAATTCCACTATCTGCAATGGTGAGATTCAAACTTGGGTCACCAGAACATTAGCTGAGTTCTTGGATTAACAGCCTAGTGATAGTATCACTAGGCCATTGCCTTTTTGTAAATAATTGCAGCCCCAGCACTGACCCCTGCAGCACTTCATTGATTCACTTCAGGTTGCCATCCTGAAAATGCTCTCTTATCCCAACTCTACGTCTTCTATCAGTTAGCCAATACTCTGTTCTCAACACCGTGGGTTCATATCTCCCTAAGGAACCTATTTCTCCAAAGGAGCCACAGAATGTAGCCTTAGCAAACACTTTTTAGAAATTCAAGTATATTGTATCTACTGGTTCCCTTTATCTAGCCTGCGTGTTATCACCTCAACGAAGTCTAATAAATTTTGTCAGGCATGATTTCCCATTCATTGAAGCCATGCTGACTCTGGTTGATTACATTATGCATTTCTAAATGCTGTGCTATTACATCCTTTATAATGGACTCTAACATTTTCTCAAAGACAGATATTAATCTAACTGACCTATAATTACATGTATTTTTGTCTCCAAACCTTTTTGAATAAGGGAATTACATTGGCAGTTTTCCAATCCTCTGGTATTTTTCCAGGATGTAAGGAATTTTGAAAGATTACTATCAGTGCATTCTATACATCCATAGCAACTTTCTTCAATGTACTCAGGTCCAAGGGACTTACCAGCCTTCAGCCTCATTAGTTTCCATGGTAGTGATAGGATTTTGAGATTCATGCATATGTATTGCATTAATCAACTCTGTGATGGGCTCTCTAATCTTGACTGAAGTTTTGAGATGGTTAATTAATTAGCTGGAATCACAAGTAGGCTTATGTTAACACTGTAATGAAGCCACATTCCGACACCTATTTGGCACACTGAGGGAGAATTTTAGCATGGCCAATATGCTTAACCAGTAGGTCTTTTGGACTGCGGTAGGAAATCAGAGTACCTGGAGGAAACCCATGCAGACACGGGGAGAACGTGCAGACTCAGCAGAGACAGTAACCCAAGCCAGGATTCAAATCCAGATCCCTGGTGCTGTGAAGCAGCAGTGCTAACCAGTGTGCCACCTGGACATGTGGAGTGTTAGGAAGATATTTGCACTGCTGGTCATTTCCTTCCATTTTAATTTTCTGGCATCTATGGCTCTCATTTCCAAATAAAAGAGTCCATCTCTATTACAGGGGAGTCTCTGTGGCTCCCTTGGAGCAAGAGGCCACTCCCTTGCCTTATCCATTCCTCACAGGTGTTTTTGTTTAGCATAAACTTGCTTCTTTTCAAATTGGACTAAACAACAAGCCTGCCCCCTTAGGCTGCTCAAGGACTTTAGATCCAGCAACAAAGCATAATTTTCTGCCCATGAGTGGATGAGCTCATAATCCCAAATGTTTTCTAAGCTTGGAACACGTGAGCAGAATTCAAAATATTTTTTCCCGAGGGAATTATAATAAATGTACATTTATCTTACAATACTCATGCTTGGTTTCTTGAAGAAATTTGGCTTGGTGTCAATGTTTTTTCTTATTAAATTCTCAATTTCGTGTGGCCATGTTGTTATTGTGAGCAAATTCAATATTTTGTGACATTTGCTTAATAATTGCATATTGTAACCCTATTTGGCAAGTTAACCCTATTTCTCGTTTCTGTTCTTAACAGAATACACATTGTGCAAACGTGATAGAAATACTTCGTACGTGAGTCCACTCTCTTCACTATCCGAAAAATACAGCCAATTTGCAAATGCCCTGCAGAATTGTGAGCAAAACATTTTATAAGTTACTACCTGGGCTTCCATCTTTATGTCAAAAACACAAGCTTTGCTGCAGCTCCATCTCACCAATATGTGAGATAATAATCTAGACGGACACTGGAAATAGAATAGCATCAATCACTATTCCTCCTGCAAGTGGATTTCCCTCAGAAGAAGCAATGTTGCCATTTGAAATTGTTCCTTCTGTGCAGAAGTTTGAGCAGGAAGCATAAGTTACTGGCGTATTAATTAAACTATGGGATATGTATGACATTGACTCTGCAATACATTTTTTTCCCAGCCATAATACCATCTGGGGCAATTGTTTCTTTAAGTTATTCACTGTGTCTAATTGCAATCTATTCTCATTCTCCCTTGCATATCTATTTGATAAAAGAATCCATCCATAATGACACTGCAGAATTAAAGCTACCTAGAAAACGGATACTGGAAAGGCAGTATAGTATTTGTTAGCACCAACACTTCAGCCAGAAACAAATTCACTTCAGAATTCTGAATGCAAATCCAATCTCAAACTTTATTTCTTCATTCTTTATGATCCTGCAGTGACCAGAGGCACATTCAAACTCTTAAATGAAATAGTTTCAATGTTATGTGTTATGACTGCAACAGATGTCCATAGCTGAGCAAACCTAATTCTAGAGGGAAAATTAGTTTGAAGATCATAGCCTTTTTTTATACTCTGAAAACAAGGAGAAACTATTGGTCTCCTCCCCAAGAAGCCCAGTGACGTTTTTGGGATTTTAAAAATTATTCCATTAAAAATAGTCTTACAAAACATTCTCCTCAAAATAAGTTCCCTACTTGATCAGATCTACATGCAACCACCTTCCAGGCTAGATTCCCATATGGATATTTTAACTATATAAATCCAGTAATATTACCCAAGTCAAAGCTGCGGACACTTTAATGAATCTCAAACATTTTCCCATTCTACTGTGGAATCCCAAAAAATATCAAAGAACAAAGAAAATTACTGCACAGGAATAGGTCCTTTGGCCTTCCAAGCCTGCACTGACCGTGCTGCCCATCTGAACTAAAACCCTCTACCCTTCCATGGATTATGTCCCTCTATTCCCATCCTATTCATGTATTTGTCAAGACGCCATTCAATCGTTACTGAAGTATCTATTTCCACTCCCTCCCCTGGCAGCAAGTTCCAGGCACCCACCACACTCTGTAAAAAACTTGCCTCATATATCTTCTTTAAACCTTGCCCCACACACCTTAAACCTATGCCCCCTTGTAATTGACTATTCCACCCTGAGAAAAAGCTTCTGACTATCCACTCTGTCCATGCCTCTCAATCTTGCAGACTTCTATCAGGTCACCCCTCAACCTTCGTCATTCCAGTGAGAACAAACCAAATTTCTCCAATCTCTCCTCATAGCTAATGCCCTCCATACCAGGCAACATCCTGGCAATTTTTTTTCTGCACACTCTCCAAAGCCTCCACATCCTTCTGGTAGTCTGGTGACCAGAATTGAACACTAAATTCCAAGTACGGCCTAACTAAGGTTCTATAAAGCTTCAACATGACTTGCCAATTTTTAAACTCAATACCCTGGCCAATGAAGGCAAGTATGCCATATGCCTTCTTGACTGCCTCCTCCAGTTGCATTGCCACTTTCAGTGACCCGTGTACCTGCACACCCAGATCCCTCGGCCTATTAATATACTCCACTTTTCTGGTTTGACTGGATGGATAATACAAACTTCACTTTCTCCCAGCCCAGAGCAGTTTCTTCACAGGAGATATTCTGTGAGAAGAATCCTCACAGGAGCAGGAGATTTTTCTCACACAGCCTATCCTCGCAAACCAGCTCAAAATCTCTCCACACATACCTATTTTCTGTTTTATTTTTGATTCCGTTGTTCTCAATACTTTTTTGAATTCAGCTTTTCCAAAATATAAAAATCTTTCATGTCTTTCCAATTACCTAACTTTTAGAATGAAATAGAATTTAATAACTTTCTCTTGTTTACTTATGAAACTTTTGCAAGCTATAAATGCATTTTACTCCCCTTTGAAAACTAATAGCTGAGAAAAACTATGGCCCCCTCTATCTCCACGTACAAATTTCTAAACTTGTACTTATTTATAGACTCCTGCAGTGCAGGAGGTGGCCATTTGGCCCATCAAGTCTGCACCGACCACAATTCTACCCAGGCTCTATCCCCATAACTGCATTTTACCTTAGCTAGTCCCCTCTCACATTAAGGGGCAATTTAGCATGGCCAATCCAGCTAACCTGCACATCTTGAGTGTGACAGGAAACTGGAGCACCAAGAGGAAACCCACCCAGACAGGGAGAATATGCAAACTGCACACTGACAATGACCCAAGCCGGGAATTGAACTCGGGTCCCTGGCACTGTGAGACAGCAGTGCTAACCACTGTGCCACCATGCTGCCCCCATTATTCTAAAACTATTTGACTGTGGCCTTATGACAATGCACGCATTTAACACATTCACCCCGTTATTCCTCAATTCTTCAGACAAATGGTCTCCATTAACCTTTCCCCACCTTGAGTAAATTACCACACACACACACACTCACATTCTCACTTTCTCACACACACACACACTCACACTCTCTCACACTCATACTCTCACAGTCTCACACTCTTCTTTACAGAATAGCATGATATTCCCCAAAAGTAATTTTGAAAATAACATCCATTCTGATGTGTCAATAATGTTTGTAGAACCATGCTTAATGAAGCCTATTGCAAAATCAAAACACTGCAGATGCTGAAAATCCAAACTATTAACAGAAAATGCTGGAAATACTAAACAGGACAGACAGCATCTGTAAGGTAGAAACAAAGTTAACATTTCAGATTGGTGCACTGGAAAACATTAGAGATATAGCAAATTTTATGTTTGTACAGGACGAGATGGTGGAGATGGCCACAAAAGGGAAGGAATGTGGCAGTGTGGAAAGCAGACGGAGGGAGACTGTAAAAGAAGTGTCATGGTGAAGAAAAAGAGTGGTCAGGAAGAGGTGTAAATCAGAGAAGTAGAACCATTGTCAAGAGCTATTGCCCATAAAAATGGAGACATATCTAAGGACCTCAAACTGTTCAACTCAGTGTTGAGTCCCGAAGGCTGTAAAATGATAAAGTCAATCAAAAGGTTAATCAATACTGTTCCTTGAGGTTAACCTTAACCCTGCACATTTCCCATGGCTAATCCATTTAACCTACACATCGTTGGACACTAAGGGGCAATTTATCATGGCCAATCCACCTAACCTCCACATCTTTGGACTGTGGGAGGAAACCCACACAGACAGAGGAAGAATGCGCAAACTCCACACAGACAGTGACCCAGGGCCGGAATCAAACTCAGGTTCCTGGCGCTGTGATGCAGCAGTGCTAACCACTGTGCCACTGTTCCACCTTTATTATTAAATGGGGAGTGGGGGGGTGGGGTTGGTGGTTAGTGGGAGAGGAAGGAAAGTGCAAAAAGGAAGCCCCATGATAGGGTGGAAGGCAGGAGAGACTAAATGGCAAAAGGGATGATGATGTAAGACCATGAGATGGCCGTGGGAAACATTAAGAAACAGAAGATGGGTTGAGACGGGAATAGCAGAATCATCACCAACAACTGCTGTCTTAAAATGGGGGAGAGGTTACAATCTGAAATTGTTGAAGACTATGTTAGTTTACAGGAGGAGTTTAACTTCAAGCAAGTTTATGCTCTCAACAACAGTTCAGTGAATTTGTGTGTTTGTATGTGTTATATTTGCTTGCAGCTGTAGCCAATTATCATACCAGCTCATAAACAAATGAGCCAATCTGTTGACCTGAGCTAGAGAATTTTACTTCAAAGAGCTGTAGAATAAGCATTATTTTGCAACTGAGGTTAGTTAACAGATTCAGAGATGGATCAGCAAAACCTCAGTGAATAGTTATTTCCTGATATTCAGCAAAATTTCACCCAATATAAAATCACTCTTTAAAGTTGACAAATAGATCCATAAACCATCACAACAGCCCTAATTGTCGCACCTTGTTTGATTTAAGGACTCAGATTTGTTGATGATATAATGGTATCCTACATTGATAACTTGATATCCAGAAAATGATGAAAGATTACAATCTAAGTGCCAATCTCGTCTTTCATAAGCGATTTTTATATATTCAGTTAAAAACAAAATGCTGGAATCTGGAACAAAAACAGAAAATGCTGGAAAATCTCAGCAGGTCCGACAGCATCTCTGGAGAGAAAATAGAGCCAATGTTTTGAGTCTGGATGACACTTCATCAGAGCTGCAGAAATGTTGACTCTATTCTCTCTTCATAAATGCTGTCAGATATGCTGAGGTTTCTCACCATTTTCTGTTCATGTCTGTACGTTCCGTGTTTCCTGTCTTGTATATGTTATTATTCTGGGAGTTGTGTAACATTGACCTATATCTTTTGGAAACACTAAAAAGTCCCTCATTGAACAAAAATAGTTCCAATACTTTGAGCTGTTTGGATTTGAATAACTGTTGACTATGCTTTTTAAAAATAACTGAGAATTGCAAACAGAAGGATCTCTACCTTCATTCTGCCACATTTTAATGGAACCTAGAAATTCTGGTCAAATCTTCTGTCTAAACATCCAACGACAACAAGGCATCACTGGAGTGATGGACTCTTGGAAGGCTTCAATGCAACTCACACCAGTGGAAGTGGGATAAGTCCCCAAGATTGCAAGCCTTTTTGGTTGAAATTGTTTAGGGAAGTGAAGGGAGTCCAAAATCAATCAAAGTGAAGATTGCCTTGCAGTATTTGGGCCTCTTGAGTCCTCTGCTCGGTAAGGCCTCCTGCCACTGATGTGTCAACTAAGCAAATCACCCAATTTCAGGAATCTGGGAGACTGTATCCATAAATAAGATAGCAGGGGCAGATGTCATGCCTTAGGCCACAGAATTCAGCCCCAACAATTTTAAGATTGCAATTAATTTTTGGGCAGATTTTTGGCTGATATAAAGAAACCCAACTCCATCGGTAAGATCTTTGGAAATGTTTTAAAACTCCTGTTGACCCAAAATGTAGTGCTCAAGCAAAAAGAGGTTAGATGGAAGTTGGCAGAAAATCCAAAATGTGCGCAAGCTTAAATTGGCACAGAAGACAGGAACCGTTTTGTCCACTTAGGGAAAGCCTTACTGATATCTGTCTTTCATCAAAGGCAAGAGCCATCTGAAAGAATTTTTCAAATGACACTCAGCTGTTCCACAGAAATCGAGGTCACCTGGTGGAAACTCTCATGTGGGATGTTGCAAGTCTTTTCAAGGTCTGGTGTTGGGAGCTGCAATGATATTTGTTTGCTGAATGAAGGCTTTCTATGTACTAGTGACCACCTATAGATGCAGTACATTTATCCAAGACCTTACTTGTCCTTCCTAATAATTAGAACAGCCATTTCAAATAAAAACAATGCCTGGAATGAAAACAAAGTCCTTAGAATCAGTATGGTGAACATTAACAATTTAGCATTCCCGTATCCCTTGGTAACAGAACGTTGCCTTCAGCTATATCCCTCACATTGGGAGTTTCATGTGAAATAAACAAGACTAATGCTCATGCATTTTATCTGAGCAGCCTTCAGAATCTGACAAGAATCTGTGGGAAGGCAGCTTTTATCTATTTAATTCTTTTGAAGATGGGAAGAAGTCCAAATTGATAGATCACCAAACAAAAATAAAATTGAACAACATTTCAAACACGTAGGATGCAATATTGCAGCTTCGCTCATCCTGAAACCTTAAAATCCTGCCTGAGGTCAATGGAATTTTCCATGGTCCGCCCTTCACCCATTCCAATTCCCATGGAGGTGAGGAAGTAAAATTCTGGCTGTAGTTTTATTTTCATGGTCACTTTCTTTACATTACAGTTAAAGCTGGTTTAATGTGCAATGAAACCAGATTGATGTCTGATGCTATCTAATAGCGAAATCCATATAACAGTTTTGGTGGAACTAATTTGAATGACAATTTATAATATCCTTTCATTCAGTCATTAACATCCAAAAAACAAAGAATCATAGAATTCCTACAGTACAGAGAGGGGCCTTTGATTTAATTTATTATTGTCACATGTATTAGCATACAGTGAAAAGTATTGTTTCTTGCATGCTATACAGACGAAGCATACTGTTCATAGAGAAGGAAACGAGACCGTGCAGAATGTAGTGTTACAGTCATAGCTGAAGTGTAGAGAAAGATCAACTTAATGCAAGATAGGTTCAAAAGTCTGATGGCTGCAGGGAAAAAGCTGTTCTTGAGTCAGTTGGTACGTGACCTCAGACTTTTGTAATGTTTTCCCGAAAACAAAGGTAGAAGTGACAATGTCCGGGGTGCGTGGGGTCCTAGATTATGCTGGTTGCTTTTCTAAGGCAGTGGGCAGTGTAGGCAGAGTCAATGGGTGAGAGGCTGATATGCGTGATGGATTGGGCTTCATTCATGACCTTTTGTAGTTTCTTTTAGTCTTGGGCAGAGCATTCCAAACTGTGATACAACCAAAAAAATGCTTTTTGTGGTGATTTGTAAAAGTTGGTGAGAGTTGTAGCTGACATGCCAAATTTCCTTTGTCTACAGAGAAAGTAGAGACATTGGTGGGCTTTCTTAACTATAGCAAGAGGGGAACTATTTGGCCCATTGAACCTGGACCAATAACAATACCATCCAGTTTCTATCCCTGTAACCCCACATATTTATCTTGCTGGCCTGCCTGACATTAAGGGACAACTGAGCATGGTCAACTTAACCTGCACATTATTTATAATTAGCACTTTAGACTAACTAATTAAGAAGAATAAAATGCTGTTTCTGTAACAAAGTATTTCTATTAAGTGCACACTTCGTGACATGAATAAATAATCTAAATTGAATTTTCACTTTAAACAATGTCATGCATTCTTAAGGAACCATTTTAATAAATTGGTGTGTTAGCATTAATGCACTTATATTCCCAAAATTCATTCCTAAATCAGAATAATTAAACTTGCACTGATCTGTGTCAATTTAAAAAAATTAAGAATCAATGAAAAATGTGTGAATTTGTACACATAGGTATTCCAGCCAACATCATCTTGGTAATAATTTTAACAATACAATTAGATTGTTTAAAGTGAAACAAAAGCCCACATGGACTCATAAAATCATGCCACAAATTCTGCTCATTTTCAGAAAAAAAACCTCATCACTACTGCATCAAGTAAGTGGTGTGAAGGTGACTGCATCCTCCTTCATTTCAAATGAATTACATTTGATTTGTTATTGTATGAAGGCAATACTGAGTTGGCAGAGGCTCAGAGCAGAGCAGGAGACATTGTAAAGAACACAGTGACATGGGAATCGTAGTGAGCCTTAGATATCAAAGTGCAGAATGCACAATGTTCCTTACTGAAGTCCAGGCAGGTGACACATAGCATTATTCACTGTGCATCAGCTGCCTCCAAGTCCTGAAGGCATTACTTGTGACTTGAACCTGACTTTGGTTGTGGGACTTAGACTTCCCAAAATGTACAGCATTGACAGACTTAATGTGACATTCATTAAAAAAGGAAAGAAAAGTATTTGAATCATACCTTTCACACTCTCAAGACATCCAAAAATGTTTCACAGCCAATTAATTATTTTTGAAGTATTTTGTAGATGGCAGCCAATTTGTACATAGTTGATTGACAGTTAACTAATTAACACCATTAATCATGTTTTATTGGATTGATTGAGGGTTGAATGTTGGACAGGATATTGGTAGAAATCCTTGCTCTTAATTGAAAAAAATCCTAAGGATTTTACACCTGTCCATTCTGTGCCTCAGATTCACCTTTGAAATGCAATGGCCATCTTTGCTTGATGTATTCAGTTGAGAAATCTGCCAGGGGATTGTCTATCACAGGCTAGTACAAACCTACCTTCACTGGTAGGTTGAGATTCTTACTGTTGTGTGTGTGCTATAAGATTGCCCTTACTGGTAACCTTGTTAATAGGGTCTAAGCCATTAGTACACTATGCAAACTTGATGTTGAAATTGGGTGCCTCAATTTCAGCCAATAGGGGCTACCCTGATCTGATCGTTGCTCAGTTTATAAGAAGTAATCTCATGAATGGGCCTCAGGCTGTCAGGTTTGGCCCTGGCAAGTGTCCTATCAAAAAGCAATCACTCTTCAATCTTCTCAAACTGTCTAAAGCCTCTGAAGATGTTGGCCATCCTTCTCTTATGCATCTCTCTCTGTTGATCACTTGGTTGGGATTACTGTTCATATTTATCCAGTCACAGTTTGTCTCTTTACTCTCCCTCACAATTACCTTTGGGCTATCTCAAAAACCCAACGCTGGCTTCTTCCTATTTCTTACTGACAAGCTGCTGCTCAGTGACGTGATCCAAAAGCACAAGGTTGTGTCTTATATGTATACCAATTTACCTTACCTTCACCTTGAATTCTTCATTTTCACTGATCTGTTACATTGCTTGTCCAACATCCAGTAATCTGCCTAATTTTCTCTAATTAAATATTTGAAAGACTGAATCCACTGCCTTTAGACTCTGCCAATTCCATTACCTAGCCACAGAATCAATCTCACTCTCTGGCCATATCTAAGGTTGAGCCAGACCATTTGCAATCTTGGCATCTATTTAACAGTGAGCTGAGCTTCCAGCCTCATATTCTCTTCGGCATCAAGACCATCTGTTTCCATTTTTATAACATTGCCTATCTCTTCTCCTGCTTCACCTAATTTGCTGCTGAAAAAAAATGTATAATATCATATAAATGCAATCTGACACAATTTAATCCCACCTCCCTGATTTAGTGATGCTTCCACGTGTCTCTCATACGTTCAGTAACCCGCTCAATGAATGATGGTGACGTACTTGTGACTTCCTTGACTCAGGATGTGAGTTTTGTGGTCATCCAAGTGATTGGCTCACGGGGCTCTGAGTTTGATCTTGGAGACGTTGGACAGGATTTTCCAGGCCCTTCCCTCCAGTAGGATCTTCCTTGGTGGCATGGCTGGCGAGCAATATAAATGACCTTTGACTTTGGCGGGACTGAAAGCTTCCACTCGCTGCTAGAAGACCTGCCATGGGGGCCTGCTGGAGAATCCTGGCCACTTTCTCCACGTGGAAATTTGCTGAGCTCGAGCCTTGAGAGGGTTGTAGCCTGAGACAGGAAATTCAGAATCCAGAAGTACTCGGTCCAAAATCTAAAGAGGCTTTTGACGAAAATGAACCACTCTCTCTTCATGTGGCATCACAAATCCGAGTCTCAAAGGGATTGATACTTAGGACACTGCCTGCAAGAACCGGGAGAGGTAGAAGTGGCAGCATGGCAATCATCTACACTATCCTTCCTTACTTTTGAGGGCTGGAGGGGATTTGCTGGCTGGGTTGTGACCTCTCAGGCCTCCTTTGAACCCATTGATGCCACCAAATGATCTAACGTAACGATGGAGGGGTCTTCTTCCTGGACTTTGAAATGTTTCTGGTGCTGGAGCAGCAGAAGTTCAGGTTCTGGAGATCTAAACTGCAAAACCTTCTTGAAAAGCCCTCAAGGTAGGGGAGTCTAAATCTAAAGGGCATAGGTTTAAGGTGAGAGGGGAGAGATACAAAAGGGCAATTTTTTTCACACAGGGTGGTGAGTGTCTGGAACGAGCTGCCGGAGGTCGTAGTAGAAGTAGGTAAATTTTGTCTTTTGAAAACCATTTTGACAGTTATATGGGTAAAATGGATGTAGAGGGATATGGAGCAAATGCGGACACAGATTTAAGGTGCAGGGAGGCAAGTACAGAAGTGATGTTAGGGGTAAGTTTTTCACTCAGAGTGTGGTGAGTGAATGGAATCGGTTGCCGTCAGTGGTGGTGGAGGCGAACTCGCTGGGGTCTTTTAAAAGACTTCTGGATGAGTATATGGGATTTAATGGGATTGGGGGTTATAGATAGGTCTATAGATTGGTAGGTGTTGATGTGATCGGCACAACTCGTGGGCTGAAGGGCCTGTTTGTGCTGTAGTGTTCTATGTTCTATGTCCTAATTGGGGCTCACTTAATGGTTAAAAAAAAGGCGGCATGGACAAATGGGGCTGAAAGGCATGTTTCCATGCTGTAAGCCTCTATGACTTTATAAGATGATTTCCAACTTGGAACACTGTATTGACTGCCCTTTAAATGTGGTGCTGGCTCCTACATGGCCAACAGATGATACGGGCTTCCCCCGGCCAGATGAGCTATGTGATCTAGTGGCGTGGGGGGAGGTGATGGCTTAATGTATTATCGCTAGCTTATTAATCCAGAAACTCAGCTAATGTCCTAGGGACCCAGGTTCAAATCACATCATGGCAGATGGTGGAAGTTGAGTTCAATAAAAAAAAATCTGGAATCTGCTGATGGCCATGAAACCAATTTTTGGAAAAAACCATCTTGTTCACTAATGCCCTTTAAGGAAGGAAATCTTCCGTCCTTACCTAGTCTGGCCTACATGTGACTACAGAGCCACAGCAATGTGGCTGACTCTCAACTGCCCTCCAAAGGAAACTAGGGATGGCCAATAAATGCAGGTCAGTTAGCAATGCCCACGTCCCACAAATATATAAGTTTTAAAAAGTGCTTGTGTTATCTGTATTCATGAACGTGCCCTCACATAACTGGGCTCAGCCAAATACCGCAGACCTGCAACGGATCCCTGAGGTAATTCACTTTGGTAGGAGCAACAGATGTGTCGAGTATAGGGCTAACGGGAGGACTTTGAATAGTGTGGATGAACAGAGGGATCTAGGTGTGTGTGTACATAGATCCCTGAAAGTTGGGAATCAAGTAGATAAGGTTGTTAAGAAGGCGTACGGTGTCTTGGCGTTTATTGGTAGGGGGATTGAATTTAGGAGTCGCAGTGTAATGTTGCAACTGTACACTACTCTAGTGCGGCCGCACTTGGAGTACTGTGTGCAGTTCTGGTCCCCGCATTACAAGAAGGATGTGGAGGCGTTGGAGAGGGTGCAGAGGAGGTTTACTAGGATGTTGCCTGGTATGGTGGGGAGGTCCTATGAGGAGAGACTGAGGGATTTAGGGTTGTTTTCGTTGGAAAGAAGGCGGCTAAGAGGGGATCTTATTGAAACATATAAGATGATTAGAGGTTTAGATAGGGTGGATAGTGATAGCCTTTTTCCTCGGATGGAGAAAGCTAGCACGAGGGGACATGGCTTTAAATTAAGGGGGGGTAGCTACAGGACGGATGTCAGGGGTAGGTTCTTTACCCAGCGGGTGGTGAGGGATTGGAATGCCCTGTCTGCTGCAGTTGTAAATGCGTCTAGTTTGGGGGCGTTTAAGAGATCTCTGGATAGGTTTATGGACGAAAAGGGATTGGTATAGGCTAGTGGGTCATTGTTTTTGTAACTGGTCGGCGCAACATCGTGGGCCGAAGGGCCTGTTCTGCGCTGTAATGTTCTATGTTCTATGTTCTATGTTCTGGCCCTCCCAGTGGGTGTTCAGAAAATAGGATTAAATCCAGCCCAATATCTCTGGCATTTTATTACCAGCTTTAAGTAAGAGAAGTCTTGCAAATGTGGGGATGAAATAAATTCTGTGTACATTTTCATATTTCACATACTTCAAACTTAAAGTAAAATCATGGAATCCCTACAGTGCAGAAGGAGGCCATTCAGCCTGCACTGAACAACAATCCCACCCAGGCCCTGTCCCCATAACTCCACATATTTACCCTACTAATCCCACTAACACAAGGGGGAAATTTACCATGACCAATCCACTTAACCTGCACATCTTTGGAGTGTGGGAGGAAGCTGGAGCACCCGGAGGAAACCCACGCAGACAGGGGGAGAACGTTCAAACTGCACACAGACAGTCACCTGAGACCGGAATTGAACCTGGACCCCTGGCACTGTGAGGCAGCAGTGCTTGCCACTATGTCACTGTGCCAACTAACGATAAACATAACAGCAAATAGCCTAATTCCGGCTGACACTTGCAGATTTAAATTTATGAGCTGAGAAACCTGATGGCTTAGAGGGTAAACAGTCTCACTGAGACATATGGACCAGAATATATCCCATGGTTCCTACTGTTGGTTGTTCTCAGGGAAACAAGGCCATCAATTCCCAATCCAAATGATTTGCAAACCCTTGGGCTGGTTGGAGGGAAAAAGGCAATGTTTATTATTCAGTGTTATGTGCTGGAAATTATGTCTTTTCTGTGTGAGAATAAGTTTAGACCTGCCTGTCTCTTTTTCCACATTGAACTGACTGCCTACCTGGGTTCATACATGAAAGCGGCTAACATTCTAAATGCTGTAAGAAGGAGAAAGTATTCAGAGGAATACATGAATGAACCGATCAGTGTCAAATGACATTGTCGTGAGCAGTACTTTCTGATATACCGAGAAATGTAATTAGAATTTGATGTTAGAGATTCAGCCTGTCAGAACATAAATTCAAAGTAACCAAGCCTTCACAGATTGGTTTTGAATTGCACAGGGGGTGGGCAAACCTGCATTATTTGGCATGTGGAGTGAAAATTACTTTACGTTTTGTAATAAAAATAAAATACCAATATGTTGTCCCAGCGCTGAATTCAGTAGAAATATTTTAAAATTTACCTTTTGTCTATATGGACATCACTGTAAAAAGCCTGTTTTATAAACCAGCTGTTGTGCAGAAGTGTGGATATGAGTATTAGAATGTAACCGTTGACAACTTTGTACAAGATGTAATGTGATCAAAGGGAACAAGATGAAAGGGTCAGCTGACCCAGTAAACCATGGAAATAATTACAGAGTGATGTAATAGTCAGCTGACCAGCGGATTCACTACAAATAAGGAACGATGTAGAATTATGGCGAGCTTGGAGTGGCCCAGGGTACGGTCCCAAGTTTGGAGTAATGATGTTTCTTTATTAAAGCCTTGCTTTGATTTATAAGGTGGAGTATTTTTTGTTGTCTTTTCATTAGCTGCATTTTGAAGAGTTCCTTCTGAAGAAACAATGAAAGGTATGCTTTTGACCAATCTCACCTGGTAAGAAGCCTCAACTGCGATACGTTCTATCAGAGATTCAGCAAGGAATATGCATGGAGCTACAACTATCTTAGTCTCCTGCCACAATCTTGTTCACATACAATATTTTGGAAAACTGCATTTTTGTACTCTACACTTGACTTGAAATACTGGGAGTGGTTACTCCATTAATCAACCAATTTCACTGATTTTGAAGTCTGCCTGTGGGACATCTATCGCTGCATTCAAAAAGGTAAATTGTATAATTTTAGGTATCGAGTGTAACCTGGATTCACCTGTGTAACATTCTTGTATCTGAGACAGAAAGTTGGGGTAGACCAGGGGACATAACACAGGCAAACACTTCTACAGCATTGTTGGAGGTGCAGTCTTTCAGATGAGAAGCTATATTGAGATCTTCATTATGTGTTGAGGTGAACTGAATAAAAAGAAGCATTGGTACTACTTGACAAAATTCAGGCCCACATTTATCTCTCATTCAATTAACTGGCCATTTATCTCCTTGTTGTTGTGCATCCTGTGGTGCGCTAACTGACTCTTCTGTCTACATAACAGTGACAACATGTCACAAGTAATTAATTGACTATGAATCAGTAAGAAAGACATAGCACATTGGAGTTACTGGAGTGTGAAGAAGAAAGCTCCCAGAAGTGATAATAGAGAGAAGAGGCCTTTCAGATCACAGAATCATGAATTATAGAATCCCTATAGTGCAGAAGGAGGCCATTCAGCCCACTGAGCCTGCACTAATAACAATCCCAGCCAGGCCCTATCCCTGTAACTCTATGTATTTATTCTGCTAAAAAAAATCTAAGGGTCAATTTAGCATGGCCTATCAACCTAGCCCACACATCTTTGGACTGCAGGAGGAAACTGGAGCACCTGGAGGAAACCCACACAGCCATGAGGAGAACATGCAAACTCCACACAGACACTCAAGGCCAGAATTGAACCCAGGTCCTTGCACTGTGAGGCAGCAGTGCTAACCACTGTGCCACCATACCACCAAACTCAGGCTGAAAAGAAAGGAGAGTTACTCAGTTTACATCTACAAGGTCTTCTAACAGGTCCACTCTGATACCAGGATCTCCAGCATGGCCACGAGCAATATGAACTCCTTTGTGAATGATGTGTTTGAACAGATTGCAGCTAGAGCCCTGTGACTGACCCAATACAACAAGCGTAGCACCATCATCAGCTGGCATGTATAGACTGCTGTCTGACAGCTGCTTCCTGGTGAACTGGCAAAACGTGCTGTCTCGGAGGCTGTCACTAAATATACCAGTGCAAAATAGTTAGCAGGAATGGAGTGACGGTGCAGCAGATTTCCTGCGCATTCCCACCCCTCCCAACTAACAAACAGATGATTGTGAAAAATGTTGATCAATAAAAGTTTAACCTTTACCAGAAAAGAAAACCACTGCAAGCTCCGTCTTTCTAAGCACAGACTGCATTACTTGTTAGCAGTTTTGACCTGTGCACTATTTCTATGTAGTGAAGCTTACACATGCCATTGCTGTGGGTGTGTCCACACCAGATAGACTGCAACGGTTCAAAGTGGCAGCACACCACCCCATTTTAAAGAGCAATAGGAATGGGCAACGAATGCTGGCCTTGCCAGACACGCACCCATCAAAGAATGAAAAGACTTAATTTTAAGTCCAGCACAGTTTTCAATAAGTGAGAATAGTCTGAGTTAAACATTCACCCACTGCTCCAGAAATAAGGTTCCTGCTACCTTAGATCCTGGGCTTCATCCCAGTTTGGGAAGCCCAGAGAATGGGCTATGAAATCATACCTGCCAGAGGTCTTCATTGGAAACCAGGTAGATGATGGGATAGGCTGCTATGGCTCCTCTCTAGTAATCTTACAATTGGGAAGGTGGGGGTGGCGGAGAATTTCTGAAGATTTAGCTTTATCCCCCTATCCTATCTGATTCTCTGATACATCTTGATGGTCATCCTCTTCCGTTTTGGAGAAATTTTACTCCCTGAGAATTGTGTTAATGCACTTTTACCACCTGGCCAACTGTTTTGGTCTTTTTATTTGTCTGTCTGATTCAGACCAACTCGACATCATGCAGAGAGATGTGGCAAAACTCCTACACAAATCAACTTTGATGGACTGGACACTGTGTCTGGAAAACTGTCTCGATCACTTTCTTTTTCAACTCTCCGAAGGGCAACATTTCAGAGGAAGACAAAGAAAATGCTTCAAAGATGCTGTGTAGCTCTCTTTGAAGTGTGCTGGCATGGTTACTAGTCATTCAGAATGGTGACAACTTGGACAGAGAGCTGCATCATGTTTGGAATCACAATGTGCTAATGGTGAGGCAAAGCAGCAGCAGGGATGGAAATAATAGGGGGCAAATCCAACACTCCGGCTCCCACTACTACCTTAGTGGAACACCGAGAATCGGCCTGTTCAGTCACAGCAGAAGCTTACGGCCCTGCATAGACATTGACCTAGGGACAATCGATCACATAATATCATTCAGCAAATTTTTTTTAACCTGTTTCCAATTTTTAAAACTTGTTCACACAAACTATGAAATGCATCAGCTGCTCCTTTGTGGTGGGAGCTAATATCAATGACCAGCATTTTTTCAACTCATAAAACCTTTGCTTGGCTTTCAATTTCCAGTTCTTACAAAGGGAGTATTTAAACTATTTCATCTTTTCCCCGATCAATGCTGACAAAACAGCTGAGTATTCTTAGCATTTCCTGTCTTCCTTTCAGAATTCTAACTTTTGAAGTTCTCTCCCCAATTAAATGTATGACTTCCAAAGTAAAGTCTTTCTGTTTACAGGCTTTGAACTGTGGCATGCAGAGTCGCACAAATGATCAGAGGAACACTGAGAGAAGGCCAATCTTTCTTGAAGCAACTACATTACTTCTCAATTAATATCACATTTCCTATAAAGCAGTGTAGAACCACAGAGAAAGGGGAAAGAAAGAGGCCTTTACTGCATCGGATTACGCAGAATCTATACCACAGAAACATGCCAAGCAAAGCAATTGGTCCACGTTGGTCCTTATTTGCACCTCCTCCCACCCAATTTCATCTAACCCAATGTAGTGATGGGTAAGAGAAAGAAAATGATAAAGCACAATCGCTTAAGTGCTGTCACTGCTAGGAGTTGAAAAATGATGTTGTGTATGAAACAAGGATGGATAAAAAAAAAGTGGGCTCTATGCACCAGTGAGGTCAATCTGACAAATTGAAAATGCAAATTTGATCTCTGCATCATAGCTGGGTTAAGCCACGTGAGAAGAAAAGTTCCGAACAGAAGCAAAATCCTGCAAGATGAAGGAAATATCCCTGACACTCAGCTATTTTCACTGGAGCATCACTTCAATTTTCTTAAAATATTCTAGTTCCTTATTTATGTCCTCCTTTCAAAAAATCGCTGTGTAATGTCACCATTTAAAGCACTCTCTTTCCATTGTTCCAGCATTCGGTTTCTTTTCATTGAACTATATTCGCTTATTAAGATACTGTGCTGTGTTTTATGGTACCCGTAACGGTGCTGCATTCGCTGCTACTGAATGTTGGAAAGGCTCTGCAGCTTCTGGGGTTGGTGGACAAAGCAATTCTATTCACAGGTTTCATTATTTCAAAGGTCAAATCAGGATTCAACATAACTTTTGGTTCCTTGCCCACTAATTCCAGATTAGCTACATTGAGATAATTGGCTTTCAACCATCTTCCTTTATGCTAGGTATAACTCCAGCCAGTGAAGGCTTTTCCCTTGGATTTCCATTGACTCTGGTTTTGCTACAGCTGTGTGATGCCACACACGGTCAACTTGATGTCAAAGGCAATCACTCTTACCTCCTGTCTTGAGTTCAGATCTTTGGTTTGGACCAATGCTGTAATGAGTGGCCCTAGTGGAATGCAAACTGAATGTCAGTAAGCGGATTAGTGGTGAGTGAGGGCTGCTTGATAGTGTTGTCAATGACACTTTCCAGCACTTTACTGATGACTGAGAGAAGGCCGAGGGGTGATCATTGGCTAGTTTGGATTTGTCCTCCTTTTGTGGATAGGACACACCTTGGCAATTTTCTACAAATGCCAGAGTTATAGCTGTACTGGAACAACTGGCTAGGGATGTGGCTAGTTCTGGAGCACAATGAGCCGGCCTGTTGTCCAAGCCCATAGCCTTTGCAGCATCCAGTGCCTTCAGCTGTTTCTTGATCACGTGGAGTGAGCTTGCATTGTATTGTGTCTTTAACCTAGAAAAGTGTCCCAAAACACGTCACTGAGGCATAGCTAAGAAACTATTCTTAACCCAATTAGTAAATACACAGTATCACATTTTTATGACTGCAATTTAATGCAGGTTTAATCTGTTTAAATTGGTAGCTGTTTCCTGCTATAATAATAAAGGGAAATATCGTAGGAGCAAATTAAGCATTGGTAATGTGATATTGTCAACAGTTTCAGTATTTCTAGGCTTAATCAGAGTAAATGAGGTATGGATAGTTTTGAAATATTGTACTGCCTTTGATGTAACTGTGCCAAGCTATTGCGACCTGCTCAAAAGTAAAGAATTTTAACAGATGCCATACTTTGTGTTCCTATCAGTATCAGAGACTTTTTGGATTATATTCCATTTGCGTCCAAAAAAATGTTAATTTATTCTTTGCGGAACGAATAAAGATCATGGGGGCGATTCTCCCAGCCCGCTGCATTTTTGCAGGCTTCCCGCTGGACACCTGGCCTCCGTGCATCTCCCAGCCAGAAATCAATATTTAAGTTCCCGTTTGCATCCTGCTGGGTCGGCCTGGGATTGAAGTCTCCAGGCCTGCTAGCACCTCCCTCCACCTCCCACTAGTAATGGTTCACTTCAGCAGGGTTTACTACTGCTCCCCACTATTGGGAAACAGGTGGCCGACCCCACTGGAGTGAAGAGAGGACATTGAGGCCCCTACATAAGGTCAGGGTAAGGGCGGGGAGGGGGGGGGGGGGTGGTGGTGGATGCCCCTGGGCAGTGCCAGCTGGGCCACCTGTCAATGCCTGAGGGGCAACTTGGTATTGCAAACTGGGCATTAGGCAGTGCCAAGAGGCAGGGCCAGAGGGATGTTGGGCCTATTGAAGCAGGGCATTTTAGTTGGTGATTGTTGGGGGTGGGGATGGTCCTGCTACCACTCTGCATTCGGGATCACAGGCAGAGGGGCAAAGGACAGTGATCAGGGCTGGCCATCCAGGTGGGAGGGGGGAGCGTCTGGGTTGCTGGGGAGATTCAAGCTGCCAGAGAGAGGGTGAGGGAGAAGGGAGTTGGGTCTGTCGTGACTGGGGAAATCGGGAGATCAAGGCTGGTCGGCAGCATGGAGGACAATCCGGGCTTGACTGTGGAAGTCTGCGAGGCTAGCAATCAGGTGGTGGGGGAAGGGGGGTTGGAAGGGCAGCGATGGGGAGTTGCGGGGTTGGCCAGCGATTGGGAGGCTGCCGTGAAGGACCAGAGTGCATGCACTGCTCTCGGCGCTGACAGATCAATGCATGCACAGTAGCCCACTTAGCGCTACGCTGCCAGCTTCTCAGGTGGGAATATGCCCCACCCACAGAATCCCACTGAGGCACTCAGAATGTGGAAGATTCAATCTGAAAGTCCTGCTAAAAAAACCAGCAAGAGGTACTCCCATTTTCACACGAATTAGGGACTTGTGGATTTGGGTCCACGTGTGGATTATATACAATAGTCATCGATGGCTTCCACGAATGAGGAAATGACACAAGCTTGTCCAACCCTTGCTAAAAGATTCATGTCCCTCAACAAGAAAATAACAAGGGTTGGACAACCTCCCATTTCTCAAGCAATTAAGTCTAAGGCTGAGCAGAAATGCTGGTAATTATCTGTGAGAACTCTAGGTATCCTCACTTGCCTTGCCAGAAAGAGGAGAAAATAATATCCTCTATACATGGTCAGTTTTCTTTAGCATTAATGCTGGAAAATTATGTCCTGAAGCATTGTTTAAAACTATTGTGAGCATCTTTGCGTGGGTGAAACAAAAATCAATATATTATCAAGTTATTGCACCTCTTCTACTTGAATTTCTTTTTGGTTGTAAGTGAAATAGACCTAACTTGAATTGTCATAGAATTCCTACAGTACAGAAGGAGGCCATTTGGCCCATCGAGCCTGCACCAACAATAATCCCACCCAGGCCCTATATTCATAACCCCACATATTTACCCTGTCAGTCCCCCTGACACTAAGGGGCAATTTAACATGGCCAATCACCCTAACCTGCACAGCTTTGGACTGTGGGAGGAAACTGACAGAAACCCACGCAGACATGGGGAGAATGTGCAAATTCCACACAGATAGTGACCCGAGGCTGGAATTGAATCTTGGTGCTATGAGGCAGAAGTGTCACCATGCCACCCCAAGACTTTTTGGGTTTAACTAAGGGCATTAACTCAGGGTACCAGTTGTTCCTGGAGGCCATCCTGTCTTAATTAGTATCAGGTATGTTCTACCTGTCATATTCACACTTCCTTTTCTTAATTTCTTTCTCTTTCTCATCCAGGGAGCTCTGTGTTTATTTATCTGATCTTTCCCTTTTAAGCAAATTGACATTGACTGTGTGTGGTCCATTTCTGTTCAGAAGGTAGACAATTCTTCAGCGACAGTTTTCCCACCAACTTTTCATTCCAGCCTAATCGGCCCAGCTCCATCCTTCCCTCATTTTTTTATTTGTCCATGGTATATGGGCATCACTGGCTGGACCTGCATTCATTGCCCATTACTGAGGGCAGTTAAGAGTCAACCATATTGCTGTGGATCTGTTGGCTAGACCAGGTAGAGATGATAGATTATCTTCCCCAAAGACATTAGTGAACCAGGTGGGTTTTCATGATAATTGACAATTATGCTTAGAATTTTATTGAATTCAAATTTTCCCACCAGCCATTGATGGGATTCGGACCCTGGTCCCAAG
Source organism: Carcharhinus amblyrhynchos (assembly GCF_965287045.1). NCBI lineage: Eukaryota > Metazoa > Chordata > Chondrichthyes > Carcharhiniformes > Carcharhinidae > Carcharhinus > Carcharhinus amblyrhynchos. The sequence continues at coordinate 37,606,747 of NC_137340.1, forward strand.
AGCATTAAATTGGGTCCCAGGATTACTAGCCCAGCGATAAAACCACCACACCACTGCATCCCCATTCAAGTTGGCTCTTCCCCCAGTTAATTATTGTTACTCAGGGTTGCCCATTCTCCTTTTTCATCATCATCCTAAATCTTTAGATACAATGATCACTATCTCCTAACTGTTTCCTCACTCTCACTTGATCTCCTTGGGCCACTTCATTCCCAAGAACCGGGCCAAACAGTGCATTTTTTTGTTGGACTGGGCACATACGCCTGTAAAGGATCTTCCTGAACACAATCTAGAAACTTTTGCACCTCTCCACCCTTGACACTACCATTGATACAGGCCGGAATGTAATCACCATTCATGGCGGTGGGATTTTCTTTTCCCACTGCAGTGAACGGAGACTCGGCTGGCCACCAAATTCTCCGACCTCGCTGCAGCGGGAGCATGGTGGAAAATGCAGGTAAGATTGTGTCCCTAGTCTACATTCAGTTGATTAAAGTCATCCATTAAAACTATGCTATAAAGTTTACTCCTCCCTATAATTCTCCTGCAGATCTGTTCTTCTACATCTTTCTCACTGGCGGTCTCATTTCTAAGCTGTGGATAATATGCATCTGGGAGTGATTACTTGGCAATAATTTTATTTAAAGGCTCGAAAATAAGATTACAGCTCTAAAATCATTGATGGACATCTGATATTTTTGCAATGAATGCCATAAACCTCAGTGCCACTGCTAAAAGCCAATGTGTTCCATGTAATTCGTTACTCTCATGCAATGAAAGATCAACAAATGTGGCATAATTGCTCAAAGTATAGAAAGAAAGATATGCATTTATAGAATCTAGTTTACCTAGAGTGCAGAAGAAGGCTACTTGGTGCATCAAGTCTGCACTGACTCGCCAACAGAGTATCTATCCTACCCTGGCCCTAACCCCTGTCCTATCCCTGTAACTATACACATTTCGCATAGCTAATCAATCTATCCTACACATCTTGGGACATTAATTTAGCATGGCCAATCCACCTAATCTGTTCATCTTTGGACTGAGAGGGGAAATCGGAGCACCCGGAGGAAATCCAGGCAGACATGGGGAGAATATGCAAACCCCACATAGACAGTCACCCAAGGCTGGAATTGAACCCAGGTCCCTGGTGCTATGAGGTAGCAGTACTAACCACTGTGCCGCTCCATTGTGCTTTTATTGTGCTTTTCATGACTACTGGATGTCTCAAAGCACTTTACAGCCAAGGAAGTACTTTTAAAGTATAGTCACTGGAACAAAGAACAGCAAAGGAACAGGCCCTGCAGTCCACTATGTTTGTGCCAACACAGATGCCTCTCTAATTTAATATTTTCTTGCGTCTACATAGTCGATATCCCTCTATTCTCTGCTTCTGCTTGTATCTATCCAGATGCCTCTTGAATGTTGCTATAGAATCTGCTTCCACCATCTCCTCTAGCAGCAGGTTCCAAGTATTCACTACTCTCTGTGTGAAAAACATGCCTCACATCTTATTTAAACTTTCCCCCTCTCACTCTCAACCTATGTCCCCAAGAAATTGACCCTTCGACCCTGGGAAAAAGACTCTGACTGTCCACTCTATCCAAGCCTGTCATAATTTTGTAAACCTCTATCAGGTCTCCCCCTCATCTTCTGAATGAAAACAATCCAAGTTTGTTCAACCTTTCTCTGTTCTCCAAACCAGGCAACATCCTGGTAAATCCTTTCTGCATCCTTTCCAATGCATTGACAACCTTCCAGTAGAGTGGTGACCAGAATTGTACGCAATACTCCAAAGTCAACAGCCAAAGTCTTATATGGCTGCAACATGATTTTCCAATTCCTATATTCAACACCCCGACCGATGAAGGCCAACATACCATACACCTTCTTGACCAGCTTGTCCACCTGAGTTGCCACTGGTGTAATGTTGGAAACATTAAGGTTTAACTCAGCTGGCTGGCTGGCTGGTTAGTGATGCAAAGTGGTGCTGATGGTGTGGGTTCAGTTCCTGTATCAGCAGAGGTTATTCATGAAGGCCCCACCTTCTCAACATTGCTCCTTTTTTTTATTCATTTGTGGGACATATACATCACTGACTGTCCAGTGTTTATTGTCCATCCCTAGTTGCCCAAGGGCAGTTGGGAGTCAACCACATTGCTGTAGCTCTGGAGTCACATGTAGGCCAGAGCGGGTGAGGACGGCAGATTTCCTTTCCTAAAGGACATGAGTGAACCAGATGGGTTTTTCCAACAATCAACAATGGTTTCACGATCATCAGTAGATTCTTAATTCCAGATTTTTTTTATTGAATTCAAATTCCACCATTTGCCATGGCTGGATTCAAATCTGAGTGCCTAGAACATTAGCTGAGTTTCTGAATTAATAGTCTAGTGATAATACCACTAAGCCATCACCTTGCTCGAAATGTGGTGATTCTCAGGTTAAGTCAGCTCACCTCAAAGGGGAGAGCGACCTATGGTCACCTGGGACTTTATCTTCACCTTACTGTAGGAAACATATGAGTTAATTTTCACAAAGCAAGTTCCCACATGTTTGGCTTCAGGAGGCACAGTAGACGGCATGCCCCCATCCACATTAATGGGGACAAAGTAGAAACGGCCAAGAGTTTCATGTTTTTAGGTGTCTAAATCACCAACAGCCTGTCCTGGTCCCTCCATGCAGATGCTATAGTTAAGAAAGCTCACCAATGCCTCTACTTTCTCAGGACTGTCCACTCACCTGATGAAAGAGCAACACTCCAAAAGTTCATGATTCCTAGTAAATCTGTTGGACTTTACTCTGGTGTTGAGACTTCTTACTGTTTCTCAGGAGACTTAGGAGATTTGGCATGTCTGCTACAACTCTCACCAACTTCTACAGATGCACTATAGAAAACATTCTTTCTGGTTGTATCACAGCTTGGTATGGCCCCTGCTCTGTTCAAGACCGCAAGAAACTACCAAGGGTTGTGAATAAAGCCCAGTCCATCACTCGAGCCAGTCTGCCATCCATTGACACTGTCTACTCTTTCCACTGCCTCGAAAAGCAGCCAGCACAATCAAGGACCCTACGCACCCCAGATATTCTCTCTTCCACCTGCATCCATTGGGAAAAAGGTACAAAAGCCTGAGATCACATACCAACCGATTTAAAAACAGCTTCTTTCCTGCTGCCATCAGACTTTTGAATGAACCTACCTTGCATTAAGTTGATCTTTCTCTACACCCTAGCTATGACTGTAACACTACATTCTTCACTCTCTCTTTTCCTTTCTTATGAAAGGTATGTTTTGTATAGCGCGCAAGAAACAGTACTTTCCATTGTATGTTAATACATGTGACAATAATAAATCAAATCAAACAGGTAACAATGTGATAATGACCAAATAAATCTATCAAAAGACATTGATTGACAGATAATTCTTGGCCAGGACACCAGGGAGACTCCCTGGATTTTCTTTGAAATAGTGCCATTAGATCTTTCACATCCAGCTGAGGAGGTAGACATGTGTCAGTTTAACATCTCAACTGAAAGATGAATACATTGAATAAACCCTCATTAAAAGTTTAGGACCAGATCAATTTCAAGTTTCATTAAGCTTTAAACTAGTAAACTAAAGGTGCAAACTTTTGTGCATTTTTTTAACCTATCATATAAGTTTATCACAAACTCATTTTTACCAGAAAGCGCCTAATTAAATCCTAAAACAATTACTAAGGGATTTTCAGATGGCTAAATGCAAGCTATTTTATCTATGTGAATCAGTTAGCATATCATTCTGAAAGATGGAATTCCACTTTTCTTGCAGCCCAAATGAGGCATTTCATACATTTATTAGACTAATTGTATGTTGCATAAGCATTTGGGAAAAAAGGATGATTCAAACCAATCCAAACATGATTTAAAATAAATTGGGTACAAAGTCAACACACTGATATTGTCATTGGCACAAAGACATATGAATATGAGGAAACACTTGAACAGGTTATTTTTTAGAATAAAGGAAGTTGCAGGGTAGTTTGATAATTATTTACATTTAGGGTGGGAGAGAGTAAATTGGAACAAAAAGCTACCTGTGGGTTCAAGGGATTAGAATGAGGAGAAATAGTTAATATAAATCAATGTAAGGGATTTAGCACAGGGAGCTGGAGAAACCTTTTATTTTACAAAAGGAGTTGTGCAGCTCTGGAGTACACAATGCAAATTTAACAATTAAAGCAAAGGCCCTACTACTATTTAACAATAAGTTAGATAAGTAGTTGAAGGAAAGGTGGAATAAAGGGATATGAGAACAGAACATGCACAAGGGATTAGGCTGACTGTTTATGTGAAGGACAAACAGCAGCATGGCTGTCTGATCAAACAGCCCTCTTAGCGTATTGCTCTCAAATTCATGTTTTCATAGAATCATTGAGTGCAGAAGAGGCACTTTAGCCCATTGAGTTTGCATGAGAACCACCTGACCTACCTACCTACCTAATCCCATTCACCAATACTTGGCTCATGTTTCATATTACATATTTCATAAATCATATTACTTGAATATTATGATGTACCACGTGCTCACCCAGGTACTTTTTAAAGAATATGAGGCAACTCATCTCTACCACCCTCTCAAGTTGCACTTTCCAGACTGTCACCACCTTCTGGGTAATAAAGCTTTTCCTCACATCTCCCCTATACCTTCTGCCCCTCACCTTAAACCCAAGTCCCCACGTGACTGACCCTTCACTAAAGGGTGATATTTGGATCTCCTTTGAATCTCCTTATCCACCCTGTCCATGTCCCTCATAATCTTGAACATCTCAATCAGGTCACCTTTTAGTCTTCTCTTTTCCAACAAAAACAACTCAAGCCCCTCCAACCTTTCTTCATAATTTTAATGTTCCATGTTATCAATCTAAAATTTTAAAAGCAACCCCAAAAGTTGCCTTTCTTTAACATGGGCAGTGATTCTCCCAGAAGTGCTGAATTGGTGGGAAAATTGTTTTAAATGTTGACATGCCAGAAACTGGCATGGATCTGCTTAATGTATTCAGCAGCTCACTGCCCTATAATTTGAATCTCACTAGTGGGCCTGGGACTAGAATCTTCGGGCCCGCTAGCCTCTTCACTCCCCTCCCCTGCCAGGAATATCTCTTCAGTGAAGTTTACCTTGGCCTCCCATGTGTGGAGAACTGGCAGCCTGACCCCGCTGGAGTGAAGGAGGGCAACCGAGGCCCTCCCAGAGGGTCAGACACTGGGGTGATTACTATTTGGGCATTGCCACCTTGGCAGTGCCAGCCTAGGCCTCTGCGACTGCCCAGGGGCAAAGTGCCAAAGCCCAGGGGGCATCTTGGCACTGCCCATCAGGCATGGGCCAGTGCCAAGGGGGTGGCACCTAATGGAGTGGGGCCTGATGGGGGTGGGTGGAGTCGAAGTGGGCTGGGAAGGGGAGGGGGGCGGTTGGGGCTATGCCAAGGCTTGTTTGGGGGGGCCAACAGTCAGGGTGTAAGGGTAGGGGTGGTTTGCACGGCCAGTGATTGCGGGGGGGGTTGGTGGGGGAGGTTGCTGTGCTGGCCAGCAATTGAGCTGGAGGTAACTGGGGGGGCCGGCATTATGGGGCCACTGATCATACACTGATTTCCGTGCTAACAGATCAGCACATGCGCAATGGCCCACTCAGCGCTATGCTGCTGGCCTCTCCAGCAGGAATAGACCCTGTCCCCTGATTTTCAATGGGATTTACACTAGTGCACTCTGCAGTGCTGAAAGTTTCATTTTGAAACTCCCTTTGAAAAGAACAGCATGATTTACTCCAGTTTTTATGCAAATTTGATACTGAGAAAATTTTTTGGGAGAATCGCCATCGTGATTTTGGAAGTCACAATGTGAGATATTGCAATGAAATCCTTATTTCCACAATTAGAGTTTTTACTGCTACAATTAAATATAATTACATATATACATAGTGCATTGCTCAAAGTAGAATATTCATGAACAAAAATAATCTTAGAATACAAATGAACTAACCTACTATAGAGTGAACCTATGAATTTAAGCATAGAAACATAAGTCATTAGCAAATCACTTTAATACAAATGCTATGTTCCCCTAAACCTGTTTTGCAAGACAGGATAATTGACTGAGGACTGCTTTGAGATTTCAACATCAAAACATTTCAAATATTCCAGTAAGTACTGAATAAAAGGCAGTTTGAGGAGTGTAGCTGGAAGCATAGAAATACAAATATATCATAATGGATTAAGTGAATGGGCAAGATGGTGATAAATGGATTTCAATGTGGGCAAATGTGAGGTAATTTGGATCTAAAAAGGACAAAATAACATTTTCGATGAAAAGCTAGGACTAGTGAAGGTCAAAAGATCCTTAAAATGTCATAGACAGCTGTAGAAAATAATCAAAAAGACTCACTGAATTCTGCCCTTTATATTTAAAGGACTAGAATACAAACGAGCAGAAGTCACATTTCAGCGATACAAAACCCTGGTTAGACAACAGCTGCAGCACTGCGGGCAATTTTAGGCACCACACCTTAGGAAGGATATAGTGGTCTTGGAAGGGATGCAGCACAGTTTTACAAGGGTGATACCTGGACTCCAAGGGTTAAATTACAAGAAGAAATTACGCAAACTAGGTTTGTACTTTCTGGTATTTAGAAAGCTAAGGGTAATTGGATGAAAATTTTGGAGGTATTGAGGGAAATTGATGAGGTGAATAGAGAGAAATTGTTCCCAGTATTTGGTGTGCCTGGGATTAAAGTGCCATCTAAAAATTAGAGCCAGGCTTTTCGGGATTGAAACTACAAAATACTTCTACACACAAAGGATGGTAAAAGTTTGGAACTCTCTTCTGAAAATGGCAATGGAATACCAGTTTAATTGTTAACTTTCGATCTGAGATTGATAACTTTTTATTAAGCAATGGTATTCTGGGTTATGGGCCAAATGTGGAATAACTTCACAGGTCAGCTACAGGGTGGGATCTTATGAAAATCTGGCAAAGTATTAGTTCTGGTAAGAAAACTGGCATGGATCGCTCCAGCTCCACTGGCCAGTTTTTTTTCCAGATCTCGTCCCTTCAACTGCAAAAAGCAAGAGCAGGCGTGGTTTGCATTGTCGCTCTAGTGAAGTGGGATTCCTAAGGCCAGGACTTGACTCCACTGAAAACAGGGTGCCCCAAAAAGGGCGCCCTGATCGTATAAACAAATGGAGGTACCTGTGGCTATCCCTACCCCCACCCCACCGATGCCAGCATTTGCCCTGCCTCCCCTTTCAATGGCAGTGTCAACCTGTGCTAGGCAGTATTGTTTGGGCATGCCAAGCCATGTCCTTCTCCCCCAGGGGCTACACTGACCGCTGCACCCCGGAGGGATCCCCTCAACACGTTCACATCTGGGTGAACCTATTGTAAACATTGGTAAGGTGTGAACATTTTGTGAGGTTGGAAAACCTGGCAAAATCTGGTGTTTAATTATATTTAGACTTGTTAAAATGTCTTGAAGTCAGGTTCATGCCCCTGATTATGTTGCTGGTGAGGGGCTGCGGAAATCAGATATTGCCATCTCACCATCGAGATTTGCCATTTCTGGGTTTCAGCAGATCTTCAGCCTTCAGTGGTGATCTCATAGACAGAGAGTGCAGGCTGAAGATCCTGCTCAAAATCTCATTCAATTAAGATACATATTTGCAGGGCTAAAAGACCGTCTCGTGTTCCTATGTTTCTAATATTACCTGTGTCCCCATGCTATTCTATATTCCTAGTTTATGAACCTTTCCTTGGTTCAAGTTCCTGGAAAATCCTCTTTCTAACAAGAATAAAATTATGTAAATAATTTCATTTATAGAAGTCAATTCCCAGAAAATACAAATCCTTTTATGTAACAGAATCTTTTAAAAATAACTGCGCAAGTAAGTATCTAAGAATATAACTGATTTTTTTTAGAAGGATGATGGACTGGGATTCTCCAGCTGTTCACGCCAGTAGGATTCTCCCATTCTGCTGCAGTGAACAAAGATTTGGCTGAATGCCAAATTCTTCATTCTCTCTGGCAATGGCAGCAGGGCATGAATGGCCAGAGAATTCCAGCCATGCACTCATGAAGGAATTATCAATGGGATGTGATGGTACTTATGGTTCTGAGATAATGGATAAGCCACTTGAGGAATTCAACTGGTCAGTATTAAATTCTGGGGTTTAAATTTGATTTAGTATTTTGGATGTTTGCTGGATTATGATCATGGGCCTTTTCTGTTGATGGTCACCTCCCTCTTGAGAGCAAATGCATTGAGTAGAATTCATGGTGAAGCAAATTGTCTCTAGTCTGTGCCCAACCTCTGAAAACCATGTCATGGTAGAGTTCCCTGCCTGTTTGCATTGTTTTTTTTTCCCAGCATAATTCACCTGACATCAGATAGAGGGAGTTTCAAAGTGCAAGTTACATCCAGTCCAAATCAAGCTCCTATGATTTTTTTGGTTTAAAAAGCATTGTGGTTAGATGCCAGCCACAAAACTGCTTTTCAAGTTAGGAAGTTATTCAATAAAGATAGTAAGAATAGAAAAGCGGAATATTTCTTGTAAGATGTGAAACTTGTAATTGTTGCTGTTCAGAGAGACTTACGTGTAGTATACTTTTGGGCAGCACGGTGGTATGGTGGTTAGCACTGCATGTCACAGTACCAGGGATTTGGGCTCAGGTCACTATCTGCGCAGAGTCTGTACGTTCTCCCCCTGTGTGTGGGTTTCCTCACACAGTCAGAAAGATGTGCTGGTTAGGAGCATTGGCCATGCTAAATTCTTCTTTGGTGTACCCGAGCAGGCTCCAGAGTGTGTTGACTAGGTGATTTTCACAGTAACCTCATTGCAGTGTTAACGTAAGTCTACTTGTGACAATAATAAATAAACTTTAAAACTTGTATGAGGAGCAAAAAAATTAGCAGATACAGCAAGTAATTAAGGAGGTAATTGTGATGTTGCTCTTTAGTGCAAGGAGACTGGAGTACAAGAACATGGAAGTCTTGTTACAATTGTGTAGGGCTTTGGTCAGATCACACCTCAAGCACTGAGTGTGATTTGTATCTCATAATTAGACTTTGCCTTTGAGATGAAAAATAAAATTTCACTAGTTCGTGTCTGAGATTTGTGGGCTGTCCTATGATAAGAGACTGAGTAAATTGGGTACATATTCCCTGGAGTTTAGAAGAATGAGAGTTGATCTCATGGATACATACGAGATTCTAAGAGGGTTTGACAAAGTGGATATTGAGTAGTTAATTCCCTGACTGGGGAATCTATAATGGGGGTCTGGCCTGGAGATAAGGATTGATCATTGAAGACTAAGCTTAGGAGAATCATAGAATCCCCACAGTACTGCAGGAGGCCATTCAGCCCATCGAGTCTGTACTGACCACAATCCCACCCAGGCCCTCTTCCCGCAATGCCATACATTTACCCTGCTAATCTCCCTGACACTAGGGTTAATTTAGCATGGCCAGTCAACCTAACCTGCACATCTTTGGACTGTGGGAGGAAACTGGAGCACCCGGAGGAAACACACGCAGACATGGGGTGAACATGCAAACTCCACACAGACCATGATCAAGGCCAGAATTGAACCTGGGTCCCTGACGCTGTGAGGCAGCAATGCTGATCACTGTGTCAGTAAGAAATGTCTTCACTCAGAGGGTTTTTGTAATTGTCTACTCCAGTGGTCTACGCCATCTCTGAATATATTCAAGGCTGGGATGGATTGACTTTTATTTTCTCAGGGAATCAAGGGATATGTGAATGCTCAGGAAACTGGAGTCGAGACAGAAGGTTAGCATGATTGTATTAAATGGTATAACAGCCTCGAGGGACCAAATAGTTTGTTCATGTCACTCTTTCGCGCATAAAACTGGCTAAGTCTCAGATCAAAATAATTGTGACTGCAAATTCCACAGATTGTATCCATTTGTGACCCTTCAAGGAGACTCTTAAATTTGTATTCAAGTGCAGGAGCAATAATAAATACCTTTTAAACATTTTTAAATATTAAGACATATTTAAGTTTCTAAGAAGCCCGTCTCTCCATTAGTCCTTGTTAGTAGTAGCTGTGAGACTGGTGTGGAACTCTTAGAACATTTTGTGAATGGAACCAGTCAGCAATATGTGTCCGGTGACCCTCAGCTTGCAGGTAAATAAATTGTCTGCTGTTACATCCTTCAGGGATCACACGGAGGCAGAGGATATTCTCCTTAAAAGACCTGAGCACAGAGGCGGTGTCAAGTTGAATGCTTTGTTGAATGAGCATTTGTTAGTTTCTGTTTTTAGGCACTAGTATTTGCAATCACAATAGGGCTCGTGAAGAGGCAGACACTCACATTGTGAGCCTCATACAGAAAATCAATGCCATCCTTAAGAGAATGGTGACTTGTCTTGCTGTGAAAAATGGGCCAACCATTGTCTTTACCTTTTCTTAAATCTGTAGGGCGCAGCAGCTGCGGACAAGATAAGAAGTAGGGGCAGTCCTTGTCACACTCCACTCAGACTTTGATGATGTTGGAGGTCTGTGGCAGGGTAGAGTAATTAACATCCCTGTGGTTCATTCTAAAAAATACCAGTGTACCTGGCCATTCTGCTGACTGTTTAGCAGTTGCTACATTGCCCTAGGTGAAATTCAGTTAACACCAAGGAAGGGCAATAATTGGATTATTCTTGTGAAGCTGTACCAGAGGCAATGCTGGAGCAAATTATTTGGTGCCAATTAGACTTTAATTAATCTTCACAAGTCTACCAGCATATAAAGTAAAATTCTACCCCAATTTGAAAACATAGCAGAGTTTTGCACAGTGGCAGTTGTTACTGCCAAGTTCAGTAATCTCTGCCAGGTTTAATCACAATGACAAAATATGAGTGGAAAACAAGTTCCCTGGAGCTAACAGATTATCTTTCTGTAGTTTTATATATTCATCCAAGGAAAGAAATTTTCTTCTCGATTTGTGCATGTACATCAGGCGTACCACATAATTTATTATTACCGCATCATTCATTGCATTGCCTGCTGTGCGTACCATTATTCTTATCGAGCTGTGATTCAGTGCTGTACCTCTGAGTTTTTGTCAATGTAGCTGCAACTGGTCAGCAATTTTCTTTCATTGTGTTTTCGATTGCTTCTTCCAAGTTACCAACTACAGCACAAACTTACATTTGTATAGCAACTGGGACAGCACAATGTTAATTACTTCACTCAATTTCCGGCTTGGGTCACTGTGCAGAGTCTGCATATTTCCCTGTGTCTATGTGGGTTTTCGCCGGGTCCTCTCGTTTCCTCCAACAGTAGAAAAGACGGGCTGGTTCGGTGCATTGGCCATGCATGCTAAATTCTCTCTGAGTGTCCCTGAACGGGTGTTGGAGTGTGGCGATTAGAGATTTTCACAGTAGCTTTATTACAATGTTAATGTAAGCCTACCTGGTCTCATTCATAATGAAACTACCAGGGTGTTGTTAAAGCCCATCCCACTAATGTCCTTCAGGGGAAAAAATAAACCATCTTTGCCCCGTCTGGTCTATATGCAACTCCACAGCCACAGAACTACCCTCTGAAATAATCTAGTACTTGGCCCATAGCCTTGAATTTAAAATCATTTGCTGAAAGAAGTGTTCTGAAACATGCAGCAGACTTGAAATGTGCTATATAAATGTAGATTGTTTTTACGATGGGTAGTTTCATGTAAAAGAAAACTTTAAATTAAGAAAGCAGAAAATAATTTCCTTCGTAGCATTCTCCTGAACCCTCGTTGTGAGTCAATAAGTGACAATTATCTAACAGAAAATAAATGCTTAGGGTGTAATGAGGGGTGTTAACTCAAATTGTGCTCAGTATTCCCCATTCTTGAGAAATGTTTTCTCCTAAATTTCTGCTTAAACTCATTTGTATATAACTGAGTGTGAAATCTGCTGGGGAACAGCCTAAACAGGTAGTGTTTTGAAACAGTTATTAAAAGCAAAATTTTGCTTTGAAAGCAATCCTTGATATATTTACAAGTAGTAAGTTGGCAGACTCAATTTTGGCGGAAAATTCTGCGAACTTTGGTGTCCGATTTGCCAATATATTGAAATAAGCAGCACAATCAAGTGGGAAATCCAAACTGCAAAATTCATAATTAGTTAGTTACCTTTTGAAAAGCTTCTGTTCTTGCATGAATAGAAATAGAATAAACATAATCAAATGTTGTACTACTATCAGTTACATGCAGATGGACAAAACTGCAGCATCACCTAAAATTACCTTCTGCCACTAATTATTGATGCCAAGGTTCACAACTGCAAGCTGGTATTTGAGTGTTGTGTGTGCTTGAATAAATCTCAAAGCACCTGTACCTGAGGGCATGTCATTAAAACATACAAAATTCTTGCAGGTTTTAGGAAGCTTGTTTCTGCTGGCTGTGGGTGTATAGAACCTTAGGGACACAGTCTTAGAACAAGGGAGTACACCATTTAGGACTGAGAAAGGGATGTATTGTAGAATTCTCTACCCTAAAGAGTTGTGGAAGCTCAGTCATTGAGTATGTTCAAGACAGAGATCGATAAATACCTAAATATTAAAGACATCAAAGATAGTGTGGGAAAATGACATTGGTGTAGAACATTATCTATTTTCTAATTGAATGGCAGAGCTGGCTCAAGGGGTTAAATAACCTATTCCTGCTCTTATTTTCTTTAGTTCCTGTCCTAGCCTTTATTTTATAGGAATAATCTTGGATCATCCTTCTGCAGATCATGATCAATTTCAACGTCAGCCAGGATAATGAAGCTTTTGACTGTACAGTATTCATTTGAAGCCATCACTTCTTAATATATCAACAGGAACCAAAGCACATTGATCATTGGACAGTAATGGCTAGTAAGTTGAGACAGCTGAATCTATATGAATTACAGAGAATATAAATGATATAACTATAATGCAGCATTTATTATCTACCCAGAAGTAGCCAGAGGGGTGGCATAGTGTCACCGTGGTTAGCACTGCGGCCTCACAGCGCCAGGGACCTGAGTTCAATGCCAGCCTTGGTTCACTGTCTGTGTGAAGTTTGCACATTCTCTCCGTGTCTGCATGGGTTTCCTCTGGGTGCTCTGGTTTCCTCCCACAGAACAAAGATGCACAGGTTAGGCTAATTGACCATGATAAGTTAACCCTAGTGTTAGGGGGATTAGCAGAGTAAATATGAGGGGTTAAGGGAATAGGGCCTGGGTGGGATTGTGGTCGGTGCAGACTCAATGGGCCAAATGGCCTCCTTCTGCACTGTAGGGATTCTATGAATCAACTGCAATGGCTTTTTTTCTCCTACTCCCACACCATTATTCCTGGAGTCCCCCAGTGCGCTCTTCTTGCAGGTGCAGCAGGTGGTCAGGAAGGCGAATGGGATGCTGGCCTTCATAGCGAAGGGGATTGAATATAAAAGTAGGGAGGTCTTGCTGCAGCTGTATAGGGCATTGGTGAGGCCGCAGCTGGAGTACTGTGTGCAGTTTTGGGCGCCGCACCTGCGCAAAGATATTTTGGCCTTGGAGGGAGTGCAGAGGAGGTTTACTAGGCTGATACCGGAGTTGAGGGGGTTGAACTATGAGGAGAGGCTGAATAAACTAGGCTTGTACTCGTTGGAGTTTAGAAGAATGAGGGGAGCTCTCATTGAGACGTATAAGATGATGAATGGGATGGATAGGATAGAGGTGGAGAGACTCTTCCCACTGAAAAAAGACAGTAGGACTAGGAGGCACAGCCTCAAGATAAAGGGGAGGCGTTTTAGAACGGAGTTGAGGAGGAACTTCTTCACTCAAAGGGTGGTGAATCTCTGGAATTCTCTACCCATTGAAGTGGTGGAGGCTGCCTCGCTAAATATTTTCAAGAAGCGGGTTGATGGGTTTTTGATAAGAGAGGGGATTAAGGGTTATGGGGAGAGGGCCGGAAAGTGGAACTGAGCCACGACAGATCAGCCATGATCTTATTGAATGGCGGGGCAGGCTCGAAGGGCCAGATGGCCTACTCCTGCTCCTATTTCTTATGTTCTTGGCCACTTTCTGTTTTTCATTTACAATTTGTCCATAGATTTAGCTTCCACCTGTACGCTGATGACACCAGCACGACTCAGCAATACTTCCTTCCTTGTCTGATATCTAACCCTGGATGAGCAGAAATGTTCTCCACCTAGATATTGGAAAGTCATCAAGCTTCTTTCCCTAGCCACTGGACCTATCCCTCTCCCTGGCCACTTGCTGAGGTTGAACAAAATGATCTACAATCTAGATATCCTAATTGACCCAAAGATGAGATTATGACCATATATCCATGCCATCACCAAAGCTGTTGAATTGCATCTCCGAAACATTAGCTGTCTCTCATGTTCACTAATCTGCTGCTGAACCATCTACTAGGAGCAGGGTTTTCATGTTATGCAGTGGTGGAGGTAGTCGGCGATTAGCTGGCAGTGAGATCTTCTGGTCCAGCCATTGTCAACGGGGTTTCCAGTTGAATGTACCCCTTGTCATTTGGAAACCTCCAGCGGGGGTGCAATGGGATTTGGTGGGAGGTAAGGGGCAGGATTTTCTGGCTGCGTTAGCCTGAGCTCAACAGACTTGTGCGTGGTTTGTGTCCGGGAAAGTTCAGCGCTGGGTGTTTCTCGTGTATACTCGATGGGCTGAAGGGCTTCTTCTATAGTATATAAATTCTATGATTCTATCCTATGAATTGCAGACACTGGCATTATGTGGGAAAGCTAGCATCCCACAACGTAAGCAATGTGAAAAATTAACAGATTTTTTTTTTGTATGACATTGCTTGAGGGATAAACATTGGCCAGGACTCCAAGAATAACTCCCATGCTATTCTTCAGAATAGTACCATGAGAGCGTTATCCTGCATCTGGGAGGGTAGCTTTAATGTATTGGTCAAAAGACAACACCTCTGACAATGCAACATTCCCTCAGTACTGCACTAGAGTGTCAGCATTAATTTTTGTGCTAAATCCTGGAGTGAGACTTGAAGTCAGGAATTCTGTGACTGAAAGGCAAGAGTGCACCCAATTGACTTGAGGCTTACATGTCTGTGATTTTATAATAAGACAGTTGAAAAAAAGTTTGTTCAAACTCACAAAGGATTTTTGATAAACATGGTTTAAAGATGATTTCCAGTATCAAAAGATGCTATAACTGGAGGACGCAGGTTTTTTTTTGATTTGACTTATTATTATCACATGTATTAGTATACAGTGAAAAGTATTGTTTCTTGCGTGCTATACAAACAAAGCATACCATTCATAGACAAGGAGAGGAGAGAGTGCAGAATGTAGTGTTACAGTCATAGCTAGGGTGTAGAGAAAGATCAACTTAATATAAGAACATAAGAACATAAGAAATAGGAGCAGGAGTAGGCCATCTAGCCCTTCGAGCCTGCCCCGCCATTCAATAAGATCATGGCTGATCTGTCGTGGCTCAGTTCCACTTTCCCGCCCTCTCCCCATAACCCTTAATCCCCTCTCTTATCAAGAACCCATCAACCCGCTTCTTAAAAATATTTAGCGAGGCAGCCTCCACCACTTCAACGGGCAGAGAATTCCAGAGATTCACCACCCTTTGAGTGAAGAAGTTCCTCCTCAACTCCGTTCTAAACCGCCTCCCCTTTATCTTGAGGCTGTGCCCCCTAGTCCTACTGTCTTTTTTGAGCGGGAAGAGTCTCTCCACCTCTATCCTATCCATCCCATTCATCATCTTATACGTCTCAATGAGATCTCCCCTCATTCTTCTAAACTCTAACGAGTACAAGCCTAGTTTATTCAGCCTCTCCTCATAGCTCAATCCCCTCAACTCCGGTATCAGCCTAGTAAACCTCCTCTGCACTCCCTCCAGGGCCAAAATATCCTTGCGCAGGTGCGGCGCCCAAAACTGCACACAGTACTCCAGCTGTGGCCTCACCAATGCCCTATACAGCTGCAGCAAGACCTCCCTACTTTTATATTCAATCCCCCTCGCTATGAAGGCCAGCATCCCATTCGCCTTCCTGACCACCTGCTGCACCTGCAAGCTGGGTTTTTGCGACTCATGCACAAGGACCCCGAGGTCCCTCTGCACCGTCGCCTGCTGCAGTTTTTCGCCACGTAAGTAATAGTCCTAATATGAGGAAGGTCCATTCAAAAGTCTGTTGGCAACAAGGAAGAAGTGGTTCTTGAGTTGGTTGGTACACGATCTCAGATTTCTGTATCTTTTTCCTGACGGAAGAAGGTGGAAGAGAGAATGCCCGGGGTGCATGGCTCCTTAATTATGCTGGCTGCTTTGCCAAGGCAGCGGGAAGTGTAGACGGTGTCAATGGGTGGGAGACTGGTTTGAGTGATGGACGGGGCTTTATTCACAATCCTTTTAATTTCTTACGGTCTTGGACAGAGCAGGAGCCATACCAAGCTGTGATATGCTTTCTATGGTGCATCTGTAGATGTTGGTGAGAGTTTTAGCAGACATGCCAAATTTCCTTAGTCCCATTGAGTCTACACTGACACACGAGAAACAACTGGCACGGAATTTTCCCAGACACAAACCATGCATATGTCCGTTGACCTTGGGCAAGATTTTCGGACCTTGGTGCAAGCACGGCCAGAAAATCCCACCTCTTACCTCCCACCTAATCCCGTTGAACACTTGACCCATGGCCTTGAATTCAAAGGTAGTTCATTTGCTTAAAAAAAAGTGTTCTGAGACATACAGTAGTCATGAAAGGCACTATATAAATGCAGATTTATTTTTCTTTTTTTACATCAGATAGTTTCAGATATAAAAAAATTAAATTAAGAAAGCAGAAAATAAGTCCCTTCACAGCATTTAAGGTAAATGACAATTCAACCAGAGGATGTGGGAGGATTTCTTTATTCACAGCAAGTTGTTATGACCGGAAATGCATTGTCTGAATGGGCCGTGGAAGCAGATTCAATAATTACTTTCAAAAGGGAATTGGATAAATACATGAAGGGAGGATTTTTGCAGGACCACAGTGAAAGGGCAGGGCACTGGGATAAATTGGCTAGCTTTTTGAAAACAGCAGGCTACAATGATCTAAATAGTCTCCTTCTATAATAGGCCATTCATCACGAAAGCATTGTGGTGATGCCTGGAATGTAACATTACATGACTAATTGACTATAATTGAACAGCATCTGACATTATACAGCAACCTTCCCAAATTGAAAACCTTCCAATGAAATGTGCTGCCGAAAAGCTAGAACATTTCAAAGTGAGAAAAAGTAATTTTTCAAAGGAAGTTAGCACAGTATCAAGGCTGGATATTTTAAGAAATGAAGGTTTGCAGCCTAAGCCATCAGTCTCAATCATTCATACTATAAAAAAAAGAAACGGTTGAAAATACTCAACAAGTCTGGCAACATCTGTGGGAAGAGAAACAATATTATGGCGTATCTCGATCTGTAAATGCTGCCAGAACTGCTGAGTATCTCCAGAATTTTGTGTTACATTTCAGCTTTCCAGCAGCCACAGCATTCTGCTTTTGGAATAGTCCAAATAGTTTATTGTCTGCTGAACAGTAAGAGTGTGAGGGATATTGTTTATGTCAGTGAATTAACTCTAAGACCTGGACTACTGATCTGAAAGTATGAGTTCAAATCACACTATCGTGGCTGAGAAGTTTAAAATATTCTTAATAAAATCTGAATTTAAAAAGGTAGCATTATACCAGTAATAGTGACAATAAAACTACAGGGTTGCTGTAAACAAAAACCCATTTGTTTCACTAACATTCATTTAAGGAAGGAAATCTGCCATCCTTATTCAATCTGGCCTATATGCCACTCCAGACTCACGGCAATGCGGTTACCCAGGGAGCCTGTCAGCTGTGTTCAAGAAGGTAGCTCACCACTACCTTCAAGGGCAATTAAGGATGGGGAATAAATGTCTCCTTACCAGAGATACCCACATTCTGTGAATTAGTACAAACTCCAACAATGGAAGTAAGTCTGCAGGTGAAGAATAAAGATGTGATTGTCAGGAATTAAGACATGTAGACAGAGATTCAGCAAAGAGGTAGTTGGCTAAAAGGGCACAAAACCATTGTGCACAAAACTCACAAGACTTTACTCCAAATCTAGATGGTAGGAAAACAGGATCTACACCAAAACTCTGGTCAACTAACTGCACCAGATCAGAGTACAGCCTACTAATCCAAGTATAGAGAGAACTCTCGTTCCACACAGTGAGGAGAGAATGAGGACCAGTCTCATGGTCTATTGATTAATCTGTCCCCATAAAAGGAGAGACAGAAAGTAAAGTAAAACAAAGTTTTTTTTTTAAATGCAAGATACTCCCTAGGAAGGAAGTCATGGGATCCCTTTAACACTCAGGCCTAGATATTTTGAGTTATTTTGGTCTTAATGGCTGAATAGTATTTCAATTTCCCTTCCCCATGCACACCTGTTGACCTATAGATGATGCTAAATAGATCCCCAAAAGTAATACTTTATCCTTCTTTCCATTTGAGCATTACTGCTTCATTAACCTTAGTCCCCATTGCAACATTCAATTGACACTCAGCCCCTCACAAGTTTCAGTGAGGAGTTGAGGGAAGTCTGTATTAGTAGAGAAATGGTTTTGGGGTAAATTAGTGAGATTGAAGGTGAATAAATCTCCAGGACCTGATTCTTCATCTCAGAATACTTAAGGGAGTGACCCTCGAAATAATAGATCTACTGGTGGTCATTTTCCAAAATTCTTTGGAGCCTGGAGGGTAGCTAATGTAAGCCCACTATTCAAAAAGGGAGGTAGAGAGAAAACAGGGAACTGTAGACCAGTGAGCCGTAACATCTGTAGTAGGGAAGTTGCTTGAGTCCATTGTCAAGGATTTTATAGCACAGCATTTCGAAAGCAGTGGTATAATTGGACAAAGTCAGCATGGATTTATGAAAGGGAAATCATGCGTGACAAATCTACTGGAATTCTTAGAAGATGTAACTAATAGAGTTGACAGAACTGGCGGATTTGGTTTATTTGGATTTTTCGAAACCTTTCAACAAGGTCTCACATAGCAGATTACAATGTAAAATTAAAGCCCATGGGATCGTGTGTAGTGTCTTGAGATGGATAGAAAGCTGGTTAGCAGACAGGAAGCAAAGAGTTGGAATAAATGGATCATCTTCTGATCGGAATGCAGTAACTAGTGGAGTACTGCAGGATCTGTGTTAAGACCCCAAACTGTTCATATTATTATTTTTAATAATTTGGTAAGGGAACTAAATGTATTATCTCCAAATTTTCTAACTTAGGCGGAGGGTGTGCTGTGAGGAGGACACAGGCATGCTTCAGCATGTTTTGGTTAGGCTGAGTAGGCATAAGTACTGCAGATGCAATATAATGTGATAAATGATGTTATCCACAAGTAGATAAAATAGGAAGGCAGATTTGAATGGGTGTAAATTGAGTAAGGTAATACTCAGTGAGACCTTAGTCTCCTTATGCATCAGTCACTGAAAGTAAGTGTGTAGGTACAGCAGGCAGTAAAGAAGGCAAATGGTACATTGACCTTCATAGCAAGAGGATTTGAGTAAAGGAATAGGAACGTTTTACTGTAATTGTACAGAGCGTTGGTGAGACACAGCATGATTCATGAAGAGCAGGTCATGTTTGATTAATTTGGTGGAATTCTTTGAGAACATTACATGCGCAGAGGACAATGGGGAACCTGTGGGTGTGGTGTATCTGGATTTCTAGAAGTCATTTGCCACATAAGACAAATTTTGCCCTTCATTGCTAGAGGAATGGAATTAAAAACAGGGAGATTATGTTGCAGCTATATAAGAATAAAGAACAAAGAAAGTTACAGCACAGGAACAGACCCTTCAAGCCTACACCGACCATGCTGCCCGACTGAACTAAAAACCCCTACCCTTCCAGGGACCATATCTCTCTATTCCCATCCTATTCATGTATTTGTCAAGATGCCCCTTAAAAGTCACTACCGTACTGCTTCCACTACCTTCCCCGACAACGAGTTCCAGGTACTCACTACTCTCCGTGTAAAAAATCTGTCTCGTATATCTTCTTTAAACCTTGCCCCTTGCACTTTAAACCTGTGCCCCTAGTAATTGACTCTTCCATCCTGGGAAAAAGCTTCTGACTAACCATTCTGTCCATGCCTTTCATAAGCTTGTAGACTTCTATCAGGTCACCCTTCAACTTCCGTCCTTCCAGTGACAACAAACCAAGTTTCTCCAACCTCTCTTCATACCTAATGCCCTCCATACCAAGCAACATCTTGGTAAATCTTTTCTGTACCCTCTCCAAAGCCTCCACATCCTTCTGGTAGCGTGGCTACCAGAATTGAACACTAAATTCCAAGTGCAGCCTAACTAAGGTTCGACAAAACTGTAACATGACTTGCCAATTTTTAAACTCAATGCCCTGGCTGATGAAAGCAAGCATGCCGCATGCCTTCTTGACTGCCTTCTCCACCTGCATTGTCACTTTCAGTGACCTGTGTACCTGTACACAGATCTCTTTGCCTATCAATACTCTGAAGGGTTCTGCCATTTTCTATATATTTCTTATCTGCATTAGACCTTCCAAAATGCAATACCTCACATTTGTCCAGATTAAACTCTATCTGCCATCTCTCTGTCCAAGTTTCCAACTGATCTATATCCTGCTGTATCCTCTGATGGTTGTCATCATTATCTTCAAATCCCACCAACCTTTGTGTTGTCCGCAAACTTACTAATCAAACCAGTTACATTTTTCTCCAAATCATTTATATATATTACAAACAGGTGCTGGTGAGGCCACACATGGAGTACTGTGTACAGTTTTGGTGTCCTTACTTGAGAAAGGACTTATGGCACTGGAGTGGGACAGAGGTGATTCACTAGGTTGATTCCGGAGTCGGGAGGGTTGGGTTATGAGGAGAGATTGAGTGGACTGGGGCTATACTCGTTGGAATTCAGAAGAATGAGGGGAGATCTTATTGAAACATATAAGATTATGAAGGGAATAGATAAGACAGAAGTAGGGAAGTTGTTTCCACTGACGGGTGAAACTAGAACTAGGGGGATTGGCCTCAAAATAAGGGGGAAGCAGATTTAGGACTGAGTTGAGGAAGAACTTCTTCACACAAAGGGTTGTGAATCTGTGGAATTCCCTGCCTAGTGAAGCAGTTGAGGCTACCTGATAGAATGATTTTAAAGCAAGCGTAGATAAACTTTTGAACCGTAAAGTGTTATGGTGAGCAGGTGGTTAAGTGGAGCTGAGTCCATGAAAAGATCAGCCATGATCTTATTGAATGGTGGAGTAGGCTTGAGGGGCCAGATGGCCTACTCCTGCTCCTAGTTCTTATGGTGAGGCCAGCTCTGGTGAAGAATGGCCAAAGAGGAGGCAGGAGAGTGCCTCGTTTGTCACTTTACCTATCATTGAAGCATTAATTTGCAATCCTCCATGTGAAGGATTTGGCGCAATGTGAGTTCTATCTTGCTTTAAGTAGCACATATAAGCTATTTGACAGGCTAAATGGCACAATTACCCACAATTCTATTCTCCTTAGCTCTGTTTTCTTCACGGGAGCTTGGAGGTTTATTCCTGTAGAATTTTCAATGATTCTCCTGTGCTTGGGTACCATTCCCAGCTGTCTTGTTTGGCTGTTTGTTCCAGTGGTTCTTGCTTTGTGCATTCTTGAAAAGCACGAGAAAAAATTGATAAAGCACTGAATTTACCTGAGAATCAAAAGACTAGACCATAGATTTGAATTGACTCAATTTCCTGGTTAGTGGTGAAGCTTGTTACTGACTTCCAAGAAAGATGCCCTCAATAATCCAGTGATCTCTGTGCCATGAATAATAATGCCACCAAGCAGAGTAAACAACCAATCACATTGAAGTATTCCCACAATCAGAAATCCAGGAAATAAAATGGGCTGATATTTTTACTTCTAATCAAAAATTTATGGAGAGCAAAATAAATGATTGGATCATGCATATAAATTAAGGTTGAAGGTGAAATAGAAACAAATAAAAGATATTTATATTATTTTAAATGTTTATCAATATGGAGCAATTTGACAATCTGAAAATATAAAACTAATTTTGTGGAACCACTGAAATGGTTAAGCAGTAAAAATGATCTTAGTATAGCATTAAAACCACAATGGCACCTCATTTGACAAGTATAATGTTTTTAAAGGAGTTTACAATGGGATTGATAGCATACAATGGGCAGGATTTTGCCAGTTGCTTGTTTGCTTGGGCAATCATCAACAGTGCATCATATAGGGAAATTATAGAATCATTGCAGCAACTAATGGATTTTCATGTTTGACTATGCATGTGCGGACTTGAGAAGTTGTTGCCAGTTTCAGAGAATAAGATGGCAAATGCTGACAGAAAATCCAGACCTTAGTGATATATGTGTAAACATCTTCTGTATTCTCAGTGTCCCATGATATTTCAGGTCTTTGTGAGTTGGCCTGTTTTGACTGGGGTTAAAACGGCTGCATTTTCTTTGAATTCAGGTACAAGAGTTTGCCCATATCAATATTTGCACAAGCCTGTCGCAGTACCTTGGATAAGACCATTTAAATTAAATTTTCAACATACAATTACTTTCCCAAGAAAATATATTTAAATGATGTAATTGATGATTTACAATTTATAAGCTATGATCCAGCTTGAATATCCATAATCCATTTAAAGATTATATGCACATTTGAATATGTCAGTACAGATCTTTCATTTATTAAATATTTCCCTTCATTTGTTTTGCATCTTGTATCTGGTGGCAAGTAATATATAGTAAGTAATAATGCAAAACAACTGTGCATTTAAAGAGCTTAAATTAGAAACAGTTTCATAAGGAAATACAGAGAATCCATAAATGTATAAATTATGTAAGGAGACAAGCAATTATCTTTTTGATGTGTAAACATGTTTTAATGCTTCATTGCAAAATATGACATATATTTTCCATTACTTTCCAGTGTTACTGTTGGTTACAGCTGAAAGAGGCTCCTTCTTCATTTCTATTAGTCAAATTCAGGAGTCTGAATTCTGACAATTTCCTAAAACTGTGGCTGTTTACCAACATATCAAGTAAAAGGTTGCTAGTCACTTTGTGAATTACTGTACAACATTAGTAATCCAGGGTACACTTTGTTACATTGTTAGGGCTCTTCGACTTTGACAATGTTACTCACTAATTGCTTGTATTAATGACATTAGTTGAAAGGAATACAAATTTCTGTTTATTAAGGCTACCTTTAAAATAACTTCTTAATTTTGCAATTGTAAATATCACTGTTTAAAGAATTGTAAGCACATCACACATTTGAGATCCTTCATAAAGTAAAAGCCAATACAGTGGCTTGTGACATGGATAATGTTTTGTTTCAATTTTGAGTGCGGACCATTTACATAAACATTGCGAGGAATATGGATGTATCATAAAAGATTAAAACATCTGAAGCAATCCAACAAACAAAAGAGGGGAAAAAGTCAATAGTATGTCTTCCCACCCTGCAGGTGAAAACTGTTGCTGAACAATACCATTGTCAAAGGACATCCCTACTTTGCTGAACTTAACTTGCCGGATTCAATAAAGCAGCTGCATGGACAATGCACTCGGGGTTCAATGTAAACTGCTTCCACGTCCCTAGCTTAAGGCTAGGGCAAAAATACGCACAGCCATAATTAACTCCAAGTCCGTCAACTCCACATGCCCACAAGATTTCTGTTTGGAATGTAGGATTGCATCAAGTATCACATAGCCCCTAATTCACAAGAAGCTTCCCCCCCTCCCCACACCCCGTTACAATGAATCTGTTTCGGCACAGTGTCGCCACATAGTCTGTAGAGCTAGAATTTTTGAAAAATAAAATGGACTGGGAATAGATTTTGTACAGGTCCTTTTATGCAACTACAATGTTACTGTTGAGTAGAAGCAAGGAAAAGTTGAATGTGCAATGGTGATCATCCACAGCATTGCACTGATGTGAATCTCTGGGCTGTCAGCAGATGAACTCTCTGGAGATGTCTGTTCTTTGGATTGTACAGCAACAATCTCCTTATCATTTGCAGTAGAGATCTGCGTCTGAAAACATTTAAAATTCCATTAGCATATTCTGTTATTGAGTACATAAGAGGAGAGTTTCCTAGCTCTGCACTTGTTTGCCCGGAGAAGTTGGCAGATCAGAGGGTGTACCCTCAAAGGAACTTGCTCTAGTTTACTTCCAGTGCATCATAGTGCAGAGCAGTTGGGGACCTCCCCTGTAACTTACATAAAGTTAGCCCAGTGTGAAATGAATGGAGTTCTCACATTTAACTTTCACAGCACCTGCAACTTTTGAAGTTATATGTCCTGTAAACCCAAATTCAGGTCATTATTATAGATCAAAAACAGCAGGAGACTTCAGCCCAGCCCTCAGGAGCATCTGATCCTCCAGTCTGAAAAACAACCATTCAACGCTGTCCCTAAGCCAATTTGTGTTCAGAAAACCACTGTCTCTTTAGTCCCATGAGCTTTAATTTTGCTAACAAGTCTGTTATGTTGCACTTAATTGTTAAAAGCCTTTTGAAATTCCAGACTCACAATATCAATTGCACCATTCTTGTCAATTATCTTCTTTTCTTGATGACTAGCCTTTAAGAAATTTGTGCTGGATTTCCTGTTATTCCACATTTTTCCAATGGCAATTAATAGTAACAGTTAAAAAATATATTTCTTTTCGCAAGTTTAAGCAGCGCATGTGATATGCACCATAAGGTCAAGACTTTACCAAAAATATTTCCAATTATTAATTTGCCTTGGATGCATTTTGGTAATTTCCTGTCAGGTTTAAAGGGTTCTAAAGATGTTCTAATGCAACAGAATACTCCACTTAAATTGGTGTACAAGGAAGAGGTAGAACTACCATGAACTGTACCACTAATAGTCAATTGCTGATTAACTTTGTGGATGGTTTTAGACAAGTTTATGCACCACATTATCCAAACCTGCTCGTTTACAGGGGGCGGGGAATTTCAAAAACAGGAAATGACTTTGTTCAGTCAGATTTCCACCCCATACGCTGTAAACTTCAGCACATGTGAGCGGGCATATCCTTTGCCCACAATGGCGATACCAATAGTGAGACTCTAAAGGACCTTCCATGCGGCTCCACATTTTCACTGATGGAACAGATTGCCCAGACTTTCAGGCTCACAAGGAATTTAACCCTAGATATTATATTTCCCATGGGAAATTCTTTGAATTTAGAAATGTTTTCTCAAGTACTCTTACATGATTTTCATACATTTGTGGGTGGGCCATTGTCCTTATTATTAAAATATGATGTTAGATTTGGAACTATTCTCATTCACATAGTGAAAACTGAGAATTCCTTTGTTAGAAGTTATGGACGTAGTAGACGGTTAACAGGTTATTCAATTTAACCTATGCTTGCAAAGCTGCAGGACTTGAATATAACATTGGCAAATCTCAAATGAAATTAGGGATTAAAAGAACATTTTTTCCCACATTGCAGTTGGCACCAAAGACAAAATCTCATCAATTCTACTTAGTGCAGTATTGATTAACTTCCTAAGCAAGCAGCTGGAGAAACATCTGATTTCAAACAGGATTAAAAGTTGTAGCGATAATAAAATATTCTGTGGAGCACTGTGGTTCAGGGCCTTTGAAGGGAGATCATTGGTGGAATGGAACAGGTTGCATGAATAATTAGTAGGTGGTTTTAAGTTATTCCCATTATTATCTTGGGATGAGGGAGAAGTTGGAAACAAAAGATGAAATAAGCCATTGTTCATATTCAAAACTACAATAATTTTAACTTCTCAACAAGGGGAGAAGGAGGGATAAGGGGTTAAAAAGAAAGAAATCTGAAACCTATGTAGACTTCAATCCACGTCCAGTCTTAATGGAGGCAGGTTGGAGTTGGGTTGTGTAGGGGGTGGGTGGTGGCGGCAGTAAGCTGCTGATATGGGAATTATTCTGCTGTCCAGAGGTGGGTCCATGTTAGTTAGCTATGTTACCCAAGGCTCAGAAAAATAAGACAGCTTGAGGGAGGTGAGAACAAATGAATTGAACAGAAAAGTGTTTTTCCGGTGCTGCTTCTGAACCATGACAAACAGGAGTGCTTCCCCTTTTTCCTGGGTCTACCATGTTTAACCGCTGACCTCCCTGCTACTGGACTGCCCTCCGCAATTGGTCATCCCAACCTACAACAACGACCTATCCATCAGGCCACTGTGATATATCCAACTCCCAACATACCTTTCACCACCCCCTACTCCACTCCGTCCCCCCACCCCCACTCCACCCCACCCACCCCCACTCCCCCCACCCCTACTCCACACCGCCCCCCCCACCCCCACTCCACACCGCCCCCTCCCCCCTCGCCCCCGACCCCCACTCCACCCCTAATTTCCATCTCCATCCTTGAGATCACTCCTCCTTTCCCGCCCACTCCATAGGCCAAACTATCAATCAGACAGTAGGCTGGCCTTTTCTTCTAGCTAACTGTGACCGGAATTAGAGTCCAGAAATGTTAATCAAGTCCTGGTGTCAAAATTGGCAGGACCTCCCAGAAATACAAATATGCTAATCACAAAACCTAACACCCTCCCCTGCCCCGCTTTCAACCCCATCTTCCTCGAAATACTGGGACCATGTGTGCCCCTGCATACACTTATTTTGAAAGGACAGAGATATTCTTTAATTATTTGGGTCACATCAAATTCAACTTATGTTTGAATAGGACACCAGTCAAACATCCTCAGCCTTGCACTTCCTCAATAAGAAATAGGTGCTTTTGACCTCTGCCCTAATCTGACCAGAGCATCTGTGAGTAGAGCGAGATGTCATAATTTCATGTCAAATGCCCATGTCATGTGGTTGTTGGAGGCCAATCATATCAGTCATAGGACATCACTGTAGGCGTTCGTAGGCCCAACCATTTTCAGCTGCTTCATCAATAACCTTCCCTAAATCATAAGATGAGGTGGGGCTGTTCATTAACGATTGTACAATTTCAGTACCATTCATAGGTCCTCAGAAACTGGAGGGTCTGTGTCCATTGGCAATAAGGCATGAGCAACATCCAGGCTTGGGCTAATAAGTGGCAAGTAACATTCGTCTCACCCAAGTCACAAACAATGACCAAGTCCAGTAACAAACAATTTAATCCTCTTCCCTTGATGTTCAATAGCATTACCATCACTGAATCCCCCACTATCAACATGTTGTGGTTACCATTAACCAGAAACTTAATTGAGCCAGTCATATAAATACTGTGGCTATACAGCAGGTCAGAAGCTAGGAATTCAGCAGTGATTATCTTACCTCCTGGCATAACCAAATCTTGACAACCATTTACAAGGCACAAATCAGGATTGTAATGGAATACTCTACACTTCCCTGAATGTGACTCCAACAACACACAAGAAGCTCAATACCATCCAGGACAAAGCAGTCAACTTGATCAACACCTTAATCATTTACTTTCTGCACCATTGACGCAGAGTGGCAGCAGTGTGTACCATATACTAGATGCACTGCAGAAACTCATCAAGGCTCTTTCAACAGTTCTTTCCAAACCTGCAATCTCTACCAACTGAAAAGAAAAGATCAGCAACCACATGAGGAACATGAGGAACACCACCTGCCACCCATAGCATCCTAACTTGAAACTATATTGCCATTTCTACACTATCATTGGGTCAAAATCCCAGAATTCCTTTCCTACCAGCACCTTAGGTGTACCTGTACCAGATAATCTGCAGCAGTTTAAGAAGGCAGGTCACCACCACCTTCTCAAGGGCAATAATGGATGAGCAAAAATACTGGTGTAGCCAGGATGTTCGTCCCATGTAAGAATAAACTAAAGACCAAACAGTTGGCAACACTATGTGCTGCAAGCATTACTTACAAGCAAATTTTTGTACTGAAGGAAGACTAAAATATTTCTAGGAAGTAATAAGAAGAACTTAAAGTCACACTGCAACATTTAACGGATGCAGAATAATAAATGAACTCAAATAAGCAACTCTCTGATAAACAAAAGTATGTTTGGTAATTTCTGAGGTACAAACTTTCTTCAATGAATGCAATTCAGAAAAGTAGAATGTGAAATATCACAATGTTCCTTTGAGTGATGATATGCAATATTTTTTAAAGGAGTAGGTGCACAGTTCCTCTTGTTGAGAGTACTGGCAATGAGACTTGCTTCATTTTTGAAAGATGAATGAACTTTCCCATTGAAGGGAACTTTATTATACAAGCAAGTAGCATATTGCCCCTCCATACACAATATACTTTTAAAAATATAAGGCTATATTCTAGTTAAATAGTTTTCCTTATAGACTATTTCACTGGACATTGCATTCCCGCATTTAATACAGAGGCTGAATGGAAGAGACATAAATTAATGTTACCTCTTATAGCACAGACATGTTGTTTATATCCTTTAAAATGTGAAAGTGTGGTGCTTATTTAGATATTGAATATTTTACTTATTATTATTGGAGTCAACACTTACCATTCCTTTCATTTAAGTTTAAATTACAAGAACAGCATATATCTTTTTGAATGATTTGGAATTAAATTGAAGCCTGAGAATGCATTATATATAAATTCAAATCATTCACAGAAATTTCAGATATATTGTCGTGCTTAAAAAATGAGCCCATGATGAGCTCTTAGAAGTTGACTTTGAATGCTTACCTCTCTAATACAAAGGTCCGGGTTCACAGATACATTGGAGTGTAGTCTTTGTGCCTGGTACAAAAGATATGTAAATGTTAGAATATTAGGATGTCCATATTGACTGAAATGAGAGGAACAGTGGTAATGGTTTGAAGTAGAAAGAATGGGGCATAGTTTGTGGGGTACAGGGCAGTGATCACAGAGAATACACAAAACAAAAGAAGCTTCGAGTGCACTGAAATTAGAAGGGGAACAGCATAGCCTGAAGCTGACTGAAAGACAAAAAAACAGGAAACTTGAGTTAGTAATAGAAAAGCAAGGAGCCATTGAGACTCACTTTCAGACCATTAAAAAAGGCCATGTGAAGGGGAATGTTATACTCTGATGGGACAGGAAACTAAGAGCTGAACACCCTGCACAGGGCTTTACTCTGCTGATCTAAGTACTCAGGGCAGTATCAATAGCTGGCAAAATCATAGGAGCCTAACCCCATCAGAAACTCGATGATAAAGACAAAATGCTGTGGATGATGGAATCTGAAATAAAAACAGAAAATGCTGGAAAATCTCAGTAGGTCTGACAGCATCTGTGGAGAGTGAACAGAGCTCACGTCCGGATGACCCTTTAAAACATTAGCTCTATTCTCTCTCCACAAGCTCTCAGACCTGCTGACATTTTCCAGCGTTTTCTGTTTGTGTCCCATCGGAAAACCTATGGCTTGCTAATTTAAATAATTCTTTAAGGACACTGTCTCCAAAATTTAAAATGTTCCTGCTCTGAATGAAAGACTGTAAGATTTGCAGGTACTATCCAGAGATGACATTGTCAAGTGGATTACAAATTTATATAAGACTGCATCTCAGAAGAATTAAGGAAATATTCAGTGACTTTCTTTCAAAGGTTTAAGTGTCTGTCTGATACTACAAGATTTGTTCTCCCACTGACAGCTGGTGACTGGAAACCTGCAACCAATACCAAAGGAGAAACAGGTGCACATGCTTCAAGAAGCAATAGCCTCCTTGTGGTAGCTCCATAGGGACAATACTTCATCATCTCCAGTCGCCTTCATCTTTTCAGTGCCCAGCTGTCAAGGAGCTTTAGGTAAGCAGTAGGTCTATCTTGTATTCATCGCAATTAGAATCATAGAATCTATGGTATGGAGATAGTCCCTTTGGTGCAAACTGAAGAATGCTGACCAAAATGCCTATCTAAGATAACCCCATTTGCCTGCATTTGGCCCATATCCTTTCAAATCTTTCCTACCCATGAATCTATCAAATACTTGGACAAACCAAAGTGAATAATCACTTCTGACCCAAAAGCTGATAATATTTTGCAATAGCTCAGATGACCTGTGGAAGAAGAGTTAGAATAGGGCAGATACCGATTTTTGCGACCACAAGGACCGTGTATGGTGACAGAACCAAATCATGCTTATTGTAACTAGTTGCAGGTAAACCACTGGAAAATTGGATGTAGGAACTTGTGTGACAATAGTAATGTGCTGATTTTATGGCTCAGCTCCAGATTGTGAAAGCTCACTGTGGTGAGTGAAGATTTCACACAGATCATTGAGAGCTTGGTGAGAGGAGGCAGAGCTTTGATGATCTGATACATCTAAATAATAGTGCTTCATTCATCTGTGAAAGTGTGCTGAATAATCTGCCTGTCAGGTATCTAGCAGCCATTACCACCTCATAAGCTTCCTGTTCTTCATGTGCCAGGGCTTACAGCATCAGCACTGTCCTCTTGTGTATCTTTGGCATCCTCTGAGATTTCTACCGTCTGTTCGTTGCTGATTCCAATGTTGTGAGGATCACAGCCTGCGGCTACAAATGGGCTGGACGAATAATGAAAAGCACATCCCAGATTACCCAGAGACTCAAACCTTTCTTTGAGCTAACTCTATTCTAATCCTTATATTTGTGAATGTTTGTTCTCATGCTCCTCTGCAGCACCAGTGAACCTGTAGAAATGTTGTGAATCATGAGAATAGTGTTCATCCCAAAACTCAGTGGCCATCCTCGTCTTTTTCCTTATTATTGAGCTCCATTTTGAGGTGTGCTTGCATGCTCGGACTTGTCAGTATCTGTCTTAGCCCATCCACTATCCTTAGTATGATGGCGGGCACGGAAAAGACCCATTGGTGGCCAAATCTGAGAAAAAAGTTCCACTGGTCTGGCAAACAGCAAATATGGGCTTGGGACCTGAGTGATGGCCAACATTAAGGATAAAGTTTCTCAAACAGAGATACTGGATGTGCTGGTTATGGTTTTCCAAAATTTCCTAGATTCAGGAATGATCCCATAGATTCGAAGTTAGTAAATGTAACACTGCGATTCAAGAAAAAAAGAGAGTGAGTGAAAACAGGGAACGCTATTAATCTGACTTCAGTTGTTGAGAAAGTTCTTGAAGCGACAATCAAGGAAGTCTTAACAATGCATTTAAGAACTCATAGTATTGTCAGACAAAATTGACATGGTTTTATGAAAATGAAATTGTGCTTGACAAATTTATTCAAGTTATTCGGACCAGGTGAGGAGAGGTAAAATGACACCCTTCTTTTCCCCCTCATTTGACTGCAACAGCTTCCACTTTAAAGAATATATTTGCCAACTGATTGTCTAACTGCTTATGTGATGTAACTGTAAAATATACAAAATAGATGGGTTTATCTGAGTTTTTATTGTGCATAAACCAGTCAAAGGAAAACAATAAAAACATTCCATGCACAGGCTCTAAGCTCTAAGTTCACACATATGCAAATAACTTTCAGAGTGGGAGGATAGATGAAGCAATTTAAAGCCCAGTGAAGTAAAAGGGGTGGACAGTTCTTCATGAGTAGGACAAAGCAGGTAAGACAAAGGGAAGGGTTCAGTATTTGGAGGGGAAACATTCCCCCTCACCCCCAAAGATAGCACCCGCTCCTTTCTTCCCATCCTTTGAAGAATTTCTTCAAACCCAGGCTGTCCACTCCTATCTGACTGCCCACGCCAACTATTTTATGGAGCAGGTAGCATATTATTGGAGTCAGTTAGCTTGGTCACATGATAACCTACCCTTGATTACCTATTTAAATATGATGGATGGGCTGTCAGTTTGGTGTCCACCCACCCCCTGTATTGCTGGGGTGAGCTTGGAGTTGAACATAAGAACATAAGAAATAGGAGCAGGAGTAGGCCATCTAGCCCTTCGAGCCTGCCCCGCCATTCAGTAAGATCATGGCTGATCTGTCGTGGCTCAGTTCCACTTTCCCGCCTTCTCCCCATAACCCTTAATCCCCTTGCCTATCAAAAACCTATCTACCCGCGTCTTAAATGTATTTAGCGAGGCAGCCTCTGCCACTTCAATGGGCAGAGAATTCCAGAGATTCACCACCCTTTGAGTGAAGAAGTTCCTCCTCAACTCCGTTCTAAACTGCCCCCTCCCCCCTTATCTTGAGGCTGTGCCCTCTAGTCCTACTGTCCTTTCTGAGCAGGAAGAGCCTCTCCGCGTCTATCCTATCCATCCCATTCATCATCTTATATGTCTCAATGAGATCTCCCCTCATTCTTCTAAACTCTAACGAGTACAAGCCTAGTTTATTCAGCCTCTCCTCATTGTTCAACCCCCTCAACTCCGGTATCAGCCTAGTAAACCTCCTCTGCACTCCCTCCAAGGCCAAAATATCCTTGCGTAAGTGCGGCGACCAAAACTGCACACAGTACTCCAGCTGCAGCCTCACCAGCGCCCTGTACAGTTACAGCAAGACCTCCCTACTTTTATATTCAATCCCCCTCGCTATGAAGGCCAGCATCCCATTTGCCTTCCTGACCACCTGCTGCACCTGCAGGCTGGGTTTTTGCGACTCATGCACAAGGACCTCGAGGTCCCTCTGCACCGTAGCATGCTGCAGTTTTTTGCCATGTAAGTAATAGTCCTTCCTACCATTATTCCTACCAAAATGGACAACTTCACACTTGCCAACATTAAATTCCATTTGCCAGTTCCTGGCCCATTTGCCCAGCCTATCTAGATCCCTCTGCAGACTTTCCACACCCTCCGCACAATTTGCCGTTCCACCAATCTTGTTGTCATCAGCAAATTTTGACACCATACACTCAGTTCCCTCCTCCAGATCATCTGTGTAAATGGTAAATAGCTGAGGCCCCAGCACCGATCCCTGGGGCACTCCACTAGTCACCAACCGCCAATCCGAATAGCACCCATTGACCCCCACTCTCTGCCTCCTATTTGACAGCCAATCCCCTATCCACGCTAACACCCTACCCCCAACTCCATGCACCCTAACCTTCTGTAACAACCTCTTGTGCAGCACCTTATCAAACGCCTTCTGAAAATCAAGAAAGACCACATTTACCGGCTCTCCTCTAGCCACTGCCCTAGACACATCCTCATAGAACTCCAATAAATTCATCAGACACGACTTCCCCTTAACGAAACTGTGCTGCGTCTGCTCTATCAAACAATTCTCCTCAAGATGCCTCGCTATTTTCTCCTTGATTACGGATTCGAGCATTTTACCTACCGCAGACGTTAAACTAACCGGCCTATAATTCCCTGCCTTTTGCCTGCTACCCTTCTTAAGCAATGGCGTAACATTAGCTGTTTTCCAATCTTCCGGCACTTCCCCGGAATCCAGCGAGGTTTGGAAAATAATCACCAAGGCATCCACTATCACCTCTGCCATTTCTTTCAGAACCCTTGGATGCATTCCATCGGTCCTGGGGACTTGTCCACAATCAGTCCCTCCAGTCTGTCGAGCACTGCCTCTCTAGTAATAATAATGTCATTCAGGCCCTCCACTCCTACCATCTTTCCATCGCTAACACCTGGCAAACTATTCACGTCCTCCTCCATGAAGACCGAAACAAAAAAGTTATTCAAGGCCTCAGCTATTTCCCCATCCCCCACCACTAAATCCCCCCTCTCATCCTCTAAGGGTCCAACGTTCACCCTAGTCAGCCTTTTCGTTTTTATATATTTATAAATAGGTGGCAGGTGGTGGGTGGTTCCCATCCTATTTTGACTTGGCTGGATTCAGGCTGAATTCAGTGGTCCTTCTACATTGGTATCAAAGCAGTTTAAAGATCTAGACAGATGATTTATCTGTTCATCTGAAGATGGCAGCTACAGGGTTGAGTCCTCAGAATGTCTGTCTGCAGTACATGGGTAGTCAAAAACAGCAGACAGCTCAAAATTTGCAAGTTGTCTGGAGAGGGAGAAAACCCACTCAAGGTCTTGCTCCTTCAGCATCTTAGTTGCTTCTTGTTGTTTTCTGTGAAAACATGTACTTAAGCACATAAAGGGTTGGCTTGTCTCAAGACCCTCAGTCTACAACTGCCTAGTTATCCAGGTATGATCATGGCTAGTGTATCCCAATTGTAACTTGATTACATCATGGCTGTAAATTTATTTTCTTAGCCAGGTGTCCAAGTGATTACAACTGATAATTTGTCTTCACCCAGCTGCATACCCAGATACATGTCTGGCTGTCTTGCTAATGGGATAGGCAATGGCCTCTTTCATACTCCTTCAAGCCAATTGTTTCTGATAAGACTTTGAAGACAGGTTGGCTCCACTTAATATCCTTGAAATAAAAAAGGTATGGTAATGCATATGTGTAGCCATCACTGATCATATTCTCAAGTCCTTGGAATATGACTGTATTATTTTTAACAATTCAGCTAGGGATTTCCAGCCAGTAAATTAATTAAGTCATTTTGCATAAAGCATGATTTCAAAACAGTTTTTGAGGATGTAACTAATAGGGTAGATACAGAGGAAAAATTAGATGTAGTGTGCCTGAATTTCCTTACAAGACGAGGTGTAACACATAAAGTTAATATACAAGATAAAGGCTCATGGATATATATTAGCATAGAAAGAGATTGATTCACAGACATGAAATGAAGAGTAGGCATTAATGGGACATTTTCAAGTTGGCAGACTGTGACTAATGGATTGTTACAAGGTTCAATGCTGGGGCCTCATTTATGTGAGGAAGAGTCAGGGAGGAATATACCTAGGTTTGCTAGTGGTACAAAGTTAGGAAAAGTAAGCTGTGAGGAGGACACAAAAGCATTTCAAAGTGATAAAGGCTGGAATTCTGTTGGGCTGATGAGGACCTCACCCGTTGGTTCTCTGATTGGTGAGGAATTCCTGTCAGATCCATGGGAGAAACCTGAAGGAATGAAGTGCACCCACCATTAGGCCATCCTTGGCATTAAGGTCCTTAGCGGTGAAAGTTCCACGTGTTGAGAGCTGCCAGCCAATCAGAGGCCAGCAGCTCTCAACATGTGGAAGAGAGCAGTCGCTGCTGGTAACAATGTACCCTACCAGAGATCCAGGATCATTGTGAGATTCCAGATCAAAAGTGTGTACTGGCAAGATGGGGTCAGGTGATGGAAATCATGAAAGAGAGAGGGCAGTAGGTTAGAGGCAAGGGCAAGGGAGATGGCTTTCAATGTACCCCACCTTGCCCACACTTGCTGGGCCACTCACTCACCAGCAAGTGAGCTGCACCCAATTATGAGGTCACCTGAGGCCCTCCCCCATTCAGGTCGTCCCTTCAGGCCACCCCATCTTAAGGTCCCCCTCTTCAGGTCGCCTTTTTCAGGCACTGCCAATCTGTCACCCTGGTATAGCCAACCTGCGGGAAGTACCAGGGCACTACCCAGTCATTTCTCCAACATTCTGCAGGCTTCAATTGTCTTTGAGCTGCCCAGCGTGGCTTGGTTTCCATTTTTTGAAAACTGTGGTGATTGGTGCTGGGTTCCTTCTGTACCTGGGAGTTGGAGAATCCAGGAAGCAGGGAGAATCCAGTTTAAAGCTGATATAGTGATCAGGATTCTCCAGTCTCATATGCCCTGCTCCCACTTCCAGCGAGAACGGAGAATTTGGTGTTCAGCCAAGTCTCCATTCACTACAGCAGACTAGAGGATCCCATTCTTGGGCAAGATTGGAAAATTCCAGCCAGCACATTTAAATAAAGATTTAAACATGCTATTCCGATTTCTGCCCTTGCTGGGCAGGAACTATATTACATCGGTTCTGGGGGTAGAGGGGCGGTGAGAATCATAAATGGTTTCGCCCCCAAGGAAATACTTTGCTCCAAATGTTAAATGTTAAACGCCTGGCTCATGGGATTATCGAGATAGAATAACATCAAAGTACATCTATAGCAGGATAACTGAAAACAGGAGGAGAGGGGCAGTTTCCACCATAGCCACACCCAATTAGAGATAGCAGACTCTCCTAAAATGATGTTGCTATAAGCTGCTGTCTTAAAAAACCTCAAAGAGAAGAAATGCTACTCTGAACTGAAGAAAGGTTTTCCTGGAAGACTGGAAGAGAATTTATGGGTGGTAACAATAAGCTGGATTTGGCTTACATAATATTAGAGGTCATTTGGAAAAAGGGGCATTTCTCAAAGTTCAGGAAACATAGGTGCTTGGGATCAAGGGTTAACTTCATGAGATACAATGTGTGTACAGCCATTATTGTTGTTAAGTGCACTGTCATAGTGTTTCGTGTTGTGTTTTTTTTAAGTTAATAAATGATGGGTATCAATGGATTACAACAGGACTAAACTGTTCCTCCCTGGTTTGCATATCTTTCCTTACGTTGTAACAAATTGAAAATATACAGCACTAAGAGTCGGTGTTTCAAGTTACCCTTCTGTGTTTTGAGATATCTGCTTATATAAGATCAGCAGGATTCTTTACAGATGCTCCATTGCTCAATATATTTAAGGCTGTGAGTGATCTGGGTACTAATCAGGATTCTCCAACCCCCAGGTACTGGATTCTCCCTGCTCCCTGGATTCTCCAACCCCCAGGTACAGAGGGAACCCAGCACCAATCACCACAGTTTTCAAAAAATGGAAACCAGTCATGATGGCCACGCTGGGGAGCTCAAAGACTATTGAAGCCCCCAGAAGGTTGGAGAAATGACTGGGTAGTGCCCTGGTACTTCCCCCAGGTTGGCTATACCAGGGTGACAGGTTGGCAGAAAAGTAGAATTGAAAGATCAGCCAGGATTACATTAAATGCTGGAGCTGGCCTGATGTATGGTCTACTCCTGCTCCTATCTTGAGTTCTTGCATTTGGTTCAAACATCAGGTTCTCGAAGCCCAAAGAAGAATCCTGCATATTGAAAGCTAATATGAATTCCAAGCAAGGGTTGAGGGAGGTTTAAGGTAAGATTGTCTGGCATTCTCCCAGTGGTGCCTCATTATTCCACTTATAACCACAACAACAGTCAGAACAATTTGTTTCAACTTAATGTCAAATAGTCTTGAGATGCATCAACATGTGATTAGACTTCTGAATAACTAATACATTCCTGCTTCTAATTAAAAAATTGCTTTAATCCTCATGTAAACTGATGAATCCTATCCTCTTTGAATCATCAAGGCCTGTAATTTTATAATATTTTGTGTTATCTAAAATATTCTTTGATTTCACTTTCGGTTTGCTGGTCATGTCATTTTTGCTATCAATGCGTGATTCCATTTCCCATTTGTTTCAATAGGTACTTAACAAGAAGTCTTAATATGGTTTTAAGTAAATATTTCACTTGTACTGTGTAGCTTCTGAGGAGTCTCAGTAGCGATCTTGTAAGCATGTTTCTGTTATTTTGTGAGTGCTCTAACTGAAACGTATGAAAATATGCATCCACACATCATACTCTGTCGGCAGCATTAAACCAACTTTAACAAACCAGAGAATCAGTTGGAGGTGGTGCAGAAAGTGTGAGGATAGCTTTTATGTTTGAACATTACTGTTCTGGAGATGAGAAATTGGCATTTTTGCCACTGCTGTGTGCACAACTGAATTGTGCATTTTGGATTCCAATCAATGCACAACAAGCTTCGCAGTCCATTTAAATTTCAAGGGAAAACTATTTCAGTTCAGCAGTCTGAAGACTTTGTTTTTAAATAAATATTTTGACATGAGCTATCTATTTTTCCTATCCAAGATTATGTAGTTATTTATTACTGATTACAAAATATTGCAGGACCACTGGTGTTACCTTATTATCACTACGATGGCTGCTGCTGTGCTGTTTGATTGTTTGTCTGTCTCATATCAAGTTGCAAACCTCCTGCAACATTAGCAAGTCTGATCTCACCAAGAAACTTTAACTTTTATCCCCATCCCTTTTCTTGATTGCACACTCAGGCTGAAAGACTTCTAACATCCTACTAAACTCAAGAGTTGAACTTGAAATTCTACATCATCCCAAGATCAACATTTTTTACTTTCAATTCCAAACTCAGCCATCTTGTTTTCAGGCATGGGGGGGAATAGAACAAGGTAGTGTGACCAGTTGGATCCCTCCTTCTAAGAACTGGCACTGAGATAATGGATGGATTGTTTTTATTGTTGCCTAGTGCTTTTAAAAAAGAGAAATAATATCTTCATTCTCATTCCACTCCAGTTCTGCTGGAAACCCTCAACCATAACTTTGTTCCATCCACTTCAACTTCTCCAGTACCTTTCTCATTGGCTTTCCAAGACCTATCCTACATAATTCCACTTCTTCCAGACTACTCACTGTTAATTTCACTCACCTATCACTCATGTCCTTTCTCACCTTCATTGTCTCCCTATTCCTCAGAACATTGAGTTCAAAATCTTCCACCATCATTAAAAAAATCCTTCATGATTTTAGAACATAGAACATAGAACATTACAGCGCAGAACAGGCCCTTCGGCCCACGATGTTGCGCCGACCAATTAAAAAAGCAATGACCCTCTAACCTAAACCAATCCCTTTCCATCCATAAACCTATCCACGGATCTCTTAAACGCCCCAAAACTAGGCGCATCTACAACTGCAGCAGGCAGGGCATTCCAATCCCTCACCACCCTCTGGGTAAAGAACCTACCTGGTTTCCATTTACTCCATTCTTTGCAACCTTATTGAGTTGTAAGTCCCTGTTGACATCTAACGCTTTGACCTTGCCTTCAGCTTTCTCCCAATTTCTGTATCTCCCACTTGGTGAAATACTGTGAAACATTCTTGCTGTGTTAAAGGCCCTTTAAAAGTAAAAACCATTGGAGCAATATGGTTCAAACCTAGATCTTAGTTTGAAAAAGTAAAGGCAGTCATCTTCCTTTTCTACCTGCTATTTTTTCAGCAGTAGAAAGAATCTGAACAGTCGCTAATATTTGCACCAAATTAAATGTATTGCAGTTGTAAAGGACCCCACAAATATTTTAATTTACTGGGATATGTTTTAAAGCCATAATTGTAGATTCAATATACATAGTTGCTTTTCAATTTGATGAATATTCAACATAAAGTGTTATTTTTCTGTTTTGTTTTCAATTGAATGATAGTTCAAGACCAATATTAATTACCTTTTCTTTGGATGACAACACATGGCTACCACTATTTATACTGCAATTCTTAAGTAACTGAATATCACTAAGTGTGAATGTTTTTATAGTGAATACATAGCATTTCTAAATTTAATTTTCATATCTTTTCAGTTTAAGGGGTTCAAAGAATTACTTTTGTTTGCTGACTATTATAAGAATGATGTATTTTTAAAGTTTATTTATTAATCACAAGTAAGGCTTACATTAATACTGCAATGAAGTTCTACTGAAATTCCCCTAGTTGCCACACTCTGGCACCTGTTTGGTCAATGCACCTAACCAGCACGTCCTTCAGAATGTGGGAGGAAACTGGAGCACCTGGAGGAAATCCATGCAGGCACGGGAAGAACATGCAAATTCCACACAAACAGTGACCCAAGCTGGGAATCAAACCCGGGTCCCTGGCGCTGTGATGCAACAGTGCTAACCACTGTGCCACCATGCTGCCCCCCCCCCAGTTGTTATTAAAGAACAACTTTTCTTCTGTGAATACTATGAAGGCAGTCAATGTGTCCAAAGCCGCCTTTGAGTATCTGGCAGGGTAAATGTTTTATTTAATTGAGCGTCAAGTCTCACAATAACTGTTGCACTGGAATAGAAATAAATAGTTTTACCATCAACCAGCTAGTCTCAGCTATTGAATTAGTCTGCTGCACTGAGAGTTATCAGGCAATCAAGCAACATTTTTGTTTCTTGTCTTTCCACACAGAAGAGCAAAATAAATCTGTTGGCATCAGATCCGTGCAGCTTGACAATGTCAGCTGCATTGCTAATACAACTGCCAATTAAATCTGACAAGACAAGTTGACAAGTCATCTAATGTCTTGTGTTCGACCTCTAAGGTTTTAAGCCATAAATGTGAGGATGCCATTTCATGCTAATTAATCCATTTTTGCATCTCATTTCCTCTCCGTGCCTTGATAACCATGTGGCCACTGGTAGGTTTCTGCAGAGTTTTAGTAATCCCTTACCTGTAGATTTGCACATATAGGAAAGATGCTGTCATCATCTGCTGTGTGAATTTCATTGCCATAGCTCACTGGCTCCGAATTATCCTGGGGTGTGTAGATCTGCTTGGATGATGCTGTGGTCTGTACAGGTGGCATTAACTGCCAAACGTTCACATCGGTGCCATTACCAAATGCTTGTATGGCATTTTCTGCAGAATTAAACAAAAAGTAAAGAAATAAACTGATGCAATTACAAATGTTTGGAAAGAAGAGGGAAATTTTAAGTGTCCTAAAAGTAGCATTTATTTGAATTAAGCAAATTAAAATATAAAGACAATTGGGTGAGATTCTCCAGCCTTCCAGCCAAGTGTTTCCTGCTGGCGAGAGGTACGTTGTTTGCTAATGGCGAGATTCTCTGGATTTCCATTGATGTTACCCCATGCCGGCAGGAAACCCACAGGCGTGGGATATGCTGCTGGCTGGACTGGTGAATCCTGCCGGCATAAATGGTCAGAGAATTTCGGCCTATATCACTTTAACAATTTAGGTATATTTTATTAAGTATAGACTTCACCAAATTACTGATGCTGTTCCATAAAATATTGATAAGACAGCGACAGTCTTGGCATCCTTTGTATTGTTTATCTTTGCCGCACCCCCACCCCAAAATTTCCCATTCCTCCCTCAACTGTAAGTACCAGACAGGATTAGAGGTGAATTACATTTCATTTTTCTCACCAATGAAGATATTGCGAATGTAATTGTTTGGAATGTTATTAACAAACCTCCAATATCTCACCCAAACAGTTATTATTTGTATCATAGTCAACCATTGCAGCCTTCTCCCATCCCATGGTCATACACTCATACTTTCCAACAAGACACTGGACAATGATAGTAGTACAATTACTGGACTATTCTTGATCTGTCTAACACAGGAATACTGAAATCAATAGCAGCATATCACCACCAACATAAATCAGGGATCAGAATTGGGACCTTCCTGACTGTATGGGCGAGATTCTCTGGCCTCCCCATGGTGTGTTTCTTGATGATGGGAGACGGCCCACCTTTGGACGGCAACAGGATCTTCTAGTCCAGCGACTGTCAATGAGATTTCCCATTGAATCCACCCCATGCTGCCAGGAAACTGGTGGCAGGGGTGAACTGCTAGCGGGATTGGAAGATTCCACTGGTGTAAACAACCAGACAATCTCACTCTTTGACTCTGTATTCATTATTCATGCATCCATTCATTGACCAAAAGATGTTTCCATTTGCAAGAGACTCTGGGACCCAAGGGCACAACCTCAGAGCAAAGGGACGACGACCCTTTAGAACCAAGGTAAGGAGGAATTTCTTCAGCCAGAGGTTGGTAAATCTATGGAATTCATTGTCACAAAGCTTGTGAAGGCTAAATCATTGGTGCATTTAAGACAGAGATAGATAGGCTCTTGATTAGTGAGGGGATGAAAGGTTACGGGGAAAAGGCAGAAGTATAGGGTTGAGAAACATATCAGCCATGATTGAATGGCAGAACAGACTTGATTGGATGAATGGTCAATTCTGCTCCTAAAAATTATGATCTTATGGTCTCAAAGGAGGGATTCATATTTGTACAAAAAAGTCCAAAACGAAATTTAAAAAGTCAACAATATAGGCCAGGATTCTCCCTAGAACATTCTAAGTTCCTGATGTGCGAGAAAATGGGAATAAATTCCACCAGTTTGCTTAGTGTGATTTCCAGAATGAACCTCCAACACACTGGGCATCACAGAATGCCCTAACTTGATTCACTCTGGAAAGCTGGGGGTGAGGCCTATTCTCAC
Organism: Carcharhinus amblyrhynchos; assembly: GCF_965287045.1. Lineage (NCBI taxonomy): Eukaryota > Metazoa > Chordata > Chondrichthyes > Carcharhiniformes > Carcharhinidae > Carcharhinus > Carcharhinus amblyrhynchos. The sequence goes on from NC_137340.1 coordinate 37,648,621, forward strand.
TCGAGAGGCCAGCAGCATAGCACTGAGCAGGCCCCTGTGTATGCACTGACCTGTCAGTGATCAGTGCATGTGCAATAGTGCCCCACATTGACGGCCTCCAGATTGTTGGCCAGCCCCATTGCTGGCCTTCTGACCCCCTCCAACTTCCTGATTGCTGGTCTCCTGCACTTCCCTGGGCCAGCCCCGATCTCCCCAATCCCCCGCTCTACTCTGGACTGTCCCAACCCTATACCCCCTTCCTGATGACCAGCCCTGATGTCTCCCCCACATCCCCCCACCTCCCTGCCAGCCCCGATCTACCCTCCGACAGTCCATATCCATTAGTGGGGAACAGTAGTAAACCCCACTGGTGGGGGAGATGCTATTGAGCCCAGTGAATTCCGCCTTGGGCCCGCTAATCACATGGAAATGCCCATTACTATGACATTTCCAAATAATAATCAGCTCCGCGCCGATTTTTAACTATGTCAAAAAACTTTGCCTGGGAGATGCGTGGAGGCATTGGTGCCCAGCGGGAAGCCTGCGAAATGGCTGCTGCTGATGTCTCCCTACCCGCTGCACTGCTGGAGCAGCGCTACGGGCTGGGAGAATTGCCCCCTTCATATTTTTGATACCTTGCTTAATGATTGAGAATTATTTGAGAGCAATTAAATTTCACTGAAATCATGAATTGTAGTTATTTTGATATATATGGAATTGATATGTACGTAAATCTAATAGCTATGTACATTACTGTTCTGATTCTGGGTTTGTGTATGTTAGGTGATTACATTAGAGTATAGATTATTGAATAGCTGGTCTCATTGTTATTCTGAACTATATGTTTGAGGGGCTAAGCTCTTAAAGGACAGAGTCCAGCGAAGCAGTTCTATTGAGAAGATCTGAACAGTTATAGTACTTTCCAATGTGTAGATAGTACAATATATGTGCATGATGTGTCACTGCATATGCTAAACAACAGCATAATGCTGAAATTGAACACAATTACTACTTTCACAATATCTATAAATCTCACTGTTGTGGATTGCTGAACTTACTGAAGCATCTGTTGTCCTTGAAGAAATTGTGGAATTCATCACACTCCTCCTTTTGGTTTCCGCTTCCAATACAAGTACACCATGGTGCCACACTGATGCCAGTGGAATCAATATAGTTTGGGGTGATGACAGTTCCTGTCAAGAGAAGCCAAGATCAAATTTAATGATCATTCATTTAACCAAACACAAACTGTTATATATTCTCAGATAAAACACTTTGGCTGTCACATCACAGTTACTAGAAAGGAAATATAATGCTCAGAAATAACAAGGAATTGCTCACCCATTACTGGTTGTCGTTTTCAGAGTCAAGCATCAATAGAGCCAAGCAAGATAAAAGGCAGCTTGATGGAAAATTGGATAAGCCATTTCTCCAGGATTGTTATTCAATAATGTTTTATGTTGAAAGTATAAGCAAAGTCTAACGTCGACTTGAATTGTACAAGTTACATCATGCAAACAGGCCATTCGGTGGAACCAGCTCACTTTGGTGTTTACTTTGTCGGTGGGAAAATAGTTCCAATTGTATTTACCCACTTCTCACTCAGTGATGAGATAGTTGCAAAGACAACTGGCTGGATCTTGCAGAGGTGACAGAGTCCTGGATCAAAATCAGAAGTGAGGCCACCCACGTCAGCAGGCAGCAGGACCCAATGCCATATTTTGCTGGTGGCAGCCATTTAGGTGGCAGTCTCTGGGGCTGATGTCTTATTAAAGATGGAAGCCCAGCCCAAGAGCTGCCAACCCAGTAAGAGAACTGCCAAACCAGTAGTCTCAGCAGTGATACTGCAAGTCAATGGAACAGATAATGAAGCTTGTTCGTGCCCGTATGCAGTAAGACTGGATAACATTCATAATTCCATTCAGGATGCACCTGATGCTGGTGAGCAATATTCATGCTACGCAAGTGGCTAGCAATGACCACGTCTAACAAGAGAGGATCTAACCCCTCTCCCAGGATATTCAATAACATTGCCATTGCTGAATCCCTGCCACTATCAATATTCTTGAGGCTACTGAAAACTGAACTGGACCAGCTGTATAAATATATTGGTTACAAGAGCAGGTCAGAGGCTTGGAATTCTGTTGCAAATGACTCACCTCTTGGTGTCTACAATCTAAAGACAACAGTCAGGAGTATGATGGAATACTATCCATTTGTCTGGATGAATGCAGCACCAATAACACTCAATAAGCTCAACATTTTGCAGAACAAAGCAGCCAACATGATTAGCATCTCATTTACCATCTTCCACCACCAATGCCCAGTGGCAGCAATGTGTACCATCTACAACATGCACTGCAGGAGCTCACCAAGACTCTTTTGGCAGCACCTTCTAAACCTGCGGCCACTACCATCTCTAAGGACAAGGGCAGCAGACACTTAGGAACACTACCATTTGTAGGTTCCCCTCCAAGCCACACACCAACCTGACTTGGAAATATATCACTGTTCCTTCACTGTCATTAGGCCAAAATCCTAGAACTCTTAATAATATTGTGGGTGAACCTATACCACGCAGAATGCAGCCATTTGAAAAGGTAACTCACCACCTTCTCAACAGCAATTGGTGAGGCAATAAATACTGGCCTAGCCAGTGATGCCTACATCCCATGAAAGAATAATCAAAAAATGGCCACTGCTGAGGCTGCAACCAAGGGAAGAGGATGCACTGATGGTCATGCACCCTAAAGTCTGATAAATGGGGCAGCACTGTGGCACAGTGATTAACATTGCTACCTCACAGCGGAGGGACCCAGGTTCGATTCCCGGCTAGGGTCACTGTCTGTGTGGTGTTCGCACATTTCCTCTGCGTCCGCGTGGGTTTCCTGCGGGTGCTCCGGTTTCCTCCCACAGTCTGAAAGACGTATTGGTTAGGTGCATTGACCATGTTAAATTCTCCCTCAGTGTATCCGAACTGGTGCTGGAGTGTGGCAAGTCAGGGATTTTCACAGTAACATCATTGCAGTGTTGATGCAAGCTTACTTGTGACACTAATAAATAAATTGAAGTTTTTGGGTGCAAGGGCCAGGCAGTGAGGCCCCAGAAAGGCTTGGGGAAGGGTGATGAGGGTAGATGGTGCCTTTGCCCAGGGGGCAGTCATTCTCACTGAGGGGGGCCCTTTATGAACCATAGAATGCCCAAAATGTAGGATGCCCTGATAGAACCCAATGGAAAATCACTACGTTTTACCTGGCAGTTTCCCTCCATGGTGATGGATGTTCTGACAATGGAAAACATTAACAGAAGTTGGTAAAGGCCCCGAACTGCCTGATTAATTGAGTTCTTAGCTGACAGCTCATCTGCCACCAATCTTGTCACTGACAAAATAGCATGGTAGTGGGAAGAAGTCAGCCACCTGCACCTAGCATCCTATCCCCTCCCCACCCTCCCACCACCACGAAAAATTTTATGTGTCAGCCTCAATATAACATTGTCACTAATATATTTCAACAGAGCATTAAAGAAAACTTTTTTTTTACTCGTAACATGATGAGACCATGGGATTAGTTGAGACTAATAGCATAAATACAAAAGGGGAAGCTAGATATTGTACAAAAGAATTAAATGCCTATACAGTTAGATAAAGAGGGGGTGCCCAAATGTTCATGTGAAGTAGTATCAGCAGTGTGGACTGGACTGTTTCTATGTTGTAGCCTTCATATAATTCTATGTCATGCTTATCACATAGTTCTGCAAATACGCTTCTTTTATCCGCTTATCCAATCTGATGATGAACATTGATATTGTTTCTGCTTCATTCACTAACCCTGGGAATGAATTCCAAAGCCCCGTGACTCTGTGCAGGGAAGTGTCCCTTCACTGCTAAAGCTCACCTATGAGTCCGGAATAAGCAAGTAAGCAGGCTGCATAGTTCTGCCTTAAACAGCCACTTGTCAAACGAGGTTCTGGCTGACAGTTTGTGATGAAATCTGCAAGCCGTGACCTATTAAGAGACAAAAGCAAACAAAACAAGTCATTACCTTAGTACATTAGCAGGAAAACGAGAGAAGTTTTATTTTGCTGTGGGACAACTGCATTGGAAATTGAATATACAATTTCTTCTTGTGTTATTCAAAATACCTTTCCAGTGAGATTCACTTTTCAATACATTTGCATCTATGTTTTCTCTCTCTAATACAGAAACAACAGGCTGGAATTCTCCAGGTGTTCACGCCAGTGGGATTCTCTGGTCCGTCCTCGCATGTAATAGTGGCATAATCAGCTGAAAAATTCCAGCCAACATTTTTACAAAAATATATACGGAGATGTTAATATTCATCACCCACCCTATGACAGGATGGAAAAAATGGAGATTTAAGAATTAAAAATTGTGATATCCAACCTGTGATCCTGCCCCCTCTTTTATAGTGGTAGGTTGCAAGGCATGTCCAAATTCTGGTCTCTAAAGCCAGGACATTTTATTATATTATTTAAATCCTAAATCAGGTCTCCACAGCACATTTGAAAGTCTGATTCAAACTTAATACTTGGGTTTGGGAAAACCGGCAGCTAAAGGGAGGGTGGGGAGGGGTGGGAGGTGGTGGTGGTAGCGCAAGGTGGTGGTGGCTGGGGTGATTGAGGAGGGTGGGGTGGTGGGGTAACGGTGTTGCAGTTGCTTCAAGACAGTAAATATTTTTCCAGCACTACTTGTGAGCTAGAATATCAAGTCTCCCTCTGATCCTCAGGCAAAGCTTATGCCAGTTGTGGCATCTCCATTATGATTGGCCACCAACGGCCACCAACCACCACCAACCCCCACAAGCCCCAATCCCTGTCTAAATGCCTCCTGATTTCTGTAGTCTAAGCCACAATTCTTTCCACTTCATAAGATCATAGAACCCCTACAGTGCAAAAGGAGGCTATTTGGCTCATCGAGTCTGCACCCACCACAATCCCACCCAGGCCCTATTCCTGTAACCCTACACATTTATCCTGCCAATCCCCCTGACACCAGCGTCAATTTAGCATGGCCAATCAACCTAACCCTCACGTCTTTGGAGCGTGGGAGGAAACTGGTGTACCCAGAGGAAACCTACACAGGCATGGGCAAAAGTGCAAACTCCACACGGTCACCTGAGGCCGGAATTGAACCCGTGTTCCTGGTGCTGTGAGACAATAGTGAGACAACCACTGTGTCACTGGACCATCCCCATAGATCCCTGGTTGAGGTCATCTGTTGCAGGCTTTTCTGTCAATCTATCATTCTAGCTGGCTGCCACATGGGAAACTGAATTAAAAATGATAATGTGGACCTCCACATTTCTAAGCTTTCCAGAAAATGCCCCCTCAACTGCATTACCTTGCCTTCCCATAAACATTAGGGCCAGCATCTCTTTCGTCCTCATTCTCTCTATAATATGATGTTGGTATAAGCTGTGCAGCTTCATAGCGCAAATCTAAGGTTATTTAGAAAGTAATGGCTTTTATGGTTTAAATAAATGTTTTATAACTGAAATTACTGAAAACTATTAAACTCTCAACTGAGAACTAATTAACTGATTTATCTATTTATATAAAGACCTTCAGAGTATTTGCCATATGTTAGGATTCACACTTCAATAAGTCATAAATATAAAAAATGGGAGAAGGAAGGCATTATGTTTTTGCATGACCTGGAGTTGACATTTATAAGTACAGGTAATCTGAAAATGTACCTCATCAGAAAGCAATTAAATTCTTACTTGTCTTTGAACTTATTGGTCTAATTGTCATGAGAAATATCCTTTCTCACCTCCTTTAAGATGCTTGTTAAAATCTTCCTCTTTGACCGAGCTTTTGATTAACTATTGTCACCTTTTATGACTAGATATCATAATGATAGCACTTCTGTGAAAAGCCTTGGGACAATTTACCATGTTAAAAGTGCTGTGTAGATGCAAATTGTTGTGGGGAATACTGAGCAGTGACCTTAAAGTAACAGGGCAGGTTGGAAATCAGAGACTGCCTACAGTGCAGAAGCAGGCTATTCAGCCCATCGAGTCTGCACCAACTGTCTGAGCAAGCATCCGAACAACCAGCTGGAAAAACAAGGACAGTGGACACCACCTGTAAGTCGCACTCCATCCTGATTTGAAAATACAGTGCTTTTTTTTCATCATTGCTGGGTAAAAATCCTGGAGCACCCTCACTAAGGCTACTTAAGATGGTAACTCATCACTACCTTCTCAACAGCAACTAGGGATGGACATTAAATGCTGGCTTTGCAACACCCACATCCTATGAATGAATAAGAAAAAAGAACAAATGTTTCCTTCTCTCCTTATTCTTGCCTAACCTTTTCTCCGTGCTTTCACATGGTAATTCAAGTTTGTAACAACTTAAATTTATACAGGACCTTTACTTGGTAAAGCATAAGACATCTGACAAAAATGGTGTTGGGCAAAAATTGATACCAAGGAGATATTATGTGACAAAAAGTTTGTTCTGAGAGGTAGGTTTTAAGAGGGTCTTAAACATAGAAGAGGTGGAGAAACAGGTTTAGGGTAGTAATTCCAGACTTAGATCTTAGATGGCTGCAAGCAAGGCTGCCAACTATAAGGTGAAGGAGATGCCATCCCCAGAATTGTTGATGGATATAAAAACCTGAACTGAGTTAGCACTAACTTCTCAGAAGGTTTTTAAGGCTGGAGAAGATAGGGAGGGTGAGGTCATGAAGGAACTCGAACCTTAGGATGAAAATTTTAAAATTGAGGTGTGAGGGTAGCACGAAAGTTATCAGTTAGCAAGCGCAAGCGTGTTAGATGAATCAGATTTAGTGCTTGCTGGGATAGAGGCAACAAAGCTTTGGATGAGCTCAGGATTATGGAGGGTAGAAGATGAGACTGGCTAGAAGAACACTGGAATAGTCATGCCTGAGGGGAATAAAAATGTACATGTGGGTTTCAGCAACAGATGAGCTGAGGTTCAAACTCCATCATGGCAAGTGGTAGAATTTAAATTCTTTCTGAAATTGAAAGCTACTCTCAGTAACAGTGACCATGAAACTATTGTCGATTGTCATAAAAACCTATCCAGTTCACAAATGATCTTCATGGAATGGAATCTATCGTCATTACCTCATTTGCCGACATGTGAGTCCAGATCCTAAGTAACGTGGCTGACTCTTAAACTGCCCTCTGAAATAGCCGAACAGGCACTCGTTTCAATGATATTCGGGAATGAGCAACAAATGTTGGCTTTGTCATATCCCATGAAAGAATAAAAATGCATTCTTATGCTGTGTGATAAACCAGGGATCCAAAATAATTTATTATTTATCACCTAATCTTAACCCAATCTGTCAGGAACAGAGCTGGGTTGGATTGGTTGCCCAATTTGTGTGCCAAATTTGATACACTACTTCATTGGGGCAATACCTAAAATGGATATCCAATCTGAACCCATCCCATTCATACTAGATGGGCTAGATTGTAATTGTGCCGAAACTTTCCGTTGCCGTATAATACAAAGTAATGAACCAAACTGAATAAAAATAGTGTTTGATGGAACTGGAAATGGATAGAAAATTTCAATAATTTTTGACTGCATGTAAGGAGCTTTTTCTTACACACTGGCTAAGAAAATATTGGCTTTATATTGCAGGACAGCTAACAGGCAACACATGACCAGAAAACATTTTGATAAATGACTTTGCTTGGTGGCCAAAACCTGTTATGAGAACACTTCTGTTCAGTTTTCCCTTCCAAAGAAACCACTTGAGCTTTAACAAGAGGAAATCAATTCTCAAACCTGAGTAAAGTGCACGAGAGCAGCTAATTAATGTGTTGGAAAAGATCAACAACAAGATAGAAAGCAGAGGATAAAAAAGTAAACCATTGGACTGGAAGGATAAATAGGCAAATGAACAAATGAATGTTGATATAAACTCTATTATAAACCATTTGTGCAAGATTATAGCTCATACTTATTGCTCTTCCAGCTCTTCAAGAAGGTATGTAAAAAGTATTAGAACATACCTTTCTGATGATGAGCTCCAGTGGTCCCTTTGAAGGTTATTACTTTGGCTACTACATGTCTGAGAATATTGAAGGCAGCATTTACAGCCCATGCTGCAGTCAGTCATAAACTGATTATTTAAAGAAGTCTAAAATTGGCATTAGACCCCACATTTGCGTATGTTTTGAGTACACTTGAACATCCATGTTGGAGTCTTTACTAATGTAGCAAGCTGCACACTTCTGAGGTGAAATGACGGTGTCTGATACATCACACCTTTTGGTGCCTCCTGATAGTGTGGCACACTCCAACCTCTGGATCGATGTTTCACGTGTAAGTTCTGATGGATAAGTTTCTTGTTCCCATGAATGATAGCAATGTGGTGCCATACCTCCAAGGTATCTGCTCCAGCTTTGTCCTCAGACCCATCCCCAATTTTACTTGTTCGAGCCTTGGCAGTCATGAACTCAGCTGCAGAAGCCCAAAGTTCTGCAGTTCCCTCCTTAAACTTCTCTACTTTGCCTTTAAGACACTCTTTAAAATTGACCTTCTGTCCAAGCTTTTGGTTACCTGCTGTAATATTTCTTTTTGTGGCTCAGTATCAAATTTTGTTTGATTAATGCTCCTGTGAAGTACTTTGGGACATTTTCTTACATTTAAGATGTTGTATAACTGTGAGTTGTTTTACCTTAGCAGAGAGCAGTGTATTTTTAATAAAATGGTATGTTTAACTACTGCTCGGGTATTGTCACATTTGCGTACCCACTTTGTTCGTAAGATGGCAGGTTTGCTGAATGATTTCTCAGCTCGTGCATTATTTATTGTAGTTTAAATGTGGTGGATTCTGAAAGGGTAACTGTGACATGATCCCTAGTAATGGGGTCAGAAAGTGTCTTCATTGTCAAGCCTAATGGATATAATGACTTAAAGCAACAGTTATATAAATTACCCCTATTTTTACAAATGCCATTTCTTAGCACTGAGTTAAGAAATGTTAGACATGCACATGAAATATCATTCCTAATCAAGGAATGGATTTCACTAAGACAACTCTGTAATAGCAGAGCACTACCAATGGAATTTTGAATGCTGCTGTCTTCTAGTTTCATTTTACATCAATTATTTGTCAAAAAGTGCACACTGCCTACCCTATTGCTCATATATCAAAGTGGACTACAAGGACCAATTAGATAAAACAAAGCTAGCAGAAATGTATTGGTGCTCTCTATGACATCTAACTAGCTCAGTGCTAATCAATCATTATGTGTGCAATAAAAATGAATTATTGATTTTAAATTAACCTATAGTATAAGGAATAAAAATTATAGCCTCTTCATTCTGAAAGACCTGCAAGTTATAAAGACCATTCAATCTTGGAAATTAATTAAGCCTTTATCATTGTAGGTGAACTGAAAGAAGGTTACACTGCTACCAAGATGTCAGTTCATTTCCAATGTTTTATATCTAAGAGGTCAGTGAATTCATTATACAAACAAAGAATAACAACTGCGCAGAGCTACATCTTTAATTAATGCGTTTTTTGGTTTTCTTCCCTCTGGGTATCACTTGACTCCACATAAATCACCTTCAACCAGAAGGATTGGATACTTTGGGTAGTTCATTATTTCACTAATATGTTCAGAAATCAGCTGACATGAGATGAAATTTGAGTCGAGCATGGCTGACTAGATATGTTATTCCTTTTCAATATCATGTACACACTATCAGGTTTAGAAAGTGACAGGTTTAGAAATGACAGGATGGTGAAATAACACAACATAACCAAAGTCAGCATTTATTAAATATAATTCACCATTATAATTCACTGCTGTTTCTGGTTACAATGCCTTTATAATATTTATTTTCATTTGTTCTTTCAGTTCCCTCATTGGCCTTACCACCACCCTACTTCCCAATTGAGGCTCTTAAGTGCCAACTTAATCATCACTTAGGGCCACTTCCTGCTCAACCTCAATTATGAAGTTGGATTGAGGAGTTCAGGAGCATGGGGAAAGCCCAGCTGGTCTTGGGCCTTGGGGGCAATGGGGTGGTACCTAAGGCCCCCTTTCCATATTGGACACCGGCTACCAAGGTCTGCTCCCTCTCAGGTGCTCTCTTCCTCCACTGGTTCTCCATTAACACCCTCCACTCCCTTACCCTCACCCTACTGAACAGGGAATTGATTGCAAAACGGCTGAAAATGCTCAGGGATTGCAGGGAAGAGAGGGGGTGACCATGTCAGTGCTGTGGAGCCAAACAACCTCACAGGCGACAGCAATCTCAGTGCAGTGTTTCAACTGTAATTGGCTGAGCCATTCTGGAACGCTGTGCAAAGCTAAGGCTCCCAGAATCGTGGATGATCCCAAGACAACCCATGAGATTCAAGTACCACACCAGGAAGAAAGTCAACCATTCTTCTTGGGTCAATGTTCCTGGATTTTCTTTTTGAAATATGGAAGTCTCAGTAAACAGCTAGTTCACCAACTTCAAATTGGACAGGGCAACCAATGTTACAGTCCTCTCAGATGAGAAACTGTGTCTTAGAGTCTTCTGGTTACACTGGACAGGCCCACCACACTGTAGATCTTGAGGAGATAGCACTTCAGTCATTTGGATGATCCTAAAACCATGAAGGTATGGCAACAAAGGGATATTCAAAACCAGTCTTTTCCTCTCTCAAGCAGAGATGCCAGTGTTGCTCTTAACCTTAAATTGGCAAAAGATATTAAGACCATCTTTGTCATCAATTACATGGTCATGAGAAGCTCACCAGTAAAGAAGCTCTTGAATGGAGCTTCAACTCTGAACTGTCTTCACTCTGCACAGCTGGTTAATCCAATTTCTTTGCAGGCAGCAGAAGCTCCTCTTCGGTCAGACTCGCCAAATATTCAGGTAATCAACACTGTACCTCAATGGAAGATACACAGGAAAATGACCAGGAACTAAAGAATGAGCTTCAACCCCAGGGTCCACGTGTTGCTGTCACACAACCTGAAAACACCATGCCACAAACACTGCAACTTCCAGCCAACATATAAAACTCCAAAACAATACTGGTGCAAGGAGCTAGTGACCATCAACTTAGCAGAGCTTGCCTCAGTGAGGCATGGAGACACACGGAAGAATACAGTGTCATGAGAAAAGCCAAACTGCAAAGCGAGCCCACTGAGGCATCACTCCCCCATGAGGCTCCCACTAGCGTCTGCCCCAACACTGCCTCTTGGCACATGTTGGCACTGGCATGTTAGCACTGCCAGAATGGCACTGTCAGATTGGCACTGTGTCAACATGGCAGTGCCAAGCTGTGCCAGGACAGTGCCAGTGGACAATGCCCGAGCATCTCCTTCTCCCCTGGGGACTATATTCACCTTTGCACCCCTCGATGGATCCCCACAAAAGGTTCATGTCTGGGCAAACCTCGTCGATGTGATGTCACATTGCTGAGGTTTCAAAATGAGATGAGGGGGGAAGAGGGGCTGATAATTAAATAAAAATTTAATCAGACATATTAAAATGAGGTTCTTGCCCTTTTTGGGTGTGTATCTAGCCAGTCTTTTTGGTGGCGACTTCATGACAACAGGGAGTAGTTGATGCCAAAACATTGAATTTACTCAAGAGACAGCTGGATATAGCACTTGGGGTGAACGGGATCAAAGGTTATGAGGAGAAAGCAGGATTAGGATATTGAATTGGACAATTAGCGATGATTGTGATGAATAGCAGATCAGGCTCGAAAGGGCTGAGTGGCCTCCTTTAGCCCCTATCTTCTATATTAACCATACAAGACTTAGAACCTCTTGTGAGACCTATTGAATAAGCAGACAACATAAATCACTTGGAGCATTAAATAGCCGTGGAGTTGCTGTGATCAATGGGGATGAGTTTCCCACTGATGCTACAGGTGGAGGCGTAGGAAACCCCGCCAGCTGAAGAATTCTGCCCATGGAGTCATAAAATTGTACATCCTAAGACACTTATCTATCACCCCACTATTCCATCATTACAGGAAAGTAATAGGATTATTGTTTATCGACAAGGACTACCCCTTACGCAAATGGCTGGTGACACTTCTCCACAACCTAATCATGGCTGAATAACTAAGTGTAAGTTTATTTATTCATCTTACAAGTAGGCTTACATTAACACTGCAATGAAGTTACTGTGAAAATCCCCTAGTTGCCACCCTCTGGCACCCGTTTGGGTACACTGAAGGAGAATTTAGCATAGCCAATACACCTGACCAATGTGTCTTTTGGACTGTGGGAGGAAACCGGAGCACCCGAAGGAAACCCATGCTGACACGGGGAGAAGGTGCAAACTCCACTCAGATAGTGACCGAAGCTGGGAATTGAACTTGGGTCCCTGGCGCTGTGAAGCAGCAATGCGTGCTACTGTGCCATCCTCAAGTATAATTAAACAAAAATTGAATTTCTTGCTCTGAGTTACAAAGCCAATGCACAGAGTGGACAGGGCAACTCTAAATCCATCTCGTTGCTTGCTTTCAAAATCAATTCAAATTGAATACAATTCATCATCCCCACAAAAAAGACATACCAGATCCAAACAGATAAAAAAATTGCACCTGATCTCACACTTGATCCTACACTTGGGCAGGAATTTTACTGGCCCGCCCACTATGGGAATCAGAACTGGTGAGAGGCGGAGCATGGGAAAGTCCATTAACTTCAGGTGAGATTTCACAGTTTCAAGAATAGCGAGGTTGCAAAATCCTGCCTTGATCTTAGCCAAAAGACAAAGAATCATATAATCACAGCCACGGGTCAGCTCAGAATGTCATTATTGTGCTAATGAAGCAAAAATTCAGATGGCCGGACAGGTTTGAGGGTTACACACCATTGCCATATAATTGTTGTGTGCTGCATACTGTACAGCACAGCAATTTAGAAGATTTTGTTTTTGGAGGCAGCAAGAAGAATTGAATGAAGGCAGAAGGGAGATGGGCTTGGGGGAGAGCAGAAAAATTAGGATAAACACAATACATTGCAGCCAGAGATCAGAAATCAACTAGTCAAACAGCACCACTGGATGATCTATTCATTCCTTTCTGTACCAAGTTTCATTGAAATCCTTTGCATTCACAGCCATTGTTAGGTCCTGAAAGTTGCATTAGAAATATTTAAACCATTCAGCCAATTTCTATATAAATGTTAAGCAATGCAGACCCAAAAATAAAAGATGCTTAAAGTACCATATATGATAAGATGGATGAATTTATTGCCAAACATAATAATTTTGTTGAATGTATTTGTCACCAATTATCAACTCTCAGTGCCAGTATTAAAAAATGGTTTACCAGCTTGACTACTCCCTGAGTTGGTTCAGCAGAACTGGTAGGTTGTTGCTGCTTACACTGAGACCTTTCAAATATTTGTACTTGATGACTTCAGGGTGCTCAAACCTATGAGGTCCTGCCTGAAAACTATAGTCCTTTGACTGCTCTGAGGGCAGTTTGGCACAACTCACTCTATGGAGCTATGGCAGATATTCATTGAGGAGAAGGCTAGGGTGCCAATATGCAGTGAGGTGGCAAGAGCCACTCCTGTTGCTTGACTGCTTCTGAGGTTGAAGCTTGTCAATCCTGCTGACCTACTTGGGAGCACACTGTAGGCAAGTGATGCCTCGAAAGCCCTGACAATCTCTGTACATTTAAGCCAAGAATTTCCATGGCAGCTTCTTAAACTTCCACTGAAGCTCCCCAGGCTGGTAACATTGATTCCTGTTGTGAGGATCTGTTGTCCTGGCCACAAACTCCAAAGTAGAGTATATAATGATGGTGTGTGAGATGACGACATGCAAGCTGGAACAGTACTCCTCTGTACTTTTTGATTTGATTTGATTTATTATTGTCACATGGATTGGCATACAGTGAAAAGTATTGTTTCTTGTGCACTATACAGGAGGTGGAAGAGAGTATGTCTGGGGTGCGTGGGGTCCTTAATTATACTGGCTGCTTTTCCAAGTCAGCAGGAAGTGTAGACAGTGTCAATGGGTGGGAGGCTGGTTGAGTGATGGATAGGGCTGCGTTCACGACCCTTTGTAGTTTCTTGTGGTCTTGGAAAGAGCAGGAGCCATACCACACATATTGCACATGGCTATATGTGCAGCCATACGTGGTAACTCTTTTAGTAATCTGTATAACTGATGGTGTGAAGTAATTTTCACTGTTGGGTTCCTGAAATCCATATCTCCATGCTCTTCAACAGGGCTGGGAGCAAACCTCGCCTCTGGCAAGCAGTGTCCTGGGACAGCCCTGCTCATTTGTACTCGCTGTAACCACATGCACACACCTTAGTAACTACAGTCTAACTGACCCGGGAGGTCAATCTCTGTGTATGGTGGTGCCGTGATGTGGGTATGCTGGCGTTGGACTGGTGTAAACACAGTAAAAAGTCTGACAACACCAGGTTTTAGTCCAACCTATTTATTTGATAATATACTCGCAAGCTTTTGGGTTAGCCCCTTCGTCAGGTGCATCCTTAGAAGGATTTTTCCCTCTGAGATGAGTTCTATGGAGGCTTATGCTGTCAAGGAGAACCTAGAGGAAAAAGAAAGTAGACAAAAATTAGACTGACACTGACAGGCTAAGCAACAGTAGAAATAGACTTAACAATAAGGGTTAGCTGAATGTGTGCTTTTTTGAGGTGTATGAAAAGATATATTTAATAGTCACACACCCTCTTCAGATAAGTACTTTGAAATCTGCAATACAGATAGCTATTGACAGACCTCTAATTCTGAAAGCATGCTGTTCCAGCATGGGAAGGGTTATGATACCAGGTGTTCTCCCTGCAGTCTTATGTTTCGTGCTTTGCATTCTGCCATCCTCTCCTGCAAAAAGAGAGGGCAGAAATTAGTAAGTGACTGCTGAAAGGAGACAGACCATGTGTGGAGTTTCAGCTAGTATACATGCTGAGAGAGAGAGAGAGAGAGAGAAGGTAATCAAGATGCTGAATGGAAAGCAAATGCTTGGAGTAAAGTGAAGAAGGGTTCATCAGAGAAGGGTGAAAGGTCATGCGACAGAAAAGAATGTAATGCAAGGGCCAGAATTTATTCAGTATGCTGGATGGAATGGGTGCACAACAAAGAGAGAGAGGTCAGTCATCATATTTCTTAAGAGAGATGGTCAAAGAAGGAATTGTAGTTACCCTTGCTGCTCTTGCCAGGCTGTTGAAGTATTTCCTGAGTTTTCATCCTTGTCCTGAGATAATGTTCAGAGAAATGACCTTCTCTGCCACCCCTCTTAAAGCCAGGTGAACATCAATTTATTTTTGGTATCATCTTGCCATCATAGCAAAGAGAATTTCCCGCCTTGTCCTCACTTCTTCCATTCCAGAACTAAAAATGATCAACAGGAGGGATTCACTGGCCCTGTTCACTGATGGCTGGAATGCCAACTGCCCACTGAATTGGGCGTCAGGACTAAAAATAGGATTCCCGCTGGGTGTGAAGGCATTTGGATTTCTTGTGGCAAGCCCCACTGGCCCCAATTGGCTTCCCATCTAGGCCTGAAATCTAGACCAGTCAGTGTGTCTTCTACATGCCTGCAATGCCCCTCACCAATCTGAAACTGGCTTCAGGTTAAAATCAACCCCAAACACTTAGCTTTCTTTAAATACCACTCTGCTATCAACCAGTTGGTTCCTGGTAATGATAACGTTAGATATCTCTTGCCTTCAAATGAGGTATAACTCAAGGAGCCCACCTGAGACTGGGCAGTCAACCTGAGGTAAAGCACAGTGATAAATACATGTTGTAACACATTCTGTTCATTTCATTGTTAGCAAAACGTAATATACAATTGAGATTCATGTTACTTGTACTCACAGTTTAAATAAAAAACTTGCTTATAATATTTAAATATTAGTTGGCTGGACAACTGGTTAGTGATGCAGAGCGATGTCAACAGCGCGAGTTCAATTCCTGTACCATCTGAAGTTATTCACGAAAGCCCACCTTCTCAACCTTGCCCCCTCACCTCAGATGCGACGGTCCTCAGGTTAAATCACCACCAGTCACCGCCTCTGGTCATCTCGGATTACCAGAAAGATAGGGAGTGGGATAGCTTGATCTTGGGTTTGGACATAGCTCGGCACAACATTGAGGGTCAAAGGGCCTGTATTGTGCTGTACTATTCTATGTTTCTATTACAGTGACTTTACCTTACTATTGTAGCACCACTAAATTGTATTTTTATTAAGCACTGTTTTTATGCTGAGACTATAAGCTATTAAAATAATAGAAATATAGGACATGATTATGTGCATTTGGTATGATTTAAAATGATGAAAAGCACATCTGTATCATATTATAGTTTAAGCAAATTACACAATTTAATAAGTAAGATATCGGCTGATTTACGATTAATGGTCTTGTCATTGGTTGAGCACATACTGAATTGCATTCATACTAATGGTATGAAGGAATTAATATATTTACTTTTCAAATGCTTCCTTCATTTCTATACACAGTGCAGCCATTTTATTGTAGCAAAAAGCACTTGCAGAAATATAATTTCCTTCCTCAATAATGTGTATTTCAATTCTTATAGTAGCAGTTTGATGTGTTACAATATAGACCAAGTCTATGGTTAGGCTCAACAAAGGCTTGTCAGAGCACTAACATGACTACATTAGTTCTGTTTACATGGCAAATGGACTTGGTACCCAAATCAACTGCATTCAGATTAACTCAATCTACTCTACTTTGATCCCCTAATCACAGGGGAATTCCTTGAAGCAGGAGAGTGAATATCTAAAGAAGCCTCTGCACATGGAATAGATTGTGATAATCACACATTATTTTCTGTTGTCCAAGATTTTAATTCAGTGGGGCAATTTTTATACGTTTTGCGATAACTTATTTTAGCCTTGACACTGCCAGCAAAGATTGTTTCAGTCACAATGAAACCAGTTGGCAGTAGTAAAGCTATAAAAATGTCGAAGTATATATTCACATCAAGAATATGCTGACAGACAACTGATTCTGTGTCCATTTTAACATCACCATAAAATCTTTCTCTCCTGCCAACCAGATGGAATAAAACCTTACCCAGCTATGTTAATAAAGGGCACACCATCTGATGATCTTAAACAGCAAGCACATAAATTAGTCCCAGGATTGTGGTTCATGAGATATATAATTTCTTCATGAAGAGGAGGTTTTGAGAAATGTTGTTTTCCCTCTTCCCTTTTTAACTGAAATTTAGTTTTGGTTTTGTGCATTTGCTTTAGTTGGTTGGATGGTATCTGACATAGATCAGTGTCACAGATTCAAATTATGAAAGAAATAACACTTCAATTTCTCTGGAATGTTTTTCTGTCGGTAACAAATGCAGTCCCTGATTTTTGAGAGAATAATAAAACGTGTTTATTTTTGAGGTTTAACATTGCAGGTCATGATTACCAGAAGGGCAGAGTAGAGTAATTGCAGATTTATGTACCAGGTTCTAATTTCTTCCCCAGGCCAGAAGAGTTTTCCTTGCTGCCAAGTTTTCTTTTAAAGGCACCCTTTTTATCTTAGACACAGCTTTGAGCTGTATGTGCAAATTACCTTGGGATGCACAAAACAGATGGTTTAAAATTTGAAGTCCAGCCATCATTTTTTACTCTCTCTTTGTTATCAAGCCCTGGCTCATTTCCAGTATCATATTGTTGGTCAATGATTTGAGTAACTTATCAGTACAAAGAGACATAGATAGACTATGTGAGTTGCCAGCTATGGCTGGTGGGTTTCCGTGTAGAGAAGTGCAAGCTCATCCACTTTGGCTCTGAGAAAGACAAATCAGAATGTTTTCTTAATTGGAAAAGATTAGCTTCGTTGGAGAAGCCAGAAATCTTTGTACTTAAATCACTAAGAGCCAGTGCACACTGTTCCGTTTCATTGATTCCACCTATGTTTTAATTCTTGATGAATATGCCAAGAAATCACTTAGAATAGAGGACCAGGAGTAAACCTGGAGCTCTTCCATCATTCAATTAGATCATGGTGATCTGCACCTCTACTCTATTCTTGAGCCTTTGTTCTGTATCCCTTGGCACCTTACCCAACTAAGTATATCGATCTGTGTCCTGAAGATTTCAAACGACCAACGATCCCTCCATTAAAACAAAATCATAAAGACTAATAGAATGTTGGCCTTCCTCTCAAGGGAGGTTTGGAATTAAAATGTGAGGAAATGATATTTTAGTTGTATAGGATCTTCATCAGACCCAATTTCAAGTACAGCATTCAGTATTGGTCACCAAATCTGAGGAAATACATATTGGCCTTTAAAGATATGATAAAAGGATTTAAGGCATTATGTTTGCATTAACATGGCTTGTACTGAGTTCAGACAGTTTAACAGTGATCTAATTGAGTTGTTTAAAATAACTGAGGGATTTGATAGGTAGATGCATAGAAATGACACTATGCATGGAAATGCATAGTTTAAAAATTAGAGCTAGCTTAATTAGGAGTGGTAACGGGAAACCCTTCTTTCACATAAAGCATTGCACAAATATGGAACTCATTCCCCCTAAATAGAGGGATCCTCAGACTGCTGAATTCTTCAAATCAGAGATCAATATGTTTAGTTGAGTAAGGTACCAAAGGATATGGAACAGAAGTTGGTGAATAGAGTTGAAGTGCAGATCAGTTGTGACCTAACTGAATAATGGCTGAGCTCCAGATGCTAGAAGATTTACTCCTGGTCCTCTATTCCAAGTAATTGGTCGGCATATTTATCAAGAATTAAAACATAGGCTGGAATCCATGAAACAGGACAATGTTTCTGTCACTTTCCAAACTTTAAATTCTGACCTGAGTACTTAGAATACATCTAAGCATAGATACAGTGCAGAAGGAAGCCTTTTGGTCCATTGAGTCTGTACCGACTAGAGCATCGTACACAGGCCTTATTCCCATAATCGCCCATACTTACCCCACTAATCCCTCTAGCCTGCACACCTTGGGACATGAAGGGCCAATTTACTATGGTCAATCAACCTAACCTGCACATCTTTGCATTGTGTGAGGAAACTGGAGCACCAGGAGAAAATCCATGCAGACATGGGGACAAAGTGCAACTCCGCACAGTCACCCAAGGCCGGAATTGAACTCAGGTCCCTGGCACGGTGAGACAGCAGTGCTAACCACTGTGCCACCTTGCTGCCCTGCTGATGGGGTATTAAATCCAAATGTGCACATCATTGGTATAGCATATGATAGACAACTTGGATCAGACCATTTGTGAGGCAAAATATATTCTCAATTATTCATCACCATCAAGAATATGAATTTTGCAATGATGAATCTGAGAGATTGGAGACTTTAACCTGTTTTTCCTGTAAATTATCTTGTTGTCAAATGGGAGATACAGCTTACTGTACCCAATGTTCACTCAATTGTGGGCAAAAGATATAATGGACACAAGCAGATTTTTTTGTACAGCTCCAGAGAAGGAAAGATGTCAATATCTGGTCACAAACTGATGACAAATGTGTTACGGTCTTCAAAGAAATGAAATTGTGAATCAGGTGTTTCCAAAATACCTAACTAATGACTAGAAGTAAGACTTCTCATAGGAAAACTCCATTTGTTTTGTATTAAAAACTTTTGCTTCTATCTTGAATGAACCACACTCCAGCCGTCACATTATAAAGTGCTAAAGGTATCCAAAGAAGATAAACAGAGCCCCAGATTTTTACCATAATGGAGAAGTTTTCAGTCATGGCAATAAGCCAAAATGCCCAAAAATTCTAACTCCTACCTCTGAATATGGTATGTTCTATTTCCAAGGGGCAGGATTAGACTTAGACCCATTTTTATGCATGTACAGTTCATGGAGGCAACTTGCTGTTTAATCATCAGCTGCTTCCTCTGAAGTGGAGTTTTGGTAGGCAAAGAATGTGAAACCTGAAGTGTGCAGATTATATCCGCTAAGAGGAGTCTGAACTTTGTGGATCTGTTTGGATAGCACTTTGAAGAGATAAGGTACCCCTTTGGATCTGGTCCCCAACACCTTTGGGATTGTTAAGTAAACATGATTATATGTGAAGTACACATAAACTCATCAGAACTGTCCAGCTGTCAAAGAACTGTCAAATAATTTTGCAAATATGGTAGTACAATGGTTAGCACTATTGCCTCACAGCACGAGGGACCTGGGTTCAATTCCCATCTTGGGTCACCATCTGTGCGCAGTTTGCATATTCTCCCTGTGTCTGCGTGGGTTTCTTCTTAGTGCTCCGGTTTCCTGTTGCAGTCCAAAGATGTGTGGGTTAGGTGGATTGATCATGATAAATTGCCCTTAGTGCCATGGGGATTAACAGGGTAAATGTGTGGGATTATGGGGATAGGGCCTGTGTGGGACTGTTGCCAGTGCAGGCTTGATTGGGTAAATGGCCTCCTTCTGACTATAGGGTTTCTATAATTTCTATACATTGACAAATAACTGTCAAGTTGTTAAAGAACCCATCTAACGGTCAAAGAACTGTGGAAATGAATTTCTGCTGAAATTGCATTGTAGCAGTGACCAATAGGAAATTCAGTTTTGTTATATTTTGGTGACACAGTGGTTAGCCTTGCTGCCTCACAGCGCCAGGGACCCAGGCTCGATTCCCGGCTTGGGTCAGTCTATGCAGAATCTGCACATTCTCCCTGTGTCTGCATGGGTTTCCTCTGGTTGCTACAGTTTCCTCCCACAGTCCAAAAAACGTGCTGGTTGGGTGCATTGGTCATGCTACATTCTCCCTTGGTGTATCCAAACAGGCACCAGGGTGTGACAGCTAAGGGATTTTCACAGTAACTTCATTGCAGCGTTAATGTAAGACTCCTTGTGACACAAATAAATAAACTTTATGGGATTGAAATCATATTCATCAGGTGATGTACAGTGTTACTTGCAATTTTCTGAAGAGGTATTTGGGGTAGTGAACTCCTGATTAGCACTTTAAAAAAAAGTATTGGAACTTATGCTCCCGATTCAAGGAATATCAAAACTGGGGAGGACAAGATCTCCAACTATCCGTGTTCTGTGATGCCATTAAGCACTCCCAGATCAGGATCAGGTACATCATAAAAACTGTGTAAATTAATTCAGTGTGGCTCTCCACACTCTCACAATGTAATCAGGCTGATTCCGGGGATGGCAGGATTGATGATGAGGAGAGATTGACTAGGTTAGGATTGTTTTCACTGGAATTCAGACGAATGAGGGTGGACCTCATAGAGACTTGTAAAATTCTAATAGGACTAGACAGAGTAAATGCAGAGAGGATATTCCTGATGGTGGGGGAATCCAGAACCAGGGGTCACAGTCTGAAGATTCAGGGTGGACCATTTAGGACGGAGTTGAGGAGACATTCCTTCACCCAAAGAGTGGTGGGTGGGAAGGCATTACCACAGGCTGTGGTTGATGCCAAAACACTGAATGCATTCAAGAGGTGGCTGGATATAGCACTTGGGGTGAATGGGATCAAAGGTTATGAGGAAAAAGCAAGATTAGGCTATTGAGTTGGATGATCAGCCATGATCATGATGAATGGCGGAGCAGGCTCAAAGAGCTAAATGGTCTCCTCCTGCTCCTATCTTCTAAGTTTCTATGATGTCTAAAAAATGCCTCCAATTGCTCTAGTGTAATGGTTTTAATTCCCACAACAACTAAGCTTGAGCCTGCACTGCAAGTTTAATGTCAAATTCTTAGCTATTGTCTCACAAACACACTTGCCCTCAAAAATATGGCTAAGATGATTGTACTGCTTTTGTTTGGGATCTTTACAGTCAGCAGATAGATTTACATCCATTAAAGCTGGCTGAAGGTTCACTGAAAGTCCAAATTAGTTTATAATTCACTGAATCACCCAGTCTCCAGGAGTATTACTGAATTTATTTGCTGATTACCTTTACTAGCAGTGGATCAGATCAAGTTAATTGCTTGTGAAATAAACAACTTAAAGAAATCTTGAAAAACAAGGAATTATTGATAGCTCCTTGAAGCTATTCAGTGAGTGCTATTACCATTGCATAGAATGCCACTCCAATGACTGCACAATGTTATTGTTCCTTTACAGCTGATTGAGGATATGAATGGCTCAGATGAGGGTGGATTATCAAGTTTACTAAGGGAAAGAATAATGGAAAAAAATCATCATTAACTAGCTTGCTGTCTAATTCTATGGACACAGTGAATTAGTGATTAAAACAAGCAGTCCAGTAGGATTCCGATGAACCATTGGGCACTTTGCATTTATAACAGAGGCTAACTTCCTACTGCTCATTTTTCACCCTTGCTGAAGTTGCATTTAATCCCCTAAAAGATTTGAACATCATCTCCCAATAACATGCAAAGCCACTTGCCCTTAATTGACAAGTTATTACCAAGACTGATAAACAAAACACTGCAGAACTGCAGACTGCTCCATTTTATGGGACATGAGTTTGACAGGGTTGATGCAGAGGAATATTACATGCTGCTCAGCCAAAGCAGAAATAATTGCTCTGGTCGTTATGTGTACTGACTTATGCATTCAGAAAGAATTCATTTATGATTTTGCTAAAATGTAGTGACCAGAGCAATTCTTTCTGCACAGAATGGCTATTAAAGGACATCTGACTAAGGAAGCAGGGTAGTAAAGAACACAAACGGGAACAAATTATCAACAAATAGTTTATGCGATTACTCTTTGGTGGTGCATGAAACGCAGTTGCTAAGGTGTTATACCACATAATTGAGGATAATGAAAATTGTCTTAAAGCCCATACAGTGAAGCAGAATTAGGTAACAAAAGCTAAACAGCATGGAATATATACAATTTTTAGCTTTTCCCACAGACTATGGTTCATATTCCACTAAGTCTGTTTCAAACCTCTAGATAATTCTTTTCAGTTATCAACCATTCCACTGGAACAAGCAACAAGAAACAGACTTTTATTATGTTGCTTTGGCTGTCAGGTTTTCCCAGTTGCCCAAAGCCCTAGTGGAAATTCTGAAACAAAATCCTGGCAATTTCAGCAGCTATAAACCTCTTTCTGCCTTCTCATTAATCACTTCTCTGCCAACTGGTATCTTACCTGCAGATGTAATTTGTCTTGCACATCTCAGCCAAAGACAAGCAATTTGGCTTTTCTTTATCCTGGTACGAGCAAATAGGCACAATCGTCTGGCGTCTCCGTTCTATACAAGCCATATCTCTGCAGGAGCAGAACAACATTCCATAGGTGTATTTTGCCGGAACGCGATCAAAGAATTGTCGCAGGGCTCTGTGGCATTTCCTCCGGTTGCAAATCTCTGATGCAGAAACATGGGCTGCGCAGAGCGAGATGTACATCGATCGGAATTTTTTGCAGTTATCATTGAGGTTGCAAGCTTTGGCAGCATCCAAACAATTGTTTCCCTTCGGACCTATAGGTTCTGCACCTAATACAAAAAATACAGATATGTTTAAGTGATTTCTTTACACTCATGCTCTTTTGCCAGTTAGTTATAAAGACAGTGACACCTGTCAATAGTTTGTAATGAAATTTTATATTTTCTTGTTCCAACATCATTCTGGACAAAGCAGCCCACTTGACTGGGAACCCATCCACTGCCTTAAGCATGCACAATGGCAGTAGTGCATACCATGTACAAGATGCACTGCAGGAATTCACTAATACTCTTTTACCTTCCAAACCCACGGTCTCTACCACCTAAAATGACAAGGGCAGCAGATGCATGGGAACACCATCACCTGCATCTTCCACTCCAAGCCACACACAGTCCTGACTTGGAAATATTGCCATTCCTTGCTCAGTTAAAATCCTAGAACTGTCCTCTCCCTCCCCCTGCTCCACCTCACCCCCCCCCAATAACACTGATATTTGTGATGTCAGCATTTGTGAGAGAAATACAGAAGCAAACACACAATGGTGAATGAAATTTGGACTGAGATCTCTGATGAAACATTAGAGCAATTTCAAAATCTCTTGTAAATCCTTTCAGTATTACAGCATTCCTCCCTTCCAATTGTTCCCATTTCATTGCCACTGACCTAATTGCATCTGTTCACTCAAGCGCAATGATTTACTTGCAAAGTACAGCTCTGAAGGAGAAGGTTAAATAGAGTCAGTTTAAGTTGGTCCAAATAATGGGATGTCTACATAGCAATTCACCATAGAAATGGAGAAAGCAATAATTTGGTTGGTCAGTTGTATTGCCATCAAATAATAAAACAAGTGTGTCAATACTGATCACTGCATAGGCATCAGAAGTATTTCACGCAATACTTAGATTATTCGCTTCTTAATGTATAGTGCACTTTAACAAAACTCTTTACTATAACTAGGGGTGGCAGGGTGGTACAGTGGTTAGCACTGCTGCCTCACAGCGCCAAGAACCTGAGTTCAATTCTGGCCTCGGGTGACTGGCTATGTGGAGTTTGCACATTCTCCCTGTGTCTGCATGGGTTTCCTCCGGGTGCTCCAGTTTCTTCTCTCAGTCCCAAGATGTGCGGGTTAAGTTGATTGGCCGTGTTAAATTAACCCCAGTGTTGGCGGGATTAGCAGGATAAATATGAGGGGTTGTGGGTATAGCGCTTGCGTGGGATTGTGGTCGATGCAGACTCGATGGGCCAGATGGCCTCCTTCTGCACCATAGGGTTTGTATGTTTTGTATGTATGTATGATTATCATTTGTCAAAGGCTTGAAACTTAACTTGATGATCAATAACACATTAAAAAATAGCAAATATTCTTGGAAGCAGAGTCAGTAGTATCTTTCAAAAGGGCTTTGGATACATGCTTGAAAAGGAAAAACATGTAGGGCTATGGAAAGAATTGGATAGCTCCTTCTGTACTGTAAGATTCTCTGGCAACTTCTTAAGTTACATCATTTGAACAGTAGAATGAGAAATATTTTTTCATCTACTCCAGGCCTTTGAGGCATGTAGATTAGAACACTATTTCCAGTCAGTGCAATGTGCCGGTCACCAACAACTTCCATTTGGATTAACATTTGATATGGAAATCTTGTCATTTAAAAACGATGAGACAGGATTTTTATTCCTATGGTTAGGGCAAATTTTGTGCTCTAACTTAGCTGCAAGTATATTTGAGCATGTAATTCTTTGGGTTGCTATCATTTTCATCCTATGCAGTTAGTTTTGCCTGAGTAATGTTCTGTGACAATGGGTGGGATTTTCCAGCTGCATGTGCCCTAAGAGCGTAAATTCCCGCCAGGGCTCAACTGACCTTTCAATGGTCCACTGAATTTTCTACCTCGCCCACTACGATTCCCACGGCAGGTGGAATGGGAAGTTTTCGGCCACTATCTCTTTTGATGATAAAATTGGATGACACGGTAGCACAGTGGTTAGCATTGTTGTCTCGCAGTGCTAGGGACCTGGGTTAAATTCCAGGCTTGGGTCACTGTCTGAGTGGAGTGTGCATGTTCTCCCTGTGTCTGCGTGGGTTTCCTCCGGGTGCTCTGGCTTCCTCCCACAGTCCAAAGATGTGTGGGTTAGAGTGATTGGCCATGCTAAATTGCCCCTTGGTGTCAGGGGGATTAGTGGGTAAAATACTTGTGGTTACGGAGATAGGGCCTGAGTGGGATTGTTGTTAGTGCAGGCTCGATGGGCTGAATGGACTCCTCCTGAAGGGACTCTATGATTTTATGATTCAAAATTGCGCAAGATGCAACAACACCTTGGAGGCCATCCTGGAGCAATTTCCCAATCTGAGGAACAGTTAAATCCTTTATTTTAACATGCTGATAACATTTCCCAAGTGAACCTGTTGCTAATGTATGGCTGTTTCTTATTTGTAATTGAATGAGATGATCCATTCATCGTCCCCAAACAATTTTGTGGCAAACGGGTAAAAGTTGACAGAAATTGAACTAACTTAAAAATTCTTGAACCATTTATCGATTAGTCTCTAGCAATCCATTTAAAGACTGTTGGCTAGGCTGCTAAAAAATCACTGGGTGTAAACTAGCTGAAATGTGCATGGTGCACAGTCTGCCCATTTTGTAGTTGTAAATTGCAAGTGAAGTCCTCCAACTGGTAGTTCTATTTGCTTCCTCAGGTAGCCCTTCTGCCTATTTCAACCATCACCACAAGCCTGTGTGACAATTGCACTGGGTAAGCCTTAGGTGTTAATAGAACATTGTCAACCTCTTCCCACCAATCCAACTTTTCATTGTTGGCTCCCTGATCAGAATGGAGATGAGGAGAATTTCTTGTCTAGAGAACTGTGTATTTTTATTATTCTCTAGCACCAGACCAGGTGCTAGACTTGGAAGTTGGTGTGCATTTTGGTGATAGTGACCACAATTCGGTTACGTTCACCTTAGTGATGGAAAGGGATAGGCATGAACTTCGGGTCAGTAGTTTTAGCTGGGGGAAGGGTAATTATGAGGCTATTAGGAGAGAATTAGGAAGCATAGGTTGGACTAGGAGACTACAGGGTCTCGGAACGTCCGAAATGTGGAGTTTTTTCAAGGAGCAGCTACTGTGAGTCCTTGATATGTATGTCCCTGTCAGGCAAGGAGGAATTGGTAGAGCTAGGGAACCGTGGTGCACTAAGAAAGTTGGTTCGTTGGTTAAAAAGAAAAAGGAGGCTTATGTCCGGATGAGACTTGAGGGCTCAGGTAGTGCACTGGAAAGCTTTAGATTGGCTAGGAGGGAGTTAAAGAGTGAGTTACGAAGGGCTAAAAGAGGACATGAGAAGACTTTGGCTGATAGGATTAAGGAGAATCCTAAGGCGTTCTATAGATATGTTAAGAACAGAAGGTTGGTTAGGGCAAGATTGGGGCCAGTTAGAGACAGCAGTGGGAATTTGTGTGTGGAGCCGGAAGAGATTGGAGAGGCATTGAACCAATATTTCTCTTCGGTGTTCACGCAGGGGGACATAAATGTAGCTGTGGAGAACACTGGGTTACAGGGTTGTAAACTGGACAGTATTGCAGTTGATAGATGTGCTAGATATTCTTGAGGGTTTGAAAATAGATAAGTCCCCTGGGCCGGACGGGATTTACCCTAGGATTCTCTGGGAGGCAAGAGAGGCGATTGCAGAGCCTCTGGCTCTGATCTTCAGGTCGTCGTTGGTCACAGGTATAGTGCTGGAGGATTGGAGGATGGCGAATGTTGTCCCATTATTTAAGAAGGGGAACAGAGACTTCCCCGGGAATTATAGACCGGTGAGTCTTACTTCTGTTGTGGGTAAGGTTTTAGAAAAAATTATTAGGGATAGGATTTATAGTTATTTGGAGAGTAATGAATTGATTGGAGATAGTCAGCATGGTTTTGTGGAGGGTAGGTTGTGCCTTACTAACCTTATTGAGTTTTTTGAGAAAGTGACCAAAGAGGTGGATGGGGGTAAGGCAGTTGACGTGGTATATATGGACTTTAGTAAGGCGTTTGATAAGGTTCACCATGGAAGGCTTCTGCAGAAAATGCAGATGTATGGGATTGAGGGTGATCTAGGTAATTGGATCAGGAATTGGCTGGCGGATAGGAGACAAAGGGTGGTGGTTGATGGTAAGTATTCGTCATGGAGTTCAGTTACGAGTGGTGTGCCTCAGGGATCTGTTTTGGGGCTACTGCTGTTTGTAATTTTTATAAATGATCTGGATGAGGGTATAGTTGGGTGGATTAGTAAATTTGCTGATGACACCAAAGTCGGAGGTGTGGTAGATAGTGAGGAAGGGTGTCTTAGTTTACGGGGGACTTGGACAAGTGGCAGAGCTGGGCCGAGAGGTGGCAGATGGAGTTTAATGTGGAAAAGTGTGAGGTAATTCACTTTGGCAGGAATAACAGATGTGTGGAGTATAAGGCTAACGGTAGGACTCTGAATAGTGTGGATGAATAGAGGGATCTAGGTGTATGTGTACATAGATCCCTGAAAGTTGGGAATCAAGTAGAGAGGGTTGTTAGGAAGGCATACGGTGTCTTGGCGTTTATTGGTAGGGGGACTGAATTTAGGAGCCGCAGCGTCATGTTGCAACTGTACAAGACTCTGGTGCGGCCGCACTTGGGGTATTGTGTGCAGTTCTGGTCCCCACACTATAGGAGGATGTGGAGGCATTGGAGAGGGTGCAGAGGAGGTTTACCAGGATGTTGCCTGGTATGGAGGGGAGGTCCTATGAGGAGAGACTGAGGGATTTGAGGTTGTTTTCGTTAGAAAGAAGGCGGCTAAGAGGGGACCTTATTGAAACATATAAGATGATTAGAAGTTTAGATAGGGTGGACAGTGATAGCCTTTTTCCTCGGATGGAGAAAGCTAGCATGAGGGGGCATAGCTTTAAATTAAGGGGTGGTAGTTATAGGATGGATGTCAGGGGTAGGTTCTTTACCCAGAGGGTGGTGAGGGATTGGAATGCCCTGCCTGCTGCAGTTGTAAATGCGCCTAGTTTGGGGGCATTTAAGAGATCCGTGGATAGGTTTATGGATGGAATGGGTTTGGTTTAGGTTAGAGGGTCATTGCTTTTTAACTGGTCGGCGCAACATCGTGGGCCAAAGGGCCTGTTCTGCGCTGTAATGTTCTATGTTCTATGTTCTACTCCACAGAGCTGTGGAAGTTGAATCATTGAATAAATGCAAAGCTGAGATAGATTCTAGAGTATAGGGCTAACAGCAGGACTCTGAATAGTGTTGATGAGCAGAGGGATCTAGGTGTATGTGTACATAGATCCCTGAAAGTTGGGAATCAAGTAGATAAGGTTGTTAGGAAGGCATACGGTATCTTGGCGTTTATTGGTAGGGGGATTGAATTTAGGAGCCGCAGTGTCATGTTGCAACTGTACAAAACTCTGGTGCGGCCGCACTTGGAGTATTGTGTGCAGTTCTGGTCCCCACATTATAGGAAGGATGTGGAGGCATTGGAGAGGGTGCAGAGGAGGTTTACCAGGATGTTGCCTGATATGGAGGGGAGGTCCTATGAGGAGAGACTGAGGGATTTGAGGTTGTTTTCGTTAGAAAGAAGGCGGCTAAGAGGGGACCTTATTGAAACATATAAGATGATTAGAGGTTTAGATAGGGTGGACAGTGATAGCCTTTTTCCTCGGATGGAGAAAGCTAGCACGAGGGGGCATAGCTTTAAATTAAGGGGTGGTAGTTATAGGACGGATGTCAGAGGTAGGTTCTTTACCCAGAGGGTGGTGAGGGATTGGAATGCCCTGCCTGCTGCAGTTGTAAATGAGCCTAGTTTGGGGGCGTTTAAGAGATCCGTGGATAGGTTTATGGATGGAAAGGGATTGGTTTAGGTTAGAGGGTCATTGCTTTTTAATTGGTCGGCGCAACATCGTGCGCCGAAGGGCCTGTTCTGCACTGTAATGTTCTATGTTCTATTCTTGAACTAAAGGTGAGCCAAGGGTAATAGGAAACACGCAAGGGAGTGGAATTGAGGCAAGTTCAGGTCAGCCATGATCTTATTGAATGGTAGAGCAGATTTGAAAAGCCATTTGACCTACTCGTGGTTCTATTTCTTGTGTTTCTCAACTGAGAAACATATACCCAGCAGTTGAAAATCACTCCTATTGTCTTGTAGACATTAATCAGAAGCCTCACTTGCCACTCAGTTTAATGTGAAAGGTACTATGGTATTATGCAAAGTTTTCACCATGTCCTGACATTTATTTTTCAATGAATACCACCAACATGGATCAGCCCACTGCTGCTGGGATACTGCTGGGTACAAATTGGTTGATATGTATTCCTGCAGAGCAGAGGCCACACTTCAGAAGTAATTCATTGACTGTGAGGCACTTGTAAAACAAGTTCATTTTTTTTCCCTCTCTCTGGTTACAGATCAGTAGTGTGAAATCTGTTTGTGAAAGGATAGAATCAACGGTTGGAACCTTTACAGCGCTTTGGTGAAACCTCTACAGAAAACAAAAATACATAGTTGCCTTGTGCTGTTGTAGCTGGTTTCCATGGAGAAATTAAGGTTGCAGTTTTCCTGGCAAAAATGTTTGCTACACCTGCTTTTGGAGCACTTCTGGTTGTGAGATTTGACAGCTAACTTCTGGAAGAAACAGTGAAGTATAAATTCACAGTTGTGTTCACCTCAACAGACACTGACAGTATTGTCCCTGTGCTGGGAGTAGTTTGAAGGTCTGGCTGGAGAAGGCTGCATATTGCTGTCACTGTTTCATGATCCATAGCCTCATAAGATAAATCATCTCTAACAAGCTGAGAGAAATGCTCCTTGGTCTCAACACACAGATAATTGGGTGAGGGCAGATACAGTTCATGAATTACATTCATGTTACCTTGGAGCCACCTCTTCCTACTCCAGAACCAGTAAATATATTGGCATATCAAGAAATTTTGATGTTTAGAGGTGTGGTGCTGTCAGATTACCTTTCTGTTGGCAACTTTCCCCAGATTCAGGATCCTGCTTACAAATGCAAAAAAAAGTGCAAAAACTGACAAAAGAACTGATGCAGGCATAAAAACTAATTTGATCATTTAACAAGTACAATACTCGAAGGAAGAGTAGCCCAAGTTGCTAAAAGTACTTTTCCAGGTACACCCCTGTTATAACATAAGAACATCACCTTTTTGTAGCCTCCTAGAATATATACTTTCAAAAGATATTGGGGGAATTCTCCTGTCCTGCCCACCACGGGAATTGTAGCAAAGGTCCATTGGCCTTGGGCAGGATTCTTCGGTTTTGGGGCGAGCGTGGCTGGAGAATCCCACCCAATATGAGGAAGTGCTTTACATATCTTTCACCCTCAAATCCTGCAGTGATTGACCCTTTAAGGATCAATCTGCAGAGTAAGGATCACATAACCTGGGGAACCAATTGGAGAGCAGAGTGGGGGATCATCTTGGTAAGTATACTCAGAGTCATCTCAACAGCTGATTGCAGCAATGAGGTTGTAATCCTCTGTATAGTTTCAAACTGTAAATACATAAGTTGTGTTTTCCTTAAACTGTTCAATGAGCATCTTTACAACTCCTATATCATATACTGATATGTTGCATGATAATTAAATGAATTCGTCAACTGGCCTAAACACAATGCACTCCACAAAATGGACATTGGCTGGCTTTTTCTGCACTTTCCCATGGGGGACTTTCCTCTGGCAGATGCAGCGAACCTTTAGCTAGTGATGGGATCTTCTGGTCCCGCCAAAGTTGATAGGCTTTTGCATGGCTTGGCTTGCCTCACCCCACCCCACCACTGTGATGGACCAGCCTTGACTTTGCAGAACTGGAAGATTCCACCAGTGGGAGAGCTTGGAAAATCCCTCCTAATAGCCTCTGCTATCTATGACAGTAGTGCACATAGCAAGAGATAGCTCCAATATTCAACGAGAAAGCACAGAATGAAATATTGAGAGTTCACTGCATTCAGCAAAATAGAGAAATTCTCAAAAGCAAGTTATAACCCCATGTTGCAGCACGTTTTGATGAAATTGAAATTATCATGTGAATGAAGTGAGATATACATGATAGCAAAAATCATTTTTTTAGCAAGTTGTTCTTTTCTATTGTGGGTAATTTTCAACTATTCAATAAAATAAAACTCATTTCACTGGGAGAGAAAGCTATAAGAACATTTGATAGCCAAAACAACAATATGGTTATGAATTAACATGCACTATGCTTTTTCCAATATTACCAGGCTGGTTGCTGCTCACACATAATTACCTTGGATTGGTTTAAAGAGGTCAATTCTGAAATATTCATAAACACCAAACTGATATTACGCATAATGAAATTGCTAGTGTTGCCAATGTGAAAGCATTAATAATTGAAAAGGAGTATGAATAATAATTACCTAGAAACAGACATACATTGAGAGGTTGGTGGCTTATTCATTACAGGAATATGCCCACATTTCACAGCTGGAGCACAAATTTGGATTCATTCAGCTTTGCCAAATTTTCCACTTCAGTTCAACAGTACAATATTTTATTTGTGTCCTCAAATTGATGAAACTTAGAGCAAAGTGTTATTTCATGTAAAAAAGTGACTGACATGCAACATACCAAAGGTTGTCCAGATCAGACTGAGAGTTGTTGAATGGCATGGAAACTAATTTGGGAATTTCAGAGAGGACTTGCCTGTGTCACAAGGACAAATACTAGTTTTAAATTAATCCAATTTCAAAGGTAACATTTGTAATATTTTGATGGTAATGTTGCAGGAGGCCTAAAGATTGCAACTTAGGAAGATTTCAGAGATAAAGCATTATTGGATGATATCCATCAAATTTTCACTGGCTAAAGGAATGACCTTCATATTATAAGAAAATTGGTCCTCTCAAAGTCTTACAAAACAATCGATGAATCTGTTGGAGATTAATCTCCTTGTTTACAAAGTAAGAATTGTTTCAAACTCAATGAAGAACTCGTATTGTGTATAAATCAATATAGAGATTGTTGTAATGTTTAATGATATATTTTGGAAGGAAGAATAAGGAGAGATAATTGTCACAATTTTACGCTGCGTTCGCCATAAGCGCAGATGGGTACAGAATCTTGCGAGAGTTGGAGGAAGTGAATCTTGCTGGCAAGATCTCATTTTCCAACCTTTGCTGCTAATGTAACCAGGTCTCCACCCAGAAAGATTGGGAACCTCATTTTAATGAATGATAATGTAATCAAAGGGCTACCCTGCCATTTGCTCTCCACCACCAATGAAGGTTACGTTATGTTGGTGAGGTTTGCAACTGCTTTTGAAAAATTTGAATCATTGAAAAGGGAACCCGCGAGAATGTACAGGTAAACATAGCCCCTGAAGGGAGAGGGACATGCCCAGGCATTGCCTGCTAGCAGTGCAAGGGAGGGGCCTTCTGGGCAGCTCCATGGGGATTGCATGTAGAGGGGGCTCCCTGTATCTGTGCAGGAGGAAGGGGCTTCCCAGTATTTGTGGGGGTGGCTGTTCTTGTGTGTTTGGAGGGAATTTCTCATGTCCAGGGGAGGCTGGTGGCCTTTGCGTGTGTAGGAATGGTTGCTTGTGTTGTTGGGAGCTGGTGGGGATTCCCATTATTCTTGGGGAGTGGGATATAATTTTTGGGGGGGGGGAAGATCAGGGTGCCTTTTTAAAATGCTCCCTCAATTCTGGAGAGCCAATGCTGCTCAAGATTATTTTACACCAAGTGCCAGGTTATCTGGCGAGGAAATGCAGCTCTGCTGATGAAGAGCTGCACACTGGTTTTCCCACCCCAGCTAGTAGTCTGTATAGAAAAAAAGAACAATTGAACAACTCTTTCAAAGACCCAGTAAAAGTACAAGGGTTCCTTCTTTGCTGACTGATAAATTGATTCTCATACAAGAGGATATAGAATACAGCAGGTACAGTGGGCAAGGGAAACTGTTCCCACTTGTGGGTGAGCCCAAATCAAAAGGTATTAAATATAAGATAGCCACCAACATATCTAATAAGGAATATAGGTTCCTTTACATTAAGAGTGGAACTTATTGCCACATGGAGTGATTCAAACAGATAGCATTGGAAACTTTAAGGGTACACTTGATGCTTATACGCAGGAGAAGGGAATAGATGATCTTGGGACAGGGTGATAAGAGTTAGTTACAATGAAAAGATGCTTTGTGAAGTTTGAAGACAGGCATAAGCCAAATGCCTTGTTTCTGTGCTGCAAATTTTACTTAAGTTGAAAAAAAAGAGTAACAGGGTCTTATTTAACACATTGTGTTCAAATATCCTGATGACAAAACCCATATATTGCAGTTCCTAAATAAACCAAAGACTCATTGCAATTTCTTATGATGCATAGGTCAAATTCCTCTCCTCTAATAATAATGACAGTTCTCAGTAAAGATAGTTGATTCTTTATATTTGATATGTGCAGTCAGCCTAGATTATTATGAATTAGACATAAAGATGAGTTAAGTGAGAAGAATGGAGGAATCACAGAATGATTTCCAGTAGAAAACACAAATGTAAAACTGCAAGAGGGATCTTAAGCCTGAGAGCTAGGTATTCTAGGAAACAGTAATAAAGTACTGGTAGATTTAATTGGTACCTTTGGGTGTTTCTATTATTTAGCGGCATTCCATTGAATCAGCATGCTGCTTCCTCATTGTGTATATACAAGATTAATTGTGTTTCTTTCTACTGGTGCTATCACACACCAGCAGGCAACGGCTTGCTGCGAACTGCTGCTACAGCAATAGCTACAGATCTTACTGTCACTTCAGAGCCCTATTTAATATTATCATTTTTCAAATTTATATTTCAATTCAATAATCTCTCAAGATTTTGTATCAAATCGGATAAAACAAGGTCACGACTTGTGTAATTAAATCTCTAAGAGTCTTTGTCTCTTTCAGTTGACATGGTAAAAATTACATTCACTGTGTATGCAGACCCTTGAGGATACTCTTGGCTGATCATATAAATGCTTTATTAGGTATCGAATTCCAGAATGAAAAATCTGTTCAGCTCTTTCTTTATAAATAACCAAGAAATCAAGCTGCTGAGAAGCAACAGAACACTCGCTATGGTTGCATCATGCAAGGTTACTGAGATTTAAGCCCTTAGCAGATGAATGCATACTGTGTTTCTATGAAATTCTTTTGTTCGCAATTTCTGAGGAAACACCAGCTAATTTGAAAGAAACAGGTTAATGCCCTGGCTAAAATGACAAACAAAAGTAATGTCATATGATCATGTTGCCATATCCCACTGATGTCATCACAATTGATTTGTGGCTTTTGCTCTTTCATTGAAGTTTTCCTACAAGTCTTACATTACATCTTGATTCACAGTATCAGACACTTAGACCAGAATCTTGTGCTCTCGCTGGAGGCAGGAAGGGCACTTAGTTAAGTGGGCTGGTGACGTACCAGAAACCTGCTGCCTTCCTGCCTTCGCCAGGATTAAGCTCTGGGAAGGAAGGCCTATGGTTGAACTTCCTACCCCTGGCATTTGAGGCCCTTAAGTGTGGTCAGAGATCCAGGTACTTTGGTGCCTGACCTTCTGGCAGCGGCCACGACTCCCTCTGATTGGCTGACAGTGCTTGGTACATGACACTTCTGCCACCAGGGTCTTGGTCCCAGGGCAAGGCTTTCTATTTGCCTTGCCACTGTCTGATTGGCATGTGGCTTGGAAGGCTTTTCCAAAAAGAGGCAACATGGGTCTCTTGCCAGCTCTCCAGTTGGCTGGCAAGACCCTCAACATCTCAATGAGATTCCACTCTGAGTAATGTTGTAACTTGTAGCTGTAGTGTTTGTGCCTAGGTATACTCTTACATTATCTAAATGTCGCCTTTTTTGTATAGAAGTAGATTGCCATCAGAGTTTGCATCATCCAGTCACTTTGTTCTCCTAGCACTTGCTTGAAGGTTGGAAAGAAACATCTAGGTGAAATTTTCAAGCTACACTTGCCCCAAGACTGGAAAATCCTGCCTGAGGTCAGTAGACCTTTGTCTGGTCTGTGTCCTGTCCTCTACAATTTCTGTGGTGGGCTGGTTGGGAAAATTCTGTCCTTAAAAGTTTTTTTTATATACCTTAAATTGGCCTACAGATCTTTTTCTTGCCTCTCCTAGGAGGTGGCATAATTTATTTGGAGGGGCGGGATTGTGAGAGTGATGTGAAGATACAACACTCCAGCACAAGAGAGGCTCAATGGACCAGTTGCTTTTTCTTTCAGTCTTTTTTTCTTGTATATTTGTATTTACACTGTTGGCATGAGACTAAAATGTGCTGCATTTGGACAGAAACAGTACAGGGCATGTTCAGTTTTTGCAGGAGCTGTATTGCACTTGTAATCAGATTCCATAACATGAAGTGGCAGGATCATGGCATTCTTTTTTTTCACATAGAATATTATTTGAAGACTGCTTTGTTCAGCTTTTCCCTTGCTCTAAAATGGTCAAATCAGCAGCCCTTAAAATGACCACTGGGAAGCTACCAGCAATCTGGCAAATATATGTTTTCTAAAATTGTCTTTATGTGAAGACCAGGGTGGGGAAGGCCAATGGCAACCACAGCACTACTGGATGCCACTGTGGGCCTTTGACTGCCTGCCAAACATGCACTCTCCATCCCAGGACCGACTGAACAGCCACTATGGGTGAGTTTGGGTTGCTCAGATTGTTAAACTACCATATTGCTTCTGTTCACATGATTGTCATCATAGCTCATTGCCAGTAAGCTGAGGAGGCCCCATTACAGGTGAGTGTTGAGCCTCTAGATCAATTCCTAACTCAGTTTGGACCAGCTTTAGTGAATGGTACCTTTGCTGCCAGAAGTTTAAAGTTTACTTATTAGTGTCGCAAACAGGCTTACATTAACATTGCAGTGAAGTTATTGTGAAAATCCCCTAGTTGCCATACTCCGTGCCTGTTTGGAAACAGTGAAGGGGAATTTAGCATGGCCAACCCACCTAACCAGCACATCTTTTGGACTCTGGGAAGAAACCGGAGCACCTGGGGGAAATCCACACAGTCACTGGGGGGAACGTGCAGACTCCACAGACAGCGATCCAAGTCGGGACTCAGACCTGGATCTCTGGCATGGTGAGACAACATTGCTAACCACTGTGCCACCATGCTCCCTCACAAAAACACTCAACAGTGCACTGTCAGACAGGCTATATAGCTCCCTGTCAGGGAATTGAACATGATCTCCCACATGACAGGCCAGGACTAACAAGGAATGAGTAATTTTCTTCAGTACTCCAAAAAGAAAATTCTCCATTGTTACCAGACTAAATGTGTAACTAAAAATGATTACCTTTAACTAATATTGAAGTAAACACAAGATTGGATTACAATAAAGATAACATTTTCTCAGACAGTTCGCAAAAGTGAACTGCAATTACAATAGTGCAATGTTAGACGGGTCAGCTAATTATTAGCATAATGTGCATGGAATTTAGTAATGAAATAGAGATGATGGTAATACATTTAATATCAACACAAGTGACGAGTGATTATTTCAGAAAGTTCACTTATTGCTTAATCACTTTAATCGCAATTGTGGTCAATTTACTTCATAAAATAGTTGAATGTAATTATAGAAAAGATATTGACTTTATACTGACTGATGCAAAACCATTTTCCTTTTTGAAATTTCCTTTAGGACAACTGATTTTAATGCTAATTTTTTTTAAAAATCTATTAATTTGAGACGATACCCACCAAAAATGCCAAGTTATCACAATTTTAAAACAAGAATTGCTCTTGTCATTTTATGAGGTGAAATTGTAACACATTATGGGTGGGATTTTACACAGAAACATAAAAGATAGAAATAAGAGGAGGCCATTTGGCCCTTTGAGCCTACTCCACCATTCATCATGATCATGGCTGGTCATCCAACTCAAGGGCTTAATCCTGCTTTTCCCCATAACCTTTGATCCCATTTGCCCCAAGTGCTATACCTAGCTGCCTCTTGAATACATTCAATATTTATGACCTCACTTGGCTCAAAACCCTAAAATCTTGCCCGAGGTAAACAGACATTTCCATGTTCTGCCCCTCAGCCGCTCCAATTCCTGTGATAGATGGTATGGTAAAATTCTGGCACACATGTTTGCAATATAGACACACAAAGCAGTTTATCACACATTGTGCTTTTGACCATTAGGAAATGGGATATTTAACTTGATCTTGAAATTAACTGAGAATATTTTTGAATGGGTAATTTTGCAAAGGTGAAAATATGATGAGGCAAATAAAATAAAGAGAATTCAAAGGGTCAACAGAGAAAACTTGGATGTTCAATAAAAAAATTCATTAAAAAATAATGGAGAATTATACAGATGACAGACCAGCAACAGATTTCTCAAATTGCCTGTTTAACTCCACATTTCAGTTTTTCAGAATCAATGATCAGTGCGTTGAAAGTGTTTTTAAAAAGGCCTGTGTTAATTCAATATTCTGAAATTTCATTCACTCTATAGAGTTAAAAAATGATCCAGCCAAGGTGGAGAGCATGATTTATAATGTGATTTAAAAAGATGCAGACTTTAACAGAAGATGATAAGCTGCCAGAGTACAGTGCTTAAGTGAAAAGGCATCCACACTAGATTAGAGTGTCAGTTCATACATAAAATACCACACTCTCATACATTTGACATGCAACGAACAAAACTATCTATCAATGTCTTGAGACAGATCGATCAAATACAACACTACTGCTGAGAACCAAATAGTAAGCTGGTAATAACGTAGCCAGAAAAATTGCGATCTGTAATTTACTACTTCCACTTCAAGCTAACGCATCTGTGCCAGTGACTAATGTTCACCTAAAGATTTTAGTTGAATTGGACGGAAGTCAGTTATACTTCACATCATTTACAACAGCTATGTTTTACCTTGAAGCATCTCTAATCCATAATAAGAGTCACTATATATAGAGATACTCCTCCTTTCAAATAATGAAGTGTACCAATTTGACATATCCTGTCATTCTAGATGTTCACCTTCACAAATAAAAGCACATAATCTCTGCATCCTCATGAGATCTCAGTCTCAGTAGAATGTTGCCACTGGGTAATTATAGAATTAAATGGACCATATGATGGTCTACAGCATTATATGGCTTGCATTATATTGTTCAATAAAATAGCAATGCAACAAAACTGTGCTAACATCAGATAGTAAATGAGATGGTTATACACTACACTTGCACAAGTGAATCTCACTTAGCAAGTAAAAATGACACCACAGAAACATTGATTAGAAATTTCCCAGCAGATAATCAGTAGGCATTTTATATTTATGTCCTGCGCAAGTCTTATCTACACTGTTGCTGTTAATTTCCCTTTCAAATAATTATTTTCTGCACAATAATTCACTGCAGTCATCAATATAAAAGGCATAAGCGGGACCATTCAAAACAGCCTTCAATTGCTTTGCTCTAGTTTTTCTGTTCAGCTGGATGCTTGACAGTTGCAGAAACTCACCATGTTAAAAGAATTTCCAACCAGTCTACTGAGAAATCCATAAAGATGGAATTCCGATTGGATTGATATGGAATGCATATAACTATCTCTGTGGAGGCACATTCCAGTTATCCATGTTCAGAGAATGTAGCTGCAGGTTGGCACATCCAAGGCTTGGAGATGCTCAACTGCCTGTAAGGATATATTGAGGTTCCACTGGTAAAAGGTTTTGCTTGAGAAGGGGTCAGGGAAACATTTCCTTGCCTCTGCCCAAGGTCCATACGCTGGAAAAGCATTCCCTCATAAATCCATGGCAGCCTTTAGCTGCCATGTTTCCCAAGCACTGGAAAACATGGCTTCCAGCCATTAAATTTAAATGGCTCCCAAAATCTGAGGAATGGAGCCTCACTCAAATATTATAGTGATGGACCCACTTCTCCAAAGTGAAGAGTTATTCTGTTGGCTCCAAATACCACCACAGCTAATATAGCAGTAGGTAAATTTGTGAGGGTTTCATATCTTTACTAATTTAACTCCTGGGGTTAAACTTCCCTCCCAACAATTTGCAATCACAAACATAAGCAGAGTCAAAGGCCACCTCCAGGGCGACTTGGTGCTGTCCAATAACTTTCCTGTAACAATATGCTTACAGACCACTGCCATTCCCAGAGGCTGACCTAACTTTGTAGGGCCCCAAATTCACTTTCATTTCTGGGCACCCCCCTGGCCCAAGAGGCCGTATTTCACCTGAACCTGCCCACCGTCAACACACAGAATACAAAACCTCAAACTGTAAAAATATACAAATTGATCACTGCTTTAGTGCTTTTTAACTGGTAAAATGGCGCCTGTGTGAATAATTGCTGAATTGAAATCCAAACACACCTTATCAGAATGACAGTACAGATGATCAGTATTGTCAGCTGTGTTTTAACTAGGAACTTTGGGACTCTGAGTTTCAGAGAACACTCACTTTGCTCTTCTCCTCCCCAATACACAAACTACCCTCCCTCCAAAATGCAACTGGGCCCTCACACACACTCTCTCCCTGCAAGTCTGCAACCCTGGCTAACCCCCACTCATACTCTCCTCCCAGTCCCCAACACCCTTACACTCTTCTCTCATCCCCAGCCCCGTCCTCTCACAGTCTTTCCACCCAACCCTCACACTCTCCCACTGTCTCCCATTGGGAGAGGGGAGTGTGCAGCGGGATCTGGGTGTCCTTGTGCACCAGTTGCTGAAGGTAAGCATGCAGGTGCAGCAGGCAATAAAGAAGGCAAATGGCATCATGGCCTTCATTGCGAGATGTTTTGAGTATAGGATCAAGGATGTGTTATTATGCAGGGCCTTGGTGAGGCCACACCTAGAGTATTGTGTGTATTGTATGCAGTTTCTGAGGAAGGATGTTCTTGCTCTCAAGGGAGTGCAGAGAAGGTTTACCAGGCTGATTCCAGGGATGGCAAGACTAATGTATGAGAAAAGATTGACTAGGTTAGGATTGTTTTAGCTGGAGTTCAGACGAATGAGGAGGGATCTCGTAGACACTTATAAAATTCTAACAGGACTAGACAGGGTAGATGCAGAGAGGATGTTCCCGATACTGGGGGAGTCTAGAACCGGGGTTCAAAGTAGACCATTTAGGATGGATGTGAGGAGACATTTCTTTACCAAAAGAGTGGTGAGCTTGTGGAATTACCACAGGAAATAGTTGATGCCAAAACACTGAATGTATTCAAGAGGTGCCTAGATATAGCACTTGGGTTGAATGGGATCAGTGATTATGGGAAAAAGCAGGATTAAGCTATTGAGTTGGATGATCAGCCATGATCGTAATGAATGGAGGAGTAGGCTCTAAGGGCCAAAAGGCCCGCTCCTGCTCCTATCGTCTATGTTTCTATTCTCACAATCTCACTAACCTTGTTCCCTGGGGTCTTCAAGGCAACTCCTGGCCTCCATCATTGTCTCTCGTGCTGGTAAAGCTGGATTCAGCTTTCTATTCTCACAATCTCACTAACCTTGTTCCCTAGGATCTTCAAGGCAACTCCTGGCCTCATTCATTGTCTTTCATGCTGGTAAAGCTAGAAAAGAGTGGTGAGCTTGTGGAATTAATTACCACAGGAAATAGTTGATGCCAAAACACTGAATGTATTCAAGAGATGGCTAGATATAGCACCTGGGTTGAATGGGATCAGTGATTATGGGAAAAAGCAGGATTAAGCTATTGAGTTGGACGATCAGCCATGATCGTAATGAATGGAGGAGTAGGCTCTAAGGCCAAATGGCCCGCTCCTGCTCCTATCATCTATGTTTCTATTCTCACAATCTCACTAACCTTGTTCCCTGGGGTCTTCAAGGCAACTCATTCATTGTCTCTTGTGCTGGTAAAGCTAGATTCAGCACCTTGCTGTTGCCGACTGGCCTGCTCTCATCTTGAGCTGGGTCACTTTGCCGCTTACCTACTCCCCTCGCTGCTTGACAGCTGCTGATCCTGACCAGCTGGTTCATCTCATGACTCTCACTGTTGCTGGCTGGCTTGCCCTCCTCAACCCTGGTGGAGTTGCCCCTCCCCTGCTCCCCTCACTTCCTGACATTTGCTGACTAGCTGACTTGCATTGGCTTGTGATTTTTGCCTGGCACCATACACCTGCCTCATTGTTGCTGGCTGGTCTGCCATCCTTCGCCCTGGTCGAGAAACCTGCTGACTGCGCTTTTTTTGGCAAAAGTAATACATAGCATCTTCTGCCTCTGCCTCTCTCCTTCCTTGCCTAGTTGCCTTCTGTTTCTCTGTTCAGACCAGTTTGTTT
Organism: Carcharhinus amblyrhynchos; assembly: GCF_965287045.1. Classification (NCBI taxonomy): domain Eukaryota; kingdom Metazoa; phylum Chordata; class Chondrichthyes; order Carcharhiniformes; family Carcharhinidae; genus Carcharhinus; species Carcharhinus amblyrhynchos. The sequence continues at coordinate 37,690,250 of NC_137340.1, forward strand.
TCCCGCTCTAAAGGAATTTGACCAGAGTTTTAGGTGGCCTTGCATTGCCTGCAATGAGCCTATCAGCAAAAGCTGAGTTATTAGGCTCTAATTGGTGCCCATAGATGCTGGCCAGCGAGGAGTCTCCATTGGTTGGGGCCCTGTGAATAGAAGTTGTGTATTTCAATGTAAATCCACTACTGGCCATTCCTCCACCTGTACATTGAATTGTTTTAAAATATTTAGCATTCACACCCGTTTCACTATTGTTTAGACAACACACCTTTCTCCTGTCACTATCCAGCATTCATGTCTTTCATCTTTTTACGTCAGGTACCAATTTGGTACCCAAGTATCCAAGATCTCTCATGAGTTTTTTGGAGAACAGTAAACCCTTCACTGACCTGGAAGGAATTATTTTGATGATGACGGATGATAGATTTTAGCTGGCAGGCAAACTGTTTAGTATAGTTTTAAGTAATTAGACACCCTTGGGGATGAACGAATTCTGCTTCATCTCCTCACAGGCCTTCCTGGCCTCATGATGTGCTGCATCATAGGAAACATTTGCAGCAGCTCTCGATTTTGCTGTAAAAGCTTCAAGTACTACTTGAAAGGCACTCTGCTTTTGCTTTTTTACTAATTCTTCTTCCTTTTGCGATAGCTGACAGAATGCTGTTTGTCAATGAACGAACAAGCTCAAGTTTCAGCTTGTTTATGACTTCAGCGTCAGAGGCAAGGAACTTATTGGTTCCATCATTCGTCATCATGCCCGCACACACAGTTTGGTCCCAGGCTGTTGGTGACTGAGTGCACTGAAAGACAGAAAGCTCTTGCATTTATGTAGTGTCTTGCCATGTCCTCAGGGTGTTTCCAAATGTTTTGACGAGTGACCAATTGCTCTTTGAAGTGCAGTCGCTATTGGCAAATACAACAAGACTCCACAAATCACCAACAAAAACAAAATCACAATATTATCTGTTTTTAATGGTGTGGTTTGAAGGATGGATATTGGTCAGGACACTTGGGAGCTCTCTTGCTCCTCTTCAAACATGGCCATGGACTTTTCAGGCAGATGGGGTCTTGCTTTAACATTTCATCCAAAAGATGGGATCTCCAACAATGAAATGCTCCTTCAACATTGCACTGAATGTAAAGTCCTGCAGTGGGGTGTGAACTTCTGATTCAAAGAGAGAAGTGATACAACTGAGCCAAGCTAGACTTGATTTGACTACTTGTAGCATAAATGTCATCACATATTCCATCCTGACAGTCATACCAGACTAGCCTGTCAACCATAACAGCTGACTGCAGTCCTCTTGACAAATTGAACTGGTTAGTTTACTGAATATTCCCAATTATGTCAAATGAATTCAATGGGGCTATGCCAGCAATTCACAACTATATAATCAATTGTGCTGCTCTGACCTCCATGCCAGTGGATTGTAATTGGTAAGTGTCATCCATCATCATTGGAGGGATTATATCATTTTTGAAACTCATGCCATATTCCAATGGGGAGCTGGTCCATAGTGAATGGGGAATATATGCATGAACATCCTCCAGATTTCATCAGTTAAGCCTAAATTTTAAAGGCACATTCTGGACAGAATATTGATGAGCAATGGATGCCTTGGCGAGTGGCTGGAGAGCCAGTGTTTAGGGAGGTCTGTTGCATCTCCTGCCATTTAGGCACTTACCAGGCCAGAGATGGAAAATATAGGAACTTGGGGGCAGAGATCAATCAGAGGCCAGCAGTTCTTTTGTATTCAGCAGCAGCAGCATCAGGAAAGACAGGGAGAGTGCCTTTCAGGAGCTTACCCTTCCAGATGCTAGGCCTTGATCAGATAATAAATGCCTTTGAAGGTGAACCCCTTGCGTTGTGAAGCCCGCAAACAAATGCATCAGGGTTTCCACTGTGTGAGCTCCCTGTTCACTACTGGTTTAGTACCTTTAGGTCGAGATGCTGGTGTTGGACTGGGGTAGGCATAGTCTCACAATACCAGGTTATAGTCCAACAGGTTTATTTGGAATCACAAGCTTTTGGAGGACTGATCCACTCACTTGTTGAAGGAGCAGTGCTCCAAAAGCTCGTGATACCAAATAAACCTGTTCAACTTTAACCTGGTGTTGTGAGGTTTAATACCAGTGGAATGAAGCTTTTAAGTAAGTACTAATTGCCCAACTAAGTTCTTCAATTGGTGTCAGGGTGAGCTGGCCAACCATGGGCCTTCCCACCATGGACTTAATCAAGAGGTGCGAAGATAGCAGGGACCCCAACCACCACCCTCTCACCTGATTAAATACATTCCTCCCTCCCCACTCCCCGACCAAAACCACCAAACCTGCATGGGGAGGGCACAAGATTCTGGCCCCTATTACAAACAATAATCTTCTTTCCAAAGATATTTAAACATTGTATTATTTTGACCTGACTAAACCATTGATAAAATCAGACACTAGTCAGCACTGTTCTGAAATGGGAACATTCTGCCCTACATACGGCTTTCTGTAAGAATCCGAACAGAAATATTCATTACAATTCAAAAGAACGCTCAAGCTTTACTCATAGCCTGTACTTTTATACACTAAAAAAAATGTGGCATAGTCATTTACTTTGAGCTCAATTGACAATATTGGAATCTGTACCCAGTATAATTATATCTAATATAATGTACACATAGATTAAAAATTAGCTATCTAATAAAACTTATCTTGGCAGTAAATAATTTTGTAGGTAGAGTAATGCTGGTAATTACATTGGCATTTGCAAACTCACACAAACAGTAAGAAAATTCTGTTAAGTTATCTAATCTATTGCAACACCACATTATTGTACTGTTAACCAGATATTTTTGATGAATTTCTCAGTGTGCTATTTAATCTATTCTGGAAAAAAACTTTCAGTGATGTTTAATGGGTTTTGTCTCAAGATTAAAGCCAATTCTCCAGGGCCATAGCATATTCTACACCCACAGAGTGTAATTTAATAAACGTCCATTAATCTTCCTTCAGATTTTCTTTTTTAAAAAATGAAGCTTCAGGTCCAGAGCCGTGCCTGTAAGTCATTAAAAGTTCTACACATTCCTCATTCCCATTTCACATTATTATCTAAACCAACTAATGACTGCTTGTCACAGAATGGTGGCTTTCAGACATGCTGGAAAATTATTAGTAAAATTGCCTGACCATTTCATTTGACATCCTTTAATGGGATAATTCATGTCAACATAAGTTTGACATATATTCAAAGTAATTGGAGGCTCTGATTGGATTGTATTTAAAGATTCATAATTAAATCTATTCATTAAAATATCCAACTGTTAAAAAATCAGCCACTTTGCACAAGCCTATATTGAAATATCAATAACGGCGAATTAGAATTTGCAGGATATATTTTTTTTACAGATATATTGGTTTGGGCCAAAGGTTAATTAAGTCTATTCAGTAGTTGCATTTTTCCCTGATTTCAATAAACTCAAGAGATCATGTTAGTGTATGGTGTGCTGAAGATACTTTAGTGTGGAACCACTATTGCATGTTTCTTCTTAAAACAAATCAGATGACATAAATCAATCCTGAAAATCATTATTTTAGTCATAAAAAAACTATGTGACATAATTCATCTTCTGTGATCTTTAATTTCCGGAGGTCTCCCAGTGCACGAAAAATGATTTTAAAAATTTCATCAAATGCATTGTCTGCTGTGTGCGGTCACATAGAAATGCAAACATTTCTATACTGTGTTTACATCTTAAGGAGTCAAATCTGCAGGGCAAGCTGCTCTAACCATCACATCCTCCAAATCTAAGATCAATTTCAAGGCATTTTCTTGGCCATGAGGGACATAAGCAAGAGCAATGGATCAATCAACAGTACAGAGGGAATATCATAGATTTTTTTAAAAAAATCCTATCGGTAGTATAAAGAATGGGTATAAGTATTTTGAATGTACAATACACACAAACACCCATGCATGCATATAATATATATATATATGGACTTTTTGATTTTGTATAAATCGCTTTGTTGGTTTCTCATTTTGTAATGCATCATAACACAAAGTAAGCTCATCAGCAAGATTGTTCCAGCAATGAACAAAACATAGCTTTTTCATCCAGTCAATCCTATCAAGCAAGTACTGCACTGTATATTGACTGCAAATGCTACCCAATGAGTCAATACTTGAGCAAATGCTTCCATTAAACAAATATTTCCATAAGCAAGATGTTTATACACAGACATGTACTTTATCCTTAAAGCACCTAATTGCAAGCTTTCCGTACTTGGAAAATTAGAAAAGATGGCTTATGCGTTACTGCCAAGTATTCTGGAGGCCTTAGTTTTTTTTTCAAATCAGCATTTCCTGGATGCAACCATCTGTTGGTAATATTCCAACATTTTCCATGGACCTAGTAGAATTTGAAAGATAATCAACAGCTTTCCCATATTTCATTAAAATGGCAAGATAGTGGATGTGAAACAATTAAATATACAGGTAGTCAAAGTGACTTATTCAATCATTCAAGAACATGGCTGTTGGGATCAGCAAATGGTCATACCAGCCATCTGATCTTATTACAAAAGGACCACATTGGGGTGGGGGGGGGGGGCGCTACATTAAGAAGAATCAGAAATAATGAAAGGCCCATCAAGAATCTGTCCTCTCATATCCTAACTTTCCATCATTATGTCCAACTGAATTTTGTGTTTTTTCACTCTAAGCCCAAACTAATGGTTTACACTCTTTGATTAAAGTATTACTGACTGGTGATAAGGAAACATTTGCAATTGCTGGATTATAACACTAGTCTAAATCATATAAGTGCTGCTCTTCCCTCTGTTTTGCAGGAGCAAATTTCCTTCAGGAAGCCAGTGTTCAATTCTATTACTCCCAATTTACAGTAGCACAGTGGTTAACACTACTGCCTCACAGCACCAGGAATCTGGGTTCATTTCCCGGCTTGGGTCATTGCCTATCTGAAGTTTGTATGTTCTCCCTGTGTCTGTGTAGGTTTCCTCCTATATTCTGAAAGATGTGCTGGTTAGATTCACTGACCTGAATAGGCACTGTAGTGTGGTGACTAGAAGAATTTCATAGTAACTTCATTGCAGTGTTCATGTAAGCCTTGCTTGTGACTAATGAATAAACTTTACTTTAAAAGACTTATCCTTCCCCAGATACCAACTTTAGCAGCATCAATTGATATTTTTCCCACACCCTTATCCATGCATTACCTTCCCCACACAATTACCAACCATGCCAACTCCATTCTACTCATTACGCCTTCCACTTCCGACAACCTAGATCACTGGTCCTCTTAACCAAGCTCTATTCCTCTATTCACTCTTCTATTATAGCTGAACACCGCCCCCCCCCATCCTACCCCCACATACACAACTAAGCTCTATTCATCCCCTGCGATCAATGACCCTTCCCACCATGGTCTACCCACCATTTTGCACTCACCAACTGCCCTCCCTACCCTTGCCTCACCTGCACCTTTGTGATATCTTCCTTAACTGCAACCACCACTAAAATCTCTCTGCTCCTGGGCTACGTGCTTCCATCAAGTCTGTCAATCAAGCTGGCTGTTGGGCGAGAAACCTGGAAGACTGCCATCAAAAGGTCATTTTTGTTTAAACTGTCGCTGTGAGTTACCTAATTAATGTTGAGTTCAGGTAGTGCGAGCAGAAAGACCATGAAGTACCTCATATTTGAGAGAGAGGGGAGGTCATTCAGAGATCAGTGACTATACACCCTCATGTTTGGAAACCTAATTTCAAATGGGATGTGGAAGAAATAGATGTATTTAAATGATTGAATTACAAGTTTCAGTCAGAAGCCTAATAACCATGCAGCTGCAGGGGGTTCCTGAGTGATTAATTAGCTGATGTCTTCTTGGCAGCTTGATTCCCAGTCCTGTTCCTGCAACAGCTTGGCCACTGAAGTGAATGACTTCATGTTTCCTCAGCTGACCTTCTGTGTCTGTGCGACAGAGGCAGCCTTGTGGAAAACAGCAAAGTGGAAGCAAGAGTACATGCATAAAATCAGCTTGTTTGGATGATTCAAATTTCCTGGACCACTGGGAGTTGACTCACCAATCACACCATATGGCTCTGACAATTGACATTACAGGATCTGCAGTAAGTGACAGCAATAATCAGAATCGTTAGTGCTAAACCAAATTTAGAGATCAAACTGCTAGTGATTCTTTATATTTCGTGAAGCAATTGATTTTGATTTGATTTATTATTGTCACATGCATTCGTATACAGTGAAAAGTATTGTTTCTTGCGCACTCTCAGACAAAGCATACCATAAAAGGTAAGAAAAGGAGAGAGCGCAGAATGTAGTGTTACAATCATAGCTAGGGTGTAGAGAAAGATCGACTTAGTGCAAGGTAGGTCCATTTAGAATCTGATGGCAGCAGCTGTTCTTGAGTCAACTGGTCCGTGATCTCAGACTTTTGTGTCTTTCTCCCAACAGAAGAAGGTGAAAGAGAGAATGTCTGGGCTGCGTGGGGTCCTTAATTACGCTGGCTGCTTTTCCGAGGCAGTGAAAAGTGTCAACAGAGTCAATGGGTGGGAGGCTGGTTTGCGTGATGGATTGGGCTACATTCATGACCTATTGTAGTTTCTTGCAGTCTTGGGCAGAGCAAGAGCCATATCAAGTGGTGATACAACCAGAAAGAATGCTTTCTATGGTGCATCTGTAAAAGTTGGTGAGAGTCACGGCAGACATGCCAAATTTCCTTAGTCTTCTGAGAAAGTAGAAAATTGGTATTGTAATGAACTATTCTATCTGGATCTGTAATAAAGGGCGGAATTTTCCGCACTGAAGACTAAGTCCAGTGGTGGGAGCGGAAGTCAGAGTGACTTCCCCTGGAGAGCGAGCTGGCTGAATACATGAGATTTTGTACTGTTCAGCTCATTAATTATGTATTAGTGAGAAGGGTGATGAATCTCTTGGCAGGGTTGTACAGGAAGTGGCCCACCCCATCATTACCTCAAGGGCTCCTACACGCAGGCGCCATATTTAAACTACATACAAATAGCCATTCACTCGGTGACTCTGCTCCTTGACTTCCCATTCCTCTCCCTACCCACCCCCCAACCTCCACCCCACCCCTAAGTCATACTTTGGTCTAATACGTCCCCTGTGTCCAGTTTTGGCATACTTCCTGTGTGATAGGCAGCTGATACCTCCCAGTGACGGTGTGAAAGGAAGGAGAAAGTAATGTGTATTGACTTCAAACTCAGGATAGAAGTCTACCTCGCCAGATGTATATCACTTACATCCAATCATAACATGGAGAATTCTACATTCCCGCTGGCAGAGTGCTTAATCTGGAGTGGAACATAATTCTAATGTGTTTCCCTTTTAATGAGATGCAAATAGGGTAGCCAACATATATCACTGGTACACTTGACCTGCCTTTAAGCCATCATGAAAGTCAGGAGAACAAGATTCCAAACTAATTTTGTGCCAGTGGAAACCTGACCTTTGGCCTCCCAACAAAACTTGTTTCTCCACCCACCAGTTCCTGTCGCTGGCGAGAGTGAAAGATTCCACCCAAGGAACATAACATTCCGCTGGAGAATTGCTACAGGAAAACACATGCTGATGATATGAAACGCCACAGACAGGACAAGCATTTTACTTAAGTTGTGCCAACCAACATCATTATTGTTACAATCAGATGAGGAGGCATCAAACAGCTTGTCCCTTTTCCCATCCTTTGTTTCCTCCGGGTGCTCTGGTTTCCTCCCACAATGCAAAGGTGTGTGGATTAGGTGGGTTGACCATGCTAAATTGCTCCTTAGTATTAGGGGGACTAGCTAGGGTAAATATGTGGGTGACAGAATAGGGCCTGGACAGGATTGTTGTCGGTGCAGACTCAACACACTATTTGGCCTCCTCTGGCACTGTGGGATTCAATAATTCTGTATTCTTCTGTGAAAAGGATATACTTGCCAGTTCAGTGAATGTTTAACTGTTTATGCGCTGTAATAATAAAAGACACAATCAGGCTGGTTTTCTTTAGTTTTAACAAAGAAGGAAATTAGTTTTGTTTTACTTAACCTGGTCTGACCAAAATAATAAAAAAACTGACTTTCACGCGCATGCGTATATACAAACACACACACACACACACACACACACACACATACACACACACTCTGGCTGGCTTCAGGATGATTTCAGTGGTCCTCTTGGCTCTTGGATGTGACTTAAATGCGTAATCGGCTGATTTGGCAGTCCTTCTGGAGACAGTAGTGCTGGGTTTCCCTGTGTGGTTACGGTCTCTGCCTTAGTGGGTTGGAATTTGGAGGGTACAGAGTTGCAAACTGGTTAACCATATCTGACTGCAAGATCATGTCACCTTTCAGTCTCTGTTTTAAAAAGTTAGTTTTTAAAAGTTCAATCCAGATTTCCAGCTAGTGGATTAAAAAAAAATCATTATTCAATATAAAGCATGTTTTTGTGACACTACGTATTGTAAGGTTGTCACATTTTGAGTTTAATAATACGGAAAGCAGGACTTTACAGTAACTGAATTTCTTCTGGCTTTATGAAATACAGATAATTTATCCCAGCGAATTACAATAATTCAAAAGACAAAGAATGTGATTTTGACACCATCGTCTAACATGCAATGTAACTGCCATGTTGACAGCACCAAAAGAGTAAGATTTCAAATTGTTGGATACAACAGGGGCTACAAGCTCTCCAAAATCGCGTGAAGAATGCAGGTGACGGAGGCATAATGAAGCAGCAACTTCAACCAAGGAGATTACTTCCTTCAAGTTTCTCATCTAACATTTTGAATCAACAAGGTAAGCAAGTCCATGTTTATAGTTAGCTGCCACCAACTGTTGATCTGAATTCCACCAACTGTTGATCTGAATGAAATATGCAAACCTACATCCAACAAGCTCTCCGACGTGCAAGTGATGTAGTCATCTATGCAAATTATGTGGCTATTCAAACATAAGAACATAAGAACATAAGAAATAGGAGCAGGAGTAGGCCATCCAGCCCCTCGAGCCTGCCCCGCCATTCAATAAGATCATGGCTGATCTGTCGCTGCTCAGTTCCACTTTCCCGCCCTCTCCCCATAACCCTTAATCCCCTCTCCTGTCAAAAACCCATCAACCCGCGTCTTAAAAATATTTAGCGAGGCAGCCTCCACCACTTCAACGGGCAGAGAATTCCAGAGATTCACCACCCTTTGAGTGAAGAAGTTCCTCCTCAACTCCGTTCTAAACCGCCCCCCTTTTATCTTGAGGCTGTGCCTCCTAGTCCTATTGTCTTTTTTGAGCGGGAAGAGTCTTTCCACCTCTATCCTATCCATCCCATTCATCATCTTATACGTCTCAATGAGATCTCCTCTCATTCTTCTAAACTCTAACGAGTACAAGCCCAGTTTATTCAGCCTCTCCTCATAGCTCAACCCCCTCAACTCCGGTATCAGCCTAGTAAACCTCCTCTGCACTCCCTCCAAGGCCAAAATATCTTTGCGCAGGTGCGGCGCCCAAAAATGCACACAGTACTCCAGTTGCGGCCGCACCAATGCCCTATACAGCTGCAGCAAGACCTCCCTACTTTTATATTCAATCCCCCTCGCTATGAAGGCCAGCATCCCATTCGCCTTCCTGACCACCTGCTGCACCTGCAAGCTGGGTTTTTGCAACTCATGCACAAGGACCCCGAGGTCCCTCTGCACCGTCGCCTGCTGCAGTTTTTCGCCACGTAAGTAATAGTCCTTCCTACCATTCTTCCTACCAAATTGGACCACCTCACACTTGCCAACATTAAATTCCATTTGCCATTTCCTGGCCCATTCGCCCAGCCTATCTAGATCCTTCTGCAGACTCTCCACACCCTCCGCACAATTTGCCGTTCCCCCAATCTTGGTGTCATCAGCAAATTTCGACACTCTACACTCGGTTCCCTCCTCCAGATCATCTATATAAATGGTAAAAAGCTGAGGCCCCAGCACCGACCCCTGGGGCACTCCACTAGTCACCATCCGCCAATCCGAATAGCACCCGTTGACCCCCACTCTCTGCCTCCTATTTGACAACCAATCCTCTATCCACGCTAACACCCTACCCCCAACTCCATGTCCCTCGACCTTCTGCAATAACCTCTTATGAGGCACTTTGTCAAACGCCTTCTGAAAATCTAGAAAGACCACATCCACCGGCTCTCCTCTATCCACCGCCCTAGACACATCCTCATAGAACTCCAGTAAATTTGTCAGACACGACTTCCCTTTAATGAAACCGTGCTGCGTCTGCTCTATCAAGCAATTCCCTTCAAGATGCCTCGCAATTTCCTCCTTAATGACAGATTCTAACATTTTACCTACCACAGACGTTAAACTAACCGGCCTATAATTCCCCGCCTTTTGCCTGGCACCCTTCTTAAACAACGGCGTAACATTAGCCGTTTTCCAATCTTCCGGCACTTCCCCGGAATCCAGCGACGTTTGGAAAATAACCACCAAGGCATCCACTATCACCTCCGCCATTTCTTTCAGAACCCTCGGATGCATTCCATCCGGTCCTGGGGACTTGTCCACAATCAGCCCCTCCAGTCTGTCGAGCACCGCCTTTCTAGTAACAGTAATGTCATTAAGACCCTCCAGTCCTACCACCTTTCCATCGTTAACACCCGGCAAATTATTCACGTCCTCCTCCGTGAAGACAGAAACAAAAAAGTTATTCAATACCTTAGCCATATCCCCATCCCCTACCACTAGGTCCCCTTTCTCATCCTCTAAAGGACCAACATTCACCCTAGCCAGCCTCTTCCTTTTTATATATTTATAAAAACTCTTGCTATCCTTTTTTATATTAAGCGCTAGCCCAGCTTCATAATTTCTCCTACCCTTCCTTATCAACTTCTTTGTCAATCTTTGTTGACATTTAAACCTCTCCCAATCCTCTTCTCGCCCACTACTCTTAGCTACTCTAAATTCCTCCGCTTTTAGTTTAACACTTTCCTTCACCTCCTTCGTTATCCACGTTATAAACATATCAAATCCATTCATACCTCAATAGCTTAAAAATATATTTAGAAAATGTCTCTTGTCCTATATGAAATTTATTCAGAATAAATGGTAGAGGAGCTTCAGAAGACATGCCTTCAGCTTGGCTCACGCTAAATACAGGTTAAGACTGCATTTCTGATCTCACTAAATCTTCATGAAACAATTTGGCTGGATTGGATCTGCCATGTTCAATGGTTTGATTGCTTTCTGTACACTGATCTATGATCACGTGACTTAATTGCTTAAGCCAGTGGAGCCAGAGAGGTAAGTAACTGACACCTCACAAAGAAGGTTGAGGCCTCTGACCTGAGTATGTAGAAATTGTGTAAGTACTGTAAATAAATCTATTGTAGATTCAGAACTGTATTGTTCTGAGATAAATCAAACATCTAAGATATACAGTAAACTGGTGAACACATATAGAGGCTATTCAACCTGATTTGTTTAATTTTTCATGGCAAAGTTACAAAATGTGCTGCATATTTGTGCTGCACAGGGTAGCACAGTGGCACAGTGGTTAGCATTGCTGTCTCACAACTTCAGTGACCTGGGTTCACTTCTGATCTTCGTTCACTGTTCAGTTTGCACATTCTCCCTGTGTCTGAGTAGGTTTCCTCCAGGTGGTCTGGTTTCTTTCCACAGTTGAAAGTTGTGTCGTTCAGATGGATTGGCCACACTAAATTATCCCTTAATGTCCAAAAATATGCAGGTTAGGTGGACTGGCCACACTAAATTGCCCCTTGACTTCCAAAGATGTGTCAGTTAGATGGATTAGCCATGGGAAATGTGTGGGGATAGGGTGAGGAAGAGGGCCTGGATAAAATAATCTGTCAGAGTATTGTGCAGATTTGATGGGCTGAATGACCTTTCTGCACTGTAGGAATCCTAAGATACTGAGGTTTTGTGGAACAATACAGCTGTCAGAAGGTGACCTTCTAAGAACAGACTTGGAGACTAGCACTTCAGGTAGGCTTCGAGGTGCTCCCCAAATGCCTATCTTCAGCTGTAGTCACAGACTGCCCTGTGAAAGGGCTTCCCTTCTACCATGGTGGCCTGGAACTGACGGGATTTTTAAAATTTAAATCTTTAAAAAATTGAAATGAGGGCACCTCAAATGCTCTCTTACTGAAAGGACAGATGTGGTTGGTTTCATGCTGGAAGGCTTCCCATTGGCCATCCTTAATTGGATAGCTAGTCTGCCCTCTGTTCACTAATTGGGCAATTCTGGGAAAAATCACAGCTGGGTAACTGTTCTCCACAGTGGGGAGGCTTCTAACCCCCATTTGACCCTGAAGTTGGGGTCCCGAAACTCACACAGAAAAGATTATCCCCAGTTTCAACTTATTACATTACGCTGAATTCAAAAATCCAAATAGTTGAACATTGATATCTCTTAAAATGAACATTTTCTAATTAAGTTTTAAGTTGAAGTTTATTTATTAGTGATACAAGGAGGATTACATTAACACTGCAATGAAGTTCCAGTAAAAATCCCCAAGTCACCTATTCAGGTACACTGAGGAAGAATTTAGCCAATGCACAAGTAGCACATCTGATGTTATGATTAGTGTTGTACTCATCCCAATACACCAATCTTACTACATTTTCACACTAGTGCTTTACAATTGGAATTAAAATACAGCATTGCTTACACATTACAACGGCATCAACTTATTCACTTTCCAATTTTTAATGTTCCCAATTATCTGTGAAACTTTTCAAGCAAGCTAAGATTGGTTTGGGCAACTAATGGACACTGGGGAGGAAGTAAGTGCAATTCAGGATCAGCATCTAATCAGTATATGCTTCTGGGGACAAAATGTTGTGAAAGAAATGCTTATGAAAGAATTCATGATCTAAAAAAAGAGCAACACTTCTTGGACTGACAACAGCATTCAGCATTTAGAGCGTGCAAAATAATCTAAATCCTGTATATTGGAAACTCAAATAACCACTGATTTCCATTATTAGCTGGGGATTGTCTCCTTTAAAATGGGTAATCAAAGATCAATTAGTAATGCAGACATCTTTCAGAAAGACAATATCAAACAAAGCCAATGCTAGGGAAAGGTGAAACATTAATGTATGATTACTTGAGGTGCAAGGTCTATTTTGAATTCATTCCAAACAACTTAACATGAGATACATGCTCAAACAGTAGAGTAGCTGATATGGCAATACAGAATAAAGTCTGATTGAGACTGAAGTCTGATCAATATATTATCATGTGACAATCATGACACAGAGTTATTGCTGCCACAGCAGTTCTTGTTAATATTGCCCTCATGAAATTCAAGGTATGAACATCTATAATTGTGTACGAGGATAATTCTAGTTAAAGATTAATTAGAATTTCACATCAGCAACTGCATGAGTCACTGACTGTGTTATTAAATCTATACTTGAACTGTATTTTATATTTCATGGTGATGTGGAATGTATTGCACATTCCTTCAAAAAGCTATCTTAAAATCTAATATATTCTGTTTTAGCTTTCAAGAGATGACAGTGAGTACCTTTTTTTCTTCTTTCACAGGATGCGGGCATTGCTGGCAAGGCCAGCATTTATTGCCCATCCCTAAATGCCTTTGAACTGAATAGCTTTTAAGCTATTTCAGAGGGTGGTTAAGAGGCAGCCTCAATGCTGTGCGTCTGGAGTCACGTAAGGTGAGGATGACAGATTTTCTTAGTGAACCAAAAGGATTTTCAAACATTGATGACAGTTTCAGAGCATCAGCTTTTTAATTTCATAATATTTTCCTTAATTGAATTTAAATTCCAACCGTTGCTATGGTGGGATTTGAATCCAAGTCCCCAGAGCTTTAGCCTGAGACTCCAGAATGATTGAATCATCTAATCCTTATAATGCAGAAGGAGGTCATTTGGCCCATCGAGTCTGCACTGACAACAATCCCACCCAAACCTATCCCTGTAACACCACATAATCCCCCTGACACTAAAGGGCAATCCTACCCAGAACTGTTTCCTGTAACCCCAAACATTTACCCCGCTAATCCCTCTAACGTACACATCCTTTTAAGGGGCATTAAGGGGCAATTTAGCATCGTCTATCTACCTGACCTGCACATCTCTACATTCCCAGTGACATGACATTACCCCGATGCCATAATCTCCCTATCATCTCTTGTGGTTGCAGTTTAATATTGCTGAACGTGCAGCAGACAAGCTCCTGTGTCACAAGACTGTAAATTATTCCATTGTTTGGCAAGATCATAGTATATCTTGTTGTAACAGTGGCAGGAGGGCCAAACAGCATGACGAAAGAACAAAAGGTGACTTAAGTTTGAGCTTGAAATATGGCATGGGTTCAGGAGCACTGGTTCAGGTGGCAAGTAACAGAACAAGTTACAGAAAAGGCAGCTGCACTGAACTGGATACTAAATCAAGTCAGTATAACTATACTGATTACCTGGGAACAAGCTGAGAAAGAGCCATTGCAGAATGGCAGGTCCAATTTACACTTCTCCATCTGCAAGGAGGGTGACAAGGAAAAGAATTCCTCTCCATTGATCTGATGCAATAACATTTAAAGTATTTTTATTCCACTTTCCTTGGTGGTTAAATGCATCATTGCATTATGTGGCGCTGAATCATTTGTCAGGAAGATTCCCATTCTGTGCTGAGTAAGCTGACATCAGCTGCAGCAGCAGTGGAGACACAGTTGACCTCAGTATATCACATCACCCGACTCCTTTGGGCCCCCAAACAATAGAGCTTACAATATCTCCACTGCATAGCACCCAAGACTTGTGATGGAATACCCTCCACTTGCCTGGATGCGTACAACTGCAACAACACTCAAGAAACTTTATACCATCCCAGTCAAACAGCCTATTTGATTGGCACCCCATCCACAAACATTCACCTCCTCCACACCGATGCACGGATGCAACAGTATACCATCTACAAGATGCACTGCAGGAAATCACCAAAGTTCCTTAGAGAGCACCTTTTAACCCATGACTGCTACCTTCTCAAAGGACAAGGGCTACACACATATGGGAACATCACCTTCTGGAAATCCCCCTCCAAGCCATTCACCATCCTGTTTTGGAACTATATTGCCATTCCTTCACAACTGCTGGGTCAAACTCCTGTAATTTTCTTCCTAATTGCACTGCATGCGTTCCTACATCACCCGGACTGCAGTGGTTCGAAACGGCAGCTTACCACCTCCTTCTCAAGGGCAATTAGGGATGGACAATATACACTGGGCTAGTCAACCTTGCCCACGTCCCAAGAATGATTAAGCAAAAAACTCTGGATTTACACGTGGAGCCTACAAAAGCAGTGTGTGTGCAGCTAATGTCAACCTGAACCATGCTGAAACCTGCCATCCTGGAAAAGCTGCACATACGGACTACTCTCTGCACAGACAGAATGCAATGTATTCCCCTTTCTTTGTATACAGAGCGTCAATAACATTCTTATACAACAATGGATGGGAGCTATGAAATATTAGAGATGCTTTTTTCAACCTGGGAGGCATACAACCTGAAGGAGTTCTTGGCCACAGATATCTTTACTGCCATTGTCAGTGTTGTCCTTGTCTTATTGTAAGGCTGTAACGAATTGCAGATTTTGGTTGGTTTCTCAGTGCAATGCAAGTGTCAGACATACTATTGCTCACTGAAATTGAGATAGGACAATTGCTCCCTTAAGATCCTGAGTGGAGATGGCCTTCTGCTTCTCCCCCTCCTCTCTCTTCCAGAAGCTTTTCCTCCACTGTCACCTCCACTCATTCTCTCTGTCACACTGCAGGGCAAAGAAGGTAGGGACAACAGCAACAGACGAGCGAGGTGATCTGAGCAAGATTCTTGAAGGGAAGACCAAAGCCTTCACTGTGTGCCACTCCACTCTGTGCCAACTTCATCAATGTTAAATAGTGGTACAAACCTCCAAACACTCCTAATTCAGCAACAGCAAGTAGAGCTAATCTGAAAGAGGTTAATGATCTTTTCATATAGCTATGGTGTGGCGCCCTTCCTGAACATATAGCACAGCAGTGTGGCGGTAAAAGGCATTAGTTAGAATGTTGAGGATGAAAATCGCATTGCGAGAATCAAATCAGCATTACACACTGACTACCATCACAATCTGCCTACTCTGCATGCTTCCAGCCCCTGTGTAATGATCTGCTGTGATGTGGAGATGCCGGCGTTGGACTGGGGTAAACACAGTTAGACTTCTTACTGTAATGATCTGTCCCCACACTGGCATCTTGCACATGCTGCACCAAACATCTGTGCCATTTGGGCAGCATTTCTGACCCCTAAATAACATCAAAAATATGAATACTGCATAACCAAACTGTCACTCAAATATATTAGTAAATGTGTTTATATTTCCTTTCCTGATAACAAGACATACTATTACGGAAGGAGATTCTTCTAACTCACATTGAACAATTGCAAGGAGTCCTTGGATCTCCCATAAGTAACCTATGTTTTAAAATATACCTGCACTCGCTGACCTATCCTAGTACTGACAGGGTCACAAGAAAAAAGAAAGAATGAACAATCAGATCATCGACAGTGCTCCTCAGGAACCTGCCTGGAGGTAGCTTGGGGGGTCGGGGGCCTGAGGAATTTCAGAAAGGCATTTTCTACTTCATGCAGAGGCAGATCCTTCTGGGAGAAGATTGCTTATTACTGGGTGGGCTGGAAGGCAGAAGTCCTAGCTCATTATATTTCTGGTGACGCAGCAGCCAGACTTACTTTCAGAAGACTGAGTTATCAAAAACAAATACCAGAGAAAGCTATCAGCCTTGAAAGTAGTACCTCCCGAGAGATACAGTAAATATATAGAGAAGGCAAATCCACAACACTATTTCAAATTAAATGTGACAGCAGGGCAAAGGGGCACAGGTGCAGACTGGAAAAGGGCAGATTTCAGACTGCAGTTCTTTCTCTGGGTGAATGAGGAAAATAAGACTAATGGTCTTCCTGATCCATATCAATCTTGCAATCTTGTGAGGGGTACCGATAGCAATCAAACAAACCTTCATGAAAAAAGAAGTCAGAAGAAGATTGTCTTTTATTATTTACTTATGAAGATTATATTGGCAAAGCATGAGAATAGGACACCCAGTCTCTTGGCAACACATGGTTCATGACCCAGGAGGAAATACAGAACGAGAAGAAAATAGAGAGATAAGGCAGCACGCTGGTCAGCGCAGCTGCCTCACAAAGCCAGGGGCCTGGGTTCAATTCCCAGCTTGGGTCACTGTCTATGTGGAGTTTGCATGTTTACCCTGTGTCTGCGTGGATTTCCTCTGGGAGCTCCGGTTTGCTCCCACATTCTGAAAGAGATACTGGTTAAGTGTATTGACCCGAACAGGCACTGGACTGTGGTGATTAGGGCAATTTCACGATAACTTCATTACAATGTTAATCTAAGCCTTACTTGTGACTAATAAACTTTAAAAAAGATAGTATCATCAGACATTTACAGAAAATTTTAGTACTGAAAGTCCAATGTGACTTTTCTTACTTCTCAAAGAATTGTCAGAAACTGGTAAGCTTCATTTATTACAACTTCACAAGCAACATCATGTATTTATGATAATTTAATCATTTAGATAAGAACTAAGGCTTTCTTTGGAAACATTAAGAACAAATCTGAAATTTGGGATTAGTGGCTGAAGCACAGATGAAATAACCATCTGATCATTATCTTCTAATACTATACACACTTTTTGGGATCCATTAGTCACTGAAGCAATCTTTAGTTCAACAACTCTCCAAGCTGCAACTTGCACTTCATCAACCAGTAAAAGAATGCAGAACCGCTTTTCCTGCAAGATTTAAATAGTTCTACTCACAGAAGGGAACCGTAACATTTAATAATCCTTCAGAAGTGAAAGCTGCAACCTGACATTTCTCCAAAAACACTGACATACTCCAGATTTTGCTTTAGAATACAGCTACTGTTTTCATTAAGGTTTGGTGCTTGATTTGCCATTCAACTTTGGGGAAACAGCTGAAAATGATCTGACAAAAACCACAAACTTGACATTTATGAATCATGTGGAGCAGTAGAAAGTAGGGACAAACCTTGATTATACCATATTATCATAATTTTAACATGAGAAAATACTGATTTCACTGAGAGTAACTTCAGTAAATGAGTACAGAGCGCTCTGATAAAAGCCACTGAGATTTATTCACGATAGCATAAATGGTTTGAAGAGTGAATTATCTCATATCTTGAATAATAACCAGCACTGCTGTTTGCCTTTCTAAAGTTTTTCAGAGCTCCAAGATCAGAAATGCAGTTAGGAATAAAAGTTTCTTATTGGCAAAGAACTATGGTGGGCAAAATATATTTAGAGCAATACATCGATATGCCTTTACCCCAATTATTGGTGATCTTCTATGGCATTGCATTGAATGTTCCAGCCTTGCCAGTGCCCCCATGGATGTGGCAAGCCATTCACATGGATGGGACTGGACAATCCCACTGGCAAAAGGGGCCAGAAAGTTCCGACCATCATTTATGGATTTATTTTGATTTTGTTTCCACCCAATGTCATTGCTGCTGGTGCCTGATATTCAGCTCTCTGCATACACAATGCTGGGAATGAATTAGCATCTTGTGGATGGTTATCTCCTTTCACAAGCCACAAATTGTGCTCGAGGTTGAGTTAGGTGGGAAACGGTCATGGCACCTCATCTCATTTTATTGTAGGATGTGATTGCTTCTTTGAGTAGATTAAAGTTAAAGTTTATTCGTCACAATATGGCTTACATTCACACAGCAATGAAGTTACTGTGAAAATCCCCTAGTCACCACACTGTGGTGCATGTTCACGTACACTGAGGTAGAATTTAGCATGGCCAATGCACTTAATCAGCACATTTTTCGGGCTGTGAGAGGAAACCAGGGCACCTGGAGGAAACCCATGCAGATATGGGAAGAATGTGCAAACGCCACACAGACAGTGACCCAAGCCGGGAATCGAACCCGGGTCCCTAATGCTGAGGCAGCAGTGCTATTCATTGTGAATTCCCTGCAATAAAGAAGGTTATTGGATGATTTGATTTAGGATTTTTAAAGGAATTAGCAGGATAGATGGACAGGAACTTTTTTCTGCTGGTGGGAATGTCTTGGACCTTAAAGTCAGAGCCAGGATATTCAGGAAAGAAATGAGGAAACATATCTTCATGCAAAATGCGGTAGAGGTGTGCAATTACTTCCGATAAAAGCAGTAGGTGCTAGCTGAATTAATAATTTTCAAGTTGAGGTTGACAGTTTTTTGCTAGCCAGTGTTATTAAGGGATATGGAACCATGGTGGGTAGATCGTTAGGTTGGATTAGCCATTTTCTCATTGAATGACAGAACAGGGTTGAGTGGCTCGGTGGAATACTCCTGTTTGAATGTTATATTTGTTGTGGCTGTGATTCACCAATCACGAAATTAAGAAAGTAAATTTTTGGTGAACTGTGATGGTTACGTTTATGGAATGGAATTGATAAGATAATCAGGAGGCAAAAAATAACCAGTTGGAAAGCAGAAAGAGAATAATTAGAATTAAGAACATTACTGGTACTACTCATAACAGACACAAAAAAAAGGAAAAAATGTTATGCCCCTGTCCTCTGAAGGCCAAGAATGTGGCATCCACTTGACTGGTGGAAGTGTGCAGGGTAGGGAACCTACCACCATCCTGACATCCCTGATCTTTAAGCTCCACGTGTGAAGGTAGGAGGGCAGCCTTCCCACTCAGAGGGCAACTGAAGCTTTTACTTAGCCACTTAATGGGCACTTGAAAGCTTTATGTCATCACTGCTGTAATTCTACCAGTGATGGCTGGGGAAGTCTGCATACAGGAAGACTACACAGCAAACCTTATTGTGTTTACTTGTAATCTAGTACGGATGGTCCCTCATTCTCAAGATCTCTGTGTTTAATTGAGGGATCCAGCAACAGAAAGTAGGGTCCTCCGGGAAGGCTACCTCTTCCCTTGTCTTTGCTAGTGGTACCTCTTCCCTCCATTCACTTGCAGATACCTCACCCTGTCCATCCCTACAAGACTCCATCAGCAATCCTCAGTGAAGCCCCAGTTGAATACTGGCAGTGGCCAGTACTTTCTGTGGCCTCGGATTGGCTGGTAGTTCTTAGGGGAGGAATTTCCATGCCGCTTGGGCTTCTTTCAATGGGAGGCCCAACGAATTGCCTAATTCTTACAGAATTGCATTGGGCCTCCCAAACATATTCAATGCAGTGTGTGTTTGCAATGTTTTCCTGTCACTGGACAGGACCCCCTGCCTTGAACCAGTATACTCCTGATACATTTTAATATGTTATTAACTTATTGAGGATGACCTTAAATGGGCAGACCTTTAAGTGGGTAGAAATCTTTCCAATCGCCAATAATTTAGCATACTCATGGACTACCTGCTGGCCTTCAGACAATCAAAGCAGGCGAAAGTCTTATAATATTAAAATGTGAGGGGAGTGACATCATGTACTTATTAAAAGGATGACACATTTATGCCAGGGCTTTTCTCGTTGAATGCTGCCCATAAATTGGAATTGTTGGTTGGCTAATTTCCTCTTGGAAACACATGATCTGAACTTGTCCAAACTGGTCCTGTATACCTTAAAATGGAACATCAGTGTTACTGGTGCCAGTATTACTGATTTTATTGGAACTTGACAATTTTGAACAGGTTCTTTGATAAAATGCAGCTTTAATAAAGCAGAAAATAGGATTGGTCATTTGAGTCTAATAAAATTGAATGAACACGAATGATTAATTCTTGCTTTAATCCCCTTTAAAATTGTTTATTGGCAATTGTTATAGCTTTCTCCAAGGTGAATTTTATCACAGACAAATAAGACTGCTGGAGACTACAAGCACCCGGAATATTGTGTCAATTTATTTATACTAAATGTAGCCGTTCAAAACATACTTAAGACCAATGACTCAAAGTTATTTCTTTCTGAGGAAGAAATGGAAAAATAAAATGGATCCATTCAGTTTAAATCTTTCCATATTTGTAAGGGGTTGAAAATAAACTTTGTATTTCATGCTAGCACAATGTTATGCTCTGGTGTGGATACATCAAAGCATTTTCCACTACTAAGACTACTTAGTCTGAACTAAGTAGTCTGAGGAGTTATTGAGACACAATTAAAAAAATCAATTAGATGCCATAGGTGTGATATTATATTCGAATGTATTTTGAGAGCATCTCACATTTGTAGTTTATTCATAACGTTGCAGCTGAATAGCAATAAAATACTTTGAATGGTCATAACAGTGTGTTTTACAGCCTGAATAATGTGTCTTCCTGGTGATTTTTTTTTGTATGGCCACTTTAAAAGTGATTTTACATCTTTTGTCAGCACGATGATAGGCTATAGCTCATTCTATGTTGCCATGCTGTTTATGAGTGCTATAGTCAGCTAATACTGTACCGAAGAGACTGGGAAACCAGGGAAGAGAAAAGAAATGGAGGGCCTGGATTTTGCACTCCCCCACCTGCTGGGTTTTGAGACTAATTTGGAGTGTGAAATTGCTTGGACAGGATTCATAGAATCTCTACAGTGCAGCAGGAGGCCATTCAGTCCATTGAGTCTGCACCAACCATAATCCCATCCAGGCTCTATTCCCCTAACCCCACATATATATCCAACTAATCCCCTAACACTAAGGTCAATTTAGCATAGCCAATCAGCCTAACCCACACAGTTTTGGACTGAGAGAGGAAACCGGAGCACCCGGAGGAAACCCACGCAGACACAGGGAGAATGTGCAAACTTCACACAGACAGTGACCCTTTGGAATCCCAGCTGCCCCAATCTGGAAGCAATTTTACAGTGGGGGGTGGGTAATCCAAGTTACGGCCCTCAAGCAACCATTTAATGATGCGGGTTGGTGTCCCTCCATCAGATGCCCCCTTCCGACTGGGAGAAGTCTGCCCTCAAAGACTGGACACCTACAGACATGTCGTCTATCCCCAGAAACCACCCCCCACCCCCCTCCCGGAGTCGCTACCCCTTACCTGACCTCCACGTCCCAACACTAGTCCCGGGCATGTTCTTGCAGTGCCTCTTCCTCTGCAGTGGTGGGATAGCCCAGAGAGCTGTTGACCAGTCAGATCAGTTCATTGTTGTCCAACATGGGACCTCCGTCTAAGTGAGGACAGACTGTCCTAGCTGCTGCTAAACCCCTTCCAATCTAAAAATTCAGGCTGGCAAATTCCCTTCCCTGCATTGTTCCAAAGGCTGCAATCAGCCTGGGTGAAAATTTTGAACAATAATAAAATATCTTTATTGCTACAATTATTGTGTTTATTTTCCAGGTTCTCCTATACCACAGCTGATTTAATTTCTTTGATAGCAACATGCCTCAGAGTGATACAAAAACGTTTATGTCATCTCCTCATGGATTATCTTGGAGCAACATTTGTACTGGAAGTTCTACCTTAAGCGGTGTTACAATCAGTTTGTTAAATTGAGTTTTCTAGTCTTTCATATTAATGACTACTGGAAGATTGTGGGTGATTTTCGTATGTCTCATACAAAGAAGCTCATACAACGATTTGGGCAAATCCAACAAAAATATGTATGAATAACAATTCAGGGACATTTTGTTAGTAAATAAATAATGAGGAAGTAATCTTATCTAAATAAATATCTGATGGGGATGTCTTTATCGTCACTAATCATTACTTTAAGAATGGCAAGCTATTTTTTCTCTCTGAATTTTCACAGACAAGAATTTACACCTTGGCTGAAATTTTCCAAATGTTCCTGCCAGAGAGATCTTCTGACCTCACCGACATTGATCCCCCACCCCATTCCCCACTGTAAGTTCCCCAGCAGCTGAGGGCGTGAATAACGGTAAAACCCATTGATGGCAGTGGGACTGGTAACTACTTCCACTGCCAATGGCAGGCCACCTCTGTTGCTGCAAAACATGTGGCCGGGGGGGTGGGGGGGGTGCGATGTGGCAAGTGCCCCAATATAGGGTAGAATTCTTTGGCCTCTCAGCTGTGTGTTTCTCAGCAGTGCTCTACTTGCTGTCAGTGGGATCTTCTGGTCCTGCTGGAAACCCATGGCAGGGATGCTCTGTCCAGAAGATCTGGATGGTGTGAATGGCAGGGGAATTCCAGCCTATATCTGTTACAATGGCTACATGGTGGCACAATGATTAGCACTGCTTCCTCGTCAGGGATCCGAGTTTGATTCCTGGCTCGCGTCCCTGTCTGTGCGGAGTTTGCATGTTCTCCCTGTGTCAGCATGCATTTCCACTAGGTGCTCTGGTTTCCTCCCACATTCTGAAAGACATGCTGGTTAGGCGCATTGGCCATGTTAAATTCTCCTTCAGTGTACCTGAACAAGTGCCGGAGTATGGTGACTAGGGGATATTTTCACAGTAACTTCATTGCAGTGTTAATGTAAGCTTACTTGGGACAGTAAGATTTTGAGGTAGCAATCAAAGGAATGGGGAAGACAGCTGACAAGGTTGCTCCCTGCATTTCTCACACTTAACTGCAGCTCATGTTTGGAATTTGAAAGACTAAAGTGGGATGATCTTTCTCAAGGACAAGGACAGGAAGGAGAGAATAACCTCACCAAGCATGCAAGTGTGAATTGACCAGTTTGGTTGGATGTTGCGGGTGTCCCGTGGAGAGAGTATAGTTTGGAGATTATGGGGGTGGGGGAGATCTCTGGGGAGTAGCCAGGGGATATGGGGAGTTCCATGGCGGAATGATAGTTCTTCATCTGTACCATAGTTACCCAGAAGTGATAATCTAGAGAAGTGACTGAGAAAGACAGCTGGGGTGTGATCCCTCTAAACTGGAGACAGTGAGCCAAGAGAACCCAGGGTTTCAGGAGACGGGAAAGATGATGGCATAACACTTCCAGGAGCCAAAATCCACACTCTGAGTTTAACAACTCAACTCTTATCGATTTGAGGTCTTCATGGCTTCCTAGCAAGTTGAATTCTTTGAAACCCTCTCCGTTCCAATGGAAGCCTTTGATCTCTAACAACTTCAAGGTGCAGTGCCTTGAAAAAGATTCCATTGGCAGCTCAATGGATTTCTTCTCCAGCCACCTGTGTTTATGTTCATTTTCCTTCATGCTTGAATGGATCTCAAGTACCCCATTGATTCCAACCACAATGTTGACCAATTCTAAGCCTGATTGACAGCCTGTGGTTTCTTCAAAACAGTTGTGGTTTACAAAAGAGGAAGCAAAACCACAGGCTGCCACCTAGTTCTCCCCTTTTTCTGCCATTTCCATTCTTTCCAATTCATTTCTCTTCCTTTCCACTTCCCTTTCTTCCTTGCCTCTTTACCCTCACACTTTCCCTCCCACTTGTCCACACCACTCTCCTTCCCACCCACATTCACTTCACACTGATCGCCCCTCTCCTCAGGACAAGTTAACCCTCACTCTGAAACACCACTTAACCTGAATACTACCGATGCCTTTGTCTCCCTGCTTGCAGTTGTCTTAGAAGATTGACTGGTCATGATGAAACATGAAGATGATACATACAACTGGAAGGTGATATTTTTATATCATCTAAAAATTGCAAGGCATTTTCTTTTTCAATACTTTATGTATGTTTTACTGACAAAGACATTTTCACCCTTGCACACCACTGAAAATTAATATTCTTAAAAACTGCATGTGCAAAATGTCCTTTTTCAGAGTAATATTGGAGGCCTGACATGTCTTATGTTTATTAGTGCTGATGAAACATCTAACCATTATTGATGATATCTACTGTAATAATCAATAACACATTTGCCCTCTTTATAAAAATATCAGAGCTCAGAAATTACTTCTGGTGATAAGAGAGGATGATTTCTTATTGCATTTTGCATGACAGTCCTCCATTCATTATTTTAATCTCATTTTAAGTTAAGTGTGTTAATACCTCTTGAAATAGTAGACTGGGAATTTTAGTTAACAATCATCTGCCAGTATGGCCAATAGTGATCTTGGAAGTCATGGTTTTACCGCACAGAAGGAGGCCATTTGGCCCATTGCACCCTGTGTGAGCTTACTGAAAATCTTAGTTCCAATTCCCTGCAATTTTAAGATTATTTTTCAAATGTTTATCTACTTCTCTCTTTAAAGGTATGATGGATTCTGCTTTGACATCTGTTTCTGGTAGAGCATAGAATGCCTACAGTACAGAAGACGACAATTCGGCTCACTGATAACAATCTACATCCTATCAATCCTCTTCATAATTTTCCCATCCTCTTGTTTTGTTCTTTTAGTGATGCTCTTAAATTTATGCCCTCAAATGGAGAAATAGTTTTGATAGATTTTCTCTTAATCTTCTCTGTTCTATAAAGAAAATCTATTGAATTTCTCTATTCTCTCGTATGACATAGGTTTCTGATCCCTGATATCATCCCAATAACCTCATCTGTGTACTCTCTATGGACGCTTGACAATCTTATAAAGTTTCCTTTTACCATAGTCTAATAGTGGCCCAACCTGTGTTTTATATATGTTTAGCATTCATCCTTTACTTTTGTTTTCTTGTGTTCTTTTAGAAAAACCCTGGCCACCACTGTTAAAGATTTGCGCATTGCTACATCTCTGAGGCGTTCAAGTCAAACAAACCTGACCAATACAAGAAATCCAGAAATGATCTACAGAGATCCACCAAAGATACCAAAAGATAGTACCGAACCAAGCCAAAGTATCAGGCTAGCCACATGAATCCCACCAACTATGACAAGGTCTGCAAGACTTAACAGGCAGATGAAGGCATGTTGAATCACTGGCACCAATGCATATCACCCCTCCCCGATGAGTTCAACACATTCTCTGCCCACTTTGAGCAAGAGGTCAGAGAGAGCATGCCTTCTATCCTGGAAGTCTCAGCCAAACCCATATCTGAGGTCATCATCTCAGACGTCAGATCAGCCTTCCTGAAAGTCAACCCATGGAAAGCAACTGGCTCAGGTGGGAACCTGGACGAACATTCAGATCCTCCTCGGACCAGCTAGCAGAGTTATTCGCAGAGTTTTAACCTCCGTCTACACCAATCTGAGGTCCCTATCTACTTCAAGAAGATGAGCATCATCCATGTACCAAATAAAAGCCAGGCAGCGTACCTAAATGACTATCATCTAGTGGCTCTGACATCCATCATTATGAAGTGCTTCAAAAGGTTAGTCATGGTATCAATCAATTCCGGCATCCCAGTTTGCCTGAATCCACTACAGTTCACCTACCGCCAGAACAGGTCCACGGCAGATGCCATGTCCCTGGCCCTGCACTCAACCCTAGAACACCTAGATAACAAAGACACCCATGTCAGACTCTTATGTATTGACTACAGCTCAGCCTTATTCCTACATTACAAATCTCCAAACTCCATGACCTGGAGCTTGGCTCCTTCCTCTGTGACTGCATCCTAGACTTCCTAACCCACAGACTGCAATCAATAAAGATAGACAACAACAACTTCTCCACAATCATCCTCAAAACTGGTGTCCCACAAGGCTGTGTCCTCAGCCCCTTATTATTCTTCTCATACACCTATGAATGTGTGGCCAAATTCTCCTCTAATTCGATTTTCAAGTTTGCTGATGACACCACTGTAATGGGTTGGATCTCAAACAATGATGTGATGGAGTACAGGAATGAGATAGAGAATCTGGTGAATTGGTGCAACAACAATAATCTCCCCCTCAATGACAACAAAATGAAGGAGGTAGTCATCGGCTTCACAAAGCATAGTGGAGGACATACCTCTATCTACATCAGCAGGGATGAAGTGGAAATGGTCGAGACCTTCAAGTTTCTAGGTGTCCAGATCACCAAGAACCTATTCTGGTCCCTCTACACTGACCCAAAGTTAAGAGAGCTCACCAATGCCTCTACTTTCTCAGAAGACAAAGGAAATTTGGCACATCTGTTACGGCTCTCATCAACTTTTACAGATGCACCATAGAAAGCGTTCTTTCGGGTTGTATCAGAGCTTGATATGGCTCCTGCTCTATCCAAGACCACAAGAAACTACAAAGGGTCGTGAACGAAGCCCAGTCTATCACGCAAACCAGCCTCTCAGCCATTGACTCTGACTATACTTCCTGCTACCTCGGAAAAGTAGCCAGCATAATCTAGGACCTCACGCACACTGGAAATGCTCTGTTGCACCTTCTCTGTTCAGAAAAAGTCTGAGGTTACATACCAACTGACTCAAGAACAACTTCTTCCCTGCTGCCACCAAAGTATTGAATGGACCTACCTCAAAATAAATTGATCTTTTTCTACACCCTAGCTATGACTATAACACTACATTCTGCAATTCTCACCTTTCCTTCTCCATGAATGGTGTGCTTTTTCTGTAGAGTGTGCAAGAAACAATACTTTTCATTGTATACTAATGCATAGTATAATTATTATACATAATTATACTAATTATGTATAATACATAAGAACATAAGAAATAGGAGCAGGAGTAGGCCATCTAGCCCTTCGAGCCTGCCCCGCCATTCAATAAGATCATGGCTGATCTGTTGTGGCTCAGTTCCACTTTCCCGCCCTCTCCCCATAACCCTTAATCCCCTCTCTTATCAAAAACCCATCAACCCGCTTCTTAAAAATATTTAGCGAGGCAGCCTCCACCACTTCAACGGGCAGAGAATTCCAGAGATTCACCACCCTTTGAGTGAAGAAGTTCCTCCTCAACTCCGTTCTAAACCGCCTCCCCTTTATCTTGAGGCTGTGCCCCCTAGTCCTACTGTCTTTTTTGAGCGGGAAGAGTCTCTCCACCTCTATCCTATTCATCCCATTCATCATCTTATACGTCTCAATGAGATCTCCTCTCATTCTTCTAAACTCTAGCGAGTACAAGCCTAGTTTATTCAGCCTCTCCTCATAGCTCAACCCCCTCAACTCCGGTATCAGCCTAGTAAACCTCCTCTGCACTCCCTCCAGGGCCAAAATATCCTTGCACAGGTGCGGCGCCCAAAACTGCACACAGTACTCCAGCTGCGGCCTCACCAATGCCCTATACAGCTGCAGCAAGACCTCCCTACTTTTATATTCAATCCCCCTCGCTATGAAGGCCAGCATCCCATTCGCCTTCCTGACCACCTGCTGCACCTGCAAGCTGGGTTTTTGCGACTCATGCACAAGGACCCCGAGGTCCCTCTGCACCGTCGCCTGCTGCAGTTTTTCGCCACTTAAGTAATAGTCCTTCCTACCATTCTTCCTACCAAAGTGGACCACCTCACACTTGCCAACATTAAATTCCATTTGCCATTTCCTGGCCCATTCGCCCAGCCTATCTAGATCCTTCTGCAGACTCTCCACACCCTCCGCACAATTTGCCTTTCCCCCAATCTTGGTGTCATCAGCAAATTTCGACACCCTGCACTCGGTTCCCTCCTCCAGATCATCTATATAAATGGTAAATAGCTGAGGCCCCAGCACCGACCCCTGGGGCACCCCACTAGTCACCAACCGCCAATCCGAATAGCACCCATTGACCCCCACTCTCTGCCTCCTATTTGACAACCAATCCTCTATCCACGCTAACACCCTACCCCCAACTCCATGTCCCTCGACCTTCTGCAATAACCTCTTGTGAGGTACCTTGTCAAACGCCTTCTGAAAATCCAGAAAGACCACATCCACCGGCTCTCCTCTATCCACTGCCCTAGACACATCCTCATAGAACTCCAGTAAATTTGTCAGACACGACTTCCCTTTAATGAAACCGTGTTGCGTCCGCCCTATCAAGCAATTCCCTTCAAGATGCCTCGCAATTTCCTGCTTAATGACGGATTCTAACATTTTACCTACCACAGACGTTAAACTAACCGGCCTATAATTCCCCGCCTTTTGCCTGGCACCCTTCTTAAACAACGGCGTAACATTAGCCGTTTTCCAATCTTCCAGCACTTCCCCAGAATCCAGCGACGTCTGGAAAATAACCACCAAGGCATCCACTATCACCTCCGCCATTTCTTTCAGAACCCTCGGATGCATTCCATCCGGTCCTGGGGACTTGTCCACAATCAGCCCCTCCAGTCTGTCGAGCACCACCTCTCTAGTAACAGTAATGTCATTAAGACCCTCCATTCCTACCACCTTTCCATCGCTAACACCCGGCAAATTATTCACGTCCTCTTCCGTGAAGACAGAAACAAAAAAGTTATTCAAGACCTTAGCCATATCCCCATCCCCTACCACTAGCTCCCCTTTCTCATTCTCTAAAGGACCAACGTTCACCCTAGCCAGCCTCTTCCTTTTTATATATTTATAAAAACTCTTGCTATCCTTTTTTATATTAAGTGCTAGCCCAGCCTCATAGCTTCTCCTACCCTCCTTTATCAACTTCTTTGTCAATCTTTGTTGACATTTAAACCTTTCCCAATCCTCTTCTCGCCCACTGCTCTTAGCTACTCTAAATTCCTCCGCTTTTAATTTAACACTTTCCTTCACCTCCTTCGTTATCCACGGCTTATTACCTCTCTTCCTACTGTCCTTTTTAACCATCGGAATAAATTTCTGCTGAGCACCAAGAAAGATCTCCTTAAAGATCCTCCACTGCTCCTCAGCAGACCTACCTTCCAACGCACTCCCCCAGTCCACATTCGCCAATTCTTCTCTCATCCTACCATACTCCCCTCTATTCAAACAAAGGACGCGTGTCCGGGAACCCACTTTCTCCTCCTCCATCTGCACCAGAAACTCCACCATACAATGATCACTCTCTCCAAGAGGATCCTTCACCGCAAGGTCCCTAATTCTACCCGCCTCATTACATAGCACCAGATCCAAGATAGCTTGCTCCCTCGTCGGCTCCAACACACACTGTTCAAGGAAATTATCCCGGCAGCATTCCAAGAACTCCTCCTCGAGCCCACCTCGTCCAACATGGGTCGACCAATCAATATGCAGATTGAAATCTCCCATAACTACTGCCGTCCCATTCCTGCACGCCGCACTTATTTGCGTGTTAACAGCCCGCCCCACCTCCAGATCATTATTCGGGGGCCTATAGACGACACCCACCAGCATCTTCCTCCCTTTGCTGTTCCTAATCTCCACCCACAACGATTCCACGTTCTGCTCTTTGGCTCCGATATCATCCCTTGCTACCACCTTGATACTATCCTTAATCAGCAGAGCTACGCCACCCCCTCTTTCCTCCTGCCTATCCTTCCTAAACACTTGATAGTCCTGTACATTCATCTCCCAGTCCCTGTCACCTTGCAGCCACGTCTCTGTAATGGCCACCAGATCGTATCCATTTGTGTCGATCTGCGCCACCAGCTCATCCACTTTATTCCGAATGCTTCATGCATTCAGATAAAGCGCTTCAATACATTATTATTGATTTACAATAATAAATCAAATCAAATCTCCATTGGACGTCTTGTGGCATAGTGGGTAGCATGCCTGCCTCTGAGCCAAAATCTCTGGGTTCGAATCCTACCCAGGACTAGATAGCACAGCCAAGTAGATTCTTGCAATATGTCCCTGTGGCAGGTGGTAAGAGTGGGGCAAATTCCTTGTTAGTCATTTGGTGCAAAGGAAGTTCCAGCTTCTACCATCCCTATCTATAGCTCCAAACTACAACATGCATGTAAAAGTGCATGTTCCCATAGAATCTACAGTGCCAGAGGCCATTCAGCCCATCAAGTCTGCACCAACTGTCTAGAAGAGCATCCCACCCAGGCCCTTGTCTTCACCATAACCCCATGCATTTACAATGTCTAATGCATCTCATTTATATATCTAGGGACACTAAGGGGCAATTTAACTGGCCAATCCACCTAATCAGCACATTGTTGGACTGAGGGAAGAAACTAAAGCACCTGGAGGAATTTTGCCACAGCAATTTGCACTCACTCTGCAAACTGTAACCCACTCCTTTTAATGCTTTTCTCAGTTCAATTCTTTAAAAAACATAGCCATACACTATTTAATGGTTCATTTGTGCTTATATAAAGGAACTTCAACAAAAAGCTAATTAATTTCAGGATTAAATAATGGATCTTCCAAACAGCAGCAGTGATCGTTGGATTGCTGTTGCAGTCAAACATAACCCTGACTCAACACTGCTGTAATGAAAGGGACTGGAATATTTGGCTCTATCTAAATCCTTTTACGTTTCTACTTTGGAATTTCAAAGTTAAAATTCTGAAATCTAATTACACATTTGTAGTTGCTTAGACAGCTGAAACGTATTCAATTTCCACATATTTCTCTACTGAATTTGTGTGAGTTGCCTTTTAAAGAACTCTATCCAAGTTAACTAGTGACTTAAATACTATGGTTAGAGAGGGAAAGCACAGTCAAGCACTGAATTGTGCTCTGGGCTGGTCATTTATCAGGAATGTAATATTGTTTTACCCAGAGGAATCATAAAGCTGCAAACAGTAGCAGGATTTAAAAAGCAATTTTAAATATTCCAGCAATCTTCACATTTTGGATGAATCAGCAACTGTTTGCAGTTGCAATATTTCATTGCTCAATATCAATGATTTCAGGGGTTTGGAATAAGTTCATTATGTTAAACCCATACTGAATGTTAAGTCTAACAGGTACAATTGATAAAGATCATAACAGCAGTTTCACATTTTAGTTCTGTTTTTGTACATCAGTATGTTGGATAATTCACAGTTAGGGGTGGGGAAAAATAGTTGACCCAGGGAGATTGGTGTTTGCCAGAAGTCGAGATTCTGTAGAATATAGGTGATACTGATTAATAAAATTTAACACAACTCTGTCAAATGATCCAGAGGCCAGAAATCATGCCAATGGATTTGTTACATCAATATCCATTATACTTCCCAATATCCTCCCTGCACCTCTGCCTCTTTTTCTCACTTTACTCCTTCAAGACAATCCTTAAAACCTACCTCTTTGACCAATCTTTTGAGAACAGGATAGTGACATAGTGGTTAACACTGCTGCCTCAAAGTGCCAGGGATCCAAGTTCAATTCTTGGCTTGGGTTACTATCTGTGCGGAGTTTGATTTGAACATTCTTCCTGCGTGGATTTCCTCTGGGTGCTCCAATTTCTTCCCACAGTCCAAAGGATGTGCTAATTAGGTGCACTGGTCATGCTAAATTCTCCTCAGTGTATCCAAAGGTGCCAGAGTGTGGCGACCAGGGGATTTTCACAGTAGCTTCATTGCGGTGTTAGTGTAAACCTACTTCTAAAAAAATTAACTTTAATTCTCTTTATGTGGCTCAGTTTCATACTTTGTTTTATAAATGCTACTTGTGACTTTTCATTATGCTAAATGTGCAATCAAGTTAATGTTGTAATAGAACTAAAGGTTTCATTCTGTATGGAACATAGTCACGCAAGTGAAATAATTGCTAAAAATTACACTAAGATGAATAACATGCATAGAGAACTTGGGAATTAATGAAGAATATTTTGGTTTAGAGACTGAGCAATGGAACATCTGGTTTGAGAGTGACTGAGTGGACAATAGAAAAATGAAGCAAGAAATCTATCTCTGCTTCATGGATTATGAGAAACTGAGAGTCAAATGTAAAAGATCAATAGGTGTCCTGGATAAATCTGGAAATGATGGTGCAGGATTGGGGGAAGAAACAATATTAAAAATGCCTAATTATTGATATAAATAAACACTGGATGAAGGATACATAAGAAAGGGGATGAGGAATAGGCTATAATGATGGGGATCCTTCCCCATTCCTGCCTTTTCCCTGATTAAATCTGGGACAGGAAGGGTCGTAAATGTCAACTGAGACCACTAATGCCTATTTAAGAACCTTACCCTGCTGCCACCAGTATTCAAATGGTGGCAGACAGGTTAGCCAACACATGGGGAGTCAGAAAAAAAATCCTTGCTGAATTGGTTTGTAGGCTCCTGGGGTGCGGGCTGTCCTTTGTTATCGGGCAGGAAATGGCGACGGACCTGGCACAGGTCAGGGGAGGGGCCCTAATGAATGCCACTCCCTGTCCTTTCTTTCAAATCCCCTCATCCCCCAACCTGATCCCCCTTCCCATGACCCCATCCTTCCCTCACTCATGTGTGACTTGGTTCCTTCGCTGATTCTGGGCCTCAGATTGGCCGGCAGTTCTTAGCAGAATAGAATTTCTGTCCCTGTGTTCCTGACCCTGGGGAATGCATGCCTGTCGTCACTTACTGTTGTTTAATATGATGGACCTTCTATAAAGGAGGTGACATGAGGCTCTTGCTGGCTCTCCAGCAGGTGGGCAAGATCCCTGACGTCTGGCTTAAATTCAACCCACTGAATATCATCACTGACCCATAATTTCCTGGCTCCCCAAAGTAGGATTTAGGTATTACCCCAAAGATGCACTGGGGAAACTCTCCTGGAAGTTTCTACATGAAGGTTTACCTTGCAATTATTCAGAAGAGATAACTTCCTCTGGACAGTTGTACTGGGATGGGAACCATCCGAAAAGAAGTGATTTAAATTGTCTGGATAGTTCTACTGGCTATACATTCATGGTGGTGGTGGGGAGGTGGTGAGGGGAGCTTCCTCTCCTGTTTCCAGGGATTGGGAATGGTGGTGGGGTTAGAAAATCCTACAGGAGTTCCAAAACACTGGCGGAATTTCACCAATTGATTGTCCCCACATAACAGGAATCCTGACTTTGAAAGTCAGCACTCCAATTTACATAGATTTAAATAAGATTATCAGCCTTGACACCTGGTAGTTCTCTCCCTCACCCCCACATTGGATTGTCCATTCACATCAGCTTGAGAGCTTGACAGATTTCCCACAATGTGCAAATCGTGAGCAGAACCCTCAAGAGACACACAGACGAGCACAGGGACAGGGCCATGCCTAGGCAGTGGTAGTAATACCCCCATCTCCTGGCATAGCTCAGTGGCATAGTCCTCCGACTCAACAAACCCGCTCCCCCCCGACTCGACAAACCCACCCTTCGCTCCAGCCCCCGCCAATCTTTGGACCTCCACCTCTACATCCCATTCGCTTTCCTTTGAAACTTACTTTCTCCCTTTCAATGGTCCCTTTAAACTTGCCTGCTTTAAGGCAGTTGGTGTCGTAAAAAGGGAGGCATGTCTTCATTTGATTTGTTTCTTTTACACCACCTCTGGGGCACCTGGGCTGCTTCGCTGTTCCCATCTCATCCACTCTGGATCAGGAAGGTCTGGCGAGACAGGAGACTTGGATTTCAAATGGAGGTAATTCGAGTGACAGACTGGCAATCCCAATTGCTGTTGATTGCCACTCTGAGGAAGTTACAAACATCCACAATCTCTGAGGTAGAGAACTCCAAAGATTCACAACCTGCTGAGTGAAGAAAATTTTCCTCATTTCAATTATAAATTTCCAGAGACTAGACCCTTTGTTCTAGGCTCTCCAACCAGGGGTATAGACCCTCAGAATCTACCCTGTCAAGCCATCTTGGAATTTTATGTTTCACAGAGAACACGTCTCATTCTTCAAAACTCCAGAGAATATAAGCCTACTTTCTTTATTGATAAACTCTCTCATCCCAGGAATCAGCATAATGAATGGTTACTGCCCAAAAGCAAGTGTATGCTTCCTTAGGCTAGGAGACCAACACTGCATACATGTGTGATGTCATCAAAGCCTTATACAATTGCAACTGCCTTAATCTTGTAAACTCTGACTGCCTTGTAATAAACACAAACGTACTGTGCTCTTCTTAATTGCCGTACCTGAATGTTAATGTGTTGTGATTTGTGTATAAGAGCCCCCAAATCCCAACATTTACCAATACCAGTTTTTTAAAAATGTTTTCCATTCTTCCTGTCAAAGTGGATAATTTCACGTTTTGCTGCATTATTCTCCATCTGCCACCATCTTGCCCACTTAACTGGTCAATATCTCTTTTCAGTCTCTTTGCGTCCTCCGCACAGCCACAGCTTACGTTCCCAACTAGCTTGGCATTGTCAACAAACTTAGATTTATTATACTCATCTAAGTGATTGATATGTATTGTAAATAGCTGAGGCCAAGTACTGAACCTTGTGACACTCCATTATTCACACCCTGCCATTGCAAAATGACCTGTTTATCCCGACCGTCTGAGCTCTGTACATTAACCAATTTTCAGTGCTAATGCATTAACCAAAGCTCCATGAGATTCAACCTTGTCTAACAATCTCTTGTACGGCATCTTATTCAACATCTTCTGAAAATTCAAATATACCATATCCCTTATCTATCCTGTTAATTACACTTTCAAAAACTCAAATAGTTTTATCTAATCATTGTATTCATTAACTAATCACAGTAATTTTAAAGTGCCCTGATACCACATCTTTAATAATAGATTCTAACATTTTCCCTACTAATCTCAGGCTAATTACGGTTGTCTCTTTTCTCTCTCCTTCCTTTCTTGAGCAACGGGAAAAACTTGTTACCCTCTAATTTAGGGAGGAACAGTTCTACAATCTAGAGAATGGTTGAAGACCAAAACCAAAATAGTTATCACTGTAATCCCTCTTTTAAAATGTTAAGTTTAGGCTATCAGGTCTCAGGGGTTTGTTGGTTTTTAACACATTATTTCTGCAGGACTTCACTTTTCCCTCCAGCGGTTTGAGTGCGTGCAAATAAACTAACTCTTTTAAGTAAATCCTATCTCGAGTTAGCTATGGGGGTTATTGTTAGAAATTGGGTCACACCAAAATGAAAGAATTGGGAAACATGCTACAGCATATGAAGGGGGAAGCAAGTCAAAAACATCTTTCTGTTTATGGACGGAAGGTGATAGGAAAAATTATTGTGGTTTGAAATTAACCAAAGCTCCGTAACACCCAATATAATTTCTCTAGCATCTCTTCTAATGGATTCTTGCTTGCTTTTGCTACTAATCTTTTATTGTTCCATTACTGTAGAAGCTTTGACAATATGTTTTATGGTTCTTGCTAATTTTCTCTCAGATTCTATTTTCTCTCTTCTTCTTAACCTCCAATTTCTCAGTTTTATTATTCTTTTAGGTAACATTGTAAGCTTGTTCTTTTAATCTAATACGGTGCTTAACTTTCATAATTAATTAACTGTCAACAAAATATATCCATTCCTGACACAACCTACTCGATTTTATTAAAATAACTACCCTGCTCTAAAATTTGACCTTCCTTTTCAGCCTTACAAATTTAAACTTTGTTGCCAGGGCAGGAAAATTGTAGCTACAAGGCGAGATTGGAGAGACTGGGGCTGTTTTCCTTGGAACAGAAAAGACTGAGGGGTGACATGACTGTAGTATACAAAATTGTGTGGGGTAGAGATAGAGTAGACAGGAGGAACCTGTTTTCTTGGCAGAAAGTTCAAAAATCAGGCATTGTAGGTTCAAGCTAAGTGGCAGAAGGATTACAGGGGAAATTAGGAAAAATGTTATTGTAAGTAAGGTGGGGGTGTGTCTGGAACTCACTGCCTAAGTTGGTGGTGGAGGCAGTCTTTAAACTTGCTTAAAATATAATTGGATCTGTACCTTACATGCTGTATGTTGCAGGGCCAAGGGCTGTGTGCAAGAAAATGGACTTAGAAAGGGCACTGGGGTATCTTTGGGTAGATATGGACAAGATGGATCAAATGGCACACTGACTGGGGATATGAAAAAGAAGTTCCAGATGTCTGGAAATCAGATAAGTTTTAATAAGTGCCGTGATGTTAAATTCATGTTGATCACAGGGAAAGTGCACCTTCCAAAAACTGAACTTCAGATGAATAATATGGAAATTGATCTGGTCAGTAAAAAAGTACATCTGTGGATAATCGAACACAAAATGGCAAAAGCAATGAAGAAGCTAAATGAGAGACGGCGGTTGTAAAATAAGTATTGAACAACTTCAAGGTGTTTCCATAGAACTGTAAAATCAAGTTAAGGCAAGCTGTAAAATGCTTAAGTGTTTTGGGACATCAATCGTATTGTGCGCTTGTGAAAACAGGGCCTTGAACACTGAAGTATGAAGAAGGTTGAATGTGTTTGAGTTATAGTGCCAACAATAAATCTTGAAAATTACTTGGAGAAGAAAGATGACTAAAGAGAGAAGCAATGAGGCTGATTATGACAGAAATAAGTGGGTATGTTATTCATGGCCCACAGCAAAGTTGAGTAAGGATTTCCTCTGAGCAATACAGGATGGACGTCTTGCCACCAGCAATAACTTGCTAAAATTGTAGGTATGCTGCTCACTCAGTGGTTCCGCAGAAAATCTACCCTTTTGTTCAAAACAAATCATAAACTTGCTGATACAAAAACAGGCTTACAATTTGATTTGACATAGTTCAGAGAAGGCATTTTGCTTCATTATTGGGCTATTATGATGTGAAATGTTAATGGCATAAGGTGAAGAAGACCGAGAAATAAAGAGTTAACGTGTGTTTTGGAATGGGCAGGTGCAAATTCATAAATTAATACAATTAGCAGCGAAGAGCCTAGGAAGTGTAGAGTGCACTAGAAATAAAACTGCTTTGCTCATCAAACATTTGTATACCCTCCAATTTATTTTATGGTAATGATTGCCAGCTATACTCTGTTCCTCCCCCCTCCCTTCCCCAAATTACGCAACTTGGCTGTTGTGAAGATCGTACATTCTGCATTTCTAAAGTGGGCCTTTAACTCATCCTGATTTACAGGAAAGAAGCAAGGGAGCTGGTGAAATGGATTAACTCCATTTCCCATGCTTTCACAGCAATTATTCATTTTTAGGTTGCTGGTTTGGGTAGTGGATTAAGTTCACATCTGACTCCAACCGAAACCTCATTAACAAATACCATGTATGCACAGGACCTCAATGGCATTTAAACCCATTCCAAAGCATGGACTCCATGACTGTTGTATCACCAAGTTATCTTATTAGAAATATAGTGAGGTCCTTTAAGTTTAGTCAAAAAAAAACTTTCCATAATGGAAGAGAAGAAAGTAGGCCAGAGACATGTTCAAATCCCCTCAGTTTGATTTATTTGGAAATGGAACATTCCTAATTCACTCCAGAATTAAAAACCTTTGTTTCATCCAAAACTACATAAACTTATTGACTTTTTATTATAATGACATTCAGTTGAATCTAACTGTTGCACCTAATGGCTGGAATTTTATCAGATCAGAATCTCACCCATTGGTCAGAGAATCAGTGGGGAATCCCTGTCAATTCCATGGGGGAGGTCTGATGGAACCAAATGCCCATTAGGCGCTCAATTGACCACTGCCGGTTCTACCCCATGATTGAGGTCCTTAGTGGTGGATGGCCCATCTGCTGAGAGCTGCTGACCAGAGGCCTGCAGTTCCTCATGCCATCAACATCAATGGGAGCAGTGGCTGCTAAAGGTATTGCACCCACCTGAGGCTCAGGATTCTGAGAGACCCAGGCCACAGATGGGTAAAGGTGGGGTAGGGATCGTGGGAACCAGGGAGGGGGTGGATAGTGGTTAGATTGGTGCTTTTCAGTGGCCAACCTCAGCCTGATGCTGGATTCATTGATTGGGTACAGAGTGCTTGATATCCCACTACCATGAAGGCAAATCCAACAGGTTTTACTGCTGGGCGGCCTTCCGAGGATGGGGAACGTACTGTCTCCACTTAATTCCTGAACCCCAGCTATGTTGCAAGGATAATTTTGTTTATAGTTATTCATTCACAGAATGTGGATGTCACTGGCTTGGCCAGCATTTATTGCCCATTCCTAATTTGATTAGCAAACCTAATTGACATCCCTCTGCTGATGGCTGGGAATCCTGCCTCAGTCCCTCTGACTTAATTGGAAGGAGGTCTTCCCACCACTAGGAGACTGACAGGGGACCCCTCCCTATGGTTAAGGGGTGTTGGTCACCATGTAATGCTGAAGTTTGCTTCTGGTGATCCCAGCCTGAGAAGGGACAATTTGGACAGTATTTATGTGTTGCTGTTAGTACTTGGCATCCATGTCTAACTGTTTCTGATGACTGAAGAATTGATAAACAGAGGAAAAAGGTTAATAGGATTAGCAAACAAACTTGGAGGGGATCATGAGACAATTGCTTTTTTAAATGCACAAATGTTAAGATTTGGAATGGATGAACTGACAGGGCGATGATTACAGATTCAATAGTTGCCTTCAAAAGAAATTGAATAAATGCTCAATGAGGAAGCAATTGCAGGAATATATGGAAGGAGTGGAGGATTGGCTCTCTGAAATGAACTTGATGGGATGGAGGAGCTCCATATGTGCTGAATTGTTCTATGAATGGCATTAAAGTAAATTGGCTTGATGCAGACTTATAATAAAATTCAAGCTATCCATTTTCGCATGTACTTGTATAGACTCTCATTGACTTTACGTATCATTTCCTGGGAGGGTGTTGGCGACCATAGACTGGGTTCATGGTTATGCCAGGCAAGGTACTACAGATGTTTGCCTTCGCTTTCTGCAGATTGGAAGGATTTACAGGTTGATCAACCTGTTTTGCTTCATTATGAACACATGTTGTGTGGCTATCAAGTCCCAGAGTGGGACTCAAAGCTAGGTCTTCTGGTATGAGAGGCAGGGCCATAGGACCTCCCTCTGTTGACTCTACCTATGATTTTCAACTGTTCCCTCTGTAAAACGTGGCATCTTCCAATTCAGTTCATGATGAAAATAGCACTGCTGCCTCACAGCGCCAGGCACCCAAGTTCGATTCCCGGCTTGGTTCAATGTCAGTTGGAGTTTGCACATGCTCCTCGTGTCTGCGTGGGTTTCCTCTGGGTGCTCAAGTTTCCTCCCACAGTCCAAAGATGTGCAGATTAAGGTGAAGCCTTCCATTGTTTGCTGGAGCAGACGAGTGAAGGAGCAGAGAGAGAGCTAAGATTTTACCTGTTAAAAACCAGTTTAAAATAAGTTTAAAGCACTTTGTTCTTTGTAGAACTGTTTAAAGCATTTATTTATTGTATTTACTGCTTTAAGAATTCTGAGGGAATGGTTAGCAGGCAGTTGTGGGCCATCAGATTTAAATCAGCGCCAGGTTTAAAAGGAGGCCTGGTGTATACAGCGGGCAGCGTCTGAGCGGGCAGCGGAGTGAGAGGGAAGCAGAGTGAGCTACTAGGGCTTAATATCAAAAAGGGCTTGAAAGAAAAAAGGCCAGGTGAGTTCGTTTGAAAAACAAAAAAAAACAAAAAAAAAAATTTTTTCAAAACTACTACAGTAAATAATGGAGGGGCATGTGATGTGTGGTTTCTGTATGATGTGGAAACTGGTGGACCCTAGGGTTCATCCCAGTGACCATGTCTGCAGTAAGTGCAGGTTGCTGGAGGAGCTCCAGCTCAGGGTAAATGAGCTGGCCTCTGAGCTACAGACACTGAGGCTCATCAAGGGGAGAGAGGGTGCCATTATCAATGGGGTGCAAGTGGCATCCACCCCCCCTAGACTGGCTAACTCTAAGGGTCAGGGACAAGAGGGGGCTACTAGGAAGAGGAAGGGGGGTGAGGAGCGGAGGCCTCAGCCTCTTAATCTGCATAACAGGTTTGAGGTTCTTGCTTCCAAGTTGGACGAGAACGAGGCAGGTGAGGTTGGTGAGCAAGCTGCACACGGTACAGTGCTGCAGCAGGACATAGGCAAAGAGAAAAGGAAAAGGAACGTAGTAGTGATTGGGGATAGTGGGGTGAAGGGTATTGACACTGTACTTTGTCACAATGACAAAGTGCACAGAAGGGTGTGTTGTCTGCCTGGTGCTCGGGTACGGGATGTCGCAGCTGGGCTGCAGAGGAACCTGGAGTGGGAGGGTGAGAATCCGGTCGTTGTGGTACATGTGGGTGCCGGCGACGTAGGCAAAATGCAGACTGAGGATCTGGGGAGGGAGTATGAAAAGCTTGGAATGGAATTAAAAAGTAGAACCGACAAGGTGGTTATCTCTGGGCTACTGCCTGAACCGTGTGCAGACGGGCATAAGGTTGACAGGATTAAGGAAGTGAATGGGTGGCTCAGGGATTGGTGTGGGAGGAATGGGTTTGAATTTATGGGGCATTGGCACCAGTATTGGGGTAGATGGGACCTGTTCGGGAGGGATGGGGTTGGTCTGAACTGTGCTGGGACCAGAGTGCTGGCGAATCGAGTAAAGAGGACTGTAGACAGGGCTTTAAACTAATTAGGGGGGGGGAGGGTGTGAGGGTAGGTGACCTTACGAGGTCTAAAGTTAAGGAGAGTGTACATGTAAGGGAAGAGGCCGAGGATGTCCCAATAATAGAGGGAGTAGGGGGCGTGAGTATAGTTGGTGGCATTGCGGCAAATAGGGTCCAGGTGAAGGCTGGGATGAAAGCACTTTATCTGAATGCACGAAGCATTCGGAATAAAGTGGATGACCTGATGGCGCAGATCGACACAAATGGATACGATCTGGTGGCCATTACAGAGACGTGGCTGCAGGGTGACAGGGACTGGGAGCTGAATGTACAGGGCTATCAAGTGTTTAGGAAGGATAGGCAGGAGGGAAAAGGGGGGGGGCATAGCTCTGCTGATTAAGGATAGCATCACGGTGGTAGCAAGGGATGATATTGGAGACAAGGAGCAGAGGGTGGAATCGTTGTGGGTGGAGATTAGGAACAGCAAAGGGAGGAAGACGCTGGTGGGTGTCGTCTATAGGCCCCCGAATAATGATCTGGAGATGGGGCGGGCTGTTAACGCGCAAATAAGTGCGGCGTGAAGGAATGGGACGGCCGTAGTTATGGGGGATTTCAATCTGCATATTGATTGGTCGACCCATGTTGGACGTGAGGGGCTCGAGGAAGAGTTCTTGGAATGCTGCCGGGATAGTTTCCTTGAACAGTGTGTGTTGGAGCCGACGAGGGAGCGAGCTATCTTGGATCTGGTGCTATGTAATGAAGCGGGTAGAATTAGGGACCTTGTGGTGAAGGATCCTCTTGGGGAGAGTGATCATTGTATGGTGGAGTTTCTGGTGCAGATGGAGGAGGAGAAAGTGGGTTCCCGGACACGCGTCCTTTGTTTGAGTAGAGGGAAGTACGGTAGGATGAGAGAAGAATTGGCGAATGTGGACTGGGAGAGCGCGTTGGAGGGAGGGTCTGTTGAGGAGCAGTGGAGGATCTTTAAGGAGATCTTTCTTGGTACTCAACGGAAATTTATTCCGATGGTCAAAAAGGATAGTAGGAGGAGAGGTAATAAGCCGTGGATAACGAAGGAGGTGAAGGAAAGTGTTAAACTAAAAGCGGAGGAATTTAGAGTAGCTAAGAGTAGTGGGCGAGAAGAGGATTGGGAGAGGTTTAAATGTCAACGAAGATTGACAAAGAAGTTGATAAGGAAGGGTAGGAGAAACTATGAAGCTGGGCTAGCGCTTAATATAAAAAAGGATAGCAAGAGTTTTTATAAATATATAAAAAGGAAGAGGCTGGCTAGGGTGAATGTTGGTCCTTTAGAGAATGAGAAAGGGGACCTAGTGGTAGGGGATGGGGATATGGCTAAGGTATTGAATAACTTTTTTGTTTCTGTCTTCACGGAGGAGGACGTGAATAATTTGCCGGGTGTTAGCGATAGAAAGGTGGTAGGACTGGAGGGTCTTAATGACATTACTGTTACTAGAAAGGCGGTGCTCGACAGACTGGAGGGGCTGATTGTGGACAAGTCCCCAGGACCGGATGGAATGCATCCGAGGGTTCTGAAAGAAATGGCGGAGGTGATAGTGGATGCCTTGGTGGTTATTTTCCAGACGTCGCTGGATTCTGGGGAAGTGCCGGAAGATTGGAAAACGGCTAATGTTACGCCGTTGTTTAAGAAGGGTGCCAGGCAAAAGGCGGGGAATTATAGACCGGTTAGTTTAACATCTGTGGTAGGTAAAATGTTAGAA
Organism: Carcharhinus amblyrhynchos; assembly: GCF_965287045.1. NCBI lineage: Eukaryota > Metazoa > Chordata > Chondrichthyes > Carcharhiniformes > Carcharhinidae > Carcharhinus > Carcharhinus amblyrhynchos. The sequence goes on from NC_137340.1 coordinate 37,733,081, forward strand.
TCTGTCATTAAGGAGGAAATTGCGAGGCATCTTGAAGGGAATTGCTTGATAGAGCAGACGCAGCACGGTTTCATTAAAGGGAAGTCGTGTCTGACAAATTTACTGGAGTTCTATGAGGATGTGTCTAGGGCGGTGGATAGAGGAGAGCCGGTGGATGTGGTCTTTCTAGATTTTCAGAAGGCGTTTGACAAAGTGCCTCACAAGAGGTTATTGCAGAAGGTCGAGGGACATGGAGTTGGGGGTAGGGTGTTAGCGTGGATAGAGGATTGGTTGTCAAATAGGAGGCAGAGAGTGGGGATCAATGGGTGCTATTCGGATTGGCAGATGGTGACTAGTGGAGTGCCCCAGGGGTCGGTGCTGGGGCCTCAGCTTTTTACCATTTATATAGATGATCTGGAGGAGGGAACCGAGTGTAGAGTGTCGAAATTTGCTGATGACACCAAGATTGGGGGAACGGCAAATTGTGCGGAGGGTGTGGAGAGTCTGCAGAAGGATCTAGATAGGCTGGGCGAATGGGCCAGGAAATGGCAAATGGAATTTAATGTTGGCAAGTGTGAGGTGGTCCACTTTGGTAGGAATAATAGTAGTAGTAGAAAGGATTATTACTTACGAGGCGAAAAACTGCAGCAGGCGACGGTGCAGAGGGACCTCAGGGTCCTTGTGCATGAGTCGCAAAAACCCAGCTTGCAGGTGCAGCAGGTGGTCAGGAAGGCGAATGGGATGCTGGCCTTCATAGCGAGGGGGATTGAATATAAAAGTAGGGAGGTCTTGCTGCAGCTGTATAGGGCATTGGTGAGGCCGCAACTGGAGTACTGTGTGCATTTTTGGGCGCCGCACCTGCGCAAAGATATTTTGGCCTTGGAGGGAGTGCAGAGGAGGTTTATGAGGAGAGGCTGAATAAACTGGGCTTGTACTCGTTAGAGTTTAGAAGAATGAGAGGAGATCTCATTGAGACGTATAAGATGATGAATGGGATGGATAGGATAGAGGTGGAAAGACTCTTCCCGCTCAAAAAAGACAATAGGACTAGGGGGCACAGCCTCAAGATAAAAGGGGGGCGGTTTAGAACGGAGTTGAGGAGGAACTTCTTCACTCAAAGGGTGGTGAATCTCTGGAATTCTCTGCCCGTTGAAGTGGTAGAGGCTACCTTGCTAAATATTTTTAAGACGCGGGTTGATGGGTTTTTGATAGGAGAGGGGATTAAGGGTTATGGGGAGAGGGCGGGAAAGTGGACCTGAGCAGCGACAGATCAGCCATGATCTTATTGAATGGCGGGGCAGGCTCGAAGGGCTAGATGGCCTACTCCTGCTCCTATTTCTTATGTTCTTATGTTCTTATTAGATTGATTGGCCATGCTAAATTGACCCATAGTGTTAGGAGAATAGCAGGGTAATTACCTGATGCTACGTGGATAGGGGTTCGGTAGGTTTGTGATCGGTGCAGAGGCGATGGGCCGAACGGCCTCCTTCTGCACTGTAGGGGTTCTATGATTCTATTCTAATCAGGAAATGTCAGTAAATGAGATTCTCAACTCCCAATGTAGAGCATTGACTGTAGTATTTAGTTCAAGGAAACATTGTGACAAAAAAAATCAATTAAAAAAAGTATTTTGAATAAAAAAATTAAGAAAAATTAATTATCCAATATGGGACTCAAAAATCTGACCCCGGGATTAAGAGGCCCATTATCTACACAGTCAGCTATCCAGACTATGTAAGAGCTCCTTGCACAGAGCCTCAATAGTCCAAGTCTAGTGTAAGGAGGCAGCGTTCTCATAAAATTTCATTTAAATTGAAATCCCATTAGAGATCAGAAACTGGAATGAATTATTGTCATCGATCGTACATGCTTCAAACTCCAAATTATTGTACTAATGCCAGCAACTGCAGTATGGGTCCAAGTGCAAAGCAGGAGTTTCTTTTGGCTTAATGTATTTATTTCAATTATTGAGGGAATTTTTATACTCAATTCAAACAAGCATATACAATGGACATTTCTCTTGCCTTCAGGAATTGTATAGGATCACAAAGGGCATAAGGCTCAGAACCAGGCCATTCAGTCCAAATAGTCCATGCCAGTTTCCATGCTCCCATCACACATCTTTCCATATTTTTTCATTGAAAACCGCCATCCCTCAAATGCTTGTCCTTTAACTACATCGATATCGTTTGAGTGAGTTCCATATTCTCACCACTCTCTGGACAGAATTTTACCGGCATGTCCGTTCAACTTTCATACGATCCCGCCCAAGGCCAATGAAGACTGCCATTCTCCAAGCCTCACCTGCTCCCAGAATTGGGGTGGGCATGCTGGTAAAAGTAGTGTGGCTTGTGGCCTTTGAGTGGTTAGCACTGCTGCCTCACAGCACCAGATGCCTGAGTTTAATTCCAGCCTTGAGTAACTGTCTGTGTGGAGTTTGCACATTCTCCCTGTGTCTGCATGGGTACTCCGGTTTCTGCCCACAGTCCAAAGTTATGTGGGTTAGGTTGATTAGCCATTAGTGTCAGGGGGATTAGCTGGGAAAGTATGTGTGTTTACGGGAATAGGACCTGGGTAGGATTGTGGTAGGTGCAGACTCGATGGGCCTCCTTCTTCACTGTCGGAATTCTATGATCCTGTGATTCTAAGATTTTCCTGAATTCTCCATTGTATTTCTCTGTGACTGTCATTAATAATTTCTAGTTCTGATCTTCCCCACAAGGAGAAACACTCTATATCCACTCAATCAGACCTTTCACAAGATTAAATACCTCACTTCTCAGCCTTCTTTTTTTCAAGAGAAACGTGATTCTTCCCAGATACCCATGTCTTGAAGGAAGGTTGAGATAAGGAAGTGACATGGAGGATTTATGACAAGTCTGCAGGGATGAGATGAGCAAATCAAACTTGCCACAACTCAAGTACATAGAATCAGAAACTCCATTTGTGCAACTTTGATATGGCAGTGGAAAATACTTTACCTCGTGAGGCCTTGCTGCAATTTGGAAGTCGAGCCCTCAATTTGACATCTTGTCGTACAGCAAAAAGGACGGTTTATGATGTAGGAACTGAGAAATGTGCACAAGCTGCATATGAAAGAAGAGACTGGGTTTTACCTGACCCATTTAGAGATGGCATGGTGACTGGGAAATGGTGGTAGAAGGTGCAGGATATAGAATAGGATGCAGGATGGAAGCCTGATATCTTCCCACCACCAAGGCATATTACCAATGGTGGGAATCTCAGTGGTGCTGCCTCTTTGGGCTGATCAATTCTGCTATTTAATTGCTCAATTAACCACTGATACTTTACCAGTGTTGGGAGACTGCTGGGTAAATCATTGTGGTCTATTGGGTCCTGGGTATGGGAACCCTTGGTGCAGGAAGATTTACAACGATGTTATTGGGACTGGAAGGTTTGAATTATAAGGAGAGGCTGGGAATTTTTCCCCTGGAGCATAGGAGGACAAGGGTATGACCTGAAACAAGTTTATAAAATAATGAGGGGCATAAATAAGGTGAATAGACAAGGTCTGTTCCCCAAGGTAGGGGAGTCTAGAACTAGAGGGCATAGATTTAAGGTGAAAGGGGAGAGATACAAAAGGGACCTAAGGGGCAATGTTTTCACAAGAAGGATGGTGTGTATATGGAATGAGCTGCCAGAGGAGGTAGTACAGAAGGGTACAATTAAAACATTTAAATGAGACTAGTTCAGTTTAGGAAACCTGGTCGGCATGGATGAGTTGGGTTTAAGGGCCTGTTTCCCATGCTGTATGACTGTGCATCATATATCTGGGTTAATGTACAATGTATTAAGGTGTTAAGACCTTTAGAGTATGTGACTATATCAAAGTTTTCAATTGCAAGCTGCAATTTGAAATGTGTGCTGCTAGTTACTCAGAACAGACTTGGTTTCCTGCCTCCAAACTGTGTTTCCTTTCAATCAGGTATGGCCTGGCACTCTTGTCCCAAGAATTCCTTTCTCACAGCCTTATGAACATCTGAAAATATTTTAGAAGTAATTTTGAGGCTTTTTAAAAAATTAAAACAATATTTGGCCCCATAAGCACCCACTGACCTGCACACATCTCTTCACATTGGACCTGCTCCCTGGAACTTCCACATCTCTCATTAGATAGACTCAAGACCAAAGCAGCAGACAGTGAGGAATAATTATTTAAATGGGCTGAAAATCAGGTGCAGTCGGCTCAGTGAGTTCTTGGCTAGCTTTGCACCAGCAGCGAGGCAGAAAAAAAACAAATCTCAGCCTGGAGCAGAAAATCAGTCTTTCAATGGCTACAGTAAATTCCTTTCCACATGTATTTGAGGTAAGGAACAAAAGACTCTTTCCTTCACTGAATTTGGAATGGAACATTTTTAGCTCTAACAGTTATGCATGTGTTGCTAGACTGCGCAAATATAACAGAAGACATTGAAAACTGAACATTTACAATCTGACATTTTCTGCATAATATGTTTGGAAACCCAAAATAGTTGTTTACATAACAACATGATATAAAGTAACGTGTTAACTCCAATGGCAGCTACTGAATGTGCGTAAGGAGCTTTGTCAGAGTGATGCCATGCACTGAGAGGAGTATGAACAATTTCAGAGTAGCTCCAGCTATGTTTTGGTCTTATTTAACCATTGTAAATAATCATCATATAAATAAATGTTTTTGAACAAAAGGCCACTGACTCGAGCAAGATCTCTTCTTGAGTGAGAAGCCCCAACAAATCCTGAGATAAATCCACAATAACAGACATAATTAAAATTCTATTAAACTAAATAAGAATTAAATCTACTTAGTGACCAGCCCTCCCAGTAAGTCAGATAATCATTTTAGCCCGAGAAGAAATTGGAACCAATTGCAGATCACTCCAATACTCTCAGGGGAACCCTGATTGTTTTAACTCTGAGATAAAGACAAAATACTGCAGATGCTCGAATCTGAAATAAAAACAGAAAATGCTGGAAATACTCAGCAGGTCTCACAGCATCTGTGAAGAGAAAATAGAACCAAAGTTTCGCGCCAGGGTGACGCCTCATAACAAAGGGTCATCCTGACTTGAAGAGTTAGCTCTGTTCTCCCTCCACAGATGCTGCCAGACCTGCTGAGTTTCTCCAGCATTTCTGCTCTTTCAACTGTTGGTTCTCATTGTCCTGTTGAAGGAGTGACTCCTGCCTGAACCCATCTACAGCACAAGAATAGGCCATTGGTAGGGACCTGTAGAAACAGTCTTTGGTAAACAGTTCAGTACATCAAGGCAATGAGGTGTGATTACAGTTAGTGAGGCTGCAGGTGGGGTTTCAGAAGTGGTGGGGAACTTGGGACAGGATAGGTTCTCAAATTCTTTGTTGGCCTAGGGCAGCATTCATGCTTCTCATGGCCCACATGGAAAGCTTAGAAGATAAAATCAACTTACATAATTGCTTCTCTTGCAGTTCCACTGCTTCTTGGTGTTCAATATTGGTGGCAAGGCTAGTATTCAGTGCCAAGTGCAATTCAGTGACATTGAGGCCCAATTGCCATTATCAGATCCTGGCATTTGAAATCAATGAGGTCAATATCTGCCTGGGAATGGAGTCTCGAATATTATCTATTTTGGGTGGCACAGCGGCACAGTGGTTAACATTGCTGCCTCACAGTGCCAGGGACCCAGATTGGTGTGGAGTTTACATATTCTCCCGTGTCTTCGTTGGTTTCCTCAGGGTGCTCTGGTTTCCTCCCACAGTCCAGAGATATGTGGGTTAGGTTGATAAGCCATTAGTATCAGAGGGATTAGCAGGATAAATATGTGGGGTTATGGGGGATAACACAGGACTTGGGTGGGATTGTTGTCAATGCAGGCTTGATGGGCCAAATGGCCTTCTTCTGCAGTGTAGATTCTAAGATTCTATTGCAACATGTCCATTAAAGGATGGGGGCAAAAGGGTAGAATGGACGTGGTTAACACCATGTTGCCTCAGATCAGAATGTTGAAAGAGAGTTGCTGATTATGTACCAATGTCACCATCAATTAATTTTGTTTGAATTAACAACAGCATAGATTAAAATTTATGAGAGCATGCTTAACGTGTTTGCGGTGCTTTCTCAATTCTAGCTATGACTGTTCTGCACGTTTAAGTTTGTTTATTTGTTTAGTATATATTCTAACATTGTATTCCTTTTGTCAATTCTAGCTGAAGGCAGAACCACATAATCAATGCACTTTTTCTGTAAAGGCCAAACATCGAAAGCATTTTACAATAGAACGGACCCAGTGACAAAAGGCCAACTGCAGAACACAAAACAGTCCAGTATTTATATAACAGTTTCTTGGACAGCTGCCAAGATTAAGGTTAAATGGTAATACTTCATCTCTGCCACACTGATCGCCCATTGGGAGATAGTTGTTGAAAATTGCTTTGCTGAGCAGAAATGCCATGCCTAGTCTAGTATTTAGTAAGCAAAAGACACACAAGTGTATATTAGCAGTGTTTTGAGTGTGTTAGCTACTTTTGCTTACAAAACACACAATATGAATAGATACAATGGAAACATAAAACCAGGAATATACAAGTTAATGCTCGGACAAATATTGTTGGGTTGCAGCTATCACTCTGTTAAATGGGACTTGAAGATGTGAGCTTATATTATAGAAATACAATTGGTACTCCATACCCTTGAGGGGCAGTTTTAACCCTACCCACCTGACAGGTGGCTGTTTAAATTGACTGGGTGACTTACGCCTGAATACCTTCATCTTCACATTTAACTTTCTCTTCTGAACAGGCAACAAGGACACCTGGCTAAAGCTGGAATGTTCCCTCTTTAAATATGGAGATTGGGATCCAATGTACCATCAGGTCCCAACTGTAATTTAATTCAGCCTGAGTGGGCAACTTAAAGCTATGAAGGGATTAAACACAACAATATGGATTTTAATTTGAAAGTGCTGAAGGACCAGGAAGAACACAGATCAGCAAGGTCTGAGTAATGGGTTAGCAAGACTCAGGGCCGGCTTCAGAGATAGACTAGGCCAAATTAACTGCTTCCCCACTCCATTCCATTTCTAATCCATTTTTGCAGAGGCAGCATCTATCAATATACACTTGTGTGCCTTTTGTTTACATGGCACTTCTGCTGAGCAAAGCAATTTTCAACAACTATCTCCCAATGGCGATCACTGTGGGACGGATGAAATATTACCACTTAACCTTAGACTTAGCAGCTGTCCAAGAAACTTGTATAAATACTGGTCTGTATTGTGTTATGCTGCTGGCCTTTTGTTACTGGGTCCACTGTATTGTAAAATGCTTTTGATATTTGAACTTATTCTGTAAAAGCCATTGATCATGTGGTTCGATCTTCAGCTAGAATTGGCTAAAACCCTTAACAGAAGGAACATTATTTACAAAATGCTAAACAAGTAAATTAAGTACATTTGTATTTGTATAATAGTCATCGTTATCATTGACAAGTCTAACAATGGTAGACAGCCAATTAGGCTCATTAAATCCAGTTAAAGGAGGGCAATTTGCCTCCAGTTTTCTGAACCACCAGTAGCCAGGCTAAGTGTCAGGAAGCAGGGTGCAAGAGCAGACAAACAGACATCTATGGTGGTGATAAGGCTGCAAAAGCCATTTCTTAACTAAAATTTTAAAAATGTTGATGAGAGGGTGCCTCCACAGATGGTGAATTGATGTGACGACAATAATCTCTCCCTAATGTCAATAAAACAAAGGAGATTGTCATCGACTTCAGGAAGCGTAGTGGAGAACATGATCCTGTCTACATCAATAGGGATGAAGTAGAAATGGTCAAAAGCTTCGAGTTTTTAGATGTCCAGTTCATCACCAACCTGTCCTGCTCCCTCCATTCCGACATTATAATTAAGAAAGCCCACCAATGCCTCTACTTTCTCAAAAGGCTAAGAAAATTTGGTATGTCAGCTTATGACTCTCATTAACTTTTACAGATGCACCATAGAAAGTATTTTTTCTGCTTGTATCACAGCTTAGTATGGGTCCTGCCCTGCCCAAGACCGCAAGAAACTATAAAAGGTTGTGAATGTAGCCCAATCCATCACCAAACCAGCTTCCCATCCATTGACTCTGTCTACACTTGCTGCTGCTTTGGCAAAACAGCCAACATAATTAAGGACCCCACACACCTTGGACATTCTCTCTTCCACCTTTTTCTGTTAGGAAAAAGGTACAAAAGTCTGAGGTCACGTACCAACCAATTCAAGGACAGATTCTTCCCTGCTGCCATCAGAGTTTTGAGTGGACCTACCTTGTATTAAGCTGATCTTTCTCTCTGTTCTAGCTATGACACTACATTCTGCACTGTTTCCTTTCCTTGCCTGTGAACGGTATGCTTTGTTTGTATTGTGTGCAAGAAACAATTCTTTTCATTGCATACTAATGCATGACAATAATAAATCAAAATCAAATCTGCACTTATCTTCTATTGCAGTATGTTACTCCTATCAAGTTATATCTAATTTCTTCTTGATAGAAATATAGTAAACAGTAGCACTAGGCAATTAGGCTCTTTGAGTCTGTTCCATCATTCATGTTGATCATGTCTGATCATCAAATTCAATACCCTGATCTCACCTTCCCCTCCATATCCCTTGCTCCCCTCAACCCCAAGAGCTACATAGAGCCTCTGATTGGTCCTTTGCTTTGAGAGCCTGCTCACTGCTGTTAATTGGACAGGGAATCCATTTCCTTGCCAAATTTGGGCATGCCCAAGTCAAAATCTAGCTGATGACTTTTTTCCCCTGATGTGGCAGATTCGGGATTGAGAAACAGGCCTGACTATTGCTTTCTGTCCTCTTGACGAGAATGCAACTCCTGGTATGGGATAAGTTATGGGAATAATTGTTTTGGATAAGCTGGGGTATATGGAGGGCGCAACATGAGTGAGGTTGGTTCCTGAAACACTGGAATAGTCTAATCTGAAAATGATAGTTTCGGCTACTGATAAGCTGAGCAAGAACAGAGGTGGAGTCAGTGCTACAGAACCAGAAGTACACAATCTGTGTGTGTGAAGGAAATATAGGTTATCATAGAATCACAGAAAAACTACAGCACAAACAGGCTCTTCAGCCCACAAGTTGCGGCGATCTTATCTCTACCTACTAGGCTTACCTATAATCCTCAATCCTATTAAGTCCCATGTACTCATCCAAAAGTCCCTTAAAAGACCCCAATGAATTTACCTCCACCACCACCGACGGCAGCCAATTCCATTCACCCACCACTCTCTGAGTGAAAAACTTACCCCTGATATCTCCTCTGTACCTACTCCCCAGCACCTTAAACCTGTGTCCTCTTGTGGCAGCCATTTCAGCCCTGGGGAAAAGCCTCTGAGAGTCCACCAGATCAAAACCTCTCATCATCTTATACACCTCTATCAGGACCCCTCTCAGCCTTTGTCTCTGTAAGGAGAAGAGATCAAACTCTCTCAACCTATCCTCATAAGGCATGCCACCCATTCCAGGTAACATCCTTGTAAATCTCCTCTGTACCCTTTCAATGGCTTCCACATCCTTCCTGTAGTGAGGCGACCAGAACTGAGCACAGTACTCCAACTGGGGTCTGACCAGGGTCTAATACAGCTGCAGCATTATCTCCCGACTCCTAAACTCAGTTCCTCGACTGATGAAGGCCAGTACACTATACGTCTTCTTAACCACATCCTCTACCTGCGAAGCCGATTTGAGAGTCCTATGAACCCGGACCTCAAGATCCTGCTGATCTTCCACACTGCTAAGAATCTTACCCTTAATACTATATTCCTTCATCCCATTTGACCTGCCAAGATGTACCACCACACATTTATCCAGGTTGAAGTCCATCTGCCACTTCTCCGCCCAGTCTTGCATCCTATCTATGTCATGCTGCAACTTCTGACATCCCTCCAAACTATCCACAACACGGCTGACCTTCATGTCATCGGAAAACTTACCAATCCACCCCTCCACTTCCTCACCCAGGTCATTTATAAAAATCACAAACAGCAAAGGTCCCAGAACAGATCCCTGGGGCACTCCACTGGTGACCGACCTCCATGCAGAAAAAAACCCATCTACAACCACTCTCTGCCTTCTGCGGGCAAGCCAGTTCTGGATCCACAAAGCAACGTCCTCTTGGATCCCGTACCCTTCACTTTCTCAATAAACTTTGCATAGAGGACCTTATCGAACGCCTTGCTGAAGTCCATATAAACCACATCCACCACTCTTCCTTCGTCAATGTTTTTAGTCACATTTTCAAAAAACTCAACAGGCTCATAAGACACAATCTGCCTTTAACAAAGCCGTGCTGACCACTTTTGATCATATTATACTTCTCGAAATGTTCATAAATCCTGTCTCTCAGGATCTTTTCTTTCAACTTACCAACCACTGAAGTTAGACTCACCAGTCGATAATTTCCTGAGCTACCTCTATTCCCTTTCTCAAATATAGGAACCACATCCGCAATCCTCCAATCCTCCGGAACCTCTCCCATCTCCATCGATGATGCAAAGATTATCGCCAGGGGCTCTGCAATCTCTTCCCTCACCTCCCGCCGTAACCTGGGGTACATCCCATCCGGTCCTGGCGACTTATCTATCTTGATGCTATTCAGAAGTTCCAACACATCTTCTTTCTTAGCGTCCACACACTCAAGCTTCTCAGTCCGCGCAAGCCTGCGCGCCAAGCACCAAGATCTTTTTCCATCGTGAATACCGAAGTATTCATTGAGCACCTCTGCTATTTCTACCGGTTCGAGACAAACTTTCCCACTGTCACATTTTATAGGTCCTATTCCTTCGTATCTCATCCTTTTACTCTTCACATATTTGTAAAATGCCTTAGTCATTCCTTAATCTTACCTGCCAAGGCCTTCTCATGACCCCTTCTGGCTCTCCTAATTTCCTTCATAAGTATCAGGCTCAGCTCAGGACAAATAGGATGTTGGGAATGTGAGTAAGTGCTCCAAAGTCAGTTGGCTCAGTGTTTGGACACTGGGCAATGGTGCAGGAGTAGGTGAATGCTCATGCTGTGCATCTCCTGTGGAGAATGGCAAAGTGCCTGAAGGTGGTGATGGAAGATGGTACCAAGGGGTTATGGAGAAGTGACAAGCAGGGTTGATAGGCCACAAGGAGAAGTTGAGTTCTCTAGTGGCAAGTACCATAGGAAGGGTACAAGTTAATTTTGTTCTGAGATTCCCAGCTTTCTTATGTGGAAAGAATGCAGTATTACCTATGCAGTTGGGTCTATGTGTGAGCTTTATATGAATTTGTATAACCGTGCGGGGAAATGTTTGCATAATATTTTCTCAACAAATCTTGAATGATTTGCACTGGTAGATAAATAAATTTGTGCTTATCTCTTGTCAATTTATATCAAAACAGGAACAGTGTTGTTACCAAGCAAATTTAGGTTTAAATTTAAAAGTGCACAGCAAAGCATGCTAATTTAAGTTCTTCATTCTATTGATTCAATGTCTGTATAGCACTGGGTATGTGATTTGTTTTAGGGGATGGAGCTTTAGGACTCCAGGCATCTTGAGAAGCAATCAGATCCTAATCTATACAATAAATCTTAATGGCCATTTGAGAGTATAACTCCAACCCGATGAAAAGCTACATTTTAAATACACCAAGCTGCTTTATTGGACCAAATAGATTTAGAAACACTGAATCATTTGAATTTTATGAGAAAGTGGATGCTTCTACTCACTTACACTTAATATCAAAAAATTGACCATCCACACAATTCTTGGGGGCGATTTTCCCATCCCGCTTCGTTGCATTCTTAGTGGGGCTGGGAGACTTGAGCGGAGGCCATTTCATGGGCCCCCCGCTGACAGCCACAACCTCTGCACGTCACCCAGCGCTGTATTTCTGACGCTGTCAGGTCCGTGCCAGAAATCGATGCGGAGCTGTCAAATGTTTTCAGCAGCTCATTTTAATGTAATTTAAATGCTATTTGTGGGCCTGGGACTGAAATATCCTGGCCCACTAGCCCCCACCCACCTCTGGCCAGGAGTGTTTTACTCCAATGGGGTTTACTATAGCTCCGTACTTGGGGGTGCTGGCGACCCAACCCGGTTGGAGTGAAGGGGGTGCAATTGAGACTTCCCAAAGGGTCATGGCACTGGGAGAAGGGGGAATGCACCGTAGGCTTTGCTGCCTTGGCGGTGCCAGCCTGGCCCCTGCCCAAGGGCAAAATTGCCAATGCCCATCAGGCAGTGACAAGGGAATGGGGGGGTCCCGCTGCCACTCTGCACTTTGGGATGAGTGACAGAAAGAAGGAGCCAGCAATCAGGGCTGGCCATCAAGGTAGGTGTGAAGGGACGGCGGGGGATTGAGCCCTGCCGGGAGGAGGGGGGGTTGCAGGGTTGGGCCCGGACACATCTGGGGGCTAGCAATCGGGCTGTGGGGGGTGTCACATAGCTGGCATTGCAGGGGTCGCAGGGTTGGGCAGTGATCGAGCTGGATAACAATCGGGAGCCTGGCAGACAGGAGCTGCTGCGCATGTGATGATCTTGGCGCAAACAAATTGGCACATGCGCAGTGGCCAGCACAGCGCTATGCTGCCAGCCTCACCAGTGGAAATAGACCCTGCCCACTGGATTTCAGCATGATTTGCGCTAGTTCACTCTGCAATGAACAGAGTGTGGGAGATTCACTTCAAAACTCCTGCTGAAATAACTCCAGTTTTACATGAATTCAACAGAATTTTTCTGGGAGTATCAGTGGTTCCGACTGATGTGCAATGGGCAGTATAGCTCCGATTTGCTACCATGCATTACACTCCAAAGGAAAATAGTAAGGTTCAAGTCTGTTTTAAGATATTTGTACAACTGTTTCATGCTTCCATGGTTGCAATTATAACTGCACAATGAAAGGAAAACAATGACATTTCTGTTGAATAAGCAGCTACTCTTGTCATCATGATGAGTTCAGAATGTGAATAGAAAAATAAAAACTGAAGTAAAAATAGACAACACTTTAAATGCACATCAGGATTTGAAACAGGAAGGAAGGTTAACATTTTAGGTATGACCAGAAACACTGATCATGGGATAAGAAAAGTTGTGGGAACTATCTGATTCCCTAATATTTTCTCCTGGCATGTAAAATTCTACCTTATCAGCAGTTAATATGGAAAGTTATACTTTTGACTGCTCTTTATCACAGAATCCCCACAGTACAGAAGAGGCCATTCAGCCCATCGGGTCTGCACCCACCTCTCTGACAGAGATTGAATCATAGAGAAGCTGACCAATCTGCTTCTGCGTTTTCAGAATTTTCAGTTTTTAATTTTTGGTTTGCAATATCGGGGACCATTTACTGAGTTCTTCCCCCATCCCCTGATTAGTACATAGCAACATAGAAACTAGAAGCTGGAGTAAGCTATTTGGCCCTTCGAGCCTGCTCAGCCATTCACTTTGATCAAATTCAATATCCTGATCCCACCTTCACCCCATATTCCTTGAACCCTTTAGCCCCAAGGGCTATGTCTAATTTCTTCTTCAAATTGCACAACTCGCAAGCACTTTCCTCATGACTCTCCATTTATTTGGACAATATGCTTGGGAGTTAAAAATGGACTATCAGTGAGGAAGCTTCCCTGCTTGCAGTGCAAGTTCAGAAAATTACCCTCACAAACTCTGATTAGATTTCTTCTATAAATTATTTTGCTCAGGTCAGCTGAATAATACATTTCAAAACTGAAATATAATGTGTGGCATTTCCCTACTTTTCCAATTATTTTCCCAAGCTTTTTCAAAATGTAAAAGGTCAGAAAGTTTGATTTTCAACCCAGAGCCAATAATCTGAGCCCTATGGGCATCCTGAATATCTGTTGCCAATGTCACTTGTGCATCTGCAGGGTAAATTTACGCCTACATATAAAAGCATAGAAGACTGACTGCATTGCACAGAATATCCTTCCCCACATTCCAGTTACATCGCTATAGTGCAGTCTCAAGATTGTTGCTGGAATTATACTGCCCCACCCGTCACAGAAATCAGAGCAGGCGAGGGGTGGATGATGGGAAGGTCCATTGACCTCGGGCGGGATTTTACAGTTTCAGGACGAGCGAGGCCACAAAATCCCGCCCTGTGTCTTATTCATCTTTCACACTCATGCAATACTATTTATCTAGAATATGTGTAAATGATAGTGCACTTTAGGTCCAATAATAATGTGCTTTGACATTGACTGGACAAGCATCCAGCTCATCTTCAGCTGTGACAATCTTAGCACTTCCAAGCACTTCAACACATTAGCATTATAGCATGCATTAAAAGGTTAAGGCACGGACACAGTTGTTCCACTCAGTAGGCATGTTAAATTTCCTCAACTCACTTATATCCCTTATAATCTAATCTCAGTGGTTCCCAGCATTCATTAAAAGGCTGGAAAGTCTGCTCAGCCAGTCTTAAAAGGAAATGTTAAAAGTTGCTGAGACAAACTTAAATTCAGTTTTCTGTAATGATTAACATTCTGATTTTCTGTCAATTTTTTTATTGCCTACGACGTTGTTTTTTTTCCTGTTTGTATTAAAACTCTGTGGGCACTTATATGTAGTAGTATCACAATTCTGACCTATGTGCCATCATTTTGCCCCTATGTTCGCCACAAGCACAAATGATGATGTAAGTGCAAACTATCATGAGACTCGGAAAATGAAAATCTCGCTGGCCAGATCTTGTTTTCCGATTCTCCCTGCTCCCACCAGTGACATAATGAGGAAGGTCGAGAACTTAATTTCAATACATTTATATATAATTAATGGGTTTCCTTGCCAAAACATCCCCCCCCCCAATATTTCGTTTACGATTACTTTTTAAAAATGGGAAGCAGATAAAGGGAATCCAATGGGAGGCCCGGGAGGGGAGGCAAGGGTCACGTCTGGGCAGTACCCTGCCACTGCCCCCGGGCACTTCCACCTAGCATCCTGGCACTGTCCCCTGGCAGCCTTGCACTGCCCCACAAGGAGACAATACTGGGGCATCTTCAGGGGAGCTCCACTGGGGGGGAATTCTGCTTATTTGTTATCGGTTGTGGGGATTCGCCTGTGGGGGGGAGGGTTCCTGTATCCATGCGTGGAGGAGGGAAGGGGTGGGGAAGTTTGGGTTCCCTGAGTGCATGTGGGAGGGGTTCCTGTATTGCCTATTGATGATCAGAAAAGATGTTCCTGTCCTTTTGGAAGCAAGGATCCATTCCTCAGGAACTTAAAGATGCTTCCATCGTACACGTCTACAAGAGGAAGGGCAATTGGCAAGTATGCAACAACCACTGAGGAATTTCGCTGCTCTCCATCACAGGAAAAACCCTCGCAAGAGTCTGGCTAAATCATCTGGTCACTCATCTGGGGCTGGGCCTGCTTCCAGAATTACACTGTAGCTTCCGTGGGACTACTGACATGATTTTTGCTATGTGCCAACTTCAGGAGAAGTGTCAGGAGCAGAATCGCAAGCTCTACACAACCTTTGTTGATTTTGCAAAAGCCTTCGACACTGTAAGCTGACAAGGCCTGTGGAGGATCATGTCAAATTTTGGTTGCCCCCCCAAATTCATTCAGATGGTACGCCAGTTCCATGATGGCATGATGGCCAGAGTACTGGATGGTGGAGAATCCCCTGAGGCATTCCCAGTCACCAATGATGTCAAACAGGGCTGTGTGCTCGCACCCACACTGTTCAGCATAATGTTTACTGCCATGCTGAATGATGCCTTCCAGGACAGTGTTGCTGGAATCAGCCTCAAGTACAGAGTGGATGGGAAGCTCTTCAACCTGAGGAGTCTTCAAGCTATTACCAAAGTGTAAGAGACTGTTCTGAGAGATTTCCTCTTTGCCGATGACTGCGGCCTGTACGCTGGCTCAGAGCCAGAGATGCAAGTCAGTATGGACAAATTTTCCACGGCTTGTGACAACTTTGCACTCACCATCAACATCAAAAAGACCAAAGTCATGCACCAGCCTGCTCCTCATGCACTGTACACAGAACCCATAATCACAATCAATGGGTAGAAACTACAGGCAGTGGACCAGTTCACTTATCTTGGCAGCACCTTCTCCCAAGCAGTGGCTATTGATACAGAAGTTAACTGCAGAATAGCAAAGGCAATTCTGCTTTTGGTTGACTGCGCTATGGGAATGTTGAGGAATCTGCCCAGCAACAAAACTGAAGGTCTACAGCGCCACGGTACTCACTACCCTCCTGTATGCCTGTGAAACGTGGACTGTGTATTGAAGGCATGCAAGACAGCTCAATTATTTCCACATGATTTGTCTTTGCAGAATATTACACATCGGATGGCAAGACAAAGTACCAGACACTGAAGTTCTCTCTAGAGCAAGTCTACCATCAGTCCACACACTGCTGATGAGACCGCACACCTGGTGGGCAGGTCATGTCATCCGTATGTCAGACGAGCACATACTCAAGCAGCTCCTTTTTGGGGAACTTTCTGCTGGAAGACGCTTGCATGGAGGGCAGAAGAAACATTTCAAAGACACATTCAAGGCCTCCCTGAAGTCGCTTGACATTGACACGACCACCTGGGAAACACTGGCAAAAAACCGCCCTACCTGGTGCTGCCTCATCCACAAAGGCTGCCAAACGCATGAAACAAGGTGTATTACTGAAGCACAACTTAAGCGCGAGCTGCGCAAGTCCAGAGCCACCAGCGCAACAACTACAGTGTCTACACAAGTGTGTCCAATATGTGCCAGGACATTCTGTGCCCGAATTGGCCTGATCAGTCATCTTCAGACACACCGCAACCAGACTCAAAATGACTAATGGTGTCGAGGTCCTCATTGACGATGATGGACAAACAATAATTGATGATCAGGGTGCCCTTGTCACTCTGCTTGATCTGCCTCTTTAAAAATGGCCCAGAGATGGGAAAAGGCAGCTTGGTTTGTGCCAGGAAATTCTGGGACTGCCAGCCCTTATAACAAATATTGAGCCTTGGTACTGGAAGTTAGATCAGCATAAATCAAAATAAAAAAATTGATGCCAATTTTACAACTACTTGTAAAATGCCAATACATTCTCTTTTCCACGGAGAGTTTTCAGCAAGAGTCAGATCTCTAAATGTTTGCGAAATGGACATACAGACTGAAGTCCAGTATCAGCTACACTGGATGCTGGGGACTACATATTTGAAGGCTCCCCGGATGGTGAAGCAGGTAATGTGGAGGGTGGTGACTGAGATGCTGTGTGTCACGTTAGTCGATCCGCAATCAGAAAACCAGTGCTGCAGAAAGGAAAGTGACCTGACCAGGGTAGGCAACGTAAATGCTTTCCAAACTTCATTTCATAATTCTATAAGTACTAAACGTAAATTATCAAAAGTTGGCTTTCTCTGCAACAGTTTTCTTTTAAAGGTCTTGAGTTGGAAAGCAGTTGCTATTCCAGTGTTTATAGAGGGGAAGGTTTGGTACTTTCAAGATGAGATCTGCTTTTTGGCTTAAGGCATTACCCTAAGGTAAGTCACAAAAGTTGATAAAGACTGGGTTGGGATGGTAGTTTTCTTCCCTAAAGGATGAGTGCTTCACCTGAGTTTTTATAATTGGATAGCTTGATGACTGATTTTTTTTCAAACTGATACTAACTTTTTCCCCAGATTTTTTATTTGAATTTAAATTCTCAAACTTGAAGGTGGGATTTGAACTATCATTTTTTGTGGATTATTAGTTCAGGCTTCTGAATTACCAGTTTAATAGCATAACTACTGCACATATTGGTTGTGAATGCAGCAATACTGTTTGTGGCACCTAGACATAAAGTCAAATTACACATGTAGCAACATACTTAACTGCAGCTTCCAAAAAAGAAGCAACTTTGTTTTCTCCAATCATTTCATTTGCATGATATACAAAGGGAGGCAGTGGTGTTGTGATATTGTCACTGGACTGCTAATCCAGAGGCTTACAGTATAGCTCTGGGGACCTGGGTTCAAATCCCACCATAGCAGATAGTAAAATTAAAGTTTAATTAAAAATCTGGAATTAAATTAGAAAGAACTATCATAAAAAAAACCCATCTGGTTCACTAATGCCCTTTAGGGGAGGAAATCTGCCAGATCCAAAGCAAGGTGGCTGACTCTTAAATGAACTAGCAAGCCACTCTTTTATATGAAAAGTCTAAAAGGAATGAAACCAAATGCACCATCCAGCATCGATCTAGTCACCATAGAAGACTCAGAGCTGCAAGATGCTTCTTAAGAACATCTGGAAACTTGTGCCAAAATTGAGAGAGCTTTCTCACAGACTAGTCAAGCAACAGCCTGATATAGTCATGCACATGTACCTTATAGCAAATGTCCCAGACACCATCACCTCCATCCCTCAGTATGTCTTGTCCCACCAGCAGAACAGACCCAGCAGAGTGGTGGCATAGTGGTAAACAGCCGGGAGGGAGTTGCTCTGGGAGTCCTTAATATTATTGACTCCAGACGTCTCATGGCAGCAGATCAAACATGGGCAAGGAAACATCCTGCTGACTATTATGTATTGCCCCCACTGCACCCTATCCCCTCAGATAATGAATCAGTACTCCTTAATGTTGAACACCACTTGGAGGAAGCACCGAGGATGGCAAGGACACAGAACGTACTCAGTGTTGGATATTGCAGTCCTCCACCGTAAGAGTGGATCAGTAGTACCATCATAGACCAAGTGGGCCAGGTCCTAAAGGATGTAGCTCCACCAGCGGGTTTGTGGTAGGTGGGGAGGGAACCAACAAAAGAGAAAAACATACTTGACCTCATCCTCACCAATCTGCCTGCCACAGATGCATCTGTCCGTGACATTATTGGTAGGAGTGTGAACACCTCACAGTCCTTGTGGAGGCAAAGTCAGTCTTCAGATTGAGAATATCCACCATCCTGACTGGGAGAGATGTTGCTGCTCCTTAACTGGTGCTGGATCAAAATCCTGACATTCCTTCCCAAACAGCATTCTGCGTGTAGCCACATCACATTGACTGCAGCTCATCATCACCTTCTGAAGGGTAATTAGTGATGGGCAATAAACACTGGTCTATAGCCAATAATGCCCACATCCCATGAATGAATGAAAAAAATGTAACTGCATGTAAACACAGAATCAGTTTTAAGGCACTGATGTACTGTCTTTAAGGCTTGTTTTTATCAGAAAGCCAGACCACTGTAGTGAGTGCACGCGTAACAATTTTTATGATATTGTATAACTATACAAGGTTGGCCCTCGCACAGTATCAGCCCTCTCTGCTGACAGGAGACAGCAGTGTGTCCAAAAGAGAAGGTGGTTTCAGTGGAATTGTGCTATCAATATAGAATCTCCCCTTTTGTTTCAAGCAGGCTATTTACATGTGTCAACAGACTAATAATAGTGCACACTGTAACATTATTCAGCTATTGACGAGACACCTTGAAGTTGCATTACATATTCTTTGGCATTGATGTACATTTACAGTGAATAAAGAGTTTGCTGCAACCCATTAAATGTCTCACACTTTCTAACATCTACATTTTCACTCATGACTAGCTCCCAGCTCAGATATGTGGCTCTCCTTGTTTACACACTGTGCTGAACATCTCCACAATATGATTACAATAACGTACACCTCAGAAAGACAGTGCATCAGAACATTTTTTTATTTCCTAGAAAATCTGTCAGCAACACTAACAACTTGCACTTATGAAAGCATCTTGTAACACAGAAGAACATAATCAGAAAAAAGATGGAAGCACAGCTAAGGGGTCAGATATTAGGAAGGGTTAAATGATTAGTCCATGAGGTTAGTTTTAAGGATGACCTCAAAAAAGAGGAGAGGCAGAGTTTAGGAAGGGAATTCCAGAGTATAAGGCTCATATGGCTGAAGACACAGCTCAGATGAAGGGAGGTGAATGCCTGGTGTCAAAGTACTAGAAGGGTTGTAGTGTTAGTGGAGATTACTGAATTAAGGAGATGTAAGGTAATGGATAGACTTATGTGCAGACGTTTGAAGATAGCAGGTTCCTTTTTAAATACATATTACCTAATTGGGCCCTAACTGCAATTACATCTGCCCTCAGTGGGGAAGTTAGAGAGATTGG
Organism: Carcharhinus amblyrhynchos; assembly: GCF_965287045.1. NCBI lineage: Eukaryota > Metazoa > Chordata > Chondrichthyes > Carcharhiniformes > Carcharhinidae > Carcharhinus > Carcharhinus amblyrhynchos. The sequence goes on from NC_137340.1 coordinate 37,753,147, forward strand.
AATGAGTTGGGCTATGAAGGGATTTAAACAGAAACAAGATAATTTGAAATTGGAAGCAGAGGGGAGCAGAAGAAGTCATAGAATTTTTGATTCACAGAATCCAACAGTGCAAAAGGAGGCCATTTGACCCATTGAGTCAGCACCTCCCACAATCCCACCCAGGCCCTATTCTTGTAATGCCATGCATTTACCCTAGCTAGTCTCTCTGACACTAAGGAGCAATTTAGCATGGCCATTCCACCTAACCTGCATATCTTTGGACTGTGGGAGGAAACCAGAGCACCAGAGGAAACCCACACAGACATGGGAAGAACGTACAAAGTCCACACAGATGGTGACCCAAGCCGGGAATCAAACCTGGGTCCCTGGCGTGGTGAGGCAGCAGTGCTAACCACTGTGCCAGGAACGATGAGTGAGCAGGACTTTGTGCAGGACAGGAGCACTAGAGTTTTGAATGCGTTGACATTTATGGGGGTTGCCTATGAATGTTCCAATAAGAGTCTTGATAAAATTAATAATCTTTTCAAGGAAAATCATTTTATCACTTCCCCTCTTTTATGGGCAGGATTTCAGATCCCAGGTCAGGGCCCCAGCATTGTAATGAGCTCTGAATCCTGACCCCACATTACATGTGCATGACACAATTTCCAAATGCAAGTAACTTACTTGGCCATGTGTTGTGATCGCCATACAATTAGCAGCAGCAAATGTGACAGGCAAGAGAGACTGAGACAAAATCTGGCCCAATTCTAAAGGAGAGCAGCAGCCATTGCTAAAACTGCCATTCATCCAGAAAATGGAGGCACAGGCAGAGCAGAGGACACTGGGCAAGGAGGCAGGGTTTCAGACAATTTGCCGCAGATACAACTGAGGGCAGTAAATAGCTGTAGAAACATTCTCTTCCCTGACAATAATAAGTGCCCGAGAGACTAGTGGCAAAGGAGTCAGCTGCAGAGAAATGGTGAGATCCTTAGACAGCACCTTCCAAACCCACAACCACTTCCATCTAGAAGGACAAGGGCAACAGATACATGGGAACACCACCACCTGCAAGTTCCCTTCCAAACCACTCACCAGACTGACTTGGAAATATGTCGTCATTCCTTTGCAGTCACTGGGTCAAATTCCTGGAATTCCCTTCCTGGCAGCATTATGGATCAACTCACAGCACGTGGACTGCAGCAATTCAAGAAGGCAGTTCACCACCACCTTCTCAATGGCAACTAGGGATGGGCAATAAATGCTGGCCAACCAGCGACGCTCATGTCCTACGGATGAATAACAAAAAAAGGACCTGGTACAGTGTTGGAAACCTTACGACCTTATTAGCTAAGTGATGAGACAGACACATGGTATGCATCCCAGTCAGCAGTCTTCAGAGATCAAGCATCCTGAGGGAGCATAGAGATCTCCCCACATGGGACAGCGATGTGCTTTGGTGCTTCATTGGCCCATAAGCACATGCTAGAACTCTAATGTTGCCGGTTAGGAGGCCAGAAATGCAGTTGTAATGTCACTGGAGAATAAGAGGCTGCAAGTGGAGACCAAAGGCATCTTCGCATTAGTGGCATTGTTTTCCACTTTGTATTGAAAGTGATGGACTCTCAAGCGACAAGGAAAGATACTCCTGGAATAGGGCAGGACTGCTTAACAGTTCTCACATGTTTCATGGAGCAGCTGTGTGATGGCTAGAGTTCCATCACTGGGAGTCTGGGGATGGAGAAGCAGTGTCTTGCTGCAGACAGATGAAGACATCTCAGCACCTTCAGATTCAGGGGATGGTACTGATGCTGTCAGCTGTTATTGCAGGAGCTGTTAGCTCATTATTTCAAGCAGTAGTACTGATCTCTCCTTACTATCTTCTCTTTTGGGGAAAATTCAATGTTGGCAACAAGGGCCTTGCCCACCAGCTGGAGAATCGGTGGGAGCTCCCTGTTGCCTCCATTGGGAAGACCCACCGGAATTATGTGTCCATTAGGAATTGAACTGGTGTCAGGATTTTCCTGGGATTGAGGACCCCAAGGGTAGGAGTGGCTGTCAGTAGGAACCCCTCTTCCTGGTGCTGAGAACCTCATTCAGGCTCTGTGTCCCTTTGAATGAGATCGACACCCCCATAACCCCGGAAACCCACACATTTTATGTGCCCTCACATGGTGACTCTGTCTGTCACTGATTGAATGCTCGCAACATCAGGCCCTTAAGTGGGCTTTAATTGTGTGCTGAAGGAATCTCAATTAGTGTTCAGGCAGGAAGGCCATCTGTGAGTCTCCCACCCAAGAATTAAATCGAGCAGAGGCAAGAAGGCACCAGTATCCCCACCTGCATGTTCCCACATGATTGAATGATCCCCCATCTCCAAACTCACACTGGGGACTGGAGAAATTAAATTCCAGCGTCTGTTCCCCACAGGATCAGCTGCAGAGTGCTGGCAATGATTTGCAAGAAACAAGTCTTTGAGGACTCAGAAGAGGAAGACACCTTGGAGACTACGCTGGCACATCTTACCAGCTCACCCTCCATCAACAGACTGATTCATTTCCATGCATTTGTGGAGATGGTGGCACAGCTGAAGAACACATCACCTCAGATTCTGGGGAGGCAGAGTCAGCTATCATCAGTCCTTCTCAGAGACTGGAGGACTTGCAAAGCGTTGTTCACCCAGGGTTGAGAAGCAGGCCATCATGAGTGACAAACAGGCAGCTCTACCTGGAGAACCAGTGTCAGATGTGTCCACATATTACATTTACCTGAAGGTTTGCGGAATCATGGGATGGCAATTCATCTTCAGTTCCATAATGAATCAGTGCAATGAACATTTCAGCTGCTCTCGAGAGTGGCAAAGCTCATGGAGACTTGTGTGGTAGCATACTCAAAGATGAGGAACAGCGCATTGACATGTGCAGTACGCCTGCCAAACACGGCAATATTAACCAGTAACTGGGAGGCATGGAGTGGATACCAGCTGCATCCCAGTTGGTGCTCTTTTCCAGCCATTACGGGCACTACAAAAGGGCAGAGATGGTGACCCATGGTGATGTAGAAGCCATTTCTAGGGGGGCTGTATCCATGCATTCTTCAACTGCGTCCATGGCTTCTCCAACAGGTGACGCACCAATGGAGTCCTGCCCTGCAACAGAAGCTGAATTTCCACTGCAGTGTTCGATGTAATCCCCCCTCCCAGCATCTCCATGTTAAGACTGTCAGTTTTTGATCAAGGCAGGCACCAGCAAGTAGAGTGGTTCCATCTCACCATTTTCTGCAGAAGGAGTGCCTTATACAAGTGCCTGTCCATATAGGTCATCATGTCAGATGTTCTATCATGGGTGCTTGTAATGTGGAAAGATGTTTGCCACTAAGAGCACTTGGAAAGTTGTTACAGTGTAGATGTTTTGCATGTTTCCGTGTCATGCTGACAAGACACAGGAGAATGGAAATTGAGGGTTGGCAGAGCAGTGGAGTGTTGGTGATGAATCTAACTCAGAAGCTGGAGCTTTCCAGCCCTCCCTCCTTGCCCCTGAACCTTTGCTGTCTTGGCACCGATCAGGTCAATCTCCATAAACCTTGACATCTTTTCTCCTGTTCCCCTCCATCACTGGCATTAGACTGTTCAGTCTGTGTGAACATCCTTATCCACAGGAAAAAAACCCTTCTCGTGAGCTCATGAGTTATTACTAAGGATAACTAACTGGTGAGATGACATATAAAAGATGCAAAAATGGGAGTTCAGAACTAAAATGGTGAATGATATGGTTAGGTGTTAGATCCATAAACTTCCCCAACATCTCAGATACAGATCAACCAGTTCTAATAGTGACCAAAACTTCCATTCATATAACAACTTTAATGCATAGTGATCTCTCAAAACAAGGTGTCAGGAGCATTAAATACCAAGGCAAAGGAGAGAGAAGGAAGGGTGGCCACACAAAAGGGTCTTTGCCTTAAACATTAGCCCATCCTTACTTCTTTCATACATTGATAGGCTTGCCAGAGTGTTACCAGAATTTCCTGTTTTCATTTGAACCTTCACTGAGTCCACTCACTCTCCAGTGTTCTGTGGCAAATTGCTGTTGCTATGAAATCTTTCTGTTGCTGCCACTGAATGCCACCTCACAGTCCTCTACCCTCCGTGCTGCCTTTTGCCTTCCCGATGTAGCGGATTGCTCCTCGTTCTATCGCTGCCTCCTCCTTCATGTCATGGTTCTGGTAACACATTGAATCCAACCCACAAGAAACAAATTTCAAATCTCTCTCTTTAGTGTTAATGAGCTTGTTAATGGCCTGAAGTGGTCATTTCTCAAAGTTTGGTTGGGTTGCATTTTCCATCTCCTGCCAGCATGAGGAAGAACCTGTGCGTGCCTGACTTGCATTGGGAAACAGGCAAGTGTGGAATTGGAGGCAAGCTCGCGCCATTTTGGCCAGTGAAAGAGGTGCTGCTGGAGTTGTGCCCCACCTCATTTAGTCTCACATCGACTTCCACCCAATGGGGGCAATGTTACGAGAAAAATTCTAAGTGCCCAGCGAGCTTGAAACCGGGAGAGTTTCAGATCTGTTTTTTTGGGCAAGTCCAAATTGCATATCTTATTCACTCAGAGTAGCAAAAATATGGACTAGACAGTTTCTAAATACTAATGGTAGTGTGCGGGCCCTAACTCACTGGGAAGATTGCTGCAGCAGCACATAGAATCCCTACAATGCAGAAAGAGTCTCCACCAATCACAATCCCACCTAGGCCCTATCCCTATAACCTCACATATTCACCCTTCTAATCCCCTGCCGATAAGCGGTAATCTAGCACGCCAGTCCCGCACATCTTTGAGACCTATGTGGCTGCACATGCGCAATTTCAACCAGCAGAGAGCTGACAGATCTGACAGACAGAGAGACAGAGAAAGACCTACAGCCATTCAAAACACAGCGCCTCCCATTTCCCCCCCACACAGATATCCTTGGGGATCTGCTGATTAAGGATAGCATCAGGGTGGTAGTAAGGGATGACATAGGAGCCAAAGAGCAGAAAGTGGAATCGTTGTGGGTGGAGATTAGGAACAGCAAAGGGAGGAAGACGCTGGTGGGTGTCATTTATAGGCCCCCAAACAATGATCTGGAGGTGGGGCGGGCTGTTAACGTGCAAATAAATGCGGTGTGCAGGAATGGAACGGCGATAATTATGGGGGATTTCAATCTACATATTGATTGGTCGACCCATGTTGGACGCGGTGGGCTTGAGGAAGAGTTCTTGGAATGCTGCCGGGATAGTTTCCTTGAACAGTGTGTGTTGGAGCCGACGAGGGAGTGAGCTATCTTGGATCTGGTGTTATGTAATGAGGCGGGTAGAATTAGGGACCTTGTGGTGAAGGATCCTCTTGGGAAGAGTGATCATTGTATGGTGGAGTTTCTGATGCAGATGGAGGAGGAGAAAGTGGGTTCCCAGACATGTGTCCTTTGTTTGAACAGAGGGGAGTACGGTAGGATGAGAGAGGAATTGGCGAATGTTGATTGGGGGAGCGCGTTGGAAGGTAGGTCTGCTGAGGAACAGTGGAAGATCTTTAAGGAGATCTTTCTTGGTGCTCAGCAGAAATTTATTCCGATGGTTAAAAAGGACCGTAGGAGGAGAGATAATCAGCCGTGGATAACGAAGGAAGTAAAGGAAAGTGTTAAATTAAAAGCGGATGCGTTTAGAGTAGCTAAGAGTAGTGGGCGAGAAGAGGATTGGGAGAGGTTTAAATGTCAACAAAGAATGACAAAGAAGTTGATAAAGAAGGGTAGGATAAACTATGAAGCTGGGCTAGCGCTTAATATAAAAAAGGATAGTAAGAGTTTTTATAAATATATAAAAAGGAAGAGGCTGGCTAGGGTGAATGTTGGACCCTTAGAGGATGAGAGGGGGGACTTAGTGGTAGGGGGTGGGGAAATGGCTGAGGCCTTGAATAACTTTTTTGTTTCGGTCTTCACGGAGGAGGACGTGAATAATTTGCCGGGTGTTAGCGATGGAAAGATGGTAGGAGTGGAGGGCCTGAATGACATTATTGTTACTAGAGAGGCAGTGCTCGACAGACTGGAGGGACTGATTGTGGACAAGTCCCCAGGACTGGATGGAATGCATCCAAGGGTTCTGAAAGAAATGGCGGAGGTGATAGTGGATGCCTTGGTGATTATTTTCCAAACGTCGCTGGATTCCGGGGAAGTGCTGGAAGATTGGAAAACGGCTAATGTTACGCTGTTGTTTAAGAAGGGTGGCAGGCTAAAGGCAGGGAATTATAGGCCGGTTAGTTTAACGTCTGTTGTAGATAAAATGTTAGAATCCATGATCAAGGAGAAAATAGTGAGGCATCTTGAGGAGAATTGTTTGATAGAGCAGACGCAGCACGGTTTCGTTTAGGGGAAGTCGTGTCTGACGAATCTATTGGACTTCTATGAGGATGTGTCTAGGGCGGTGGATAAAGGAGAGCCGGTGGATGTGGTGTTTCTTGATTTTCAGAAGGCATTTGATAAGGTGCCTCACAAGGGGTTATTACAGAAGGTCAGGGGGCATGGAGTTGGGGGTAGGGTGTTAGCGTGGATAGGGGATTGGCTGTCAAATAGGAGGCAGAGAGTGGGGGTCAATGGGTGCTATTCGGATTGGCGGTTGGTGACTAGTGAAGTGCCCCAGGGGTCGGTGCTGGGGCCTCAGCTATTTACCATTTATATAGATGATCAGGAGGAGGGAACCGAGTGTATGGTGTTGAAATTTGCTGATGACACCAAGATTGGTGGAACGACAAATTGTGCGGAGGGTGTGGAGAGTCTGCAGAAGGATCTAGACAGGCTGGGCGAATGGGCCAGGAACTGGCAAATGGAATTTAATGTTGGCAAATGTGAAGTTGTCCACTTTGGTAGGAATAATGGTAGGAAGGACTATTACTTACATGGCGAAAAACTGCAGCATGCAACGGTGCAGAGGGACCTCGGGGTCTTTGTGCATGAGTCGCAAAAACCCAGCCTACAGGTGCAGCAGGTGGTCAGGAAGGCAAATGGGATGCTGGCCTTCATAGCGAGGGGGATTGAATATAAAAGTAGGGAGGTCTTGCTGCAGCTGTATAGGGCACTGGTGAGGCCGCAGCTGGAGTACTGTGTGCAGTTTTGGTCGCCGCACTTATGCAAGGATATTTTGGCCTTGGAGGGAGTGCAGAGGAGGTTTACTAGGCTGATACAGGAGTTGAGGGGGTTGAACTATGAGGAGAGGCTGAATAAATTAGGCTTGTACTCGTTAGAGTTTAGAAGAATGAGGGGAGATCTCATTGAGACATATAAGATGATGAATGGGATGGATAGGATAGAAGTGGAGAGGCTCTTCCTGCTCAGAAAGGACAGTAGGACTAGAGGGCACAGCCTCAAGATAAAGGGGGGGGGGCGGTTTAGAATGGAGTTGAGGAAGAACTTCTTCACTCAAAGGGTGGTGAATCTCTGGAATTCTCTGCCCGTTGAAGTGGTGGAGGCTGCCTCGCTAAATATATTTAAGACGCGGGTTGATTGGTTTTTGATAGGCAAGGGGATTAAGGGTTATGGGGAGAGGGCGGGAATGTGGAACTGAGACACGACAGATCAGCCATGATCTTACTGAATGGCGGGGCAGGCTCGAGGGGCTAGATGGCCTACTCCTGCTCCTATTTCTTATGTTCTTATGATCGCAGCTGATTGCAAGAATCCCCTCATCCGGAAATATTACCCCCACCCTCCTCCTCTGCCACCAAGGCCAATTGCCCCCTTCCCCCTCCAGCAATTGAATGAAGAATGGCAGCAGGGCCCCCCTCCATTTCCCAATGATCATCTGCAGAATAGCAGTGGGACCCCTCTCCCACCCCCAACAATCACGTGCAGTGGCAGCGGGCCATCTCCCTACCCGATTGGCCTGCTCTTGCAGACCCTGCTGTCTTCAGGTCCTGCCCCACATAGGCCCCATCCCTGGCACAATGCCAGCCTGGCACTACCTAAACAGCATCCTCCCCCTGCCCCCCTGACCTCAACTTCCCAGGGGTTTTCAATTGGCTTCCTGATCTACTGGCGAAGTTATCACTTTTGTGGGGACCAGATGTTTTCCTTGTTGGACAGACCCTCTCCCAGCGAGGCCACAGAGACAAGTGAGCTGGGACAATTGCATCCCAGGCTCGTCAATTACATGCAAGTGATGCTTTAAATAATTTATTCAGCCTCTTGCTGAAAATGAGTGGGAGTCTGAATGTGCCAGATATCTGGTGCCGGTGAGATCGTGAGAGGTGAGAAATCAGGCTTCAGCCTGATTTCTCGGCTCTCATGACTTTATCGGCTCGTATCAATGGGCATGGTGAAGTAGTACATAGAACATAGAACATTACAGCGCAGAACAGGCCCTTCGGCCCACGATGTTGCGCCGACCAGTTACAAAACAATGACCCACTAACCTAAACCAATCCCTTCTCGTCCATAAACCTATCCACGGATCTCTTAAACGCCCCCAAACTAGGCGCATTTACAACTGCAGCAGGCAGGGCATTCCAATCCCTCACCACCCTCTGGGTAAAGAACCTACCCCTGACATCCGTCCTATAACTACCACCCCTTAATTTAAAGCCATGCCCCCTCATGCTAGATTTCTCCATCAGAGGAAAAAGGCTATCACTATCCACCCTATCTAAACCTCTAATCATCTTATATGTTTCAATAAGATCCCCTCTTAGCCGCCTTCTTTCCAGCGAAAACAACCCCAAATCCCTCAGCCTCTCCTCATAGGACCTCCCCTCCATACCAGGCAACATCCTGGTAAACCTCCTCTGCACCCTCTCCAAAGCCTCCACATCCTTCCTGTAATGTGGGGACCAGAACTGCACACAGTACTCCAAGTGCGGCCGCACCAGAGTTGTGTACAGTTGCAACATGACGCTGCGACTCCTAAATTCAATCCCCCTACCAATAAACGCCAAGACACCATATGCCTTCTTAACAACCTTATCTACTTGACTCCCAACTTTCAGGGATCTATGTACACATACACCTAGATCCCTCTGCTCATCCACACTATTCAAAGTCCTCCCGTTAGCCCTATACTCGACACATCTGTTATTCCTACCAAAGTGAATTACCTCACACTTCTCCGCATTAAACTCCATCCGCCACCTCTCGGCCCAGCTCTGCAACCTGTCTAAGTCTTCCTGCAAACGATGACACCCTTCATCACTATCTACCACACCTCCGACTTTGGTCAGCAAACTTACTAATCCACCCAACTATACCCTCATCCAGATCATTAATAAAAATTACAAACAGCAGTGGCCCCAAAACAGATCCCTGAGGCACACCACACGAAACCGAACTCCATGATGAATATTTACCATCAACCACCACCCTCTGCCTCCTATCCGCTAGCCAATTCCTGATCCAATTCCCTAGATCACCCCCAATCCCATACATCTGCATTTTCTGCAGAAGCCTACCATGGTGAAAATCAGTCCCTATATTTCTGCAGTTGTAATGGCTTCACAAAACTGGAGGTGCCTTTGCAAGTGATGCCATTCCAAGCCAATTCCACTTTAACATTTAATCTAAAGGAAATTCAATCCCCACATCTTTGATTTTAATCATCATAAATTCATTCCAATCCATTGTCATTTTACTCCTGTTTCATAAGAGAACACAAGAATCCAAAAAAAAACAACAATTTATTCCTGTTCGTATTTTATTTATGTGTTTAGGAAATACTCCATAATAAATGATTTATAAAAATCATCTGAAGATTGAGTTTAGCTTCAGTTGAAATGAATAATTCATAAAAGATTTCTTTTAATGTTATTAGGGAAATATCAAGAAAAAGAATAAAGTATGGAAAGAAATAAATCAGGTTTCCATTCTAATTTAAATTTCAAATTCACAGTAAAAACAAGCCAAAATCAGAACAGGAAATAGAATTTGGGTTGATCTGAACTTATGAACGAATATACTATATTCTGTAAAAGATGATACCAAATTTGTGCATTGAAATGAAGGTACATTCAAAGTTTGGGCAGCGGGATGGCATCATGATTAGTATTGCTGCATCAGCGCCAGAGACCCAGGTTCAATTCTGGCCTTGGATGACTGCGTAGAATTTGCATGTTCTCCCTGTGGGATTTGGGCAGCGCTGGCTGGCCAGCATTTATTGCCCATCCTTAGATGCCCCTGAACTAAGTGGCTTGCTAGGCCATTTCAGAGGGCAGCTGAGAGTCAACTACTTTGCTGTGGCTCTGAAATCACATGCAGGCCAGACCAGGTAAGGACGGCAGACATTTTTCCCTGGAGGACAGTGATGAACCAGATGGGTTTTTCTGACAATTGATTTAAATTCATCAGTAGATTCTTAATTCCAGATACTTTATTGGAATTCACAAGATTCACACCCAGGTCCCCAGAACATTAGCTGTGTTTATGGATTAATAGTCCAGTGATAATATCACTTCGCCATCACCTCCTCTGTGTGGGTTTCCTCCGGGTGCTCTGCTTTCCTGCCACAATCCAAAGATGTGCTGGTTAGGTGGATTGGCTATGCTAAATTGCCCCTTAGTATCCCAAGATATATAAGTTAGCAGAGTTCTGAAATAAGCCTGGATAATACTGCAGATTCGGGAATCTGAAACAAAAACAGAAAATTTTGGAAAATCTCAGCAGGTCTGATAGCATCTGTAAGGAGAGAATAGAGCCAAAGTTTTGAGTCTAGATGATGAAGGGTCATCTGAATTGGAAATGTTGGCTCTACTCTCTCCTTACAGATGCTGTCAGACCTGCTGAGATTTTCCACTATTTTCTGTTTTTGAAGCCTGGGTGAGAGTTGGTAAAGACTCAATGGGCCAAATGGCCTCCTTCTGCATTGTAGGGATTCTATGATTCTTCGATGATCCATAGCACACGTATCAAATATTGTGTTATAAAATAAAAATGGTTCCAAAGGGTTGGTGTGAACCTGGAATTACCAGCTTATTCTTGACAAAAGGTCTGCTAAACCCATTAAAGCTAAAAATTTTTTAAAAATGGATCTATATTTTCTTGATGGTTTTGCAGTGTAATTTTACATAAACTGTAAGTGTTATTGATATCCATTTCATATTAGAGTTGACTACTGTGCCTGACAATGTGATAAAATAATAGATTTTATTATAGTCCCTGTCATTGATAAGGCCTCACACACTGCCAATGAATGCTAGAACATTCCTGTAAAGACTAGAAATTACTGTAAGTAATAAACTGGGTACTATTTTCAGAAGACTGGCACAATAAGTTGAATGAACTGGTGCAATGCTGTAAAATCGTATACTGCTTATGAACACCCAATGAAAAGTAACCATTGAGATCCCACAGTCCAAAGATGTGCAAGTTAGGTGTATTGGCCAAGCTAAATTGCCTCTTAGTGTCCTAAAATGTGTACGTTAGGGGGATTAGGCATGGTAACCGTGCGGAGTTGTGGGTGGAGGAGAGAGCCTGTAGATAAGATGCTCTGATGTAGAGATGCCGGCATTGGACTGGGGTAAACACAGTAAGATGTCTCACAACACCAGGTTAAAGTCCAAACTGGTCGGACTTTAACCTGGTGTGGATAAGATGCCCTGTCAGTGTAAACTCTGGTTCTGCTGGAGTTTAGAAAGATGAGGGAGGGGGGCATCTCAGTGAAACTTACAAAATACTGAAAGGCCTGGATGGAGTGGACATGGGAAAAATGTTTCCATTATTAGGCTAGACTAGGATCCGAGGGCACAGCCTCAGAATAAAAGGAATGAGGAGTTTCTTCAGCAAGAGGGTGGTGAATCTGTGGAATTCATTACCACAGAAGGATGTAGAGGCAGGTCATTGAGTACATTTAAGACAGAGGTAGATAGGTTCTTGACTGGTAAGAGGATTAAAGGATACAGGGAAAATCTGAGAGTATGGAATTGAATGGCAGAACAAATTCGATGGGCCGAATGGCATATTCTGTTCCTATATCTTATGGCCTTGTGACAGGCTGAATGGCCTCTTCTGCATTGTGAGAATTCTATGATTCTGTGAAATGGTGATTAGTTCAAGCAATGCATCATCCCTGTGATCACTAGATGACATTGGATCTTGTCGTGCAATTGTAAAATTCTTGGTCTGGTTTTCAAATTCCTCCATGACCTTGTCCCTCATATCCATTTGATCTTCTCCAGCCTAATCCACACTCGTTTCTTTCTGGCCTCTAATTGGGTCTCAGCTCTGACAATTCACCAACAACCTGAAACCTTAACGCTATTTCTCTCTTCACAGATGCCAACAAATCTGCAAAACATATTTAATATTTATTGTTGTCACTGTTATTATTAAATTATCCATATCCACACTAATATCCAAATAAGCAAATTTCACGTTTCCAACCTTGTTTTGCCATTTATCAGCTGCTAGATTCTAAATGTTCCAAATTGGAAACTCATTGTCTGAATTTTACTTTTCCAGTTCTTGGGAATTATCAGATAAGAAACCTCACCAGCAGGGACACACTGTTTTAAATCATTGATGCATAGTTTATAAAATATGAGAGTTCTTTGGAATGATATGCCATATGTTCATACGTATTATTCACTACGGACTTTATACACAATAAAAAAAAGATTTGTTGTGACAGACTGTCCACCTCAATGTTTATTCCTGGTTTGTAAAGTGGGTTTGGAGAATGTCAGGTGAAGGTATCAGAACAGCACAGCTACTTCCTAAGTTATCTTTAAACTTGAAATATTTTTCTGGAAGTACATAAAAACCATCAACATTTATCTGAATACATTAATATAGCAATTTTCACAATTCTCTCTCAGGTTATGGGCATTGCTGGCTCAGCCAACATTTGTTGTCCAACCCTAATTATTAGTGTGAGTAATTAGGGGAGGTGATGGTCAAGTGGTATTATCGCTGGACTATTAATCCAGGAACTCAGCTATTGTTTTGGGGACCCAGGTTCAAATCCCGCCATGTGAAATAGCAGAATTTGGATTCAATAAAAAATATCTGGAATTAAGAATCTACTGATGACCATAAAAAACCCTTGTCAGTTGTCAGAGAAAGCCATCAGGTTCACTAATGTCCTTTAGGGAAGGAAATCTGGCCTACATGTGACCCCTGAGCCAAAGCAATGTGGTTGACTCTCAACTGCCTGCCGAAACCAACTAGGAATGGGCAATAAATGCTGGCTGCCCATACACGAATGAATAAAAAAAAGTCTAAATCTTAGTGTACTTGCACCAACTATGGGATTTTAGTTTGGATGAATCATAATTCTGGCCAGATCTAGTTCCCAAGGAAAATCAATAAATATTCAAAATTATAACAATAGGACGAAGAAAAATGACACTGGTTACTCAGACAGTGAATGCTCATTCAAATACAGTAAGCACGTATCTATTGTTGTCTGCAATAATGATTTGTAATTTACTAAGGCAGTGGCTGCACTTTTTAAATTAATAGACGTGGATCAATCAATTAGAAAAATTACCTTGGGTTGATTTTTGAAAATTCAGTCCTTGGCCCTGATATTTAGAGGCTGCACTTTTACAGTAGAGGGAAGGAGGAATGGATGGAAAGTTGTAGAAAACCAAACTGCAAACTGTCACAGGCAGCTGATTGCACACATTACAGCAAACATGGGCGGTCTTACCAAAGAAATTCTAAGTGCTGAACAAGTGTGAAATTTGTTTCACCATGATGCAAAGTTACAATATAATCAGCCTATTACATTCAAGGAATATCTTGCAAGATTTCTGCAGAGCATTCAAAACCTGCTGCTATTTCATAAAAATCCCTAAATATGTAATGCTTATTATAGAAAAGAGTTTCAGCCCGTAACTTCTGTTGGACTTACCTATGCTGGGATTCTGAAGCTCTTTTCTTGCCTAACCTTGCACACTGAGTCTGGGTGAGACAGGAGCTGTGTAGCGCAGAGACCTAAGCTTTTTACGCCACTAGCTGCCATAAAGTCGTTATGTGTGTGCATGGTGTCCTGTGTGAAGCTGGGTCTGGGTGTTTAGATAGTTATTCTGGAGTTAGAAATTTCCTTCTAACTCTATCTTAGTAAAACTGGCACAACCATCCAAAGTCAGTGATTTAAATCACTTCTGTTGGATCATCCCCAGTCCAGGTGAAATTAGCACTTCTGGGCATGGGATCTAGCTAATCTAGCCACAACTATTTCCATCACAACTTCTGATTCCATAGCACTCCTGATGTCTGCTACTGACCACTACAGTCTTGCACGCTTCTCCCTGTTCAACCTAAACTCATCCCCACCCTTACTAAGTGTCTCTCCAGTGAAATTCATTATCTGAATTACTCACCAGGTGTGATATGCGGGAGATGGTGGCCATGGTGTTAATGTTATTGGGTGCAGTCCAGGCTAATACCCTGGGGAAATGAATTCAAATCCCACCACTGTGGAAATCAAATTTAATTAATTTATAAACCTGAAATTTGAAGCCAGTTTCAGAAATGATGCCATGTAACTATCATTGATTGTAAAAACTAATTTGGTTCACTAGTGTCTTTTAGGGAAGGGTGTGTGCCATCCTTACTCGGTCTGGCCCACATATAACTCCAGACCCACAGCAATCTGACTCTTAACTGTCCTCTGAAATGGCCTAGCAATCCACACAGTTCAAGGACAATTAGGGATGGGCAAAAGCTGGCTCTGCCATCGACACCCATATCTCAAGAAAGAATTAAAAATGTATTGCAATGAAATCACAAATTTAAAATTTATTGTAGTACTGTGTTGACAGCCATGGATAAAGCTTTCTAAAAAATGAAAATAAAACATCTATTCATTGAGATTTAAACAAAAAACAATAATTTTATCAATGACAATGGCAGCCTTATCATGGCTAATGATCTAAAATTCAATTATTTTTATAAAGCACATGTAAATTCCAAGTATTTACTAATTTCATAAATAGATTCACACCGAGTCTTGTTGTTTTCAAAAAAAAAGACAAATCACCAATTTTATAAGTGCTTCCTAGCTGCAATACCATGGACTGCATTTTACAGGGTGGAGTGGGAGGTGAGTGTGTGGAGGTGGGGTGGGGGGTGCGGGGTAGGGTGTAGCTTGTCCTGCTGGAAGCAAAGTCAACAGGAAACATCACAGGCAGTGGGCAGGATAAATTGGTTGCTGGGGAGGAAGGTCTGCCCTCAGGGGCTGCTGGCCAATCAGACTGGCCAGCAGCTCCAGGAGTCTGCACAGCACCAAGACCACATTAGTGGGCACTGCCAGAAATGCAACCAGTCCCATGAAGAAAGCCCAGTGGACCCCAGAGCAAGGCAAGTCCAGGGTATTAGGCAGAAAGAACTTGGCCTGGTTAGGGAGCAAGCCAGGGAATGGTGGGTTTTTCAGAGCAGGCATGCAGGAAGGGGGAACTATTATCTCCCATTGTGCAAAAGAGCAGCCTGAATATAGTAGCCCCCATTCTTAAAAGATTTTTTCCCCCTATCTGACTGCACATGCCAATCATGTTATGACATGGGCAGCATTTTATTGAGGTTAATTGGCTCGTTAACAAGCTCAATTGACCCTTAATTATTTATATTAAATATGGCAGGAAGCTGCAGATTTCAGTGTGCAGGCATCCCATTATTGTAGGGACAAGCTCAGGGGAAGCTGGTAGGATTGGCACTGTAATGACTTCAGTGAGTCCTGTGAGGTGGACCTCTCAGAATATGAGCTTTCTACTTACAAGACTAATGGGTTAGCCTATCAGGGAGCCCTATCTATGTACAGAATGTGGAATGCTAGCAGTACGAGTTTATACTCTGTATGAGGAAGTACTTTTCTGAGTATTGCTGACTATGTAAATTAATCTATGTTTGGTGAAAGGAAACCAGCCTCTGAGGAGTTATTTCAGTAGTGATAAGAATGGGACTTGAGTCCACATGTCAAAGCATAATGGGTGGAAGTACAAGAATGCACTTGTCAGATACGAGAATGAAGTAGAGAAACTTTGCACCTTCTTTGAGACACTGGATCCTGGAGGTTTTGATAATGGGCCACCCTTTACCAGCCAGGAATTCACCAATTTCATGAAGTCGAATGGAAATTGACAGATTAGGATGGCATCACATCATCTATCACCAAACGGATTGATGGAAACAGTGGTCCAGATTTTGAAAGCAGGCTTAAAGAAACAGTCTGCGGCCTCTGTGGACACTAACCTGTTCAGATTTCTGTTCAATTACAGAACAACCCCGGAATAGCACCAGGCAAGTTGCTCATGGGCAGGCAACTCTGCAGCAGATTGAGCCTGATCTTCCCGAACCTGGGTGGGGAGGGTAGAAGGTCATCAAGAAGCCCAGTGCTGAGTCTACAACAACCCTAGCCACAAGAGACACCTACAGGCAGAGGTTAAAGTATTATTAAAAAATCATTGGAATGGCTCTGCGTGGTTACAAGGCACGGTTGACTTGAAGATAGGAATGCCATCTTGAGAAAACACCTAGACCAGTGTAAGCCTCAATCTCAGGCCATGCAGTAACCAACTTGGACCAGCATTTTGGGAGCCTTGGAAAAACCTCCGTAACCTGCCAGTTCCCGCCCTCCCATCTCCAGTCTGTGTAAACTTTGAGTCTAAAATGGACATGGTGGACTTAGCCGCATCTACAACTTACTGTCCAAAGAAGGGAGTGAACCTGTGCCTCAGTGCTCTGAGTGAAAGAGATGAGCACTGGTTCGCTACAACCCGCTTACTTCAGCCACCAAGCTTGAGGAACCAGACTCGGTGCTTAAACACCAAAAGCGTTCATGGCAAATGAACCACTGAGGTTTCTTGAACCTGGAGGTGAAGAGATATAATGATTTTAATGGGGCCCACGTGGTGGATCTTTTAGAATATGAACTCATTGTTTAATGCACTAATGGATTGGCCCATCAGGGAGTCCTGTTTGTGTACATAATATGAAGTGTCAGGGTTGCTGGCACTCTGGGTTTATATTCTCCATGAGAAAGTACCTTTTGGAGTGTTGATGACTATGTCAATAAATCTGTTTGATGAAGGGACTCCGGCTTCTGAGGAGTAATTTCAGGCACCCACCCTATTTTACACACCTACTCCTCCTCCCCCCAACATGCCCTGCAGGGGCACATAAAATCCAGCCCATGAAATGCCACGTGACATTTTGCATTTACTGAATCTTCCAAAAAAAGTAAAACAGATTAATGATCTTGACAAATCCTTGAACGTCATCCCAATCATAAATTTTACAAACTGAATTCAAAATGTATTTGATTGCAAGGGTTCTGTGACATTACAACTGCTGCTTTTGTTTTGTGATGATTTCCCTTACAAATTTGAACTTTCATATCACACCAGCTCTACTGAAGCAAGTAAATGCTGATCATCTGCCAAATAAGGATGATGAATCTGATACTGATAATCACATCCTAATTAGCCAGTTTGTGGAACTGGTAATCAATGGCTATTTACCTTAGAACTGAAGCAGCCTTTGATTAACTCCCAATATGGCTGCAGAGAACCACATCTATCAATGACTTACAGCTTTACGTGACAGATATACAAAGACACAATAGATCATTACCATGAAGTCTGAATTGCAGCACAGCATTTTGAAAACCCATTATATGTAGCTCCCAAGGCCAGCAATACGTCAGTTTTTGGAGGTAACTGACTTAGTAATTCCTATTCATTAAACCTGTTGGCTGTCCTTTATAGTTATACTCCTACCGGCAATCCTATTAACTTCAGTAAACAGCAAGTTGGACCTACCTTCCCAATTTCCATTTAAAGAGCAAATCCCGCTGGTTCCATCAAAAATATCAAAACAGATGAAGGTGCAAAGACTGAATTACTTATTAGGCTCTAGATAACCCCTGGTATTCCGATCCGGATGAATAGCTAATCATTCATCTGATGTGGGATCTTGCTGATGCAATATTTGCTCTCCTAGTCATCACACTTCAATAATTCACTGTATCAAGTACTTTGAGATGTTTTGATATAATGACATGGTGGCACACTGGTTAGCACTGCTGTCTCACAGTGCCAGTAACCCAGACTTGCCTCCAGCCTTAGGTGATGGTCTGTGTGGAGTTTGCATGTTCTTCCTGTGCCTGTGAGGGTTACCTCCGGGTGATCCGGTTTCCTCCCACAGTCCAAAGATGTGCAGGTTAGGAGGATTAGTTGGGGTAAATGCACGGGGTTATGGGGATGGGCAGGGGACAGGTCTGGATAATATGTATGACAAGAGCTGGAATTTCCTTAAAGTGAGGGGGAAAATGTAAATCTACAAGAGATGTGTAAGCTATTATTGTTTACACTTGAGCATACTTTTCTTGAAGATTCTTCACGGGGAAGGGGAGATTTACTTTTTAAATTAGAACTAAGTTGTATCTTTTGAGACCGCGGGTAGGTTATTCGCTGGAGATATTTGCATTCCACAGAAATGCAAGGGATGCAGAAGAGAGGTTAGGTTATGCTACACTTCCGTGATGTTACATTGGTGGAGTGGGAGCACTTCATTTGAAATTCCCTTTTTTGTTTCCACATATAGCAGAAACATATGAATAAAGGATAGAATGGGAGTTGAAATGTGCAGGTCAGTTTCCTGCTCCATTCCTGACTTGTGGAGATTTTAACATTGCTGTTCTTTGCTGAAGTGGCCAAGATACCTACCTGAATGAGGCAAGGGCCTCATACCTATATTGAACTCCTGAGGGATCTGAAAAGCATCTTAGCTTTCACTAAGCAGAATCATGGCTCCCCTACTCAGTGATACCAATTCTACAGGCAACAGGGGCCCTGTGAGGTATTAACAATTTCTCTTTGTGGCATCAGGCCTCACAAGAACAGTGCACGGCTGGATTTCTATCAAGTCAGGAAGCTCCATAACCTTTAAAAATGGAGGACAGACCTAGAAACAGAAACCCCACTCCCACCGAGACCATTTTTGCCAATAGGGGAAAGAGGGCAAGGCACAAGACCAAGAGTCTGATAGTCCATTTTAAATTATTGGAGAGTTCAAAATTTTGCTGCTGCAAGCACCTTAACTTGCAGCGTGGAAGGAGCAAATTTATGGTGGAACCTGAAGGTCTGTTTCCCCCAAAGTTAAATTTTCAGCACAGAGGCCTGACTTCTAAGATAGAAGCTGGTGCAGGCAGGGGAGAAAGGGTCGCAAAAGTGGAAAGGAATATCTGTGTGCCCCCCCCCGTCCCCATCAGGATTATTCCTTCCACTGGGTAGCCAGCCAAATGGGAGACAGGACAAAGTACTAAGCATACTGGATAAAGAATGTGTCACAAAGGACAAAAGTTGAAAAAAAATGGGTGTGGCACTTCCCATGTACAGACAATACAGGAAGGACAACACCAACAGCTAGAGACTGGGTACCTGACCAGAAGTTGGCAGCATCCCCATAGAGGAAAGAGGAGGAAATATTACCCCGAGCAAAAGATATGCCACCTCCAAAGAAACCACCTTGACACGAGAAAGAGGCAGTGAAGGCTCCAATTGCCAAGAGAAATGGTTAGAAACATCTGTGCCATGGTGAAAGAAGATTTTTAGCCACAATCAGCCAGATATTCTCATGGTAACCTCGACTGCACTCAATGTTACCATGGCTCTCAGTTTCTAAGCAGTGGAATCCTTCCAGAGATCTGCAGCAGACTGCATAATTTCTCAATCAGTCACTGACCATTGCATCACCATTTGCTCAGATGGGGGGATATGCATCCTTTCCACGGATGTGACATTGCAGACACAAAGGACAATGAGCTTCTCCTCCACAGCCATGTTGGTGGTGTGTTGATTGTATTATTAAGGTTAAGGATATACAAGTTGAGGACATCGATTAGATACTTTGAGGCAAAAGCTCTGAGTTTGACTCCCACCTCAGACAGCTAAGGAAGATGCATTTATGATATGGCCAAAAAGGCTGAGTATCAATTGGTAAATCTGCCCAACACATGCTAATGACAGGTGGTAGGAACATGGTCAGCCATGTGATGGGAAGAGCATTGCGGTTTGTACCATCGCAATACACTGCTTCAGATGCAACATGCATGTAAAAGTTGCCATAGCAACCTGGATTCTAAGTGAACTGTAATAAACCACCACCAATCCTCACACCTGAGGATTTTCAGCTCATTGAAATGATGGGCGGGTGAGAGGAAGAGGGTCACTGTGGAGGGGTCTGGGATCTAATCGGACTCATGTCCACTGACCCCAGAAGTGATGTAGACGCAGAGATGGGCCCAGCATGCATTGGGCGACTCGGGGCATAGGTAAAAGGGGGTATATGGTAAGCAGATCCTGCTGTGAGACAATAAGTGTATGGAGGTGTCAGTGAGCAGTCAGTGTAAATTGCAATAGTTGTCCAATTGGTTGCTAGAGCAGATGTCCCTTCATGAGTTTTTTATAGAAAGATA
Source organism: Carcharhinus amblyrhynchos (assembly GCF_965287045.1). Lineage (NCBI taxonomy): Eukaryota > Metazoa > Chordata > Chondrichthyes > Carcharhiniformes > Carcharhinidae > Carcharhinus > Carcharhinus amblyrhynchos. The sequence goes on from NC_137340.1 coordinate 37,773,554, forward strand.
TAATCATTGCCTCTGCCTATTTACTTTATGAAGTTACTCAACAAATGTAATATTGCAAAAGCTTGACAAGATGCAAGTCATGGAGGTGGCAGCTTCAGCTGCTCACAATATTCTGTGTTGACTCAGGTTAATGCCTCAGGGAAGGGTACACCAAATTGACTGAGCCTTTGTCCTACCTTCCACCTACCCTCTTTGCACTCGTCTCCCAGGGTGTGTCCCTATGTGTAACACACCACCACTATTCAGCTGGGGGACGTTGTAGACTCCCCCTACAGTCAAGGCACCTGAAGTGCATTTTGAGAATGTCATTAGTCTTCTGTGTTGTGCCATGACTCACCACATGCTGTTGTCACGGTGCTGTTTGGGTTCTGTTCGCAGCCACCTAAAGGAGTGATCAGCCCCCTTCTGAAAGGTCCCCTCATCTGCCAGAAGTTGATCAAAGACCCATGTCCATGTTTCAAAAAGCAGAGGCAGCTGCAAATTCCTCATGATAAAATAACCCTAATGCAGAATAATTTAACAATCACACCATTATTTGTTTAGGTGATACTAGATTTAACTTGCCAATTAAATTAGTCTCTTTTTATTCCTGCCAGTAGATAATCTTTGCAAGAGAATACATTCAAAGATGGTACATGATTCTTTAAAATTAATAAACTTAATAAATGCCAATCAGCCTATTCAATTATAAAGGCCCTTGGCTTACGGTTTTGCTTCAGTATACTAATTTACCCAGAAATCTATTCTATATATTCTTTTTGTATGAAAATCTTCCAATATGAACATTAAATTTTCTTTTGATAGCTTGACTGTCTGTGTCCTTTTCCGACTGTCTGTCCCACATTCACCTTTTCTATCTAATTTACTGTCGTCAACAGTTTATTTGGCAGCTTTCAACTACTCTTTTCAAGGCTCAAAACTCCAAGATCCTTCACTTTTTCCTCATTACTAAGTCCCCTGAAGTTAGGAATCAATCTCGTAGCTATTGTGTGCACCATCTCCAGGGCTTGAATGTTTTATTTGTGAATTATTGAATAGAACCGGAGACAGTGTGCAGAAACTAAGTGACATTTCAGGTCAGAAAACTGGTGCGATCTGCACCGGTATGTCCGGTGCAAGTCAGCTAGCAATCGTCCCTCACTTAGTGCACTGAAAGAACATTCATGTGAAACTCATGGTTATAGAATCCCCAGGCCTGTGATTCACCTGAATTGGCTCACAGCTGCACACTATTAACAAGCGGAGCTGTATTTAAATTGTCCCTCGGCACTCGCAGCCAGTCATGGCAGCACAGGGAGCAGCTCTATGCTTCATGGAGTCTAGATGCAGTAGAGGAGAGGTGGGCCACCCCGTACCTCTGAGAGGGTAAACAATCCAGAAGCAGGGAAGCAAATGTAACCTGGGATGCGGTGGCTGTGGCAGTCAGTGCCAGTGACCTGACAGAGGACTGCCATCCAATGCTGCAGGAAAGTGAATGACTTCATTTGAGCTGCAAAGGTGAGTGTCGATCTGTCACATGCTGGCATCAATCCTGACTGTCATACCCAGAATGTCCACATCAATCCACTCCCTGACATCCTACAGCCTTCCAGCACCTGAATCCCCTAGCATCTTCCTTAAATTCCTCTGGCACTCCTCACCATTTCCTCTTCCTGTTGAAGCATGGTGTTAACATATGCCCACTATCCCCTCCCCCACGATCCCTGCCAGCACCTCAGTGGAAAGCTCGGAGGAAAGCACTGACTAGATGTCACAGGCATCTCCCACACCATCCACCAGCACAGACTCACACACCTCAATGGGCAGAATTAGAAGACAGGCTCCAGGATCACTACTTGGTAAGCACCGCACAGCTGCTGATGAACATCAGGTGGAAACTGGAACATCCAAGGGATTGGGCAGGTGGAGGTCTGCTGGATCTTAGGAAACAGCTGGCCCCAGCCAGATGCCGGGCTGCTGAGAAAAGTTCTCCCAAAGTAGCTGGAAATGCAAAGACAGAGCTGTGAGCGGGTGTCAGTAATATAACAGCATTTGCAAGGCCACTTGGAGGAATCCCACAGCCTTCAAGCACAAGAGATGGTGCTGACATTGCGTAGCATCCAAGCCAACACTGCAAGGGTGGTGACTGCAATGAAAAGCCTGGGGAGGAATTTGTAACCATGTCTGGCATGGGTGAAGGCAGACACCATAGGGTAAGGATAAAGCAATTGGCATTAAAGAATATTGCACCTCAAAGCTGTCTTTGATCCATTTCCCACAGGGAGCTTAGCTCCTTATCTGTACTTGGAAGCTCTTACTGGTCCCCAAGCAATTCCAATGGTGAGTGTCATGGAGACCCAGGGTGATAGATATCCTGGAATGACAATCTCATCATTCACTGAACCCGAGGCCATCTTGAGGATATCAATGCCCCACTCAATGACATATCGGGTGGCAGCAAGGGTCTTATTGTAGCAGGTCTCCACCTCAGTCTCAGACCTTTGCACTGGTGTCATCAGCCATGACCTCAGTGGGCAGCTTTTAGCTCATGAACTATCCTGGTAGTCTGGGCTGGTCCTCAAAGACCCCAGGGATATACAAGTGCCCCAGAATGAAGCTGTCATGCTATCATACTCATTGCACCTGGGCAGTCAGTGCATGAACTGTGACTTGTAGCCTGATGCGGAGTCAGATGTTAGCCCCCTGCCCACCCTCAGGATGCCTGTCCTGCCTTTTCTCTAAGTGACATACAACCAGTGCCTTGCACTGGCAAATTTCAGTTGTGGGAGTCCTTCCTGCCAGATACAGGCCCCTGGCACCTTGGCCATTGGAATCAGCATGTGGCAGATTAGGCTGAGCTCTGTGGCACTCATGTGGACAATCAGCGTGGCTGTGAGTAGCCCTCACTGGGGCTTGCTTACAGTATGATTTCTGGTGTACCCACCTGGACGTCTGGTGAAAATTAGCCTCCAGGAATGGCTGCCGTTCAGACAGAGAAAAGAATCATACCAACTTCCGTGTGATTTGACATTATGGTGCTCATTGCAGGAAGCATTTCAGAGTTGATGCAGTGTAAAGCGCTATGTTAATATGTGACAAGCTCCCTTGATTTAACAGCTGCCAGACCTGATGCTTGTAACTGTTAGTGGGGCACAGGATGGAATGTCAAAAATAAACCTTTCAAGCAGACAGACGGAGAACAGAGTAACCAGTGCCAAATTGGTGGGTTTTGCAATTGGTTTTATAGATAGTCCCTCAAAGGCTTCTCAGCAGCTAGTTAGAACACGAGCCCAAACTCAGCAGTGGGTCCTGACATGCATACTCCCACCCCCACTCTACCCCATGGCAGTAGCTAACTTGCCCTTTTGCACCCTGGAGGTTAGTGCAGAGTGATATTCACCTCCTCACTTGTCCCTGCAACCCATGGAGCCTGGACCACATTTCCTGGGACTAACAGTGATTAGCACCCATGTGACTGTCCACGGGGGGTGGGGTGGGGGGGGTTGGGGTGGGCGGGGTGGGTGTGGGCGGGGTGGGTGTGGGGGGGTGGGGTGTGGGGGGGTGGGGTGGGGGGAGGTGTGGGGGGGTGGGGTGGGGGGAGGTGTGGGGGGGTGGGGTGGGGGGAGGTGTGGGGGGGTGGGGTGTGGGGGGTTGGGGGGTGGGGTGGGGGGAGTGTGGGGTGGGGTGGGGGGAGTGTGGGGGGTGGGTGGGTGGGGTGGGTGGGGGGTGTGGGGGGTGGGGTGGGTGGGGGGTGGGGTGGGGTGGGGGGGAGTGTGGGGGGTGGGGTGTGGGGGGAGGTGGGTGGGGGGTGTGGGGGGAGGTGGGTGGGGGGTGTGGGGGTGGGGATGGGTGGTGTGGGGGTGGGGATGGGTGGGGTGGCTGGTGTGAGGAATGGCCTGATTCCAAACTCGCTAATGAGATTGAAATTAAGTTAATCTCATGCTAATCAGCTTTACGTTTTCCTGGATTAAAACAAACAATCAGTGCCAGATGCAACATGGCCAGAAAATCACAGCCAGTATTCTTAGTGCACAAAAGAGTTAGAAAGCAGTAAATTCCTGATTATTCGCAAAAAAAGTACAATCTCTTCTGGAATTTCAGACTGGTTTGGTTGGACCTATCCTGTTACTCCTGCATGATATGCAAAGCACTTGTTGTTGATCACAGTCTCCAGGAATGTGGCAGCCAATTTATGAACAGCAAGCTCCCACAAACAACGATGTGATAATAACCAGAACATAATCTGTTTTTAATGATGTTGATTGACGTATACATATTGGTCGGGGCACCAGGAAAACACCCTGATGGGAACGGAGATCCCACTGAATCAATTAGCTCTGTTCCCAGCATAAAATTGTAGCCGGCTTCTGAGTTGGCAGGCTCAAGACCAACTTTTCCATTGGTGGATGGGAAATTCTCGTCATAAAATCCAGCCAATCAGGGCAACTTATTTCAGGGGTGAAGGATTCTTTGTGAAAATAAGTACTTAATAACATTTAACTTAAATCTTTCCTCCATAAGTTAGAAAAATGTCACCAGCGCATATCTAGCTCAAATAATTAACCTAAATGAATAGAATCTAATTGCTTCATTATTTAAAAACAAAACTCAAATTTTATCCCTTCAAAGTCTATGCTTTTCCAAAGAAAAAGCTTTGTTTCCTACTCCTGTTTTTGTAATTAAGAGCCATTAAAGTAGGCATAAATCCAGTGGCTGTCTTTTGAATGGTTTTCTGGGCCTAATATTCACTGCAATCAGAGGGGACTGAAATTAGATATAGAACACCATATCTACTTTCATAATAGCCAAAAACATTGATCACAGATCATTTACAATTCATGCTCTACAGTTTCAAGGTCTTTCTCCCATTCTGCAGTGAGCAAGCCTACACGGTGTACATATAATATTGTTAGGGATCAGAAACTCCAAGGTATATCACACAGTTAGCCTAGACCCCAACTTTTTTTGATATGGACATTAAGGTGAGCATAAGGCATTTTGTTCCACATATGATTCAATTGATCCATTTAAGAACAAAGTTAGAATATAACAGTAGGAATTGGCATAACTTTTACCAATTAAAATACTTAAACATGATTAAACATAATTCTTAACAGCTATTGATCTCTATAGTTCCAATGTAAGTAATATAAGAACATAAGAACATAAGAAATAGGAGCAGGAGTAGGCCATCTAGCCCTTTGAGCCTGCCCCACCATTCAAAAAGATCATGGCTGATCTGTCATGGCTCAGTTCCACTTTCCCGCCCTCTCCCCATAACCCTTAATCCCCTTGCCTATCAAAAACCTATCAACCCGCATCTTAAATATATTTAGTGAGGCAGCCTCCACCACTTCAACGGGCAGAGAATTCCAGAGATTCACCACCCTTTGAGTGAAGAAGTTCCTCCTCAACTCTGTTCTAAACCACCCCCCCCTTTATCTTGAGGCTGTGCCCTCTAGTCCTACTGTCCTTTCTGAGCGGGAAGAGCCTCTCCACCTCTATCCTATCCATCCCATTCATCATCTTATATGTCTCAATGAGATCTCCCCTCATTCTTCTAAACTCTAACGAGTACAAGCCTAGTTTATTCAGCCTCTCCTCATGGTTCAATCCCTTCAACTCCGGTATCAGCCTAGTAAACCTCCTCTGCACTCCCTCCAAGGCTAAAATATCCTTGCATAAGTGCGGTGACCAAAACTGCACACAGTACTCCAGCTGCAGCCTCACCAGTGCCCTGTACAGTTGCAGCAAGACCTCCCTACTTTTATATTCAATCCCCCTCGTTATGAAGGCCAGCATCCCATTTGCCTTCCTGATTACCTGCTGCACCTTCAGGCTGGGTTTTTGCGACTCATGCACAAGGACCCCGAGGTCCTTCTGCACCGTTGCAATCTGCAGTTTTTCGCCATGTAAGTAATAGTCCTTCCCCATATATTCCCCATATCCCCATATACATAAATCTTACTTCAGAACCAATTAGCACCAAGAACAGATATGCTCACATGGATGTTAGATTTCCAGTCTCTTAACCCTTCTGGACAGATACAGGAGGAAATCTGCTTTCTGAGTTTTCAGCAGTTTTCAGAGAAGGAAATATCCTCAAACACAGAACTTCAGAGAAATAAACCTAGTTTCTGGAATATCTCAGTGTCCAGGCTCCAGAGGCTATTTCTTCTTCGTACAGCTCCTAAAAAAGCTGGGTTTCTTACTGTGAGCCTGGTCTCACCCAATCACCTGATATTACTGTCAATCAACCTAATCAAGGCTTGTTCTGCAAAACCCAAGGGAAAACATTAAAATAACAGAACAGCATTAATCCAGATGAAAACAAATATTCTATAAATTAAGAATAATTATGCTGCTCCAGGAACAACAAGGCTCCTGGATGCAAACAAAAAGGCACCGATAATAAACTGCTAAAACAGATACTGCATAAGAAACATGACCCAAATGCATTTCTTATGGAAGTAGTATTATCACAACATACTTGGAATTGCCACTGCCCAAATGCATTTTGCTGCACATCTGTATTGAAAAAAATTGTCAAATGGCCGATTCCCCATTGCACCCAAATCTAACGACAACCTTTTTTTTCAGCTAAGGCCCTAACTGCCATATGCATCTTCACACTCCCAAAATGTTCCCCAGCTACCTTAATCCAATCAATAATAAAGTTAATGAAACACAATGCCCTAACACCAAACACAATGGGGCTCTTAGTATAAAAGCAAAATACTGCGGATGCTGGAATCCGAAACAAAAACAGGGACTAGAGCCACTACTATTAATAACACTCTCTTGTAACAACTTTTAATAGTTGTGGTCTGTATAGTGGTAACAATTGCTACAGTTGGTCTTGTGATTTAATTCATTGTTTCAACTGGCAACAACAAAAAAGGCACTATGGGATACCTTATGACTGAAATGAAGTGTCATTCTGATTGTCTACACTTACGCACACTTTAAATTATTGGATCTAAATATTTCTTCCTAACAATGAATTAAATTCACTGCCTATTGCCATAGATTACTTCTTGATTTTTCATCACCTTAATATGCAGGAGAATGTTACTGTCTGTGGAGGTTATACGATTGACCAAACGTACTTAATTAAAACTATAGAAGTACTTTTCAAATCACGAGTCAAAATGGAATGAACATTCTTTTAATGATCTATTTGGTGTAATGAATAATAAAGCTTGTTTTCCTTTATTGTCTCCATTTTTTACACACGTATGAAATATGTTTGCCTATTTTTCTGTGAAACATTTTCAGGCAATTTACTATCATATCGTTTATCAATTTCCAATATAAAAAATTACAATAAGTATGGTATTGGCATTAAATAAAATATTTTGATATCATACATCATATTAATGAGATTGTTGCTTTGCACAAGGGATTGCATTTATAGACTAGCACTGTCATGGAAAACTATGTAATTTGGTGATTGCATTTATAATTCTCATCAATTGTCAGAAAGATCATACTGGTTTGAACAGAATGTTAAGTACTGAAATGGCATGCAACATTACCATTCAAATATATTGCAACTTTTTGAAATTCAGAGTAGGTAATTTAACACAGGACAAATCACTGACGTCCTTAAGTATGTGACATACAACTAAAAATATCAAAAATAATAGGAACATAATAAATAGGAGTAAAAAATAGAGTGCTTTGAGCTTATTCTGCCATTCAATCACCTAAACTCGACTTTCCTGCCGCTCTCCTGAGGGACCAAGACTCTATCTTGGTCTTAAATATATGCCGTGATGCAGTGTCCAAATTCCAAACATTCACCATCCTTTGAATCAATAAATATATCATCTCAGTCCACAGTTTCACACAGTTTCATTACAACTCCAAAATAAGGGCCAATCTTAGAACCTCTGGCTAAGCATTGTAACAGTGCAGCATAAATCAGCTTTTGAATAAATCTTTTTGATGTAAAAACATTTAAGGTATATCAATCAACCTCATATTTACATCAAACATTATACATTTCGCTCCGTGCAAAGCTTATGCATACACAAGTTATAGAAACATCCAGATTTCTCAGTTTCTAAATTATTTCCTATGTCCTTTGATGATTAAATAACTTCTAACTGGCTGATGAATGCCAAACAGAAATTTTAATTTATCACAACTCTTCACTATGACAAGCTTTCAATGCATCAGTTTAATTAACTGACACATTTTTGTTTCAATATGTCTATGAAAAAATTGCTAATTGACTCTATGCTGTGCTGCATGGCAAAAAATAATCTGATACCATTAAAGATACATCAGTCAGAAGACTTCAAGGATTGTAAGAGTCTTATATCAAAAATTGAATGTTTATTTTTAAAATTCTTTTTCAATGCACGATACAGAAACACACTCCAAGGGCCCTATTTTACCATTTTAATTCTAAGTGTTGGGCAGACTTGACACTGGGAATGTTTCAGATCTGACTTTTAGGCCTGTTCTGAGGCGCCTCCACATGCACTCCACCTGAAAAAATGGCAGCGATTCTGCATCGTGCTGCAAAAACCTGTGGATGGGGCTTATCACGCCCAAAACATTGCAGCTCCGATCGGTGCCTTCAACTGCGCATGTGCAATAAAAAAAATAGAAAAACGCTCCGTTGCCACATTGCTCCTGGGCCGGATAATGCCTCCTCCCAGACCCCACAGATATTGCCCAACACCCACAATCTAACTGACCCCCTTATCTCCCCACCCCTCCACTACCCAGACCAATTGCGGCTCCATGTCTCTCTTCCCCGCTCTAATCACATGCAGAGTGGCAGTGGACCCCACCTTCCCCCCCCCAACTGGTCACACACAGAGTAGCAGTGGAACCCCCCCCATTTCCCCTGTCCAAGACCCCTGCCCCCTCTACACCCCCCACCACAGAGCCATCTGACCTGCCTTCCTTCCCCTCCTGCCACAGAGCTATCTGATCGGCCTTCCTCGCCCCCCAACCAAAGCCGATCCACCTCCCCCCAGCACCCACCCCCCCACCAGAGAGCCACCTGACCTGCCCCCTCTCTTCTCCAACAGGGAGCCATCTGACCCACCTCCCTCCCCCCTCCACTAGAGAGACATCTGACCTGCCTCTCTCTCTCTGCCCACCACTGATCTGAGTCAGAGAGCCGCTGGAAGTTCTGAACTTACCTCCTCAGAAGCTGGAGCACCCAAATCAGACCTTTGCGGATCATGACTATTTTGCAATAAATCTGGAAGGGCGAATGTGGTGGGAAAGGGGGAAGTGCCGGTAAATTTGGGCGTGCAGCCCATTAAGTTAATTTAAATTCATGCAAATGCATTTAAATTGATGTCAAGCCTGTTTCAGGTGTGGTCTTGACAGTGGCTATTTTTGGCCCTTGGTTAAGGGGGAAATGGGCGCAGAGGTGGGCGCAGGTCGCACTACTCGCCTCAAGCCCGAGTTTACCAAGTTTTTGCACCGAAAATGGATGCAACTTGATGGTAAAATCAGGCTCTAAGTCTCAACTTTAATCGAACCTGCCCAGAACAGAATAGCATTTTAGATGCCACCCAATGTACTTTGAAATCAAATAGCCCCAATCCTATGTCTAAATTGGTTAAAATTGAGGCTGTATTCTTGACCATAGTGCAAATTGGAGGGGTGAAGAATTTTGTGTATGATAATCCAGGGCATTCAGTGGTGAATTTAGAATCAGAATCATACAGTGCAAAAGAGGCCCTTTGGCCCATCGAGTCTATGTCAACATGCGAGAAACACTGAACTTCCACCTAATCCCATCTACCAGCACTTGGCCCACAACCTTGAATGTTATGATGTGCCAGATGCTCATCTGGGTACTTTTTACAGGATGTGAGGCAATTCATTTCTACCACCCTCTCAAGTAGCATGCTCCAGACTGTCACCACCCTCTGGGTAAAAAGAAAAATTCCCTCACATCCCCCTAAACCTTCTGCCCATCAGTTTGAACTTATGTCCCTACATGGGACATGGAATGTGCTCCCATGAAATGGCATAGAATACTTACAAAAAAAAGCATTGGGAATTGTATTTAGGTGTGTAGTTGCCACTCACTGACTCTGAATACGTGGAAAGCGTACAGAAAGCATTTACTTATTCCATTACTTTAATTTATATTTTACTTGAGCTATTTATTAACTTATTTTGCATTCCATGCAATTTCTGAGCATCTTTATTTTTAGAAAAAAAGAGTAATAATAATATTGGGCAGATTTGCAAATATTCAATGAAAAGAAAATCTCATGAGTATGGATTGTGTTTGCTCTCATCTTGAGATCTTTATCTCTCTATGCCAGGGGAACAACATGCACAACAGAATCCTCTAACAACTGCCAGTCAGCTGCAAAAAAGATTTATTTCACTTTGGATCAAATTTGAAAAGATGTCATTAAAATCAGATGCCTCCACTGAAACTAATTAGTCTAGATATTTCATGTTGAAATACTAATTAAGCATTTGGGATATGTTCAGGTGGGGAGGGAAGCCCCGGGCAAAAAAATCTCTAGGTTTCCTTGCGAAGAACAAAGGAGCAATCCTGTCCTTTCAGCTCACTAGGGAAGAGAGAAATAGATAATTTACCTTGCTGGGTCACTACCTGTCAACTCTGGCCTGATAGGAATTCAAATGACTATACTTCTCAGATACTGAAACAGTTCGTACAAGAGCTGGACAACTTTCAGCTTGGGGTGCTAAGTGAGGAATAACTCGTGAACTACACTAGTGCCAGGTAATGACCATCTACAGCAAGTTCTAATGTCCTTTAGGGAAGGAAATCTGCCATCCTCCTGACCCACAGCAATGTGATTCACTCCCAACTGTCCTTCAAGGGCAACTAGGGATGGACAATAATGCTGGCCAACCAGCAGCGATGCCCGTGTCCCACAAATGAATAAAGAAAGAAAAAATGTGACAATTTCTCCTCGACTACCACTGACATATATTGTGCTACAAAAGCAGGTCAGATGCTGGTGTTAAACTCCAATGACTAGCTGATAATAAAGATATCACAAGGTACCTTACTCTCAATGACACAAGATTCCATTTCCCACCATCACCCGTTTCCCCTTTATGCTTTAAAAAAAACACTCACTCCATTCTTAAAGTTACTTAGCCAATGCAGAGTAGACCAGGCAATCCCAAATCCATCTCCTTGCTTGCACCGAAAACTAAATTCAAATTGAATCCAGTTCATGGTCCCTGAGAGAGAGAGAGACAAACAAGGTCCAAGCTGACAAAAGGCATTACACCCCATTTAGGCTTGGCCTTAAGAGCACAACAATTAAATAAAGGTCAAATTAGCAAATTAACAACCAAATTAAGAGGCTTGCTCCTTAAAAGGACTCAAGACTGGAAATGAACCCAGACTTCTAACGCTGTGTATCACCATTGTTAAGCACTGTCCCACCGTGCTGCCCTGCAAATCCAAAAGACTTGTTCCCTAAAGGGGATGTTTGCCCTCGACACTCTTTTGAATAAACAAAATAAATTAGGTCAAATTAACCAATTAACAAACTGACCGATCAAATGTAGCTTCCCCTTTATATACAGTACCCAGTGATGTGCTTAAGCAATTAACCTTCAATTAGTAACCTAAATAGCCCTTGACTGTTAACTATATCCCACCCTAACAACTGGATCAGGCAGGGGATGAGGCTAGCCCATTGCACTGAAGGTGTGCTGATGCCTATTATTGTGGTTTGACTAAGCTAGGGTAGAGTAAAGAATCAGGGTAGCCAAAAAGGTAAAATCGAGGCTTCTCCTGATGCAATTTTTCAAAGCCTTCTCGATCTTTTGGCTAAAATGAAGCATCGGATCAAGTCTGGGATAGGATGCAATGCCTCATCCTGTCAGCTTGGATCTTGTTTGATCAAGCCAAGATGGGGAATAATATCTCATCTTGTCAGCTTGAATCTTGTTTGTCCCTTATGTGGGGGCCATGAATTGGATTCAAGTTGAATTGGGGTTTTTGGTTGGAATAAAAAAATCCGAGAGATATCAAAAAACACCAGCTGCGATTTCTGAATTGAGTAACTCACCTCCTGACTCCCTGGATCTATTCATTATTTCCAAGACCAAAGTCAGGAATGTGATGGAATACTCTCCAATTGTCTGAATGAGTGCAACTCCAATATCATTGAAGGAACTCGACAACATCCAGGACAAACCAGCCATTTGATTGGTGGACCATGTACCACCTTCACTGCTTCCATCATTGGTGCAGAGTGGATGCACTGCAGCAACGTGTCTCGACTCCTTTGATGGCACCTTCTAAATCTGTGACCTCTGCCCCTAGAAGGGCAATGGCAATGGATGCATGGGAATGACACCAGCTACATGATTCCCTCTAACTCACACATCATCCTGACTTGGAACAATGGGCAGGGATTTCCAACTGCGCCCGCCCCAAAACCGGAAAATCCTGCCCAAGGTCAACAGACCTTTACACGGTTCACTCCCCACCTGCTATGATTCCCATGGTGGGTGGGATGGGAAAACGCCCCCCATACCACCATTCCTTCACAGTTGCCTAACCCAAATCCTGGAATTTCCCTCCTAACAACATTGTGGGTGTACCTACATCACATGGACTACGGCAGTTCAAGAAGGCAGCACACCACCTTCTTTTCAAGGGCAATTAGGGATGGGCAACAAGTGCTGGCTTTACCTGCATTCCCCACGTCCCAGGAAAGTATTTTAAAACATTCAGAACTCAGCAATCACAAATATCACACAGAAATATCATCGTCAAGGCTATTACGCTTAATACACGCACCATAAAGCAAAGGTTCAGCTTTTAACTCCAAACAATAACTGTATGGGTGGGACTGGGTGAATTAAAACCCTTTATGAGTCACCAGGTGAGGCTGAGGTGAATTGACTCCTAGGCTGTCCCTAGATTCTTTGTATAATTTCCATTGGGCCTGCTAAGACATAATTAAAGCAGGAAAGCACACCTGAAATAAAGATTGCACACCTTCGTGGATAATTTGTGGACAGCTTGGTGGCACAGTGGTTAACACTGCTGCCTCACAATGCCAGGGACCCAGGTTTGATTCTCTATTTTGTCACTGTCTCTGCGGAGTCTGCACATTCTCCCCATGTTTGTGTGGGTTTCCTCTCATCTCTAGTTTCTCCCACAGTCTGAAGGACCTGCTGATCAGGTGCATAGGCCATGCTAAATTCTATCTCAGTGTACCCAAACAGGCACTGGAGTGTGGCAAATAGGGGATTTTCACAGTAACTTCATTGCAGTGTTAATGTAAGCTTACTTGTGACATTAATAAATAAAATAAACTAAAACTAAACTCATTTCATTGGAACAATGTGAAGGATGCGTGTCTATAGTGCACCCTGAGGGGTTGGGCGAACAGCCAGAAGTCATGGTCCACGTCAGTACCAATGACAAGATTGAGAGGAGGATGTAGCCCTGCAGTCTGACTTTAGGAAGCCAGGCAGAAAATTAGCAAGCAAGATTTGAAAAGTAATAATCTCTGGATTACTCCCAGTGCCATGCACAACTAAGTATTCAAGTAGCAGGATAAGACAAATGAATGCATGGCTGAATAGATTGTGCAGGAATAAGGGCTTCAGATTTTTGGGACTGGCTCTGGGGGAGATGGGACCTGTGCTAGTTGGAGAATTACAGAAAAGTGCAGAAATTCTAGACTACTTACAATGGGTGACTTTAATTATCCAAATATAGACTAGGACAGTAGTAGTGTAAAGGGTGGAGAAAAGCAAAAGGTCCTAAAGCGTGTTCAAGAAAATTTTCTTCAGCAGTATGTTTCCAGTCCAATGAAGAATGAGGCAGGGCTAGACCTGGTTCTTGGGAGTGAGGTGACCTAAGTAGGTCAAATGTCAATAGGAGAATGTTTAGGGGACACTAATCATTGTATTATATGTTTTAGGCTTATTATGGAAAAGGACAAAGGATAGTCCAGAGTAAGAAAAATTAACTGGGGGAAAGCCAACTTCATTTGGGTAAGGCTGGATCTGGGTCAAACAAGTTGAAGTCAAAAGTTGACAGGAAAAATGGTAGCTTAATAATGTGTTATCTTCAAAGAAGAAGTGATTCAGGCACAACCAAGGTATATTCCCTGTTACAGGTAAGAGATATCTCTGAGACCAGTTGTGAGTCAAAGTATAGCAAGTTTATTCAAAAGCTGAGGGGGCAGACAAACTCCTGACAAAGGAGTTAGGCCCATATGCCAGTAACAATTGGTTCTAAATTGGTCATGGGGCCATGCCTGACTGGCCACCGACCAACAGGGGTGAGTGCAGTAGGCAATGGGTTAATGAACTTTGTAATACTTGGAGATTGGTAAAAAAAATTGTAAGGCTTGCTTTCGACTTGTTTTCATGTATCCCAGACAGATGCAAGACTTGTTTTCACGTATCCCAGGCAATAAGACTGCAGCTGTCCTTGCTGCTGTATACAAGTTTATGATAGTCCGTTCAGAAATGTAGCTGACCCAGCTCGTATCTATGTTTGTGTCTTTAATATTATGGACTTCTGCCTAACATAGTGAAGCTTGCATGCCATAAATATATATTCATATATATTCATTATGTAGTGCTTATGTGTCATGTACCAACATATTATATGCTATACAACCTATGAAATTGTTACACTGGCCTTGTTATCTTTAACTTGATTTGCCGGCCTGTTTGTTAGCTAAGGGCTAATCACACTACCAATGTGGAACGATTGCGGCCTTGAGATAACCATGAAGAAACGCCGAGGTAACCATGTTCCCATGATGGAGGATAAGCTACGGCCTTGTAACTTGCTGAGAATGAGAAGATGCGTACGTAAGTGGCGGGGGTGGGGGGGTATAAATATGTGCTCCTAATTTGTGTTTGAAGAGAAGCCTGGGGAACCGCCGTTAGAACAAAGAACAAAGAACAAAATCAGCCTGGGAAACAGGCCCTTCGGCCCAACGAGCCTGCGCTGCCATCTCAACACCACCAGTCCCCCTGTCCCCCCACTACCAGGTCTAACTCCCAAAAGCTTTTGAATAAACTTGCTTTACTTTGACTCACAACTGGTCTCAGAAGTATCTTTTAGCTACAAAATTCCTTCAAAAGGGAAGGTAGAAAAACAAATCTAGAGCTCTCTGGATGACAAAGGATTTAGAAATTAAGATAAAGAAGAAAACGTGCTTATGACAGGTGTCAAGTAGAAACTAAAATTGAACATCAGGCTGAATACAGAAGGCTCAGTGAAGAAGCAAATCAGAGAAGCAAAGAAAGAATATGAAAAGACACTGATAGTTAACATAAAAGGGAATCCCAAAGTCTTCAAAGATATATAAATGTTAAAAGGATTGTAAAAGGAGTAGGGCCTATTAGGAATCAAAGAGGGGATTTACATGTGGAGGCGGAGGTCATAACTTAAGTATTAAATAAATACTTTACATCTGTCATTACTCAGAAAGGAGATGATGCCCAGGCCTTGGGTAATGAGGTAATTCAGACACAATTGGCTGAGTAATAGGAAATAGAGATTAGTGAATAGTGGACATTTCATAGCGCATAAGAAACAACACTTTTCACTTCATGCTAATACATATGACAATAATAATAAATCAGATCAAATCAAATCAAATCAAAATTTCTCCTTCAGGAGGAAGAATTGGAGTGGAGGTCAGTGTCGGAGCCCTTGCTTTCCTTTACAGTGATGACTAGACCTTGGTATACAGGGCATAATTTCAAAGTTTATGGATGATACAAAATTTGGAAGCATTGTGAATTGTGAGGAGGATAGTGTAAGAGTTCCAAACAAGCTGATGGACTGGGCAGACCAATGCAAATAAGTGTGAGATGATTCATTTTGGGAGGAAGAAATAGAGAGATAATATAAAAGAGGGGTTACAACTCTAAACAGAGTGAAGGAGCAGTGGAACCTGGCTGAATATGTGCATAAGTCATTGAAGGTGGCAGGACAAATTGAGAAAGCAATTAATAAAGCATAATAAAGCATACAGTATCCTGGACTTCATTAGTAGTACAAGAACTAGAAATGCTGAATTTGTGTAAGTCACTAGTTCAACCTCTGGATATCGAACTTTAGGATAGACGTGAAGGCATTCGAAAGGGTGCAGAAAATATTCACTCAGATGATTCCAGGGATGAAGAACTTTAGTTATGAAGATAGATTGGAGATGTTAGGACTGTTTTCTTTAGAGAAAAGAAGGTTGAGAGGAGATCTGATAGAGGTATACAAAATCATGATGGGTCTGGACAGAGTACATAGGGAGAAACTGTTTCCACTTGTGAAAGGATCAGAAACAAGAGGGCGCAGGTTTAAAGCATTTAGCAAAAGAAGCAAAAGTAGTATGAGGATGAACCTGCTTACACAGGATGTGGAGTTGCTGGTGTTGGACTGAGGGACACAGTAAGAAGTCTCACAATACCAGGTTAAAGTGCAATAGGTTTATTTGGTATCATGAGTTCTCAGAGCGCTGCTCCTTCATCAGGCATGTGGATGTTTAACCTGGTGCTATGGTTTCTACACAGCGAATTTAAAATGTACTGCCTGAGAGTGTGGTGGATACAGATTCAATTGAAGCATTCAACAGGGAATTAGACTGTGAACTGAAAAGAAAGAATGTGCAGGGTTATAGAAAGAACACAAGGGAATGATCGTAGGTGCGTTGCTTATTTGGAAAGCTGGTGCAGACATGATGGGCCAAATGCCCTGCTTCTGCACCATAACAATTTCTGTGACTTTGTTTTGTGATCCTGAGACAATTACTTCCATTGAAATGCATTGCAGGGCTACTCCCAGGTTTTCAGATGGCATTCTGGAGGTCCTGGTGGAAGGGATAGATGGAAGGCATTGTTCTTCTACAGCTGCAGGAGAATCAGCAGGGCCACAATCCAGCAGGACAGTGGTAAATAAGAGAATAAGTGTGAGTTGTATCACGCGAGGATCAATGCAAATAAGTGTGATATGATTCATTTTGGGAGGAAGAAATAGAGAGATAATATAAAAGAGGGGTTACAACTCTAAACAGAGTGAAGGAGCAGTGGAACCTGTTCAATGTGGGCAGAGGTTCAATTACTTCACAATAACAGCATTTCATCTCTCCATCTTTCTAAACACTTGCCAAAGTTTGCTGCCTCTCCCACTGCTGTCAAAAATTCCCTCCTCTCCATCACATCCTTTAATCACAATGGCACACTGTACACCTTTTTGTATTCATATCACAGTCACTTCTTCTTTTACTATCTCAAACCACATACTGACATCATTCGCTTTTCACTTTGTAGTACTTGAACAAGCAGCATTCATTCCTCTCTTTCAGTCCACACATTTGACTTTACATTCATACCTGTATCTTTACTCCATCTTGCGTCTTCTCAAGCTGTCAACCAGCCCTGCACATCTTCACTTAACACTTCAACATCACTTTATAGCCTTCCAGCCTCAACATTGAGCTAAACAATTGCAGATCTTAATTACTGCTCCCAATTTCTCAGACAGCAGTTGCTGATAATGAGTCTGAAGCAACCATTTACACTTCATCAGGATCCATCTTATGTTTAAAATAAAAACAGGAAATGCTGGAAATACTCAGCAGGCCTAGCAATATCTGTGGAGAGAGAAATAGAGTTAAAATTCTGAGTCCATGATACCCTGGTCTACTCCTCCATGTCACCCAACAATTCATTCCCTATTAGAACTGCTTTCATTATTTTTCTGCACCCTGTCCAATATCTTCTCAACCTTCCTAAAGTGTGGTGCCCAGAGTTAGACACAACAATCCAGTTAAGCCACATCAGTGTTTTGTAAAGCTTCACCATAACTTCCTTGCTTTGTACTCTATGGGTGTGATCTTACCAGCCATTCACACCATGTATCTATTGCAGTGAAGTTGGAGAGTTTGGCGGCCAGCCAAATCTTTGTTCACTGCGGCAGGATAAGAAAAGTCCGCCAGAGTGAATGGTGGTAAGATTCCGGCCTGTACCTCTATTGTTAAAGTACAGCATGCCAAATGCCTTACACCAATGAATCCCCTATTCTTTAGAGGTGCAGTTACTATTATAATGTAGGAAACATTGCAACCAATATATTCACAGCAAGCTCCCAAAAACAGCAATGTGAAAATGACTGCATAATCTGTTTGTGTGGTATTTACTGTGGAATGAATTATGGCCAAGACATCAAGGAACACAAACTAGTGTTCCATCAAGGAATTTCAAATTAGTGCATGGGGCCTTTTGTATTCAGCAGAGAAGGCAGACAGGGGGTGGGATTTTACGGCTTCGCTTGAGCGAGAGTGGACATTCCTGTCCGAGGTTAATGGACATTTCCATTGTCCGCTCCTCGCAAGCTCCGATTCACTGGTGGGCCGCCGGAGGTTGGGGGGGGGTTGAATTCCAAATGACAGCACTTACAACAATGCAGCACTCCCTCAGTAGTAATTGTTGTGCTCAAATTTCTGTTGCAGGATTTGACCTCATGTCATAACCTTCTGTCTCAGAGCTAAGATTGGTACAAATTAGACCTAGCTCAGAGAGTGGATGGACCTCCTGTGATACTGCAGCTGGTTCAGCCTTCACAATAAGAGTCAAGCTCACCAGCCTTTGCAGTTTTATTGGAGGTGTAATCTCCAGCTGGGACAGATTAGTGGATTGAATAGATTGTGGCTTTCAAGGATTTACTCATCTTCGACACTGCCCTCCTGTAAATCAGTGAAACTGATTAGCCCCACCCCCAGGAGATTGATAATGATGCAACAGCAGCAGTGCTTGAGTTATCTCTATTTCAGGATACCACAGGTCTGCTCTTTCACCACTCTCTCAATCAATATGCATGTTGGTACTGCTGGAGGATGTCAGACAGAAGAGTTAAAATGCAGAATGCTGACTCCAATAAAATAAAGAAACATCACAGAAATCTAAGCAGAAGATTTAATTCTCTGTCTGCATCATCATTCTGGAAAGGCATTCTCTGAACGTTCAAAATACTCATATATGGCACTGCCTTTTACTAACCTCATTAAAACTTAATTAAGGAATGGGCTAGAGACTACAAAAAAGGATATGAAGAACTTGCTTACTTTAGCAAGTTGGAGAGTTCATAACTGAATGCTTGAAGGTTGAGTCAGCTGCATCTCTGTCAATTGGACTATTATGGCCTGTACTGTAGTTAGGAAATCTGTTTATTTATTCAATTTGCTCACTCAACGGCTGAAATCTTCTGAACTCATTCACAGCTGGGATTTTCTGGTGCCACTGAAAGTAAATGGAGTTTTGGCTAAAATGCCAAATTTTCTGTTCTCGCTTGCAACAGATCCTGTCACGGATGAGATTGGAGAATCTCGTCCATTATCAGGATGTGGACAGTGATGACAAAATTGATATTTATTACCCATCCCCATTGCCCTTGAGATTTGGTGCTGGCTTCTTGAACTGCTGTAGTCTATGTGGTGAAGATGCAGTCAGGACTGTTATGTTGAAAGTTTCAGATTTTTGATGCAGTATTGAAAAATAGGCACCGGTGTAGATAGAGACAAGTGATGATGGTGTGTGACTTGTTGGACAACTTGGAATGATGGTATTCACATGGACCTGTGACACTTGTCCTTCTAGATTGTAGAAGTCATGGTCTGTGGAGATGCTGTCAAAGAAGATCTGGTGAGTCCTACAAACATGTGCATCCTACAAACAGAACACACCGCATCCCTGGTGTGTTGATGCTGCAAAGATATTTAAGACAGCAAATGGGCTGCTATCAATGACATTGCTTCGTATAGTGTGAAATTATTACCTGTAGCACATATCCGAGAAGTGGAGTATAGTCCACACTCTTGACTTTTGACTAGGAAAGAGGATTTATGGAGTCAGGAGGCAAACTATTTGCTGTAAAATAACAAGCTTCTGACCTGCTCTAATAGCTGTGCATTTGTGTTACTGATCTTGTCCAGATTTTGGTTAATGGTGGCCCCTGTGATAGGAGAACTCAGTGATAGTAATGCCTTGACTATTAAGGACATGAGGGACCATAGCATTTTGTACATGGTGGGAGCAATTTTCTGACTCTGAGCACTCAGACGCAGATTGCACTGAGATTATGGGGAATTCAGTAGCCTAGCATGTTTTGCTTTGGGATTCTCTCAGCCCCTGCATCCAGACATAATCTAGTTCTTGCCCTCAGTAAAAATGCTTAATCGATTTCAAGCTGGATTTCTCCCTTTGTTTGGGATTCTCCAAACTTTGAGTGTGGCAGAAACTTGCTGATCTCTATAAACAAAGACCAGGGTGATGGTTATGCTGGGGTTGGGGGGCTCAAAGGCCATTGAAGCTCCTGGGTGTTTGGGGACATGGCTGGGCAGTGCCCCAGTATTGCCCCCTGGCACCTCAGCAGTGCCAATGTCTGTAACTTTTCTGGCGGGTTGGGGTGGGAGATGCACATCACCGGCCTTGTTCCAGGATTTGTGCATGCACTGGGAACACATGCGTATCTCCCAGAGCCGAAGAACAGTTGCCGGTCAGACCATGCTGGAAACCAGCTGGAAGGCAGGAAAGTAATTTGAATCTTTTTTAAATGTATTTTAAATATGTTTAACAGTTCATTATCGGGAACTTTCAGGTCCTGACTGAATCTCCCACCCCGCCAGGAGTTCTTCAAGTTGCACTACCGGGGTACCAGGGACTGTGCCGAAGGGTGGGGCTTGAGGGTGTGGGAGCAGAAGGGGTGGGGCATGTAGGGAGTCATGAAGCGGGTGGATGAAGGGAAGCCATTGGGAGGACTCCGATGCCAGCGATCTATGTTCAGGGTGGGGGGGGTGGTGGGAAGAGTTGAGATCAGGCCAGTGATCTATGTTAGGGAAGGGTGGGTAAACATGCCTTCAATGATGGGGGGGGGTCTCAATATTCGTGGCAAGGTGTGTCTTCAATTTCACTTTGCAATTGGGGCGCCCTTTAAAAAACAGAGCACTTGAAGCCAGGCTTGCTGGTGTGTTTAGGCCCCACCCCTTAACAAACCAATGAGAAATTCATCCCCTCTGGAAAAATGACTAAGTGCGGGAAACTTCAAACTTTAAACTAAGATATGTGGGTTTGCTGGATTGGCCATGTTAAATCCCCTGTTAGTGACCCAAAATGTGTCAGTTAGGTGGATTAGCATGGTAAATGTGTGGGGTTATGGACATAGGGTGGAGGGGAGGACTTGAGTGGGATGTTCTTTCAGAGAGTCAGTGCAGACTCGTTGGGCCGGGTGGCCTCTTTCTTCACTGTAGAGATTCTATGGTGCTAAAGAATGAACTAATATTACCTGGAGGTTGGAAGAATGACAAGTGGGGGGTTTCATTAGAACATGTTGGACTGAGTCGAGGAGAAATTTGTTTACTTACAGTGTTGTGAATCTTTGAAATTCTCCATCACAGAGTACTGTAGTTGCTCAATCAATGAATATATTCAAGCATGGGATTGATGAATTTTTGGGCACAAGGTGAATCAAGGCATATGGGGCTGCAGTGGGAAAGTGGAGTTGATGTAAATGTTCAACCATGATCTTACAGAATGATGGAACAGGGGCAATAGACCAGAAATAATGGCTGTGATTCTCCCATCGTGATCCACAACTTTTCTGGCGGGTCCGGCTGGGAGATGCACGTCACCAGGATTGCGCATGCACTGGTAATGCATGCATATCTCCCAGCGCCGGTCGCCAGTCAGACCACACTGGAAACCAGCGGGAAGTAATTTGAATCATTGTTAAATGTATTTTAAATATGTTTAGCAGTTCATTGTTGGGAACGTTCAGGTTCTGACTGAATCTCCCACCCCGCCATGAGTACTTCATTCCAATGAGGTTTACGCTAGCTCCCCACGTCTGGGGAACTAACGAGAGACCTCACCGGAATGAAGGGGGGAGGGGCAATTGGGGACCCCTAGGAGGTTGGGCGGTGGGGTGGTAGGCACCCTGGCAATGCCAGCCTGTGACCTCTGGCACTGCCCAAGGGGCAAAGTGCCTATGCCTAGGGGTCACCTTGGCATTGCCCATTGGGCATTGGGCAGTGCCAAGGAGCAGAGCCGTGATCAACATCTGAATATTGAAATCAGATGTAAAATCGATTTAAATATTGAGATCAGCCTCGCACCCTTTTCAGGCACAAGACTGATCTCACTGGATATCCAGGCCCGGTAAGATTGCAATAGGCGAGAAATCAGGCACAACCCCGGTTTTAGGCCTACCTCATGATCTTACCAGCTCGCCCCACCCATCAA
Organism: Carcharhinus amblyrhynchos; assembly: GCF_965287045.1. Lineage (NCBI taxonomy): Eukaryota > Metazoa > Chordata > Chondrichthyes > Carcharhiniformes > Carcharhinidae > Carcharhinus > Carcharhinus amblyrhynchos. The sequence goes on from NC_137340.1 coordinate 37,795,787, forward strand.
TGGCATCGTGAGAAGGTAAGATCACCCCTCTGCCCTCCTGCACTTCCCAACCTTTCACCATCTAAGAAATATGCTTTCCTTTTTTTAAACCAAAGTGAATTTCTTCACAGTTATTCACCTTATATTCTATCTACCATTGGTTAGCACTTCCCATATTCAAGTCCTCTTGAAGCCTTTTAGCATCCTCCTCCCAACTTACATTCCCACCCAGTTTCGTGGCATCATCAAATCTGGAACTATTACCCTTGGTCCCCATACCTAAATCCTTTTGTGAACACATGCAGACCTAGAACTAATCCTTGTGGTATCCTACTAATAACAGTCTGTCATCCTGAGAATTGTTTATTCCTACTTTCTGTTTGAGTCTACAAACCAATTCTCAATCTGCATTAATATGTTTTCCCCAATCCCATGTAGTATACTCTACTTATATTTTACTAATCTCCTGTGTGGAACCTTATATAAAAAAACCTTCTGAAAATCTAAACACATCACATCCACTGGTTCTTCTTTGTCAATGCTACAAATAATATTCTCAAAAAACTCCAAATTTCTTAATCATGATTTCCTTTTCATAAATTCATTAGATTCTTCCCAGTTTTATTATTCCTTTCTAAATGTCCAGTTATCACATCTTTTAAAATAGATTCTAATATTTTCCCCACTACCAACATCAACCTAATGAGTCTGTACTTCTCCATTCTCCCTCTTCCTCCCTTCTTAAATAGTGGGGTTACATTTGTTACTTTCCAGTCTGCAGGAACTTTCTAGAAGCAATAAAATTTTGAAAGATAACTATCAATGCATTTCTTATCTATCTAACCACTTCCTTTAACATTCTGGGATAAAGGTAATCTCATCCAGGGGATTTATTAATCTTCAATCCAGTTAACCTTTTAAGTACTATGGGGGTGACTCTTCCATCCTGCTGTGCTGATTTTTTAGTGCATCGGGATGGGAGATTTCAGCAGGGTCAGATTAACGTGATCCACATGGAGCGTCTGGCCCTGAGTGCCTCTCCAAGTGCTGGATTTCCAGCGCTGTCAGCTCTGAGCTGGAAATAGGTGCGGAGCTTCATTATTTATTTAAATGAATGTTATGGGCGGGGTGGTGGGGTTGCAGGAGGCTCCGGGTCAGGGCTGGCCCGAACATGTTTGGGAGATCAGTGATCAGGCCATGGGCAGGTGAGGGGTGGGGCATTGCACGGCCAACGATTGAGCTGGCCAGCAATCAGAGGTCAGCAGTGCGGGGCCACTGTGCATGTACTGATCTCGCTGTTGCCAGATCAGCGAGTGCGCAGTGGCTCACTCAAAACTTTGCTGCTGGCCTCCCGGGCGGGAAGGGAGGGGGTTGAGATAGACTGAATTTTTCCAGTTTTCACATGAATCCAACACTTAGGATTTTTTGGGGGGAATCCTGGCCTATTTCTTTACTAATTTCCTTTTGTTGCTCAGTTTCACATGTCCCTTGGTCTGCTGGTATTTCTGAAAGATTTTCTATATCTCCTTCGTGAAGATAGATGCAAAGTAATTGTTTAGTTTCTCTGTCATTTCATGGTTTTCCACTATAAATTCTCCTCCCCCCACCTGTAATGGGTCCATACTTGTCCTAGCTAATCACTTCCTTCTCATGTACCTAAAGAAGCTTTTACAGTCTGATGTTATATTTCTCGCTTGTTTGCATTCATATTCCCTTTTCAATTTATTAATCAGTTTCTTGGTTTTCCTTTGCTGGGTTCTAAATTGATCCCAATCCTTAGGATTACCATGTTTTCTGGCATCCTTATGAACCATTTATTTTGACCGATTTTTAACTTATTTTGTTAATTACAGTTGCTTTATCCTTCCCTTTGGATGTTTTTGCCTCAGAGGAATGTATACCTATTGTGGACCATGTAATTTAAAAAAAAATAAGCCATTACCTGTCTACCATCAAATCCTTTCGTATATTTTCCCAATCCACCATTGCCAACTTGCCTCTTATACCTTCAGAATTTATTTTCTTCAGATTGAAGACCCTACTTTCAGAATGGATTAATGGATTAATGCATTAATAATGAATGGATTAATTGCATTGAAACCTATGAAAAATGCTATCATATTATGGTCACTGATTCCCAAAGGTTCCTTTACAGCAAGGTAATTAATTAGCCCTTTCTCATTACACAACATTTAATCCAAAATTGTCCAATTCCTGGTTGACTGCTCAATGTACTGCTCTAGAATTCCACCTACTATACACTCCAGGGATTCTTCCTCCAGAGGAGTAGTGCTGATTTGGTTAACCTAGTCTATATGTAAATTGAAGTTGCCCATTATCACTGTATTACCCATATTACTTACATAAGAACATAAGAAATAGGAGCAGGAGTAGACCATCTAGCCCTTCGAGCCTGCCCCGCCATTCAATAAGATCATGGCTGATCTGTCGTGGCTCAGTTCGACATTCCCGCCCTCTCCCCATAACCCTTAATCCCCTTGCTTATCAAAAACTTGTATCTCTAATGTCTTAATTTATATCATGTTCAACATTAGCACTGTAGTTTAGTGGCCTATAAACAACAACCACCAATGTGTTTTGCCCCTTGGTGTTTCTCGGCTCCATCCAAAATGATTCTACATCTTGATCCTCTAATCTAAGATCCTATCTTACTAATATACTGATCTCATCCATTAGAATGCCACCCTACCTCGTTTTGTTTTAAATCTATCCCTCCTAAATGCCAAATATCCTTTGGTACTCAGTTCCCAATCTTGGTTGTGCTATAGTTATGTCTCTGTACAGCAATTAAATCATACCCATTTAACTCAATTTGTACATACAAATCATCAAACTCTTTGTGAGTGGTAAGGTGGCAGGTGGGTCAGGGGTTAGTCAGTTTGGTTCAGGAGGGTTAGAGACTTTGGGGGCTACTCAAGTTGGGCTGGGGAGGGAATAGTAGGGTGATGAGGGGTAGTCAGGTCTGGTTGGAGGGATTGTTGGGTCAGGAATAGTCAAGGGGTCAGGGAGGGCAGTCAGGTGGTGAGGGATGGTAGCCAGGTCAGACCAAGGTTAGCAAAGGGGTAGTTAGTTGGCAGTTGAGGGGGGGTTAGTGAAGAGGGTGGGTGAGTGTGTGTGATTGAGGGTCAGCATTGGGATTACCTAAGTGTTAGACTAGGATTTTTCTTTCTAATATTTCCTAGCAACTAATCTAACAAGGCCCACGGAACTGTCCAAAGTGTCTGACTCTAGTTCGGACTCAGAGATATTCATGGAAGATCCCAGGGGGCAGCAAAACTGCCCAATGAAAGTTCAAACTTCCCAGGCAATTCCAACAAAGTTCAATGTGTTGGAACGTCCTTGGGTCATAAGTTCAGTCTCCGGATGATTTGGGCCAAAAATTCTTAAGGGGCTTGACAGGGGTAAATGCTGAAAAAAATGTTTCAGCTGACTGGGAATTCTAGACTACAGGGTCATAGATTCAGAATAAAGGCTTGGCCATTTAGAACTGAGATGATGAGAATGTTTTTCATTCAAAAGGTTGTGAATCTTTGGGATTCTCTACCATAATGGACTATGGATGTTCAGTCATTGTATATGAATGACAGGAGTCAACAGAATTTTGGTAGTAAAGGAAATGCAAAAGTCTGAGCAATTGAAGCTAAAGTAGAGGATCATCCATAATCATATAGACTAATGGAGCAGGTTCAGAGGTCCAAAGGGTCTATCCCAGTTCCTATTTCCTATGTTTTTTTAATGAAATCCTCTCCCTCTTTGCTCTTTAAACAATCGGGATAAGTGAAGTCCAATGTAAATTTCTAAATGTTTAAATTCTAAGTCTAAAGTTCTGACATCTTTCCATAATTTACCTGCAGATTTGCCCCTTTACCTCCTTCGCCACATTTGGTGACCTCTAATGTATTCCTAACAACGTAATAGCTTCTCAATATTTCAATAATTCAAATGAAAAGAATGAACCCTCAAGTACATTATCCCTTCCTAGTGATATAACAGTGTCTTTGATCAATATTACTCCGCTTTTCCTCCTGTCTGATACCTCCTATTTCTGAAATACTCTTTATTCCAATGTTCTTTGTCTTTTCCAGTGCTGAGTACCTTGCATCTCCTCTCCCTTCTAAATTAGTTCAAACCTATCCCCAAGGCTCTGGTTAACCTCCTTGCATGGATATTGGTGCCAATTCTGGTGAGATGAAACCTATTCATCTTGTTCAGTTCCCTTCTGACTCAAAACAGGTCATAATGCCCCAGGAATCCAAAAGCTCTGCAGATATTTTGGATCATAAATCCAATCATTACAGCCAAAAACATAAACTGTGTTTGCAAGGACAAGACTCCAGCCCTTCTTGCTCACAAAATACACTCAGTGCTACATGAACACTACATGAAACAAGGCAGAACTGAAATCTGGTCCCTCAGGCCTTCTACAACATGGTGCAATGACTACCCATTGTGTCACACAATAGCCTAGGATAAACAATAACCCAGAGAAAAAGAACTGGGCCAACGTAGGAACATAAGAATTAGAAGCAGAAGAAGGCAAATTCAGCCCTGCTCTGCCATTCAATCAGATCATGGCTGATCTCTCTCTGGTCTCAAATTCACTTTCCCACCTCATCCCCATATCCTGTATCCCTTTTTAAAATTAGAAATATATCTATCTTGTTCTTGAAAACATTCAACAATTCAGACTCCATTGCGCTATGGGGAGCAGGTTCCACAAATTTACCACCCTCATCAAGTAGTTCCTCCTAATCTTAGTTTGAAATCTACTGCCTGTCAATCTATACCTGTGGCTTCTTGTTCTATAAGAAGAAACATTTGGTCTACATTTACTTCATCAATCCCTCTTAAAATTATATGTGCCTCGCATCAGATCCCCTCTCTCATCCTTCTGAACTCCAGCGAGTACAAACTGCATAAGCTCAAACAAGTTCGGAATTTTGTTTTAAAAATCCCCTTCAACTCCTGAAAGCGATTATTCAAAGCTGCTGATGACTGGGCAACCTGTAAAGTTCCTTATTCCACCTAACCCACAACTTACCCTCTATTACCGGCAAAGGTCCCTCCCATTAGGAATTTGTATATGCCCCTTTGAAAGACTGCAGGAATTTGCACTTACCTTACGTTTTTGCAATTTGTCTTGAAGGTGATAAATTACTGTGAAGTATTTCCTTGCATCTAACCTAACTCTGCCTAAGGATTTTATATATATGCATTCTATGAATTTGAAGACTGTGACAGGATTAATGATAGCTTGAGATTTATTTTTCCACTCCTACTAATGGCAAAAGATAAAATAGTGAAGTAACAGCATTGTAGCAGAGGGAAAGCAATAGCTAAGCATGGATTAACTTAAGGCTACCCCACACTTCATGGAAAATTCCAAAAACACTACCAGTTACCATAACTATTTTTAAAAAATGTAGTTTGAAGCCCCCTTAGCCCCATTTTGTAATAATATTATCACTATGGTTTTCCTAATTCCCCAAACTTATCCTACATCCTCTTTCAATTAGTGTGATGAACGATTAGGAACTGTGCTGAAACTGACTAATTCCACCTGGGGCCCATTACAGTCATCAGGAAAATTAGGCGTCAACACATCAAACTAGGAAGGTTTCATTCTGGAGGTGAAAGTTGAGAGTTCTAATCCATTATACCACCTAGCTCCCAAGCAGCATTATTTAAAATATTTCAAACAATTGCTTCAGTGGCCAAACAGAAAGCTGAATTATTGATGTGCTGTAGTTCTCAAAAGTATTTAAGATGTTTGAGCCTGTTAGTAAATTGTAAAGATAGTCTCCTTGTATATTAAGCTGATGCAGTTCATAAATACAGCTTTGAAATTTCCAATCATGTGCAAATTAGGGTATGAATAGTTTAAGAATGCTTCTGCGGGCTGCACCTATACTCAAGATTTTTAACAGTTCTATATTCTATCCATTCTGTGTGAGTTTCTTCTTACACTGATGGCTATGTGAGGGTGTGGTGACATGACATCTGCACCTGTATTCATGCCTGCCTCACAGAGTGAGGACGCCCACAATGAAGGTTTCTCACAAATACAATGCCAGATTCAGTCTTGCTATGCTGGAACCCAGCAGACTGAGAGTGAGACAAAGGGAGACTGTCCTATGTTGGGGAACTGATGATGGCATTGACCATTAAAAACAGGCTCCTAATGTATTTGAAGAAGACAGTCAGTTGCCATGGTAAGCACAACAACAATCTGCACCATTCTGATGAACAGTCATTTGCCTGAAGTGTGAATTCTGTTTTTTCTCTCTCTACAGATACTGTCTGAACTTCTGAGCAACGTTGTTTCTATTTCAGATTTCTAGCATCTGCACTATTTAGCTTTTGTAGCTTTCCACACCAATTACCTATTCCAAAAATGCATAGCATAAACTATCTCTTATAATTTCCGATTCTTTTAATGGGCTGTCGTTACACTAAAATCTGAAAAAGGGCTTCAAATCCAATAAATCCTTGTGAAGCTACTGGCTATGCATGTTATGTTTCTGTGTTGAGACACAGGATGGTTTAATAGTGGGCACTTACGGCCCTATAGAGCCAATTCTGTGATCCTACAGAAAAGAGGTATTGCTGCAAGTGTTAAGTTTACATTCAAATAAGAGAGGAGAGCTGACCTTATCAGCAAGGTCGGGTAATATGCATCATTTGCATATAGTTCCCGTATTGCTTGATCTTTTTTGCAGTTTGTATTATGGAAGGGAGGGTTGTGACTGTGCGTATGTGTGATGCAGGGTAGTGGGGGGTGGGGGGAGGTGGTGGTGGGGGTTAGGTTTTTGAAAGTAGAGCAATGCTGAATAGCTGTTATTCAAAGTTAAAGAGATTCAGCTATTAAAGAGTAGTTGACTACACACCAAGTAACTACCGTTATTGTCTGCTTGTAGGTTCATAAATAGCCACATCAGTTTTCAGTCTTTGGTAAGGATCAATGGGTAAAAGAAGAATTGATGGACCAGATTGTTTAGACAACTTAATACCAAAATACCAAACAATACCCCTCCATCTCCTGTTTGTTAGCTGGTGAAGAGAATATCTGGTGGCATGAGGTGGATATAAGGAGATTTTTCCTGACTGGCACTTCAGGGCATTGTCTGTAGTCTACCATATCTGGCAGCAGGTGGTATCTAAGAGTAAATGCTGTGTACGGCAATTATATGATTTGAAAACAGAAGACACACTTTAGGGAGTCAAGAGCTGCACTATTATATGAATACCATCTGTATTCTTTTGTTCACAGAATCTTGTTTAATTGTCCTCTATTCATTGATTATTTCCCCAGCGATTTTCAATTTGTAGTAAGCAACTACAGGTACTCTCCACTCATTGCCGTGGTGAAATCATCTTGCTTTCACTGGGTGAAGTTGCTGCGTATTTCAGTCATGAATTCTGTTTACTACTGCAGTTTGTAGAAATTCTTTTTAAACAGTCTCAGTAAATAGATGACCCTGCCATCGCTAGGATCTTTCAGTTTTCCCAATGGACTCCATCCAGTGGGGCTCACTATGACATACTGGAAAATCCTGGCCATTGTTTGTGAGAAAGATAGGCTGTTTGGCTCTAAGTCATGCACCACATCTATCTCAGTAGCAGACACAATGATGTTAATAACTGTCAAGTTATAGTTTTATAACCTGATTGTTCTGGGTCATTGGGAAGTATATTTGCCAAGGCTTGCTGTATGGTCTGGGGCTTGTTGATGTTCCAAACATCCTGTCCCTCACCTCATAATACCTCAACTATAAAATACTGCAGTTGTCACCCAACAAAAGTAAATTTTTCTGTAAGGTATTTTGGCCAGAATGTTTCAGCTGTTCACGCTGGCAGGATTCTCTGATCCCACTGCAGTGAATGGAGATTTGGCTGAAGACCAAATTCTCCGTTCTGGCTTGCAGCAGTGGCATGAAGAGCTGGAATATTCTGGCCTATGTCTGTTTCAAAGGCTATGGTTGGAATTTCCCAGTCTTCCTGAGGTTTCAATGAAGCTTACAAGTGAAACAAGAGCTCACATGTTTCTCAGCAGCAAGATGTGATACTCTCTTCGCCAGCAGTGGAATTTTCTGTTCCTGCTGCTGTCGATGGGATATTCCATTGTAGCTGCCCCATGTCACACAAAGAGTGGTGAATCTCTGGAATTCTCTGCCCGTTGAAGTGGTGGAGGCTACCTCGCTAAATATATTTAAGACGCAGGTAGATAGGTTTTTGGTAGGCAAGGGGATTCAGGGTTATGGGGAGAAAGCGGGAAAGTGGAACTGAGCCACTTCAGATCAGCCATGATTTTATTGAATGGCGGGGCAGGCTCGAAGGGCTAGATGGCCTACTCCTGCTCCTACTTCTTATGTTCTTATGTTCTTATGTCGCTGGGATACCCATGGCATGGGGTGTGCTGCAAGTGGGACTAGAGAAACCACCACAAGCGAACAGGCAGGAAATTCCAGCCTATTTAAGAGCTCCGGCAATTAGGGAATTTCGCATTTCTCATTCCAAATGGGGTCCCAAAGTTAAAAAATAAAGGCAAACCCAGCGTAGCCACCATTACAATTGAACTGTAATAAATCTGAGGTTTCAATGAAACTTATAAGTGAAACAAGTGCTCACAACACGTAGGAGACACTAACTCAGAGGCCATAAAGAAATCGATGAGAAACTTGCTCTCCCAATTCTCTCTTTCTGTCCCAGATAGAATTTAGAATTTCATAAAGGGCATGAAGTTGAGCACAATGTTACCAACATTATGGGAAGCTTGATGGCAAAAGGCATAACTGTAACACACAGATTATGCGATTTGTCGATTTTACTGTATTTTACCTAAGTCCTGGGAATTGTTTCTAACTATATGGAATTTGATAGCAACCTAGCAAGGTATGGGCATTGGTGATACTTGAAGCAGGTCTGATGGTGCAGTTGGAGAAAGTGCTTTCAATTATTTTCTCTATGATATGTAGGCATCAAGATTCCTTAAAGGGATATTCAGACACTTTTTGGAAGGTTTCCTGACAAATCAGCTGGATTGATTGCATCTGTGTAACTGGCACAATATTTCTCAGTTGGTGACTGTGTTCTACACTGACAATGACTGCAGGTTCACCTCCTTCTCCTTTTCCGTGGTTAGCCTGCAGTAAAAAGTTGTGGAGCTGCTTAGGATACTTGAAGTGCTGCTTCAAGATGCCAAAGTTCCTTCATGATCCTGCACACTGTGTGGACCTTATTGCATCCATGCAATGGTTGCTATGTATATATACTGTACAGGGCGGCACGGTGGGACAGTGCTTAGCACTGCTGTCTCACTGGGCCAGGGACCCAGGTTCAATTCCCGGCTTGGGTCACTGTCTGTCTTGTACATTCTCCCTGTGTCTGCGTGGGTTTCGTCTGAGTGCTCCGGTTTCCTCCCACAGTCTGAGTGCTGGTTAGATGCATTGGCCGTGCTAAATCCTTCCTCAGTGTACCTGAACAGATGCCTGAATGTGGTGACTAGAGGATTTTCACAATAAATTCATTGCAGTGTGAATGTAAGCCTATTAATAAGTAAAAACTACTATGATAAGCTATTGTTAGCCAGAGCTGGAGAGTGGCAGTGGGTGAAAATCCCATAATGACTGCTAAATCTCACAAGAGGCCAAAAACTAGACGTGCGTCAAAGAGATTTCACGTTCAGGATTTTCTTCGCCTTCCCCCCCACCTTCTGATGACACGGCCTGGCAATAGCGTGCATCTTATTAGCATATATTAGAATGTGCTTTAATATAATTAATGGACTTAACACTGCCACATCTGTACTCAACGTATCTACCCACCCAGTTGGTGTGACATCATTCAAAAATGAAAACCAGTCATGATGGCCACACTGGGGGTCCACAGGTAAGTGCACTCACTGGGTGGAGAGGGACATGCCTCCTGGCACTGTCACCCTGGTATTACCTGGGTGACAGTGCAAGGGTGGGCCCTCTGGGGAGCTCAAGTGGGGGGGATTCCTTTATGTGTGGTGGGAGGGCATGCCCTGATGCTCGTTGGGGGCACACACCAATGCTTGTGAAGTGAAGGCTGTGTTCCAATGCTCATGGGGGGTGGGGGGGGGAGCAGGTGGCCGATGCCTTTGGGGAATGGAGGGGGCTGATGCCAGTGAGCAGGGGCAGAATGCCTGTGTGGGGGAATGGCGAATGGGCCCTAGCCTATGAGATGGGATTGGTTGATGCCTGTTGGGGGGGAGGGGGGCACATCTCAATGCCTGTGAGGGCAGGATACCTATCTAGGGGAGTGGGCAGGTGGTGAGGTTGACCCTTATGCCTGTGGAGTGAAAATTTGACTGTGTATCTACATACCATTTTTCAATCTGAAACTGTGAGACTTTGGGCGGAATTTTACTGGCATGTCCGCCAGAGTTTCGTTCTCGGGGTGGACGTGTCGGTAAAATTCTGGTCCTTGTGACTGGATTCTCTGACTTCACTCACAGTCAGGATTCTCCAGCCCCGCTGCAGTGAATGGAGATTTAGCTGAGCGCTAAATTGTCTATCCTTGCTGGCATGAGCGGCCGGAGAATTTCGGTCTTCAACAAACTTTGGGAAAATTCCACCCAGGGGGCAGGATTTTTCATGCAATCCGCCCACAGCATTTTTCACATTGCCATTGGCTGACGGCGGGATCCTCTGGTCAGGAAATTGTCGCCGGGGCATTAAGTACATCTCTTGCCACTGGGAAACTCATGGTGGTGATAAGCTGTTGATGGAAGATTCCACTAGAATTAAAGGCCTGAAAATTGCAGCCAAATCTTTGGTTTTCAAAGAACCATCTTCCAATCTGTTTTTATCTTCAAACAAGCCTCCGCTTGTGGCTCTTAAATGGAACTGCATATCCACCTGTATGAGTCAACTGTATAATGATGAGTTAAATGTCCTTTCTGCTCATTTAGGTCAGAAGAACATGAGAACATAAGATCCCATGGCATAGTGGCTGAAGATATGGACAAATAGCACCGTTAATTACACCATATATTTGAGAAATCTAGCTCTGCTGTGAAGGTGGAAAGCTCTACTGTTGCTGTTCGGTGGTTGATGACGTGAAATTGTTAATCCTAATGAGCAATGCATTTGACACACCTCTGAACAGCAAATAGGCTGGAATGAACTGGAGATGTAAAGCTTGAGGTCTGTGGTCACCCTGATCTGTACTAATTGGGGCACGCCTAGGAAGGTGTTTAGCGGCATGCCTTCCTGAAGCAGATGGCCTATACAAGAACAGCGCCAGGTAGCTGTGCCAGTGAGATGCGAGCTATGAAAGTAATTCCAAGGCTTCCAAGTTTTGGCAGCAAAAGTAAATAAACTGTGCAATTTCAGGGGATCTGTTTCCAACATGGGAAAATCTGCGGGCATTCAACATCTATTTGAAATAGGCTTGATTAGCATGCACCCATGGTGCATAAAAGCAGAAAAAAAAATCACAGCTCCCTGATTATAAAAACTTGATCTGATTTTCAAAATGAATACAGCACGAAAGCGAGGCCTCATGATTATTCTGACCTTTAAGCAGGTCGTGTCCAAAAGCGACCATAGAGATAATTGGCTTCTGGCAGCCATGTGTTCATAGAGGTGTCACTTTTTGTTCTTTGATGTCAGCTCTTTCTCTCATAGCAACAAAAGATTCACTAAGCATTGCATTGTTTAACCACAATAAGAAATATGAGCTGTACTTAGGCCATCATGAAGCAGTTTAGTTATACTTTCCTGATGATGTGTTGTTACAATGGTATTCCCGCTCAGTATTGGGGAATTACATGTTCAGACTTTGAGGGCAAAGTTTTCCTGTGAGCTTCAGGGCTATGATGCCAGCACTTTCTAGCAGTGAGACTTACATAGCAATCGTCCAGGACAGAAGATTGCTGTCTATGCTCTCAATGCTGCAGATCCAATTAGAAGTCTTCCAGCTCTGGACCCATTGCTTCACCTGGAGTGGTGGATGATGCTGAGGCAGGTAGGACATTAGCCTTGCTGTATTGCACAGCATTGAAGAAATAAACAAAGCCTAGGCTGCCAGCTCCATCAGGATGGAAGGAAAATTCCCTTCACTCAGTTGGCATCAGCTTTACTTGCAACCTTTCATTTTTGCAGCTCCATCAATGGTGCATAGAACCTTTGTGTCCAATAACCCCCAAATCTGTTCTAAGACGCAAGGATTTTTTCAATAGTGTACAAATGCTAAAAATTGCTTACACCATTGTCTGCCACCTCCACAGAGTAGGCTGTCAGTCTGATTCCCAGCCTGCCTCTGGGAAAGATTCTTGGCAGCAGGAATACGTTGGGGAGCTATCCCAACATGTCTTCCTGTTATTTTCCTGGCTCCCTTGCTTCCAAACCCTCTATCACATAATTACAAACAACAAATTAAATTAATGACCTGAAAATCTGTTTATGGTTGAGAGAGAAATGTTAGTTAGCGCACTGGGAAAACTCCTTGCTCGCTATCAGATTTTTCTTCATACACCTGAGTGTGTTAAATGAGGGTTTAATTTAGCCTTCTGTCCAAAAGATGGCAATCCAAACAATGCAATAATCCCTCAGTACTGTTGTCTCTGCACTTATTACACTGAGCTTAGAAATCACAACCACAGAAACAGAAGCGAGAGTGTTAGTAAATGAACTTTTATTTAAAGGCATGATTATGTTGTATTTAGAATGAAATATTAATTGGAAATCACACTTCTGGCAAGCATTCAGGTTAAAAAGTAATCAGAGAAGCTCATATTTTACAGCAACACTCCCCTCCACACAGCAAAACCCCACCGCTCTCTCTCTCACACACACACACACGCGCGCGCAGGCGCGCGTTTGAAACTGGAAAGATTCTTCAGTCTATTCCATATTTTCATGGATAAGGTTACCATACAGGAGCATTGAAATTAACAAAGAATCACTGGAGATAAAAATTCAAGAATACATTCGATAATGAACATTTTTTTTTATCCAGCCTCTTTTACTCTTCATTGAAATACTTGGTAGGAACTTTTATTATTTCATCTCATTGGTCGATTTAGCTAATGTGTGCAACACAAAAGAATGGGTTACCAGTTTAAAGAAAAATCTGGTTTGAATTTTGTACCTTTAACATGATCCCAGTTGTAGAGTTTTGAGCTGTGTTTCTCACATTTTACAGTGATTTGCAAAACAAATAACACAAAAAGAAAAGCCTCTCTGATTGCTATTCATAAAACATGCATTTCAAGAATAAAACAAAAAAAGACTTTAAAAATTGATTGGAAAAATTAAATAAAAGTAAATCTTAAAGAGAAACTGCAAGAAGGCGAATGCATTGCACTTGGAATTACGTTCACTTACAAAGGCTTCACTTGTTTCTGTTCACTTTGTTCTCCAAATATCCATTTTTATTTAAGGGAGAAATAACACCTAATATTCTGTAAGATGATTTTTAAAACATCATCAAATAAATGAAAGCATCTTTTCAGTGATGCGAAGTGGTATTTACTGTTAAACAAAACTTACATTTGCTTTGGGCATTTTTTCATTGACTATTAATATGATCTCTGCATTTCATCCAATAGTGGAAATACTGCCATGCTATTCACTGTCAAAATGATACCAGAAGGGTTCAAAAGAAAACTTATTCTCTCTAGCTGTATCTGCATATAATGATTAGAATTTTAGCACAGCGTTATTCTTATTGTGTTAATCATGTCAAAGTGGGAAAATATGCTGTCTGTCTTGCAACACAACTAGTAAAATATCTTTTATATTTTCTACAGTCCATGAGTGGAATAAATTACCTTTACACAATTAAAACAATTTTTTAAATTTAGTAAGTAGTCAGCGCCACAAGAGGAAGCATATTCATTTACATTGCTAACTAATTTGTTTTTTAAGTAAATTAAAGTTTCCCTAATTTATCAGAAATATAATGAACCTTAAATTAGATAGTTTTAGTTTTTCATGCATGGCAGTGTCCTATGTAGACTTGCATCCTCCTGACTAGTGCAATAAATGAATAAAATCATATTTTTGTACAAGTGAAGCTATTACTATGGAAGTTCTATCTTGAGTCGCTTGGCTAAGCAGATTGATGGCACAATGCATTCACAAATATATTCAGAAGATTCTAGAACACACAGATCACAATTATTTTTAAATCATTTGACATAGTGTGTGAGCCATTATTTGCACTTGCTCCCCCGGCATTTATTTAACTGAGTTTGTTTTAATGTTGTATATCAAGATTAGACTCGATGTGTTTCATTTATAACAAAGTGAAGCATATCACAGATCAAAAAAAAAGTTTTCTTGTTGTCAAGGGTGCTATCTCTGTTACAGCACTATCACTTCTATTTCAATTGTGCCATTTTGGAAGACTCAGTAAGGTAAAGACCTATATTTATTTACATAGATAAAAATGCTGAGGAGAACAATGAATAAAAACAAATTAACTTGCCTGCACAGCAATGTAAACAGCACTCAAAACGTAGGGGAGGACTGGAAGCAGTAATTCATAGAGAGGGACCAGATGTAGTAAGGTAACATAAACTGAGTTGCAGGGTTTTTGCAGAATATAACACATTTAGAAAGAGTGGGGGTGGAGGGGAGAAGGAAGAGTGAGGGACCTATGCTGACTAGAGATAAAGTAATGAAATCGGCAAAAAAAGGACATAAAATAGACTGACAAGAAAGAGTCAATCATGCTGATAGGGATTAGAGAAGCAAAATCTGGGATATCAATAGGCAAATCTATGAAATCAGTAAAAGATTAACAATAACAATGGGAGATTTCAACCATCCCACCTCCCAATAAATTGCCAAGAAGAAATACTGAGAGAAGACAAGGTCCATCCTCACCCAATATGTCAGAAGCCCAACAAGGGAAGAACCCATGCTGAATCTATGAATGGGAAATGAACCAGAATAGATAAGGGTCTTAAGTAGTAGGGGAATGTACAGGCAATTGTGGTTACAATGTGATGAAGTTTAAGGTAATGGCTGAAACAGTCAGAGGGTTGTGAAGGCATCATTACTGAATGTATATAAAGCTGAGTTCGACAGATTATTGATTTCTCAGGGAATTAAGTGATATGGGGAGCTGGCAGGAAAGTGAAGTTGAAGCCCAAAATCAGCCATGATCATATTTAATGGCAGTACATGTTCGACAGGTCTCCAGCTCATATTTGCTAGGTTCTTAAAGACTAAATGAACGGATTGAGAAATAGAGTTAATTCATGAGGCAATGAGGATGAAACTAAGAGTGGTAAACTGGAAAATAAAATGGCAGGTAGAACAACTGTGGTAAAAATGATTAGCAAAATTCAGGGAAAAATATATTTGCTAAACACAAGATCAAATTAGCAACAATGAGACAATAGAGCTGGATAAACAAATAAACATATCAAAACTACGGAAAAAGTTAGAAGTAAAACTGCAGTAAAAGGTGTAATTAAGTACACTGACAATAAAGGAAAGGATGACAAATGGGAATGTGAAAAGGTTAGGAAAGGTGTCAAAAACGATTAGGAAGGAAAATGGAAATCTGAAAGAAATGATGAAAGAATATAAAAAGAAATTTAAAGGAGAAGGTCATACTTGATCAACCTTATTGAATTCTTTGTAGAAAAAACAGAAAGCGTAGCCAAGTGCAAAGCTGTGGATACAATATACAAGGGCTTTAAAAGGCTGTTGATAAGATACACATTACTAGGATCAGAGCCTGTGGAGTCATGAAACAAGTAGCAGAGTTGAAAAAAATTATAAAAAGAAAGCAGGGTAAGGGTTAAAGGTAGATCCTCACTTTATGGAAAGGTGATAAGTGCTGTTCCAAAGGTGTTGGTGCTGGAACCAATGCTGTTCATCATTTACATTTTAAAATGCTTCCACGAATTGATACTACAATATCAAAATGTATAATCGACACAAATTGTGGGGCATAAGATTGCAATAAAATAGATGACATTGACAAACTTTCCTTGTTATGTAAATAGAAAAAATAAGAGCACGCATTTCTATGGTACTTTTCCAATCTCAGGTTATTCGTAATTGCTTTATTCACAATGAACTGCTCTATCAAGCTGAGAACTAGGTAGAAAGTCAGAACCAGGAAATATTCCCCATGCTATTCATTGTAATCATACATTACATAGAACTGCATGGAATTCATAGCAAAGAAACATCCCAACTGATCAGGGCCAGTGTTTATACTTCCTATGTGCCTACTCCTTGTTAACAGGTTTTCATTGACAGCTTATTTAACAGTAAGGGTATTTCACTAGATAGTGTGAATAAAATGGTTTACAGGCTCCCTGTATTTTATACAGAATTGTCACTTTCTTTAATGACTTCAATATATTATTGTTGCTGAACCTGAAGTAAATAGAACCTTACTTCAGTCTTTACTGCTGTCACGTCCATAAGACATGAAAGAGATCATGAACTATGTAAACCAATCTTACTTGTTGCTTATGTAAAAACGAACTTTGCTGGACCAAAAATATTGCTGCTAAAATTCCCATGATTTGCAAATTACATACAGTTCTGGAAACTTCCAACATTGATTACAGGACAAAGCTCAAAATGCATCTTTATGGAATCTCACAAGGATGAAGTAATGGAACCTCAAACGGTCCATTTCCCCAGAGCCATCAAAACTTGTTATACCTGCAGAAGCTCTAATAGCAACCATCTTTTTCCCAAAGTGAGCCATGGATTTTGATCAGAAACGTATGGGTCCCATCTATTACTGGAATCATCATGGAGAGGGTGGACAATTTGACGGACTATTTAAAGGTCTGTTGATCTTGAGCAGTAATTTCCAGTCCCAGGGCAGGCACAACCAGCAAATCAGAGCCATGGAATTGGACTGTTACCTGAAATTGACTCAATGGTGGGCAAATCAACATGACTGAAACTCCTTTAGCCTTTGGAAATTTATTATGTTTCTGAACTCCCAGGACACCCAGTCCACTAATACGGAAGGAGGACTCCCTGCTGATAACAAAACATGCCTCAGGTCAAACCCTCCTTGAAGCCTGGTTCTCTGGAAGATTCCTACCATAGCTTGTAGAGTGGACCATGTCTGTTGATATTAACCTCATCTCGCTGAGTCATTACCAATTTTGAACGAATTTGGTAACTCTTGCATGAACCCACCTGAACTTTAACTCCTAAGTGAAGGACCCCTCACTAGACTCATTCAGCAAATTAATATTCTTGGGTGGAATTTTCCAACAAATGGCAAAGTGTCAGGTTTTGATTGAAAACTAGTATATTTCACCCCAGAGAAACAGCCTGGTGTTTTCTCCAGGTCTTCTGACATTTTATCAAAATAAAGCAAGGTGGGTGTATTTTGTGGCATCATTCTTGAGGAGTGACACGTAAATACCTAAAGGCTGGCTCCACAAAGATCAGGACACTTCAATCCTCAATGCCCTGAAAGATCGGGAACCTTATTTAAATAAATTATTATATTGTTAAAGGACTACCATTTCTCCTTCCCCCTGCAACATTAGGATCTTTCCCCCTCCCTTGCCGACATGATGTCATATTGGTGAGGTTTACAACAGTTTTTAAAAAACAGACAAGTGGGGGAAGGGTTTTCCCAAGTCCCTGGGGAGGCTGTGGGGGTTGGGGTTGCGGAGAACATAAGAACATAAGAACATAAGAAATAGGAGCAGGAGTCGGCCATCTAGCCCTTCGAGCCTGCCCTGCCATTCAATAAGATCATGGCTGATCTGAAGTAGCTCAGTTCCACTTTCCTGCCTTCTCCCCGTAACCCTTAGTCCCCTTGCCTATCAAAAACCTATCAACCCGCGTCTTAAATATATTTAGCGAGGCAGCCCCATCACTTCAACGGGCAGAGAATTCCAGAGATTCACCACCCTTTGAGTGAAGAAGTTCCTCCTCAACTCCGTTCTAAACTGCCCCCCCTTATCTTGAGGCTGTGCCCTCTAGTCCTACTGTCCTTTCTGTGTGGGAAGAGCCTCTCCACCTCTATCCTATCCATCCCATTCATCATCTTGTACGTCTCAATGAGATCTCCCCTCATCCTTCGAAACTCTAACGAGTACAAGCCTAGTTTATTCAGCCTCTTCTCATAGCTCAACGCCCTCAACTCCAGTATCAGCCTAGTGAACCTCCTCTGCACTCCCTCCAAGGCCAAAATATCTTTGCGTAAGTGCGGCGACTAAAACTGCACATGGTACTCCAGCTGCAGCCTCACCAGTGCCCTGTACAGATGCAGCAAGACCTCCCTACTTTTATATTCAATCTCCCTCGCTATGAAGGCCAGCATCCCATTCGCCTTCCTGACCACCTGCTGCACCTGCAGGCTGGGTTTTAGCAACTCATGCACAAGGACCCCGAGGTCCCTCTGCACCGTTGCATGCTGCAGTTTTTCACCATGTAAGTAGTAGTCCTTCCTACCATTATTCCTACCAAAGTTGACAACTTCACACTTGCCAACATTAAATTCCATTTGCCAGTTCCTGGCCCATTCGCCCAGCCTATCTAGATCCCTCTGCAGACTTTCCACACCCTCCACACAATTTGCCGTTCCACCAATCTTGGTGTCATCAGCAAATTTCGACAGCATACACTCGGTTCCCTCCTCCAGATCATCTATATAAATGGTAAATAGCTGAGGCCCCAGCACTGATCCCTGGGGCACTCCACTAGTCACCAACCGCCAATCCGAATAGCACCCATTGACCCCCACTCTCTGCCTCCTATTTGACAGCCAATCCCCTATCCACGCTAACACTCTACCCTGGGTATGGAGTCTCCATGTGCGTGGGTGAGGGGTGGGGGGGGGCTTTGTTATTGAAGACTGGGGTGCCCTCGACTTTGGGATACCCAATGTTGCCAGCTTTCTCTTGGCCCACTTCACCCGGTCCACATGATGAGAACTGCCAGCCGTGCAGCCAGCGAGCCACACACTTGTTTTCTAACCTGAGCCAGTACTTGGTGAAAAATTGATAAAATTCTGCACTATGTGTGGCCCAACCAAGGTTCAGTAACTTCTCTTGTGAAGTGAATGTACTGGTATATGAGTTTGGCAATATGGACAATTGCCCTGTGTGGAGTTCATGGGCAGGATTTTCTGTCCACACCAACAGTGGGCATCACTGGGGATGGGATGGGAAAATATGGAGAACAACCTGACCACTCTCCAAATTTTCCTATCCTGTCCAGGATGATCCCCATTGTTGGTAGGATCAGAAAATCTCAACCTTTGTGTCTCGTGGGAAGTGATAACCAGGTTCATTACTTAAGCTACAACACTTACTGATGGCAGGGGCAGTGATGGTATGGGAAGAGATATAGGAAAGTTGGTATACTTTTAAGTAATCTGGCATAAGTATCCTAAGTATGTTATACTGGTGGACCAAAATATTATGGCACAAAGAAATGTCTATTTACCTGTTCCATGTTTACTGTTCACCCATGACACACATTTTCGCAACACTGCAATCTGTCATTGCATTTCGCAAATACACATCACTCAGCAAAGGCACACATTCAAGATTCAAGATTCAAGATTCAATGTACGATTGAAGTCTTGCCACAATCATATATTATATTGTATATTATATTGTTAAAGGGCTACCATTTCCCCTTCCCCCTGCAACATTAGGATCATAAATTTTGAATATCTAAGCATTGAATCACACAAACCTACTGACTTATTGACAGCCAAAATGGACTTCAGGTGCACATATGAATGCGAACAGTGACCCTCTGTATTTTAGGAAATACATTGGTGCAGCAATATTGGGTGCTTGTATCATGCTAATCAGTGGGAAAGGAAGTGAATACAGACTGTTTTCTTGGAGCATTGAATTGTTGTATCTTGCCATGCAGTGCATCTAACTTAGCTAAACTCTAGTGGATGGGAAAACATTTATTGCTCTCATTTTACTTTTCAAACTATATTGTTTTCACATTTTATTCCATTTAGGGTGACCAGATAATCAAAAATGAAAGGTGGGACTCCCTGAGCTTCCCCACAAAAGGAACAGATTTCCCTTTGCAACTCCTCCGAGGCAGCAACTTCTTTATTTGTAACATTATACTCCCGAAAACAAATGAGATGACTATCGACCTTTTCTTCTTTGCAAAGGCGGTTTCCTGCCAAGTCCCAGAAAACAACGCTCTGTGGATTTGGACAAGCATCTCCTGCCTTCCTGCTGCCTATATTCTGTCTGCTTTACTCTAGCTGTTTTGCACATGTTATCTGAAAATGTAGTGTTGTGCTGTGAGACCGAGTAGACACAAATGTATCGATTGTAGAATAGGGTGGCAGATCTAGGATGCAGGCACAAACCTAACTTCAATTTGAACTTGTTCTGCTCCTGCAGAATGAATGGGAAAGCTAAAAACTGGAACACTTGACTCATTCTGAGGAAATGGCCATGATACCAGGACATTTAATGAAAAGCCAGACTGTTCCAGCTTATCTGGTCACCTTAATTCTATTACTTGACATGAAAATTGAAAGGCAGGCAATCAGATAACAAGTCCAGTTTAATTCACACTCCAAATTTCCATCTCTCTAAGGGTGCTGATTTCTTCTCAGCTTAATGTCTCTAGCCAGAGTTGAGAAAGGGTTAGAACATAAGAACATAAGAAATAGGAGCAGGAGTAGGCCATCTAGCCCTTCGAGCCTGCCCCGCCATTCAATAAGATCATGGCTGATCTGTCTTGGCTCAGTTCCACATTCCCGCCCTCTCCCCATAACCCTTAATCCCCTCTCTTATCAAAAACCCATCAACCCGCGTCTTAAAAATATTTAGCGAGGTAGCCTCCACCACTTCAACGGGCAGAGAATTCCAGAGATTCACCACCCTTTGAGTGAAGAAGTTCCTCCTCAACTCCGTTCTAAACCGCCCCCCCCCTTTATCTTGAGGCTGTGCCCCCTAGTCCTACTATCCTTTCTGAGCGGGAAGAGTCTCTCCACCTCTATCCTATCCATCCCATTCATCATCTTATACGTCTCAATGAGATCTCCCCTCATTCTTCTAAACTCTAACGAGTACAAGCCTAATTTATTCAGCCTCTCCTCATAGCTCAACCCCCTCAACTCCGGCATCAGCCTAGTAAACCTCCTCTGCACTCCCTCCAAGGCCAAAATATCCTTGCGTAAGTAAACTTGTCTGGCTCCTACAAGCTGCCTATCTATGTTTTGTAGTTGACCAGCTGTACAAACTTTTCATAGACCAATAAGGCATAAATCATTCATGTTATCATTCAGTAATTAGAATAAAAGCTACGAACACACTGAACTATCACAAAACGTGAAGGCAAGACACTGATTTTTTTTAACTTAGAAGGAAATCATCCTATGAAGATCAGAATGAAAATTACAAAGATAACTATGAATGAAAGAGGCCATTCAGCCTCACTCATTCAAATTCTTTAAGATTGTTGATTAGAATTTAATGCCAGATTAACAGTACAAACAAAACTGCTGTTTTACATAATTTAAAGTGGACTCTAGGATATATATTTAAAATGAGAAATGGCTGATTTAGCTCAGTGACTACATGTTATACATTCTGCTTTATTCCAGCTGGTCTGACTATTATTGTAGGCTGTTCAATGTAGTTCAATAAGTAGTCATACACATGTTAACTGCAAGTCTTTATTGACTTTTAGAACCATTTACAGTATAGGGTACAAACTAGGAGCCATTGCCATGCTTTTATTCGCGTAGGGCTCCACCCAACACCACACTGACTCTGGGTGCAGGGCATGCACTCCCTTACATCACTGTGGGTGGTACTATACTCTGTCTCATATTAAACCTGTACTAGTCCTTTTACTACACATCCCCCCAAGTCTTTATCCAATGTATTTAATGTTATATTGGTTCACTTCATGTCTTACATTGTTATTACTACGTTCTCACTGTTACTACATTATCACCATTATTACATTATCACGACCCATTCTCCCCTTCGACTCCTTGAATTCAAAGGTTTAAATGGTCTGGAGGCCTTATAACTCTTCCATATCTTGTTCTCACTGCTGTTTGAGGAGCTGCTGATTCTTTCTATAAGTTTGGAGGCTGTTCTAGCATCTGGGCATGTTCTCAATATCTTTCCATTGCATATTGGGGATGGATGGACAGTGTTAGGCAACTCCTCCTGTTTCTCCTGACAGCACCCACTCTGGTGTCAAACAGTAGGAACAAGGTTGGTCCTCATTATTTTCTGCTAGTTCTTTTCTCTTGAGGTCTTTAATCCAGATCTTGTCACCTTTCTCTGATTGTGGCAAGTGTCTGGAGTGGTTCTTTCTGTTGTAGACAGAGACTTGCTTTTGCGTGTAGGATGGCACTCCAGCTTGGACATACTGGTAATCATTGAATCTTTACAGTGCAGAAGGAAGTCATTTGGGCCATTGTGTCTGCACCTATTCTTTGACAGAGAATCTTACCCAGGCCCTATCCCCATAATCCTAGTGTGAGTTTTTTTTGATAGGATTGGAAGTTGTCTGTGGAGTTTCCTGTCCATCACACATTTGGATGATGATAGGTTATACTGTAAAGAGGTTGACCGACGTGTAAGTAGTGCTGAGGGGAAAAGCTTTTACTGTACGGATCCCTCTTTCAGTCTTCTCATTTGATTGTGTATATCCTGGGGAGCTGGTATGGTGGTTGAAACTGAATGTAGTGGCCAAGTATTCATTGGAAACTGCCCATTATCGGACATTTCAAAGGGGATGTCATGGTTCACAAATGTAATTTTTTCTTTAATTACTGCCTATGTGGTACTCGTATATAGTTACTTCACCTCAATCCATTTGGAGAAGTAGTTCATCATGATAAGGCACGATTTTCTGTTGAAGATGATCAGGTCAAAACCCAGCCTCTCCCATGACCTGTTAGTGAACTGTGTGAGGGTGAGGGGCTCTCTTTGGTCCATTCAATTCCTAGGCAACATTGTCAGTGATAAAGACATGACAGCAGACCCCCCAAAAAAATCAAGGTTATCAGTAACTTCCCAACACTATCCTCATCCTGTTAGTGCAACACACACACTGACAATTTGCAATGGTGTTTTCAATCACCTTGGAAATGCCTGGCCAACAGACAGCATATTGAGCCCTTGTTCTGCCCTTGATGATGCCCAGGTGGCCCTAGTGTATTTTTTGAAGGTTCTCTGCCTTCAAGGAAACTGGATGACCAGCCGTACATCATAGACCATGATGTTTTCTATTATTGTGAAGTGTTTCTGTCATTTGAACTACGTCATCTTTCTTGGAAGTATATATGGATGTGCGTATACTCATCGCACATTTGTTCCTAGTGAATATGTCGGGGTTTACTTGTGGTTGCTGGCAAGTTTTGAATTGAGGATGGTGTTGCGAATTGTTTCTTTGTGGGTCTGTCCTGTTGCCTTCATCAGCGATGATGTAACCCAGGAATTTAATTAACGTTTTGGAATGTTCTGATGCAGTTTCTGATGAAGACGAACTTTCTGATGCAGATGGAGGGTGAGAAAGTAGGGTCCCAAACCTGTGTCCTCTGTTTGAACAGAGGGGAGTATGATAGGATGAGGGCGGAATTGGCGAATGTAGATTGGGGGCGCAGATTGGTTGGGAGGATGGCTAAGGAACAGTGGAGGATTTTTAAGGAGATATTTTTCGGTACTCAGCAGAAATATATTCCGATGGTAAAGAAGGACTGTAGGAGAAGGGATAACCAGCCGTGGTTATCTAAGGAAATAAAGGAGAGTATTAAATTAAAAGCTGATGCATTCAGAGTGGCTAAAAATAGTGGGCAATTAGAAGATTGGGAAAGATTTAAAAATCAACAAAGAATGACTAAAAAGGTGATAAAGAAAGGAAAGATAGAGTATTAAGATAAACTAGCTCTAAATATTAAAAATGACAGTAAAAGTTTTTACAATTACATAAAGAAGAAGAGGCTGGCTAGAGTGAATGTTGGACCCTTGGACGATGAGAGGGGGGATTTAGTGGTGGGCGATGAGGAAATGGCTGAGGCTTTAAATAAGTTTTTTGTCTCGGTCTTCACGGAGGAGGACACAAATAGTTTGCCGGATATTAAAGATAGAAGGATGGTAGGAGATGAGGGCCTAAGTGCAATTACTATCACTAAAGAGGTAGTACTTGATAGACTAATGGGACTGAAGGTGGACAAGTCCCCAGGACCAGATGGAATGCATCCCAGGATTCCGAAAGAAATGGCAGAGGTGATAGCGGATGCCTTAGCAATTATTTATCAAAATTCACTGGGCTCTGGGGAAGTGCCGGAAGATTGGAAAATGGCTAATGTTACGCCGCTGTTTAAAAATGGTAGCAGACAAAAGGCGGAAATTATAGGCCGGTTAGTTTAATGTCTGCAGTTGGAAAAATGCTTGAAACCGTCATCAAAGAAGAAATAGCAAGGCACCTAGAAAAGAATGGTTTGATCGAGCAGACGCAGCACGGATTCGTTAAGGGGAATCGTGTTTGACGAATTTATTGGAGTTCTATGAGGATGTGACTAGTGCAGTAAACAGAGGGGAGCCGGTGGATGTGGTGTTTTTAGATTTCCAAAAGGCGTTTGATAAGGTGCCTCACAAAAGGTTGCTACAGAAGGTTAGGGTGCACGGACTTGGGAGTAAGGTGTTAGCGTGGATAGAGGATTGGCTGTCTAATAGGAAGCAGAGAGTTGGTATCAATGGGTGCTATTCTGGTTGGCAGTTGGTGACAGTTGGAAAGCCAAGGGATCAGTTCTGGGGCTGCAACTGTTTACCATTTACATAGATGATCTGGAGGAGGGGGCTGAGTGTAGGGTGACGAAGTTTGCTGATGACACGAAGATGAGTGGAAAAGCAAATTGCGTGGAGGGTGTGGAAAGTCTGCAGAGAGATCTGGATAGGCTGAGCAAGTGGGCGAGGACCTGACAGATGGAGTATAATGTTAGCAAGTATGAGGATATCCACTTTGGCAGAAATAATAGTAGGAGGGATTATTATTTAAAAGGCGAAAAGCTGCAGCATGCTACGGTGCAGAGGAACCTGCAGGTGCAGCAGGTGATCAAGAAGGCGAATGGAATGTTGGCCTTTATAGTGAGGGGGATAGAATACAATAGGGAGGTCTTTCTGCAACTGTATAGGGCACCGGTGAGGCCGCAGCTGGAGTACTGTGTGCAGTT
The DNA here is from genome assembly GCF_965287045.1 of Carcharhinus amblyrhynchos. NCBI lineage: Eukaryota > Metazoa > Chordata > Chondrichthyes > Carcharhiniformes > Carcharhinidae > Carcharhinus > Carcharhinus amblyrhynchos. The sequence goes on from NC_137340.1 coordinate 37,820,954, forward strand.
TTGGGCGCTGCACTTGCGGAAGGATATATTGGCCTTGGAGGGAGTGCAGAGGAGGTTCACTAGGCTGATACCAGAGATAGGTTTGGCCTATGAAGACAGACTATAGACTGGGTCTGTACTCGTTGGAGTTTAGAAGGCTGAGGGGGGATCCTATAGAGACGTATAAGATAATGAAGGGGATGGATAGGGTAAAGGTAGAGAGATTCTTCCCGCTTAGAAAGGATAGCAGGACTAGAGGACACAGCTTCAAGATAAAGGGGGGGGGGAGCAGTTTAGATCAGAGTTGAGGAGGAACTTCTTCACTCAAAGGGTGGTGAATCTCTGGAATTCTCTGCCCGTTGAAGTGGTGGAGGCGACCTCGCTGAATATATTTAAGTCACAGGTAGATAGGTTTCTGATAGACAAGGGAATTAAGGGTTATGGGAAGAAAGCGGGAAAGTGGAACTGATCCACTTCAGATCAGCCATGATCTTATTGAATGGCGGGGCAGGCTCGAAGGGCTAGATGGCCTACTCCTGCTCCTATTTCTTATGTTGTTATGTAAAACTTGCATTTGTCATTCAGTGGCAGCCCTGTTTCCTACAGGCACTCTCAGATTGCTACAAGTCTTTTGTCATATTTATTCGATGTTGCACCATGAACCAAGACATTATCCATGTGCCAAATGACCTGCTGAAGACTCTGCAAAATGGAATCATTGTATATTGAAATATTTCTGGCATCGGTGTGATTCCAAACAGCAGACAGTTGAAGCAGAGTCTGACAAAATGGGTGATAAATGTTGTCAGAAACCTGGACTCTTTGTCGAGAGGGAGTTGCCAACAGTTGCTGTTTGCATCCAGTTTTGAAAATCTCTGCCTTCAGCTTCCAGGCCTTTCTCTGGATTTTTTTCCTGCCATTTTCCTCTGTGCTTCTGCTTCTGTAATTGCTCTTCAGGCCAGCATGCTTTCTTGAATTTTTTGCAGTCTTCTTGCATTTTGGTTGGCTCTGCATTTTAGTGAGGTTCTATGCTTTTATCTCTCAGCCAATACCAATATCTCGGGCTTTGGTTATAGTTTTATAGGTCTGAAGAAGTTGTTGTATCACACTGAGGTTAAAAGTCAGTCTTTATTGACTATTATGCCTACTTACAAACATATAGTAAAAGGTAAAAGCTAGGAGCAGTTTCCATGCTTGGGTCTGCATGCAGCTCTGTCCAACAGCACACTGACCCTGGATGTGGGGCTGGGTAGTACTGTTCTCAGTCTCACATAAACCCTGTATGTATCAGATCCTTATACAACAACTATCAGCTCTATCATGGAAACTGAGCAGTTAAAATAATAAAGTTCAGGTGAGTTATGAATGAATTACTATGGAAAAAAAGTACTAGTCTAGAATTGTTCACATAATAGCCTAGTTCAATTGTTGGAACCTTGCTTCTGCATCTTGCTTCTGAAGGTTGTGGTTCAAACCCCCTTCTGGATTAAACACGACATCACTGCAGTACTGAGGGAATATAAAGTACCTGAAGGTACCGCCACCTGAATTAACTATTGAAGAATTCACACTAATAATTGAAGAGCAGTGAACTGCACTGGCCAAAATTCTACTCTTGGCACCATCCAAAGCAAACATAAATTACTTGATCGGACATATAGTACCTGATTTTTAACCTATTCCAAATCCACTCACTTACAGAATTTAAATTAGGGCTCTTGTTGCAATTTCTTTCCCATGGTCACTCTAATCAATTGCCTACAAAATGCTTTTGAATATAAGATACCAGTAGGGGAGATTTTCTGCTTTGCTCTCAACACATGCATCAGGAAAGTTTGTTCTCCCAGACTACAATTTTCTGTTCATTAAAATTAATGGACAGAATATCATGAGCTAAGGATGTACTATGTGCTCCCAATATGTGCCGAGAATGCCAAAGCAGAAATACTCCATTTATATAATCACAAGTCTTTTTTTTTCATAACCATAACATTTTATGATCTGATCTACAAGTGACATATTTGAGTACTCCACATTCACAATTAGAACAGAAGTGAATGGGTATACATATTTTAATATAGTAATTGATGGTGTAAAAATGACAGTAATATGAAATAGGATGCTCCAGTCGGATTATTTCTAAAACCCTGCAATTTATGTAATTAACAAATGGTTGAAAACAATAGTAACTAAAGCCTAATCCTATTACTAAACAGGGACCAAAGTTATAGTTCAATGAAATACGAAGTAACAGAATATTACAAATCAAAACTTTGATGAGTAAATCCCAACAATACTATAATGTTCACTTCATCTCACACCTCCATAATTAGGTGGATAAGGGTGAAGTAATTTAATAGGCATGAAATGATTTGCTCAGAAAGGAGCTCCTGAATTATTCACAGATCATATCACAAAACTGTGCAAAGATTGTGTACAAACTGACCTCTGGCACTCTCACCCAAAGCCTTTTATATCAGAACAGCAACTTAAAAGTGTGCGTCACGAAGAGCGTGAAGGAATTTATGAGTAATGAACTCTATGCTTTTTAACATAAAGGAAGAGAAACTATATCTGGAGGGATGTCAGAAGTTGCAGCGTGACAAAGATAGGATGCAAGACTGGGCGAAGAAGTGGCAGATGGACTTCAACCCGGATAAATGTGTAGTGGTCCATTTTGGCAAGTCCAATGGGATGAAGAAGTATAATATCAAGGGTAAGACTCTTAGCAGTGTAGAGGATCAGAAGGACCTTGGGGTCTGGGTCCATAGGACTCTTAAATTGGCCTCGCAGGTGGAGGATGTGGTCAAGAAGGCATATGGTGTACTAGCCTTCATTAAATTGAGGGATTGAGTTTAGGAGTCGGGAGATAATGCTGCAGCTTTAAAAGACCCTAATCAGACCCCACTTGGAGTACTGTGCGCAGTTCTGGTTGCCTCATTACAAGAAAGATGTGGAAGCTATTGAAATGGTACAGAGGAGATTTATAAGGATGTTGCCTGGATTGGGTGGCATGCCTTATGAGGATAGGCTGAGGGAGCTCGATCTTTTCTCCTTGGAGAGACAAAGGATGAGAGGTGACCTGATAGAGGTTTATAAGATGTTGAGAGGTATAGATCGGGTGGATTCTCAGAGGCTATTTCCCAGGGTTGAAATGGTTGCTATGAGAGGACACGGGTTTAAGGTGCTGAGGAGTAGGTACAGAGGAGATGTCAGGGGTAAGTTTTTCACTCAGAGGGTGGTGGGTGAGTGGAATCGGCTGCTGTCGGTGGTGGTGGAGGCAAACTTGTTGGGGTCTTCTGGATGAGTATGTGGGATTTAATGGGATTGAGGGTTATAGATAGGGCTGGAAGGTAGGGATATGATCAGCGCAACTTGTGGGCCGAAGGGCCTGTTTGTGCTGTGGTTTTCTATGTTCTGTGTTCTATATCATGCCCAAAAGACTAGGCAGAAATATAAATCAACTCAGAATCATAGAATCATCGATTTGCGGATGCAATAACTTGATAAAATCAAGTGTGGGGTGACTAGCGTGATCCGCGCCCGCCTCTGTGTTGGTTTCCCCTTTAACCAGGCCCAAAAATGGCCGTGATCGGAAACATGTGCCCAAAATAGGTGCGGCAATTTAAATACATTTGCATGCATTTAAATTAACTTAATAGGCTGCATGCCCAACCTTACTGGCACCTCCCCCTTTGCCACCGCGTTAGCCTATCCAATTTCTGTGTGAAACAGACATGCTCTACAAAAGTCTGATTCGGGCAGTCCAGCTGGTGAGTAGGTAAGTGCCAAGCATCTAATGGCTCTCTGCATAGGATCCGGGTTGAGGGGGGGGTGGTCCACTGCCACTCTGTCTATAATCAGTGAGGGGAAAGGGGTTCCCCCAACACTCTGCCTATGATCAGTAGGGGAAGGGAAGTTCCGCTGCCAATCTGCTTGTGATCAGTGAGGGGGAAGGGGGATCTGCCTCCACTCTGCCTGTGATCAGTGAGGGGAAGGGGGAGATCTGCTGCCACACTGCCTATGATCAATGAGGTGAATGAGGGGTCTGCTGCCACTCTACGTGTGATCAGTGAGGGGAGAGGGGGTGATGGGCTTATGATTGGTCTGGGTGGCGGAGGGGAAGGGGGGATAAGGGGGTCAGTAATGTTGTTGGTGTGGCCAATGTGTGTGGGGACCAGGGGGAGATATTATCCAGCTCAGGAGTGATGTGGCAGGGGAACCACATTCAATCCTTTTTTTCCCCTGCACATGCGTAATTGGAAGCCCCGATCGGAGCTGTAGGATTTTGGGCGCATTAAGCCCCTCCACAGCTTCTGCAGCGCAATTCAGAATTTCCAAAGTTTTTTTCAGGCAGAGTGCATATGGAGGCACCTGAAAACGGGTCCAAAAGTCAGATCTGAAACATGCCCAGTTTCAAGTCCTCCCAGCACTTAGAATGAAAATGGTAAAACAGAGTCAGTACTTGAAATGACAAGGTTACTAAATACTGACATATTCATTATAATAATAATGGCAGTATTTTAGAATATTATTGCAAAACACAATGGCAGATGGGATAGGATATATAACTATAATCCTACATATTCTTAGTTCTTAATAATTATCTTGTTATTTGGAGATGATGAGAAAATCTATCATGTTTCCAAAGAGAAAATCCCTTCTTGGCCTTTTGGCTAAGATCAAATGTAGTATTTAGCTTCATTTGAAGCAATTTTTAAAAGTGGCATCTTGGCCTTTTGGCTAAAATGCAAATAAGATCAAGCCTTGGAGGAGGAGCTATGTCTACTCCAATCAGCTTGGGTCATGTAGATCAAGCCCAAGACAGGAAGTGGAAGCCCTGTCTTATCAGCTTGAATTGGGAATGTCTCAACTTGTTGAGACTCTGAATTGGACTTGATTTGATTGAACTGGAATAAAAACAAAACAAAAGAGAAAATACTGATCTACCTTCACTGGACCACCATTCTTGTCAAGCAGAGGACTCAGTGCAGATTGCTCACCAACTCAATCACAGTTGGCCTAGGAGATGGATTCAGTATATTGCATGAATTCTGTTGAACGCAGAGGTAATACTTGAAGCAAAAATAATTACAGGAGCTCAAAATATCAATTAAAAATGTACACAGAAGTGGACTGCATAATGGGGCTAAGAGCTCACACTCTATATTTTTGGAAATATGTAATATGCACATATATTGTGGCTCATTTCTATAAATTTTAAATCTGGACAGCGATCTTTTAAAATAACCGAAGCTATGCCTGGCTGTGACTCTTGAACAATAAGAGCTATTTGGCAGCATCGCATAAACGTGTGCCTTATTATCTCTGAAGAGAAACTAAAGGCTTCTGTCAGCCATAGAGACCAAATTCAAAGCTGTTATAAAAAGACCATCTATATTTCACTGGCCAGGCTTAGCCAACTGGAGCCAAATTATCTGCTTGGAAAAAGGACCTGCAACCTCCAATTAAGAGTTGATAGTTGGAACAGTAATAATCTCAGGAACCCAGGCAAAGAGATATAGACCTTCATCAAAGCTAAAGTCGAGCGGTGGGAGTCAGATGACATGCCCCCCCCCCACCCCCATGATGGAACAGTTAATATTGCCCTGTGCAGCTGCAAAGCTCAACCTGTCATCTTTCCATCCACCAAGCAGCAACACAGAAAAGAGGCTCTGACCCCCAACTACATTATTTTTGGAATTTCTGTAATATCGCCTAAAAGATTGATTCATCTCCATGTGTCCACCTCAATGTGAAAGTGAACTCTACTGCAAAAATGAATTATCCAGCAACAGAGCAACCTGCCAAGCTCTTTGAAGGAATATACTGTTGGACTTTGATGCTGGACTCTGGACACATGTGGAATTTCATCTTCTTTGCTTTGTACTTACTTTTTTCTCTATCCCTCTCTTTTATTTTAAGTGAATAGGAGGCAATATTGCTACCAACCTCCAGTGTTTGAGTTTGTGCAAATATACTGACTGTCTAAGTTCATTCTATCATGGGTGGCATAGTGGCACAATGGTTAGCACTGCTGCCTCACAGCGCCAGGGACCTGGGTTTGATTTCCGGCTTGGGTCACTGTCTGTCTGGAGTCTGCACGTTCTCCCGTATCTGCGTGGATTTCCTCCGGATGCTCCGGTTTCTTCCCACAGTCTGAAAGCCATGCTGGTTAGGTGCATTGGCCATACTAAATTCTCCCTTAATGTACCTGAACAGGTGCTGGAGTGTGCCAATTAGGGCATTTTCACAGTAATTTAGAATCATAGGATCTACATTGCAGAAGGAGGCCATTTGACCCATTGGGCCTGTACTGACAAAAGTCATCCCCGGTCCTATTACCGTAACCTTACTAATCCCTCTGACACACTAAGGGGCAATTTAGCAAGGCCAATGAATCTAACATGGACATCTTTGGACCGTGAGAGGAAACCAGAGCACCCGCTGGAAACCTACACATGGGGAGGATAGGCAAATTGCATGCAGAGACTCACCCGAAGTCGGAATTGAACCCGGTCCCTGGCACTGTGAGGCAGCGGTACTAGCCACCGTGCTGCCCCAACTTCACTGCAGTGTTAATATAAGCCTACTTGTGACTAATAAATAAAAATAAAATATATATCATGAGTTCACTGTGGAATTATTTATGGAGATTGAATCACCCCAAAACCAAAGGATTGGGAAATACATCACCACCTATCAAGGAGGAAGCAAATCAAAAACACCTTACAGATGAGTGGTGAGAGAAGAAATCAGGACTGTTTAACTTAAAACCCCTTTTATCCATAACAGTTAGCATACGAGCCCTACACTTTTAAAGTGGTCCATCTCCTCCATGGCTCAGTATGCTTAGCCATAGATGTAAACAATGTAAAGGCAAAATATTGCAGATGCTGGAATCTGAAACAAAAACAGAAAATGCTGGAAAATCTCAGCAGCTCTGATAGCATCTGTGGAGAATAGAGCCAATGTTTTGAGTCAGGATGATGCTTTATTAAAGCTGGAGCTTGCAAGTAGCACAAGGGGACATTGGCTCTTACCATGTCTGCCTTATTAAATCCATGTGAGGAAGATTCATGGATGGTATCGAGCCTGCACCAATCAAGGCCCTTAAGTTGTGAATAATGATTACTTAATTCTTGGTGGCACGTGGCACAGTGGATAGCACTGCTGCCTCACAGCGCCAGGGACCCGGGTTCAATTCCAACTTCAGATGAGTCTCTGTGGAGTTTGCACTTCCTCCCCGTGTCTTCGTGGGTTTCTTCCGGATGCATTGCTACCCCCCACATTCCAAAGATGTGGGGTTGGTTTGGTTGGCTGAGTGTCACCTCCCCCACTTGCTGCAGACCACTGTGGCAAACACATCAAGACCTCCCTCCTGCCATCACTGACCAATGGCCTGGGTCCCGAGACAATCCTGGGTCTCGGGTGGGTATATTGCTGGCAGCAACCATTGTTCCTGCAGTGTCGCAGCCCAGCATTGCAAAACTGCTGACCTCTAATCAGCCAGCAGCCCTCATTGGGCAGGGCTTCTGCACCAAAGAAATGCTTGATGTTGCCCATTTAGGTGTTCTTTTAGAGATGATAGTGACTTTAAGGGGTATCTGGACAAATACATGAATAGGATGGGAGTAGAGGGATATAGTCCCCAGAACAGAAGAAGGTTTTAGTTCAGATAGACAGCGTGGTCGGTGCAGATTCAGAGGGCCGAAGGGCCTGTTGCTGTGCTATAATTTTCTTTGTTCTCTTTGTTTTTTAGGTGCCTGATTAGCATTTAATATGACAGGATTTCACTAAAAAAGGGTGACACTGGGCTCTTGTTGGCTCTCCAGCTGACAGGTGAGACTCCCATTGATGACATTAAATTTCACCCTTGGTATAAGTTAGCATAAAGGCTGCACAGTTTTGGATGAGCTTAAGTTTACAGAGGAGGAAGACTGGTCAGGAGAAATGAGTCTGAAGCTAACAAAGGCATTTATAAATGCCTTTCACGAAGCAAGACTATTTAGACTTACACACAACAGTGACACTGGTAACTGTAGTTATTTTTGGTTAATCAACAGATTTGTTGTTCTCTTGTTTTATGGTTATTAAAGAATGCACCTGAGACATGTAGAGTATATTACTGTCTTAAAAAATTTAAACAATGAATGGAACCAAAGCATAAATTATGTTTGATATAATATTGAGAATCCCTGACTTGTCATGCTGGAATCCAAGCACTGTTTTATTAATATAGTTGCTAACCCTGACCACGTGGTGTCATGATCAGGTGACTGTGCATTGCTCGAAGACACACAGGCACTACATCAGCTGCACTGCCCAAAAGGCAAGGCAGTTGCCATTCTTACACACAGCTACAATTTCTGCTAACTCTAAAGCAATGTATCATCAAGTTTAATCCGAATGTTGAAACAAAGCTGCCCCCGCAACTTCTAAAATAGTCTGCTGCTTTCCTTATCACTAAAACATGCCTGTCTTTAGTGCTAATCCTAACCCAGTTTAAAACTGTATGGTTGCTGCTGTTCCTGATAACTGCCCATAATGGTAAAGCTGCCATCAACGCAGCAGGGTTGCCAACCCATTTCCAGATATATATTTCTGCTAAATGGTGCATGAAACTTCCAGTTGCATACCATTTTTTATTAAAAGCAGAAACAAAAAGACAGTATTCCTTGGAATTGTGGCAACATTTGCCATTATCAAATGAGTTTACCGATAAATTCATTTACTCCCAACTCTTTTGCTTTCAATTTTCCAATTCAGCAATCTGTGCTTACACAGTCTCCACTTTTTCATCAATATCTGACATTTTATTATTTTTCAGAAAAATTCTATTTGCTTCCTGCTACATGGAATGATATACTTTTGCTCTTGCCAACGTACAATATTTAATTCTTCAGAGCTCCAAGTCCTGTAAAATCTCGAGAGAAAATAGAACTTAATGTAGTTTTATTTTTCTCTGTTCCAGATGCCATGATTTTCTTGTCTGGAAATATATAAAGAATTTATTAAATTATAGATGTAATAAAAGATGTAGAGATTTCCTGAGCGGATTGGACCAGTGTAAATTATTTTTTCAGAATTAATTTCAACTAGATTTCCTGTCGCATCTAGAAAGTCAAAAAATTTGATTTGAAGCAAATCTCTGAAGAGCATTACCCCTTATAGGCAGTACTACTTGAATTAATTTAGTAAACTCCGTGCATTACGTTTGTTGGTGAGTCCTACCAGTCGAGAAGACAAATGCATACACAGAGAAGTAAATGTAATTGTGAGGCAGGTGAAATAGAAGCAAAGGAGAGTCACATTGCCTCTCATTACTGAGAATACCCGCTCTGACGTGCCGAGACATTTGACACGAACTCTCGCCAAACCTTTGTAATGTACCTGGCAGATAACTGAAAGGGTTTTATCAGATTTTCAGTGACAGAACAAAGCCTCTACGAGGGTGTAAGACTGCCATCTACAGACAGAAACCGAACACTCCAGAGATTAGGGATGAATACTTGAGGAAAAGGCCATTTCCCCTTTCAAAACAGGACATAGGCTCGGGCGATTAAATTTGGTCTAATGACACCATAAGCAAGCTTACTCATTCCATTTTTTTATTGCAGAGGTAATTAGTAGATCCATTCGAAAAGGGAGAATTATAGGTCGGCTTTAATAGCCGAATGTAACGAAGGTCAGTGATCTTCCCATCTGCGCTCTCCACCCGAAAGTAGAGCTGTAGTTTCCTACGATATTCTAGCATGTGCGTGCTGCACCCTAATTTGAAAATAACCTGGTTTTAAGTCACATCTGCTTTACGTGTCACTGATATTTCAGATTCTTTAAAATGTTGCTATGTTTCATTCTCAATGCTACTTCAAATGTAGCGGCAATGCAGATTTAAGCTGGAAAGTTGTATCGGATTGATTGGTGGAAGAAAGATACTGTGAAGGCTCTAGTCCAGGCGCTACATTGTGAATAATTCACAAAGCAACATATAAATCTGGAATGTACAGGAAAAGTGGGTCTTACTGTGTGTTGATGTCATTTAATAAACGTGGTGTTTAGTTGTTTTATTATATGAACACAATGAAAGCAACATGCAACTCTAAAACTTCTTACCTGAAATGATGGATGCTGCCCTGAATATGTCTGAAAGCCTATTGTTCAGTGGCTCGTAGGGAGAACCGACCAGATCATGACCTGTAATTGTAAACCCTGAGGGAGGTACAATCACAGTGTGTTGAGTTACATTGTATTTTTTAATTTTTAGAAGTATCTTTTTACATGATTTATTTTTTTAAAAAGGAGCTTTGAAACTATCTGCCGTACCATGCATGAAACTTTGGTGGATGCTCCAGTATATTCGGAGACATCGCTTCTCGTTCTTCATGCCCCGCTTACACCTGCAGTTGTACAGCGGGCTCTGTTGGACCACCTCCATGGCGCTGATGCACTCGTTCTTGGCTTCAGGTCCGGTGACCATGCTAGCGCTACCGGCCAGGCATTGCCTCAGTGTCCGGTACTTACTGCTGCAGGCCAGGTCACCGGTACACAGTTCATTGGCCTTTACGCAGTCAACGCGATTAAGGGTAGGGACAAAATTCCCACCTGCAGTCTGAACTACCGCATCTGGAGACGAGGAAACACACGAGACAATAACGAGCACATATTAGTCCAAAAGGTTTCATGTTCTTCATAAATAATAATAGTGAACCGATAAGCATTCCCCCAAACAACACTGCAGACAATTAACCACATCCAAAGCATTCCCAATAGTTACTTAACGTAGGATAATGTTCCAAAGGGAATTATCAATCTTTAAATACATTTCAATGCTGGTTGATGTGATATGAAGGAAGATATTAAATTAACCTTTTGTGTACACCATTAACACTTCAATGTATTTTTTTCTAAGGTAATGTCGAATTTAAATATTACACAATAAAACATTACGAGAATGATTCACGTGGAACCAAATTAAAATAGTTTAATCAATCGTCAGAGCTAAGGCGGCTTTTGTTGGGCTGATCATTTGAAAGGAGATTGTTAACGTATTAAAAAGGCCTCCAAGACGAAGCATACTTCTCTGTTAAGTTTATGAGAGTGGAGCATTGTTGAAAGCTGGATGGAATGCATTGTGCATCTTACCTATAACGGGCAGAACGAAGTACAAGGCTGTGGAAATCATTGCGGCTCAGCTCTCTCAGCGCACCAGATAAGAACAGCTTTGTTTCATTAAGTAGATTCAGCACTTTGACACTCCAGCGTGCTGTACGGACCAACGATGCAAATTATTCCAGTTCAGATCCATTTAGTTTTGGGCACTGACCTCTTTAACTGGCGAGCCAAGCTTTGCCCTCACTTTTAGTCACAGCAGTTAAACGATTGGAAGATTTTCTTGCGAGCGCGATCTCTAAACCTTTTTTTTTAAAAAAATTACATGCAGTATTATACAAATCAGAAACCCTCGCCCCCACAGTACCAGGCCATCCAGCAATAAAGCCTGAAAGTGTTAGCAGACATCCAAGCGATCCATCAGTTCAGTACCTTGTTCAGCCCCCACTGCTAAGCCTTGTCTTAATGTGTGTGATGTATCCAGCACGCTCACACCAGCAGCAGCCTGCTTTCAAAGAAACGCCTGCAGCTTCCCTCAACTCCGAACTCGCATTCAGCCACTTACAGTACTTTCTTACGCACCGTTTATTTCCAAACCCCCTCCCCCGCCAACAATCCCCCCCGCCCTCCACCACTATCACCGCCCTCCAGCTCTTTTATCGTCCTCGCTTTGAGACGAATACGTGACATTTTAGTTACTGGATGATGTACCGAGTTAAATGATTGTTTTTCATTTCCGTTCGGCGAGGAGCTTGTTATTGGCGGATTTACACGTGAAGAAAGGTTTAAAACTATTGTTCAGCTGGTGATCAGATAGATATGGAGAGATGGATTGTTTCATACTGAGCACATTGCGAAGAGGTATGAAAGATTAAAAGTTGAGGCAGTGATTATGCTGGAGGCATGTGTAAACCATTGCCAACAGAAACAGAGAATGCTGGAAAATCTCAGCAGGTCTGACAGCATCTGGTGGGAGAGAATAGAGCCAACGTTTTGAGTGTGGATCTAGACTGGAAACGTTAGCTTTATTCTCTCTCTAGAGATGCTGTCAGACCTGCTGAAATTTTCCAGCATTTTCTGTTTTTGTTTCAGATTCCAGCATCCGCAGTATTTTGCTTTTGTCTGGGTAAATCGTCGTCCACTGGCTGAAAGGTGGAGGCTACAATGCCAATTGAAATCCTCTGAATATGACAATTTTGAGAGAATGGTGACAAATTCCATTCTTCCAGCTACACAGCGCTTTGTTCTACTTCCTTGTGCGTCCAGTCTGCACTGGTGAACAACGCATTGGATAAGTCTCACTGACTGCACTGTCAGGGGTACCTGCAATCCTTACATTACCGCTGGAGTTCGCCGTTCCTTTCGCCAACGGAGAACTATTCATTTCCTCCGCGCTTTAGCCCCTGACAAAAGATGGGAGCTGTAACCTGGTGCTGCACCTGGGAAATTCGGGAAGGAGTTGCGCTTGGGGATGAAAATTCCGACTTCATTATTCTTACTGATATCGCCACGTGTCATTCGGAGAGCCCGTGGCGGATCTACAATTGCAACTGTATCTGATAAGATCAAATTACTACTTACTTGCCCAACCCAGTTTACAGGATGGAATGAAGAGGGGTAAACAAAGGCAAAAATGTACAGGCATTTTGTAACGGTACAAGGTGTAAAATCTGGTCAAAGTACGTAAGAATAAGAGTAGCCCATTGGGCCCCACCGTCGGCCAGTAAAAGCACTAGATCTTCTCTCTGAATTCTACTTTCACACTCTATCCCTAGTTTCTCAATTTCCCTCCTGTACAGCAATCTATCTTTGCAGTTTTGGATATACAACAATAACTTATGGCAATAACTTATCTGTATGGCACCTTTAACAGAATAATATGTCCTAAGGCAATTCACAGATGTGTTATAAAACAAACCATGGCAATGGGCCACATGAGGAGGTTTAAGGTCAAATGATGGAAGTTTGGTCAAAGAGGTGGGTTTTAAGGAATGTTTTAAAGGAAGAAATCAACTTAGTGAGGAGTACAGAGAGAATTCCAGAATTTAGGACCTAGGCAATTCAAGATACCAACGACCAAAGATGGAGTGATTAAAATTGGGGATGCTCAAAAATGTTAGAATTAAAGGAGCATGGATATTTTGGAGACTTATAGGGTTTGAGGAGTTTACAGAGAGAGGGAGAGAAAAAGCCATGGAGGGATTTAAAAACAAGGATGAGAATTCTAAAATCAAATTGTTGCTTGACTGAGAGCTAATGTGGGCCTGTGAACACAGAGGTGAGAGGTGAATGGGAGTTGGCTTGAGCAAAAACATGGACAGCGGAGTTTTGGACTGCCTTGCATTTATAAGGTGGGGGGTGGGGGTGGTGGGGGGAGGTGGTCAGAATGCAGAAGATCAGCCAGGAGTGCATTGGAATTATCGGGTCCAGGAATAACAAAAGGCATGGATGAGGGTTTCAGCAGCAGATCAACTAAGCCAGAGGCAAAGTCAGGAATTGTTACAGAGAAAGATGATAATGGTGAAAATATTTGGTCAAAAGCTCATCTTGGGGTTAGATATGAGACCAAGGATGCAATTATTTGAAGTTTAGCCTCAGATAGTTGCTAGGTAGGGGGATGAAATCAGTAGTTACAGAATTTCGATGGCACGATGGCACAGTGGTTAGCATTGTTGCCTCACAGTGCCAGGGACCCAGGTTCAATTCTGGCCTCGGGTCACTGTCTGTGTGGGGTTTTGCACATTCTCCCCATGTCAGTGTAGGTTTCCTCCAAGTGCTCCGGGTTCCTCCCATAGTCCAAAGATGTGTGGGTTAGGTTGATTGGCAATACTAAATTGACGCTAGTTTTAGGGGGATTAGTGGGGTAAATATGTAGGGTTATGGGAATAGGGCCTGGGTGGGATTGTGGTTGGTGCAGACTCAATGGGCCGAATGGCTTCCTTTTTCATTGCAAGGATTCTATGATTCTATGAATAACTTTAGTGTTCTCTATATTTATTTGGAGAAAATTTCTGCTCATGCAAAACTGCTTGATGGATAAGCAGTCTGATAACTTAATAGCCAGAAGAGTCAGGAGAGGTAGTAAGGTGATGTGACGTCAGCGTACATGTGAAAACTAATGGTTTGCTTTCAGGTGATGTTTCCAAGGGGCAGTGTGAGGATGTGAAATTGGAAAGAAGCAAGGAGAGGACACCAGAAACAATGGTGCAGAAACAGGAAGAGAAGCAATTGCAAAGGGATATTTTGGTTGTGATTAGATAGGATGGAATCAAATGACTGTTGTCCCATCCAACTGGGCAGCAGTGGCATGGTGTTGGAGGATGATGTTGTGAACTGTGTCAAACACTGTAGACAGGTCGAGAAGGACAATAAAAAAAGTTTACCTTTGTCACAGTCACATAGGATGTAATTTGTGACTTTGATAAAAGCCATTAAGGTACAAGTGGCAACCTGTGAGGGTTTGAGGGATTTAAAATTCAGTCCCAGGAATGATTGGCACAGATTTAGGAGACCACACACTTCGAAGGAACTTGAAGAGACAAGCAAGGCTAGAATGAGATGGTCATTTGCAAGTTAGAGAAGTCAAGAGTTGCTTTTTTGAAGGGAAGGCTGATGACAGCAGATTTAAAGAGAGGCAAAACTCCTGAAGAGAGATAATTGTTAACAATATTGGTTAGCAAGGGGACCGGGAAGTGGGGGGTGGGGGGGTGCTGGCAAGATATAGAGGACAGTTAGTTGAATGGGCTGGTGTATGGGAACTGGCAGAAGCAACTGATCAGATGGTCTCAATGTGTAGATGTGATGTACTTGGGTTTCAAGAAGGCATTTGATAAAGGTGCACATCAAAGTTATTGCCAGAAATAAAAGATTATGGTTGTGGAGGAAACATATTAGCATGGATAGACAATGGGCTGGATGGAATTAATGTTTAAAATGGTAGTTAGGGTGTCAAATAGGCTGCTTTCACTGGCTATTGTCAAACTTCTTATGTGTCACCGGAAGTGCACTTATTCAGGAAAGTATTCCATCACACTCTTGACTTGCACCTTGTTGATGGTGAACAGGCTTTGGGGAATCAAGAGGTGAATTTATGTGCCATAACATTGTGAGTCTCTGAAATGTTCTTGAAACCATAGTGTTCATATGGCTTGTCCAATTAAGTTTCTGTCAGCAGTGGCCCCCAGGATGTTGACAGTGGTGATGTTTGCAATGTCAGTGTTGTTGCACTCACTCTTATTGGAAATGTCCATTGCTTAGCACTTGTTTGGCACAAATGTTAATTGCCACATATTGGGCCAAAGCGGAATATTATCAATGTTTTGCTGCATGCAGGCATGGGCTGCTTTGTTATTTGAGGAATGATGGAATGGACCTCACTTATGTTGAATATCCCCACTTCTGACTTTACAGTAATGGAATGTCATCAATGAAGCAGCTGCAGGACCTATGGAACTACCCCACAGAACTCCTGCAGTCATGTCAAGAGAACAGATGATTCTCTTCCAAGAACCACAGTCCAATGTGTTAGATATGATTCCAGACAGTGGAAGATTTCCCCTGATTCACACTGATGCCAATTTTACCAGGTCTTTTTGCTATCACATTCAGGGTAAATGCAGCTTTGATATCAAGGGGAATCACTCTCATCTCATGTTTGTACTGAGGATGTAATGAGGTCTGGAGTTGAGTGTCCTCACAGTACCCAAAAGAGCAATGGTGAGCATGTGATGGTATATTAATGGTGAAAAAGTACCACTTGAGAGCGCTGTCAACAACAACATCCACTACCCTGCCTATATCAAGATAAGACTGATGGGATGGCATTCGGTCAGATTGGATATTCCTTTTTTTTATGGACAGGACATACCTGAACAATTTTCCACTTTCTTGGATAGATGTTGGTGTTATATCTGTCCTGAATCATCACCTTATCTTGAGTCCAGGATCTCTAATTAGAATCTACACCCTTCAGCCTGGTGAAACAGTGTCTCAGCAGCTACCTTGTCAAGTGCCTAAGAATTCTATAATTTCAATGAGATCATCTCTCCAGATAACACAGGCTCTTTCTACTCAATTTCTTCCCTTAGGTCAATCCTCTCATTCCAGAAATCCATTTAATAATATTCATAGCAACCTCTCTAAGGCAACAAATAAGGAAACCAGAACCACACAGGGTACTCCTAATGTGGCCTCATCAAAGCCCTATATAATTGTAACAAGTCTTCTTTATCCTTGTACTCAACCCCTTTACAATAATAAAAACTTCCATTTGCCACGACCACAATCATTGAAGTACTTTTGAAGGCTGAACTGTTGTAATATAAGAATCAGGTTAACGTCTCCCTTCCTAATTGCCTGCTGTATCCACATGCTAACTTTCAGTGATCCTTATACAATGACACTGCATACCAACATTTATTTACTTCGGAAAGTAAACCGTGAGGAGGATTCAGAGGCTGCAATGAGATTTGGAGGGTTTAAGGGCAAATTATTTAAGTAGATGATTTCACATTTCCCTCCATTTGCCCTTAAACCTTTCAAATCTCTTTGCAGCCTCTCAATCCTCCTCACAGTTTACTTTCCGAAGTCTCATTTTATCTATTTGTTATAGATATCAGGATATATAATATGTATATATCTTTAGGCATATTCAATGAGCTTTCATATTAATAGAACATGATTACATATTTTAAAGTATGCAAATTCAAAGCGGGATTGCTGTACTACATCGGTGGAATTCGCGTACTATTTAATTTTAAAAATTATTGCATTATCGGGAAAGGTGGAATTCCCTTTGTTAGTCGTTTATGAGCCCATCGTTTGAATTAATTCCGAATTCAAAACTGAGCCACGGAACCTGACGACGGTTAACAATAAAGCAAACTTTCTTAGGAAGCTTTGATTTAATTATAAAACGGTGGACCATTTATAACATCCCTTCATTTTTCCAATCGACACGATTCAATTCGCCTGGTTTAACGTTTAGCTCGGATTTGTACCGAAGAAACAAACGGACGTTAAAGGAACGTAAAGTCGGGTTGAAATGACAATCGGTTGTTGAGTAAATAAAGGTGGCATCTGCCACGGATCGGACAAAGCTGTGATATAACAGATGGTTCAGGCATTGCTCGGTTCAATTCTGTTCCCAGAAGCAAATTGTACTTCACGCGTAAATCTTGAAAAACAAATCATTGAACAATTAAAGCAATCCCTGAATTTTCCACAAGGATTAAGTAAACACTTTAACAAGAGATACGTGACATGGACGCTCTCCTCGGGTGATAGGGTTTCAAGGCTTCAGGGCACCATCATATATCATGTGTATTCTTCACTATGATAGCAGCAGTCCCAGAGCAACTTGTCTCTGGCTAATTTAGCAAGAGAGTGCAACCATGCAAAAATAGATTATGGAAACCCAGGGTAACACAATAGGAATGCAAACGTCCTAATATATCCCACGAGGGCTTGCAATGAATGCGACATGCTGGAAGCAGATGTTTAGTCCCATCTGTTGGGACAGGGGCCTTTTGGGAGCCAAAAGTCCACAGCGATGGAGTTTGGGCACATCTTTCAAATTCTGGGATTCACTAACCAGGGTCTTCTGCTGTTAAACCCGCCAATGGGTTTTACAGAACAATGGGAACCCTGGCCCTCAAATGCCTATCTATTCTAATCCCATTTTCCAGCACTTGGTCCATAGTCTTGTATGCTATGGCATTTCAAATGTTCATCTAAGTACTTAAATATTTTGAGGTTCCTGCCTCTACTTACCCATTCAGTGAGTTCCAGATTTCCATCACCCACTGGGTGAAAAAGGTTTTCCTCAAATCCATCTAAATATCTACGACCTGGTCATTGAGCCCTCTACTAAGAGGAAACATTTCTTCATATCTACCCTGTCTATGTCCCTCATAATTTTGTACACCTCGTTGAGGTTTCCCCTCAGCCTTCCCTACTCTAAGGAAAACAGGCCCAGCCTATCCAGCCTCTCTTCATAGCTGAAATGCTCCAGCTAAAGCAACATCATCGTGAATGTCCTCTACACGCTATCTAGTGCAATCACATCTTTTCTACAGTGTGGCGACCAGAACAGCATACAGTACTCTGGTTGTGGCCTAACGAGCGTTTTATACAGCTCCACGGTAACCTACCTGCTCTTATGCTTTATGCCTTGGCTAATAAAGACAGATATCCCACATGCCTTCTTAACCACCTTAACTACCTAGCCTGCTGCCTTCAGGATCCTTGGACATGCACCCCCAAGGTGCCTTTGGTCCTCTGCACTTCCTAGCATCCTATCCTTCCTTGTGTATTCCCTTGCTTTTTAGTCCTCTGAAAACATATAATCTCAAACTTTTCAGGGTTAAATTCCAGTTGTTCTGCCCATCTGACTAGCCCATCAATATTGTCCTGTAATCTAAGGTTTTCCTGCTTATTATGTACCACACCGCCAACTTTCATGTCACCTGTGAACTTACTGATCATATCCAGCACCCTGCCCCCTTATTCACATCTAGATCATTAATGTATACTACAAACAGCAAGGGACCCTGCACTGATCCCTGTGATGTACGAGTGGACACAGGCTTCCAGTCACAAAACCAACCTTCAATCATCAGCCTCTGCCTCCTGCCACTAAGCCAATTTTGGATCCAGATTGCTCTGGATCAGTCTCCCATGCGGGATCTTGCCAAAAGCCTTACTGAAGTCCATGTAGACATCATAAACTGTACTACTTCACCTACACAACTAGTCACCTTCTTGAAAATTCAATACAATTTGTTAGATATGATCTCCCTCTGACAAAGCTATAACACCTATCCTTAATTTGTGCCAAAGTTTGAGCTGTCAAAGGCAAACCCCTCAATTTGAATGATTGGCAGGCTCTTAAGATACAATATTCCCAACTAAGTAGCCACATGTTATAGCAGACAGGTAGCTGGGTGCATGGAGGTGGAAGTTTTGGTGGGGCAAGGAAGCTATTTTGATGGTCCAACTAAGTTAACATAAACAAAACAATAAATCCCAACTCAATGATAATGTTGTTGTCAGCAGTTGTGAGGTATTTACTGCTCTCTGCTGCCCAACAGTGGAGACATCAAAGGGAAATTCTGATACCAGCCAGATTTTTAACTCAAAAGAATTGCAGATTGGCCCAAATATGATCCTTTATAAAGAGCTACATTTTAAAAAGATGTACAAATGTTAATTCATTTCAGGCCACTAAAGCAGGTTGGTCCACCAGACAAGAGGTCATGCCCACTGTTTTCTTCAATCATGGTTTGGCTCATTGTTCAGAAATCTCTTTACTAAATAGGGTGGCACAGTGGCAAGTGGTTAGTGCTGCTGCCTCACAGCTCCAGGCCTTAGGTGACTGCCTATTTGGAGTTTGCACGTTCTCCCCGTGTCTGCGTGGGTTTCCTCTGGGTACTCCAGTTTTCTCTCACACTCCAAAGCTGTGCAGGTTGGATGGATTGGCCATGCTAAATTGCTCTTTGCTGTCCCAAGATGTGTAAGTTAGATGACATGGTAAATGTGTGGGGTTACAGGGATAGGGCAAATGAGAAGGCCTGGGGAAGATATTCTGTCAGAAAATTGGTGCAGACATGATGGGTTGAATGGCCTGTTCTGCACTGTAGGGATTCAATGAATCTATGAATTTCCCTTGCTCCTCCTATTTGATTTATTGGGCTAGAATTGGATTGGACATCATCTGCATCTCAGTTGAAATTTAGGTGCTGAAGGAGCCCAATGTTATTTAGAAGCTGACATTTCATCTCTAAGAACTTGAGCACAAAACCAACATTGGTAGCCAGTGCAGTACTGAAGGAGTGCTGCAGGGTTGGATTTGACCTTTTAAAACAAGGTCTGCCTTCTCAGGTGATCTTTTAAAACAAGGTCTGCCTTCTCAGGTGGGCGTAAATGGTAATATTTTGAATAAGAGCAGGGCAGCTATCCCTAATGTCTTGACGGATATTTATTCCTTAAACATAGAATCCATAGAATCCCTATAGTGCGGAAGGAGGCCATTTGGCTCATTAAGTCTGCACAAACTCTCCAAAAGAGCATTTTACCCAGGTCCAACTCCCTGCCCTGTAACCCCACATATTTACCATGGGTACTCTACCTAACCTACAGCCTATGATAGGCTGCTCTGGGAGGTTAGATCACATGGAATCCAGGGACAACTGGCAAATGGGACATACAATTTGTTTGATGATAGGAAGCAGAGGGTAATGATGGAAGGATACTTGTTGGACTGGACAAGTATCCAGTGTGACTAGTGGTGTGCCTCAGGGGTCAGTGCTGGGCCCATTGCTGTTTGTTATCAATGGATAGCACATCTGCCTGAGGTTTGTACGATCCCGCCCAAGGCCAACAGAGAATGCTGTTCTTCAAACCTTGCCTGTCACCGGATCAGGACGGGTGTGCCGCTAAAATTCTGGCCATCAACGATTTGGATGAGAATGTACAAGCCATGATCAGTAAGTTTGCAAATGACACTGAAATAGGTGATATTGTAGATACTGAGGACGGTTATCAAAAATTGCAACAGGATCTTGATCATCTGGGGAAGTGGGCTGAGAAATGGCAAATAGAGTTCAATGCAGATAAGTATGAATTTGAAAAGTCAAATCAAGGTCACACTTTCATGGTCAATGCTAGGAGCTTAGGAAGTATAGTGGGACAGAGGAACCTTGCAGTTCAAATGCACTGTTAAGGTGGAGTCACAATAGATAGGGCAGGGAAGAAGGCTTTGGCATACTAGCCTTCACCAGTCAAGCCACTGAGCACAGAAGTTGGGAAGTAATGTTGCAATTGTACAGGTTGTTGGTAAGGTATTCAGTTTTGGTCACCTTCTTACGAGAAAGATGTTATTAAATTGGGGAGTGAAGAAGAGATCGACACGAATGTTGCCAGGATTCAAGGGACTAGGGTTATAGGGAGAGATGGGACAGGCCAGGAATTTTCTCTTTGAAGCATAGGAAACTGAGAGGTGATCTTGTAGAGGTAAATAAGATTGTGAGAGGCATGGATAGGGTGAAAGCACTCAGTCTTTTTCCCAGGATTGAGAATCAAAAACTAGAGGGTACAGGTTTAAGAAGGGAAAGAATTAATGGGAACCTGAGGAGCAACATTTTTACACAGAGGGTGGTATGTATTTGGAATGAGCTGCCAGAGGAAGTAGTTGAAGCAGGGACATTGAC
Source organism: Carcharhinus amblyrhynchos (assembly GCF_965287045.1). Taxonomy (NCBI): domain Eukaryota; kingdom Metazoa; phylum Chordata; class Chondrichthyes; order Carcharhiniformes; family Carcharhinidae; genus Carcharhinus; species Carcharhinus amblyrhynchos. The sequence goes on from NC_137340.1 coordinate 37,842,253, forward strand.
AACATTTAAAAGGCATTTGGACAGCTACAGGGGTAGGAAAGGTTTAGCAGGATATGGGTCAAATGCAGGCAAATGGGTTAGCTTAAATGGGCATTTTGGTCGGCATGGACCAGTTTGGGCCTAGATTCTATGATACACATCTTTGGACATCAAGAGATAATTTAGCGTGGCCAATCCACCTAACCTGCACATCTTTGGATTATGGGAGGAAATCAAACCACACAGATAAATCCCACACAGACATGGGGGGATCATGCAAACTCTACATGGAGTCACCAAAGGCCAGAATTGAACCCGGATCCCTGGCGATGTGAGACAGCAGTGCTAACCACTATGCCATTATGCTGCCCTCAAAATCATAAAACAGTTTATCACATTTTCAGAGTTGTACTTCACTGACTGAAAAATGCTTTGAGACTTTGGTGATCATGAAAGATGCTATATAATTGCAAGTTGTTTTTTGTAATGAGGACAGCAAGAAACTTAATGATACAGAAATTGTGTCTGTTTTTGGGCATTACATAGGCATCAACCACGTCAATTTTGCTCTGCAACATCATTGGTTCCACTGGTAAGTTCATTGGCCCCATGCAAACACTGCCACAGATGATAGGCCCCTTAAATATGTAAATGAAGAGTCTAATACCCGTTGAAGACTCCCTTCAGGCATTGGCTGCTGCCAACTAAAAATAAATCATACAAGTGTCTTAGTAATAGAAAAATGTTCCTGCATTTCTCCAATTCCACAGGAATCAGCTTCTGAACTCCATCTCCCCACTGCCACCCCATAGCCCTCTCCACCTTATCTAAGGGTCATTTCCAAAAAGTTGAAGATTTCCCTTGGGACAGCTGTTGGAAATATACATCACACACCTCACAGCGTCAGGAGCCCGGGTTCAATTCCAGCCTTGAGTGACTGTCTGGGTGGAGGTTGCACATTCTCCCCTTGTCTGGATGGGTTTTCTGCAAGTGCTCCAGTTTCCTCCCATACTCCAAAGATATGTAGGTTAGGTTGATTGGCCATGCTAAATTGCTCCTTCCTGTCAGGGGTATTAGCGGTGTGAATACACGAGGTTACGTGGATAAGGCCTGGATGGTATTGTTGTTGGTGCAGATTTGATAGGTCGAATGGCCTTGCTCTGCACTGTGGGGATTCTATTATTCTATGAATATAATTAGCATGGTATGTTGGCATGCCCTCCAAAATAATTTATGATCTAACTCGTAATAAATTTTGTAGCAGCAGTTTAACAATATGCATTTAGCTTTACAATGGTTGAAAGCTCACCTGTTTTACAGGTGCAAATTCACTTGTAAATCCAATATGGCAGGCAGCATATGTACTCACCTGAAGATAGAAAAAGTGGCATCTAGAGTCTCCCACAGAAGCAACTTTTATACCCTATACATGCGCAAATATGCAACCTAATCCCAGTTTCAGATCTACTTGCCAAAACTGGTCTGACCTGGAAGATTCTGGTATTTGGCCAGCTGTGTTTTGGTAAACCAGGTATAATACTTGTGACCTAGACAATTTAAAGTGACTGTTGGAGGATGCCACCAAAAATATTTTAAAAAATACTTGCGTGGGTGCGGAGCCAAGAAGGTGTGTTCCCGGAGTCTGTTGCTGGCCCTTCTTTTGGCTCCCACTCAAATTGCATCCCACATTGGGAGATCTATCAGTACACAATGGCCTGAATGTCAAGATGCTTCATCAACATGCTGTCCAGGGATGCCAAGCAAAAATCTGTAATTTACTGGCCTTATGTAAATATGGTTTGAGGTCCAGTATTGCATGTGATTCATGCCTACCAATTCTGCCATGGAATCATTCTCAGTGTGGGCAGAACTGCCAACGTTTTGCCCAAGAAACAGATGTAATGCATATTAATTTTTATCTAATTAAATTGTGCAGTTTTTATTAATAGAAGAAAAAGGCTTGTAATTAGATAACACCTTTCATGACCAGCGGAAGTCTCAAAGAGCTTTTCAGACAGTGAAGCACTTCCGAATTATAGTTACTGTTGCAACGTAGGAAGCACAACAACTAATTTACACACTTCAAGCCTCTTCAATGTGATAATGATCACATAATCTAGTATGAACATATTTCTAAGCCAAAATCTTTGCCTTTAATTTATATTGATGAGAAAAATTCCAGTTTTGATTCATATCTCTACAGATTTATCAGATCTTAGTCAAAGTGCTGGGAGGACTATAACAATTCACCAAACTGCACCTGGGGCTAATGAAGTTGTCTAATGTTCCAACCAATACAGCAGCCCATGCTAGAACTAAACACTTATGTGTCCCAAATGAGTTCAGGACTGGTCTCACCAGTGACAACCTTCAGCAGTTGATGCTTACACATGAATAATGATCACTTTGATAAGGTATGAAATGGCCAATTCAATTATATCCATATGAGACAGTCAAAGCAGGAGGGAAAATATTACAGGGGAAAAATAATTTTATTGCTCTGTAAGAATGATTTCATTTCTGTTGAATTTAGTAAAATCCTTTTTTGTTTTTGTATAACACAAGTCCAATTTAAAGATTGAATATGAATTAACAACAATCTTAAAAAGGGTGGGATAAATGATTTTAACTATGCGAAATGCAAATAGTAATTTTATTTCATTTTCATTTGAGAGAGTTATTGAAACATGTCTGAGGTCAGTATTGAAATATTATACAATAACATTTTTAAAATGTTAGGCTGCTTCCAGGGATAATACCCAGTCCAATTTTCTAGTGCATTTAACAGACAATAGTCAAACTATTATCTCATATGTGAGGGCTCTTCAACTAATCATGTTTAGAGAAAGGATAGCCTGATAAGTGATCTCACAATAAAGGACAACTTGTTGAGTTATTGAATCAACTGTAGCCATTATGCTTATGTTTGCGTGGATAGAGTTTCAAGTTAGATCTTTAGCAGAATGATTCAAATAGTGCCATATGTATTACCAGCATCTTTCCCATGACATTATTCACAGGCAAGTAGCAGGATGTTTTATTAGAATCTGACGTGTCATTAGCATTATGTTATGTGATATAAAATGTATGAGGGGACTAAAACTTCTGTGTGTACGCCCCAAGAAAATAAAATTCTCCTTCAAACAATTACAACAACGCTTTAAAATTCTCAGCTGTCTGGCATCAATCTTCCACTTGTCACAACTTTCTGCAGCTACCAATCCAGTCAATCACATCTTCGTCTCCACCTTTGGTGCTGGTCCCCATTAATATTATAGTATTTTCATTCACTTTTGGTTATTCCCACTGGTATGACTGTCATCTTAAGACCAAGAGATTCAGAAGTGGACTTTTCAAATCCAGATCTGCCTGGACCACATCAAGCAGCTCTCAATAACAACAATTTATATTTATATGGTACAATTAATGTAATATTCTTCAAAGGAATGTTATAGAGATTTTAAGCCATGTGACCAAATGCCTGGTCAAAGAGGTGGGTTTTAAATAGTATCTTAGAAGAAGAGGAAAAGGTCTAGGAAGGAAATTTCTTAGCCTGGGGCTTTGGCAACTGCTAATGATGGGAGTAATTATAATGGAGGATGCTCAAGAGGACAGGATTAGATGAGCACACTTTTCTCAGATAAGTGTGGGACTGAAGGAAATTTCAAAAATAGAGAATCTGCCAAAATGATCACTATATCAGGACCATCCTGGCATCTAAAGGTAACTCGGCTTCTCTGCATTAGACTATCTAACCAAATGCCTATCTCTTTCTCCCTCCATATTCACTTTCAACAAGTCTGAGGAGCTCACAGATTTCTTTGTCATGAAGATTAAGACGATCTGTCAGTTTCCTCAGCTGCTTTCTTCCCTTTTCTTAACCATCAAGTCAACCTCCCATAAGTTTTCACCCAGTACTGGCACTGAATTCACATCTTTCTTTATTTTCCCTCTTATCTGGGCTCATCTAGTCAATCAGACCTACCTTCTGCTCCCTTGACCCTATTTCAGTTGAACTGCTGATCACTAACTTTTAAAACATCCTTTATTTCTCTGTTTCTCCAAACCATCACTTCATCAGCAACCTCTCTTTCATCTCCAAATTCCTTGGACTGGCCTTCATCTCCCAAATCGATGCCCATCTTTCCTACAACTGAATGCCACAGAGGTGAATTGGCTCTTACCAAAATCACAAATGGCACCCTATGTGACTTTGGCCATGATAAACTATCTATCTTTATCTTTCCTGCAATCTCTTCCAGTATCTCTTTATTGTCTTAAGGAATGGGATTGCACTCAGCACAAAAGCAAAATCACTATGGAAGCTGGAATTCCAAAATAAAAGCAGAAAATAGAAATACTCAGCAAGTTTGGCGGCATCTGTGAAGAAACAAAAATAATTGATGTTCAGACCTGTGACCTTTCATCAGAAACTGTAGAAAGAGAATCTTCCTGGTCCTTTTCAATTACCATTGGAGATTTTAAAGGGTCTATCTTAAGCCTTTTCCTATTTCTTATCTACATGCTGTCGCCAGCCACATTGTTTGCAAACAATTTCAGATTGCACATACATGCTGACAATAGCCATTTCTATCTCACCACCACATTTCTTGAACCCTTTACTGCCTCTGATTGTTATGTTAAATGAGCAAAAGTTATCTCTAATTAAGTACCAGGAAGAGAAAGCCATTATTTTTGGTCCCAGCACAAAAGGACTTCATCCTTCATTCTCACAATTGTGCGAAACTGGATCAGATTGTTGGTGTCTTATTTGATCCTGAACTGAGCTTTCAAATCCATACCCTTTCCATCACCAAAGCCACTTATTTTCACCTCTGCTCCTTCCTCAGCTGCTACAACTCCCATCCATGAAGCATCACAGATGCCAGTTTTCAGCCAATTTGATTCATTCCACATGATATCAAAAACAGCTGCAGACACTGGATACTGCAAAGGTTGTGGGCCCTGACAATATTCCGGCAATATTGCTGCCCACAAAAAGCAGCTCAAATCCAGCTATGCCAATTGGCATCCTATCAGTTTATTCTAGATCATCAGCAAAATGATAGTGTTGACTGTGCTATCAACTGGCACTTACTTAACAAGGATCTACTCATTGAGGCTCAGTTCAAGTTCCACTAGGGCCACTCAGTTCCTGACCTCATTACAACTCAGTCTAAATAAGGACAAGAGTTGAGGTGAGAGTGACTCAAGGCAGTATTTGACCAAAGACCAAGACATCTAGTAAAACTGAAATGAATGAGGAATCAGTGATTAAACTTTCCACTGGTTGGAATCATATTCAGCACAAAGGATAATCATTGTGGCTTTTGAAAATCATTTTTTTCAGTCCCAGGATATTGCTGCTGTAGTTCCTCGGGGTCATGTCCTCAGCTCAATCATGTTCAGTTGCTTCATTCATGACCTTCCCTCCATCACAAGGTTAGAAGTAGGGATCTTTGCTGATGATATACTATTACGAATTACTCAGATATTGAAGCAATCTTTTCCCATATAGTCTGATAAATGGTAAGTAATACATGCCAAAGGCAAATAGCATCTCAAACAGAAAAAAAATGTAATAATCTCCCCTTGACATTCAATGACCTTATGATCTATTAACAGGCTTGGAGTTACTATTGACCAGAAACTGAACTGGACCAGCCATATAAATACTGTGGCCTCAATATCAGATAAGAGACTGGGAATTCTGCAGCGAATAACTTACCTCCTGACTCCCAGAGTGTATCCACCATCTGCAAGGTACAATTTAGAAGTTTGATGGAATATACTCCACTAGCCGAGATGACTGCAGCTCCAACACTCAAGGAGCTCAACACCATCCAGGACAAATTAGCTTGCTTATTTAGCACTCCATCCACAAATATTCACCTCCTCCACCATGGATGTACAGTGGCATCTGTGTCACCATCTACATGTCATCAAGGCACCTATCAACCTGCAATCTCTACCATTTACAAAGATCAACATAGTAGATGCATAGGAACAACATGATCAGCAAGTTCCCCTCCAAGTCAGACATAATCTTGACTTGGAACTATATCGCTGTTCATTCACTGGTCACTGGGCTAAGATCCTGGAACTCCCTTCCGAACAACAATGTGGTTGTACCTACACCACATGGACTGTGGCGGTTCAAGAAGCCAGCCCACCATCACCTCCTCAAGGGCAAACAGGGTTGGGCAACGCTGACCTCTCCAGCGAAGCACAATTTCCTTGAATGAAAAAAAATCTACACTGTACAAAGCTCTCCTGGCTAGCCTCCCACCTTGAACTCTCTGTAAGCTTAAGCACATCCAAAATGAATTGCCTTTACACTATCTTTCACAACTTACACACTTTCACACACGCTTGTTGATTTACATTAGTTCCTGATCTTGCAATGCCTCGACTGTCTCCATGGTGGCCCTGGATCCTTTTACCACAGATATCAGAGGCCGATCATGGTTTTAAAAGAAATCTGGCCGTTGTTCAGGGGTTTAGGTCACTTCCCTGATCTGGAACACTGTTGGCATGGCCCAATACTGTTCATCTGGATATTGATATACTTTATTTGATCTTGTATATTAGCCAATGCCATCTTTCAAGTGATATACAGAAGTGAGAACACCTGGTGTGGGGAGACTTGTCGCAAAGCATCTCCTTGGCATGATTTATATTTTAAGGGACAATGGATAGTTACAAGCCCAGCAGACATGCAGTATGTTCTCATACTGTAAATGAGATTAGAGGTCCAACATTTGGGAATGGCCAGACCTACCTTTTTGAGGAGTGAGATCATTCTGATGGAAATGGCAGGCACTTGCTACTGGCAGATTCCTTGCTATTTTCTGTTTGATTCTTTTCAACTATTGCTTTGACTTTGGAATCAAAGCAGTTAATTCAATGACAGGTAATTGTTAAAAAGTAAGCATTATCTGAAGAAATTATTGTTAGAATGTAACCAATATAACATTGGATTTGTTGTAGTGTGATCAATGGTAACAAGCTGTAAGGATCAGCTGACTCAGTAAACTATGTAACCAATGACAAAACAGTGTGCTGTTCAGCTGACTCAGTATAAATAAGAATCTGTTGGGGGGGATGGTGGTGAACTTGGAATGGCCTAGAATAAGGCTGAACGTGTTGGAGTAATGAAGTTTCTTTATTAAACTTTTCGCTTTGACTTATAAGTTGGAGTAAATTTTAATTTACTTTATTGCCTACAACTGAAGAGTTCTTTCAACATTGGTAGCAGAGGAAAACTCATTGTAACTTGATCTTTGCTTTTGGAGAAATGCTACAACCATGATAGAAGGTAGAAGTAAACTGATGGCATTTGATTCTTACCAGATGCTGTACCATATGGAATGGAAGGCAGAGGTGGAAATGTGGACCCTTGTCACTACAAAACTGAAAAAAAAAACAAGATTTGACATTAGCTTTGTCACTTCTGATTAGGAGCAAGATAGAGAGAAAAGTATTTTCCGATTCGATGGCAGATCCACTAAATAAAGAAGGGCTACAGCTCCTACTATGATACTTAGATAAGTTTTACCAAAAAGCTGAGTCCTTGGAGCATTATGAAGGATGGGTGATGTTTGACAGGATTAGGAGACAAGATACCCAGACCATGGAAGTGTATGTCATGGATTTTGGTAGGGGCCATAACAGGCTAATGAAATTTAATTTGGAGATTTTGGATGCAATATTGGCCTTTAAGTTGTTGGACTGTGTATGTTTGTCACAAATGTATACTCTTTTATTAGTAAGTGGAATATAATTAAGGGGAACAGAGCCCATCTTTGATCAAATAACAGCATCATTAAAAAAGTTTTTTGTGAAACAATCATTCCCCACCACTTTGTTCAATGCAGACTGGAATGCCATAGTGCCCAGAATGGAGGAGTCAGTGGTAACTTAACTGTGCGCCAGACCAAATAGTACATGAGGTCCTTAAACAGAAACAGTGATGCTAATAACAGACCTAGTGTTGAAACTAGAAATAACTGATTTGATAATGGGGAAAGAAGACATGCATGGGAAACTTTTAAAATATGTTTAAATTGAAGAAATGCTAAAGAGATTATGGATCACTATTTCCAACATGATTTCTCCATACCACTACATAGTAAACTGCCCATAAAGAAGAAATGTTTGAAACTACACATGACATAGAATATGAAGAAACTGACAGTGATGAGGATAAAGGCCCCCGAATAATGATCTGGAGGTGGGGCAGGCTGTTAACGCGCAAATAAGTGCGGCGTGCAGGAATGGGACAGCCGTAGTTATGGGGGATTTCAATCTACATATAGATTGGTCGACCCATGTTGGACGCGGTGGGCTCGAGGAGGAGTTCTTGGAATGCTGCCAGGATAATTTCCTCGAACAGTGTGTGTTGGAGCCGATGAGGGAGCGAGCTATCTTGGATCTGGTGCTATGTAATGAGGCGGGTAGAATTAGGGACCTTGCGGTGAAGGATCCTCTTGGGGAGAGTGATCATTGTATGGTGGAGTTTCTGGTGCAGATGGAGGAGGAGAAAGTGGGTTCCCGGACGCGTGTCCTTTGTTTGAACAGAGGGGAGTACGGTAGGATGAGAGAAGAATTGGCGAATGTGGACTGGGGGAGCGCGTTGGAAGGTTGGTCTGCTGAGGAGCAGTGGAGGATCTTAAAGGAGATCTTTCTTGGTGCTCAGCAGAAATTTATTCCGATGGTCAAAAAGGACAGTAGGAGGAGAGGTAATAAGCTGTGGATAACGAAGGAGGTGAAGGAAAGTGTTAAATTAAAAGCGGAGGCGTTTAGAGTAGCAAAGAGTAGTGGGCGAGAAGAGGATTGGGAGAGGTTTAAATGTCAACAAAGATTGACTAAGAAGATGATAAAGAAGGGTAGGAGAAACTATGAAGCTGGGCTTGCGCTTAATATAAAAAAGGACAGCAAGAGCTTTTATAAATATATAAAAAGGAAGAGGCTGGCTAGGGTGAACATTGAACCCTTAGAGGATGAGAAGGGGGACTTAGTGGTAGGGGATGGGGATATGGCTGAGATCCTGAATAACTTTTTTGTTTCTGTCTTCACGGAGGAGGACGTGAATAATTTGCCGGGTGTTAGAGATGGAAAGGTGGTAGGACTGGAGGGTCTTCATGACATTACTGTTACTAGAGAGGAGGTGCTCGACAGACTGGAGGGACTGATTGTGGATAAGTCACCAGGACCGGATGGAATGCATCCGAGGGTTCTGAAAGAAATGGCGGAGGTGATAGTGGATGCCTTGGTGGTTATTTTCCAGACGTCGCTGGATTCCGGGGAAGTGCCGGAAGATTGGAAAGCGGCTAATGTTACGCCGTTGTTTAAGAAGGGTGCCAGGCAAAAGGCAGGGGATTATAGGCCGGTTAGTTTAATGTCTGTTGTAGGTAAAATGTTAGAATCCGTCATCAAGGAGGAAATAGCAAGGCATCTTGAGAGGAATTGCTTGTTAGAGCAGACACAGCACGGTTTCGTTAAAGGGAAGTCGTGTCTGACAAATTTACTGGAGTTCTATGAGGATGTGTTTAGGGCGGTGGATAGAGGAGAGCCGGTGGATGTGGTCTTTCTGGATTTTCAGAAGGCGTTTGACAAGGTACCTCACAGGAGGTTATTGCAGAAGGTCAGGGGACAGGGAGTTGGGGGTAGGGTGTTAGCGTGGATAGAGGATTGGTTGTCAAATAGGAGGCAGAGAGTGGGGGTCAATGGGTGCTATTCGGATTGGCGGATGGTGACTAGTGGAGTGCCTCAGGAGTCGGTGCTGGGGCCTCAGCTATTTACCATTTATATAGATGATCTGGAGGAGGGAACCGAGTGTAGGGTGTCGAAATTTGCTGACAACACCAAGATTGGAGGAAAGGCAAATTGTGCGGAGGGTGTGGAGAGTCTACAGAAGGATCGAGATAGGTTGGGCGAATGGGCCAGGAAATGGCAAATGGAATTTAATGTTGGCAAGTGCGAGGTGGTCCACTTTGGTAGGAATAATGGTAGGAAGGATTATCACTTACGTGGCGAAAAACTGCAGCAGGCGACGGTGCAGAAGGACCTTGGGGTCCTTGTGCATGAGTCGCAAAAACCTAGCTTGCAGGTGCAGCAGGTGATCAGGAAGGTGAATGGGATGCTGGCCTTCATAGCGAGGGGGATTGAATATAAAAGTAGGGAGGTCTTGCTGCGGCTGTATAGGGCATTGGTGAGGCTGCAGCTGGAGTACTGTGTGCAGTTTTGGGCGCCGTACTTACGCAAGGATATTTTGGCCTTGGAGGGAGTGCAGAGGAGGTTTACTAGGCTGATGCTGGAGTTGAGGGGGTTGAGCTATGAGGAGAGGCTGAATAAACTAGGCTTGTACTCGTTAGAGTTTAGAAGAATGAGGGGAGATCTCATTGAGACGTATAAGATGATGAATGGGATGGATAGGATAGAGGTGGAGAGACTCTTCCCGCTCAGAAAGGATAATAGGACTAGGGGACACAGCCTCAAGATAAAGGGGGGGCGGTTTAGAACGGAGTTGAGGAGGAACTCCTTCACTCAAAGGGTGGTGAATCTCTGGAATTCTCTGTCCGTTGAAGTGGTGGAGGCTACCTCGCTAAGTATTTTTAAGACGCGGGTTGATGGGTTTTTGATAAGAGAGGGGATTAAGGGTTATGGGGAGAGGGCGGGAATGTGGAACTGAGCCACGACAGATCAGCCATGATCTTATTGAATGGCGGGGCAGGCTCGAAGGGCTAGATGGCCTACTCCTGCTCCTATTTCTTACGTTCTTATGTTCTTATAAAGACCAGAAAGGCATTGTTTTGGTGGCAGAAAAGTTGGACCCTATTTTACCATTTTGTTTCTAAGTGCTGGATGGACTTGAAATTGGGAGTATTTCAGTTCTGACGTTTTGGCCTGTTGTCAGGCCCCCATATGTGATCTGCCTGCAAAAATATCAACAATTCTGAATCGTACTGCACACGCCTATGGATGAAACTTAATGCACCCAAAATCCTGTAGCTCCAACTGTGCATGCTCACCAAATAAAAGATAGAATGCAGCTCCTCTGCCACATAGCTCCCTGACTGGATAATACGTTCCCCTGGCCGATATTAACAGATATTGCTGACAGATATTACTGTGACCCTCCTATTCCCATCCCCCCCCGCCAGCCCCCTGCCAGCCAAACTGATTGTGGGCTCCTCCCCCTTCCCCCTCATTGAAAACAGGTGGAGTGGTGGCAGACCCCTCATTTCCCCACCTGATCTCAGGCTGCATGGAAGTGAACCCCCCTTCTCTCCCCTGCCACTGATCTCAAGCAGAGACACTTTCGACCCACCTTCTGCCCCCCCTCCCCCCCCCACACTAATCTCGAGCAGAGAACTGTTGGACTCACCTTCCCTGCCCCCACTGATCTCAAGCAAAGCGCCATCAGACGCTTGGCATTATCACCTCATTAACTGGAGTGCCCAAATTGGACTTTAGTGGAGTGTGTCTGTTTCGTGCTGATTTTGGATAGGCAAACGTGGTGGTAAAGGGAGAAGTGCTGGTAAGGTTGAGCGTGCAGTCCATTAAGTCAATTTAAATGCATGCAAATACACTTAAATGGCCATCGTGATTGTGGCCATTTTTGGGAGTTGGTAAAGGGGGAACCAGCATGGAGGCAGGCGCAGATCACACTATTCGCCTCATGCCTGACTTTACCAAGTTTTCACATTCAAATAGGCACAATGCGATGGTAAATTGGACTCATTGAGACCTATAATGGGTGACCTGATAAGCTCTTCAACTGTGCTGTTTTAGATAGTAGATATATGTCCACTGTCTGCAGCCAAGATTGGCTAAATTGTTATTTAAGGTCTTTTGATCATGAAGACTGAAAGAACATGATAGTTCTACCTGCTTTAGATTTGGCTGATGACAATACTTTAATGTCTTTCAAAAGGGTGATACCTCCCTATAAAATTATGGGAATCAGTTTATTCATAGGTACAGATGCAGTTTCTAGTGATACATACCTTTTGTTATTAAGCAGGTCTGTGATGAAGAAAGTCCAGATGACCATCAATTTGAATCAGGATAAAGGTGTGGTATTTGGGAAAACTATCGACCTACACTTCAAGATCTGGCCATTATTGTCCGAAATTATCAGATCAAAGGGTTTATGTAATTTACAGATAATAGCATGGTGGACAAAAAGATTATTCTGAAACTCCAGTAGCAGCTTGCTCATCCTACATCAGAGACTGAGCACTGCTGCAGAATGCAGGTGTGCTGGACAAAGGATATAATGATCTCATAGAACAAACATCAGCCCAGTGTGGAATTTGCAGTGCAGAGTGTCGAAATTTGCTGATGACACCAAGATTGGGGGAAAGGCAAATTGTGCAAAGGGTGTGGAGAGTCTGCAGAAGGATCTAGATAGGCTGGGTGAATGGGCCAGGAAATGGCAAATGGAATTTAATGTTGGCAAGTGTGAGGTGGTCCACTTTGGTAGGAAGAATGGTAGGAAGGACTATTACTTACGTGGCGAAAAACTGCAGCAGGCGACGGTGCAGAGGGACCTCGGGGTCCTTGTGCATGAGTCGCAAAAACCCAGCTTGCAGGTGCAGCAGGTGGTCAGGAAGGCAAATGGGATGCTGGCCTTCATAGCGAGGGGGATTGAATATAAAAGTAGGGAGGTCTTGCTGCAGCTGTATAGGGCATTGGTGAGGCCGCAGCTGGAGTACTGTGTGCAGTTTTGGGCGCCGCACCTGCGCAAGGATATTTTGGCCCTGGAGGGAGTGCAGAGGAGGTTTACTAGGCTGATACCGGAGTTGAGGGGATTGAGCTATGAGGAGAGGCTGAATAAACTAGGCTTGTACTCGTTAGAGTTTAGAAGAATGAGGGGAGATCTCATTGAGACGTATAAGATGATGAATGGGATGGATAGGATAGAGGTGGAGAGACTCTTCCCGCTCAAAAAAGACAGTAGGACTAGGGGGCACAGCCTCAAGATAAAGGGGAGGCGGTTTAGAACGGAGTTGAGGAGGAACTTCTTCACTCAAAGGGTGGTGAATCTCTGGAATTCTCTGCCCGTTGAAGTGGTGGAGGCTGCCTCGCTAAATATTTTTAAGAAGCGGGTTGATGGGTTCTTGATAAGAGAGGGGATTAAGGGTTATGGGGAGAGGGCGGGAAAGTGGAACTGAGCCACGACAGATCAGCCATGATCTTATTGAATGGCGGGGCAGGCTCGAAGGGCTAGATGGCCTACTCCTGCTCCTATTTCTTATGTTCTTATGAATCTACCACTAGCATGCGATTTCAATTATATGGTGGTGATGGACCTAAAGATATGGAATAAAGACAACGGTGTATATTTATTGTACTTTGTGGACATGGCCATCTGGTTTAGTAAATCTAAACGATTTACAGCAAAAATAAAAAGACCATTATAGATAAAATTAAACCCACTGGATTGAAATAGGTAGGGTTGGGGGCACCATCTAAATTTTTGACAGACATTGGGAGTTAATTCGCAAATGATTTTCAAGATATGTGCAAAAAGTAAATACTGTAGTAATGCACACTGCAGCAGGGAGCCCATTCAGCAATGGCCTCTGTGAAAGGAATCACACAGTTTTGGATGATATTGCATAAAATCTTGGCAGATCACACAGGCTGTAAATTGTAGGTTGCTTAACATGGGCAGTGCACACTATTTTTTTTTTTACAGATGGTGGGGGGGCTATAATCCATACCATTTGGTTTACAGGAAGAATCCAAAGCACGTTAGGCGTAGACTAAAATCATGAATAGGACACTGAGACAGTGGGACGGCGGCGCGGGCTCGTTGGGCCGAAGGGCCTGTTTCCCGTGCTGTGTTGTTCTTTGTTCTTTGTTCTTAATGTCAGTATTAACAGATGCTTCTCTGGCATTAGAAGGAACAAGCATTAGCTCCATGTTTTCTGCACACTTAAATACTATGCATGCAGGAAGAAAAGGCTTCATTAAGGTTGAGGTTTCAGAATGGATAAGATGAGCCCTAATACATCACATAAGACTGTTGGGGGTATACTTCTAGAAAGGGGATATTGTCTGCTACAAAAGAGTGGCAAGATCTGGGAAAGTGGTAGAGACAGATGGCAAGGTAGCTATACTACATCACAGTAATCAGACAATGTGAGCCCACTCTTAGAATAGTGGGAATTCATTGTGAATTTAGAGTACCTGAGCAAGATGTTGAAGTGCAAGAGGCACCTTGTACTTCGCATGCACATACCTTGAGCTACAATGAGGATCAGAAAGATAGAGATGAGATGGAATCTGATGATCAAACAAAGTAACAGTGAAACAGGGAATGAAGCTGTTACTTCAAAGTTTGTTACCCAAAGTAGGCACAGTGGTATCATGCATACCTGAAGGGTCAAGTGAGTGGAGGGTGCCACTATAATTGGGAAAGCAGGAAAGGCCTCTAAAGTACAAACACTGGCTCAACATGCAGAGCAAAAATCAAAAGCTATAGATTGGAAAGATAGAAGCAAAAAAAGTGAGATCTAAGTCCTGAAGAGGAGATGGAATCCAGCAAAAAGTCACAAATCTGTGACTGAAGTTGTTTCAACAGAACAGCGGTCTGAAAATAGCAGTCCTGACAGGAACAGACATGGCAGTAGAGGCCAGAGTTTAACAAGGAAGGCTAGGAATCCAACTGATGATAGTAATAGGAGTAGAAGTCCCCATGATAAAGAAGTCTTGTAGCTGAAAATAAAATGGAGCTTATGGAAAAAAGAGGCCAAGTAAAGAGTTGGACAGTTGGAAAGAGTGTAGTATTCACTGAGGTACCAGATGAAGGGCAGCCTGCTTTGTCCCATTGGTGAATTTGCACAAAGGTTTGCAAGATGGCACTTATAAAGCAAAAGCCAGATTAGTAGCCTGTGGGTATGAGGAAATCCTGGAAGGGAAAGACATTAGGATCAATTCACCTACAGCAAAGGAAATGACACTGATTTTTTTTTGCTGTTCTGGCATCCAATAATTGGGTGTGTAAATCAATAGATATTAAAGCATTTCAGTAGGACAAAACACTTCAAAGAAAAGTTCTTTGAAACCGCCCAAAGAAGCAAGTAATACACAGGGACAATTGTGGAAATTGAACAATTGCATGTATGGTTTAAGTGATGCATCAAGGATTTGGTATTTCTCTGTGCTCTATATTGTTGAAGACTGGCTGTGTCCACTTAAAAGCACATCCAGCAGTGTTCTACTGGAAGTCTGAAGGAAAATTAGTGGGAATTTTTCTGATGCATGTTGCTGGTTTGCTATGGGGTGGTGCAGGAGTTTGAAAAAAAGATAATTGAGAAGCTAAAGACGGAATTGAAAGTAGGGAGTCAAGCAGCTGATACCTTGGCTTTAATATCTGACAAAGTAAATCTGGCGTAACAATGAGTCAACCGGGATATCGAAACAGCACTGATCCCATTCCCATTACTAGAGAAAGGTCGATGGAAAAGAAACAGAATTTTTGAGGAGTGTGACAGGACAGCCAAGCAATGTATAGTCAAATCCCCAGCACTTGGAGAACTGGGAGACATAAAGTTAGTTGCATTTAGTAATGCTTCACATGCCAATCTACTAGATGGACATTCAAGCACTGCCAGATTTATAAAATTCTTGATAGTTAAGGAAGGAAATGTTGCCCCTTGGCCTGGGAAGCAATGAAATTGAGGGTAGTCAAAAGTACGTTGGCAGCTGAAACCCTAGTGTTCGTGGAGACATTGGATTCGGGGATACATTTGTCTGACACAGTTGTTTTTTATGGCAATGTCAGGAAAGAAATTACCAATTGAGTGTTATGTGGACAATCTGTCTCTCGGACATCGATCACGCAACAAAAAGTGTAATGGAAGAGCAACTGAGAATTGATTTGATCAGCATTAAACAAATGCTGGAAAACAAGGAAGTTTCCAAACTCAGCTGGGTTGGTGCAAATCTAGTTATCTGACTGTTTTACTAAAAGGGGTACAGGCACTGAAAAGTTGTTAAGAATACTGGAGGATGGTTGTCTTAAATTATTTCATTAAAAAAGAGGAATCTATTAGAATGCAATATTAGATCTGCTGTACTGTGACCCATGGTAACAAGCTGTAAGGGTCAGATGACCCAGTAAACCAAGTAACCAATGACAAAATGATGTGGTGATCAGCTAACTCAGTACAAAATAAAAATCTGTTGGGAATTGAAGGTGACCTTAGAATGGCCCAGGATGAGGCCTCAATGATGGGATGATGAAGTTTATTTATTAAACCTTTATCCTTAATTTTTAAGTTGGAGTAAGTGTTATTGCCTACAACTGGAGAGTTCCTTCTCGAGGATCAACAAGTATTGTTCTCCAGTGTATTTTGTAATCATATATGGAAGAAAAAATTAAAATCTGTTGTAAAGGATTTTCTAACTATAAGAGAAAGGTCAGTGACATTGAATTCTTCATGATTCCAAAACTTATGGGACATCAGATTTTCAATTGCATTCTTCAGGTAATTACAGTTAATGATTATCTCTGGTGCAAGTGAACAGCTGAAACTTCAAACACAAGTCTATGGTAGATAAGTAATAGAAGTACAGCCATTGTGTTATATATAAGCTTTCAAGTTTTTTTCATTTACAATATTAATTTTGGCGTTGGAAATTTCTATTGACGAGAAATTGTGTGAGCCAGGACATGGGAAGGTTAACTATATTCCAAGTTTTCAGGTTAATCTGCCTCTGAATTTCTGATTATCCACAATGTTCATTTCAAGGTTTGGAATAATGTGCAGCTGAATTTTTGTAATTGTATGAAAATTAGGAGCAACAATGTTCAAGCATGAGCTAATTAAAAACTGATAGATTTAACATTTGACCTTTAAATAAAATAAACTTTATCTAGTTTGTTACAAGTTGTTGCTGATTGTGTTTGTTTGTGCAATGACTATAGCCTCTAATCAATGCAAAAGCATCTTTGTGCTACAACTGAGCTTCATCACATTTTGGGCTAAAAATTCAATTAGACCAGTTTTTGGGTAGGGTTTGCAATGGCCTGCTCAAGTTAAGGCTGGCAGCGTGCACACTTTTTGTGCTATTACACATCAAAATGATTACATGTGCAGCCCAGTGTAACACATGCTGCTAACTGTCTGGGCATTCAGTCAGAGGTCCAGCAGAATCCCAAGATGTACAGCTAGTCTGAATATCCATCAGAAACATATGTAAAGTGATTGACAATCCAGGGAATGACCATGATGTACACAACAAGACAGAGCAGTGAACACACATTTCACATTGTCAATTGCATGGAAAATATAGATGCCATCTCATTTGTATTTTCTAAAATTCAAATTTTCTGTCTGATGAAAGCTGGTAATTACTCATCATTGGCCAAGATTGACACAGGAGCAAGTGCCAACATAATACCCCTGTGAATTCTAAAAGACATTTACCCACAGCTACGGTGAAAATTAATGCTGCGCAACTTTCAGTGTGCAATGGTTCACTTTTCCATGTGTAGGTTCCATAGTCCTGGAGTGCAAGTACAGTTAATGCTGCTGGGGTCACAGATGTTTTACTTTGTGGTGATCAAAGAGTCAGCAGTTGTAGGTGTACCAGCATGATGTGATCTTGTATTCGTCAAAATCCATGGAATTAGTCAGACATCACAAGTTAGATCAAACTCAAATTACTTCATTTGCCTCAGTTCACAGCCTAACTTTGAAATATCAAGAATGTTTCCCAAAAATTGGCAACTTCAACGGAGATGTAACATTGGACATTCAGGAGAATAGAGGTCTGTCTACTGATCTGGTACATTTTACTCAATGCAAATAACAGCAGTTACAAGGATAAACAGCATAAGGTTTTTAAACTGTGGAAAACCATAATTCAGAGATGGTATGATTCAATTCAGCATGCCCGTGAACAGGAGACTATGTTGGTCTTATTGGGATGAGCAAGACATCTTCTGGGGAGTCATTTTCAAAGGCAGTCAAGTCATCATATCAGAATCTTTGCGACCTGATATTCTTTCACAACGTCATCACTTACACATGGGTATAGATTGGATGAGAAGACTCGCAAGAGATACAATTTTTTGGCTAGGTATACAATGACATTGAATGTAAGGCATGTCAAGGACATATGCTAAGTCAGCATAAAAGACCACTGATCCACATGAAACTCCTATCTGAACCTGGTCCAAAATTGCATCCAATTCTTGGTCCAAAATTGCATCCTACCTCTTTCATATCTATGGCATTGATTTCATTATTATTGTCAACTACCTGATCTCCTATAAAATCTATACCCTGCAATGCTGTATCTGAGAATTACACCTTTTAAGTGCAACTGTTCCATCACTGGCAGAGCTCATGTTTAACAGATCAGTTCATATTAATTTATCTACTCTTACCCACTGTAATATCTCAAACTAGAGGGCAAGTTTTAAAACTGCAAGAGAAGATGACCTAAGTGCAGAATAAAAATATGGATGTAGAATTACAAAGTTTACATTTGGGACAGCAGGTTCACATCCAGGATCCCACAGAAGCTAGGCAGCAACTAGCCAAGGTGATAAAGGTTCGTTCAGAACCAAAATCCTAAGAGGTTATTAAACACAAAGGTGCAAAGATGAGACATAGCTAAGGGCAAATCAGATTGACTCCTTAACCACAGTGCAGTCATAGACAAGATCCCAGATACAACCAGGAAAAAAATTCGAAGAATAATCCCACAGATCACTAAGCAATCAAAGACACTTCCAGACAATGTTGTCAATACAAGATTTGGACATACCAGCTGATTACCTCTACATTTTAGGGATGGGTGGAATTTTCCTTCTCCTCTGTTGTGCGTTTCACAGAAGCAATAGGTGAGGTGCCTCTCGCTGACAGCGGGAACTTCTGGATCTGCCATTGTCAACAAGCTTTCCTGTTGAATGCACCCTTTCTGCTAGGAAACCCGTGGCGAGGATGCACCATTGACAGGACCATAAGATCATGCTAGTGTTAATAGCAGCAAAATTTCAGCAATAGATTCATCTGACTCTTTACTTAGTAATGGTAACTAAACATGAACATGTATTGTAAATTAACAAAGGCCTTGATAGCAGAATGCCATCACTCAAAGGGAAGTGTGTCATGTGCTCCAGCCTCAATTTTACCTCAGTCTGGAGCAAAATATCGACACACTGCTCTGCAACTCTATCCTCAAGTCTTCTGACCATGTATATCTTTTCACCAGTGGCTAGAATTAATAAATATTCCCACAACGCGTTTGTATAATCCCTTATGGGCAATTAGTGCCTCATATCATCATAAAAGCACAACAACAATGCCATGGGAATACCCTGCTCATCTTGTATGTGCCCTAAATTATAATCAGCCCTTAAGGGTTCCTACACACAAAACAGTACACTGCAAATTCCCAATATATGCTGACAGCAATTGAAATTCCCTGCAGCCAGCACATACTCGGAAAAGTATTCCCTAATGCTGATTCTCCAAGGGTATGCAATAATGATTCTTTTATACACAAGTATGTCTTAAATTAGTTTTCTACCTGGTGCTAACATAATTATGGGTGATAATGATTTTAATGGTTTCCATCCCTAAGTTAAGTAAACTTCCAAATCTTACAACAGCAATAAATAGTAGGGCTAGCGGTTTATCAGCATTATACAGGTATGAAATTGGAGCAGCAAGGTCAGAGGAAATGACAATTCACAGTAATCTGTTGTAGATCAACAGACATATTCAATTATTGGCCGTATCTAATTATAGACCATTCTAGATTTGCATATATAACTTTCTAGCTCGTATTTTCAACATTCTGCGCAACGCTGGGCATTAAATCACCAAAAGTCCCCACTGACTCATGGGAGTCATAGGCTTGTCACTGTTGAAAAATGAAGGTGGTTTATTCAGGAAGAGGCATTAACTTCAACTTTCAGCAAATGGCTTCTATCCTTTGAGTCTTTCAAAATCAGCAACAGAGCGAAGGTAAAATTGTTGGATATTTTTGAACCAAACATTAAGAACATTTTTTAACTCAGGCCTACATCAACCACAATCCCCCTTAGGCTTTATCCCCATATGTTTACCCTAGGGGCAATTTAACATGGCCAATCCACCTAACCCGCACATCTTTGGACTGTGGAAGGAAACCGAAGCACCAGAGGAAACCCATACCAATACGGGGAGAATACACAAACTCCTCACAGACTGTGACCCAAGTCAGAATCAAACCCGGGTCCCTGGCACTGTGAGAGAGTAGTGCTAACCACTCTGCCACGTGCTGCCTCTACCATGATGTCATCTGTTCATGACATTATAATTCAGTTAGCAGTCCTGTCAAATGCCACTCCTCCCTCCATTAGACAGGATGCAGCAACAGGTGATGAGACTGTGCTTCAAGAAATGTATTTGAGCCATGTTCTCGTGCAGGAAGTGTTGTAGCAGTTTTATGCACTCAGTGCCGTCCTGTGTACCGGCATCTTGTATTATTGTTGAGGCAGCACAATTATTTGTAGTGGCTAGAATGTTGGTTTTAATTTGAGCTCATGCTGTTTTCCCCTGGGATACTGCAGAGTGAAACTTATTTGGGATGATTGGCAGATATGATCATGTGACAGAAAAGCTGGACTTACACACAACATTCAAGCTCAGATGCTGATTTTGAGTTGAGAGAGAGCAGTGTTTCTCGGTTCTCCTTGAATTTGAAGACTAGAATCTGTCAGAAGTTTCTTTCTTGGAGATTCTGCTGCATGGGAGTGGATCTTACTCCGAGGATTGCTGCTTTGGAAGCTTCAGAGGGGGAGGTATCCTTTTCTGCCTCTTGGACCTTGTGACTGGGTGCTGCCAGGGACTGGATTTGCTTCTTTAAGGTTTTGCTGTTTTGAGGATATATCCTTCTCTGAAAGCTGTGGACAGGATCTCTGTCAAGAAGTGTTAAAAAACTGAAAATCCACCATCACGTGAGCATACTTGTTTGTTTGCTAACTAATTGTGAAGATGGGTTTATATCTGTAGGTATTTCTTTAAATTGCAATAGAGATAGCTAGCTGTTTAGGATTATGCTTTTCCATGTCTAAGAATTTTAATAGGTAAGAGTTATTACCTGTGCTCTTAAATAAAAATTGTTTTGATAACAACTTCCAAATGGATCTCCTGAATCATACCTGGAGTGAAACGTCCTACATTCACCCTAATGCCAAAATCAAATGCAAAAGTTGAGGTCTAGGTGAAATGCATAATATATCTTGGAGTTTCTGGTCTGGGTCTTAACAACACACAAATAACCCATATCAGAATCAACTTGGACCTGCCCATCCATAGAGACTTTCAAGATCTCTCAACTCACCACCTGACTCGATGGAACCACCTCAGGGCACAAAAAAAGTATCTCAATCTCAATAATACCTGGTGAAATCAAGAGGAAAGCTTGGGTACAAAACACCCTCCCATAGTGGTCATGATTTTCTGTCTCTGGTGGCGTGTATCATGGTGGGCCAGAGCGGAAAATATTACTAGAAGGCAAAAATCAGTTTTACTGAAACCAGTTTGCAATTTTCTGCTCCATCTATCAATAGCAAGCCACGTTTCTCATCACAGCATGTTGGGAATGTTGTTTTAATATATTTACACTGTATTATAAGCCCAGCTGTCAGAATCAACTTCTCATGTATGCATCATCTGGGCATTTTGGCATGCAATTAGAAAGATGTTTTTCACAATGGTATATAAGTACCCGATGACCTGCACTTCATTCATGACTTCAAGGTTAGTTCACCTACCTTGCATTGGATAGCACTCACAGGAGTCAGCCAGTTTACAGACGAGAAAAAGGCATTGTGGAGGTATCCGATGATGTGGAGTGGTATATGTTTAAGGGTATAAATGGCCTCAAGATGGGGAAGGATTTTGCAAGTTTAGAAAGGGGTGTTTTGACCATTTAGACCAGGCTTATCTGAGGCTAGTTGCCCCATGGGCCGATTGTGGCTCCTAAGGCATTCTTATCCTGCTTGCCGTGTCGTTGGAGTCAACTGTCCAAGTCTCCAAGAATTGCTGGAGAGAACACATCCAATTAGAGGCTGATTTCTCCGTGCACTGGCTGCTGGTGGTGAGCCTGTGTAGGGCCTTTGACTGAACGAGCATCATATCATCAAAGCGTACTGGAGCAGTTGGGCCTGTGGGCGAAGGGAGAGGGTGACTGGAACATGGCCTGGCTAAGGACTGGATGACTGGAGCTGGCAAGCCTATGGAGTGGGGGTGGGGGCAGCGGGTGGGAGGAGGGTTTGTGGTGTGACCCTGACCCCAACCTCGAGCTTTGGAATCAATTTCAATTTGGACCAAATGATTGGAGGTACCAGACTGGTGGTTTCTGGTTGGTGGCCAGAGCTGGCAGACTGGTTCTGGTGGTGTTGAGAGCTGGTGGGCTGGTTGGTGCTCTGAGATTGTAGGCTGGTTCTGGTGGGTGCTCACAGCTGGTGGTAGCTAGTGACTGGGGGGTGCTTGGAGTTGATGGCTTCTGTTTTTTTTATTTTGACCAGGTGGATTGGGTGTTCAGAGTTGACAGATGAGGGTGGCTGCAAGATCTCAGGAGCTTCTGGCCTCAAATTCCGGAGCTCCGGACCTCGGGTGGCCTCAATCTTTTTTTGATGGTGGGGAATGCCTGGGTCTGGGGAGCCCAGGAGCTGGGTGACCGGCACTGAAGATGCCAGGAAATGGAGCCCAAGCTTCTAGATTTGAATATGAGGCAGCAGAAAAGGGTCATTCAGTAGCTGAATGACTGGAAATGGGGAGAGGGAGGAACAGTGTGTGTGAGAGGGGAGGTGTGGGGAGGATAGGGTGTGTGGGGCAAGAGATATTGTGACAGAGTGTGAGGGGAGAGAGAAAAGAGCGTACAGGAGAAGAGTGTGTTCATAAGTATGGCTCATTCCCAGTCTTGGCGTTCTCACTCATCTTCACCTACACATACCATTATGCTCTCTCATCCACTCTCACACCAAGAACCCTGAGCCTGGGAGTGAGCTGGATACACTCTCACCCTATCACACTCAAATACCCATCTTTATTTATTCATTTTTTTAACTCAAGGTGTTTCTTTTCACACTAGTTTTGAAATTTATGACTAATATTGTGTTGAACTTTATCTTTCTGAAATTTGCTCATCAGCCCTTCAAGTAAGAAAAATGTTAAAATATGGTCCCTCAGGCAAAAAGGTTGGACAATCTGTTTTAGACTGTTCCAATTTGGCTGTACATGACTTAACACTAGAACCCAAACTGCCCTTTTAAACTACTTCCATTTGACAGATGTAACCATCAAGCAAAGATTCAGACAACAAATGAGTAAATGATTTGGTGCTTTACTGATTATTAGTGTTGTCTAAAAATTTGTCAACTAATCAAGGGAAAGTATAGAAAAAGCATACAAATCAATTAAATTTTGCAAGCTCCATGCTTTCAAACGGGTGATCAATTCCAAGTGAAGTGAATAATAACTTGAACTTCGCTTGCCAACAGAGGAAATGTCACTGCCTCCAAGAATCCCTACACCATCCTGGGATTTCTATCAGCAGGGAATTCATGATCAAAGCAGTCTCAGTACTTACAACACTTAATACTCATCTGCTCCTGGAATTTATCGGAAATGATCTTCATGGTCAGCTACCCCAACGATCTAAACTGTTTCTTCCACACTTGACATGCATCAAGGTGGTTCCCACAACACCTTTTTGTTTCCTCAAAAGATGTATAGCCACCTTAACCAAGTTGTTGTAAATGGATAATTGGTCTATAATTTGGTAAGAGTTAACCCCACTGGTTTTAGTTTATTACATATATTAGTCATTTACAGAAGTCCCATTCATTAAGACAGACTCAACAGTCAAGGTCTTCGACTGATAGGGAGGGAGTCCAAACTTCAGCCATTTCTTTCCCGGCTGTTATAGCACTTAAATTCTCTCTCAATACTAATGAAGAAATACAGAGACTTCTAATTAACTGCTGATTATTAGTTACATACTCTTGAATTGTAACTTAATTAAGGTACATCATTTGGTCAATCATGTGTTTCTGGCTGATCCCTAATTATGTAATAACACTTAATTAATATGCGAGTGATTTTCACAACACAAAATGGCTTCTTATCTCACTATTAGCACAAAATGGTGTTTTGACTGTGTTCGCTTATTACAATAACTATAACATAAAATTAGCCTGAAAATGATTGGGTTTCAATACAATTATTGATTTTTAAAACTACCTATCATCTCGGTGCATCTTAAGGTTCAGGTTTCCCTCCCTCAGACCTCTCAATCCTCCTCTTGTTCTCCTTGATGATGGGAGGGATTTCCATTCTCACGCAGGGAGGGTCTAGGCTGGTCTGGCAGTGAAAGTTTTGCAGCGCCATCTTCCAACCTGCAACAATGGCACAGTACAAAATAAAAATGAGAAATTCTGCAGGCAGGTTGGAGGGTAGCTGTACACACTGGGATGGGGGACAATTACAGGGGCATCCAGCTGAATGGTGCATGCCCAAATAAGGAGTGGCACAGCCGAGGCATGTTAGGAGCCTTTCACTGACAATGCAGGGGATCAATCAATCATTCGTGCGAGACAAATCCTGCTAAGTGGCACTAAACAATCATCTTGTTTTAACCCTTTATTCACAAGACTTCTTCACTGCACAGAATCTTCAACCGATGCTATACACTAGATACATCGATGACATTGTCTTCCTTTGGCCTCATGGTGAACAATCACTGAAACAACTATATGATGATATCAACAAG
The DNA here is from genome assembly GCF_965287045.1 of Carcharhinus amblyrhynchos. Classification (NCBI taxonomy): domain Eukaryota; kingdom Metazoa; phylum Chordata; class Chondrichthyes; order Carcharhiniformes; family Carcharhinidae; genus Carcharhinus; species Carcharhinus amblyrhynchos. The sequence continues at coordinate 37,867,027 of NC_137340.1, forward strand.
TCCCACCCCACCATCAGACTCACCATGGACTATTCTCCAGAATCAGTTGCATTCTTGGACACATGCATCTCCATCAAGAACAGTCACCTCAGCACCTCACTGTACCGCAAGCCCACAACCTCACAATGCTCCAGTTCTCCAGTTTCCACCCTAAACACGTTAAAGAAGCCATCCCCTATGGACAAGGCCCCCGTATACACAGGATTTGCTCAGATGAGGAGGATCATGACAGACACCTCCTGACGCTGAAAGATGCCCTCATAAGAACAGAACATGGCGCTCGACTCATCAATCGACAGTTCCGATGCGCCACAGCAAAAAACTGCACCAACCTCCTCAGAAGGCAAACACGGGACACGGTGGACAGAGTACCCTTCATCATCCAGTACTTCCCCAGAGTGGAGAAGCTATGACATCTTCTCCGGAGTCTTCAACATATCATTGATGAAGACGAACATCTCGCCAGGGCCATCCCCACACCCCCACTTCTTGCCTTCAGACAACCACGCAACCTCAAACAGACCATTGTTTGCAGCAAACTACCCAGCCTTCAGGAGAACAGTGACCACAATACCACACAACCCTGCCACAGCAACCTCTGCAAGACATGCCGGATCACCGACATGGATAACATCAACACACGTGAGAATACCATCCACCAGGTACACGGTAAATACTCTTGCAACTCGGCCAATGTTGTCTACCTGATATGTTGCAACAAGGGATGTCCTGAAGCATGGTACATTGGGGAGACCATGCAGATGCTACGACAACGGATGAATAAACATCACTCAACAATCACCAGGCAAGACTGTTCCCTTCCTGTTGGCGAACACTTCAGTGGTCACGGGCATTCAGCCTCTGACCTTCGGGTAAGCATTCTCCAAGGCGGCCTTCATGACACACGACAGCGCAGAGTTGCTGAGCAGAGACTGATAGCCAAGTTCCGCACACATGAGGACGGTCTCAACAGGGATCTTGGGTTCATGTTGCACTATCTGTAACCCCCGTGACTTGCCTGGGTTTGCAAAACCTCACTTACTATACTGTCTGGAGACAATACACATTTCTTTAACCTGTGATCAGTGCTCCTTCCACTCACATTGTCGGCCACTTTAAGACTTGAATAGCAGGTTAGGTGTAAAGATTCGCATTCTAATCAGTAATCTGTAAACTGTCTGTGCTTTATATGCTCTGTCTGAGGTCAGAACTCTCCATTCACCTGACAAAGAGTTTAATCTCAAAAGCTTGTGAGTTTATTATCAAATAAATCAGTTGGACTTAAACCTGGTGTTGTCAGACTTCTTACTGTGCATAATCAATTACAGGCAAGCGAGAAGAAGGAGAAGATTGTGACCAAGTTAACTGGATCACCAAAGTGTGGAGCAATGCCATCAAGACAAAGGACCAGCAGTGCTTCCTCCAAACACAGGGAACTGGGTTTGCAGACATGTCCAGCATAGGTGGCTCACAAGACCCAGGGTCTACAGATTTTGCATCTCTTTTCTGCAGATGAGCAAGAACTAATGTCACCAATTGTCCAACACACCCAGGTTGCTGGTTGCTCACATTTGCCACATTCTTCAGGAGTTGGCACCAATGGGCTAAGAGAGCAACCATTGTAGGTGTCTGTGAAAGTAACTGTTGCTCTGAACTTCTATGCAAGTTGCTTCTCTGGGGACCTCTGCAGGATCCGGCAAGCATCCACACACAAAGGCATTCATGAAGTTACAAAATGATCTTTTTGCTATGGCTCACCATTATGTCAACGTCGATAGAGATCAAGGCAAGCCAGGAAGCAGAGCATTAGGCTTTGCCGAAATTGCTTGATTCCCAGAGGTGCAGGGAAACATTTATTATAAGGGCTCTTTGGCAACAGGCATTGTAATACATAAACTGGAAAGGCTACCACATGCTCAAGTGGCCATGAGAAACTAATCATGTTGGTTTGGGTCAACTACCCAGGAAGTGTTTACATATATCTTGAGTAGATCAAACTCTGACCCCTTCAAAGGACCAAAAAGGATCCAGGCTGGCTTCCCGGTGACAAAGGGAATCCGCAAAAAATATGGCTGATGATGCATATGCAGCCACTTGAGACTCTTGCTGAGAGAAGGTACAAAAAGGCCCATGCCACTAGTTGAAGCATTGATGGAGCACACAATAGGCATCCTCATGATGTGATTTCAAGGTCTTGATAGATCTGATAGAAGACTTCAGTACAGTGCCCAAAAGCTTACAGAGATCATCATGGCTTGCTGCATGCTGTACAACCTGATGCATATTTACATCACAATCATGTTACTTTTGCTCCTCGTCTCCAGTCTCTGACTTTATAAATTCAGCTTGTCTGGGTGCTTGACAATTCCTTCAGATCTTGTTTTGGTTACATTTGGAGAAATGATAGGTTGTGTTGATTTGATTAACCATCGTTGATTCGATGTTTAAGTTGTATTCTGTGTTTCTGGCAGTTGGTGTCTTGTTCTGATATACATTTTCTACTCCTTGGAGTTGAACTTCTCTTTGCCAACTCGCCCTCTGCTCTGCTTGGGGACCACTGACTTGTCCTATTGTTTCTGGAGAGAATGTATATCCATTCATTCGTAGTATTGATTTTTTTTTCAGTGTGGTTGGCTGTGATCTTTGTTAGAGTTGAAGGTGTCTCATGCTTTATTTGGACGTTCTTCATCAGTGAACGCACCTCACAGTTTAACTTTTCTCAAAGCACAGTGTTCTTCGTGTGTCTTCCATGCCCCAGTGAGGCAAGCTCTGGTGGGTTAATGGTCGCTATTCCTTACTTCAACATTTTGCAGCTTTACATGTTGACTAGATGTTGTAGTGTTTGTGCCGTAGTGTTTATAGGTTATGTTTTAGCAACCTTTGGAGTCTGACGTTGGGGCCCATTCTTTTGTTGCTGGTCATTTTCCTGTATGTCTTCTATTGAGTTACAGTGTTGATTACCTGAATATTTGGCTGGTTTGTCCAAAGATGAGCTCCTGCTGCCTGCAAAGAAATTAAAAAACCAGGGGACCGATTTGCCCATTGTGACCCGCAACTTTCCTGGCGGGTCCAGTCGGGAGAATCGTGCGTCGGCCATTTTGCGTGATTCGCGCATGCGTCGGGAATGCATGCACATCTCCCACAACTGGAGAACAATCACACCCCAAACCACATTGGAAGCTGGTGGGAAGAGAGGTAAGTGATTTGGGTTCTATTTTAAATATATTTTGCATATTTTGGGTAAGTAAGTTCGCTGATGACACGAAGGTCGGTGGTGTTGTGGATGGTCTGGAAGGATGTCAAAAGTTGCAGCAGGACATAAATAGGATGCAGGACTGGGTGGAGAAGTGGCAGATGGACTTCAATGCGGATAAATGCATAGTCGTCCATTTTGGCAGAACCAACGGGATGAACGAGTACACTATCAAGGGCAGGAGTCTTAGTAGTGTTGAAGAGCAGAAGGATCTTGGGGTCCGGGTCCACAGGACTCTTAAATCGGCCTCGCAGGTGGAAGAGGTGGTCAAGAAGGCGTATGGTGTACTGGCCTTCATTAATCGAGGGATTGAGTTTAGGAGTCGGGAGGTAATGCTGCAACTTTATAAGACCCTTGTCAGGCCTCATTTGGAGTACTGTGCGCAGTTCTGGTTGCCTCACTATAGGAAAGACGTAGAAGCTATTGAAAGGGTACAGAGGAGATTTACAAGGATGTTGCCTGGACTGGGAGGCATGCCTTATGAAGTTAGGTTGAGGGAGCTGGGTCTCTTTTCCCTGGAGAGACGAAGGTTGAGAGGCGACCTGATAGAGGTTTATAAAATGTTGAGAGGAATGGATAGGGTGGATTCTCAGAGGCTATTTCCCCGGGTTGAAATGGTCGCTACGAGAGGACACAGATTTAAGGTGCGGGGAGGAAAGTACAGAAGTGATGTTAGGGGTAAGTTTTTCACTCAGAGGGTGGTGAGTGAGTGGAATCGGCTGCCGTTAGTGGTGGTGGAGGCGAACTCGCTGGGGTCTTTTAAAAGACTTCTGGATGAGTATATGGGGTTTTATGGGATTGGGGGTTATAGATAGGTGTTGATGTGATCAGCGCAACTCGTGGGCCGAAGGGCCTGTTTGTGCTGTAGTGTTCTATGTTCTATATGATTATCGGGCCTGGCACGGAACTTGCTGGGCCTGATAGCATCTCCCACCCTGCCAGGAGTACTTAATTCCAGTGCGGTTTAGAGTAGCTCCCCACATTCAGGGAACCAACGGGAGACCCTGCCAGACTGAAAGGGGAGCAATCGCAGCCTCCCAGGGGGTCGGGCAGTGGGGGGAGTGTACCCCCTGCGTATGGGCACTTGGCAGTGCCAGCCTCTGCCCCCAGCACTGCCCAAGGGGCAATGTGCCCATGCCTGGGGGCGCCTTGGAAATGCCCACAGGGCATCAGGCAGTGCCAAGGGGGTGGGGCCTAGGGGCAATTGGTGGGGTTGGGGGTTCTGCTGCTAATCTTCATTAGGATCGGTCTGGGCTGAAGGACGCCAGCAATCAAGGTGGGCTGGGGAGGGTGGCCTGTTGGGAGGCCTGTCTCCTGGGGGGGGTCTGACCACGTGGGAGGGTCAGTGGAGGGGTGGGGGCTCTGCTGGAGTGAGGAGGGGGATTGCCACTGCTGGGGGAGTTGGGCTGGACATCGAGGCGCTCTGGAGTGGGGGGTGCTAGTGCTGGCCCATGAATTATCATGGGGGCCGTGATGAGCCATGGCAGGTGCTGGAGGGGCAGCAGCCACTGCCCGTGCGCAGAAGTCCAGAGCTGTCAGACCTTGGCACGAATAAGCCCCCCTCGCCACCCAGTTTTTAATGACACTCCAGATTGTGACCTCTGCATTGCACAGAGATTCAGGTCTGAAGCTACACTGAAAAAAAGTCATGATTTACAACAGTTGTTTCACCAATTCAGCACTTTTGGAAGAATTGCCCCCTAAGTTGTGCAAAGATTGAGGGCAATTCAGAGCTGAAGTCCCAGTCAAGAGTGTCTTTACTGGGGGACCTCCCAGGAACTTGCAGTTCCATGTGGTTGATGAAAGAGTTTGTCTTGACCTCTTCTACCATGTTAAGAAGGTTTGGAACAAAGTTAGCAATTCTGTTCAAGAAAGAAAACGATTGGTTTTGAATTAAGTACATGACTTTGAATATCTTCTTGCCAACATGCCTTAGTGGTTCTACTGCTATGCAAATGACTGGAACTCCGATTCCTCAACGCCTATAAAGCAGTACATCTATCATTCATAGCCAAGGGTTCCTTATTCGTGAAGACAGTAACACTGGTTCCTGTATCAAATTTGAAGTTGGTGAAGTCACTTCAGATGTCTTAATTCCAAAAAGAGAATCAACTTCCTTGAACTCACCCAAGAAGCATGGTTGGGTCTCTTCCTGATGTGTTATTTTAATCTCATGGATTATCTTGAGATCCTTCATTCATCTGAGTGTTTAAGATTTGTATAGCTTTCCAAGTGTCCCAGGCATTTGTATTCATTGTACCACTTGGAGGAGTTTATAACCACTTGGAGCTATCAATCAATCTGTGAACTGACAGGCACCCCACTTTGATAATGAAAGGTTAAAAATAAGTCATACAGCACTAATCCAAGCACTGAGATTGACGGATATAGCTCTTGCCTGTGAGGTTGGCTCCTCAGAGCTAACGCGGTTGCCAATTCTCTTGTGGTTGGTTTGGATATTGCAATTCTTGGTTTGGAGTTGTTCTGCCCCCTTGTTTTACCAACAGGTTGCTCTGTACCTTGGCTTATTAGTTTGCCCTTCTCTCACTCCACTCCCTGCACAGCCCTCCTTCCATATTGCCCACCTTATCTGCAACTGCCTCCTCCCCCCTCACATTCGAATCCAGGTAAAATTCAGACCTTTGCTGCAGTGGCTGCATTCACAACAGAGTGCAGTCCAGATAGAAAATGGCATGTGACACCGGCAGTATATTCCCCAACCTCAGGCACAGTATTGATTTGTGTTCACAGGAGGATCCATGGGTCCAGCACAGTGCTGTCCATGAAGATCAGCTTAGCACAGAGATGGAAGGCAGGAACAAGCGTGCCCCAGCAGACTAGTATACATGCTTCAGGAGGGGTGCAGTATTGTGGCTGGTAGGCTTTGCATGTGGCATTCACCTTAAAGTCTCTGAAGAACTGACAGCTGTCTTGTGCATGCCAGTCTTTATCAATCAGGTTTGATGCTGATGTGATTTCCTACTGGCGTATCATAAAATTGAAAGGTACGGTGGGATTCTAGAAGGCAGCTGTTTTAATAAGCATTCATGAGACACAAATGAATTCAAATGCCATTTGCACTACCTGCCAATGGGAAGAGTGACCCAGCATTAACTCGACATTGGGAGAATTGTAATGTAATCTTATGGAAGTGGGTTTCTGACGATTTGGCTCCTGCCAGACTCGCTGCTCCGCATTTAGATTGATAGAATTCCATCCTAAAGTTTTAGCCAAAAATTAGGGGTTGACTTTTACGGGAGTAAGCATTTTGAGGGTTTGAAATCCACTCTCTCCCATTGTCTCACTATTGCAGAGTTCATAGGTCACAGACTGCTTCGGCCAACCTCACCTGCAAAAGTAATGCAAAAGAGGCAAGGAGTATTTTTTTTACTAAATTTTTATTTACAAATAAACAGTAACTTTCATGAAGACAAAGATTAATTTGTGTACAATAAATTTATCAAATTCATCAAAAATAAAAGCCATTTATATAATTTTATTCAGTTCTGTTCACAACACAGTAAAAAATATTACTTAGTGATGTGGCAAAATTATAAGAGGTGGGCAATTGTACCTTTAGCTAAGACAATGCAAAACTGGCAAGGCAAATATCTCTGTGTAAAAGACGTAACAAATTTATTAAGCATAAAAACAGAAGACAGTACAATACAAATGTACAACCAACCAGAGTCTCACAAAGGGTTAAATAGCTTTAAGGACAGAGCAACAAAACCTCTCTGAAAGAACAGGACTACAGAGTGAAATACAGATCAATTATACTTTTTCATTATCAATAATTCTGCCTTTCATTAGCTTAGAATCAATTTCATTTAATAGTTTAATACAAATCTCTGTCAAATACTTCAACCAATCATAAGACACTTAACAGCATGGTGATATCTGATTTGTCCAACTGATTCCAGACGTAGGGCCTGATTTTACTACTGCATTGCGCCCGTTTTCAGGCATGAAAACTTGGTAAAGTCGGGCGTGAGACAAGTAGCTAGTAGTGTGATTGCCCCGTGCTGGTTTACCTTTCACTAAGGCCCGAAAATGGCTGCACTTAAATTGACTTAATGGGCGGAACGCCCAATTATATTGGCACTTCCCCCTTTATCACCATAGTCGCCCAACAGGTGCGAAACAGACATGATCCATAAAAGTCCAATTCAGGTGCTCCAGTTAGTGAGGAGGTACGTGCCGAGTGTTTGACAGTTCTCTGCTTGAGATCAGTCGAGGGTTGGGGGGAAGGGGGTTCCGCTGCCACTCTGCCTGGGATCAGTCAGAGAAAGGGGGTTCCGCTGCCACTCTGTTTGTGATCAGTGGGGGGAAGAGGGGGGCCACTGCCACTTTGTCTGGAATCAGTGAGGGGTAAGGAGTGGGGTCTGCTGCCACTCTGCCTGAGATCAGTAGCAGGGAAGAGGAGCAGCCCATGATTAGACTGGATGGTGGGGGGGTGTGGGGGGATAAAGGGGTCAGTAATGTTGGGGGGATGGGGCAATGTCTGTGGTGGCCAAGGAGAGGCATTATTCAGCCCAGCAGGGATGTGGCAGGGGAGCCACTTTCTACCACTTTTTTTTCTGCGCATGTGCAATTGTAGGCTCTGATCGGAGTTGCAGGGTTTTAGGTGCATTAAGCCCCGCTCACAGGTTTCTGCAGTGTGATTTGGAATTACTGATATTTTTTCAGGCAGAGCGTGTATGGGGGCACCTGAGAACAGTCTAAAAGTTGGATCTGAAACACTCCCAGTTTCAAGTCTGCCCAGCACTTAGAATAAAAATGGTAAAGTAGGGCTCGTAGTCTCCTCTTTGTCACTAACTAACCCACCGGCTCACTGCCAGATTGAATAGACATATGTTCCTGCGTTCACATTCCTATCTATTCTGTGTCTGGGCAATGAGTACATCTATTCATAATGTTGCATAATGCTTCCCCTCTTAGGAATGCTACTGGATAAGACTTGCTGACTGGCCTGTTCCCAGACCTTTGGTTTTAATCTACTGACTTCAACCACTATGCCTTTCGATAACTTTGCTTAACTAAAACATACATTACATTGAAACACATTTAAAATATCAGCATGTATGTTTTAAAATCATAATTACTTGTTTTGATTCACTTACTGGATTCACATATGAGTAAACTGTGTTATCTTGCCGAATGATCATTTAACTCTACTGATTCCTGGTCCTCTGAAAGACTGCATTCTACCTACAAATCTTATTAGCTGGTTAGAAGTCCTCTTCCACACTTCGCAGCAGAGCATGCACTTGACTATGTATTACTTGATCAAGGCTGGAGAGGGTGATGGGGGGCGGGGGTGAGATCGGAAGTCGGCCTGGCAGGGGGCTGGACTGAGAGAGAGATTGGCACTGAGGGGGGAAGGGTCGAGGCCCTTTCTCCCTGGAAAGACAGAGGATGAGGGGTGACCTAATAGAGGTGTATAAAATTATGAAGGGCATAGATAGGGTGAACAGTGGGAAGCTTCTTCCCAGGTCGGAGGTGACAAACACAAGGGGTCACAGGTTCAAGGTGAGGGGGCCAAGGTTTAACACAGATGTCAGAGGAATGTATTTTACACAGAGGGTGGTGGGGGCCTGGAATGCACTGCCAAGCAAGGTGGTAGAGGCGGACACGCTGGGATCGTTTAAGACTTATCTGGATAGTCACATGAGCAGACTGGGAATGGAGGGATACAAACAAATAGTCTAGTTGGAAGCATGAGCAGTGCAGGCTTGGAGGGCCGAAGGGCCTGTTTCCTGTGCTATATTGTTCTTTGTTCTTTGAGGCTGGCCTATTGCCCAGACACATCTGGGGGGGCAGCGATCGGGAATTGGGGGTGTTTTGTAAGCCAGTGATGGGGGAATTGCTGTGCTGGTCAGCGATTGAACTGGCTTGTGATTGGGAGGCCAACAGTGCAGGGCTACCGTGTGTGCACTGATCTCGGTGCTGATAGATTGGCGCATATGCAGTTTTTGTCCACTCAGCACTATGCTGCTGGCCTCTCCAAGAGGAATAAAAAGCCCCGTCCGCAGATTTTTAGCATGATTCATGGGTTCAGGATATCTCATCTGAGCTGCAGAGGAATTTGGAGTGGGAGGGTAAAGACCCAGTTGTCATGGTCAACATAGGTACCAATGACATAGATAGAACAGGAACAAAGGTTCTGCTACGGGAATATAAACAGTTAGGAGCTAAGTTAAAAAGCAGAACCAAAAAAGTAATAATCTCTGGGTTACTACCTGAGCCATGAGCTAATTGGCACAAGGTCAATAAGATTAAAGAGATAAATGCATGGCTCAAAGATTGGTGTGGGAGGAATGGGTTTGAATGGGATATTGGCACCAGTATTGATGAAGAGTGGATCTATTCCGGTGAAACAACCTTCATCTGAATCTTGCTGGGACCAGAGTCCTGGCAAATCGTATAACTAGGACTGCAGATTGGGCTTCAAACCAAATAGTGGGGAGGAGGGTTCAGTTGGAGAATTAGAAAATCAAAGTTAAAGGAAAGGATAGAAGTGGAGGTTAATGGAGCTGAGGGCTCAGGAGAGATTAGTAATACAATAGAGTATAGATGGTGGCAGATATCTAACTTGAGGCAGAGCAAAAAAGGTGACAAGTATGAGAAGGGAGGTGGTCAATGCAGGACTGAGGATGTTGTACCTAAATGCATGCAGTATACGGAACAAGGTAAATGAGCTTGTTACGCACATTGAAATTGGCCAGTACGATGTTGTGGGCATCACAGAAATGCAGCTTCAGTGGGATCAGGGCTGGGATCTAAATATCCAAAGATATGTGTCCTATCAGAAGGGCAGGCAGATGGGTAAAGAGGGCAGGATTGCATTATCAGTAAAGAATGAAGTTAAATCAATAGGAAGAAATGATATAGGATTGGAAGGCATAGAATCTCTGTAGGTAGAGTTGAGGAATCGCAAAGGAAAAAGACCCGATGGGAGTTATGAACAGGCATCCTAGCAGTAGTCAGGATGTGGGGCAGAAAATAAATCAGGTGATAGAAAAGGCATATAAAAAAGGCAATATTACAGCAATCACGGGGGACTTCAGTATGCAGGTGGACTGGGAAAATCAGGTAGGTAGTGTGGAATGTCTAAGGGATGATTTTTTTGGGGGCAGCTTGTGACACAGCCTACTAGGGAACAGGCAATTCTGGATTTGGTGATGTGTAATGAGGCAGACTTGATTAGGGCACTTAAGGTGAAGGAACCCTGAGGGAGCAGTGACCACAAAATGATAGAATTTACCCTGCAGTTTGAGAGGGAGAAGCTGGGATCAGATGTAACAGTATTAGAATTAAGTAAAGGTAACTACAAAGACATGAGGGAGGAGCTGAGTAGAGTTTATTGGAAAGAGAATTTAGCAGGAAAGACAGTGGAACAGCAATCGCAGGACTTTTTGAGAATTACTCGGGAGGCACAACAGTAATTCATTCCAAGGAGGAGGAAACATGCTAAGGGGAGGGCGAGGCATCAATGGCTGACAAGGGAAGTCAAGGACAGCATAAACGCAAACAAAGTGGCAAGGATTAGTGGGAAGCCCGAGGATTGGGAAGCCTTTAAAAGTGAGCAGAGGACAACTAAAAAAGCAATAAGGGGAGAGAAGATGAAATATGAGTATAAGCTGGCTAGTAATATAAAAGAAGATAGGAAGAGTTTTTTTTTCAATATATAAAAGGTAAGAGAAAAGCAAAAATAGCCATTGGACCACTGAAAAATGAGGCTGGAGAAGTAATAATAGGAAACAAAGCAATGGCAAAGGAACTGAATAGTTATTTTGCAGCAGTCTTCATGGTGGAAGACACCAGTGGGATGATAGAGCTCCAGGAGAGTCAGGAGGGTGCTAAGGAGAAGGTTCTGGGGAAACTGAAAGGTCTGAAGGTGGATAAATCACCTGGAGTGGATGAACTGCACCTGAGGGTTCTAAAAGAGATAGCTGAGGAAATTGTGGAGGCATTAATGGTGATCTTTCAGGAGCCACTGGAGGTAGGGAGGGTGATGTGGAGATGCCAGCGTTGGACTGGGGTAAACACAGGAAGAAGTTTCATAACACCAGGTTAAAGTCCAACAGGTTTATTTGTAGCAAACACCAATTCCAAAAGCAAGTGGCGTTTGCTGCAAATAAACCTGTTGGACTTTAACCTGGTGTTGTAAGACTTCTTACAGCAGGGAGGGTACCAGAGGACTGGGAAGTAGCGAATGTAACACCGCTGTTTAAGATGGGAGGAAGACAGCAGACAGGAAATTATAGGCTGGTTAGCCTGACTTCAGTCAATGGCAATGGCAAGATTTTAGAGTCCATTACTAAAGATGAAATTGCAGACTACTTGGGAGTCCATGATGAAATAGAACTGAGTCAGCACGGTTTTGTCAAGGGGAGGCCATGTCTGACAAATCTGTTGGAGTTCTTTGAGGAGGTAACAAGGAAGTTAGATAAAGGAGAACCAGTGGACATGAGTTATTTAAATTTCCAGAAGATCTTTGACAAGGTGCCGCATAGGAGACTATTAAATAAGTGAAGTGCCCATGGTGTTTAGGGTAAGATCCTGGCATGGATAGAGGATTGGCTGACTGGCAGAAGGCAGAGAGTGGGGCCTTTTTCAGGATGGCAGCTGATAACTAGTGGTGTGTTTCAGGGGTCAGTGCTGGGACCACAACTTTTCACAATATACATTAACGATTTGGAGGAAGGAACTGAAGGTATAGTTGCTAAGTTTACAGATGATACAAAGATATGTAGAGGGACAGGTAGTATTGAGGAAGCGGGGAGTGGGGCTGCAGAAGGATTTGGACAGATTAGGAGAGTGGGCAAAGAAGTGGCAGATAGAATACAATGTGGAAGAGTGTGAGGTTATGCACTTTGGAAGGAGGAATGGAGGCATGGACTATTTTCTAAATGGAAAAATGCTGAGGAAATCAGAAACACAAAGGGAATGGGAGTCATTGTTCAAGATTCTCCTAAGGTTAATATGCAGGTTCAGTTGGCAATTAGGAAGGAAAATGCAATGTTAGCATTCATGTCGAGAGGACTAGAATACAAAAGCAGGAATGTACTTCTGAGGCTGTATAAGGCTCTGATCAGATCCCATTTGGAGTAATGTGAGCAGGTTTGGACTCCATATCTAAGGAAGAATGTGCTGGCCTTGGAAAGGTCCAGAGGAAGTTCACCAAGATGATCCCTGGAATGAAGAGTTTGTCAAATGAGGAATATTTGAGGACTCTGAATCTGTATTCGTTGGACCTTAGAAGGATGAGGGGGGGTTTGTATTGAAACTTATAGGATACTGCGAGGCCTGGATAGAGTGGATGTGGACAGGATGTTTCCACTAGAAGGAAAAATTAGAACCGGGGCACAATCTGAGGCTAAAGGGACAATCCTTTAGTATATGGAAGAGGAGAAATTTCTTCAGCCAGAGAGTGATGCATCTGTGGAAATCTTTGCTGCAGTAGGCTGTAGAGGCCAGGTCATTGAGTTTCTTTAAGACAAAGATAGATAGGTTCTTGATTAATTAGAGTGTCAGGTGTTATGGGGAAAAGGCAGGAAAATGGGGATGAGAAAAATATCAGCTATGATTGAATGGCAGAGCAGACTCGATGGGCTGAGTGGCCTAATTCTGCTCCCATGTCTTATGGTCTTATGCTAGGGCACTCTGTGATGCACAGAGCGTGGGAGACTTATTTAGAAAATCGTGCTGAGAAATCCAGCGGGATTTACTCCAGTTTTTATGTGAATTTGACACTTTGAATTTATTGGGACAATCCCATCCAGAATTGCAGTTTAGATAGGAACTGTTTGGAGCCTGCAGTTTCATGGCAATGTAAAAGGCAATGTTCACTAAATTCAGGTCTTAAAATTGTTTTTGTATTCCTTTGGGGTCCACAAAAATAATATGATCCACTGCCAGCCCAAACCCAGACTCCTCTCTGCTACTGACTTTGCTGATAGTTGCACCCACTCCATTTTCAGTTTCAACCAGCAAACTTTGTCGAGGCGCTCAATTAGCATCCTGCAGTTAACCCACTAAATGTAAATGAGGTGGACAATCAAAATCACAGGGGTCTTTTCACCACTGGAATGGTCAACTATCATTCTCAGCCAGTCCTCTGCCTAAAAGTTGTAGTCTACTCATCATTTAGGAGAAAATCAACTCTGCCCAATTGATAAAAGGAAAGTCACAGCCCATTCTGAAGAACAGTTACTTAGTTAAAAGAAAAAAAACCACTCAATTTGTTTAGAAAAAGCACTGAAGAATTAAGTCACAAAAGAATAAAAATACCAAATCACAAGGCTTCCCCGGAAAAGACCTCCACAGCTATGACTGTAAAAATACCTAAATTGCTATCTATATTTTTAAAAATAGAAGTACCTGGCAGTGAATTGATCTTTGTGCAAATTCAAAAAGAAACTCAGTTTGTTGGAAGAGAATACTTTGCAGGCATTTATTTTAAAATGAAAAGCAGTTAGTTAGCCATTAAAAAGAAGCAGTGGCCAGATCTGATTATCCCCGTACCAATCACATGTGTGCAGCATAAAAACACAAGTCTTGAAAGTCCAAAGTAAAAAAACTTAACTTGTAACAAAGAGGGATGACTTCTGTGACTTTCAATATTGTTGGGAATGGCATAAATCTATTAAAAATATTAATGGAAAACTTCAAGCTTTGAAGGTGCTTATCTAAATTTAATGATGTTTCAGTCAAATCATCCAAGTCTCAACAGCTATCTCACTATTAAAATTTATGTAATTCTAATCACTTTTTTATATGTTAACAAGGATAGTCTATCGACACAAACACCCACATGAAGATCATCTAAATGAGCCTCATTAATGGCAAACTCAGTAAAAAAAATCCCAATTTAATTTTGTTGAGGTTATTCCTATTGCATTAATTACTCCGTATAAACAGCTGGTTCAAACATTTGATGTTGTACTTCTGCCAGATTCAGCCTTTTCTAGAATAATGATTTGGATACCAGAAATACCAATTCATTTCTCAACATTTAATCAGTATTGCTCCACTGAAAGTTTAGTGATGAAAGAGTTACATATGTAGACAAAAAGGGTGGTTCCAGTCTTGCCAGTGGCAGGTTTCAGGGTGGGTGGAAGGGGAAAGTTTGGATAAGGTCAAAAGTGGAATTCTGCAAGAGGAGCTAACATCATATATACTGGGAGGATATCACCTGGCAGTGTCCCTGGAGGTCACCACTGCACTCCATTTTTTTTGCCAGCAGGTCATTCCAGAGATCTACAGGGGACCCGAGGCATCTCTTATTCCTCAACACATAAATCCCCGGCCTGCCTCCCGTGGGGGGGGGCAGTGTTTGATGCCGGGGGGATTAGTGGGGAGGGGGGGGGGTTTGCAGGGGTGAGGGGGGCTGAGAGAGTGGGGGGGTTGCCACCTGTGGGGAGGGTGGACCGGACATCGGGGCGCTCCAGGGTGGGGGGGTTCAGGGCTGCTGTGCGGCCACGATTGGGCCGTGGGGGCGGAGCTGGATGGGCAGCACTGCGGCAGTCCCGAGCTGGCTCGCAAATGGGAAGACCGACAGATCGGAACCACTGTGCATGCGCGGAGTTCCGGAGCTGTCAAACTCTGATATGAATAGGCCCCGCCCCCCAGGTTTTTAATAAGATTCCTGATTGTGACCCCTGCATTGCACAGAGTGCGGAGATTCAGGTCTGAATCTACACTGAGAAAACAGTCATGATCGAAAACAGTTTTTCCACCAATTCAGCACTTTTGGGAGAATCGTCCCCATGATTTCCCAACTCTTGTACTCAATGCCCCGGCTGATGGAGGCAAGCATGCCATATGTCTTTTTAATCACCTTGGCCACCTGTGTTGCTACTTTTAGGGAACTATGGACCTGAACACCCACATCCCTCTGTATGTTAAGTGTTCTGCCACTTACAATATAATTCAAACCAAAATTTGATCCTCCAAAGTGCATCACCTCACATTTGTCCTCATTACATTCCAGCTGCCATTTCTGAGCCCAAGTCTCCAATCTATCTGTGAAAGAACTACAGACATTGTTTTCACCAGGTTCATACAAATTGCTGTTACTATAATTTAGCAGACTGTACCTAAGAGTTGGCACACTTTTCATCTTCCACCCACTTGTTACAGTATTGCTCTCTGTACATTTGAGAAATGAGCAGAAACTATGTTAAATTATTTAAATAATCTGTAGGGTATGAGAAACAAATAATCTTGAATGGAAATACAAGAAAGCAAAATGGTCATCACTGATTTTCCCTGTGACCAGGGAATCAGCCCAACAATGTCAGTTCCTATAAAATGAAGATTGCAGTTGATGGTAGGAGTCAAAAGCATTTTGGTATTTCTCTGTTCATTATTTCAACAAAGATACTTACTTGCTAAAATATATGGGTAATGTTTGCATTAAAATAGACAGTAAGCAATAAGCAGGTAATATCAGTAACAGTAATTTTTAGCCTTAAGCAGCAGATGAGTACCTCGGTTTATGGGGTATTTTCAACTTAAAACCTATTCATAAATTGACTTTGCTTTTTGGAATATTTGCAAATGGTTGTGTAAATCTGACAGTAGCGGTTTCTGTTAACAATTTGACAGTTAGGGGACTGATTCCTTTGCAACTCAGGCTTTGAATGGAGAGTGTTCACATAATAGGATAATGTAGTAAGATTCTATTTTCTGGATTGATTTAATTTTGTAATATTTAAATATCAGAGGATTTATTTGAAACTTGAGAGCAGTTGTCACTTACCAACAGGCAAATCATGCCTGTCCTGTGTTGACATTATTTGATCTTTTTGTGTTGTTGTTGCAAATTGCCACTTTGAATATTCATGTTGCCAAAATCTGAATGTGTGACAATCAATTTTACTAGCTCTAATATATATTGACTTATTACTTACACTGACACTATAGCACAGTATTGCCATAATGTCTTCCTTTGCGTAAGGCATCAAACAGAAGCCCCAAATGCTTGTTCCATCAGTTTGGCTGCATTATTGAAATTCTATGGTTCTAGTTGAACAAATGCAGGGAGCCTTCCTGGACCCCAGCATAACTTTCTCTTTTAACAAGCTAGTAAAAATAGATTAACTAACCGCTAATCTTCGTACTGTTCATGGAGTCTTGCTTTTGGAAAACAAATAGTTGCCACTGTTATTTACATAACAATGGTTATGCACTTCAAAGTCATTTATTCTATGCTACTGAGATGTGATAAGGTGCTTAGCACCTTAAAGTTTTCTTTTATTGTCATTAATATCATGTTATGGTTTCAGAATTTCCCAGCACAAATCACTTCCTAACACAATTTGGATTAGTTACGTGCAGACTTGGAGGGCCAAAGGGCCTGTTTCCTGTGCTGTATTGTATTGTTCTTTGTTAGTTGGCTGAATAATTATGGTATCTGCTTTTGATTTTTAAACTCTAATCTTGGCTGGGATTTAGTTCGACAATGGGGGACCCTCCCATTGTTTGGAGTTCTGGTGGGAGACCTGCACCACCTCTGTGGGGAGGACTGATGTGATTTAAGTACATTCAAGCATTTAACTGGTTAGTATTGGGCCTCCCAAAGGGTAAAGGATCCCAGAGGATGAAAACCCCACCTTCAAGAGTAATCAGCCAATCGGAGGCTGGCAGGTTCTCCATTTTTGGCCGCGCCAGCAGGAATGGTGGCTGCTGCCAGTAGTGCTCTGAGACCCAGCCTGATGATTGCCACTGATTCCTTTGACACAGGGGAGTGAGGCGGGATGGTGATTGCAGTGATGAGACAATTTTAAACCAGTTTTTCTTTTAAATCAAATGTCTCATTTACTATCATTACCAATTTCCAAAACTTATGGATGACAAGACATATCCCTTGCTGCCATGAATACTGACTCTTTTCTAAGAGTTCCAAGAACAACAACTGAAGAATGCTACAATGAGGCGCACGGCTTGAACACTGTTTATACTGAGAAACTTAAGAGCTGCATCTGTTGCATTAATTGATCAGGTGAGGCATTTGTGTCCTGTATACATGGCACTCAATGTTGCCATCCAAAAAAGCTTCAGACCTCTGTCCTTCCATCTCTTTGCGGCATCTGCCACCCTTCTTCTTAGGCTTGGACACGGATTTCATGGAGATGAGGCCTTTGCTGTATGGAATGCCACATCAGGAGAACCATTACTTCAGCAACAACTGCAAGGGATATCAGATTTCATCTTCATAAGAATTCCATTCTCTTTTACATTGTTCTTTTATCCTCCGTAAACATGTCTTCACATAAATCAATCTATTACCCATCCTAGACTACTACACCACATCCACCCCTTTGCAGCATCCCCCTCCCTTCTTCTTAGTCAGTGTCTTGGAGTCAAGGATGGCTAAAAATTAGTCCTTAGCTGACTGAGGAGGCCAATGTCTGACTTATAGTCTATGGGCGGGATTTTCCACCCATAGATTTGGTGGGATTTTCCACCACCCCCATAACATATTTCTTCTGGTCCCGTCGTTTGCTCTTGGTGGGACTGGAAAATCCCAAACACCGGAAAATTCTGGCCTATAGTGGG
Source organism: Carcharhinus amblyrhynchos (assembly GCF_965287045.1). Taxonomy (NCBI): domain Eukaryota; kingdom Metazoa; phylum Chordata; class Chondrichthyes; order Carcharhiniformes; family Carcharhinidae; genus Carcharhinus; species Carcharhinus amblyrhynchos. Next base: position 37,884,848 of record NC_137340.1, read on the forward strand.
GCAGAAGGTGGTTGAAGGAACGGGTGGGTGGGGTGCCTGTGTTGCCAAGTGCTCCTTTTGTTGTCAACGCTTGACTTCAACTTGCTCTCAGCGATGAAACTCAAGGTGCTCAGTTCCTTCCTGGATGTTTTTCCTCCACTTTGGTTGTGGGCCAGGAATTCATGGGTGTCAGTGGGAATGTTGCACTTTTTCAAGGAGGCTTTGAGGGTGTCCTTTAAGCATTTGCTCTGCCTTCTCAGAGCGTAACTACATTGGAGAAGGTACAGAGGAGGTTTATTAGATTAGTATCTGAATGAATGGGTTGTCTTATAAGGGAAGGTTGGACAGACTGGTTTTCCTTCCACTGGACATTAAAAGATTGAGGGGTGATTTTGTTGTAGTACATAAGATCCTGAATGGTTTTGACAATGTGAACATTGAAAATTTCCTTTTGTGGGTGAGTCACGAACTAGTGAGCACTGTTTTAAAATTAGGGATCACCCTTTTAGGCCAGAAGTGAGAAGAATTCTCTTCTTTCAGAGGGTTGTGCAACTTTAGACCTCTCTGTCTCAGAAGGCAGTGGAGATGGTGTCATTGAATATTTTTTAGGCAGAGAAAGATAGATTCTTGTTAGGCAAGGGAAACAAATGTTATTGGTGCAGATTGGAATGTGGAATTCGAAACACAGACAGATCAACTATGATTTTATAGAATAGTGGAGCAGTTGAGGGACCGAAAGGCCTACATCTGCTCCTACTTCATGTGTTTGTGTATTTTATTCCCCTTGCAATAATCACCAACATTCTGCTTGCCTTTCTAATCACTTACTGTACCTGCGTACTAACTATTTTTCATTCATGTTGTTACGACCATAGCAGATGTTAATTGCTGCGCAAATCAAATCCCTGAGGAAAATTTGGCTTATGAACCATTCCCCTTTTTGTATTCTGAAATAAGAAAAGTGCTGATCTCAGCAAAAAGAAGTCCTGTAATACTAAAAAGATTTATTAACAAGAAAAGAAAATTTCAACACAAAAGATTACAGTTACATAGTTGAAATTATTCTTAGAAAACATTTCTCTCAAAAGACTCCCTACTTCATCAGATCCAAAAGTAAACACTTCTAGGTAATACTCACTTAGATGTTTATCTATAAATATCCAATAATATTACCCAAAGCAAACTGCTGCAACTTTAATAAAGACATACCAGATGCCTTAATTTTCATACTCTGCTGTGGAAATCTAAGACTTCAGATCAAGACTGTTTTTTGCAGCCCAAGTCTTTGTTGACTTGACAGGATGGCTGATTCAAACTGCACCTCCCCCACCCCAGATCTGTTTCTGGGAGATCTTCCTCACATAGCCAACCCCTAGGGTCTCCACAGGATTTCAAAAATACCTTTTTTTTTCATTTCATGTTCCAATGTTCTCACATCTCTTTGAAATTCAAACCCTTCCAAATATATCTACATGTTTCTACTTTGTTCCTGCTTTCTGCTTGATGAAATATGGTATACTCTCTTCTGTTTACCCATGGGACTTCTTTAAGATGCAAAATGTTTCTTGTCATCTCAGACTTTCCCTTTGATTTTCAAACCAGCTCTCAACTATCTAAAAATGCAAATGTTAGATTCAATCTATTTACTTGAACCTCAAATCCACTATATCTCATTACAAAGCACAAACTTAATACCTCCATTTTTTGATGTCTTAAACCTCAGACCACCTGCATTAACCTTTCCAAAGCTTAGTTAAATCATACACACATAAACATACACGCACAGCCTTCTTTACAGAATAACACAATATTTCCCCCAAAAATGTTTTTAAAAGTATCCATTCTCACAATGTACCAGGATGCCAAGATTTCCTCTGTACCTAATGGATTCTGCAATCTCTCACCATTTAAATAATATGCTGTTTTTCTACTCTTCCTGCCAAAGTGGATATGTTTATATTTTTGTACATTGTACTTCATCTGCCAAATTTTCACCCATTCACTTAACCTATCTATATCCCTCTGTAGACTAGAAACATAGACACATAGAAGATAGGAGTAGGAGGAGGCCATTTGGCCCTTTGAGCCTGCTCCGCCATTCATTAAGATCAGAGCTGATCATCCAACACAACAGCCTACAGGAACATAGAAGCTAGAATAGAAACATAGAAAGTAGGATAGAAACATTGAAGATAGGATAGAAACAAAGAAGATTGGGAACTCTTTAGCTCCTGTTAACAATTTGACAAGCTCCTATCCTGATGTAATTGAAAAATGTAGCTACCATACATTTGATTAATTCTTCCACGTCAAAGAGCAAAAAAAATTGCAGTAACTGTGGTGTACCTGAATTTACAAAAAGCACGTGTTAAGATGCTGCATCAAAGGCTGCTACACAAAATACGAGCTCAAAGGGTAGGGGTTAACATATTAGCATGCATAAAGCAAACATGCTATGTTTGCTTTATACATGCTAATATATTTATACCTACGTATAAAGCAAACATAACATGTATAAAGCATATTTATATGCTTTATACATAGCCCTTCAGCCCTCCAAGCCTGCACTGACTTTTTGCTGAACGATTGTAAATAGTTGTGGCCTGAGCACCGATCCCCACTGCACTCCACTACTTAAGGCTTCCTAACTTGAAAAATGACCCATTTATTCTCACTCTTTGCTCCATTAGCTGACTAACCCTTTATATATGCTCAGACAAAGGGTCATCCAGGCTTGAAATGTTGGCTCTATTCTCTCTCCACAGATGCTGTCAGACCTGTTGAGATTTTCTAGCATTTTCTGTTTTTGTTTGCTTTATACAAGGTAATATGTTAACCCCTATCCTTTGAGCTCGTATTTTGTGTAGCAGCCTTTGATGTGGCACCTTATCAAATGTTTTTTGTAAATTCATGTACGCCACAATTACAGGCTAGCTTTATCTACCTTGCTTCTTATTTCCTCAAAGAATTTTAATAAATTAATCAAACACAATTTCAGTTCACAAAACAACATTGAAATTTAACTTATCCCTTATAATTTTCTAAGAAAAATACATTTTCGTTGATGTCACTTATTATCATCTGTGAAGGCAATTGGCATTGTTCTCTGCAGTAAGGAGTGAGAGTTCAGGTGGCTGTGTTGCCTGCCTAATGCCAGGGTTCGGGACATCTTCTCCAGACTGGAGAGGAACTTGCAGTGGGAGGGAAAGCATAGCATTGTCGTGTTCCACGTAGGTACCAACAACAAGGTTGAACAACAAGGAGGAAAGATGTTTTCCTTGGAAATTTGAGGAACTCAGCACTAAATTAAACAGAACCTTCAACATGATAATCTTTGGAGTATTATCTGAGCTGCATCCAAATAGGCATAGGGAACATAAAACTAGAGAGATGAATGTACAGCCTGGTGTGGGAGAAGTTTGTTTCAGTTGGTGGGGCACTGGCATCAGTAGTGGAGAAAGTGGGGCTACACCATTGTGTGGTTTAAATCTGAACTATGATGGGACCAGAATTCTTTCAAACTGAATAACTTGGGGACTTTCTTATGAGGAGAAGTTGTGTAGGTTGGGCCTGTACTCACTGGAGTTTAGAAGAGAGAGAGGTGACCTTGTTGAGCCACATATGATTTATGGGGCACTCGACAGGATAGATTCTGAGAGGTTGTTACCTGTTGTGGAAGAGTCTAGGACCAGAGGGCATAATCTCAGAGGGTAGTGAATCTGTGGAGAGCTGTAGAAATTGGATTAAGTATATTCAAGGCAGGGAGAGACAGATTTTTAGTCAGTAAAGGACTCAAGGGTTATGGAAATAAGAGGGGAAAGTGGAGTTGAGGATTATTATACAAGATTAGTCATGATTTCATTGAATGGCAGAGAAGATTTCACAGTAACTTCATTGCAATATTATTGTAAACCTTATTTGTGACTAATAGATAAATAAACTTCAGAAATAATTAAAAAGATTTGATGTGCCAAATGGTTTTCTTCTGGTCCGATGTCTTATTGCCTCCTGGTCTCATGTGGGGGAACTATTCTGGTTGCATGACATTGCATGATGGTGGGATGAGAGTTTGGATCTGAACCCTTATATTGCCTTGATCATGGCATTGCACATCAGTGGCTTGCATTTTGGAGCAGCCCAGGAACCACCTGCAAGACCCCATACTTTGAGAACCGATGTTTTAGATTTTTCACACTTGGATCTCTGACACAATCCCTACCCAATCATTTTTGGGAGTTAAGGTTCAGCTCTCGGTCTCAGCTGTAACAAAGGTACAGAGAAAAATTATATAGTTGCAGAAGTTGCACAGCAATGAAAATGGATCATTCTTCCAACTGTTTTTGTGGGATATCATCCTAAAGGTGTGCACTAGTGTGAAATCATTAACAGATTGAAGTGCCTGAAGGTGAATAATTACCTATCAGTGAAAAGGACAAAGTCAGGAACACTATGATGTGGTATTTCATTGTGGATAGGTCACATATTTTAAGAACATCATAGAACTGACAGTTATGTGCCATAAATTATGGGCACTTTAGTGCAGAGAGGGCCTTTTACTGATTGGTTACATAAGCAATAGGGTGGATGAAAGATTGCCGTAGTCTTGGATAATACCATGTCAGCTCCTCATTTGATGGACATGTAATTGTATATTCTGCCACTAAAATGGAGTACGACCTTTAAATCAAGGCTAGATCTAGAAATTCAAACTACTTTACCACATAGCACTTGCAGTGATAATCATGGCAAAGACGGATGGTAGCAATAATGCTTCACATACAGCAATAGATTTCGCTAAGGATTTTACACTTAGTTGCACATGATGATGAACGGTGCAATGTTACACCACTTTGTGGCATCAATAAGAAGCCGACATAAAGCCAGAATTGAAGGATGCATTGGAAACAAAGGGGCTTCTTGGATTATATTAACATCAATGTGGATAATCATGCTTTGAAAAACAGAATTGGAAAATAAAGAACAAAGTTGAAGATAATGCAATGGATGGAGAAAGGACACAACATGATCTTTAAACTACAGTGTTTGGTGATGGGGACCTGTTTAATCTTTTTGTTATCAAGTGTAAAATGTTAATACAATGGCAATTTGTAAGGATACTTCTGAACTCAACACCTAAAAACCATAGGCAGAGTTTTCTGAGGCCCTGGCAAGACATTGCAAGACATTATGTGACTTATGGAAAAACCAGAAATGCCTTGCAGTGATTCTCAGGTGGTCATCTCTTCCATGATGCTTTCTCTTATTCCAGAACTTGCCTAAAGGCCCCAAGAATGTGAACTCTCCCCTTCTGCATTAGACTAGGAGCAATATATTGGGCTTTCCTGTTGTGCTGCTGTTTTCTTCAGTAAGAAATAAAATGAAGGCGTTCACCTTGCTGAACAATGCATCATTTATCTGTTTGTTGACTGCAAATCAGCTGAATTTCTATGACTTGACCAGAAATATAAAGTTGCTCTCACTGCAGTTCCTATGTTGAAAGTTGACTGCAGTCTTCTTGAATCAGATGATATAGCCCTACCCTTGCTTCCTTGCTAAATCTAAAGCTCAATTCTTACCTCGCAGCTGTGCCTGGGTCTGTGAAATCCATAGGTGTCATACTGGTGTGCAGCCAGTCCGCTACTGCTGCCATCAGATCTGCTACTCCTTTGGGCTTCTTCTATTTTCATGAAACGAATTAAGAGCAAAAAATTGAAAGCAACCCCAAAGCCTACAGCTATCTGGCAACAAAACAACTTAACACTGCTAAATTTTAGATATTGAAATGTGAAAAAAAATCTGGCTGGTCTCTAAAGCCTGAAATTATGTGGCATATGCTGTATGTAAAAACGGGAACATTTCAAATTCTATCCTTAATTATTATTCATGAACATATTTCGATTGATAAAGTGAAACTGCAGTTTCTGAGACAGTGGAGTACTGACAATCCTTTTCAGTCCGACGCAGCTTCCTTCTGCATAACGTAAGTTGTCATAAGCAACAATACTGTCAGAAATTTCCAAGTTTATATCATCAGTATAAATGGTACAATTGGACTGGTATAATAGAGGAGATGACATGAACCAGTTTTGCTTGCTTAAATTAGATTTGTTTGCAGCACCTGGATGGCAGTGAAAAAAATGATTTTAGCATTAACCCAGTAACACAAAATCTGAGTCAGCATGTGCAAGTTATCATCTTGGTGTAAACAAATATTCAATGCATTTTAAGGGTTCAAGTGCATTTGGACAATAAATGTAATGAGCATGATTTTTCTGTCCCGCGGCGTTGGTCGCGTAACGTAGCAGAACAGGAAATATTCATGAAAGTGCGAAAACATGAAACATGCCTGGCGTCGGATCTTCCGCGATTCTCCCAGGCCATTTTTCCAGCGCAGCGTCAATTATCATGAAATTGATACGATTAATATATCATTAGCAAGTTCATGCACAACCCCCTTCCCCCCCTCTCGTGTGTCGTCACGCTGCCGTCATTTACAGCTGGCCTAAAGTCTGGGTGAGGCGCAGCAGGAGTGAAAGGGGGCAAGGAGGTAACTCTTGATTAAGTAGCAGCTTCTGGAGTGCAGAAGGGTTAACCAGATTTTGCAAAGTTGCTGGGGGAGTTGGGTGAGGGGCTTGCATGAGTGCTGGGTTTTGGGAATGCCTGTGCTGCTATAGGAATCTGCAGGTTGGGGGTTGCTGTTGGCTCCAGGCTAATGATTTGTGCATTGCCCAGGCTACAGAGAGACCCCTGAGAGTGCCACATGAGATCTACCACCAACTTCATGAATATTGACCTATTTGCCCTGCTTGCTGTTCATCTGCTGGCCAGGCACTATGGCTGACTCCAGGCCCCAAAAACAATAACAGTAACAGGCAGCAGGTCTGGCAGCTGCTACCCCAATCAAGGAAGCTCAGCAGGTGTTAACTTGGCCCCTCACACTGCATTGACTCTGTAGTGCTGCCTTTGATGGGAATCCATCTTGTGATAGTCTGAAAAATGATCTACTGATTAGGTGCATTGGTCATTGCTAAATTCTCCCTTTAGTGTCCCAAACAGGGACTGTGTGATGACTAAGGGATTTTCACAGTAACCTCATTGCAGTGTTAATGTGAGCCTACCTGTAACGCTAACAAATAAGCTTTTTAAAAAAACATAGGAGGCTCCCCTTCCCACTGTCTGGCTGAACAGCAAATCATACTTGGAAAGCAATGCAGTGGTAACACCCATATTCATGCCTCAAGAATCTGCTTTGTACACTCCTGCACGTCCACATGAATGCTTTCCCTGCCTGCTGTGGCTGGCATATAAATGGTAGGTAACCCATTCAGGGGACGCATGGCACCCCAGATAGTGTTGGGTTGCCTGTGTCCACGTGTGGGGACACTGGAAGGGAGTGTGGGAGCTGGGGTAGACAACAATATAAAATTGTTTTTTTTTCTGTCACCACCCTGCTTCCCCACCTCCACTTCAGACATGGATTTTGGTTTGGCTGACATTGAGATGGCCATCACTGGTGGCTGCTGAGGAGGAGGGGTAGGAGGAAGTTATCCAGCCACTACCAGACCAGCCAGGGCCAGATGCTGCAGCAGGAGAGCAGGGAGCTGCCAGTCAGGGCCAAGGTGTGGTACTGCATCCTCCTGCAGAGGATCCCTGGCAAGGAGGAGGTAGAGACCCAGGGTCTACAAGACCTGCAGGTCCTTTGAAGGGGTGCGAGAAGCCATGTACTGCTGCAGGCTCTGGCTAAGTAGAGGTGGTTTGGCACCTGTGTCAGGTCCTCATGGACCTAGCACCTTGAAGTTCAGGAGGACACCCACTCCTGAAGGATTTGAAGGTCACAGGGGCCCTCAACTTCTATGCTGTTGGATCCTTCCAGGCATTCACTGGGGACACCTGTGATATTTCATAGCCATCAAGGCACAAGTATGCCCTGTACATACAGGCTAGCAATTACATCCAGTATGTGGAAGCCTGGGCTGAAGACTTTGTTGCCATTGCTGGTATGCCCCACATGCAGGGGTTGTGGATGGCATGCATGTTGTCCTGTGATCCTTGCTTGATCAGGGACTGTGGTTCATTAATGGGAAGGGGTTCCACTTGCTGAAAGTGCAGATGATCATGCACGTGTGTGCATGCCACCTATGACATGCTACCACATCTTGGCCCTGACTGGCAGCTCCCTGCCCTCTGCTGCAGCATTTGGCCCTGGCTGGCTTTGCAATGGCTGGATGAGTCCCTCCTCCTCATCCTCAGCAGCTGCTGAAGTTCACACATCCCTGGACTATTTGAGAACCAGTCCAGGTTGCCAGGATGGCATGTGGGGACAAGAGATACCTGCTGAGGACTTGGCTGATGATGTCAGTGTGGAGGCCTGAAACTGAGATGGAGACCTGCTATAATGAGGCTCACACTGCCACTCGGTCCATCATTGAGCAGCGCATTGGGTTGGCTGTACGAACGAGTTTTTGGTCCAGGCTGGAGGGTGATGACAATTCGCTACAAGGCATACTGTGATGCTGCCTTGGTGCGACACAAGTCTGACTCCTACTATTTGCCAATCACACTAGCACAAAGGCCCACAAAATGAGTAAGTGTTGTGGACGCAAAATGACTAAGTGTGTGGCCTAATGGGTCAGGGGGTTGTGGGGGTGGGGTGGTGTTTGACACAGGGTCCAATGGATGTTGGGGATACCAAGGAAGGCAGGCTGTCTGTCACTTTTGGCTGAAGGGCCAATATCGCACAGAACAATGTTCTGCGCTTCAGTGTGTGCGGTGTGCATTTGGTCATCCTTGTGGGGGAACAGATTAGTCACAGCTGTGAGGTGCAATGACACTTAATAAGTGATTTTCAATGTGACAGTTAACAAAACCCTAACTAGCACTACCCTTCAATGATCCTATAACTTTTTGACTGGTGTCTATTCCTATGACTAGTGTCAGATTGAAGATGGAGGCACACAGGTGGGATCTGCACCCATGGTCTGTGATGCCCTTGGCGGTGTCCTCTGGGGGAGGGGGCTGAAACCTGGATGGTCACAAGTGACTTACGGATGTAGCCATGCCACCCTATTCATCCTGCTGACCATGAAATGCTCTGATGTGAGGAAGCGGGAATTGGAAGGTCTGGGGAAGTCCAGTGACTCCTGGCTGGAAGGCCCTGGCATAGGATCCAGCCCTTTCTCCTTCTTTAGGGTGCCTGTAGGCACTGGGGACACTCCACGGGATAGCGGGGCAGCTGGACTGACTTCCAGAGGTGGCTGAGAGCCTGGTGATGTTTGGGGGGTGGGCAGGGTTGCTGAGAGCCAGTGATCTCCAGGGGGTTGAGAACATGGGCAATATCTGGAGGTGGTTAAGAACCCAGCGATGTCCAGGGGAGGCTGAAAGCCTGGCAGCAGTGTCTGAGGAGCTGAGGTCCAGTGATGTTAAGGGGTCTGAGGGTCCAACAATGTCTAGAGGAGCTGAAAGCATGGCAGTGTCTGTGGGTGGCTGAGACCCTGACAATGTCCAGGTGGGATGTGAGAGGCTGGCAATGTCTGGGGGAGGGACAGCTATTTCTATATGGGGGGAGAGGGTGATGGGAGAGAGGCCAACTCTATGTGTGGGGGGGGGAATTAAACAAATTGCCTTGTATAGTGGAAGATTGGGCATTTGCGCAATGGTGCCCTGACCATTCTACTGCTGACCTCTCTGGTGGGTTTAAGCTCTCCCCCTCCACTGGCATGAATTGCCTGATGGCCTCTGTATTGCACAAAGTGCTGTAAATTACCAAAGATCAGCTCAGTGAAACATTCCATGAAAATATAGGGTGGAATTTCCCCCCCAAAATTCAAAGTGTTGAAGGGGTGAGAAAGCACTTTGAATTTAGGGGACAAAATTCCACCCCATATTTTCACAGAAGGTTCAAAATTACTCTACAGTGGCTGGACGTTGTACCAAGCATCAACTGGTGGAATTGAAATTTGAGTAATAAAATCTGGAATTGGAAGTCAGTCTCTGTGAGCACGAAACTATCTTCATTTGTCATTAAAACTCACCTAGTTTCCCTATGTCCTGTCAGGAAGGAAATCTGATATTTTTAACCTAGTCTGGGCTATACTGACTCCAGTCTGTCCTTAGAAATGGCCAAGCAAGCCTCTAAGTTCAATGCTAATTAAAGACGGGCAACAGCATTTGGCGATAGCACTCACATCCCATGAAATAATACATTTAAAATAAAAAAAAGACCTCGAGTACAGATACTATGTTCTATCAGGATCAAAAATCAAACACTTATCACAATAGTGTGATGAAGCATGAGCAATACAGAGGTTGAAGAGCATACCAGATATAATATCGTTTCATTTTATAAGCTTCCTCTCCTTCAGAGTTTAGTTCCTCAGCAGCTGTAACCCTTTACAAATAGAAGAGGCACTTTGTGTTTGATTTACAAACTGTTTCCTTACTGGTTTTACTTACAAAAGGCACGCTTTAAGAGGAAGGTTGATTATAATTACCGATTCAGCTGATGTCCTGTGCGCTGAGCGCAGTTCCCGCGCGAGCCCTGGCCGCGTGCGGATGGCGGTTAGTTCCTAACGGTTCCCGCTCGAGGGCCAGCAAGATCCAGCGGGCTCGCACCTCGAAACAACTTCTTTAACAAAGTGCCGGCCGATTCCGTTTTTCTGGAAATGAGTCTTGACAATCTATTCGAAGAAATCCTCGTAACGGAACAGAAGGCTTTGGAAAAAAGACAATTTCTGAAGGGCGGCAAGTCAAGTTTTTCAAAAAAAAAACCCGAGTCACACACTCACCCCCGCCATCATGTTGTAGAAAACACCAAACTGGTCTGTGAGACCTGAGTCCCATTTCTACTGGAGTGTCGGGAGGGGGAGGGGGGGAAGCAAGGAGGGGAGGGGATGAGGGGGAGGAATGGAGAAGTAGGGGAGGAATGGAAGGGACGGGGTGGAGGAGGGGAGGGTGGGTGGAGAGGAGGTGGTTGAAGGTCAGGGGAAGGAGGGGAGGAGTCGGGAAAGGGTGGAAGTAGAGGGGAGAAGGGTGGGAGTGAGGGTGTGTAGGGTCGGAGTAATGGAGTAGAGGGGTGGGGAGAGTAGGGGGAGGAATGGAATGGGTAGAGAAGGGGTAGGAATGGAGTGGGGAGAACAGGGGGAGGAATGGAGTGGGAGGACTAGGGAGGGGGAGGAGGTTGGAATTGAAGGTGAGGAGACAGGGAGTGGAGGGGAAGGAGGAGCGGGGAGGGGAGGGCTGTACATGTGCTGCATCTGTGTCATGGGAAATTCTCTAATCTGAATGCTCTTTAGACTAGGGAATTTAGAACTAAAGTGCTCTGAGAAGAGGGAAAAAAAACACTGAGGCCGCAGTGCAGCTCAAGCAATGCAGAAGGCTGGGAGACAACAATGGAGACTGCTTTGTGGGCTTCCCGCTGGGCACCACAGCCTTTGCAAGTCTCAGTGGCTAAGATTATTCAGAGTAATCAACTCCGCGCTGGAAAATAGGTGTGGAACTGATTACCATATGGAAATCAGGATTGAAATTTGATTAGCAGGCCTGGAACTGAAGTCCCTGGTCCCAGTAGCAACCCCCACCCCCTCCCCACCCCCACCCCACCGTTGGGATTAGTTTACTCCAGTGGAGTTCACAACTGCTCCCCACTGATGGGGAACAGGTGGCCTGATCCTGCTGGAGGAATGAGAGACCATTGCGGTCCCATCGGGGGATCAGGAGCAAGGAGGGCTGCCTCATGGGCTTGCCAGATGGGCACCCTGGCCCTGCCCAAGGTGCAAACTGGCACTGCCCAAGGGGCATCTTGGCACTGCCCACCTGGCATCAGGCAGTGCTGAGGGGTTGGAGTTACAGGGGGGTGGGACCTATTGGAGGCAGGGTCTATTGAGAGGTCCCGCTGCCACTCTTCACAGGAATTGCAGGCAGTGGAAAGGATGACAGTGAGCAGGGCTGGCCATTCGGGTTGTGGGGGGCGGTGGTGTGGTGTCAGGACTGCGGGAGGGCGGATGTGTCGTGGCTGCCGTGGAAGGGAGGATCGGGAGATTGGGGCTGGATGGGGAAAGATCAGGGCTGGCCATGGAGGGGTGCAGTTGGGGAGATCAAAGTAATGGGAGAGGGGCACGGAACATTGGGGCTGCCCTTGGGAGGTCTGGGAAGCCAGTGAGCAGGGAGTGAAGAGTCGGTCGGCAAGTAATGGGGGGGTCGGGCTGGCTAGTGATCGGTCTGGAGGCTGGCAGTGCGGGGCCACTGCGCATGTGCCAATGGCCACCTGGCAGATAGGTATATGATGTGGAGATGCCAGCGTTGAACTGGGGTAAACACAGTAAGAAGTCTCACAATACCAGGTTACAGTCCAACAGGTTTATTTGATAGTAAATGCCACAAGCTTTCGGGACACTGTTCCTTTGTCAGGTGAGTGGAAAGCTCTGATCAGAAACAGGGCATATAAAGGCACACACAGTTCACAGAATACTGATTAGAATGCGAGTCTTTACAGCTAATCTGCTATTCACGTCTTAAAGGTGCAGACAGTGTGAGTGGAGATAGCATTAAGCATAGATTAAAGAGATGTGTATTGTTTCCAGACAGGACAATAAATGAGATGTTGCAAGTTCACACAAGTCATGGGAGTTATAGATAGTGTGACATGAACCCAGGATCCTTGTTGAGGTCGTCCTCATGCGTGTGGAACTTGGCTATCAGTCTCTGCTCAGCGACTGTGCGCTGTCGTGTGTCACGAAGGCCACCTTAGAGAACGTTTACCCGAAGATCAGAGACCGAATGCCTGTGACCGCTGAAATGTTCCCCAACCTGGAGAGAACAGTCTTGCCTGGTGATTGTCGAGCAGTGTTCATTCATCCATTGTCGTAGTGTCTGCGTGTCTCCCCAATGTACCATGCTTCAGGGCATCCTTTCCTGCAGTGTATTAGGTGGACAACATTGACTGAGTTGCAAGAGTATGTGCCATGTACCTGGTGGATGGTGTTCTCACGTGAGATGATGTCATCCATGTCGATGATCCGGCATGTCTTGCAGAGGTTGCTCTGGTAGGGTTGTGTGGTGTTGTGGTCACTGTTCTCCTGAAGGCTGTGTAGTTTGCTGCCGACAGTGGTCCGTTTGAGGTTGTGCAGTTGTTTGAAGGCAAGAAGTGGGGGTGTGGGGATGGCCCTGGCAAGATGTTCGTCTTCATCAATGACATGTTGAAGACTCCGGAGAAGATGTTGTAGCTTCTTTGCTCCAGGGAAGTACTGGACAACGAAGGTTACTGTGTCAGATGTGTCCCGTGTTTGTCTTCTGAGGAAGTCGGTGTGGTTTTTCGCTGCGGTGCGTCGGAACTGTCAATCAATGAGTCGAGCGCCATATCCTGTTCTTATGAGGGCATCTTTCAGCGTCTAGAGGTGTCTGTTGCAATCCTCCTCATCTGAGCAGATCCTGTGTATACGGAGGGCTTGTTCATAGGGGATGGCTTCTTTAATGTGTTTAGAGTGGAAGCTAGAGAAGTGGAGCATCATGAGGCTAGCTGTGGGCTTGCGGTACAGTGAGGTGCTAAGGTGACCATCCTTGATGGAGACGCGTGTGTCCAAGAATGCAACTGATTCCGGAGAATAGTTCGTGGTGAGTCTGATAGTGGGATGGAGCTTGTTGATGTCATCATATAGTTGTTTCAGTGATTGTTCACCATGTGTCCAAAGAAAAAGAATGTAATCGATGTATCTAGTATGTAGCATCGGTTGAAGGTCCTGTGCGGTGACGAAGTCTTGTTCGAGCCTGTGCATGAAGATGTTGGCATATTGAGGTGTGAATTTGGTCCCCATGGCTGTTCCGTGTGTCTGGATGAAGAACTGGTTGTTGAAGGTGAAGACATTCTGGTCCAGGATGAAGTAGATGAGTTGTAAAATTGCATCTGGAAACTGACAGTTGTCGGCGTTGAGTACTGAGGTAATTGCAGCAATGCCATCATCGTGGGGGATGCTGGTGTAGAGCGGTGAGACATCTGTTGTGATGAGAAGTGCCCCTGGTTCAACTGCTCCATGTGTGCTGAGTTTTTGTTTTGAATGATGAATCAGACTCGAAAGGTCAAATGGCATACTCCTAGTCTTCTTTATAGCTGTATATTCCCTTGTTCTCCTCAGTGACCTCATGGTTATGTGGCAGGCAATTTTTATTATGCTTTTTCTAATTTCCTGGCATTGCACTTTACTTCACACATCTTCATCTCAACATGATTCTAGCAATCTGCTGGTATGGGAATTGTTGATTCCATGTTTGTTTCATCCTGTAGGCATTGATGGCTTCCTCTCAGCTCTATACTGATGCTTTTATCATGCCTTCACAAAGTTTACTGTGTTGTAAGGTTGTTGGTGTGGCACTAAAAGGTCTGGAGGCTTGTATAGTTGAACATAAACTGTTTATTGACAATTCATAACCATATACATCTCTAAGATGTGCAGCCTTGCATGGGTACTGTCTCCATGCTGTTGGGTCCTCGACTACACACACAATTTCCTATCACATGACCCTCTACATCATTGATGGGCAACCAAGGCTAGTGAGTGGGCCACATGTGTGGCTCTCCTCAGTGGGCAGCAAGGTTGAAATCAGCATAGTGCAGTAACCATGACACCATGAATAAGATTAAATACATTTAATACATGCTGAGTATTTCATAATGTGTTACAGAACATGCTAAATCATTCATATAATAGAAATAGAATAGAATATATTCATGGAATCAGCTTCAATTGAGAGAAATATTTACAGTCACCTTACATATATTACAATTTACTGTGCGTGCTTATTAAAGCTAGTACCAGCTACCACTAAACATACATTTCTTCATTAGACAGCTGCATGCTTTAGGTATTTTATTTTTATTTATTGATATTTATTTATCTTTTATTTTTATCGATAAACTGTGCTGCTCCTGATAAACTTTACTGATGCTGTCGCAAAAACTATGCAAAAAACCTTACAGTTACCAATAAACCATAGAAGTATGTAAAGATAAGTGAGGAATCAAAATCAAGTATTTGCCTACCAATCACTTTGCTTTCACTTCCCTCTTTCCAATGCCCTTTTATCCCCAAGGCTCTGCATTCAGTCTTGCTCCCTCCCATGCCTTTCATCCCCAAACTCCGCTTTCAGCCTCGCTGTCACCCATACTCTTTTATCCCCATGTTCCACTTTCAGTCTCACCCTTTCCTGTGCCCTTTTGTCTCTTTCTTGCTCTTTCTTGCATTCTTTTGTCCTCCTGGCTCCATGCTTTCTCTCGCAAACAAAACATCTCATGGGCCACAGTCAGAATCCTGCTGCTTTTTTCTCATATTCAGAGGAATGGTTGTCTCTGCTGTTTTGTGTTGACTTTTTTGGTTTGGCATTGAAATAGTAGTCCTCTGTGTTTCCAGTACCAAGTTGACTCAATTTGATTTAGTTTATATGCTCATTTAAGTTGCATTTATCTATATCAACAACCTGTCTACTTTGTTCAGACATTATGGGTTTGTCCTGTTCCTTCTAGAGGGAATATACACTCTGTTCTTTCCAAGAGTGGACTAGGGATTACTATTTCCATGAGGTCCATCATGTTCTTCCTTGATGTTCTCATTTCAGCAGTGCCATTTTCATTTCCACTTGTTTCAGTTTTAGTCAAATGTTTATTTTGCTCTTATTTCCTAATCCTTCTTCAAGCTTATGAATCTTTTCATTCAACTCAGCAGCTACTCTGATGAGTTCAATTGTTTTTGTTTCAGAGCTGCCTGCTTTCAAAGTCTGGATTTGCTCTTCAATACTGCATGCTTCATCTTTTATTTTCTTCAGATTGGATTGAAATTCAAGAATTTCATTGCTCTTCTCATGATGAAAAATTTTTATCAGATTTGGTTGTTAATTCTGCACTCAACAACTGCTATGATTCATCAGCTATCAGTTCCTAGTCCAGGCATTTTTCATGATACTTAGTAGAAAGTTAATCAAGTTCTAATTTTTAATTGGCAACTTATTTCTGTTTATTAAAATTGGTTCACTACAGAGAACAGTGTCTCTTTAGCAGAGTCTAATTACTGTGTGCTATCCTTCATGCTCACATTCTTTAATTTTACTTTTGCCAGTTGTGACTCATGCTTCTTTGTGAGACCTTTTATTTCTTCTTGTAACTGTTCAACTTTTTTTATACATTCTATTTCTTGATTTTCATTTCAGCCATTTCATTTTTCAACAACTCAATAGTTCTCAGTAAGTTTGAGGCAGCCAGTGCCTTTTCTTTTAGGTCCTTGACCTTCAGTGACAGATTTGTAATTTTCAATCTCATGTCTGTCTTTTCTGTCTCTGAATATAGTAGAACTATTTTCATGCCCTTCATTTTGGTTTTTCTGTTTGCCAGATCTGCCTCCAGCAAAGCCTTAACTTGTTTCAGTTCTGTAATTGTGCTACTCATGGCTTCATTGTCTGCACAAGGCTTGGAAAGTTCTATGGGTTTTCCTTTCAGTGTCTTCTTTTCCACTAAGCTGGTTATTTAACTCTTGCATAGGAACATAGAAAATAGGTGAAGGAGGAGGCCATTTGGCCTTTCAAGCCTGCTCCACCATTCATCACGATCATGGCGGATTGTCCAACTCAATAGCCTAATCCTGCTTTCTCTCCATAACATTTGATTCCGTTTGCCCCACATATTATATCTCTACGTCTCTTGAATACATTCAGTGTTTTGGCATCAACAACTCCCTGTGGTAATGAATTCCACAGGCTCACCACTCTTTGGGTGAAGAAATATCTCTTCATCTCTGATCTAAATGGTCTATCCTGTATCCTCAGACTGTGATCCCTGGTTCTGGACACCACAAGTACCGGAAACATTCTTCCTGCATCTATCCTGTCATAGCCTGTTAGAATTTTATACGTCCCTATGAGATCTCCCCTCATTTGTTTGAACTCCAGCGAAAACAATCCTAACCTAGTCAATCTCTCCTCATACATCAATCCTGCCATCCCCGGAATCAGCCCGATAAACCTTCACTGCACTCCCTTGAGAACAAGAACATTCTTCCTTAGAAAAGAAGACCAAAACTGGTTCTAGGTGTGGCCTCACCAAGGCCCTGTTTAATTGCAACAACACATCCTTGCTCCTGTACTCAAAATCTCCTACAATGAAGGCCAACATACTATTTCCTTCTTTACCGCTGGCTGCATCTGCATAGTTACCTTCAATGACTGGTGCACAAGGACACCCAGGTACCGCTGCACACTCCCCTCTCCCAATATACAGCCTTTCAGGTAGTAATCTGCCTCCTTATTTTTGCTTCCAAAGTGAATAATCTCACTTTGGAGCAAATTATACTGCGTCTGCCATTGATTTGTCCATTCGGTTAGCCTGTCCAAATCATGCTGAAGCATCTCTGCATCCTCATCACATTTCATCTTCCCACTCAACTTGGTATCATCTGCAAACTTTGAGATGTTACATTTTGTTCCTCATCCAAATCATTAATATAGATTGTGAATAACTGGGATCCCAACACCAATCCCTATGGCACCCCACTATCTACTACCTGTTAATTTGAAAAGGACTCATTAATTCTTCCTCTTTGCCAACCAATTTTCTATCCATCTCAATACACTTTCCCCAACCCCATTGCTTTAATCTTGCACGATAAAGTGTTATGCAGGACTTCGTCAAACACTTTCTGCAAATCCAAATATATCACATTGACTGACTCCTTGTCAACTTTACCAGTTACATCTTCAAAGAATTCCAACAGATTTATCAGACATGATTTCCCCTTCAAAAATCCATGCTGACTCTGTCTGATCCTGCCACAGCTTTTTAAATGCTCTGCTATGAAACCCTTGATGATAGAATTTTCCCCACTACCGATATTAGGCTTACTGGTCTATAATTCCCTGCTTTCTCTCTAGCCCCCTTTTTGAATATTGGAATGACATTAGCTATCCTCCAATCTGCAGGGATTATTCCAGACTCTATAGAATCCTGGAAGATGACCACCAATGCATCCACTCTTTCTAGAGCCTTCAGTCTCTTTCTTGTACCCCTTGCCTTCCTGCTAGAATGTTGAACGTTTCTGAGTCATCTCTAGGGATTTGTTTTTTAGTTCATTCAGAGTGACATTTAATTAGCTTTGCTTCTCTTTGTAATTTTCCAGAGGAACAAGCTTTGACCTGGAGGATCTCTATAGCAAGTGGAAGTCCTTCAGCAGGTTTTCCTTTTCTTTGTGCAGTTCAGTTGCTTCATCTTGAAGTTTCTAATAATTCAACACTTTCTCTTCAACTTTTTTCTGCTGTTCAAGACTATGTTCATTTATGCTGCTGAAGGATTTTGTACTCTCTTTGCATTTGATCTAGAAGAGCAATAAGCTGTTCTTTGAATTGTTTATTGACTTGTTCAGCTCTTGCCATCACACTCTGCATTTCAGTGTCTTGCTTAGTCGTCACTGATAATTCCAACAATAGTAGTAATCAACACCTATTTTAACTTCTCATGTTTATGCAGGGCCATGTGCATATTGATTACTAAAATAGTCGTTCAGGGCAGAAACTTCCTATTTTGAGGCCAGCAATTTCTTTAATAACCTTTTCCACCTACTGTTGTGCTTAGCAGTTTTTTCAACTCAGCTTTGATATGAACATATGAAAGCTTCATTTTCTTCTTGCAGATTTTATTTCTTTTGGGTTACCTCAGGTAGCTTTCTTTCATGCATAGTCAGTTGTTCTGCTCCATGACATGTGGTTACACTTTGGGTACTGTATCAGCATTTTCAAAAACCTCTACTTTTAGGCATTTTGGCGGCTTCACAACCTCTTCTTTCCTCTGCACTTCACAACCTTTTTCCTTTGTACTAAACTCTTTGACTCAGACATTTCACTGTACTTGTAGCAGGGAATAAACAAAGAGTCTTTGAGTCCATGTCAGGCTTCAGTAAAATGGTTTTATTTCCAATGCATGAAGGAGAACCAGCCAGACCCAGTGAAGTCCAGTCTGTATCAAAACTGATTCTGAAGATACAAGGACTGTACACATTACTTACGCAGTTCTCTGGGGGTCCAGGATATTGTAATACAGGATTGATACGAATAGCTTGAATTGATTATAGTTGATCACATTAAGCAGCGCTATTGTCCTGGGTACTTTACGTTAATCAGTTGTGTCCAGCTATCCTTATCTGTCTGTTTTGTGATACAAAAGTGATGTGTGGGATAAATAGGTTTTAATGGCATGATAACAGTCCCATCTCCCCTGTTTCTAAGAAAAATGGCTTCTCTGTACTCAGTAGAGCCTTGCTAATCAGTATCAGAAGAACATAAGAAATAGGAGCAGGAGTAAGCCATCTAGCCCTTTGAGCCTGCCCCGCCATTCAATAAGATCATGGCTGATCTGAAGTGGCTCAGTTCCACTTTCCTGCTTTCTCCCCATAACCCTTAATTCCCTTGCCTACCAAAAACCTATCTATTTGTGTCTTAAATATATTTAGCGAGGTAGCCTCCACCACTTCAACGGGCAGAGAATTCCAGAGATTCACCACCCTTTGAGTGAAGAAGTTCCTCCTCAACTCCGTTCTAAACTGCCCCCCCCCACCCTTATCTTGAGGCTGTGCCCTCTAGTCCTGCTGTCCTTTCTGAGCGGGAAGAATCTCTCTACCTCTACCCTATCCATCCCCTTCATTATCTTATACGTCTCTATAAGATCCCCCCTCATCCTTCTAAACTCCAACGATGGTATCCAACAGGTATCGACCCTGCATTGTTCACTAAGGCCTTGAAATGATCTTACCTGTAAAGTAACTGTGTTGGCAACCTGAGATGTTAATTGGGTATGTCTGCCTGCAGTTACGATGGACCCTGTATTTTAACCCTTACACATTCCTTTTCCTGTTGATACATGCGCACTCTGGATTTGCGCCAATACTGGATTCTGCCCTACTACAGTACTGACATCATCTGTGACCCACCTTGTGGTTTGCTGTAGTATTGTTTCCCTTTGCTGGAGTCCCATCTTCCTTTCCTTGGAGTCTCCTCTCTGTGTTACCTGGGGTCTTCTGTCTCCCCCACCTTGGGGTCTCCTTGCTCCTTTGATGCTTTTGGAGGTGATCTAGACATTTTTAAGATCTGCAGTCTCCACAACTTGGGAGAGTACAAAATATGTGTCAGAGACCTTTAACATCTTACAACATGTCGTTGAGGATTCATCCAGAACTTGTCTGAGGATTGCTTAACCCGCAAATGCACCAAATAAACATAAAAACATTAACTTGCACTTTTTCTGATTTTTGATTTAATTCTGTCTTATGTATTCTTGTTATCGGAATCTATTCTTCTCCATGACATGCAATTTTGCATGAGTTCAAATTGATCTGGTAATTTTAATTTATGATCCATGGTTGTTTTTCATACGTGATCATCTCTTCTTTCTGGATGGCTCTGCAGCAGCCTCTTTCTTTCCTTTACTCTTCTCACACCCGCAAGATCTTGATGGGCTTCAGAACAAACCTGGCCAGATTCTTTAAAGTGTAGTGCATGTAATTAAACGTGATTTTTACTTTTAGCTCCGGTTGCTCTTTTAAAAATTTTTTATTTCATTCAGTCAAACTCAGTAATCATGTGTTATGTTGACAGCTGTTGCACCTTTCTTCTGGAAGCATTCTTTAAATAGTATGCTAGTGTTCATCCTGATTATTGCTGATTCTTAAGAGTAGTTTCTGCCTTTTTTACTGTATTTAGCTTATCCTTTTGCAATCTGATTAGTTCCTATAATTTTGCTTTCAGTCAGATCTGGCTTTTCATCTACACAGTGGATTCTTCTTCTGCACTTCAGCCTGTTTTCTTTTTGAATTTTGCGTAGTCTTTTGTGATCTGGCTAGGTCCTCTGACTCTGTGCTCAATTAGGTCCGGCTATTGTTTATTTCTTCAGTGGAGCTATTTAGGTGATCTCCAACTGTGTATTCAATTTAGATGCACTTCTACAGCTCAGACTGCAGTCTCTACTTTTGAGTACAATAAGACTCTGGGGTCCTTCTGCAGAATTTTTGCGGTTGTGGTTTGATCCTTCACTGCCATCATGTTGTAAAGTTATTTCTGAGTTTGAATCAGACATTTAAGTTGGAGGTGGCCTTTATCTTTTGGAGTCTGTTCCATCTACTCATTGTGATCATGGCTGATCTGCCATCTAACTCCATCTATCCACTTTTTTCCATGTCTCTTAATGCCTTTGATTAACAAAAAGTAACTTATCTCAGATTTAAATTTACAGTTGAACTAGCATTAATTGCTGCTTCTAAAACAGAGTTCCAAACTTCTTTGTCATTCTGGAAGTGTTTCCTAAATTCACCCCAAAAAGGTCTGGTTCTAGGTTTTCGATCATGTCCCCCATTTCTCAACTCCCAACCAGCAGAAGAAAAAAGTTACTAACTTTATTAATAAGTGTATGGAAGAATGTGTGCCAAAGGAGCAAATCCGCGTGTTTCCCAACCGGAAACCATGGAGGAACAGGGATATCCACTGCTTGCTGAATTCTAGGTCTGAGGTGTTCGAGCCAGGTGACCCTGACCTATACAAGAAAGCCAGATACAGTCTAAGGAGATCCATCAAAGATGCCAAAGACAATACTGGACCAAGCTAGAATCCCAGGCTAGCCACGCAGACCCCTGCCGATTATGGCAAAGTCTGCAAGCCAAAACAGGCTGTAAGATGAAAGCATGTAAAATCATAGCTCCAGTACACCCTACTTGATGAGCTCAATGCATTCTATGCTCGTTTTGAGCTAGAGTTCAGTGAAAGCATGACCTCCACCCTGGGAAGCCTTGGATGAATCTATATCTGAGATCACCATTGCAGATGTCAAAGCAGCTTTCTTGAAGGTCAACCCATGGAAAATAACTGGCCCAGATGGAATACTTAGATAAGATCCTGCGCGGATCAGCTGGTAGGGGTATTTGCAGATATCTTCAACCTCTCATTACAACAATCTGAGGTCCCTATCTGCTTAAAGAAGATGACCATCATCCCACTACCAAAGAAAAGCCAAGCAACATGCCTTAATGGTAATCATCTGATGGCTCTGACATCCATCATTGTGAAGTGCTTTGAAAGACTAGTCATGGCACGAATCAGTTCCAGCCTCTTGGACTGCCCGGACCCACAAAGTTTGCCTACTGCTGCAATAGGTCCACAGCAGACACCATCTCACTGGCCCTGCACTCAACCCTGGAACACCTAGATAACAAAGACACCTGTGCTAGACTCCTGTTTATTGACTGCAGCTCAGCCTTCAATACCATTATTCCTATGAAACTCACCTCCAAATTTTGTGGCCTGGGCCTCGGCTCTCCCTGTGCAACTGGATGCTGAACTTCGTAACCACAGACCATAATCAGTAAGGATTGGCAACAACATCTCCACGACCATCTTCAACACCGGTGCCCCACAAAGCTCCGTTCTCAGCTCCCTACTATACTCCTTATACACCTATGACTGTGTGGCCAAATTCCCCTCCAACTTGATTTTGCTAGCAACACCACCGTAGTGGGTCAAATGTTAAACAATGATGAGACAGAGTACAGGCATGAGATAGATAATCTGATGAACTGTTGCGGCAACAATAATCTCTCCCTCGATGTCAACAAAACAAAGGAGATTGTCATCATCTTCAGGAAGCGTAGAGGAGAACATGCCTCTGTCTACATCAACAGTAGAAAGGATCGAGAGCTTCAAGTTTTTAGGTGTCCAGATCACCAACAACCTGTCCTGGTCCCCCCCATGCTGACACTATAGTTAAGAAAGCCCACCAATGCCTCTGCTTTCTCAGAAGATGAAGGAAATTTGGCATGTCAGCTATGACTCTCACCATCATTTACAGATGCACCATAGAAAGCACTCTTTCTGGTTGTATCACTGTTTGGTATGGCTCCTGCTCTGCCCAAGACCTCAAGAAACAACAAAAGGTCTTGGTTAGTACCACTGCCTCACAGCAACAAGGCCCGGGTTCAGTTCCATCTTTGGATCGCTGTCTGTGTGGAGTCTGTACATTCTCTCAGTCTGCATGGGTTTCCTCTGGGTGCTTCCTCCCACTCTCCAAAGATCTGTGGGTTATGTTGATTGGCGGTGCTAAATTGCCCTAATTGTCAGGGGGAACTAGCAGGGTAAATGTGTGGGATTACGGGGATAGGATCTGAATGGGATTGTTGTCAGTGTAGGCTCGATGGGCTGAATGCCCTCCTTCTCCACTTTAGGGATTCTCTGATTCCATAAACAGCAAAGGAATCCTACAAGACATCGATTTATAAGAACAACTCATAGGCTGGTATTCAGGAGAGGTCAAATCCTTGACGGTCCACCATATCAGATTTAAAACAAATAAATTGCATTGCAATGTCTAAACTCATCCCACTCAAAATGAACATATTGTTAAATGGACATCTAGCACCAATGGAGGCTGATACCAGTGTGGCCATATCAGTCATCGGAGAACCAGTGTTCCATACAATTTGCTCTGGACTCCAGCTCTTAACTTTACTCAAGATCTCAACAAGGCTGGGGACCTTTACAGGAGAACCTTTGGGAATTGTGGCTACAATCTCATTCACTGTCTCCTATGAAAGGCAGCTGGTTTGGTTATCAATGACTGTAGTGACGAGCTCAGAACCAAGCCTAATTAGAGTGAAATTTTGGTTGTGAGAGATCCATCTAGATTGGCTCAACATCTTTTAATTGGAGAATGGCCGCTTTAGTGAACTCCTGCTCATGTAGCCTGAAGTTTTCCGGGAAGATCTAGGGACCATCAAAGGAGTCAAGGTGACCTTACATATTGACCATGAAGTGATTCTGTGATTTTGCAAGGCCCAGCAGTACCATTAGCCTAATGGGAAAAAGTTGAAGCAGATATCCGAAAACTGGAAGGTGAAGGGGTCATCAAACCAGTGCAATTTGCACAATAGGCAGTACTAATTGCACCAATTTTGAAGCCAGATGGATCAGTGTGCCTTTGCGGGCATTTTAAACAGGTGGTAAATTGTTTTTCACTGCAGGATGAATACCCGATCCCTTGGTTTGAAGATTTATACATGGAGTTGGCAGAAAGATTCTCGTTTTTGAAACTTGATATGAGTCACGTCAACTTACAATTACTACTTGATGAGGATTCCCAGAGGCCTTTACCAATACACTAAACTGCCATTTGGGGTATACCCGATCCCTTGGTTTGAGGATTTATACATGGAGTTGGCAGAAAGATTCTCATTTTTGAAACTTGATATGAGTCACGTCAACTTACAATTACTACTTGATGAGGATTCCCAGACGCCTTTACCAATACACTAAACTGCCTGCTGAATCTTTCAGTGAATGATGGGAAACATTTTGCAAAGTTTACGTCAGGTTACTATATATCTGGGTGTCATTCTCAAACAGGAAAAACAAATAATGATCATCTAGAGAACCTCAAGGAAGTTCTAAATCGATTTTGCAAGACAGGCATATATCTAAGAAGGGAAAAATATGTATTCCAGGCTTCCCAAGTGATCTTTCTGGGCTACAGAGTAGACAAGCCTGGTCTATATCCATCCAAGACTTGAGAGCATTCCTGGGGCTGGTAACCTATTGCGGGAAATATATCCAACCTTGCCTCCATCCTGGCTCCATTACACCAACCACTAAAGCCTTGGAAATGGTCTTCCACTCAATCCTTTGCTTTAAATAAAGTAAAGAAACAGCTTTCTTATTCAAACGTTCTGGTGCATTATGACCCCAGGAAAGAACTGTTACTGACCTGTGATGCATCCACCATGGCATCAGGATGGTATTGGCATATAGGTGGCTCAACAGAGAGGAAAATTCAGTTGTGTATGCCTCCAGGACTGTGGATCTCATGAAATGCAAATGTATCCCTATCAAAAAAATGGTTTGGTGATGATGTTTGGTGTGGAAGAATTCCACCAGTACCTTTATTGGCAGAATTTTGTAATTATCACAGACCATAAGCTACTCCTGGGACTGCTAAAGGAGGACAAGGCAATATTGCCCATAGCATCGGCTTGAATCTAGTGGTGGATGTTATTACATGCCACCTACAATAACCAAGTTGCAAATGCAGGTGCCTTGAGTCGACTACGGTTATGCAGTGGTGGTACTGCAATGAGAGAAATTATAATGGTAGTTAATTTTTTGGAGACCCTCCCAGTGGCAGCGAATAATATTTGACTGTGGACTCAAAAAGAGGCAGTCCTTGCTCAATGAAACAGCTGAGGCTGATGGGAGAAAAGGCTGTTTTGACCAAACTTCACCCATTGGAGTTAGTTGGCTGACAGGACTACTGGCATTCAGGGTTTTACACAGCAAACCAGTAATAAAATTTAAAATGTAAGAATAAATCAACATCATTTCCTCATTGCCATTAAATGTATTTTTGTATGAGCAATTGAAACTGAAAAATGACAAAACCAGGCATTCGGCATGCTTGGTTTCATTGGCCAGAACATTGAATACAGGAGTTGGAACATCTTATTAAAGTTGTACAAGACATTGGTAAGGCCATACCAACACTCTATTAAAGAAATGATATCATAAAACTAGAAAGAATGCAGAAAAGATTTACTAGAATGCTACCAGGGCTTGATTGTTTGAGTTATTAGGAGAGCTGTATAGACTAGGACTTTTTTCCCCAGGAGCGTAGGAGACTTAAGGGTGATCTTATAGAGGTCTCTAAAATAATGAGGGCTTAGATAAGGTAGAGGTAGTCAACATCTTTTCTCAAGATGTCTAAAGGCTAAAACTTGAGGGCATAGGTTTAAGTTGATAGGGGAGAGATACAAAAGGGTCCAGAGGGGCAGTTTTTTTCACACAGAAGGGGTGAGTGTCTGGAACGAGCTGTCGGAGATAATAGTAGAGGTGGGTACAATCTTGTCTTTTAAAAAGCATTTAGACAGTTACATGGGTAAGATTGGTATACAGGGACTTGGGCCAACATGGGCAATTGGTATAGACGGACTAGCATAATGGTAAAAGTGGACAAGTTGGGCTGAAGGGCCTGTTTCCATGCTGGAAATCTTTATGATTCTTTGAAACAATGGAGATCACTCAAGCTAGGTTATTATCATTTTAAACAAGTATATGTGTGCAATAACCAGTCCAGCAGAATGAGATATTAATTTTGATAGTGTTGAAGAATGTAAAGAGAGAAAACAGTTAAGAGGGTGATTCTCTCATCCCACTGCGCTGCATTTTTAATGCAGCGGGCCGGAAGACTCTAGCGGTGGCCAGTTCGCGCTGGGCGTCCAGGCCTCCACGCGTCTTCCAGCGTCAGATTTCCAGTTCCATCAGTGCAGAGCTGCTTTATATATGCAGCAGCTCATTATAATCTATCTTAAATATGACTGGTGGGCCTGGGACTGAAATCTCTGGGCCCGCGAGCCACCTTCCCCCCCCCCCAACCCTGCTAAGAGTATTACTTGCGAGGAGCTGGCAGCCCGACCCCACTGGAGGGAAGGGGGGGCAGTTGAGGCCCCAGAGGATTAGGCACTGTGGAGGATGCACCTTGGGTATTGCCACCTTGGCAATGCCAGCCTGGGCCCCCTGGCACTGCCCTAGGGGCAAAATGCTAATTGGAGATTGGGGCTGTTGGGGGTGGTGGAAAAGGTAGATCAAGGTGGCTCACAGTGTGGGCTGACGGGGGGCAGTGATACGGGGTTAACAGGGCTGGCCAGTTGTCATAGTGCTGACAGATTGGCGCAGTCTTTCTGATGGGAATAAGCCTCACCCACTGGTTTCTGGAGTGAATCATGCTAGTGCACTCTGCAGTGCACAGAGTATGGGAGATTCATTCTGAAACTCCCACTGGAAACAACAGCATGATTTACTCCAGTTTTTACGCAAATTTTTTGGGAGAATCCCACCCTAAAAGTCCAATTACACTATAGTTGTCTTCTGCAGTGATGTATAAGAATAAGAAATGCTGAATAAACAATAAAAAGTTCCAATTCAATTTTTTATTCTAGGCTCACAGTTCTAGCTATATATTATAAACTGTAACAGTCTCTGTGGCGGGAGCTCAGGGCTGCAGTTCCTTATCAGGGTTCAGAAGATGCACATTAATCATTTGAGCTGCAGAAATCAATTGCAATGGGGTAATTCTTTCATTTAGTGTGTCCAATCTAATCTTGCTGAGCCAAAGCTATAAACTTAGAAAAAATATTTTTTCCCCAATCCTGATCAACTTTTAAAAATTTATAAATTATCTATAACATATGTAAAGCAGGAATTGAAACATGTTGCTTAAGTTTAGAAATTGCATCATTTGTATTGCAGTGAAATCAGAAATAATTAGATGCAATGAAAAGCTCAGAGATACTTCAGAAAATCTGCGTATAAACAAAGCTACTTTGGAATCAAAGGTGAGCATATACTTGATTCAAAATAAGTAATTTCAGCCAGTGCTTTGTAAAGGAAGTAGATTTATTCTTTCAATTGCTGGAGTGAAGAGGGTGCAATCAAGGTCCTCCAGAGGGCTGGGTACTGGGGGAATGCCTGTTGAGTATTGCCACCTTGGCAGTGCCACCCTGGGTGATTGTGAACAACTAAGCTGGTTGGAAAATCACTATTCTTGTAAACCATAGGTATTGTATTGCCCTGAGAACTGGGAAGCAGTGTCACAAGAAGGTCAATGATTTCAACCGGCCAGCAAGGGTGAGTGTTTAACCCCATTTAGCATCTTTCCCCAAATCTTCATCAGATCCTCCAATCCCCAGCATCCTGCATGTTTCCAGTCCCTGACCCCCCAAGCACCTCCTTCCTATATCCCCCAAGAGAACCATTGCATTTGCCCTCTAAGGGCCACCATCTGATACTCTGCAAGAATCACACAACATTTCTTACATGACTCCTTCTGTCTCCACAGGAGAAGACAGGCCATAACACCAGAGAGAGGGTGAAGACAGGAGTTGGTGAGCCAGACTTCCGCATCCTCATCCTCTTTGAAGAGTGGGTGCTGGAGATGTTCAGGGGAGAGGAGATGTGGGCTGTCAGCAACAGCATGGTCAGGCTGGAATCAAGAAGCCAGCACCTGTCAATCCTCCACTCAATTTCAGGCAACTTCTTGGGGGCATGAGTTTTGAGTGTGAGGGGCAATGTTTAAAGGAGATGTAGGAAGTGAGTTTATTTCAGAGAGAGGCTGGTGGGTGCCTGGAACTCGCTGTTGGGGAAGGTTGCGGAGGCAGATACGAGAGTGACCTTTAAGGAGCATCTTTTCAGTTATGTGAATGGGATGGGAATCAAGGAATATGGTCCCTAGAAGGGTAGGGGGTTACAAATCAGATGTGTAGCCTGATTGCTGCAGGCTTGGAGGGCTAAAGGGCCTGTTCTTGTGATATAATCTTCTTTGTGCTTTGTTCTGTGTTCACTGGTGAATTGTGAATCACTTTTTTTGCATCCTGGATTCCTCTCCCTCCCTTGCACTTAACCTTGTGTCCTGTGTTGCAGGGACAGATCCGGATACCCCAGGGCCATCTGGCATTGTGGCCCCCACTGTGGCTCCCACCCATCCTGCTCCAGACAGCTCGGATGAGTCCTCGGAGTACATGGGTGAAAGGACCTCCAAGGGTGGCAACGTTTTAGCGTCAGCTTCACCTCGCAATCCACCATCCCAGATACTGACACGTCATGGGTCCAGTTAGTGGTGAGGTTTCTGGGTCACTCTCTGGTGAGCACGACACATCTGATCATGAATATCAAGCGGAGCAGGGAATGTCCGAAGCCTCTGGCATGTGGGGGCCTGCCAGAGGCGAGGACTCAGTTGGCCCCAGGCTTACATGCTGGGCCTCTGAGATCACTTCTCCCTCAGCTGCTGGAGATGCAGCAACAGAGCCAGGGAATGCAGGAACGACTGATGACACACTGGACCAACTGTGAGGCTGTTGGAAACAGTCCCAAAGCTTTCAGGTGGACCCACTATTGCCTATTTTGCGTGGTTCCAAGGCCACCACTATAAAGGTGGCACCTGCAGTGGAAAGCCTGGGATAGGGGATCCTCACCATGAGTGGCAGGTTCCAAGCAATGGCCGAGTCACAGCAGGTCATATCAGAATCCCAGTGGGGCATGGCCAAGTCACAATGGGCCACAGCTGAGGGACTGAACAGGCTTCTCTGGATTCTGTGGTCTGTGGCTGAAAGGCTCAAGAGCTTGCAGGAGACCCAGCGGGACAGTGCTGAGACACAGCAGGCTACTGCAGCAGCCCTTGAGAACGTGGCCCAGTCGCAGAGAGTCATGGCTCAGGGGCTGCAAGGCGCGGCCGAGCCTCAGATGCACTTGCTGCAGCCACTGATAGGTGGCCCCTGACTCAGGTGGCCATAGTGAGAAGTCTTACAACAACAGGTTAAAGTCCAACAGGTTTATTTGGTAGCAAATGCCACTAGCTTTCGGAGCTCTGCCCCTTCATTAGGTGAGGTATGCACCATGGTCCTGGGGGATTCTTTCAGGTCAAACCAGGTAATCATGGGTTCTGGGGAACCAATGGCCTCCTTTTCTCAGTGACACAGCATTCAGGGGGCTCCCCAACTGACATCGACATGAAACTCTTCACCGTGTTATCTCAGTGCAACTACAACTTCATAACCTTACGTGGCCTGCCACTACACCTCAGTGTCTCCCCAGAATGTACGATCATCTGGCAATCATCAATGGATGAATTCCTATTCGAGACAAATTTGAGTCAAATTAGCCACAGTAGCGTGGTGGAAAAACATTTAATGATTACAATAAAGGTGTTTAAATCATAAATTGTAACATAAAAACTTGTGACGTAAAAAGTTAAGGTGCTTAAAGATCTATCCAACTAGTGCAGCCCTAAAGCCCCAAAAGCTAGTGGTGCTTGCTACCAGATAAACCTGTTGGACTTTAACATGTTGTTGTGAGACTTCTTACTGTGTTTACCTCAGTCCAATGCCGGCATCTCCACATCAGGTGGCCATTGCAGAGGGCTTGACCACCATAGATAGGACGTAGGTGATCCTCCAAGACTGGCAGGGCCAGGAGATGCTGAAGCTTCTGGAGCTCACCGCAGAAGCACTGCAGTCGCATGGAGTGACCCAGGGGCCCCAAGGAACCCCAAGGGAGGAGAAAGGGCGCGAGACCATGCCAGGGCTTTCTAGCCAGAAGACTGGCTGTGGCGACACCTTCTGACTTCACCTTTCCTGACGCCAGGGCATCTCAGGGACAGCGGGATGAAGAGGGTGTCGTGGAAACATCTCAGATACCTGGAAGCCGGCCAGGGCCCTCAAGGTCCAGGGCTGCCAGAGGATGCCCGCCACGTGCAACACAGACAACGGGGTTAGGTAGGTGGCTGGCCACCTCCACCTCCGATGTACATTCTGGGGAGACACTGAGATGTAGTGGCAGGCCACGTAAGATTATGAAGTTGTAGTTGTACTGAGATGGCACGGTGAAGGGCTGCACTAGTTAGATAGATCTTTAAGCACCCATCACAAGTTTTTATGTTACAATTTATTATTTAAACAACTTTATTGTAATCATTAAATGTTTTTCCACCACCCTACTGTGACTAATTTGACTCAGATTTGTCTCAAATAGGAATCCTCATCCATTGATGATCACCAGAAGGATACTTCATGTCAATGTCTGTTGGGGAGGCCCCTCAATTCTGTGTTACTGAGAAAAGGAAGCCATTGGTTCCCCAGAACCCATGAGCGATTCCCTCTCCTCTCTTACCCCACACGCCCCAGGGCCCTGTATAGGGTTTTCAGATCCCTTACTTACTACACAGATGTGGGCCCAGGTGCCAGCATGCATGCAGAGCTCAGGTAGGAGTCAGACTAGTTTGCACTAGGCATCATCATAATGGTGCTAAGTGCGTTGTCATCACTCTCCTGCTTGCCAAAGAAACTCGCTAACACAGCATACCTATGACCACCACTCGGCTGTGACAATGTTGCAGGAGAAAGAAGGACTTTGGGGGAGAGGCTGGAACCCACAGACACATGTCCCTAGCGACTGAAGTGCCTGGTGATCAGGACCTCCCTAGCCACCCTCACATGCCTCACTTGAGCTGCCAGCCCTCCGGTGCCTGAGTGGTGTTGCTCGGCGTGCTGTTCTTCTTCCTCCTCCTACCCTTCCTCTTCCTCCCCCTGCTGGGCAGCCTTCTCCTCAGCGACACCCAGCTGGTTAGTTTCCATGGCCTCCTCCTCTTCCTGCAATAGATATCTCTCCGCTTTGCCAGGTTGTGCAAGGCACAGCACACCACCACAATGTGGGAAGAGATCAGAGGGCAGTATTGTAGGGTCCCACCCGAGCAGTCCAGGCACTGGAATCGCATTTTGAGGAGCCCAATGCACTTCTCCACTACCACTCAAGTGGCTACATGGGACTCATAGGGGGTCTCTGCCTCAGTCACAGGCCTCCGCACAGGCGTCATCAGCCATGTCATCCACAAGCCAACCCCGCAGCCTGGGTTCCTCCTCAAATGTCTCTGGGATGTCAGAGCTCATGACAATGAAGCTGACGTGCACGCTGCCTGGGTGTCTTGTGCAGACGTTCATAATGTACATATTGTGGTCACATACTAATAAGACATTCAGGGAGTGGAACCCGTTTTTGTTGATGAATCTTTGTGGATTCTGCATGGGGTCCTTGAGGGAGATGTGGGTGCAGTTGATGGCCCCCTGTACATTAGGCATTCCCACACTGGCTGTGAACCCTGCAGCCCGGGCTTCCTGATGGGTCCGGCCCAGGTTAGATTTGATGTACTGCCCAGCCCAGGCATACAAAGCTTCCGTAACCTGCTTGACACAGGTGCCACATACATCTCCGCTAGGGTTCTGGAAGGAGCCGGTTCAGAGCAGCCGTCAATTTGACAGCCACCATGAATGTGTGCCCCCCCACCCTGCCCTGAGGTACTAGGTGCTGCAACAGCTGGCAAAGGTGTTGTGCTGTCTGTTTTCGGAGGCAGAGCCATCAGCAGCACAGAGTCGGCACCATTGGGATCTTCACTCCCTCTTTCTCCCCTGCCCCCTCCTTCGGGCGAATGGAGGCCACCTCCTGCCTCTAGTGGTTGTCTCCCTCTACTCCTGCAAATAGTAAGGCCTGGACCTCCTGTGCCCATAATTCTTCCTCCTGCTGGTTCACCTCAGCTGCAACAGCAACCAGAAGAACAGCAGGATCAATCAGTTGCATTGCAAAGGCCATCTCGTCACTCTGAAGGTGAGGGGAGTTGGAGATGGATAGGAACATGTGTAGAGGTTAAGGAACTTTGCTTGCCCCTAGCCCATCAACAGTCACTGTCCATATTGTCCATTCCCTCAGCAACACGCTCTCCAGAATCACAGCTCCTTGAAACATTGAGAGGCTGCAGCAGTGCAATTTTCAAAGACTTTGTGCACATCCTTCAGCTGGCGGAATGCTGAGTGCACGAGGGCCCAGCAGCATTCACAAGATCTGAGGTCTGTGCTGAGACTGGGGCCGTGCTGTAAATCGGACATCGGATACCCTACTGAGCAATAGCATTCCCCCCCCGCAACACACACACACACAAACTCGCAGAGTCTCCACCGACTCAAGAAAGAAAATGGCCACAGTGAAAGGACTCCTGTAACTAGCAGAGAGCCACCGGATGCTCGGCACTTACCTCCTCAATAACCCTCAATGATGGAGTGCCCGAATGGGACTTATATGAGCATGTCTGTTTCACACCAATTCTGGATGGGCGAACACCGTGGTAAAGGGGGAAGAGCTAGTAAAGTTGGGTGTGCAGTCCATTAAGTCAGTTTAAATGCATGCAAATCTTTTAAATGGCCATCACACCAATTTTGGGCACGGTCCCAGTCGTGGCCATTTTCAGACCTTGGTAAAGGATGAACCAGTGGATCGCGCTACTCACCTCATGCCCGACTTTACCAAGAATTTGTGCCTGAAAATGGGTGCAACGCAATGGTAAAATAGGACCATAATATATCACTGTTCCTGCACTGTTACTGGTCAAATTCCTAGAACTCCCTCCTGAAAAGCACAGTGGGTGTATCTTCACTACACAGTGGTTCAAGGAGGCAGCTCACTATCACCCTTTCAAGGGCAATTATATATGGGTACTACTGATGTCCATTAAATGGAGAGAAAAGAACAATGCTTAGTTGCAGGGCACATCGAAATGTGTTGGCAAAACACACACATCACCAACACTGCTTAATTCAAAAAAAGAATTTGTTATTCCAACTTCCAGTACTTTTGTCATTGGCTTTAATAAACAAAACAGATTCAGAAATAAACAAATATCCGAGCATTTTATGGGGTTTCTTTTCGTTGTTCTGTTGAAGTTATGATCAACGGTCAGGTAAAACCTCTCAGAAAATTACCCTGGTATCATCATTGTACAGAATTACTAGAAGCACTGGGCAATATCACTCCTACATGTGTCTGGCTGTTTTCATTGGACGTAAGCTGCTGATTACTCTGCAAATGTACGTAGTGTGATGCAGTACTTGAGTTACATCATATCCTGTATCTAATTACACTTCTAGAGGCTCAGCAATTGAAAGCCATTGAAAGCATTCAAACATGCCTGTGAGGGTGGTGTGCCAAGTGCTTCCAGTAGCTCTAATTGGACAATATGAGACGCTGATTGTCTACTGTAACCTCAGCCAAAGAGTCACAGAAACCCCAGAAAATGTATAAATGTTTGTTATTTCTGTGTAATGAATCTGTTTTGGTATTTGGCTTTAACATTTCACTTCTTGCTCAATTATATAAAATTACATATTAGATGTTGCAGAAACAATAATTTTCTTAAATTATACATTGCTGGTGAGAGGCTGAATAATTTATTTAAATTGTATTTGAATGCTTTTTTGCATAAAATTAATGAACCTGGGAAGCAATCATCCGGGTTCACTTGCCTTTGTGGCCTTGCCAGGTTCTGTTTGGCGAGGAAAACAGCTGGTCCCCACGAGCTGGGATCAATTGTGATGGACTCGCCGGTAGAACTGAAGGCCATTGAGGCCCCCCAAGGTGTTCAAAGGCAAGGGAGGACTGCCCTTGGGCTGTGCCAGCCTGACATTGCCAACCTGGCATCCTGGCAATGCCCACTGTGTGCCTTGTCACTGCCCACCAGACAGTGCCAGGGAGCAGGGCCTGTGGGGTTGGGGCCTAAGGGAGAGTGGCCCAAAGGGGTGTGGCCTGAAGGGAATGGCTGATTGGGTAGGGAGGGAGGAGGCCCACTGCCACTCTGCATCACAGTTGGTGGGAAGGGAGGAGATGCCTGCAGCCATTCTGCATTGTGATTGGTGGGGATGGGAGTGATAGGTCTGGGCAGTGGGATGGGAGGGGGGCAGATGCAATATTTCTGCATGGTGTAGAGCTCGCGATCAATCGTGGGCCCTCCTGACAGCTGGTAGGATGATGTTTGGGTTGAGGCTGGCTGCAGCATCAGAAGCCTGACAGGTCTCTCTCCCTCTCAGACCTGTTAGCTCTCTGCTGTTGCAATTGTGCACGTGCAGCCACAGAGGCCTGCACAAGTGCAATAGCTCCTTTTGTTGCTGCGGCAGGCTGGCTAGCGATTTAGTGATTTTTAGCCCATTCCATTTAGTACCTAGAAGTAGTGTAACCCATTTTTTAGTTGTCTAAGTCCATGATATTCAGAGTAAAGACTTGCCCAAAAATGGGTCTGAAACTTCCCACGTTCACACTAGCTGGACATTTAGAATTTTTTCGTAAAATTAAAGTTATGATCAACGGTCAGGTAAAACCTCTCAGAAAATTACCCTGGTATCATCATTGTACAGAATTACTAGAAGCACTGGGCAATATCACTCCTACATGTGTCTGGCTGTTTTCATTGGACGTAAGCTGCTGATTACTCTGCAAATGTACGTAGTGTGATGCAGTACTTGAGTTACATCATATCCTGTATCTAATTACACTTCTAGAGGCTCAGCAATTGAAAGCCATTGAAAGCATTCAAACATGCCTGTGAGGGTGGTGTGCCAAGTGCTTCCAGTAGCTCTAATTGGACAATATGAGACGCTGATTGTCTACTGTAACCTCAGCCAAAGAGTCACAGAAACCCCAGAAAATGTATAAATGTTTGTTATTTCTGTGTAATGAATCTGTTTTGGTATTTGGCTTTAACATTTCACTTCTTGCTCAATTATATAAAATTACATATTAGATGTTGCAGAAACAATAATTTTCTTAAATTATACATTGCTGGTGAGAGGCTGAATAATTTATTTAAATTGTATTTGAATGCTTTTTTGCATAAAATTAATGAACCTGGGAAGCAATCATCCGGGTTCACTTGCCTTTGTGGCCTTGCCAGGTTCTGTTTGGCGAGGAAAACAGCTGGTCCCCACGAGCTGGGATCAATTGTGATGGACTCGCCGGTAGAACTGAAGGCCATTGAGGCCCCCCAAGGTGTTCAAAGGCAAGGGAGGACTGCCCTTGGGCTGTGCCAGCCTGACATTGCCAACCTGGCATCCTGGCAATGCCCACTGTGTGCCTTGTCACTGCCCACCAGACAGTGCCAGGGAGCAGGGCCTGTGGGGTTGGGGCCTAAGGGAGAGTGGCCCAAAGGGGTGTGGCCTGAAGGGAATGGCTGATTGGGTAGGGAGGGAGGAGGCCCACTGCCACTCTGCATCACAGTTGGTGGGAAGGGAGGAGATGCCTGCAGCCATTCTGCATTGTGATTGGTGGGGATGGGAGTGATAGGTCTGGGCAGTGGGATGGGAGGGGGGCAGATGCAATATTTCTGCATGGTGTAGAGCTCGCGATCAATCGTGGGCCCTCCTGACAGCTGGTAGGATGATGTTTGGGTTGAGGCTGGCTGCAGCATCAGAAGCCTGACAGGTCTCTCTCCCTCTCAGACCTGTTAGCTCTCTGCTGTTGCAATTGTGCACGTGCAGCCACAGAGGCCTGCACAAGTGCAATAGCTCCTTTTGTTGCTGCGGCAGGCTGGCTAGCGATTTAGTGATTTTTAGCCCATTCCATTTAGTACCTAGAAGTAGTGTAACCCATTTTTTAGTTGTCTAAGTCCATGATATTCAGAGTAAAGACTTGCCCAAAAATGGGTCTGAAACTTCCCACGTTCACACTAGCTGGACATTTAGAATTTTTTCGTAAAATTCCACCCATTGACTTCCTCTGTCACCAGGAGAAGAACAATTTCAAAGACTTCCCTGAGTACACTTATACTATCAGTCCCTAATCAATGGATCAGAGCACTCAGTGTAAGTTCTTTTCTTCTTGGGCGAATGGGATCTGTGCTGGATGTCTTCTGGCCATTGCTTGTGGGAAGCAGCCAATACCAGTGATCTTTTTAACTGCTTATCACTGTTTCCAGGCAGAAGGCTCTGCCAGGCAGTGTGTCTACTCCACTGACATGTACGATAATCATCTGAACACATTTATATGTAGCAAAGTAGGTCTTCCTACTTTGTTTCCGACACAAAAACAGACAATGCTCCTGTTTCCCTCCACTGTGGTTAAAATTTGGTTCACATTGTGCCCTATTCACATTGGTCGAGTACAATACTGGGGTGAAAATCTGGACCATTGTACTTATTTTGATGGGGCCTTAAATCCATTTTTTATTAAATAAACTCAAGATAGTGCAACTGATGGAAATCTGAAATAAAACAGAAAGTGCTGGAAGAACCCAGGGAGAGAAATATTTGTCAGGAAACAAAGGTCATTTTAAGTAATATATATTTGTATTTGTGAATATTTGAAATAAAGTATAGTTTTAAGTAAGTTTAATTTTGTGTTCCTGTTTTTGAAAGGGTCAACAAGAAAGTATGTTAAACAAAGATGGCTACGTGTCTGTGGGTTTTGATTTCATTTCAGACTCTGCCAGTATTGGTTT
This sequence comes from Carcharhinus amblyrhynchos, assembly GCF_965287045.1. NCBI lineage: Eukaryota > Metazoa > Chordata > Chondrichthyes > Carcharhiniformes > Carcharhinidae > Carcharhinus > Carcharhinus amblyrhynchos. The sequence continues at coordinate 37,921,677 of NC_137340.1, forward strand.
ACGATGCAAAAGTCAACAGGGTTAAATAAAGACTAGGCTATTACTCAGCAGCCAGAGGCCATCTTAGTTTAGAAAGAGCTTTAGTTTTAAACTGGACCCAGAAACAGCTGGACAAGACCAGGGAGCAGACCTCCCAAAAGAACAAGAAGGTCCAGGAAACAGCGAGTTCAGACAAAAATTATTTCTCTGACAGGCGGTTAAGTTAAAAGAACAAAGAGCCAGTAGTTGAACAAGGTCTTGGTGGATGAAGTTAAAGTAAAAAGGAATAAATTGTTCTGAGTTAGAGACATCTTCAGTAACCAGGTTTAAAATGGGGAACCAGATATCAGTGATAAATCAAAAGTTTGATGATGTCTTACTACAGTCCATGAAGCAGTTGTATTCTGTTGGCATGACTTGGTACCTTGAATACGTATGGCAGTCCAGGGCAGAGGAATACTGAAAGAAGAATTTGAAATCCTAATTGTGGATCCTTGGTGAAGACATTGGTGAGAAAGCATTGCATGAGAGAAGTTTTCAAAGTGTGTCCTTTGAGAGTGATGATTAGAAACCTTCATATGGAAATCAAATTCTGGTGAGAGCAGTTGGCTGACGCTGTGATAAACACCTGAGGGGGGCAGTGTGGGGAGGATATGATGACAAATCCACAGCAGGTGGTATCTGTCACTTGGTTTCAGAGCAGGTTGTGCGGAACCACAGTTGGCCTGTTGTTTACAGGAACTATACTTATTGAGAACATTATAGTATAAGATACATTTTGTAACTTGTTATTATTAAAAATATACATCTATAAAGATATAGGTGGGTTGAAGGAATAAAATAGTCAATCTTTTTGTGTTTAAAGTTACGGTTTATTGAACCAGGGTTCCATTCTGGGATCAGACTGTCCAATAGTAACATCAGCTGGGACCATAACACATTTGGAGTTATTATGTTGTGGATGATAAATCTGCCTCACCCCTGACCAGCTGAGTTTTACTCGCATTTTCTATTATTTCTTATCTTAGTTAATCTGTTCCATGTCTGCTGGGAAAATTGCACAAATACCCTTGCAAGATACAAAAGCCTGTTCCTCTAACTCTGTGAACTTCAGTGGAAATGGTTATAGGAAGTAACTCATGAACTTTCAGTATTGAAATCTTTTTTGAAACCCAAATTAATATGTGATTATATCTCTACAAACTATGATGAATGTCATGAACAAATCATGGAGAACTAAGAAGAGTGTATAGTTTCATTGATTCTGGAGAGTGGGTTTTCATCTACACAGCTAACGGAAGAGGATTAAAAGTCAATGTACATATCAAGGAGGATTTACTGAAAATTGATAGTTCAGAGATGCCAATGTGCTGGATAAACCATAAAAGCTCAAGTAAAAGTTTTAAGAACAGTTAAACCCAAAAATATTTTCTGCTAGAAATTAACCTATAAACCTTATGCAAGCTAATCTGTTAAGCGCCGCCATATATAACATTCTGATCGGGGTATTCATTTTTAATTAAATATAAGATAATACTGAGAAGTAGAAAAGTTTAAAGTGAAGTATATTCTAGCAGTCTCCCACTGTTGGGACCAAATCTTTTGCTTCATGCTTAAATTCAGTGGTGGGGATGGGAAGACGGAGTGACTTCCACTGTAGAGAGGAGCAGTCTAGCTGTCAAATCGTGCTGCTCTCCTCATTAATTAAGTAGCTGCACATTTTACTTTGAATCAAGTGATGGTGTAGGAAGGAAGTTACACACTCTGCCATAATTTCTGGGCACTATATTTAAAATGAATCCGGTCAGCCATTCATTAATTGTGTCAGGACTTTAGGAGAAAAGTATCTATATGAAGGCAGCAACCTCACTTCAGTGATGTTTCCCTGGAGAATCTCCTTCAGGTCATCGAGGAAAGGTGAGACAGCTTTAAGATGGCGCTGTGCCCATGTGTCTACTGCCCTTGCCCTTATATAGAGATCATAGATTTGGAAGGTGTTGTCAATAAAAATTTGTTGACTTGTTGCAGTGCATCATGAATATGGTATATGTTGCTGCCACGCTGCATGAGGGCTATTGGAGGAAGTGAACGTTGAAGGTAGTAGATGGGATGCCAATCAAGTGGGCTTATGCTTGATTGGTTCCAGCTTCTTGAATGGAGCTGCACTTATCCAGTCAAGTGGGCAATATTCCATCACACTACTGACTTGTCCTTGTACATGTTAGTTTGACTTTGGGGAGTCAGGACTTCAGTCATTAGCCACAGAATAAGCTGACCTCAATCTTGTATTTCATCAAATGTGCTCAAATATATGTATTTATGCAGGTGGAAACAGCCCACACAGGATGGAGAGAGAGGATAGGAAGTGGAATGCCAGACCTGTAACTCCTCACTGCATTCGAGCAGTAGACTACAGGACTGGCAGGGAAGGATTGCGATCGTGGGTGTGCGGATAGTGAGGTGGACCTTTCCCAAGAACCTAGTGAAGAAACATATTATTCTGAAAACCTCAAAAAATCAAGGCGATTGAAGCTATGCAATGTTTGAGTCAGCAGGAAGAGAGAGAAGCCAGCCCCAGAAAAGAGCCTCAGCTTCCTGGAGACCTGAAAGGAAGATGACAAAACTTTCACAGCTGTGAAGCTTTCACCTGAACCTGACACACAACTCAATGGTTATATATTTGGTTTATGCTCAGGTTCACACTATGGTGGTCACCTCACAGACACAGTCCACTGCAGGAGGAGGCAGTGACAACCAAGGTCTTTGGCACTGGAGAGAGGTCACCTGCCAAGCCGGTCCGATGACGAGTCTCCAGAAGCATCCATAGAAAATAGATTAGAAATTCAGAGAGACATCTGACAGAGTTCCATGAGAAATGGAGGTGTCTGTCTGCATGCTCTCTAATGTTGTGGCTATGACAAGTGAGCACATGCAAGTCCTTATGGGAAGAATGGCAGATGCCATAGAGACCCAGGCCCAATAACTTCTGCGAGATGCACACTCAGACTTGTACACTGTGGTCATGGCTATGTTCCAGCAAAAATGGGATTGGGCTCTTTGACATCCCTCCTGATGCTCCTTTTCCTTAAGGAGTCAGGAAAGGGCCCTCAGACTCCCTAGGGCATCCACCCTGGACATTCTAAGGATGTTCCAGTATTCCCAATCTACTCTGCCTGTGACCCCATCAGCTCCGGCTGCTTAGAACACAAAGGGTGTACCTGCCCCTGAGCAGAAGATCCAAAGAAGGCTAGGGTCCTCTAGGCTTCAGATTTCCAGAGGCCATCCGGCAAAGATAATGCAGATAAGACAACATTGTATTCAACAGGTTACCTCCAGCTTTGCTGCGGAAATTAGGAATGCAACAAGACAAAGTGGTAGAGTCAGACAAGTCAGAAGTTTGAGTAAGCACTGGTGGCACAGGTGTACAATCACTCTTAGTTTTGGTTTTTGTAAATGTTTGTTTACTTGCACTGGTTAAAAATCTCCTGGATTATTCTTACTACTAGTTGTAATGGTCACATGCACTCCACTCCTTCCAGGTGAAAGACATCCTGGGGGATCAAGGACGGACATTCTTTCCCTTAAACCAAGCCCATAGATGGAGTCATCACTATTTGACAAGGGTGATGGGAGCCATGTGCAATAAGCCACCCAATCAGACTATTCCACTGCCCCTGAGACTCTAGAAAGACCATTGCCTTGTCATGATAGAAAGACTAACCACATGAATCCTTGTCCGGCAGGTCACTTGCCTCGGGCGAATAGGGGTTTGTAGTCGTATGTTGGCTACAATTCATCTGTATGTCTCTTGTTGGCATCCATCTCTCCCCTCCCTTCTTCTTTAATTCTGGATAAAGTTGATGGTAAATGGATCAGAGTGAACAGTAGCAGCTCAGACACCTTGCTGGAATGCCATTGTAATGAAAACCCTCTGGACCAGCCCTGCTGCCCTGTGGACTTCAGCAGACAATGATTATTTCAAAAGCACAAAGCTCTCATACGGTCTTGGCAGGATTATTAGAGTTTTCCTTGGTTGTAAAGTTGTTCTGACCTTCAGCTCCACCCACCTGTAAAGACTCTTCGTCCACCTTATTTTGCAGTTGGACATTGAGACTTTTGCCTTCTTGGTGAGCTGTCTGTATCTTAGAATGCTATGTGTAATATTTGAGAACATTTTCATCACCTTTTACTGTCCTCCTGTCAGCCATTAATTCCAACCTGCATCAATTCACTACAAAAGTCAGGAGATGAAGATCCCTATCTCATTTCCCAACATCGGGAAACCAGTTTTTTACGTTTCACCATATCTTCGGCACCTCATATACTATAAATACTGCTGAAGGAGGAGAAGATTCAACCTTGATTTTTGATAAAGTATATTTTGTATTCTAAGAGTTGGACTTTGCAAGACTTTGGTCTAAAATATCCCCATTAATTCAAGGTGAAACAGATTATTCTGGAGTCAGGGGTTGTGGTTGGTGGCCATACTAATCCTCTGCTTATAGACAAGCCCATGTGATCTGGTTATCATTGGGAAAGAAACCAAAACCTTTTGAAAATCAAGAGAGCTTTTTCACACTTGAATGCAGAAAACGGAATAATTACATTTTAGATTCAGAGACACAGAGACATGGGGAGAGAGATGCAAAGAGAGAGAGAGAAACAGATACAGAGAAACAGCTGATGCTTCAATATGAAAAGTACAGTACAGAACAGGTGCAATGTTTGTAGATTTAAGGAATAATGCATGTTTGTTCAGGAATACTCAGATTGAATGAGATGGTCTTTAAGATTGGTGAAAGAATGAAAGTTTCAGTCTGGTGTAACATAGAAGTGAGCCTGCTGGAAAACTGAGTAACAGAGAATTTAATCTTTAATGCTGCATATGTGCCAGAAGCATGATGTAAAGTTAAAAACACCATGGGGCATATTTTAGTTGCTTATGATAGTTATTATGGGAGTACATTTTCTTTAATTTGGTGTTGTAGTTATCTGTTGAGTAATGTTTTGTTTCTATTGAGTTTAGTTTGTTTTTCAGTGACAGTCTTAATGCAAGAAATTTTGTCTTTTGTTATTTCTGTTGGTCACTGACAAATTAGTCTCTTTTAAAAAAATGTTATTGGGCCCAATTCTCCCAAGACAATGCGCTGGTTTTTTGGCATGTCCCTTGAAAGCCAAAGCCTCCTTTGGACTGGAGCTCTGTCATGTCAAAGTAGTTTGTCTGCTGCCTGCAAACCCTGGTAGCAAGGCAATGGCATCGTCTGCAGACATAGTGTCCTTACTTTCTCTGCTGGTCCTAATCAGCCTGTGCCTACAACTCTGCCTAAGGGGGATGCCTGTGACCACCATGCCTCCTCATTCTGCTCTCTGTTCTCCTCAGAAATGGAAGTGCTCTGTGCTGAGTAGACACTAACCAAGTGCAGGTGATTGGGGCTCATCTGTGAACAAAGGGTGCCAGAGGCATCAAATCCCTAATGCTGAAAGATAGAAATGGCACTGTGATGAACCCAACACAGAAAATACTTCGTCAACACTCCAAAACACCACCTCATCTCACTCCTAGAAACTCCTAACTCCTCAACTTGCAGCAGGCTGCTTTAGTATTGGCCTTGCATGAAAAAAATCAAATCTGTTTGATCCGCCCACACATGTTACTCATACAATGTGCTTAAGATCACACAGGCCACATTAAATTCTGGTCAGTTGATTTTAATCCCTTTAACCATTTTATTTGGTTAGGGAATTAACCATACTAATCCCCTATCTCTGTCCAATCATCTGTTTGCCACAGCAGATGATGAGCATCTGATTTCAAGAAGAAACTAGAGAGAGCTCTAGGGGCCAAATGAATCAAGGGATGGGGGGGAAGGCAGGATCAAGACATTGAATTTGATGATCAAAATGAATGGTGGAACAGGCTCAAAGGACTAAATAGACTACTCTTGTTCCTAGTTTCCATGTTTCTATGTAACATTCATCCATTCCATGAGCCCATTCCCTTCCAAATTAAGTTTGACAACTTAGACATCTCTCAGCAGTCAAGGATGAGGTTTCCACCAGTAAAGCACACAGAATTCGGACTTTTGGAAAATGGAATTACACCTTTTACCTTTTTTTTCCAATCCCTGCCCTGGCATGGCAGCCACCACATGAACAGGCGCCGGAGTGTGGTAACTAGGGGATTTTCACAGTAACTTCAGTGTTAATGTAAGCCTACTTGTGACACTAATGAATAAACTTAAAACTCAAACTCTTAAGAAAAACGGACATTTTTGCCCTTGGGCACGAATTTTCTCCCTGTTTTGTCTGCAGCTATTCTAATCCCTAAAATGAATTGTTCATATTGTTCATTTAAACTGCAGCTCTTATCTCCATATATTGACAATGCACATTCTCTGATGCCTTGTTGGTTATTTGTAGTACTGGTGAGGACTTACATTTTTTAGAAGTTGATATTCTGCACTGAAGTCTGAAACCAATCAGATTCTTTCTACAAAGATCAAGAATTGAAACTCGAGGAACTGTTAGGTAACAGCCGATGTCATTGAACCTGGATTTCCTAAATGTCAATAAAGATTAGAGAAGCTTCCGAGATCTTGTCCCTTCACTTGCAATGCTACAAAGAATAGCACAGATTTTTTTTCATTTTTACAAACCATAGCATTCTCCATGGCAAAAGCATTATATTTGAAAACCTTAATATTAGTTACATATATTACAATTAAAATTATCTTTTTTCTTGGCTTATTTTCAGAGTTCTTTTGTCATTTTACTTGTCTCTTTCTATAAATTCCTTTCTGTATAGATGTATCAGAATAAGAGCTTTGTCTTGACAAATATTCTCTGAAGAAATTGTGAGTAATATTATTTAATACATGGCAATCGGTACGTAAGTGTAACTCTTTTTATTGCACTTGTCTATGAAACTTATCAATGAAACAAGTACAGTAAGCTCCCCAACAGATAAATAATACTTATCAGAATTTTAAGACTCTGTCACTACAGAGTTTAGAAATAATTGTTTTGAATGCTCCTTTAGAATTTCAAGATGAATGCCTCATGCTTCGAACTCTTAGCGTGGGATTTTCTGATTGTGCTTGCTCTGAAACCAGAAAATCCCACCTGAGGTCAATGTGTTTTTCCATGGTTCGGCCCTCACCTGCTACGATTCCTGTGGTGGGCGGAACAGGGAAACTTCCCCCTTAGGCTGTGATTTTTGGGCCCTGTTGTGGCGGGACCCACCACAGGAGATTTGGTGGCCTAGGCAAAATCCATTGACTTTCACCAAGACCAGACGATACCAGTGGCAGGTAGGGATAGAAAATCCTGCATTCAAGGTGAGAGGCAGGAAGGGAAAACTTGGGAGAATGGCCAAATGTCAGTTTGCTTGTGCATGAAAATGGTTTGAAATTTTGCACTCTCGACTTCCATGGTAACTTAGCTATTCCAGTTTAATGATTTATTCATACTGGGTGCATCACGTTGATTCTTAGGTGATTCTGAAGCTACATGGACAATCTATTAAAATGGGGGTTGATGCTGGTGGTGAAGTATTTTTAATTCCTGAGACTACTTACCAAATACTGAAACATCAACAGCGGAGTTGCCTCTCCAGGTGGTAATTTAGTTAGGAGATCCTGGTTGGAGAAGGTAAAGCTTAACTAGCGTACTGTCAACAGATTGATCAATGCCAAAACAGACCTACAACACCTTCTAGGTAAGTACAAGAGCCTTTGAAGAGACGCTTGGTTCAATGAAGGAAGTTCAAGTAAAACTCAAGATAAAGCCTAATAGTCAACAAAAGAGCCTCAAAGCGATAGTGGTGCCATGGGCAATTCATCCCAAGGTCAAAGAAGCATTAGTATAGCTTAATAATGCTGGTGTGTTAGAGCCGGAGTGACTGGCTATCCCCATTGTACCTGTCATAAAACCAAATGGTTCAGTTAGTATATGTGATTTTAAAACAACCATACATCCAGGTCCAGATGAATTGTGCCCTAGGCTGCTAGAGGAGGCAAGAGAGGAGATTGGGTTTTTTCAATTCCTCTTTGGCCATGGGGAGGTGCCAGATGACTGGAGAATAGCTAATGTTGTTCTGCTATTTAAGAAGGGTTGTGGAGGTAAGCTAGGGAACTATAGACCAATGAGTCCTGTGTCAGTGATAGGGAAACTATTGGAGAAACCTCGGAAGGAGACTGTCTATTTCCACTTGGGAAGGCAAGGCTTGATCATGGATAGTCAGCATGGCTTTGTCAGAGGGAGGTCATGCCTAACAAATTTGATTGCATTTTTTGAGGAAGTGATAGGTGCGTAGGTGAGGGTAGTGCAGTTGATGTAGCTTATATGGATTTCAGCGAAGCCTATGACAAGGTCTCACATGGGAGATTTGTAAAGAAAATAAATGCACATGGGATACAGAATAATTTGATAACGTGGATTCAAGTTGACTCAGTTGTAGGAGATAAAGGGTGATGACAGAAAACTGCTTTAGTGACAGGAAGCCAGTGTCCAATGGCATACTACAGGAATCTGTGTTGGGTCCCCTGTTATTCATCATTTATATAAACAATATTGATGACTAGGTTAGGAATAGTAAGTTCGCGGATGACATAAAATTTGGCCAGGTGGTCAACAGTGAGCTAAGTGTCTTGGCCTACAAGAAGGTGTAGACGGCATGGTCAAATGGACAGATAAGTGGCAGATGGAATTTAACCATAAAAAGTGTGAGATGATGTACTTTGGAAAGAGTAATTTAACAAGGAAGTATTCAATGAATGACAGGACACCAGGAAGTTCTGTGGAACAAAGGGACCTTGGTGTGTTTGTCCAAAGATCTCTGAAGGCAGAAGGGCATGCCAGTATGTAGTGAAAAATGCGTATGAAACACTTGCCTTTGTCAATCGAAGCATAGATTACAAAAGCAGTGAAGTCATTTTGGAGTTTTATAGAATTTTGGTGAGACCACAGCTAGAATGTGTACAATTCTGGTTGCCACATTATAGGATTCTATGATTTTGTAGAATTCCATGATTCTTTGAGTGCAGAAATTTCACCTCAGTCGTATATGATTGACCCGTTGTGCTGACATTCTGCTGCAGATTCTCTAGCCAGCAGAAACAACATGGCCTTTAAGAATCTTCTATGTTTTTATGAGATCACCTCTCATTCTTGTAAACTCCAGAGAATGCAGACCACTTTAATAGGCCTCTCATCATAGGACAATCCTGTCCTCCCAGGGAACAAGTAAACCTTTCCTATGCTTCTTCCAATGCAAGGATTTTCTTTCTTAAGCACAGAGACCAAATCTGCTCTCAGTGCTGAAATTATGATGACACCAAAGCCACAATGTCACAACATGAACAATTTATTGCAGTTCATCTTTCAATAGCCATCTTTCAATAAACTTTACAACAATCTGAGGTCCCTATCTGCTTCAAGAAGACAACCATCATACTGGTACCTAAGAAAAACCAAGCAGCGTGCCTTAATGACTATCAGCCAGTGGCTCTGACATCCATCAAAGTGCTTTGAAAGGCTAGTCATGGCACAAATCAATTCCAGCCTCCCAGACTACCTGGATCCATTACAGTTTGTCTACTACTGCAACAGGTCTCCCTGGTCTTGCACTCAACCTTGCAGTACCTAGATAACAGACGTCTATGTCAGACTCGTATTTATTGACTACAGCTCAACCTTCAACGCCATTATTCCCACACACCTCATCTCCAAACTCCATCGCCTGGGCCTGGGCACCACTCTCTGCGACTGGATTCTGAACTTTCTAACTCACAGACCACAATCAGTAAGGAGATGCAACAATACCTTCTCCATGATCATTCTCAACACTGTTGCCCCACAAGGCTGTGTTCTCAGCCACTGACTATAGTCATTATACACCTGTGACTGTGTGGCCAAATTCCTGTCCAATTTTCAAGTTTCCTGACGACACCACTGGAATGGGTCGGATCTCAAACAATAATGAGACAGAGTAGAGGAATGAGATAGAGAATCTGGTGAATTGGTATGGCAACAATAATCTTCCTCAATGTCCACAAAATGAAGGAGTAGGAATAAACGTGTCGGCCAGGATTCTTCCAAAAGAATTCTAATTGCTGAAAACTGGAATGAATCCTGCTGCCTTTTTTAGCTGGATTTTCAAAATGAATCTCCCACATTCTATGCATCACAAAGTGTCCTTGTGTGAATCATGATAAAAATCAAGAAGTAAGGTCTTTTCCCACTGGAGAGGCCAACAGCATAGCACTGAGCGGGCCACTGTGGATGCGCCAGTCTGTCAAGACTGGAGATCAGCGCATGTGCAGTAGCCCCACACTGCCAGCCTCCTGATTGCTGGTCAACTCAATTGCTGGGCAGTCCCATGACGCTGCATCACTGATGTGCGACCCTCTCCCCACCCCCTATCACTGGGCTTCTGGACATCTCTATGCCAGCTCCAACCCCCCCACCTCGATCTCCACACCCACCCATCCCTGGGCAGTCCTGATCGCCCAATTTCCATCGCCCCACTGGCAGCCCTAACCACCACCTTGCAGTCCCAATCCTCCTTTCACCTCGTTGGCCAGCTCTGATCAGCCTCTCCCTCCCTCTGCCACTGACTCCAAGTGCAGAGTGGTGGTGAGACCCCCCCACTACCACTGATCTCCGCCCACAGGCCCCAGCCCCAATAAGTCCCACCCCCTCTAGCCCTGCCCCCTTGGCACTGCCCGATGTCCAGTGGGCAGTGCCAAGGTGTCCCCTAGGTATTGGCACTTTGCTTCTTGGGCAGTGCCAGTGGGGCCTCAGCTAGTGCTGCCAAGGTGGCAATGCCCAGAGGGTACACCCCAGTACCTGACCCTCTGGGGGGCCTTGATGTCCCTCTTCACTCCAATGAAAAGGATATGGCAATAGTACAAAATGCAAAACTAAAAGCTGGGCCCAGAGATATAAAATAGAAATAGCAGAATCATTGCCAACATCTGTTGTCTTGGGAATAAAATTAGGGCAGTGGCCATGATGGTCAGTACAGTTTGTAACATTCAGTATTTACTGAGAATAAAATGGAATTAACAAGGTAAACATTCCAGTTCAGCCAACAGTCCTAAGGTGTGCAGGTTAGGTGCATTGGCCATGCTAATTTCTCCCTCAGTGTATCCAAACAGGCGCTGGAGTGTGGTGACTAGAAGGTTTTCACAGTAACTTCATTGCAGAGTTAATGTAAGTCTACTTGTGACTAATAAATAAATAAACTTTAAATAAAGAGTCTGCCCTAGAAACAGAGAAAATAGGAGCAGGAGTAGGTCATTTAGGTTTTCGAGCACGCTCAACCATTCATTATGATCATGGTTGATCATCTAACTCAATAACCTGATCCCATCTTCCACCCACATCCTTTTATTCCATTCACCCCAAGAACTATATCCAGCACCTTCTTGACAACATGCAATGCTTTGACCTTAACTACTTTCTGTGGTATCAAATTCTACAGGTTTGCCATTCTCTGGGTGAAGAGATTCTCTTCATTTCAGTACTAATAGGTTTATCCCTTATCCTTAGACCATGACCCCTGGTTCTGGACTCTCCCACCATCAGGAATATCCTTCTTGCACCTACCCTGTCTAGTTCTGTTAGTATGTTGTAGGTTTCTATGAGATCCTGCCTCATTCTTCTGAACTCCAATGAATATAATTCTAATCTCTCTTCATACGTCAGTCTTGCCATCCCAGGAATCAATCTAGTAAACCTTCTCTGTACTCCTTCTATAGCAAGAACATCCTACCTCAGATAAGGAGACCAAAACTGCACATAATGTTCCAAGTTCAGCCTCCCTGTGGCCCTGTATAATTGCAGCAAGAGGGCAAGGCAAGCTCCTGTACTCAAATCCTCTTGCTATGAAGGTCAACATACCATTTGCTTTCATTCGCCTGCTGCACCTGCATCCTTATCTTCAGCAACTAGTGTACAAGGACATCCAGATCTCTTTGCACATTTCTCTCTCTCAATTTATGGCCATTCAGATAAAATAACCTGCCTTCAAGTTTTTCTTACCAAAGTGGTTAACTTCACATTTATTCACATTATACTCAACTGCCATGCATTTGCCCACTCATTGAACTTGTCCAAATCACTATGAAACTTCTCAGTATCATCCTCAAAGCGCACCCTCCCACCCAGCTTTGTGTCATCTGCAAAAACATTTAGTTCCCTCACCTAAATCATTAACATATATTGTGAATAGCTGGGGTCTGAGTACCAATCTTGTGGTATCCCACTAGTCACTGCCTGCCATTTGGAAATGACAGGCCACTGGTCTATTTTGCTGCCCTTGAAGATAAAGATGCAGGTGTAGAGAACTAAAATGCAAACCGAGCCTCATAAATTGAGTTTTGGTAGGATTTTAAACCAGAAAGAAGGTGGGGGGAAGTTGGGAACTGATGCAAAATACGTAAGCAAGAAGGCAAAAGCAATAAGAGCTGAACATGTCAGAGCTGAGATCAGACTATTAAAGAACAAGGGTAGCATCAGTCATGTGGGAACAAGCATTGTTATAATAGAGACAAAGAAAAGGACTATTAAAGATGAAGGGCACAACTACTAAAGATTAATCAAATTGCCTGCGCAGTTTTTTTTTCAAAAATTATTTTGTAGGATCTGGTGTTACTGACAATGCAGCATTTGTTGCCCATTCCTAATTGCCCTTATGAATTTGACTACATTGGGGAATACTTATTTTTACATTTACTTTACCTGTTGGAGAGTGTCTAATTTGCACTCCAATTCAAGGACTGAACTGAAGTGTCTCAAATTAAAACAGCAGCTGTGGCAGTGCAGTACAGTCTTGCTGCCCTCAAATCCTCGCAGATTAAAGCTCTGCACACAAACTGCCGCTACCATTTCTAGTTTTTATTTATTAGTATTTTTAAATGTAACAATCGTTTGAGATCTGAGTTATATTTAGACATCCTGTAATGAGTTTGTAGCTGCTGTGTTGCTTAATTCCAGGAAAGCATGCAATGGCATCCTCTCCTCACAAGGCAGCAAAATGGGACCTTCTGTTCTAGATAAATGATTGTTTAATAAAGTATTGTCCTTTTCCAGATTTTCCTGGCATTAGTTTCTTTCTAGACAGCTCAGAATGATTGCCAAAGGATGCCTTTAAACTATATCCTAAACTGTTTTCAGGATTTTGTTTCCATTGTATTTACTTACTAGTAAAAGCACAGTCACAATAGAGCTAGTGCTATGTGTGCTTTAATTCAGTCTTGAGGTTTGGTCAATGAATATAACTTGTTGACGCTGAGGCTATACAGTATTATATACAATATTAACTACAAAACTTACTCTATTTTCATTTTAAAACATCAATATAAATGTAATTTTTTACTCAGATGTATTTCCAGTGTGTTTTCTTAAAGGGTCAGGGTAAGACTTGGGCGAAAGCCATTCATTTGGTATCAGGCATCTTCTATTCAAAAATGCATTTGGGTGTGTGTTTCAGCCTCTAGTCCACAATGTTCTCAAAATGTGATGTGCACTGCAGTGTAGGTGGTGTGCACACTCTTGTACTGAAAGTCTGTGCACAAGCAATTCCTAGGCTCATTAACTCCTTGATTCAATGCAACTTACTCACGGGACTTGGCCAACGTTGTTGACTTCATATGCTGCAGTTAAGGATGTCCCGAAGTACGCTATACCAGCGAGACTATGCAGACGCTTCGACAACGGATGAACGAACACTGTGCAACAATCACCAGGCAGGAGCACTTCCTTTCTGTCAGGGAACACTTCAGCAGTTCAGGGCATTCCGCCTCCAATCTTCGGTTAAGCAATCTCCATGGCAGCCTTCAAGACACATGACAATGCAGAATCGTTGAGCAGAAACTGATAGCCAAATTCCGCACACATGAGGACAACCTTAACCGGGATCTTGGGCTCATGTCACACTACATATAACCCCCACCATTGACCAGGGCTTGCAAAGTCCGACTAACTTGCCTGGTTTGAGACAATTCACACCTCTTTAACCTGTGATTATCCCTCTCTGCACTCGCGTTGTCTGTACCTGTGAAGACTCGCATTCCAACCATTAACTTGCAATTGAGTCTCTGTCTATATATGCCGTGTTTGTGAACCCACCTCTCCACTTATCTGATGAAGGAGCAGCACTCCGAAAACTCATGAAACGAAATAAACCTTTTGGTCTTCAACCTGGTGTTGTGAGACTTCTTACTGTGCCCACCTCAATCCAATGCTGGCTTCTCCATGTCAATGCAAATGAGGCAGTCACATCATTATGTCATCAGATTTCCTGATCATTACTCAAGTCACACAACAGCTGTTTTGAAATGGAAAATACCAGTCTATTTTTTAAAAATGCAGTCACGTCTGCCCTTTGCTACTCTCGTTGATCCACCTGTTTGCTCAGTACCTTTGTGTCCCTTATCTCTTGCCAAAATTTTTTCTCTGTGTTGGGGTTAGGGTTAGCATAGAGTGAGTAACCAGAAGCCTTTCACTGGCTATTAATGGTTTCAGCCAATGTTGTAAGTTGCGATATGTTTGTCCTTCGACATTTGGCCCTACCCGGTGTTTGCCGGGAAGAAAGTTATGACTGGTGTGAGATAGTTGAATCCCAAAATTATTAATCATTAAAATGTAAATCTAATAGTTTTCTTTTGGAAAATAATATTTTGCAATGAAGTATATGGATATTGAAACTTGTATATTAAGTGCTAAATTCTTGGGAGAAACAAGTGATTTTGGAGCTATGTTTCCCAAAACTTTTCATTACGAGTGCCTTCCATTCTTTCCTATCTGAGTCTGCTGAAGTTTAATTAATTGCTATGATTAGTCAACAGCATTGTTGTGTAATGCAACTACTGGGATGATAGAAGATGAACTCGATGAATCTTAATCTGTTCTTATCTAACAAATTTTGCATCAACATATAGCAAAGCCTATCCTGTACTTCAATTGGTAATGTCTCTGCTTAGCATGGCTAGAACAGCTGCAGAGAAATTCTTCACTGTGGCACATGTCTCATCCAACTGATGATCAAGAGGATCATCGGGATCTTAACAGCATACCTTTGTTGCTTGGAGATGTTAGGAGGGACTCTGCAGTGTGGTGCAAATTACATGTCAAGAATAACTGCTGCCTGCTGTTCACAGCTGTAACCTTCATAAAAGGCTAATCTTTGACATTGCTGGAGCGAAGCCTGTGGCTCATTTGAAACTAAAACTACAGTCACATTGATCAACACTCAGGGGACTCCTCTGTTCCTGTTGCTGAGGGCATCGGAGCACATCTTAGCATTGCCCTGTGCAACAGTTTCTAGCTTTGATAACACCAACTTAATCTCTTCAAATAAAGAAATGTTTGCTCAATTGATTATCCATCTTACACATGACAACACATCAGGCCTATATGAACAAAGAACAAAGAAAATTATAGCACAGGAACAGGCCCTTCAGTCCTCCAAGCCTGCACCGACAGGCTGCCCAACTTAACTAAAACCTCCTATCCTTCCGGGGACCATATCCCTCTATTCCCATCCTATTTATTTACTTGTCAAGACGCCCCTTAAAAGTCACCACCATATCCGCTTCCACTTCCATCCCTGGCAATGAGTTGCAGGCACGCACTACTCTCTGTGTAAAAAATCTGCCTCGTACATCTCCTTTAAATCTTGCCCTTAGCACCTTAAACCTGTGCCCCCTAGTAATTGACTCTTTCACCTCTTTCTGACTACCCACTCTGTCTGTGCCTCTCATAATCTTGTAGACTTATAAGAAAATAAGAAATAGGAGCAGGAGTAGGCCATCTAGCCCTTCGAGCCTGCCCCGCCATTCAATAAGATCATGGCTGATCTGTCGTGGCTCCGTTCCACATTCCCACCCTCTCCCCATAACCCTTAATCCCCTCGCTTATCAAAAACCCATCAACCCGTGTCTTAAAAATATTTAGCGAGGCAGCCTCCACCACCTCAACGGGCAGAGAATTCCAGAGATTCACCACCCTTTGAGTGAAGAAGTTCCGTTCTAAACTGCCCCCCCCACTTTATCTTGAGGCTGTGCCCCCTAGTCCTACTGTCCTTTCTGAGCGGGAAGAGTCTCTCCACCTCTATCCTATCCATCCCATTCATCATCTTATATGTCTCAATGAGATCTCCCTTCATTCTTCTAAACTCTAATGAGTACAAGCCTAGTTTATTCAGCCTCTCCTCATAGCTCAACCCCGGTATCAGCCTAGTAAACCTCCTCTGCACTCCCTCCAAGGCCAAAATATCCTTGCGTAAGTACGGCGACCAAAACTGCACACAGTACTCCAGCTGCGGCCTCACCAATGCCCTATACAGCCACAGCAAGACCTCCCTACTTTTATATTCAATCCCCCTCGCTATGAAGGCCAGCATCCCATTCACCTTCCTGACCACCTGCTGCACCTGCAGGCTGGGTTTTTGCGACTCATGCACAAGGACCCCGAGGTCCCTCTGCACCGTCGCCTGCTGCAGTTTTTCGCCACGTAAGTAATAGTCCTTCCTACCATTATTCCTACCAAAGTGGACCACCTCGCACTTGCCAACATTAAATTAGACTTCTATCAGGTCTCCCCTCAATTCCTTTGCTGCAACTCGATCAAGTTTGTGAGACATGAACTCCCCTTCACAAAACCATGCTGCCTCTCTCTAATACCTCCACTTATTTCCAAGTGGGAATAAATGTCTCAAAGAATCCTCTCCAATAATTTCCTTATCACTGATATAAGGCTCACCTGCCCATAATTACCTGGATTATTCTTGCTACCCTTCTTAAACAAAGGATAACATTAAAAAAGTACCCTTTTCTGCATGACTGTAATCTTGTCTTGAAAAAAATTGTAGAATGTCACTGCCTATTTGCTTTTAACGTACTTTGTTTTTAAACTGAAGTGTTAATTTATGTTTTATATTAGTGCCTGGAAAGATTTTATAGCGCGTTGTAGGGTTGAGAATAGTGATAGCCCTTACTGTTACTTTGGTGCAAGGTCAATATTCAAACAGATCATCATAAACCACCTCATTTAACTAGTCACAGAAATTCTTTTACAGATGATATTCTTTGTCTAATCAATTGAACATTATATTTACCAAAAGATGAAAGATCTTTCAGAAGAGATTTTCCAACTAGATTTGTTAAAGAAGCAGGAAGAAGGCTTGAAGAAGCAAAAAGAAGAAATAACCAAGGAAAATCATATCTTACATGAAGCTCTGGTAAGGTTTTTTTGGACGGAGCATATTTTTAATTTTGATTAGAAGTTAGAATATTACACCTTGAAGTAAGATATGATAAACTGTTGCAGTCACACTAATAGGATGAGGGAATTCAGCCTGGTGTTTTCAATTTTCCAACTGTTTTTCCCATTCTACTAATATAGCTGTGTGTTGAAGAATGGTCCCTTTCAAAATGTGTACTCATCTATTCTATACAAATATGTATTGCCCTGATTCGTATATCCATATTTTGTTTTCCTACATTTATTTCTCCTTCAATTTTGACTCAGTGGCAATTAAGGCACTGAGATGCATATCCAAACTGTTCTTGCCCAGAAAGTTAGTTGGTGTTGGAATAGAACTGGAATCAATTTTTATATACTTTTATATTTATTTGCAGAGTGATAAATTATGAGCATTTACCTCCTAACTCAACAACAATGGTTTCAGTTTGTATCCATTTAAAGACATTCAAGTAAATAAACAGTTAATGTGTACCAATTACAATAACATACAGTTAACAGATCAGCTTATATCCTTTAAAAAGACTTAATAATACGTGCAAACAAAATTTCAAAGCAAATCATTAAGAAATCTCTATATCCTGTAAAATAATAGCATAAGACATTGCTCCTCCAGGACTGCTTACAATTTGTTTTATTGAGACAAACACTTGATGATTTGCAACCAAGCAATTAACTTAAGATTTTCTTTTTCTCAACATTCAAGCAAGCAAGGCCAGTCACTCATTTCTGTTGAGTGTAGGGTTACCATATTAAGTGATTGGGTGGGATTCTCCCAAAACAATTTTCAGTGTTGAATTCATGTAAAAACTGGAGTAAATCTCACTGTTTTTTCAGTGGGACTTTCAAAATGAATCTTCGAGTGCACTAGCATGAATCTTTCGTGAAATGAATGGAAAGGCTAGCAGCGGGCCACTGCGCATACGGTGATCTGTCAGAGCTGCGATTGGCACATGCACAGTGGCCCCATGCTGCCAGCCTCCTGACCGCTGGCCAGCCCGATTGCCAGCCAGTCCCACACTAGCACACAGAATCTTCCCCATGCCCTGATCGTTGGCTATCCAGAGCTATCTGGGCCATCCTCAACACCCCCAACCCCCTGCAGCCTCAAACCACCACCCCCCACCCAAGCTGAACCCACCCTGATGGCCAGCCCCAATTTCTGGCCTCCCTTCCTCTGTCAGTCAGAGCAGTACTTTCCCTCCAACCCCCCCAGAGGCCCCACCCTCTTGGCACTGCCTGATGCCTGGTGGGCAGTGCGAAGGTTCCCCCTTGAGAATTGCCACTTTACCTGTTGGGCAGTGCCAGAGGGTCAGACTGGCATTGACTAGCTTGCAATACCCAGGACCTCACCCCCCCCCCCTTTCCCCCAACCTCCTGGGGGGCCTCCATGGCCCCACTTCACTCTAGCTGGTTGAGGCCACCAGCTCCTTGCAAGTGCAGCGGGCTGGGAGAATCACCTGCATGATCTTTATAGTGGGTATACCATTTGTTCAAGAGGTTAAATGAGAATGATAGCGATTGACACCAAGGTAGCATTTGATCGAGTGTGACATCAAGGAGACCTAACAAAATTGAAAATCCAAACATACCAATTAAAAGTCAGTGGAAATGAAGGAAATACTCTCCACTGGATGGACACATATTTAACACAATGAGAGATTATTGTGTTTGCTGGAGGCCAATTATATTTGCCTTAGGACATCACTAAATGAGTTCTTCAAGGTACTGTCCTAGACTCAAGCATCTTCAAATGCTTCAGCAATGACCTTCATAAGGTCAGTACTGGGAATATTCATAGAATCATAGAATCCTACAGTGCAGAAACAGGTCCTTCGGCCCATCAAATCTGCACCGACCACAATCCCACCCAGGCCCTATCCCCATATCCCTACACATTTATCCACTAATCCCTCTAACCTACACATCCCAGGACACTATGGGGCAATTTTAGCATGGCCAATCAACCTAACCCACACATCTTTGGACTGTGGGAGGAAACCGGAGCGCCCGGAGGAAACCCATGCAGACACGAGGAGAATGTGCAAACTCCACACAGACAGTGATCCGACCGGGATTCGAACCCAGGTCCCTGGAGCTGCGAAGCAGCAGTGCTAACCACTGTGCTACTGTGCCGCTCAATATTCGCTGAAGATTACATCATTTTCAACTCCAAAGATACTGATGCAGTCTGTGCTCATATACAGCAAAATTTGGTCAACATTCTGGTTTAATAAATAGCAAATAACAATCACACCATACAACATTCAGGCAATTACCACCTCCAATATGAGAGAATGTAACCATTCTTCCTTAACATTCAAGAATGTTACCATCGCAGAATTCTGCACCATCAAAATCCTGGAAGTTACTACTGATGAGAAACTGAACTGGACCAGTCATATAAATATTGTGACTCTAAGAGCAGAACAGAAACTGGGAATTCTGCAATGAGTAGCTCACTTACTGCCTCTCCAGAGCTTGTCCACCATCTACAATGTTCAAGTCAGGAATGTGATGGAATATTCTCCACTTGCTTGGATGAGTGGTGCTCCAGCAACATTCAAGAAACTCTCCTGCCACCCAGGATAAAGCAACCGCCTGGATTGGCACCCCTTTCATACTTCAAATGTTCATGCCCTCCATCACTGATACAAAATAGTGGCAATACATACCATATACAAAGTACGCAGCAACAATTCACCAGACCTCCTTCTCAACAGCTTTTTCTGAATCTATGACCTCTACCACAAAGAAGGACAAGAGCAGCAGATGCATAGGACACCATCACCAGTAAGTTCCCTTCCAAATCATGCACTGTCCTGACTTGGAATTATATTGTTGTTCCTTCACAGTGGCTAGATGAACCTCCTGGAACTCACTTTCTAACAGCACTGTGAGTGGACCTGCACCAGATAGGTTATAGCGGTTTAAGAAGCTGGCTCACCTACCCTTGTCAAGGGCAATTTGAGTTGGGAAACAAATGCTGGCCTTTCCAGTGATATCCATCTCTTATAAAAGAATTACTGAAATCTTCAGTACACCCATTATGTAGAATCTCATTTAAAATAGTTTTATAAAGGTAATCCCATATTCACTGCCTCCACAAAAACCAGTGTTTCAGCAATTATAATACTTTTAGCAATTACTTTTATTTTCTTGACTTCCCAAGCCAAAAGCAATCAGTTTGCAGTTTGACATATCAGAAATATTTTGAAACCAGATGCATGAGAATTCCCATCAGGAAAATTAACATGTAAAACATCACTAAAAATGATACCATAGATGCTGATGTATGTCTTGAAGCCTCAAGTTGACTTGTATACTGAGTATATTCAAAAGAATGGGCCTATAATTTTCTTGGAATGGCCATCACTGGCACTTTGACACTCTGGAGGGACCTAGCTTGGTTGAAATTCCAAAGCCCTTGTCTTGCCCAATCTCCTTTGCTCAGGCTGGGTGAGATAGAAGCAGCAAAATATGTGCCAGATGCATCACCATGGAGTAAGTGGAGCATAGAGAGGGAAGACCCTTTTTATGGCACTGACTGACTTAAAGAAGGTGTTTAAGAGAACAATTTAAAGGGAGGAAGTATGTTTGAAAGGTCAGGGGTTGGTTGAGGGGGGGCGCGGCAGTTTAGACATCAGATGGGATACAGAACCAGACCAAAGTGGGAGGGAGTGAGTACCCAGGAGATTCATTCTGGGTGTTTAAAGTAGTTACTGTAGAATTAGAATGGGTTTTTTCCCCTCCTACTGTTTCAGAATAACTACGAGAGTAAAATGGGCAGAACTATCTGAAATTAGCAATTTAAATTGCTTTTTCAGTTGGTTCTAGCCCAGTGCAATTGTCCAGGGAATTGACGCTGGGGAACCCTGTGGAACCCTGGGCTATCCTCTTTCACTCCCCTATGCTCTTGACCCCACTGCAAAAAACCCCTTCTCATTATTCAGCCTTGCCAGTCCCAAGCTTCTTGTAAGAGTCCATTCTGCTACTTCCCTCCCGTTGCGGTAGCCTTAATCAAGAAAAGTTGCTGACATCCCGAGGGTACCCACCCCCTCCCAATTTGGTCTGGTTCTGTATCCCATCTGATGTCTGAACTGCCGCCCCCTCCCCCCGCAACCTTTCAAACATACCTCCTCCCTTTAAATTGTTCTCTTAAACACCTTTTTTAAGGCAGTCAGTGCCACAAAAAGGGTCTTCCCTCTCTATGCTCCACTTACTCCATGCTGATGCATCTGGCGCATACTTTGCTGCTCCTACCTCACTGAGCCTGAACAAAGGAGATTGGGCAAGATAAGGGCTTTGGAATTTCAACTAAGCTAGGTCCCTCCAGAGTGTCAAACTGCCAGTGATGGCCATTCCAAGAAAATTACAGACCCATTGTTTTGAATATACTCAGTATACAGGTTGACTTTGGATTGATTTTGAGACATTACACACACCAGCACAAAGCCGACAGGTACGTGGCATCTTTAAACTATCATGAACCAGGTGCCATACGATTCACGTGCCGTTGATTTTACCTTGAAGGTAAAACAAAATGTTAAAATTTTACACTAATGAGTATTCATGGCACACAGCTGTATTACATGTAGGAACCCGTCATAGGCTGGTGCAATGTTTGGTATGCCACAAACACGGTGCTGACTTTATTTCTGCATTTCAACTACTATTGGGAAATTGAAATTTCCCATCTCACTTAATTACTTCATCACCTTATCCATTCCTTTGGACTTCAGAAAATGAGCCCCTTTATTTCTGGCTTTATTTCTTTTAGAAAGCAAAGCCATACCTTTTTTCTTCTTTGGTAGGTACATAACCAATTTATTCTTCCACTGGTCAGATGGTTCAGTCTCTGGGAACATTGGAGGGTAATCATATTTTGACCATTTACACTTATTTTCTGCCATTTTTCCAAATGACTAATTTCTATCAGAATATCTTTTTTTGGAAGGTAACTGTTGTTTGCTTCCAAGTCTTCTCCTTAACATCAGTGGTGAAGTGTAGAACTGGAGCCAATCTTTACTCACTTTTCTCTAATTCAGGAGGTGTATGCTTTTAATGTGTAACTAACTCAGTAACCAGCTTCTGCCTGTATCCATTTTGAAAGACTCAAACAAATCACCAGTTAATTCTGGCCTTCTGGACAGAATTAAACACAACTAATATACAATTAACAAAAGTCAAGGTAATCTGTGGCTTTGAAGGAAACCAGAAGATGGTTTTCATTTCATAATTTAATTTTTTGTTTCGTGTTTAGACATTAAATACTTGAGACAGGGTTCATATCGTGTTGCAGGGAATTGATGTTCCAATGTGAAAACAGTGGTAGAATGCTTATTCATCCTTGTAGAATCCTGCATGAATTTTTGCTGTTCATTGTGCTGTTAGAAGAAATGATGGGAGTTGAGCTATTGGCTAGAATTCATTGGTCCCACATGCTACTACTGCCAATGAGAACAGAGAATTTGGTGCTCAGCCAAAATTCCATTCACAGTAATGGTCCTGGAGAATCACAGGTGCAGGCAAGGTTTGGAAATTTCGGGCATTGTCTGGCACGTTTGGAGTGAAAATCAAAGTGTGAGTCAC
The DNA here is from genome assembly GCF_965287045.1 of Carcharhinus amblyrhynchos. Lineage (NCBI taxonomy): Eukaryota > Metazoa > Chordata > Chondrichthyes > Carcharhiniformes > Carcharhinidae > Carcharhinus > Carcharhinus amblyrhynchos. Next base: position 37,944,516 of record NC_137340.1, read on the forward strand.
CTTGGTTAAACTCTTCTATGCCTTCAAGAATACAGCCAAAAAAACAGCTGGGAGCATGTCACATTCGCTGTCAAAATGGTACAGGCTTTGGATTGTTTGATGCAGAATGATAATTTGTTTACATAAAGTAATGATTATTGCTATATTGTACAGTATGTGCATGCAATTTATTGAATGAAATTTGAATATTTGAAGTATAAGTTATTACTGTCTTGTCAAATTCATTGTTATGGTTAAATAAAACAAATAATTGAACTTGAACACTGATAAACAGAGGAGACCGCAGTTATGTTCATAACCAGGTAGCCGTAGGGAGGGAGCACATGGTGTCCACCAGCACCCTTCAGGCCTTCCATGATTGGTAGCTGCCATGGGGGCTGAGGTGCATCATCATGCCAGTAATAACATTTATGTTTTGTTAGGTTTCTTTTGACATTTTGTTTTAGTTGCAATACCCCACCAGGGACAGCCACCCCTCTTTAATTTGTTTATTTCACTGTCTAGTTTAAAGATAGTTTGAAGTTTCCTTTATAACTTTTCATTTTTTTTATTACAATACCGTACAAGGGGCTGTCACTTCCTCTTTTTGATCTAATTTATTGATTTTTTTTGTTCTATTGGAAGAGTATAAATGGGGGTTAGCTGGGACAACGGGTTGTGTGGGTGGGGAGCTGTAGGAGGTTTTAAGTCAATAAAATTCCTGAATAAAGAAAAGCTATGTGTCTGGGTTTCGGCTTCAACAATCAGCTTGGATCTGATTACCGTCAGTTTCTTTGCCAGAGATCTAGAGCAGTGTAATTAATATCTTTGATTTTGAACTGACTTTTTAATTCTTGCAGAGCACAAAGATAGAAGAGCAAAGGAAATAAAATTAAATTATCCTCCTTTATTCTATGAATCTTGCACAGTTAAGCAATAGTTCAAAATAACTCATAATGAAATTGCAAATATTGACAAAACTTCAAATTGCTAACCCTTTTGGTCTTAAAACTATCTAGCAACATGTTTTCTCCCTTATAGGAGAAAAAGAAAAAGAAAATTGCTGAGGAAAGGGAGAAATTTGTTGAAGAGATTTCACAATTCAATACTGAATATGACCTACTAAGTAACAGAACAATTACAATTGAAATCAATGCAAAGTCAAAAATATTTGACTTGGAAACAGAAGCTAAGTGCCTGAAAAATGGTTAGTATGTTTCTTTTTGTCATATTTTATTAGTTTATAATGTCAACTTCAATTTATGAAACACATTTTATAATTTTTATAAATTCTTCAGATTAAGGATTAGAGAATTGCTTTAAAAAATTCTACAAAATAGCATTTACAACTGAATGACATGAAATGGCATTAGACATTGAGTTGCACACCTGTGGTGCCCATACAAAATTTTTACTGAGGTCAAGATTCCACCATACTGAATAAGCCATTGATACTGAGTTTTATTAATTTAGATGAAGTTATAGTTATAATAGTCAGCAGTACATTGATGAACAAAGTGCTAAAAAGAACATTACACATCACATAACTTCCAGATCCATTGCTTTATTTGCTGTTTCACAATTCTTGTGTGAAATATTGGTGGACAGTGCATTTGGCTTATTCAATGGTGGATCTTGGACTCAGTGCAAGTTCTGTTTGGACACTAGAGATCTGCAAAGCATTTTTTTTCCTTACTGCAACAGTATTTCTTTAAATTCCCACCTTGTGCCACTCCTTGTCTTCAGGCCATCTCTCTTGTGCTTTACTCACCCCTCTCTCTCTCTCATAACACTCCAGTACATTACCCATCCCCGTGTTTCGTATGCAATTCCTATCCATCCCTGTCATCCCAATCCCATCCCCCATTCTATACTACCATGCTGTTCTCCCATGCAGGCCATTTCCCCCTCCCTGATGCTCTCAGGCCTTCCCATGCCACATTCAGCCCTACCCCCCTGGGGTAGCCCCCTTATCCTCCCACGTTACCCACGCCCATATCATGTTGGGGCCCCCACAAATGTTGATAGCCACCCTCGCCATATTACCAGTCAGGGTAACTTTCTTCTCGGGCTTCCCTTGCCTTTGGTTATCTTTTTACTCCCACCTGAGCCCTACACGTGAAGAAGAAAGAGTCGGCACCTCAACTGACCGTATCCAGGAGACAGTAACTTGGCATTTCACCTGAATACATCCTGGACGAGAGAGGTTTGGTTCCTTATTTGATTATATGCCAGGAAGCTTTTACTTTCAGTTAGCAAACACTTCCCAATGCACCATTTTACAAACTATCATGCATCTCATCAGAGTTAAAACAAATGTCATTTTTGCTACTAGCCACTTTCCCATTCAAAAGTGGTGTGGAAAACTAAATATGCCCCACATGGGTGACATTTTTATCTCTCAGTTTAATTTAATGCAATAACTGGAGTAATTTTTCTTTATATCTGTTAGCAACCAATTTGCCACAACAATATATTTACAAATTTGTCACATATCTTTATCCCAATAGAAAGATTTCACTTTGGTTGTCACTTTCATCCCAGTTGTAACTGAAGCTAAATCCCAGGCGCAGCCATCAAAGAAACCCACCACAGACACACCTTACCATAATATTTTATTGCAACATTAGATACCAAAAGCTGTGAGTTTTTACCCATTTGTAGAAACCATGTTGAAAAAAGGGAGAAGATCCTAAGCCAACAGACACATCCCTTAAACTGACCATTCAAAACACCCTGATTAGACAAAATCTTATTATAGATAGAATCAATATAAGTTTGCCTTGCTAACATAATGGGCAGAATTTTTTGAAAATCGGCAAAGATCAATGGCAGGCAGGAAAAGTGGTATTAAGCCTCCTAATGGCTAAAGCAGCTTCCCCTGCCATATAGTACACACTTAGTCATGTGATGAAACTGTGCTTTTGGTATATTTTATGTTTCTGTAGAATGTTTAGAATGTTTAGAATGTAGAATGGAGGCTACCTCGCTAAATATTTTTAAGATGCGGGTTGATGGGTTTTTGATAAGAGAGGGGATTAAGGGTTATGGGGAGAGGGCGGGAATGTGGAACTGAGCCACGACAGATCAGCCATGATCTTATTGAATGGTGGGGCAGGCTCGAAGGGCCAGATGGCCTACTCCTGCTCCTATTTCTTATGTTCTTATGTTTAAAATTCAGCTTTATTCTGCAGGTAGTCAGTATGTCTAGAAAACATTCAACTCAAATGCTAGCAAAGTAGGGGGCAATTCTCCCAGCCCACTGCACTGCTCGAGTAGCCAGCTTCCCACTGGGTGTCATGGCCTCCATGAATCTCCGGCACTAAGGTTTCCAGCATCAAAGAATAAAGGGGGCAATTCTCCCAGCCCACTGCACTACTCGAGTAGAGACCTCCCACTGGGCATCGCAGCCTTCATGAATCTCTGGCACTAAGGCTTACAGTAGCAAAGAACAAAGAACAAGGAAAATTACAGCACAGTTACAGGCCCTTCAGTCCTCCAAGCCTGTACCGACCATGCTTCCCCACTGAACTCAAAAGCCCTACCCTTCCGGGGACCATATCCCTCTATTCCCATCCTATTCATGCATTTGTCAAGACGCCCCTTAAAAGTCACTACCGTATCCGCTTCCATTACCTTTCCCGGCAACAAGTTACAGGCACTCACTACTCTCTGTGTGAAAAATCTGCCCCATATATCTCCTTTATACCTTGCCCCTCGCACCTTAAACCTGTGCACCTAGTAATTGACCCTTCCACCCTGGAAAAAAAGCCTTTGACCACTCTGTCCATGTGTCTCATAATCTTGTAGACTTCTATCAGGTCTCCCCTCAACCTCTGTCGTTCCAGCGAGAACAAACCAAGTTTCTCCAACGTATCCTCATAGCTAATGCCCTCCATACTAGGCAACATCCTGGTAAATTTTTTCTGTACCCTTTCCAAAGCTTCCACATCTTTCTGGTAGTGTGGTGACAAGAATTGAACACTATATTCCAAGTGCTGCATAACTAAAGTTCTATAAAGCTGCAACATGACTTGCCAATTTTTAAACTCAGTGCCCGGCTGATGAAGGCAAGCATCCTGTATGCCTTTTTGACTACCTTCTCCACCTGCAGTGCCACTTTCAGTAACCTATGTACCTGTACACCCAGATCCCTTTGCCTATTAATATTCTTAAGAGTTGTGCCATTTACTGTATATTTCCTATCTGTATTAGACCTTCCAAAATGCATTACCACACATTTGTCCAGATTAAACTCCATCTGCCATTTCTTGCCCAGGTCTCCAACTGATCTATATCCTGCTGTATCCTCTGATGGTCCTCATCGTTATCCGCAAATCCACCAACCTTTGTGTCGTCCACAAACTTACTAATCAAACCAGTTACATTTCCTCCAAATCATTTATATGTATTACAAACAGCACTGATCCCTGAGGAATGCCACTTGTCACAGTCCTCCATTCAGAAATGCCCCTTCCACTGCTACCCTGTGTCTTTGACCGAGCCAGTTTTGTATCCACCTTGCCAGCTCACCTCTGATCCCATGTGACTTCACCTTCTGCACCAGTCTGCCTTGAGGGACCTTGTCAAAGGCCCTATTGAAGTCCATATAGACAACATCCCTACCCTACAAGGCCCTACCCTCATCAATCATCTTCGTCACTCCTTTGAAAAACTCGATCAAATTTGTGAGACATGACCTCCCCTTCACAAAACCATGTTGCTTCTCACTATTATGTCCACTTATTTCCAAGTGGGAATAAATCCTGTCTCAAAGAATCCTTTCCAATAATTTTCCTACCACTGATGTAAGGCTCACTTGCCAGTAATTATCTGGATTATTCTTGCTACCCTTCTTAAACAAAGGAACAACATTGGCTGGTTTACTAGGCTGATACCAGAGTTGAGGGGGTTGAGCTATGAGGAGAGGCTGAATAAACTAGGCTTGTACTCATTAGAGTTTAGGAGAATGAGGGGAGATCTCATTGAGACGTATAAGATGATGAATGGGATGGATAGGATAGAGGTGGAGAGACTCTTCCCGCTCAAAAAAGACAGTAGGACTAGGGGGCACAGCCTCAAGATAAAGAGGGGGCGGTTTAGAACGGAGTTGAGGAGGAACTTCTTCACTCAAAGGGTGGTGAATCTCTGGACTTCTCTGCCCGTTGAAGTGGTGGAGGCTGCCTCGCTAAATATTTTTAAGACGCGGGTTGATGGGTTTTTGATAAGAGAGGGGATTAAGGGTTATGGGGAGAGGGCGGGAAAGTGGAACTGAGCCACGACAGATCAGCCATGATCTTATTGAATGGCGGGGCAGGCTCGAAGGGCTAGATGGCCTACTCCTGCTCCTATTTCTTATGTTCTTATGTTCTTATCATGACCTCCCCTGTTGCCACTGAGGATATAAAGATTTCTCTCAAGGCCCCACTAATTTCCTCCCTTGCCTCTCTCAGTATTCTGAGGTATATCCCATCTGGCCCTGGGGACATATCTGCATTAATGTTTCTCAAGAACCCCAATACCACCTCCTTTTTGATCTCAACATGACTTAAACTATCTACACATCCTCTGCCAGACTCATCATCATGAAATTTGTGCAGAGCTGATTTCAATAAGGAAATCGCTATTTGCATTTGATTTGCAAGCTTGGGGCTTATTTCTCTGGCCCACTAGCGTCTCCCCCCCCCTCAATACTCCGCCCCTCCTGGGAGTAGTTCACTGTGGTGGGATTTACTCCTGTTCTTCACTAATGGGGAACAAGTAGCCTGACCCTGCCATAGGGTTAAGAGGCCTCCCTGGGAGGTGAGGGATAAGGAAGGTTGACCCTCAGGTAATAGTAGATTGGTCTGCAGCACATCCCAATGGGCAAACTGGCAATGCCCACTGGACATTGGGCAGTGCCAAGGGGGCAGGACTACAGGCTGTGGGACCAACTGGGGGAGACAGGGCCTAATGGCTGATCAGTGGTGGGACCTGCTGCCACACTACAATTGGGATCACTGGGAAAAGAAGGAAAGAGGGTGATCGGGGGCTGGCCATCCTATTTGGGGGGGGCATCAGGACTGTCGGGAGGGGCTAGGGTTGGGAGGGGAGGTGGGTGGGGACTGTCGAGGGGGAGATCAGGAGATTGAGGGTGGCCAGGGATGGTCTGGGAGGCCAGCAATCGTTGGGGGTGGGGGGGTGTGGGGGGGGGGGGGTGGGTGGGAGGTGATGTTTGGAATGCCAGCAAAAGGGAGTTATGGGGATAGCCAGCGATTGGGCTGGCCAGCAACTGGGAAGTCGGCAATGCAGTGCCACTGCGCATGTGCCGGTTTCCACTCTGACAGATCAACACAGCGGCCAGCTCAGTGCTATGGTGCCAGCCTCTCAGATTTCCAGAGTGAATCATGGTAGGCACTCTGTGATGCACAGAGTGTCAGAGATTTGTTCTGGAAATCACGCTGAAAAAACAATGGGATTTACTCCCATTTTCCCGTATGCTGGGGCCTTGGAATTTTTGGGGGGGCGAATACTGGCCGTAGCATTTGCTAAGATGGAACTGATGACTTTTGTAAACAAAAAAATTATCCACTGGGGTTTTTGATTAAAGGAATGAAATGTGGATTTTTGATTAGGTTGAGTGACATGGTCAAGTGATTTATGTGGTTAATGGGAGGAGCTAGGTTTGTAGCAGAGACACAGCTTTCAGTTTCTGGCTAGGGTTGTTTAAAGGCAGAAGTCTGCAACCCTCTCTAAAAATCAGAGCTTCATGACTGTTGACACAATTTACAATAAGTATGTTTTGGTTTGCTGACTGTATTTAAAGCAGCATTTAAGTTTTAAAAGGAATGATGTAAACTGAAAAGTTAGAAATTAGAGTTGTTACCTTTCATTTTTTAACTACTGCTCAACTATTTAGTTTTTATCATGTAACCAGCCTGGTGCTGGGAAATAACTTGAGACTGATTATAATATTTAATTTCAATTTTCAATATCATTAGTGAGCCCAGGATTGTCCATGCTTGCTAATATTTCTGCCCTTTCTGGGAGAAGTTGCCACCAGCAGGGATTAAAACATCAACTATCAATGGGACCAGGTGTGATGGCCTCGCTGGTGGGGATAGAGGCTGTTGAGGTCTCCCTGGGAGGGCAGTAGGTGGGGGCAGTATCCCTTGGGCAGTGTCTGACTCGCACTGCTGGCCTGGCATTGCCCATGGGGCACCAGGCAGTGCCAGGGAGGTGGGACCTGAGGGGGCAGGACCTTCTGGTGGTAGGACCAGATCAGGCAGGGCAATCGGTAGTGGTGGGGGGGAACCGCTGTGCACTCTGCATTGTGATTGGTTGGGGTGGGAGGGAGGGGGAGTGATTGGGGCTGGCCATGGGGATAGTGGTTGATCAGGCAGGCAATTTCTGGGCAGGGTTGGGGTCGGGGAATTCATCAAGACACCTGTAATCGGAAGTCTGGCAGTGGGGTAAGGGTCAGTGTACATGTGCCAGTATTCCTATTGGGAAACAGGCACATGCACAGTGGCCCACTCACTGGGATGATGCTGACTTCTCAGGTAGGATTAGCTCCCCCGACTCCCCCACCTTACCCACATGAATCTCCCAGCAGACTCTGATGCAAAGAATACCAGAAATTCAACTCATTAAGTGCACCCAAAGGGTGGGAAAACCTCTGGTTTTCCTGCCTGTTGGGCATTTTGTTTCTTTTTGGGAAAATCACCCTCTGTTTTTATCACGATTACTAAAAATTTGTAACATTTATCTACAAAACTGATTTTCTGAATTCAAGTTCTTCCTCAGCCTTGAATAAGGAGATATCTATTATTCCATAGAGCTAAGTCACCCGACAGTAATTCACTTTTATTTTCTACCTCATGAAGCATATTGCACACCAGGGATCGGTATCGGACCATTACACTTTTGGATATACATTAAAAAACATGTGCACTTGTCATAACATGTCAGTATTAAAATTTGCATATGGTATAGGGAGCCTGGATAACTGTAAAGAAGATTATCAGAGAATTCAGAAGGAAATGGGTGAGTTAATAGATTAGACTGATGATGTTTGTTGACATCAAAAAATTGCAAATATAACTGGCAGTATTTGATGCTCTCTCCTATGGCAAGGTTGAAATGGGGGAGAGCATTCAATTGAGCAGGATGGGGGCTGCTCCCACCTTCCCACCTCTATCCAATCTTGTTTCCCAAATTTTGCAAGGTTTTGGGCCTATCAGAGCTTAAGACGTTGGAACAGAAGTAGGCCAGCCTGCTGAGTCTGCTCCACTGTTCGATGAGATCACGACTGATCTGATATCATGCTATCAGACCCAATCGATACAGTCTAGAAGTAGAAACTCTTTCACCTGATGTTAGGAACAGTTTCCTGTCAGAGTTCACAAAATAATAATGGAACGTCTTGTTGAAGTCCTACTTGAGAGGTCTGTTACATCCAGAATCTTGGAAAAGTCAGCAATCTAGCAAAATCAAATTAACCCAGCTTGCTGATGATTTGCTATGACATCAAAAGTGATGAATTCCACAGCTCTCCAGCAAAACATGTCATTCACCTGACAGACACATGTCTGTGTTATAGTCCAGCTGATTATATCCTACGGTGTGAGTGCTGTCCTCGAAGGCATGTCCTTGGCTCATTGTCTACTGATACTTCACCTTGAGCCATTTAATTTGGTAGTGTATTTTTGTCAGTGGTGGTTAGCCAATATCTTCCATTCTCCAGGACAGAGTGAAGAGGTAGACTCTAAACAGCCAGAATGGGAACTTGCGCTGTTGGCATTATTCTGAACCACACATCAGCTGAACTATACATTTGACTGAGTTAACCAGCCCCCAGTATTCTAAGCATCCCCCACATATGCTAAAATATGCCGGCAAGTTAAAGGAAGGGACTGGTTGCCAGTCAAGAGCTACAGAGAGAGCGATATGGACAAAAGATGATGGCTGCGTATCTCCATTTAGTACTTAACAAAAGCACAAAGTAGGTTGTTGCATGAGGTTAAATCTCACGGGATCCAGGGTGAGGTATCTAATTGGATACAAAATTGGCCTCTTGACAGAAGCCAGAGGGTGGTTCTAGAGAGTCGGTTTTCAAACTGGAGGCCTGTGATCAGTGGTGTGCCTCAGGGATCGGTGCTGGGTCCACTGTTATCTGTCATTTATATTAATGATTTGGATAAGAATATAAGAGGCATAGTTAGTAAGTTTGCAGATGACGTCAAGATTGGTGGCATAGTGAACAGTGAAGTAAGTTATCTTCAATTGCAGCAGGATCTTGATCAATTGGGCCAGTGAGCTGATGAATGGCAGACGGAGTTTAATTTAGACAAATGTGAGGTGATACATTTTGATAGATTGAACCAGGGCAGGACTTACTGAGTTAATGGTAGGCATTGGGGGCAAGTTGCAGAACAAAGAGACCTAGGGGTACATGTTCATAGTTCCTTGAAAGTGGAGTCACAGGTGGATAGAGTGGTGAAGAAGGCCATTCAGCATGCTTGGTTTCATCGGTCAGAACATTGAGTACAGGAGTTGGAATGTTTTGTTGAAGTTGTACAAGACATTGGTAAGGTCACACTTGGAATACTGTGTGTAATTCTGGTCACCCTGCTATAGAAAGGATATTATTAAACTAGAAAGAGTGCAGAAAAGATTTACTAGGATGCTACCGGGACATGATGGATTGAGTTATAAGGAGAGGCTGAATAGACTGGGACTTTTTTCTCTGGAGTGTAGGAAGCTGAGGGATGATCTTATAGAGGTCTACAAAATAATGAGGAGCACAGATCAGCTAGATAGTCAACATCTTTTCCCAAAGATAGGGGGGTCTAAAACTAGAGGGCATAGGTTTAAAATGAGGGGGAGAGATGCAAAGCTGTTCAGAGGGACAATTTTTTCACACAGAGGGTGGTGAGTGTCTGGAACAAGCTGCCAGAGGTAGTAGTAGAGGCAGGCACAAGTTTGTCTTTTAAAAAGCATTTAGATAGTTACATGGGTATAGGGGATATGGGCCAAATGCAGACAATTGGGATTAGCTTAGGGGTTTCAGAAAAAGGGCGCATGGACAAGTTGGGCCGAAAGGCCTGTTCCCATGCTGTAAACCTCTATGATTCTATGATAGTAATCAATGCAAATATTGCAATGGAAATAGGCGCCAGATATTTTGACTGCATTTTTCTGCTCAGAAAAGTTAATTATGAATACACTGGCTGGAATTCTCCAGTCTCGCATGCTCTGCTACTGCTGCCAGTGGGAATTTGGCACTTATTCTATTCACTGCAGCAGGACCAGAAAATCCCAGCTGCGAGCAAGATGGGAGAATTCTGGTCAGTGCTGAAGATGGCAAGAATTTCTAGACTAGTGGCTTTTGTTTCAGCAAGGTCAATTTACTAGTTTGATATCTTGATACTTTTAATCCATTACAATTTCGAAGTAAATTTACCAAAATACATAGGTTTAAAAGTAAAATTCAAGACAAATAACTTAAAATAAAAATGCTACATGTAATGAATTTCATCATCGTGTATTGTATGATTCCAGATATGAAGTGTCTTGAAGAAAAAAATGTTCATTTGAATGCTCTCCAGAAACAGAAAAGTGAATTAAAAGAAGTTGTTCAACAACTCGGGGAAAAATTTCGAGGTTTCATAATTATTAATTATTTTTGTTTTTATGGTTCTCATTTATGATTGGTGAAGCATAATTTCTAACTAGTATTGGAATGAAGAAAATATTTAAAATGTCTATGTTCAGAATTTATATTCGTAACTAGCTATACTATATATAAGTAAACTCCCCATAATATTGCTCACAGTAAGTCAAATAATAGGGTCGGGGGGAAGTAAGGTTTACAACATACTATTTTGCATCAAGCAAAGACTGAAGTGGAAAGTTGAACAGAGCATAATGGTGGGGCTGAGAAGCAGATGAGAAAGGTGAAGAAACAATCTATACCAGGGGGCAATGGGTGGGGGGCAATGGCCAAAACTAGGAACATGGAATAAGTAGTGGATTAGACCTGAAAAGAGGCTGTTGGGTTGAGATTGGAATATTACTGAGTAGTTAGAAAAGATTAGAAGCGGAATCTGAAAATGTGATTGGGACTGGAAATTGTGACAAAAAAACAGTTGTAACTAAAGGCCCGATTTTACCATTGCGTCATGCCCATTTTCAGTCATGAACAGGTGGTAAAGTTGAGCGTGAGGCCATTTACACAATCCGCGCCTGCATCTGCACAGATGCCCACTTTACTAAGGTTCCAAAAAAGCCGCAATCCGATTCACGCCTGAAACAGGCATGCATTTAAATTGAATTAATGAAGTACCTGCCCGACTTTATCACCAGTTCTCCCTTTACCATGGACTTTGCACATCCAGATTCACCGCGAAACAGACCTGCTCAACAAAGGTCTGTTTCAGATGCTCCAGTTGCTGGAAAAGTAAGTTCAGAGCTTCCAATGGCTCTCTGATTCAGACTGATGGTGGTGGGGTGGGGGGTGGTGGTGCAGGGAGCACGTGGGTTGAGAGGCAGACCAGATCATTCTCTGACTTGGGGGGGCAGGTGGGAGAAGAGATGCTTGATCATTTTCTGGTGGGGGCGGGGGCTGGGGTGGAGTTGGAAAGAGGAGGAGGTGGGACAGATGTACCTCTGGTGGATGGAGGGGAGGGAGGCCAGATCATTGTCTGGTTGGGGTGTCGGGGGGTGCGGGGGAGGCCAGATTGTTTGATGGGGCGGAGGAAGGAGGAGATGGGTCAGATGTATCTCTCGTGGTGGCGGGGGTTGGGGGAGGAGGGAGGCCAGATCATTGTCTGGTGGGCGTGGGTAGGGAGACGGGGGAGTGGGGAAGGAGGCCAGATCATTGTCTGGTGAGCGGGAGTTGGGGGACGGGGGAGCGGGGAGGCCAGATCATTGTCTGGTGGGTGGGGGATTTGGGCGGACCGAAATTTCTCTTGCAGTGGGGGGAGTGGGGTACTATTGATCATTCTCTGGTGGGAGAGGGGGAATTAATTCTATTGCATCACCCATCTAATTCTGGTCATTCCTGTTATAAGTGCTACTTAGATTACATTTCACTCGCCATGAATGTTGTTTTTATTCCCCTACACCAGCAAGTTCAGAAGAAGTAGAACTTATTAACATTTCTGAAATTATCTTCTAACCTTAATCTGAAATAAAAACAGGAGGAGCTGGAAAAACTCAGAATCTGGCAACATCTTTGGAAAGATGAATGACTAGAAGTGTGCTGTCTGATATTCTGGGAAAGGATGTTCCACTGGTGGAATGAGCACATAATGCCAGTATTTAAAGACAAGAATAATTTATCTAAATTAGTGGTAAGAACTGAAAGTGCTGAAAGAACTCAGCAGGTCTGGCAGCATCTGTATAGAAAGAACAAATGTGACTTCTTTCATTCATCTTTCCAAAGATGTTGTCAGATTCTGAGTTTTTCCAGCTCCTCCTGTTTCTATTTCAGATTTCCATCAACACTATTTCATTTTTACCTAATTAGGGTTTTGTCACTGTAGAACTTGATCTCGATTCGCTCACTATGTGTTGAAGTTGCAGAGCGCAACTAGACACTAATGGACAAGAGGGCCACCCCTTGGGATGATGTAGCATTTCATAGTTATATAGGATATACAGCACAGAAGTAGACCATTCAGCTCAAGTAGTCCTTGCTGGTGTTTATGGTTCACTCAAATGTTCTCCTAATTATTCTCATCTAAATCTATCATTATAACCATTCTCCCTCATATGCTTATCTAGTTTTCCCTGTGACTTCCACTTTCTTTTACTGTTATTTAGGTGAAAACATTTATTCTGGATTCCCTATTGGATTTCTTATTGACTGATCATTGACCCTTAAGCTACTATTTTTGGACCATATTAAGGCATACTTTGGTTAGCTGCGAGTCGAGTGCAAAGATGGTCATTGATCTTACTGCAGACTCCATTGATATAACATATTGTTATTCATAGTGCTATACTAATGCAATATGTGAAGGCAAGCATTATCATGCTTGCCTTCACATATTGAGCAGATGCCACCAACTGGTATTGCCAACATTTTTTATTTTTCTCAAGTAGATGATTTATTTGCTTGTGACACCTTTTCAAGTTCAGGGACATCCAAAAAATTATCCTGTGATGGGGAAGGTGATGAATAAGTTATTGAAATATACAATAGTTGGAATACATTATGTACATCCTGACTTAAAAGCAAATGTGTCAAGAAAGTTGAGTTGATCATCCATACTGAGTATCTATTGTAGGGAATCCGAGTGATGATTCCTCCTCATCTTCATCAAAGAGTTCTTGAACAACCATATGAAGGACATCTTGGTATAGTCCGGATAAAGGAATTAGCACAAAGTTATTTTTGGTAGTCGAGTCTAGATGCTCAGACTGAAGAAAAAGTGGGGCAGTGTCAAATCTGTGCACTAGTGCAAAATGCACCACGGTTGTCTCCTTTGGACCCTGGGGAGTGGCCTAAACTGCCATGGCAATGATTGTATGTAGATTTTGTGTTCCGCTTGAGGGTTACATGTTCTTAAATATTATTGATGCACACTCGAAGTGGCCAGAAGTTGTAATCATGAGATCTACTACAATTGAACAAACAATTGAAAAACTTGATGAAAACTTTGCAAGATTTGATAAACTGGAATAGATTGTAATAATATTAGTTCACAGTTTACTTCACATGAGTTTGTGGATTATCCCAATGCAAATGGTATTCAGCATCTAAAATCTGCATCCTATCATCTATTAATCAATGGATTCATTGACAGATTTGTGTACTCCTTGAATCATTCTTTAAAAGCTTCAAGAGAGCAAGGTTTGTCATCACGTTGTGTGAATGACCTTTTGGCATCTTATAGAAACACTACTCATGTGATTACCCAAAGTTCACCTGCATTCCTACTCTTAAAGAGAAAGTTGGGAATTACATTTGATTTGTTATTACCTCCAGAAACTCTGAAGATATTGGGGCATCAACAACAATTTCAATTTTCTAGATGAGCAGTGAACACAAAACAAAACTCATTTCAACAAGGAGATCGGGTACTAACATGTAATTATGCCACAAGTGAGAAATGGGTACCAGCCATAGTTTTAGCAAAAACAAGTCCAACATCTTACACAGTTCAAAGATGGACTGGTTTGGCGATGCCACGCTGACCAGTTGTTGTCATCTCAAAATGATTTCTCTGGATCATCTCCAAAAGTACCAATTCTTTTAATCCCTAATATTGTGAATACTACCACAGAAGACTTAGTTGAATCTGAGTTGAACATAAGAACATAAGAACATAAGAAATAGGAGCAGGAGTAGGCCATCTAGCCCTTCGAGCCTGCCCCGCCATTCAATAAGATCATGGCTGATCTGTCGTGGCTCAGTTCCACTTTCCCGCCCTCTCCCCATAACCCTTAATCCCTTCTCTTATCAAAAACCCATCAACCCGCTTCTTAAAAATATTTAGCGAGGCAGCCTCCACCACTTCAACGGGCAGAGAATTCCAGAGATTCACCACCCTTTGAGTGAAGAAGTTCCTCCTCAACTCCGTTCTAAACCGCCTCCCCTTTATCTTGAGGCTGTGCCCCCTAGTCCTACTGTCTTTTTTGAGCGGGAAGAGTCTCTCCACCTCTATCCTATCCATCCCATTCATCATCTTATACGTCTCAATGAGATCTCCCCTCATTCTTCTAAACTCTAACGAGTACAAGCCTAGTTTATTCAGCCTCTCCTCATAGCTCAATCCCCTCAACTCCGGTATCAGCCTAGTAAACCTCCTCTGCACTCCCTCCAGGGCCAAAATATCCTTGCGCAGGTGCGGCGCCCAAAACTGCACACAGTACTCCAGCTGCGGCCTCACCAATGCCCTATACAGCTGCAGCAAGACCTCCCTACTTTTATATTCAATCCCCCTCGCTATGAAGGCCAGCATCCCATTCGCCTTCCTGACCACCTGCTGCACCTGCAAGCTGGGTTTTTGCGATTCATGCACAAGGACCCCGAGGTCCCTCTGCACCGTCGCCTGCTGCAGTTTTTCGCCACGTAAGTAATAGTCCTTCCTACCATTCTTCCTACCAAAGTGGACCACCTCACACTTCCTGCTGCTTATGTCTATGCTATTATACCACGTGCAAATGATGCAGAATTCATTCCAAGAGAAGAAGTACTACTGAAGTTTTCATATTATACTTTTAGGGTTAAGGACAGTCAAATTCCAGAATATCATATACAACAAAGAGTAGATGTACTCCTGATTGACTTCCATATTGGCTGTGTATAATGATTAATGATGCATTATACTGTGTCTAGAGTATCATATGTATGAGATCATTGTATTTGTTGTCATGACCACAGACGTAAAGGAGGAGGGATGTTAGATAAGTGGATGCATAATTGCTTTAAGAGCTGCTCATGTGATTTGATAGTGATGTCATTGGGCTGTTTCATAGGTTCCTGATTAGTTTCAGTTTCTACTCGGTACAGCTCCTCGGTAAACCTTCATTTTGTTATTTTGAATCTGTGCATAAACCATGTCTTTTTCTTTTTGTTTAAAGACCACAACACTTAACATAGGTAAGACATTATGCAAACAATCAACTATCAGCTTAAAATCTTAAACAAAGACAGGAAATGCAGGAGAAATTCAGCACATCAGGCAGCATCTGTGGAGAGAGAAACAGTTAATGTTTTGACTTCAATATGACACTTCTTCAGACCTGGAGAGAGTTAGAAATGTAATAAGTTAATACTGTTGAATTAGAGCAGTGCCTTGGCCACTGAGGTAGAGTTCTGCAGTATTTCCCTGAAAAGGTTTCCTGATTAGTATTGGTGTACTGAATGCTACACAATGTTGTGCAGCGGAGGGACGACAACTGGAAGGGGAAGAAGTTGTGCCAAGAGCTTCAACATCCAGAGGAGAGGAATATGAGAAAGATGGTAAGGAGGAGAAGGAGAAGGATGTCCCTGTTCATTCTAAAGAATCTGAATGGAGGGGCATGAGGACAGCAATGGCTGAGCAAAATTATGGTCAGGGATAGGTTGGAGGACAAGAGAGATTAAATGACAAGGATGTCATGGAACATGAGACAAAAAGGAATGTTAATGATAGTATTCATCACTAAAGCTTTGGTCCAGAGTAGGTGTTAATATCAGAATAAAGGTCAGCACTATCTGAAATCAAAAAAAAATTGAGAACAAGATAGATTCTGGCAAGTGGGGAAGAAAAACCAAAGTGGAGACAAAGAGTCCATGGTCTAAAGTTGTTGAACTCAGTGTAGTGTTGTGTCCAGAATGCTGTAAAGTGCCGAATTGGAAGATGAGCTGCTATTTTTCTAGCTTGCATTAAGCTTCCTGGAATATTGTGGCAGGCTGAGGGCAGAAATATGAGCATGAGAGCAAGATGGTGAAGTTTTAAGTGGCATGCAACCAAAAAAAGATTACGCTTGTGGACCGAGTGAAGGTGGGCATTTATGCTGCACACAAGACCCTGCCCATCTCTCTTCATATAAGTTTACCAACATATCCTTCCATCTCTTTACCATCATTTATTTTTCTGGCTTCATGTCAAATGCCACAGAGGCAGGAAACAGGAGCTGACTCTTTTTATATTAGATACCCCATCTCTCGTATAAACCTGATTTATGTTCAGATTTTTGTGGAGGTGAGTTCTTAATTGATATGGATTGGGTTTTCCTGTGAAGCCAGTGGAGGCAAAAATGGAGGTGGGTTTTGTTGGGGTTGTGTTTGTTGCAGACATTAAAAGAAGCCTGCATAGTCTTTTGTACATTAACAGCAAGTCTTTATTAACTACATGTAACTATATATACATACATAATGAAAGGTACAGGCAGGAAGCTAGCTTCATCTTAGGTCTTACTACATCTCTGGCCAACACCACACTGATCTTAGGTTGGGGTCATATGCCACCTTGTATCACTGCGTGGGTGTTTCTGTACTCAGTCTCACGTTAATTACATACAAGCTCTTCTTCTACATGTCCCCCCAAATCTTTATCTCATTGATTAGAGTCACTTCAATTTACATTGTTATCAGTTTCATACATTTACCTTATTGTTACAACATTAATGCTATTCCAATGTTACTGCTATTATATTAGCAGTAGAATTAGAATTAGAATTCCTAGTACCCCATTTGTCCCTTCATGTCCTTGAAGTTAGAGGTTCAGGCAATCTGGAAGCTTTATAACTTTTCCACGTCTTTTCTGTTGTTCTGTTGTTAGAGTGGTAGGTTCTATTGGTCTGGCTCTTGTTGGCTTGGAGGTGGAATAGGCATTTTGTTCTTCTCATCATTAGTCCTTCACTAATCAATGGAGGGAGCCTATCTAGGGAGAGTGTGGAGACTCCTCCTATACTACCTGACTGTGTCCTCTGGTGTGCCACTTTGGTAAGACCAGGATTGGTCTTACTTCTGTCAGATGACTGTTCATTGCCTCCTGAGATCAGGAATCCAAATCTTGTCACCCTACTGTGACTGTCACAAGTATCTGGTGCAGTATCACCTGTTGTAGGCAGAACCCTGCTTCTATCTATAGAACTGCTCTGTTGCTTGTACATCTTGGTAGACATTGGCTACCGGTCCTGGCAGGAGTTTCTTCAGTAGCATCAGAAGTTGTGTACAAAGTTTCCTGCCTATCAGGAACTCAGATGGGGTGAGGCTACACTGTAAGGGAGTGGATCTGTAAGTGAACTGTGTGATGAGGAAGTCCTCATTTTTCTTCAAAAGAGCCTTCATTGTGCAGATCCCTCATTTTGTTTCACCATTTGACTGTACATTTCTTGGGGAAGTAGTGCAGTGGTGGAAACCAGCTATGTATGCAAAGTGAATAAAGCATTTGTTGGAGAATTGTGAGCCCTTATCTGGAATGCCATGGCTGACAAACATCGCTTTCAGTGCTTTGATGACTGTTTCAAGGACAGCCATATGAAATTGCTTTACCTCCACCTGTCTGGAGAAGTAGTCTAGGAAGATTGGGAATGATTTGCTATTGTAGGCAAACAAGTCCATGGCCAACCTTTTCCATGATCTGTTGGAGAAATGTGTAGGAATGAATGGCTCCCTTTGGTCCAGGCTGTGTGTTGTGCAAATCTGGCAATTTGGTCTCCTTTATTGCTTTGGAGATACTCAGTCATCCGATGGAAGATTGGGCCCATGCCCTGCACTTAGTAATTACCAGATGACCCTGGTGTATCTTCTGCCCACAGAAAGCCATTCATCATAGACCAGGAGGACATATGTGACTGTAAAATGGTACTGCTTTGTGAACTACATTTTGGTTGAATCACTACTTGGTCTTTCACAAGGGTACGCTTGTTGGCAGTTGGTGTGGATGTGGGCATTCTCTTTATCACAGAGATGCCCTTGATGGATCAGTTGGGGCTTGGTCATTGTTGTCTACAAGTGTCTAGTCATAGTAGATTTCCAGCTCAGCATCAAATTCAACATCCTGTTTAGGTGGGGTGGGGTGGGGGGAGGGGCAAACATCTGCTGTAGTTGATTTCATTCCTCCAACACAGAAAGTCTCATCTGAAAATTTCATGATGTTTAGGTGAAGCCTCTGGATCTGAGGAGGCATTTTTGTGACATACTTTTCACTTAACAAGGAGACCAGTTGTTAATGGTCTACCTTAATTGTGACCTTGAGGTTGTGGTTGGATGTAGCTGAAAAACTTCTCACAGGCCCTCATGACTGAAAGAGCATTCTTCTCTGGGTGAGTCAACTTCAATGGGGCAAGAACGGAGTTGGGCTGGGTAAACTGAAACATGAGATTGGTGAGCAAAATTGTAGCTGAACAATGGGCTACCTTTAAAAAAATGTTTTGGGCACAGTTGGTGGCACAGTTAGCATTGCTGCCTCACTATTTACATGCCTATAGAAGATCCAGGTTCAATTCTGGCCTCAGGTCACTGTGTGTGTGGAGTTTGCATGTTCTCCCCATGTCTGTGTGGGTTTCTTCTGAATGCTCCAGTTTCCTCCCACAGTTCAAAGATGTTCTGGTTAGGTAGTTTAGCCATGCTAAATTCTCCCTTAGTATCCCAAGATGTGTAGATTAGGGGGAATTAGCTTTACCTGGTAAATACGTGGAGTTATGGGGACAGGGGCTAGGTGGGATTATTATTAATGTAAGTTTGATGGGCTGAATGGCCTCCTTCTGTACTGTAGAAATCCTATGATTCTATGAAAAAAGAGACCAAAATTAAGATGAAAAAGATAAAGTGTGCTTATGACAGCTGTCAGCTAGAAAATGCAATGGAGAACCAGAGGAATACAGAAGGGTCAGAGGGTAGGTGAAAAAGCATATTAGTGAAGCAAAGGAATTATAAGAAAAGACTGTTGGCCAACATAAAGAGAAATCCCAAAGTCTTTTATAGGCTTACAAATAGTAAAAGAGTGGTAAAAGAAGGAGTAGGGTCAGTGGGAACCTATAAGCAAATTTACCCATGGAAGCAGGAAGCATGGCTGAAGTATTAGATGAATATTTTGCATGTCTTTACCAAGGAGGTAGATTCTATCTAGGCCAAATTGACAGAGGAAGAAACTCAACAATGGTGCCCAACAAGGTTGTATCCTCAGTCCCTTACTATACTCCTCATACACCGATGACTGTGTGGCCGAATTCCTCTCCAACTTGATTTTCAAGTTTGCTGATGACACGACCATAGTGAGTCGGGTCTCAAAGAATGGTGAAACGGAACACAGGAAAGAGATAGAGAAACTGGTGAACTGGGGCAATGACAATAATCTCTCCCTCAATGCACCTAACCAGCACATCTTTTGGGCTGTGGGAGGAAACCCAGAGCACCCAGATGAAACCCACACAGACACGGGGAGAATGTGTGAACTCTGCATAGATAGTGATACAAACTGGTTCCTGGCACTGTGAGGCAGCAGTGCTAACCACTGTACCACCATAATATTATGTACAGTTCTGGGTGCCACACTATAGGAAAGATGTGAACGTGTTGGAGAGCGTGCGGAAGAGATTAACAAGAATGGCTCCAGTCATGCCCAGTACAAGCATGAAAATACCACATATTATAGCTGTGTATTTTTCTAATGGACACAACAATTTCTAAAATAGCATAACGTGTGACTTTGGCAATATCAACTCGAGACTGAAACTTCAATCTAATTAAAATATGAACAATCTCAGCCACTTGTGAAACTCCCAAATCCTTTTGTTAAGGATGAACTGTAAACAATCAGAAGTATGCCAGTCAATTTATCTTCTTGCCTCACCATGGACAAGCAAGATGCCAAACTCAATGTGTGTTATATAGATGAAATGAGCTTTATCAACCTTTCATTGTATTATGATGGTCCCTCATCTCAAAACACTCAAAGCTTGAAAGGCCATAACATCTGATGTGCATCGATTCAACACTCTATGTTATTTGCAAAAGATCTTTGGACTTCTATAGCTCACAGGGTTAAGGCAGCCATATTTGTTCCTGTTTTTGAAAGTTACAGAAGAGGCTGTTCAGCTCAGCAGAACAGCATGAGAGATTCCATCTGAAAAGCTATCACAGCAGCTGTAAGACAATGCAGCCAAGGTAAAACAACTATACTTTGTAAGAGGAAGAAGGAATCTTACCAACCTATTCCATCTTTAAGTTCAACTGAGAGCTGACCTCCTGGAAATTCAATTATAACCAACTTCACCGCTTTCTGAGATTCCTTGGCTTTCAGCATATTTCCACTCCAACTACAGCACCAGTTCAACTAAGTATTAGAATAACAAAAGTAGTTTTAAGAGATTTATATTTGTATTTGTAAACATTAGAACAAAGGTATAGGTGAAGTGTAACGTTTCTATGCTTGAAACGTTAAAACCTATAGTTACATTCATGCTGCACAAAGATGTTTGTATGTGTGGGGATTAGTTTTCAAATTCAACTTTGCTTAGAGAGGGTTACAGTCTGAAGAGTGAATAGATGCTGGCCAAAGTAGAAGTGGTTACTTAGCAAATGGGGTCCTTGTAAAATAGGAAATTTAGTTTTACAAACAAAACAACAAAGAACAACCCAGCACAGGAAACAGGCCCTTCGGCCCAACGAGCCCGCGCTGCCATTTCAACAAAGCATTTTCCTACACCTACCCTGCCCCGTGTGTGTGTGAATGGTACCCCTAATGTAGCCAGATTCAGGGGAGAATAGTGTAGGGTCAATTTGGTACACCAATCAGCCTAAGAGCACATCTTTGGGGTGTGGGAGGAAACTGGAGCACCCGGAGGAAACCCACGCAACCACAGGGAGAATGCGCAAACTCCCACAGACACAGGCCCAAATCCATGTATCTGCACAGCTAGCAGTGATAGTTGCTGAGCTGTTGTGGTGCCCGTCTGCTGGTCCAGGATTAAGCACACACAGTGACACAAAGTACTAGGCCACTCTCGAAACCTCCAAGAGCAGCCCACGCACGACCCACCGTGTGCATGCCCCTCGTTTGACAACTGAATTTTTTGCAGAGCCAGAAGGACATAAGGGAATGAATATCTTTAAATCTGCCAGGAGAAGCTGAACAGGACAAAGCATTTAAGAGGTAGATTATCCAAAGGATGAGGTTCAGTCCAGACGCAATATAAAAGTCCAGAAAAGTTTGGATTTAGCCTCAGCTGAAATGATTGTAATGTAATTGCATTAATGTGTCAATGAAACAAGCAAAAATTTGAGCTGGGTAACAAGAAGTCACCCTTAAATTGTGAAAGTCCAGGACATTGTGTGGTTCAGCTATCATGGGAGTAATCTGATAAAATTGGGCATAGCTTAAGGTTTGAGTTTGTATAGTACTGCCTCCTGCAATTAACTGCTGGAACTAGCATAACATTACCTGTTGCACTCAAGGGCATATATGCCTTGAATTTCAGTGCCTTCTGCTCTTTGAAGACTGCTACTGAGAATATTAGGTATTCTACGGTGATTATTTCTGTTTTGCCAGATTACCACGTTATCTGTAAGCTGATAATTACCCTTATTGTTTTTTAGGTCTTGAAGATGAACTGACTACAGTTATTTTTAACACAAAAGCTTTGGAAGAGGAAAAAGTAAAAATTTGTCAAAAACCACAGACACACCATGAGTTTTTAAGGTGAGCAAACATGGTTTAACCATGTATCTCCTGATAGAGGTTTTTTTTAAAAAAATTGGGACATGTTCTCACTTGTGCAAGAGGTTCCTTTTTTTTATAAGAAATAACTTTTTAAAAATTATTTCTCTCGCTTTTTTAAAGTTTGTTCTTGGAATGCAGCAATACTACATGTAGGTAAAGCTGGCTAAGCAAGTATTTATTGCCCATCCCTAGTTGTCTTTCAGAAAGTAGTGTTAGATCTTCTTGAATTGCGCCATCAGTGTTGAAGGTGCTTCCACAATGTTGTTAGGTTCCAGTAATGAGACCCAGTGTCATTGAAACTTTAGGAAGTTTCTCACATAAATTGGAAGAAGATGGGTATTCTGTACTGAGTGGCTCACCTCTTGACTCTCCAAAGCCTTTTCACCACCAACAAGACATAAGTTAGGAGTATGACATGCCTCGAAGTATAACACACAAGAAGCTCTCCACCATTCAGGTAAAAGCAGCTTGCTGGATCGGCACCCGATCTACTATCGCAAACATTCCTTGCCTTCACCCTCTGGTGCAATGTGTCTGCAGTGTACACCATCAAAGGCAATTTTGCACGGCTTCTTTGACAGCACTTGGCAAATGTGCAACCTCTAGCACCCAGGACAAGGACAGCAGACGTATGGGACCACCACCACTTCCAAATTTCCCTCCATGTTGCACATTATCCTAACTTCAAAATATATTGCCATCTTTCATCTCTGGGAATCAAAATTCTAAAACGCACTACCTAACAGTATAGTGAGATTGCCTTCATCACACAGATGCAGCAGTTCCAAAAATTGACTCACCACTGCCTTCTCAAGGGTAATGCAGGATGGGTACTAAATTGCTGTGCAATACATCACACTCCTGACTTTTAGCCATCTCAAATTCTGGGCGCTGAAGACTCATAGCTAACATTGAGCTGACCTTACTATCACACATCTGACAATGATGTCAGCTTCACACCCAGCTCTTGCTACCTCCACACACTTCCAGCCATTGAGCTTTGACTTGCTAGCAATGTCCACATCCTATAAATGAAAGAGTTGCAAATCTTGTTTTTTAACTCAGTCTACAAAATAGTTTTGATGAAGAACAGAGAGGTTTATTATATATACAGCAGTACTAGAGATGTAGCTGGCTGTAGAACTCATCTACCATGAGTTCTCCTTGGAGGACTACATAAATACTGAGAATAACCTTATGATAGAGAAAAATTAGTGATGAAACATTTAAAGAGAGTTGGGTTGCAGGTGCTGCCATCAGGAATGCCTTGTTAAAAAATTCATTCATAGAATGTGGGTGACACTGGCAGGGTGAAATTTTATGCTGACTCTCCTTCCTGCAGTCCATATAGTGAAGGTCTATTTTGATGCATTCAAAGGATGTGACCTTTGCTAAATAGGCCAGCATTCAGTGCCCACCTCTAACTGTCCCTGAGAAGGCAGTGGTGAGCTAACTTATTGAAACACTGCAGTCCAGATAGTGTAGGCACACCCCCCAGTGCTGTTCTTTTGATCTCCATAGGGAAACCATAATCTAAAATAAATCAATTCACCAATCCCCATATCAAGAAATTACCAATGATATATCACTTTTTCTAATGTTAACTTAACATGAATTGGAATTAACATAAATTGAACATAAACTAACAGCAAATTAACTAACATGGCAGCATGACGGCACAATGTTCAGCACTGTTGTCTCACGGCGCCAGGGACAATCTCCTCGTGTCTGTGTGAACTTCCTCCAGGTGCTCCGGTTTCCTCCCACAGTCCAGTGATGTGAGGGTTAGGTTGATTGGCCATGTTAAATTGGCCCTAGTGTCAGAGAAATTAGCACAGTAAATATGTGGGACTACAGAAATAGGGCTTGAGTGGGATTGTGGTTGGTGCAGACTTGATGGGCTGAATGGCTTCCTTCTGCACTGTAGGAATTCTATGAAATTATGGTTGGAACAAACTGTGAATTATATGTAGGATAGCAGTGACCATCACCTGAGATTCCAAGTATCCACAAGTTTGTTTGGTTCAAATGTGGATAAAAGAGCTGAATGCCAAAGGTGAGATGAGAGTGACTGCTCTTGATGTCAAGGGATCATTTGACTGAGTGTGCTGGCAAAACTGGAATCAGGGAAAGAACTGCTGGTTGGATTCATTCCTACAAAAGAAGGTGGTTGTGATGGTTCGAGGTCAATGATTTCAATTCCAAAACATCACTACAATTCTACAGAGTAGTGTTAAAGACCCAATCACCTGTAGCTGCTTTACCAATGATTTCCTTCCATCATAAGGTAAGAAGAAGGGATGTTCACTGATGTTCAACACCTTTCACAACTCCTCAGGTACTGAAGCAGTCCATGTCCAAAAACAGCAAGACCTTGACAATATCCAGGCTTCGACTGACAAGTTGCAAGTAACATTCACACCACACTGCTGCCAGGCAATTACCATTTCCAACAACTGAGAATCTAACCATTTGGAGATGTTGCATTCAATTCCTTTGTCCAAATCATTAATGTATATTGTGAACAGCTGTGATCCCAACTCTGAACCTGCAGAACCATGCAGATCATTCCAAATCAGCATGGATTCACTAAAGGGAAATCGTGCTTGACAAATCTGCTGGAATTTTTTTGAGGATGTGGCCCATAGAGTGGACAAGGATAAACCAGTGGCTATTGTGTGTCTGGAGTTTCAAAAGACTTTTGACACAGTTCCACACAAAAGATTAGTGAGCAAAATTAAAGCTCATGGTGTTGGGGGTGATCTATTGATGTGGATAGACAACTGGTTGGCAGATAGGAAACAGAGAGTGGGAATAAACAGGTTATTTTCAGAATGGCAAGCAGTGAAAGTCTATAGAATGCTGGAAAATGACCAATAGGGCCACCATATCTAAGGCCACTTCCTTAAGTACTCTGGGATGCAGAGTATCAGGCTCTGAGATTTAGCAGGTTTTAATCCCAGCAATTTCCCAAATACAATTTCCTGACTAATAAGGATTTCTCTCAGTTCCTTCTTCATGCTAGACCCTCTGTCATTTAGTATTTCTGGAAGATTATTTGTGTCCTCCTTGCTGAAGACCGATCCATACTATTTGTTCAGCTGGCCTGCCATCTCTTTGTTGCCCATTATGATTTCACCTAATTTGAACTGTAAGGGACCTACATTCATCTTCACCAGTCTTTTTTTCTTCACATGTCTATAGAAGCTTTTGTAGTGAGTTTTTATGTTTTCTGTATTCTATTTTCCCCTTGTGAGTTAAATCCTTTGTCCTCCTCTGCTGAATTTTAAATTTCCCCAGTCCTCAGGTTTGCTGCTTTCTCAGGCCAATTTATTTGCCTCTTCTTTGGCTTTAATACTATCCTGGTTTCCCTTGTTATCCATGATTGAGCCAACTTCCCCGTTTTACTCTTACACAAGACAGGGATGTACAGTTGTTGAAGTTCATCCATGTGTTCTTTAAATATCTGCCATTACCGATCTATTGTCAACCCCTAAGTATCGTCTGCCAGCTTATCCTAGCTAATGCATGTATCATAACACCAAAGTTAGTTTTCCTTAAGTTCAGGACCCTAGACTTAACTGTGTCACTTTCCATCTTAATGAAGAATTCTACCATATTAAGATCAGTCTTTCGCAAAGGATTTCACACCACAAGGTTGCTAATTAATCCTCTCTCATTACACAATACTCAGTCTAGGGTAGCCTGCTCTCTAGTTGGTTCCTTGATACGATGGTTGAGAAAACCATCCCTTATACGTCCCAGGAGATCCTCCACTATCACGTTGCTGCCAGTTTGGTGAGCCCAATCAATATGCAGATTGAAGTTACCCTAACAACGGCTGTACCCTTATTGTGTGCATCTCTAATTCCCTGTTCGATGCCATCCCCATTGGTGGTCTATACACAACTCCCACTAATGTTTTTGTCCTTTGGGTCCCATAGCTCCATCCATACAGATTCCACATCGTCCAGACTATTATCCTTCCTTACTGTTGCATTAATCTCCTTTTAACCAGCAATGTTACCCACCCCCTTTCTTTTCCATCTATCTTTCTTGAATATTGAATATCCCTGGATGTTGAGTTTCCATCCTTGGTCACCCTGGAGCCAGGTCTCCATGATCCCAATTATATCATATCTATTAATAACTGCCTGTGTAATTAATTCATCCATCTCATTACAAGTGCTCCTCGCATTAAGACACAGGGCCTTCAAGCTTATTTTTTTGGCATTTATTGCCCTCTTATAATTATGATATACTATGGCTCTTTTTGATTTTGTCTTTTATTTCTCTGCCTTCCACAATTTCCCTTACTGCCTTTTGTTTCTGTCCTCACTTCACTTCTCTCTGATTTCTGCATTGGTTTCCATCTCCCTGCCATATTAGTTTAAATCTTCCCTAACTGATAATCAAACCACCTTCCAGGACATCAATCGTATAACCATTGTTGAACTCTCCAGCATCAAAATCCTAGGGGGCAGTGGAAGTTGCTGGTTAACATTGATCAGAAACATAACCACTTTAGCTACATGAATACTGTGACTGTAACAGTAGGTCAGAGGCATCTATACTGTGACAAATAAGTAAGTAACTCAGCTTCTGAATCTCCAAAGTTCAGAAGAATGAGGGGGGATCTCACAGAAACCTATAAAATTCTAACAGGATTAGACAGAGTAGATGCATGAAGGATGTTTCCAATGGTGGGGATGTCCAGACTAAGGGTTATAGTCTAAGGATATGGGATATCTTTTTAATCTTTTAGCACTGAGATGAGGGAAAATTTCTTCAGCCAGAGTGTCTGGCCTATGGAATTC
Source organism: Carcharhinus amblyrhynchos (assembly GCF_965287045.1). Lineage (NCBI taxonomy): Eukaryota > Metazoa > Chordata > Chondrichthyes > Carcharhiniformes > Carcharhinidae > Carcharhinus > Carcharhinus amblyrhynchos. The sequence continues at coordinate 37,971,457 of NC_137340.1, forward strand.
ATTATCTCAGAAAGCAGTTGAGGCTAAAATATTTTATGTTTTCGAGAAGGTGTTGGATATACTTGATGCAAAAGGGATAAAAGGATATGGGGAAAGGCAGAATCAGGCTATTGAGTTGATGATCATCCATGACCATAATGAATGGTGGAGCAAGTTCAGAGGGCTAAATAGCCTACTGCTGCTCCTATTTTCTATGTTAGTTTGGAGAGTGGCATGGGGGGGAACTTCCAGGTTTCTATTTGTCTGCTGTCCTGGTCCTTCTAGATGGGAGTGATCATGGGTTTGTCTAAACAGACCTAGTGAGTTCCTGCAGTGCTTCTCATAGATGGTATACACTGCTGCACTGTTCATTGGTGGCGGAGGAAGTGAATGTTGTGCAAGGGGTGCCAATTAAGTGGGCTGCTTTGTTCTAGATGATGTCAGGCTTCTTGAGTGTTATTGGAGCTGAACTCATCCAGGTATGTGCATCCAGCACAGCCTTGACATATGCCTTGCAAAGTGGTGAACAGGCTTTGTGGAGTCAGGAGGTGAATTACTGGTCACAGAATTATTAGCCTATGACCTGCTCTTGTAGCCATAGTATTAATATTGTTTGCCTAGTTGAGTTTCTAGTTAATGGTAACCTCTAGCATGTTAACATCTTGTGGTGGCCCAAGCCGTGGAAGGGCCCAGCCTTAAGGGTCTTCTCCTCAGGAATAGAAGTTCTTTAGTGCAGCTAGAATTGGTGCGGACACAGGCAGAAGGGACTCTGAGTGGTTGCATATCCTTGAGGTGTTCTGAGTGGTACCCTGTCCCCAGGGTATCCGTCTGATGCTCATCCTTCTTATTGGTATTACAGGACCCTGCCATGATTTCAAGAGGAGATGGAACACCTGGAGGGAGATTAAGGTACCTGGCCCTACATCCTGATGGCACCCACCAGAGTGTGTGGCCACGGAGTGCATGACCAAGTACAAATCCAGCAGGACCAGCTTGGACCATCAGCCTAGGGCTTGAGCAGGTGACTGGTCTCTGGTGCCGATAACTTGGACTGTCCCTGCCTCCAACTGCTGCAGGGAATGTTCTGAAAGGTGCTCTCTAGAAAGTGACCTTGAGATTAGTCTTGAACTATATATCCCATTGAGGTATGTGCCTCTTGCTGGTAAACGGTGCAGATGAGAGACTTGACAGATCTTCCAGAGCTTGATGTGGTACTCAAGTGTGCTTTGGCACTTAAGGAGATACTGGGCTGACTAGCTGGTTTGTTGGTACCTTTAAACAAAAGGACAGTTTTAGTGGATGAGCTGAAACTAATTCAGAGTATATTGCACTCACTTTGAATTGCAGGATTGGGTGAAGTGATGCAGCTGAGATCTGTACTAGATTGTTGTAAATGGGTGAGAAGGGAGAGATGCAAAACTGTCTAGAGGGGCAATTTTTTCACACAGAAGGTGGTGAGTGTCTGGAACAAGCTGCCAGATGTGGTAGTAGAGGTGGGTACAATTTTATCTTCTAAAAAGCATTTTGATAGTTATGTGGGTACAGTGGGTATAGAGGGATATGGGCCAAATGTGGGCAATTGGGATTACTTTACGGGTTTAAAAAAAGGTGGCATGGACAAGTTGGGCCGAAGGGCCTATTTCCATGCTGTAAACCTCTATGACTCTAAATGGCCAAGCTATGCATTGCCCTGAAAATTGCATCCTGACACATTTTTTGCACTATGTGCTGTAAGATTGCATTTTCAAACTTGCTCCAAAAACAACTCAAAACTCTTCTGTTTTCTTGCTCATTTGGCACTTAGAACTTTTTCATCAAATTTTGCCCTGAGTGCTGATATATCCCCCGCTACTGGATGCATGACACCTGTGAAGAGAGTAGCCATTTGAGTACATAATGTCGTGCAGATAATTTGATATTGAAGGGAGCTGAGAACTTTCCCTGGCATAATGGATGAGATCATTCTTGTACTGGATGGTGCGTCGTAGTTGGTGACAACCATGCTAATTTCCTGGGCATTGATCTCCCAGGCCAGAGTATCATGGTTGGTGTGCTTCTTTGAACCATCCTTTAGGTAGAGAACATGTTGATGGGCCTGCACTCCCCAAATAAGGACCTTAAGGACCCTGCGCTGAAACTCAATGCTACCTTCTTCTTGAGGCTGCTAATCTTTTGCATTTGGGTTCTGAACATATTGACGTGTCTGATGAAGGCAGGTGGGCTGGAGAAAGTGATATTGACATGCTGGGCAGCTATTTAAATATTGCACTGGGACTTTGAAACCCATCAGCTGCTGACCCATCAGGAGATTCGGCAGGGAGCTCACTTGTGCATAGTTAATGAGCTTCTAAGCGCTGACTCTGATGCAGGATCACGTTATTCTGATCAGCAGGTCAGGCACGGCAAGAGCCACTGCCACTGCACCTAGTCTGGAAAAGGAAGAATTCCACCCTATTTTTCCTGTTTCTCACTTACAGACTGTCTCTGCCTGTGACTATGCCATATGCATCAAAGTACCAATCCAACAAGCCCAATACCAATGCATGTGAGAGACTGACCGTGCCCTGCACACCCTTCCCATGTGTCACTATGAATCCTTGCCTCCCTGATGTTGTGTCTCTGTGCATGCTTCTCCTCCAGTCATGTATGGGTGTGCACCTTCCCTAGTCATGCCCTGTCATTTATTTCTGGCACCCTTCCCCAGTTATCCCCCAAGTCAGATGTGTCTGTCCATCCACTCCCCCCATCGGTCCAGTTAACACCCCATGTGTTCATGATATTCAAGTAGTAATTGTGTTTCCTGGCATGATGCAGTAGGCTACCTGACGGTCCATGAAAGTAGGAAGCTGACAGTTTAAATGCATTGTTATTTTGGTGGGAAAGTGACTTCTGGCCGCACTCCAAATTTTCATGTCCTGCCCTTCATGATACCTGCCATTGGTGGGACCAAAAAATTCTGTGTATTAAATTCATTATTCAATTTGAAAAGGAAAAACTTGGAACAGCTTCTCAAGTTCTAAATTTAGTTAAGGCTGCCTTCATTAGGTAAAGGTGGTACAAGGCAATGTACTCGGCAATTAATGGGTAAAATGACAGAAGGTCAGTGGACAATATTTGAAAGGAATTTTAACATAATACTGAGCTAGTTTATAGCTCTGAGGGGCAAAGTACCATTTCTCAAACAATGTCCCTTCACTCCAGTAAAAGCAAAATTCTGCAGATTTTGTAAATCTGAAATGAAAACAGAAAATGCTAGAATAGCTCAGCGGGTCTGGTAACACCTGTGGATAGAATCAGAGTTAATATTTTGAGTCCAAATGACCCTTCTCTCCACAGATGCTGCCAGGCCTGCTGTGTTTATCCAGCATTTTTCTTCTTCACTGCAGTGTTTAGTCTTCTCCATCCAGTGAACCTCAATGCATTCTATTGATTCCAGACGTGCAGAGTATAAAGCTACGTATCTTTATATTCTGCACCTCTGGAATCAACAGAATGAAAATAATTGGATAAGTTATAATAATTGACAAGCAATTCATTCTGTCAGATTACTAGTGGTAAAGCTGAAAATTATCCCCTTCAGTTTAAACTTTTCAGAGCTTAACTATAGTTCCCACTTTATTTTTGGAAAGCGATACCAACAATGTGGAATAAATAAGCCAGCATTTGTGGGGAGGTGTTGGTGGGTGTTATAAAATGATTTGGTACTTGGAGTTTGTAATGTCCTAACAATGTTAGGCAGTTGTGGATTTTAAACAAAAAGAAAAAGATATGGTTTGCACACATCTATTCAAAATAACAGCAGGTTTATTGCAGGAATTGTTGATTGTACAGAGTATAAAATTAACCTAGAGCAGGAGCCTGTGAAACACCCCAGTGATATCACCATCAAATCCTGTGACTGGCTCTTAAAGCAATCATGCAACCAGTTACAAATACAACAGAGTTAGGCTCCAGAACACCAAGCTGACAAGGGTTTGCACCATTGACGTTAACTTGCATTTTTCTTCTCTTGGCTCTTGTTGCTTTGCCAGTTCTGCTTTCTTCCATTTCTACCCACATCCTTCTCACCTCCTCAGTTGTTTACGCATTTTCTTTGATTCATAAATGCATTTTTATGCATTTTTATATTTCCATCATTATGCTTCCTTTTGTCTCATACAAATATCATTTCTGCTATTGAACCATTATGTTCTTCACGTAAACACTTAATGAATTTTTTTTTGTGTATGCCTCTGTATAAATGCTGTTCATTTGCAGTACTTTCTTTGTTTCTGTAATATTGTTTTTTTTTCTGTTATTTGATTATCTTTTTGTTCATAACAGGTTGTATTCTTTGTTTGATTAAATATATATCTTTTTTATTCCTTCATGTAATGTAGACATTGCTGGCTCAGCCAGCATTTTTGCGCATCCCTAATTGCCCTTGAACTGAGTGGTTTGTTAGGCCATTTCAGAGGGCAGTTAAGAGTCAACCTGTGGATCTGGAGTTAAATGTAGGATAGACCAGTTAAGTATGGCAAGTTTCCTTCCCTAAATGACATTAATGAACCAGATGGGTTTTTATAATAATCAACATGGATTTGCAGTCATTGTATGACTCTTAATTCCAGGTTTGGTGGACTTCGAACCCATGTCCCCAGAACATTATCCTGGATATCTGCAGTACTAGTCTAGTTATAAAACCACTATACCACTGCATTCCTGATATGATGATCCATTTAAAATCTGTCCATCCATCATAAAAATTCAAATAAATCACTTTCACCCAAAGAAATTAAAGATTTGACTGGGTTGGTTCAATGTGCTGATTTAGTAGAAACAATTAAACTATACTCAGAGCTTTGACTGTAAATATATAACTACTACATGACCATGATTATTCTGTTATTGATACTATTTTTAATATTTTGAACTGAAAATAAGATCTGATGTGAAGTATCACTGCCTTTGAACACCAGAGAGAGATCTTGCAAGTTAAAGGCTAACTTCCAGTGCAGTATAAACAATTACCCAGACAGGAATTGCTATTATCCTGAAACTGTTATTGACACTTTACCCAGTGACTCTATGAGGATATTAAGATAGGAGAACCGAAGAAATCTACTTGTCTGCAGTCAGGTACAAAATATTAAACTTTGATAATAGAGAGAGAGAGAGAGAGAGTTTAATTATGAAGACGCTTCAAGAACTTGGAGGAAAAGACTATTTATGATAATTATTTGTCATAATTTGTTCTTTAATAAAAAATGCCAAAACTGAATTCCAGGCTGAAAAACATTATTTATTTTCTGAAAACATTTTTGCTCTAGGTTAAAGAAAGAATTGGAATTATACAAAGTAGATGATTTGGAAAGTGTTTGTGAAGCTCTTCGGACAGAGATACAATTCCTGCAATCGGTAAATGATGGTTATTTGATTTTTAAAATAATTGTTTCTGGTTTACATTTGATTGAAACTTACGTAAAATAATTTTGCATGGTACTTTAAAAAATGGGCAGACTTATTCTACTGTATATAGCCTCTTTACCATGTGTAGCCAGATTGTGGCACATTTATAATGAATGTAATAGTACCCTCTGTGACATTCCTCATGGCTGGTCTTGGAGTCCGGAAAGTTTTATAATTGTTAGTTGTTAAATTGAATTGTTCAAACTAGTTTGTCCCTTTAAGACTATTGCTCAAGCAGTCCTTGTGAAGAACAGCTTAAAAAAAACTCTTGGATAAGATTGCAGTTGACCCATTGAGAGAAGCTTCTGTTGATTGAAACGAGCTGCACCTCCTTTGTTCTTGACCTTGGGGTGAAGTTAGCAAAACAAAATCACAAAATTACTGACTTGTTTTCTGTTTTAATAAAAAGTTTGATAATCTGAAATGTAGCATTCAACATATGATGGATATGCAGTAGACACAAGGGCCAGACTGTTTTAAATCCTCTGAGGATGGAGTCAGAGGCAGTTTTGGGCATATTATCACATGGGGAAGCTTTGGAATGGAACTACAGTGTTATCATGTTAAATCCAGATTTGGGTAACAATATGGTGGGATGGAAAGGCATCTTGAACTTACAAAGATGTTAATTGGGCTGATTAATATGCATTAGAATGCTATTTTCCAGACTTGTTTGAATTTTAAAGCATCAAAGCCCGACAGGCATATTAAAGCACAAAGCACCGGTCAGTTCTGGTTTCACTTAACAGGTTGTGGATGCTTCATCATTAAAGCTTGAGATCAATAGATTTATAGTCTCTGATAGAATCAAAGGATATTGCAGAGTGGGTGGGCAAGTGGAATTAAAAGCAAATGTCAGCCATGATCATAATGAATGGCGGAGAAGTTTCTACAATCCGCAGAGCTACCCCCCTGTTTCTTATGTTCTTAATATATTGAGTAGAGAAGTCTAAGCATCATGCCTCATTTTGAGGAGGGAGGATTTCAAGTGGCAAGGCTTTAGGGCCATGCTGCTAGTGTGCCATTTGGAAGCTGACATGTATTATTTTAAAGGGATTGGGTTGGTTGGAGCAAATGTCTGAATGAAAGACATTGGAGCCAGAGAGTGCCCACCTGCCATGGGAGGTGGAACTTCTAGTGAGAAGGAGCTGACAGGGACTGAGTTGCAGCAAATAGCAGCTGCATAGCAGCAACGTGGTGACCAACTAGAGAAGTAAACTTGGAATGGGCAAGGGAGTTAAGGCAAAAAAGGGTAATGCAGGTACCCTCTGATGCATAGAAGAATGTGAACAGATTCTTCCGTACTCCTGTGAGCAGCCCAAGGATAGATGCAGAGGAGAGGTACAACAGCAGCCACAATCAACCTGAGCGACCATTGAACAGGACGTAAGTCTCTTGAAGATACAATTTAGGTACCTGGACTGACCTGGTAGCACCCATCAATATGCTTTTGCAAAGGTCTTGCATATTGTGGTGTTCTGCACAACCTGGCACTGGAGATATGGGAGGGGGAATTGAATAAGCAGGCTATAGTGGAGCATGATGTCTCCTCATGCGATGAAGTTTCAGAGGAAGCAGAGGACTAGCGAAGCTAAGGAGGTTCAGGACATACATGTACAAACACGTTTCAGATGACTCTTGCTACCTGATATTTCCAACCCAATAAAGGTCAAACTTGCTGCACTGTTGCCATTCTCTTTATTTAAAGACTCATGGCCTTGCTCCTAGTGACACCTTAATCTTTAGCATTGGAAAAACAATGGCCATGCACATAATGTTCGCTGATCAGCATTTGGGGCAAGCCCAGATCCTCTTAACATTCCAGAGGGCGCAGGTAATGGAGCGTGACAGAGTGTTGCAAACATAAGCAGACAGAAGCAGTAATGCCTTAATAGTTTAATTATCCATAAACCCCAATTGCAGCTGGTGGCTTTTCCTAATTACTTCACATGTGCTACTGAAAATGTTTTCCTTATCCTATAAGAAGGGGTGCTGCCAGACGTGATCTTGCTGGGATGACCTTGGTAGTGGTCCTCTGGCTGCCTGAGGCCTGGAGGGGACTGGAAAGCTAACGGGCTCCCGCACAAGCATTTGTTCTTCCTGCGTCTTCATGGCTACAAGAGGTGCTGGTGTCACTAGCAGAGGAGTCAAGGAGCTGCTGACTGCACCAAGAGGATCCTGAGACGTGCGCCAGATGCAGAAAACAACCACTCCTCCCTCATAAGGCACACTTGCACAACACTGTTAACTTGAGTAGTCCAAGGACCTGGTGGAGAGTTTAAGCACTTTACTTTAAAAGGGCTGTAAGGACTGGCATGCAACCAGTGCTCTTTGTGTCCTCCATCCTGGGTTGCCTTACCACTACTCAATGACGCTCATGGATAAACTCTGAATGCATCTCTAGCAATCATTAATTAGTCCATGAAAATTGCTACTCTTTCAGTGAATGGAGGCCAGGTTTCCAAAGGGAAATAGCAGCACACATGGCCTACCTCTGCAATTTCTGTCATTTTCATGCTGCTCACACAATGAGCGAAATCTTATCAAAAGATGGCAGAGTGTTGGTTCTGGTGCGAGAAACAGAATGTTTCCACTGATGGCGCAGGTGTATTTTTGGATCGAATCTTATGTCTAATTAGTAATCATTTTTATGCCCGTAAGTGCGGCATGTTTGCTCGCCCTGCAACAACTTAACTTCTGCAAACACTGGGAAATTCCATTTTAACGGCTGACCAGCACTTCTCCTGAACCTTAACTGCACCAAATGGCTCCCAGGGCTTCACTGTGAACCTGCTGAGTATGGGCTCCAGTCACACTGCAGCCATCCTCCCCTTAGTGTGAAGGCCTTCAGATTGCATAAAGGGAAAGGCAACCTATTCCTGAATCTCCTACTGTGCCCTGACAGACCGACCTCTCCTGGGACCCCTTGCCGGTGAATAGCGATCTGCCTCAGGGGTCAGTGCTGGAACCACAACTTTTCACAATATACATTAATGATTTGGAAGAAGGAACTGAAGACACTGTTGCTATATTTGCAGATAGTATAAAGATATGTAGAGGGACAGGTAGTATTGAGGAAACAGGGGAGCTGCAGAAGGACTTGGACAGGCTGGGAGAGTGGTCAAAGAAATGGCAGATGGAATACAATGTGGAAAAATGTGAGGTTATGCACTTTGGAAGGAGAAATGGAGGCATAGATTATTTTCTAAATGGGGTATGCTTCAGAAATCAGAAGCACAAAGGGACTTAGGAGTCCTTGTTTAAGATTCTCTCAAAGTTAATATGCAGATTCAGTTGGCAGTTAGGAAGGCAAATGCAATGTTAGCATCCATTTCGAGAGGGCTAGAATACCAGAGGAGGGACGTACTTCTGAGGCTGCATAAGTCTCTGGTCAGACCCCATTTGGAGTATCGTGAGCAGTTTTGGGCTCTGTATCTAAGGAATAATGTGCTAGCCTTGGAAAGGTTCCAGAAGAGGTTCACAAGAATGATCCCTCGAATGAAGAGCTGGTCATATGAGGAACGGTTGAGGACTCTGGGTCTGTACTCATTGGAGTTTAGAAGGATGAGGGGGGATCTTATTGAAACTTACTGGATACTGGGAGGCCTGGATAGAGTGGATGTGGAGAGGATGTTTCCACTAGTAAGAAAAACTAGAACCAGAGAGCACAACCTTAGACTAAGGCACAATTCTTTAAAACAGAGGAATTTCTCCAGAGTGGTGAATCTGTGGAACTCTTTGCTGCAGAAGGCTCCGGAGGCCAGGTCATCGAGTGTCTTTAAGACAGAGATAGGTAGGTTCTTGATTAATAAAGGGATCAGGAGTTATGGGGAAAAGGCAGGAGAATGGGGATGAGAAAAATAATCAGTCACGATTGAATGGCGGAGCAAACTTGATGGGCCATAGAGTCAGAGAGATTTACAGCGTGGAAATAGGCCCTTCAGCCCAACTTGTCCATGCCACCCTTTTTTTTTACAACCCCTAAGCTAATCCCAATTGCCTGCATTTGGCCAATATCTCTCTATACCCATCGTACCCATGTAACTACCTAAATGCTTTTTAAAAAATAAAATTGTACCTGCCTCTACTACTACCTTTAGCAGCTTGTTCCAGACACTCACCACCCTCTGTGTGAAAAAAATTGCATCTCTGGTCACTTTTGTATCTCTCCCCTCTCACCTTAAACCTATGTCTTTAGTTTTAGACTCCCCTGCTTTTGGGAAAAGATATTGATTATCTACCTTGTCTATGCCCCTTGTTATTTTATAGACCTCTCTAAAGTAACCCCTTAGCCTCCTACGCTCCAGAGGAAAAAATCCCAGTCTATTCAGCCTTTCCTTATAACTCAATCCATCAAGTCCCGATAGCATCCTAATAAATCTTTTCTGCACTCTTTATAGAAAGGATATTATTAAACTAGAAAGTACAAAGGGACTTAGGAGTCCTTGTTTAAGATTCTCTCAAAGTTAATATGCAGATTCAGTTGGCAGTTAGGAAGGCAAATGCAATGTTAGCATCCATTTCGAGAGGGCTAGAATACCAGAGGAGGGACGTACATATAGAAAGGATATTATTAAACTAGAATGAGGTGACCAGAATTGCACACAGTATTCCAAATGTGGCCTTACCAATGACTTGTACAACTTTAACAAGATGTCCTAATTCCTGTATTCACTGTTCTGATCGATGAAACCAAGCATGCCGAATGCCTCCTTCACCACTCTATCCACCTGTGACTCCACTTTCAAGGAGCTATGAACATGTATCCCTAGATCTCTTTGTTCTGTAGCTCTCCCCAGTGCCCTACCATTAACTGAGTAAGTCCTGCCCTGGTTCAATCTACCAAACTGCATCACCTCACATTTGTCTAAATTAAACTCCATCTGTCAACCCACTGGCCCAATTAATCAAGATCCCATTGCAATTGGAGATAACTTTCTTCACTATCCACTATGCCACCAATCTTGGTGTAATCTGCAAACTTACTAACCATGCCCCCTATATTCTCATCCAAATCATTATTATAAATGATAAATAACAATGGGTCCAGCAATGATCTCTGAGGCACAGCGCTGGTCACAGACCTCTAGTTGGAAAAACAACTCTCTACAACTGCCATCTAGCTCCTGTCAAGAAGCCAATTTTGTATCCATTTAGCTACCTCATCCTAGATCCCATGAGATTTAACTTTATGCAACAACCTACCATGTGGTACCTTGTCAAAGGTCATGCTAAAGTCCATGTAGACAACATCAACTGCACTCTCCTTATCTGCCTTCTTGGTTACCCTTCAAAAACCTCAATTAAATTTGTGAGACATGACTTTCACTCACAAAGCAATGCTGACTATCCCTAATCAGTCCTTGCATCTCTAAATACCTGTAGATCCTGTCTCTCAAAGTATCTTCCAACAATTTACTCACCACAGGTGTGAGGCTCACTGGCCTGTAGTTCCCAGGCTTTTCCCTGCAACCCTTTTTAAACAAAGGCACAACATTCGCCACTCTCCAATCTTCAGGCACCTCACCCATGACTATCGATGATTCAAATATCTCAATTAGGGGACCCGCAATTTCCTCCCTAGCCTCTCACATCGTTCTGGGATATACTTCATTAGGTCCCGTGGCATTATCTACCTTGATGTGTTTTAAGACTTCCAGCACCATCTCCTCTGTAATATGTACACTCCTCAAGATATCACTGTTATTTTCCCTAAGTTTCCTCACATCCATGCTTTTCTCAACAGTAAATACTGATGAGAAATATTCATTTAGGATCTCACCCATCTCTTGTGGATCCATGCATAGATGACCTTTTTGATTCTTAAGAACATAAGAAATAGGAGCAGGAGTAGGCCATCTAGCCCTTCGAGCCTGCCCCGCCATTCAGTAAGATCATGGCTGATCTGAAGTGGATCCATTCCACTTTCCTGCTTTCTCCCCATAACCCTTAATTCCCCTATCAGAATCCTATCTACCCGTGACTTAAATATATTTAGCGAGGTAGCATCCACCACTTCAACGGGCAGAGAATTCCAGAGATTCACCAGCCTTTGAGTGAAGAAGTTCCTCCTCAACTCTGATCTAAACTGCCCCCTCCTTATCTTGAGGCTGTGTCCTCTAGTTCTGCTATCCTTTCTAAGCAGTAAGAATCTCTCTACCTCTACCCTATCTATCCCCTTCATTATCTAATACATCTCTATAAGATCCCCCCTCATCCTTCTAAACTCCAATGAGTACAGACCCAGTCTATTTAGTCTCTCTTCATTGGCCAACCCCCTCATCTCCGGTATCAGTCTAGTGAACCTCCTCTGCACTCCCTCCAAGGCCAATATATCCTTCCGCAAGTGCGGCGACCAAAACTGCACACAGTACTCCAGCTGCAGCCTCACCAGTACCCTGTACAGTTGCAGTAAGACCTCCCTACTTTTATACTCTAAGAGCCCTACTTTCTCCCTTTTAACCTTTATGTAGGCTTTGTGGCCTAATTCTGCTCCTATGTCTGATGGTCCTGTTCTCCTCCTGTATGTGCATTGGACAAGGCAGCTCGCTATTGTGCCTGGCCTGCATGAGAGAACAGACAAGGATTTTGCATTCCTAAACACCCACATCCAAAACCAAGCAGTGTGTAGCTCCATCCATGTTCAGTGTCTTGTGATATAATCAAAGCCAGACACACAAATTTTGGTATGATCCTGGATGCGCCCCAATTTATGTTACAATCCAGTTTTGTTTAAAGAAGGCAAAGTTTGAATCCCATTTACCAACAAGGAGAATAAAGACACGAGATCTCATGGTTTTAACAAAACAAAAGTAAAACAACTTACAATGTCCATTTTATGCTCTAACATTCAGAATTATCAAGAGGTAAAGATGAAATAACAGGCAAACTGTGGTCAAACACTATAGATTAAATGGCAGATGCAACCAAGGCAGATACAGGGTTTGCAATTCTTCACTTTTTAAGGTCTCCTGACAAGACCTTACAGTCCTTCCAAAGTCTATTGGTTTCTGCGTGGCTTACCTACCTTGCTGCTAGGGAACCCTTGAGGAACATCGATTTTGGCAGGATCAGTGGCTCCTGAAGGGCCAGAAAATCCCGCCGTTTGCCTCTGAATGCCCTCAGATGTTGCTGCAACTTGGACTGCCTCAATGATTGAACATCCCCATGATGGTTCAATTTTTTTCTCTTGGGGCTGTATTCTACATGATTTAAAGGACTGTACCTCCTGTTTCTAATTATCAGCTCAAGTCCAAATCCTTTGCAAACAATGAGCTTCCCTAACTTGCCACTGCCCCAAGGTTTGTCTGAACTTGAGTTTGATTACACTGATCTTCAAATGGCTTCTAAAACTTCAGAGCCCTAACCCTCTTCAGCACAAAACTGTTGAGCTTCCACCACCTTCTCAGATCCCTTGGACTTCTCCAAAGTCTTAACAGCAGTAAAATTTCTCCCAGGGCTTCATTTTGAGTTGAAGCCGCATGAGGTGGAAACCGCAAACAATTACCTCTCCCAGGAAATTCACAAATAAATTGAAACCAAAGAACCTGGTTAAGCTCCATCCATTTCAATGACAATGTAGCTTTTCAGGGCTCACTAAACAAATTTAGCTTTAACTTCAAAAACAAAACATATTATTACCTCAATGCCCTCTCTGTTCCTTTTAGCTGCTGGTGCTCTGTGATACCTTTGTTTCAGTTGTACCTGAGTTTAATTTTTTTTGCGTTCTGAGGCAAGGGCATCAGTAATGTAAAGATGATGTAACTGGATGACTCACAAAGCTTAGTAAAGTTTCATAAGAGTTATGATCCCAGATGATACTACTGGACAAGTCCAATCCCAGGTTGGAAATTAGCTTGATAGATCCTAACTTTTATTTTTTTGTTTAGGAATATGGAGGATAGCCACAAAACAAAATCACAGAGACTGCAGATGTACTTTGAACAACAAAATCATTAAACAAGAAAATATTAACTTTACCTTTACAGATATATACAGATTTGTAAGGGTAACACAAGTTACAAAATCTATCCTATACTCTGATGTTCACAGTAAGTACACAGTCCATGCAAACCAATAGTGAACTGTGTTCAAACACACGGCACACTGAAACCAAGTGACAGATGTCATCCAAAGCAAGTTCTACAAATTTCTCATCAATTCCCCAGTTCATATCTGAACTACCTGGTCTCACTGGAACTCTGTCTTTCACACAAGGATTTCCAAAAACCACAGTTGAAGAACACACGTTGGAATCTTCTTCCACATGACACTTTCTTTTGAATATCTTCACCAATGATCCATCTCCATGGCTTCAACCTCTCCTTTTGACCTTCCGTCCTCCAGATTGCCATGTGCATTCAAGCTTCACTTTCTAGGCAATGTCTCAGATATCCAGCCATGCCAGCAGAACAGCATTGCTTCACAGGTCGTATTAAAGAATACCAGGCTGTCTCCATGAATTTTCTGGCCTCTCACAAGCCAATTTTAGTTTACATCTGCTTCCTTCAGTTTCCTTCTTTTAATTCAAAGCCTTTTCTTCTTCTCCTTCAGCTTCACTTAACAGGATCTCTTTCAGGTTACTGTCCTTAATCTTTGACTGAACTAACTTCCTGGGACTTTCAGATCTTGTTTTTGGGATTTTTTATTTGGTTTGGAACCTGCTTCTTGCAGCTCCCACTCTTGTGCTCAGCTTCTTCTGTTCTTCCTGCAGAATGGCATTTACTTCTTGATCATCTGATCTTTTAACACCATTTCACTGCTTTTTGTTTGTCCACTTGTGAAGATGCAGGGCTAACTTTAAATCTAAAAAAACACAGAAAAGAACAAACTGTGCAAGGCTGTTTACTGGCTTTTCATTTGGGTCCTGACCAACTGTGCATATACAGCTATTCTCCAGCTGGCACATGTCCAGAACCCAATGATTACAGAAAGGAGCAATCTGTATATGTGTGACCTTTGAGGACTGGCAAATGTGCAGAGACTGCTGAGGCCTACTGGAATTTGTCGTTATCTTGTCTCAAACGTCTGATCTCCATTTTAATAAGTAAGTTTTTTTTTCTGGGGCCCGTAATAAAAGGGAATGTTTTAATTAAATGGAGGAAAGTTTCTACACGTGGTGATGGGTTGCTTATCGGATTATTCTATCAATATGTGCTTATTTAGGATACACAAAGGGTTTTTATTTTAGGAGGTTTTGCTCTAACTTGTGAATCAGAAGATGTGACTGCACAACAGCTATACCTTTAAAGTCATCAAAATGCCTGCATACAGAAGAAACTCATGCCAGGAATTTCTTTGAACATTCTCTCAATCAGCAGCAAGTGGTAACTTTGGCAAAAAAATAGCAAAAACGGGTTGATTTTGACTTGAAAAGGGTTTCAATTTGTGGAAGACAGAACAAGTAAAAAACACAATTACTGTTTAATTGCAATAAGAAGTTCCAAACTATATTCTGCAATCTAAAGAGAGCACTAATTATCTTTGTACTGGGCACACCAACTGCCACCCTCCAACTCACCTGTCATTTACAGCACTGGCTTCTTTGTCTGTTTCTTCTGTGTCTGGCCTTTTAACTTTTTGTATCTTAGCTTCCTTCCTGTTGATGCAGCTTCCAGGTCAAGGGTCATATGGCCCAGTACTTCTTATTGTCCAAGAAAATTACAATTAATCTCTTTCTTACTGATTCAAATGCTTAAAAGTTAGTTTCAAAAATTCTTCAAACAAGTATTTTTTCTGACTATAATGCTTGCAGGTTGCAGGTTGTCACAATATAGCAAACTGTATTCCTTGACCTGTAACAAACCCTCTCCTGAGCTGTCCGCAATCCTCTTCCCTCCCCCCAATGCACCTTGCATTAGCTTGGATTTATTCATGTTAGAGAAGTCTCCCCTTTAACATCAAATAAGAGATTCAATTTTATTGTTCACTGTTAATTTTTATTGCATTACTACCGACTAATTAATGGAAATACAAGTATTGTCTTCCAATATAGTATTCTCCATTAAGGTTATATTGCTCAGAACTGTTTGTTTTTACATACATTGGCAATTCTTATAGGGCATGTTCACATAGAGGGTGGTGCATATTGGGACAAGCTGCCAGCGATAGTAGTAGAGGCGGGTACAATTTTGTCTTTTAAAAAGCATTTAGATAGTTACATGGGTATGATGGATATAGAGGGATATGGGCCAAATGCTGGCAATTGGGATTAGCTTAGGAGTTTTAAAAAAGAAAGGATGGCATAGACAAGTTGGGCCGAAAGGCCTGTTTCCATGTTGTAAATCGTTATGACTCTATGACTCTATAACTGGGCATTTAACAACGGATTAATTCAGCATGGCAACTAAGAAGAAACATTCTTATGTTCTTTATAATACTTATACAGTCCAAACAAATCCGAACATTATACATTCTCAAGAGACTGTTTATGGTTGTAATCTCTGAATGTTTTGTACGTTTAGTTAACACCCCCAACTATACCTCCACTCTATAATCCACCCCGCTGTTAAATCTAGCTCATAGACTGTAGTCCAACATAATAGTTCTCTTTTGCTCTGGTGAAGAGTCATCCAGACTCGAAATGTTCGCTCTGTGCTCTCTCCACAGTTGCTCTCAGATAGGCTGAGACTTTCCAGCATTTCCTGTTCTGGTTTTGGACCAACATATTCTAAGAAGGACTCTCCGAAGCTCTCCACTTCAGTGTAGATCCTCTCTATGACAATTATCACTGCCATATAATAGCCCTGGCTGCAAATCACTTGTTCCCAGCCTTTACATAACTTGATTATATTTCCTGAATTAATACTTAGTGGAGTGCCCCAGGGATCCAGTGGAGTGCCCCAGGGATCTGTTCTGGGATCCTTGCTGTTTGTAATTTTCATAAATGACCTGGATGAGGAAGTGAAGGGATGGGTTGGTAAGTTGGTGGTGTTGTGGATAGTCTGGAGGAATGTCAGAAGTTGCAGCGAGACATAGATAAGATGCAAGACTGGGCGGAGAAGCGGCAGATGGACTTCAACACGGATAAATGTGTAGTGGTCCATTTTGGCTGGTCCAATGGGATGAAGGAGTAATAATATCAAGGGTAGGACTCTTAGCAGTGTAGAGGATGAGAAGGACCTTGGGGTCCAGGTCCATAGGACTCTTAAATCGGCCTCACAGGTGGAGGATGTGGTCAAGAAGGCATTTGGTGTACTAGCCTTCATTAATCGAGGAATTGAGTTTAGGAGTCGGGAGATAATGCTGCAGCTTTATAAGACCCTTGTCAGACGCCACTTGGAGTACTGTGCGCAGTTTTGGTTGCCTCATTACAAGAAAGATGTGGAAGCTATTGAAAGGGTGCAGAGGAGATTTACATGGATGTTGCCTGGATTGGGTGGCATGCCTTCTGAGGATAGGTTGAGGGAGCTAGGTCTTTTCTCCCTGGAGAGATAAAGGATGAGAGGTGACCTGATAGAGGTTTATAAGATGTTGAGAGGTATAGATCAGGTGGATCCTCAGAGGCTATTTCCCAGGGCTGAAATGGTCGCTATGAGAGGACACAGGTTTAAGGTGCTGGAGAGTAGGTACAGAGGAGATGTCAGGGGTAAGTTTTTCACTCAGAAGGTGGTGGGTGAGTGGAATCGGCTGCCGTCGGTGGTGATGGAGGTGAACTCGTTGGGGTCTTTTAAGAGACTTCTGGATGAGTACATGGGATTTAATGGGATTGAGGGTTATAGATAGGGCTGGAAGGTAGGGATATGATCAGCGCAACTTGTGGGCCGAAGGGCCTGTTTGTGCTGTAGTGTTCTGTGTTCTAATGCTCAGAAGGCCTTGTAATTGTCTACAGTAAGTATCAACTATTTTTGATCTCGGACATACTCTCCCCATCATTATTATTCAATCATGTGAGTTTGTCAATGCATTTTTATACATCCAATCTCAGCAACTACCACAAAGCCAATTATTTACTATTCGCCCGGTGTTCCAAAATGCTGTGGCTTAAAATTATCTTGTCCCTTTAAAATGTTCACACTTTTCTCAGTGACATTTTATACAAAAACAAAGCATTGGCCTTATTACATTCACTTACCCCATCAAATTCTATGTATGTTCTGATTAAATCTCTCTATTCCAGTTTATCACTCAACATATATTTTACGTAAAATAAAGCGATTGTTGTTTCAGTGGCCATCTGGTGTTCTTTGTTATGACTCCTGGGTCAAACTATCGTTTATTAATATATTGGATAGTAATGGTATACTCGTCATTGGTATGTGAGGCCCACTTATGAGAATGATAAATGATACTGAATTCAAGAGAATATTAGATTTGAGACCTGCAAAGTTTTAACAATCCCATTTTGTCTTTTCAGAAACTATCACAGAGCAACCATCCTCAAAATGACAAGTCACAAATTTCACAATGATGTGGCTCTGACTTGTCAAATGAGCAAAAACATTTTGGAAAAAGATAACAACCATAATCAGAAAAAGAAAGAAGTAAGAAGGAGGTGGAAAAGAATGCGCAAAACTGAATTTGAAATGTGCTAATGTTCTTCCCTCTCACATTGTAGTTTCAGATTGGAAACTAAACAAAACAACTGTTTTCTTTTTTGTTACCCAAAGCATGGACTGTGTCACTATGACAAACACACACTTGTGGTTCACAGCCAGAATAATAATTCAACATGCTTCCTCTGGTTGATTAATAAAGAAGCACTGCTGTGAGAAATGAGGTATTTTAGAATGTATTCAGTCATTTTTCCCAACTGGAACATTATAGCAATATTGGTGACAGACAAAATCCACAATGTTAAATTTGACTCCATCTGTGGATGCATTCATGCTTACATTACAAGATCATAACTTTGTACAGAATTAATTTAGTTTGTAAGGCTAACTTTAACTTTCTCCTGACCCACAAAAATATTAGGCCATTCCATGCCCCAGGCTAAACCACTGGTTGGAAGTGGCCAACACTTCCACCTCAAATGGTTGCTTACTTACTGTGGACAATTTTCTTGGGTATCTGGCAGTAGCCTGGCAACTCAATCAATTTTGACTCCTATCTGTTGGCAGTGATGTCTTTCTCATCGGCTTTGAGAAGACGTCAGTGTGGGGGTATGCAAATATGGCCTGGAGGTTAACAATTTTGGGGCCACATAAGTATGGCAGTGGTTCCCCATTTGCTTTGCTCCAAGTAAGTAAATAAGTGAAAACATAGCAGATGCCCTATCTTTAATTTTAGCTGAAATGGAACTGAGGGCAAATCATTGACCATTTAGGAGATAGGTAAGGCTCTTCTATGACAAGTTGTGACTACTGATGCCCCCTCTGAGAATCTATGTTGGGGCTTCAAATCTTTGTCGTCTTTATTAATTACTTTGATGAGATAGAAAGCCACATTTCAAGCTTGCTGATGACACAAATATAGGTGCTATTGTAAGCAGTATTGATGGAAGCTTAAAATTTCAAAAATATCAATAGTTTAAGCGACTGCGCAAAGCACTGGCAAATGTATTTCAGTGCAAAAAGTGCTACTTGGCGAAACAGTAGAGGTCCAAAAACTCTTGGAGCTCCATGTATATGGATCATTAAAGTATCATGAACAGATACAGAGGAGAATCAAAACACTTTTGGAATACTGATCTTTAGATCTAGAGGACTAACTTAAAGGGAGTAAAAATTATGTTACAGCTCTACAAAACCCTGTTACATTTGGAGGACTGTGTTCAACTCTGGGTACACACCTTAGAGAAGATATTTTGGCTTTGGGAGGGAGTGCAGAATTATGATTAGACTCACAGGTTAAATTATAATGAAAAATTTTATAAACTAGGTTTACATTTCCTGGAATTTATGATGAGAAGGGTAATTTGATCAAAGCGAATTACTCATTTCAAATATTTGGGTGCGGTGCTGATGATCATATTAAAATTTGAATTTCAATATGATTAGTGGTCCAAGATGGTATTCCCTGGGCCCACTAGCGTTGCCCACCCCCCACCCCCCCTTGCTGGGAGTTGTTCCCTCCAGCAGCATTTACGGTGGCTCCCCATAAACTGGGAGCAGGCATCCTGACTCTGCTGGAGGGAACAGAAGCCACTGAGGCCCCCTGGGATAAGGGGGAAGATGCCCCTTGGGCAGTGCCAGCCTGACACTCTGAGATTGCTCAAGGAGCAAACTGACACTGTCCACTGAGCACCTTTGTACTACCCACCAGGCACTAAGCAGTGGCATGCGGGCAAGGCCAGATGGGCAGAGCATACTGAGTGGGTGGAGCTTATTTGGGGGACAATCAATGGGGGTGCGGTGACCTGTTGTCACTCTGCAATCTGGATCAGTGTGGGAGGGAGGGAGGGACGGTTATTGGGGCTGACCATCAGGGTGGGGGAGGTCAAGATTATCTGGTGGGGGATGGGAGGGTCTGATTGTCAGGGTGGGTGGTCAAGGCTGGCCATGGGAATGGGGGAAGATCGGGGCTGGCCTGGGGGGGGGTTCCAGTGGGCCAGCAATCAGGGTTGGGGGGGGGGAGCGGGCTGCAAGAGTTAGGGGATTTACAAGACTGGCCAATGATTGGAGGCCAACAATGTGGGACCACTGCACATGTACCAGTCTCCACACTGACAGATCAGTGCATGCACAGTGGCCCACACAATGCTTTGCTGCTGGCCTCCTGGGTGGGAATAAGCCCCGCTCATCACTGGCATTGCTCAGAGTGTCAGAGGTTTGTTCTAGTAATTCTCATGTTTACCTACCCTTTGGGCGCTTAGTTTTGTTTGGAAGAATCCTCGCCTCACTATCTCACGCTTAGTATCAGTTTTAAGCTTTTTTGCATCTTTGACTTATTTCGTGGTCCTTCTCTTGCAGTACTGTAATTTTTTTTATTGTTACATTTTGCCTCTGTAGCTCTGATCATTTTGTCCACTGGCCAACATTTCAACTTGTTTCACCTGATCTTTTAGTCATTCCAATGAGCACATCTCCTTTCTCCTTGCAGGATTTACAGGTGACATTAGTCCTCTTTATCACGCTTCTGGTTTGTTGTTAATTCATTCATTTGCTCTTGTTCAGTCAGTGCTTAATGATCTTAGATAGGTACTTGCCTTACATGTACAATATTATTCTTTTTAAGATCGTCATTTTGTTTTCAGTACTGAAATGTTTGCAAACATTGTCCTTCCAACACACATTAAAGATCTGTGTCCCAGATATTGCTGAACTTTATAACTGTGGTTGTTATCCATTTCTTCTATTTTATCTGGTTATGTACAAATACTAAGAAAAACTAAGTATTGTCTGTCATGATTTCTCATAGAGTCATAAAGCCTTTATGCATAGTAT
The DNA here is from genome assembly GCF_965287045.1 of Carcharhinus amblyrhynchos. Taxonomy (NCBI): domain Eukaryota; kingdom Metazoa; phylum Chordata; class Chondrichthyes; order Carcharhiniformes; family Carcharhinidae; genus Carcharhinus; species Carcharhinus amblyrhynchos. The sequence continues at coordinate 37,992,210 of NC_137340.1, forward strand.
TCATAATTGATATTAAATTGATTAACGTCCCCCATTTAATAATCTTCCTATTTGCCCATCTTTATTATTGCTTCAAGTAATTATGACCTACATAGGGGAACCATAAAATTAACCAAAGTACCAACCAAATGTAAAATTACCAACGAGATTTCGCTTTTTGTAACTTTTACTTTAACATGAATTACTGATGCAAAATAAACATGAATAGGCAAGTGATAACTTCAAAGAAAAAGATAAATTTTATCTTACACAATGCACCTTACACAATAAGCAACATTCCCCTTCAGCATATATGACAGTACGTAACTACAAGTTCCAAAATATGTTGATCTTTATTTACAAACAGCAGTTCCAGAATCATATATGACAACAGCTTTCATTGTTTCACTGGTACAATTATCATCGACCAGGTTTATCTTTTCAAACCCTCTCTTCGTTGGGTCATGACAGTCTTGATAATGTAGCTCTCCTGAATTCCTTTTAACCAACCAGCCAAGGACACCCAGTTCCCAATCTGGTCTGTTGATGCAAACGCTCAGCTCTTTTGCATGCCTGAGCATCACCTTTTAGAATTCAGCCCTTTTTAGTTCATTCATACATCACTTTCCTAAGCATTTCTGGAACTTAATTTTTTTTTTCTTATTGCCAAGCAGAAAACCTAACTTTTCCTAGATTTTTGCTGGCTATTCTCCTCAAACAATTTCTGTGTTCCCTTTTTCACTCTGTATACTTTCTCTTTGTGTCCACATCTGTGTGCTGATCACCTTCACCCTCCAACTCTCCTGCTTGTACCTCTCCTTTGCCATTTACAGGAGTGACTTCTTTGTCTGCCTGGCTTTTTGTATCTTCCTTCCTGTTGATACAGCTTCCAGGTCAAGGATCACATGTTTCAGTATTTTAATTGTCCGACAAGGTTACGATTAATCTCTATCCTATTGATTCAAATTCTTAAAAGTTAGTTTCAAATATTCTTCAAAACATGTACAGATTCCATAGGCATTTTTAAGAAATTACAAATATCCCTTACTGTGATGCTTGCAGTTTGAAGGTTGCCACAAAATAGCAAACTATCCGCCTTGACCTGTTACAAACACTAGCTTGGATGTATTCACATTAGAGAGGTCTCCTCTTTAAAGTAGAATAACAGATTCAACTTTATTGCTCATTGATATTTTTTATTTACATTACTATCTACTGGTTAATGGAGATACAAATTTTATCTTTCAATTTCTTAATTTTCCCATTCAGGTTATCCTTTACAATTCTTATCCAGTCAAAACAAATACTGACTTTATACATTCTCAAGAGGCTAACCTATTTATGGCTGTAATCTGTAAATTTTATTAAATGTAATGAAACTTGAAATGTAACATTCACTATCCTGACTGGTGCATTTAATCCATTCAAAGCATTTAGTAGGTCATATTAATGTGTAATTATTTCAGTTGTCAAATACCATGGTTTGAAGACAAATGTATGGGTAATACTCAGTGTTTGTGTCATTTGATTGACTGTTGAATTATTTGACATGTTAAATGTTAAAAGTCTACACTGTCGTAGAGAATGATAACTATTTTATTATATAATGTCTTACTGAGAATCTACTTGATGAGAGCTTTATTCCACTCTTTTATACAGTCCATAGCTTAAAGTAGTTCTATAACAAAAGTAAAATGAAACACAAATATACTTGTACCCATCAACAAATGATAGAGGCTTTCATTCCCAGTTCAAAAAATTATAATGTGTGCACAATATATTTTATCTGCTTGAAGTCTTTAAAAAGGATCATCTCTCCAATATGCAAATTTATATGTCAGGATGTAACATTTGTGAAAGTGCCATCTTAGACCTGTTTTTCTTCAGTAATTTCAACATAATATACCAAATGTTCTGTGTTTAAAATTGTCATTTTTGTAATTAACTCATCATAATTTATTGAACAATGTAATAAAAATAAAGAACTCTGTAATTATGTGCCTTTCAAGATACCTCAAAGAACCTTGCAGCCAAGACTTTTGAAGTACAGTTACTACTGTAATATAGAATACACCCAATTTGTGCAGCAAGGTTTCAAATACAGTAAGTAGATAATGGGGATGATTTTCCTAAAAAGAAAATAAGTGCCCAATGGGCTGAAAAATGGGAGTGTTTCCTGTCTGTTTCCTGGGCGTACCTAGTCTGCTGAATTTTTGGCACTCTGTGCTTCACAGAGTCCACCAGTGGACTCATGCTGGTAAGGGAAGATGGGGCCTAATTCTGCCTGACAGGCTGGCAGCTTAGTTCTGTGCAGGCCACTGTGCATGCATCAATCTGTCAGTAGGGAGATAAGCATATGCATACTGGCCCCCCAATGCCAGTCCCCGATCGCTGACCTTCCATGTTTCCATGTGACAAAAATGGTTGACGAAGGAAGGGCCGTGGATATCGTCTATATGGATTTCAGTAAGGCATTTGACAAAGTCCCTCATGGCAGATTGGTTAAGAAAGTTAAGGCTCTTGGGGTACAAGGAGAGGTGGCTAGATGGGTAGAGAACTGGCTTGGCCACAGGAGACAGAGGGTAGCAGCTGAAGGGTCTTTTTCCAGCTGGAGGTCTGTGACTAGTGGTGTTCTGCAGTGCGCTGTACTGGGATCTCTGCTATTTGTGCTATATATAAATGATCTGGAAGAAGGTGTAACTGGTGTTATCAGCAAATTTGCGGATGACACAAAGATGGCTGGACTTGCGGATAGCGATGAACATTGTGGAACAATACAGCAGGATATAGATAGGCTGGAAAATTGGGTGGAGAAATGGCAGATGGAATTTAATCCAGATAAATGCGAAGTGATCATTTTAGAACATAGAACGTTACAGTGCAGAACAGGCCCTTCGGCCCTCGATGTTGTGCCAACCAATTAAGAAAAAAGCAATGACCCTCTAACCTAAACCATTCCCTTTCCATCCATAAACCTATCCACGGACCTCTTAAACGCCCCCAAACTTGGCGCATCTACAACTGCAGCAGGCAGGGCATTCCATACCCTTACCACCCTCTGGGTAAAGAACGTGCCTCTGACATCCGTCCTATAACTACCACCCCTTAATTTAAAGCTATGTCCCCTCGTGCTAGCTTTCTCCATCCGAGGAAAAAGGCTATCACTGTCCACCCTATCTAAACCTCTAATCATCTTGTATGTTTCAATAAGGTCTCCTCTCAGCCGCCTTCTTTCTAACGAAAACAACCTCAAATCCCTCAGCCTCTCCTCATAGGACCTTCCCTCCATACCAGGCAACATCCCGGTAAACCTCCTCTGCACCCTCTCCAATGCCTCCACTTCTTTCTTATAATGTGGGGACGAGAACTGTACACAATACTCCAAGTGCGGCCGCACCAGAGTTTTGTACAGTTGCAACATGACGTTGCGGCTCCAAAATTCAATCCCCCTACCAATAAACGCCAAGACACCGTATGCCTTCCTAACAACCTTATCGACTTGATTTCCAACTTTCAGTGATCTATGCACATATACACCTAGATCGCTCTGTTCGTCAACACTATTCAGTGTCCTACCGTCAGCCCTATACTCTACACATTTGTTATTCCTGCCAAAGTGAATTACCTCACACTTTTCCACATTAAACTCCATTTGCCACCTCTCGGCCCAGCTCTACAACTTGTTCAAGTCTCTCTGTAAACTATGACACCCCCCTTCACTATCTACCACTCCTCCGACTTTGGTGTCATCAGCAAATTTACTAATCCATCCTTCTATACCCTCATCCATATCATTTATAAAAATTACAAACAGCAGTGGCCCCAAAACAGATCCCTGAGGCACACCACTTGTAACCGAACTCCATGACGAATACTTTCCATCAACCACCACCCTCTGTCTTCTATCAGCTAGCCAATTCCTGATCCAATTAACTAAATCACCCTCAATCCCATACATCTGCATTTTCTGCAGAAGCCTTCCATGGGGAACCTTATCAAACGCCTTACTAAAGTCCATATATACCACGTCAACTGCCTTACCCCCATCCACCTCTTTGGTCACTTTTTCAAAAAACTCAATAAGGTTAGTAAGGCACGATCTACCCTTCACAAAACCATGCTGACTATCTCCAATCAATTCATTACTCTCTAAATAACTATAAATCCTATCCCTAATAATTTTTTCTAATACTTTGCCCACAACAGAAGTAAGACTCACCGGTCTATAATTCCCAGGAAAGTTTCTATTCCCCTTCTTAAACAATGGGACAACATTTGCTATCCTCCAGTCTTCTGGCACTATACCTGTGACCAACGACGACCTGAAGATCGGAGCCAGAGGCTCTGCAATCGCCTCTCTTGCCTCCCAGAGAATCCTAGGGTAAATCCCGGCCGGCCCAGGGGACTTATCTATTTTCAAACTCTCAAGAATATCTAGCACATCCTCCTTATCTACTTCAATACTATCCAGTTTACAACTCTGTAACCCAGTGTTCTCCACAACTACATTTACGTCTCCCTGTGTGAATACCGAAGAGAAATATTTGTTCAGTGCCTCTCCAATCTCTTCCGGCTCCACACATAACTTCCCACTGCTGTCTCTGACTGGCCCTAATTTTGCCCTAACCAATCTTCTATTCTTAACATATCTAAAGAAAGCTTTAGGATTCTCCTTAATCCTATCAGCCAAAGTCTTCTCGTGTCCTCTTTTAGCTCTTCTTAACTCACTCTTTAGCTCCCTCCTGGCTAATCTATAGCTTTCCAGTGCACTACCTGAGCTTTCAAGCCTCATCCTGACATAAGCCTCCTTTTCCCTTTTAACCAGCGAATCAACTCTTTTAGTGCACCACGGTTCCCTAGCTCGACCATTTCCTCCTTGCCTGACAGGGACAGGGACAGGGATTTTGGAAGAACTAATGTAGGATGGAGCTGTACAATAAATGGCAGGGCCATCAAGAGTATAGAAACACATAAAAACCTAGATGTGCAAGTCCACAAGTCCCTGAAGGTGGCAGAACAGGTGGAGAAGGTGGTGAAGAAGGCATATGGTATGCTTGCCTTTATAGGACGGGGTATAGAGTATAAAAGCTGGAGTCTGATGTTGCACCTGTATAGAACGCTGGTTAGGCCACATTTGGAGTACTGTGTCCAATTCTGGTCGCCGCACTACCAGAAGGAGATGGAGGCTTTGGAGAGAGTGCAGAGAAGGTTAACTAGGACATTGCCTGGTATGGAGGGTCTTAGCTATGAGGAGAGATTGGGTAGAATGGGGTTGTTCTCCCTGGAAAGACAGAGAATGAGGGGAGACCTAATAGAAGTGTACAAAATTATGAAGGGTATAGAAAGAATGAATAGTTGGAAGCTTTTCTGAGGTCCGAGATGATGATCACGAGGGGTCATGGGCTCAAGGTGAGAGGGGCGAGATATCAGAGGGACATTTTTTATACAGAGGGTGGTGGGGACCTGGAATCTGCTGCCAAGTAGGGTGGTGGAGGCAGACATGCTGGCATCGTTTAAGAATTACCTGGATAGTCACATGAGCAGCCTGGGAATGGAGGGATACAAACGAATAGTCTAGTTGGACGAATGCACAGCACAGGCTTGGAGGGCCGAAGGGCCTGTTTCCTGTGCTGTACTGTTCTTTGTTCTTTATCTTCCCTAACCCTTCCCAATCACCAATTTCCCTGACCTCACCCCCACAATTGCCAGCCTCTCTGACCCTTCCCCCTGATGGTCAGCCGTGACCCTCAACCTTCCATAGCTTGCCCAATCCCTTCATGGACAGCTCCAAATCCCCCCCTCCCAATGGCCAGCCCTGATCGCCCCTTCCCTCCCCCACTGATTCCTAATGCAGAATGCACCACAGTCCACCCTCACCACTGCCCCCCCCAAGTAGGCACTGCCCCCTTCAGCCTCCCCCCCTTGGCATTGCCTGGTGTCTAGTGGGCAGTGCCAAGGTGCCAGGCTGGCAGTGCTAGATTGGCACTGCCCAAGAGGCAACTCCCACCCTTGAAATCTCAGGTGTGCCTTAGTGGCCTCTGTCCCCACTAGCAAGATCATCACATCAAGTCCTCATTGATGTGGACCAACTCTAATCCCCGTTGGTGAGAGGGAAGAATTGGTGAGCCCGGACAATACTGTTCCAGACTCACTAATTATATTGAAATTGAGATTTAAGTATGGTTATCAGCCTCGTGCTGACTTCTGGCACAAGGCTGATTATGCCATAAAGAATGACTCGGGAAAGTCATGACTGGCATCTGTGACAGTCCCCAGCTAACATTTCCCAGCCCACTGTGCTGCTTGAGCAGCACAGGGTGCTGGGAAAATTGTGCCCAATATCTGAATAATCTCTTATTTTATTTTTATTAGTTGAGGGATAAATAGTGTCCAGGGTACTGGGAAAAATGCTCCTGTTCCCTTCAAATAATTCATTTGAGATGTGAAACAAACTGAAATAAAATTTATTGAACTCAGTCTATCTCAGAATATGTTCAGGTAACACTCCCAGCCTCAATATTCCTCTCCTTCATGCTTGGAGAATTTTCAGTTTCAACTTGCTTGGGGTCTCATTCTTTTACATCACTGCGATTTCCATTAATGTAGATTTTTGCCTGTGGAAAGCTAAGCATACATAGGGCATAAAATACATTGCTCCATTACTGTTAGAAGTGGTATCATGGAAGCTAAGTGTTAGTTTACTGGGGCTCAATGCACTTGTAATCTGCTTCCTGCATAGCATTTCATTAGGCATCCACAGCATGTGCTGCCAATCTGTGAATCAATGTTATCCCGGATATCACACCATCCAATCAAATGATGCAATGCCAGGATAACTAATTTGGACCATCAGGTCCAGGCCACAAATTTGTACATCATTCGGCTAAAGTCAGACATTCTGCTGCAAGATGGGCTCTGAACCAAGGCTAATTAATGGTCTATTCAACAATTGCAGGTGGGCTGCTTTTGACTTAACATTGCTTTAACTGAGTGGAACAACCTAGCTTGGTTCTTGGAAGCAAATTTTACCAGATGTGAATATATTCAGGACCGTAAGACAAGTATCTGAAGTAAAACAGAAAATGCTGGAAAAACTCAGCAGGTCTGATAGCATCTGTGGAGAGAGAACAGAGTTTGTCCTGAGCTGCTGAGGTTTTCAGCATTTTCTGTTTTGCTTCAGATTCCAGCATCTGCAATAATTTGCTTATATTTAAGGACCTGAATTAGATACGTGGGTATTCTGCTGTGCCTCGTGGTCAGGAAATGGAGCAAAGGAGGGGAGAGAGAAGTTCTGCAAAGAAGTAGGGGGAATTCTCCATCTCCATTAAAAGTTCTACCACACACAAGGGTCTGAATTCTCCCAAAAAAAACTAAGTGCCAAATTCATGTGAAAACTGGATTAATTCACGTTGTTTTTCTTCAGTGGGAGTTGAGAGAAGAATCTCCCACACTCTATGCAATGCAGAGACCACCAGAGGCTGTAAATATCATTAAATTTCAGGAGGCAGGGCCTATTCTCACTGGAGAGGCTGAAATCAGCATGCTGATGGACCACTGCACATGCCACAATCTGTCAGCGCTGCTAGCCTCCCGATTGCCGGCTAGCTCACCCTCCCTCCTCAATGTGGAAGGGTGGGGCCAGAGAGCTGGCATTGCGGGACCCCCATGACCCTTGCAACATCGGGTCTCGGTACCACCACACGACCCAATTGCTGGACCCCGGACCATTCCTGGGCCCAGCTCCGACACCCACCCCCCCGCAACCCTGCCCCACCTCTGCTCCCCCCACCACCACCCCCCCACCCCACCCCAGCCCACCCTGATCTCTAACTGCCCCCACTGATTCATAAGAACATAAGAAATAGGAGCAGGAGTAGGCCATCTAGCCCTTCGAGCCTGCCCCGCCATTCAATAAGATCATGGCTGATCTGTCATGGCTCAGTTCCACATTCCCGCCCTCTCCCCATAACCCTTAAACCCCTCGCTTATCAAAAACCCATCAACCCGCGTCTTCAAAATATTTAGCGAGGCAGCCTCCACCACCTCAACGGGCAGACAATTCCAGAGATTCACCACCCTTTGAGTGAAGAAGTTCCTCCTCAACTCCGTTCTAAACTGCACCCCCTTTATCTTGAGGCTGTGCCCCCTAGTCGTACTGTCCTTTCTGAGCGGGAAGAGTCTCTCCACCTCTATCCTATCCATCCCATTCATCATCTTATACGTCTCAGTGAGATCTCCCCTCGTTCCTCTAAACTCTAACGAGTACATTCCCCCCTATCAGTTACAATCCTTGCAATGCCGACCCTCCCAACAGGCCAACCACCCCCCTATCGCGGCCTTACTGTACCATCGTAGCCCACCCTGATTGCTGGCCTCCTTCTTCCCCCAGTGAACCTGTCTGCCGAGTGGCAGCTGTTCACCCTACCCCCACCAATTGCCACCTAGGTTCTGTCCCCATCAAGCCCTGCCACCCTCGGTCCTGTCATCATATGCCCTGCCAATGCCCAGTGGGCAGTGTCAAGGTGTCCCATGGGCATTGGCTGTTTGCCCCTTGGGCAGTACCAGGCACCCAGGTTGGCACTGCCAATGTGCCAATGCTCAGGGGGCACCTCCACCCCACTGCCCGATCCTGTGGGTAGCCCGATTGTCCCCCCGGTTCACTCCAGCAGAGTTAGGCTGCTAGTTCCCCAAAAGTGGGGAGCTACTCTAAACCCCGCTGGAGTGAAATATTCCTAATGGGTTGGAAGATGCTTGCGGACCCTGTCAATTTCAGCCCCAGGCCCGCTAACCACATGTAAATAATATTTAAATGAGCCCCTGGATCATAATGTAGCTCCACATCTGTTTCTGCGTTGAAGCTGACAGCACCAGAAATCTGGCACTGGAAGAGGTGCTCCGGGCTGCACACCCAGCGTGGATCGTGCTAATCCGGCCCTGTTGGAGAATCACCCCCAAGATTTCTGGAAACAACTTTCCATTCTTCACATGATCTGTCCATAATCCCTGACGTAACTGAGATTCACCAAGGAGGTGGTTATGAAACTCTGTCAGCTCTACACCTTGACCTCAAGACTCAGCGGGATAAGAATCTGTCAGTGGCTTTAGAAATTATCATTGGTATCGCCTTCTTCTTTCATGACTTTAGATCCTTCCAGGTAGGACTCATTGCAAACATCTCTCATATGCTGGATATCTTATCACCTGACAGGACATAGAGGGAATTTACAACAAGTGAGGGGATCCCTTTCCATGTTCAAACTGAATGCTTTATCAGGATAGCAAGATTCCTGATGATGCGGAACATTATTGACTGCACTGATTTGGCACAGTGTGCTCTGTATGTCAACTGGGAGAGGTGCAGAAAATGAACAAGCCTCCATAACTGTGCAGATGGTGCACGATCTCATCACAGAATCATAGAATTGTTGCAGTACAGAATACCATTTGGACCCTTGTGCCAGTGCCAACTCTTTGCAAGAGCAATTCAGCTGACCCCATTTTCCCCCACATCCTTGTGAATTATTTTCTTTTCAGATAGTATCCAATTTTCCTTTGAAGTTCTTGACTGAATTGCCCTTCAACACACTCTCAGGTAGTGCATTCTAACCACTTGCTCCATTCATCAGGTTGTTATGGCTCTTTGAAGCATTCACTTTAAATCAGTGTTTTAGGAAGATAAGTGATCCTGTGTAAAGAGATCGACATTTACCTTATCACTGTGTGGACTCTAGGAACAGATCCAGCATACCCCAAGTTTGCATGGGCTGGGTGCAATTGTTGCGTGCACAATCCAGCATCATAGAGTTCTTTAGATGGAAGACAAAGGCCCAGTGGACAAAAGCCCAGTGCACCTGTGTATGAAGAAGATACTGCAAAAACCAAATCATCCGACTCAGGATAGTAGTGAATATCAAAGGGGAATCCTGATTAAGAAGAAAGAGGAGCAGAGGAGGAGACTCTGAGCATGTAAAGGACTGCATTTGGCAGATCTGAAGTGGAAAGGGCTCAAGAGAAACAATGGCAATGCAGGAGGGCTCAGGAAAAGCCCTGGCAATTTAGGAGGCAGCAGAGGGTTGGTGCTCTGGGCCATTAGGCAAAGGTATCCCTATGGAGGAGTTTAGTTCTGCTCTGTGTGAAAAATTGCCCTTCTGGACCCTTTTGTATTTTTCCCCTCTCACCTTAAACGTATGCCCTCTAGATTTAGACTTCCTACCTTTGGGCAAAGATATCAACTATCTAGCTGATCTGTGCCCCTCATTATTTTACAGACCTTTATAAGATCGCCCCTCAGCCTTCTACGCTCCAGAGAGAAAAGTGCCAGTCTATCCAGCTTCTTCTTATAACTCAAACCATCAAGTCCTGGTAGTAGCCTAGTAAATTGTTTCTACACTCTTTGTAATTTAGTAATATCCTTTCTATAATAGGGTGACCAGAACGGTACACAGTATTCCAAGTGTGGCCTTACCAATGTCTTGTACGACTTCAACAAGACGTCCCTACTCCTGTATTCAATGTTCTGACCAATGAAACTAAGCATGCTAAATGCCCTCTTCACCACTCTGTCCACCTATGGCTCCAAGGAGCTATGAGCTATGAACCTGTACCCCTAGATCTCTTTGTTCTGTAACTCTCCCCAGTGCCCTACTATTAACTGAGTAAGTCCTGCCTTGGTTCAATCTACCTTGCATTTATCTAAGTTAAACTTCATCTGCCATTTGTCAGCCCACTAGCCCAATTGATCAAGATCCTATTGCAATCTGAAATAATCTTCTTCACTGTTCACTATGCCACCAATCTTGATGTCATCTGCAAACTTGCTAACCATGCCTCATATTCTCATAAGAACATAAGAACATAAGAAATAGGAGCAGGAGTAGGCCATCTAGCCCTTTGAGCCTGCCCCGCCATTCAATAAGATCATGGCTGATCTGTCGTGGCTCAGTTCTACATTCCCGCCTTCTCCCCATAACCCTTAATCCCCTCTCTTATCAAAAACCCATCAATCCACATCTTAAAAATATTTAGCGAGGCAGCCTCCACCACTTCAACGGGCAGACAATTCCAGAGATTCACCACCCTTTGAGTGAAGAAGTTCCTCCTCAACTCCGTTCTAAACAGCACCCCCTTTATCTTGAGGCTGTGCCTCCTAGTCGTACTGTCCTTTCTGAGCGGGAAGAGTCTCTCCACCTCTATCCTATCCATTCCATTCATCGTCTTATACGTCTCAATGAGATCTCCCCTCATTCTTCTAAACTCTAACGAGTACAAGCCTAGTTTATTCAGCCTCTCCTCATAGCTCAACCCCCTCAACTCCAGTATCAGCCTAGTAAACCTCCTCTGCACTCCCTCCAAGGCCAAAATATCCTTGCGTAAGTGCGGCGACCAAGACTGCACACAGTACTCCAGCTGCGGCCTCACCAATGCCCTATACAGCTGCAGCAAGACCTCCCTACTTTTATATTCAATCCCCCTCGCTATGAAGGCCAGCATCCCATTAGCCTTCCTGACCACCTGTTGCACCTGCAGGCTGGGTTTTTTCGACTCATGCACAAGAACCCCGAGGTCCCTCTGCACCGTCGCCTGCTGCAGTTTTTCGCTACATAAGTAATAGTCCTTCCTACCATTATTCCTACCAAAGTGGACCACCTCGCACTTGCCAACATTAAATACCATTTGCCAGTTCCTGGCCCATTCGCCCAGCCTATCTAGATATTCTCATCCAAATCATTAATATAAATGACAAATGACAGTGGACCCAGCACCAATCCCTGAGGTACACCGCTGATCACAGGCCTCCAATTGAAAAACATCCCTCTACAACCACCCAAAAAGAAAATGCTGGAAAATCTCAGCAGGGCTGGCAGCATCTCTCCTTACAGATGCTGCCAGACCTGCTGAGATTTTCCAGAGTTTTCTCTTTTGGTTTCAGATTCCAGCATCCACAGTAATTTGTTTTTATCCTCTACAACCAGCCTCTGGCTTCTGTCATCATGGTGTGGAGATGCCGGCGTTGGACTGGGGTAAACACAGTAAGAAGTCTCACTACATCAGGTTAAAGTCCCACAGGTTTATTTGATAGTAAACCCACAAGCTTTCAGGGTTTGCCCCTTCATCAGGTGAGTAGAGAGTTCTGGTCTCTGACAGAGCATACAACAGCACACACAGTTTACAGATTACTGATTAGAATGCAAGTCTTTACAGCTAACCTGCTATTCAAGTCATAAAGATGCAGACAATGTAAGCGGAGAGAGCATTAGGTTAAAGAGATGTGTATTGTCTCCAGACAGGACAGTAAGTGAAATTTTACAAGCCCAGGCAAGTCATGGGGGTTACAGATAGTGTGACATGAACCCAAGATCCCGGTTGAGACCGTCCTCATGTGTGCGGAACTTGGCTATCAGTCTCTGCTCAGCGACCCTGCGCTGTCGTGTGCCATGAAGGCCGCCTAGGAGAACGCTTACCCGCAGATCAGAGGCTGGATGCCCGTGACCGCTGAAGTGTTTGCCAACAGGAAGGGAACAGTCTTGCCTGGTGATTGTTGAGCGATGTTCATTCATCCATTGTTGTAGCGTCTGCATGGTCTCCCCAGTGTACCATGCTTCGGGACATCCTTTCCTGCAGCGTATTCAGTAGACAACATTGGCCGAGTTGCAGGAGTCTGTACCATGTACCTGGTGGATGATATTCTCACGTGACATGATGTCATCCATGTCGATGATCCGGCATGTCTTGCAGAGGTTGCTGTGGCAGGGTTGTGTGGTATTGTGGTCACTGTTCTCCTGAAGGCTGGGTAGTTTGCTGCGGACAATGGTCTGTTTGAGTTGTGCAGTTGTTTGAAGGCAAGAAGTGGGGGTGTGGGGATGGCTCTGGCGAGATGTTTGTCTTCATCAATGATATGCTGAAGACTCCGGAGAAGATGTCGTAGTTTCTCCGCTCTGGGGAAGTACTGGACATAAGAACATAAGAACATAAGAAATAGGAGCAGGAGTAGGCCATCTAGCCCTTCGAGCCTGCCCCGCCATTCAATAAGATCATGGCTGATCTGTCGTGGCTCAGTTCCACATTCCCGCCCTCTCCCCATAACCCTTAATCCCCTCGCTTATCAAAAACCCATCAACCTGCGTCTTAAAAATATTTAGCGAGGCAGCCTCCACCACTTCAACGGGCAGAGAATTCCAGAGATTCACCACCCTTTGAGTGAAGAAGTTCCTCCTCAACTCCATTCTAAACCGCACCCCCTTTATCTTGAGGCTGTGCCCCCTAGTCGTACTGTCCTTTCTGAGCGGGAAGAGTCTCTCCACCTCTATCCTATCCATCCCATTCATCATCTTATATGTCTCAATGACATCTCCCCTCATTCTTCTAAACTCTAACGAGTACGAGCCTAGTTTATTCAGCCTTTCCTCATAGCTCAACCCCCTCAACTCCGGTATCAGCCTAGTAAACCTCCTCTGCACTCCCTCCAAGGCCAAAGTATCCTTGTGTAAGTGCGGCGACCAAAACTGCACACAGTACTCCAGCTGCGGCCTCACCAATGCCCTATACAGCTGCAGCAAGACCTCCCTACTTTTATATTCAATCCCCCTCGCTATGAAGGCCAGCATCCCATTAGCCTTCCTGGCCACCTGCTGCACCTGCAGGCTGGGTTTTTGCGACTCATGCACAAGGACCCCGAGGTCCCTCTGCACCGTCGCCTGCTGCAGTTTTTCACCACATAAGTAATAGTCCTTCCTACCATTATTCCTACCAAAGTGGACCACCTCGCACTTGCCAACATTAAATTCCATTTGCCAGTTCCTGGCCCATTCGCCCAGCCTATCTCGATCCTTCTGCAGACTCTCCACACCCTCCACGCAATTTGCCGTTCCACCAATCTTGGTGTCATCAGCAAATTTCGACACCATACACTCGGTTCCCTCCTCCAGATCATCTATATAAATGGTAAATAGCTGAGGCCCCAGCACCGACCCCTGGGGCACTCTACGACGAAGGGTACTGTGTCCATCGTGTCCTGTGTTTGTCTTCTGAGGAGGTTGGTACGGTTTTTCACTGTGGCACGTTGGAACTGTCGATCGATGAGTCGAGTGCCATATACTGTTCTTATGAGGGCATCTTTCAGCGTCTGGAGGTGTCTGTCATGATCTTCCTCATCTGAGCAGATCCTGTGTATACGGAGGTCTTGTCCGTAGGGGATGGCTTCTTTCACGTTTTTAGGGCGGAAGCTGAGAAATGGAGCATCGTGAGGTTATCTGTGGGCTTGCGATACAGTGAGGTGCTAAGGTGACTGTCCTTAATGGAGATGCGTGTATCCTAGAATGCTGGACCACAATGTCTTCACCTTCAACAACCAGTTCTTCATTCAGACACATGGAACAGCCATAGGGACCAAATTTGCACCTCAATACGCCAACAGCTTCATGCACAGACTCGAACAAGACTTCTTCACTGCACAGGACCTTCAAGCGATGCTATACACTAGATACCTCGATGACATTTTCTTCCTTTGGACTCATGGTGAACAATCACTGAAACAACTATATGAAGACATCAACAAGTTCCTTCCTCCCATCTGACTCACCATGGACTACTCGCCAGAATCGGTTGCATAATACGCTGTAGGGAAAGATGTCCCGAAGCATGGTACATTGGGGAGACCATGCCAACGCTACGACAATGGATGAATGAATATCGCTCAACAATCACCAGGCAAGACTGTTCCCTTCCTGTTGGCGAACACTTCAGTGGTCATGAGCATTCGGCCTTTGATCTTCAGGTAAGCATTCTCCAAGGTGGCCTTCACGGCACACGACAGAGTCGCTGAGCAGAGACTGATAGCCAAGTTCCACACACAAGAGGATGGCCTCAACCAGGATCTTGGGTTCATGTTGCACTATCTGTAACCCCCATGACTTGTCTGAACTTGCAACATCTCACTTATTGTCCTCTTTAATCTAATGCTCTCTCCACTTACATTGCCTGCATCTTTAAGACTTGAATAGCAGGTTAGCTGTAAAGACTCGCATTCTAATCAGTATTCTGTAAACTGTGTGTGCTGTTATATGCTCTGTCAGAGACTAGAACTCTCCACTCACCTGACGAAGGGGAAAACCCCGAAAGCTTGTGGGTTTACTATCAAATAAACCTATTGGACTTTAACTTGATGTTGCGAGACTTCTTATTCTGTCATCAAGCCAATTTTGTATCCATTTAGCTACCTCATCCTGGATCCCATGAGATTTAACCTTATACAACAACCTACCATGCGATAGCTGGTCAAAGGTCATGTTAAAATCCATATAGACAAGCATCAACTGCACTGCCCTCATCTATCTTCTTGGTTACCCCTCCAAAAAACTCAATCAAATTTGTGAGATGTGATTTCCCATTCACAAAGCCATGCTGACTGTCCCTAATCAGTCCCTGCATCTCTAAATGCCTGTAGATCCTGCCTCTCAAAATACCTTCCAACAACTTACCCACCACTGATGTGAGGCTTACTCAGTTGTAGTTGGCAGGCTTTTCTTTGCAGCCCTTCTTAAAACGAGGCACAAAATTTGCCATACATCAATCTTCACGCACTTCACCTGTGCTGCTAAAAATGGAAAATTACTGAGCCAAAAAATGGTTTAGCCAGTTACCTGATGGCTTGCAGCAGTTTCAAGGTAACAATGGCCGTAGGGACAGGGAGTCTGGTCCAGCTAACTCCAGACAAAGGATAACCATCGCAAATTGTGATCTCCCATAATAGTGCTAATGGACAAAGCATTAGCAGTCTTAACCTGATGGTTTTGACAAAAAGAATGGCATTCAAGTTAACTGAACCTCAGTGTTTCCAAAAAACAGAAGGACCTGACTCCAATTAAGCACCTACATTCCAGTCTTGGCAATATGCATCCTGTGTCCAACATTAAGGAGAAATGTCCACCACATGCTACACTATGATCTTGTCTTTTTGAACAATTAGTGTTTCATCCCTCATTTTGAAACAGAACTCCAGTCTGCAATGTCCATCATCAATCTGGTGACAGCAGAAAGCATTGAGATGCTCATCAAACCTACCAACTGCTGTACCCTTGGAAATTGTGTCTTCTCCTGTCATACAGGCCGTGGGCTGAGAAAGATGGTGGCAGTAAAGTCCTGATTATGTAGGGGTTGTGGATTTTAAACAAAAATAAAAGGTATGGTTGCACAAGCAGATTCAGACCAACAACAACAGATTTATTGAAGGAGATCTTGCCTTAACAGAGGACATATGAAATTAAAACATCACTCTGTGCAATATCCCAATGACATCACCATCAAATTGTGTGATCAGCTTTTAAAGCAACTTTGCAACCATTTAAATATATTGCATCCCTCCCCATTTACTTCTGTGGTCATGACAACAAATTACTATGAAGTTATATATAGGATCAACAATACTCTAGATACAGTACTTTACATTATTAATCAATATACATAGTCAATAGGAAAGTTGATCAGGAGGATATCATTAACTATGTGCTAATTCCTTCATCCAGACTATACCTGGATATTCTTCATGTCATTGTTCGCACACTAGGAAGAAGCACAAGTCGGATTCCCCACAATAGACACCCACTTTGGATGGTAGGTTCAAAGTTTTTTTGACAATTAGGAGTTCAAGTAAGGATACAGATGATACATTCCAGCTGTCATTCCTTTCATTACCATTTTCATCACCTTCCCCATCACAGAATCATTTCTGGTAAATCCCTGAACTTAGAAGCTACCACAGGCAAAGCATCTATTAGAGAAAAATAAAGAATGGCAATACTAGTTGGTGGCATCTGCTCAAGAGGTAAAGATAAGCATGATAATGCATCAGCATTAGCATGGCACTCTGGTTGATGATGCTTTATTTCATAGGAATGTGCAGATAAGATCAATGACCATCTTTGCAATCAGCTCACAGTTAACAAAGATATGCCTTTATACATTCCAAAAATAATAGGTAAGTGTGGATGATCAGTAACTAATGTGAAATGACAACTAAATAAATAATAATGGAATCTTTGTATGTCAAAAATCATACTCAATGCATCTTTTTACTAGCTGAGCATAGTTAGATTCACTAATAGTCAGAGAATGTGAAGCAAAACCTATTGGATGTTCTCCTCCCGAAGGCATAATACATGAAACTACTGCTCTCATTCCAGATGGTGAAGTATCGCAAGCAAATAGTAATGGTAGCTTCATATTAAAATGAACCAATATTTCAGACTTCGGCAAAGTACCTTTGACATCCTTGTCTGCTTTCTCACATTCTGTTGTCCTTTCCCATGACTGTTTCACACATCGTGAATTGTGCAATGTCTTCAATAATATAAATAAGTTAGGAAAATATTTGCCATATTAGTTCACTGATCCTCAAAAGGACCTCAATTAAGTCACATTTGTCAGATTTGGGGCTTCTAAATAGTAACCACCTTTTTGTGAGTTTTATGTAGGCCTTTATTACCAATAATGTGAACCAAATACTGGATTGGTGTCTAGAAAAATCCACACTTTTCTTTCTTGAAATGCAGGCCATGTGCTTGAAAACATTCTAATGCTGCTTTTAAATCATTCAAGTGCTCCTGTTCACCGACCTTGTAATCATAATATAATTCAGGTAGTGATATTATACCAGAGACCACTTAAAAGTCTGATCCAAAGAACTTTGAAATAGGGCTGGTGAGGGTGTTATTTCAAAAGGTAATCTTTTACAACAATAAAGATCTTTACGGATAACAATGGTAAACAATGGTTGCGATTCAGTGGTTACATTCATCTGTAAATATGCTTGCAAAAGATCAACCTTCCTGAATTTTTGCCCATCTGATAACCCAACAAACAAATCTTCAAATAAAGGAAGTATGAAACTGCATTTATGGTCATTTTAAAACCACCACAACTATGAACTGAAACTTCTAGCTTCACAGCAGATACGATGGGAATAGCCCAGTCACTCATTATAACCAGCTGTAACATGCCAGTGTTAACAAGTCATATTAATTCTTCTTCATATCATATTAATTCTTCTTCAACAACAGCAAAAACAGAAAATGCTGGAAAATCTCAGCAGGTCTGACTGCATCTGTGGAGAGAGAATAGAGCCAGCGTTTTGAGTCTGGATGACCCTTAGTCAGAGCCAACGTTAATTCTTCTTCAACTTTGGGATGAATTGCATATGGCATGGCTCCTGCTTTGAGGTCTTCTGGTTGACTTTTAGGCTTTATGCTGTGTTTCACTTGAATTCCCTTTATTAAGCCAAGTGTCTCTTTGAATATGCTTTTTTATTTACCCAGCAAGTGCCGTAGGCCTGTTTTAGCATTAACCAATCTGTTGACAGCACTCCAATTAAGCTTTATTTTCTCCAACCACAATTTCCCAGTTAGAACTGGAAAATTACCATGGACTATTTTGGGGAGGCAACTCTGCTGTTGTCCATTCAATTCTATGTTGACAATACTGTGATCTTCTAAAGGTCTGATCTCTTCCATGTAAGACCTTAAAATCACATTAGCTGATTTTAAAGGAAAATGCTTTTGTTGGTATCTAGTTTCAAAAATTAAAAATTCAATAGTACCAGTATCAACCTGTACCCTAATGAGTTGTCCAGTTAACTTCTAAATCACCCAAAGCATATGTGAATCACCTTGTGTAGATAAGATGTTGAGTTGGAGCTCTTCATCATATTTCTGGACATTTTCTTCTTCATATTTATAATTCTTTTACTATCCACAAGGGAGACTGATTGGAAAGGTTAAAGCACATGGAATTCAGGGAAACTTGGAAAGAAGGAATCATAAACTGGCTTAGTAATAGGACACAAAGGATAGTAGTAGAAGTCTGTTCCAGTGACTGGAGGCTGGTGTCATACAGTGTACCATAAAGATCAGTATTGAGACCCTTATTGTTTGTTATATATATAAATGATGTAGATGAAAATGCGGGGGGACTTTAAGCAAATTTGCAGATGACACCAAGGTTGGTGAGATGGATAATGGTGAAGAGAGTGGTTGTATGTTGCAAGAAGATCACGATGGGTTGGCCAGATGGGCAGAACAGTGGCAAATGGTATTTAACTCTGATAAGTGCGAGTGTTTCACTTGCATTGGAGTTCACAGAACATTAATTAACTTCATTCATGGGATGAATGTGTTGCCTTACGAGGAAAGGTTGAGCAAGTTGCTCTCATTCTCATTGGAGTTTAAAAAAATGAGAGGTGACTTCTTGAAACATGTCAGATTCTGCAGGGGAATAGGGTTCTGCAGGATACATACTGAGAAGATGGGCATTATTTAGAACGGAACAATCTCATTTGTAAGAGGGAGGTCATGCCTTACAAATTTGGTGGAGTTTTTTGAGGAGGTGACAAAAACAGTTGACGAAGGAAGGGACATGGATGTCGTCGATATGGATTTCAGTAAGGGATTTGACAAAGTCCCTCATGGCAGGTTGGTGAGAAAAGTTAAGGCTCGTGGGATACAAGGCGAGGTGGCTAGATAAGTAGAGAACTGGCTTGGCCATAGGAGACAGAGGGTAGTAGTCAAAAGGTCTTTTTCCGGCTGGAGATCTGTGACCAGTGGTGTTCTGCAGGGCTCTGTACTGGCACTTCTGCTATTTATGATATATATAAATGATTTGGAAGAAGGTGTAACTGGTGTGATCAGCAAGTTTGCAGATGACACGGAAGATGGCTGAACTTGCTGATAGCAATGAACATTGTCGGACAATACAGCAGGATATAGATAGGCCGGAAAATTGGGCGGAGAAATGGCAGATGGAATTTAATTCAGATAAATGCGAAGTGATGCATTTTGGAAGAACTAATGTAGGGGGGAGTTACACAATAGATGGCAGAACCATCAAGAATATAGAAACACGGAGGGACCTAGGTGTGCAAGTCCACAAGTCCCTGAAGGTGGCAGCACAGGTGGAGAAGGTGGTGAAGAAGGCATATGGCTTGCTTGCCTTTATAGGATGAGGTATAGAGTATAAAAGCTGGAGTCTGATGTTGCAGCTGTATAGAACATGGGTTAGGCCACATTTGGAGTACTGCGTCCAGTTCTGGTCGCCACACTACCAGAAGGACATGGAGAGAGTGCAGAGGATGTTGCCTGGTATGGAGGGTCTTAGCTATGAGGAGAGATTGGGTAACTGGGGTTGTTTTCCCTGGAAAGAAGGGGAATGAGGGGGGACCTAATAGAGATGTACAAAATTATGAAAGGTTATGTTATAGGGCGAACAGTGGGAAACTTTTTCCCATGTGGGAGGTGACGATCACGAAGGGTCACAGGCTCAAGGTAAGAGGGACGAGGTATAACTCCGATATCAGAGGGACGTTTTTTACACAGAGGGTGGTAGGGGCCTGAAATGCATTGCCAAGTAGGGTGATGGAGGCGGACATGCTGAGATCATTTAAGACTTATCTGGATAGTCACATGAGCAGACTGGGAATGGAGGGATACAAACGAATGGTCTGGTTGGACCAATGAGTGGCACAGGCTTGGAGGGCCGAAGGGCCTGTTTCCTGTGCTGTACTGTTCTTTGTTCTTTATTTTACAAGATTTTTTTCTAAGGACTTGATTTTACCATCAAGTTATGCCCCGTTTTTGAACTTGGTGAAACTTGGTAAAGTCATACGTGAGGCAAGTAGCACGATCCGCCGGTTCCCCCTATACCAACGCCTGAAAATGGCTGTGATTGGGACTGCACCCGAAATAGGTACGATGGCCTTTAAATGCATTTGCATGTATTTAAATTGACTTAATAGGCTGCATGCCCAATCTTACTGCACTTCCCCCTTTACCACCTTGTTCACCCACCCAGAATCGGCGCAGACCCCCCTTCCTCCTTATTGATCTCAGGCAGATTGGCAGCAGACCCCCCCCATTCTGATCTCAAGCAGAGAGCCATCAGATGCTCCGCAGTCACCTCCTCGCTAACTGGAGCGTCTGAATCAGACTTTTGTGCAGCACGTCTGATTCACGCCGATTCTGTATGGGCGAACGCGGTGGTAAAGGGGGAAGTACCGGTAAGGTTGGGCATGCAGCCTATTAAGTCAATTTAAATGCATGCAAATTACTGCTCCAGAATTCTGGGTGTGGTAAACTTGTGCCGTTTACGAAAACTGGTGCCAATCACACTAGCAAAATGGGCATAAAGCGGCCATAAAATTCCATTGGATGTTTCCCCTTATGGGAAAACTGAGAAACTGTCAGTATTCACCATCATAGAATCCCTACAGTACCGAAAGAGGTCATTCGGCCCATCGAGTTTACACCTAACCCCGTAACCCCACATATTCAACCCAGTAATCCTTCCAGTCTATGCATCTTGGGATATTAGGGGCAATTTAGCATGGCCAACCCACCTAACCCACACACCTTTGGACTGTGGGAGGAAACCGGATCACCCAGAGGAAACCCACACAGACACGTGGAGAACATGCAAACTCCGCACAGACTGTGACCCAAGCCAGGATTTGAACCCGGGTCCCTGGTGCTGTGAGGCAACAGTACCACTGTGCCACCCTGCCACCCATTTTTTTCAGTTTTTCATTTTTTTTATTCATCAATGTATAAAACTGACAGCAATTTCTGGCATCCGCACACATGCAGTTAGACATGCAAATTCAGAAGCTGCTGTCAGTTTTATCGTAATTTTGTATTGGCTATGCTGTCACAGTCTTTGATGTGAACTTTCACTTTTTATGTACTGTCTTATTAAAAATTCGTGATAGTGTTAAACCTTTCAGTCCGAAGTAGTTGAGTTTTTATTGGCATACTGGGCTCATAATTGCTGAACAACCTCTCTTGCACTGAAAATTTAATTTTATACACATCTCTCAAAAGAACATATAAAAATTGCATGATTTTTAAATTAATAAAAATGCAGTTTTTCAAGTCTAGCATTGAGAATTGTCATGTTTAAAAAGAAAAGACAAATCTGTGACAATAATGACAATAAAGCACTGTGAATGGTATGTAAAGTTGAAATTTTTAACAGCAAATGCAGGAGAAAATAACTTCTGATTAAAACAGGGTAGCATATAAATTTGGTGTGCCCACCTCATTTAAAAAGTTAACGTTTTATTTATTAGTCACAAGTAGGCTTATGTTCACACTGCAATGAAGTTACTGTGAAAATCCCTTAGTTGCCACATTCTGGCGCCTGTTCAGGAACACTGAGGGAGAATTTGGCATGGTCAATGCACTCAACCAGCACGTCTTTCAAACTGTGGGAGGAAACCGGAACACCCAGAGGAAACCCACACAGACACAGGGAGAACGTGCAGAATCCTCACAGACGGCGACCCTAGTTGGGAATCAAACCCAGGTCCCTGGCGCTGTGAGGCAGCAGTGCCAACCTCTGCACCACCATGCCATGTGACCATATGACTGTAACATGTGGTTGAATGGATCCCATGGAGCTTCCTTCATGCAGATTACTTTTGCACTTGTAAGAGGTCTCACAATACCAGGTTAAAATCCAACAGGTTTATTTGGAATCAAAAGCTTTTGGAGCATTGCTCCTTCCTCAGGTGACTCGTTTTCTGCTTTTGATTAGGAGTTAGACTCACCTGATGAAGGAGTGGCGCTCCAAAAACTCGTGATTCCAAATAAACCTGTTGGACTTTAACCTGGTGTTGTGAGACTTCTTATTGTGCCCACCCCAATCCAATGCCGGTATCTACACATCACTTTCGCACTTTTTTTTTGCAGAGAACTGAATAGAGTTGTGTAGAGACCACATGATGCATGCAGCCTGTCTGTTTTTTAAGGGACAAAAGGAAAGTTGCATTCCTCAACTGAAAACTGCTGGTAAACCATGCTGGAAGACTGAAGCTGCAAGGAAATTATGCAGAAGGCAGGGAGAGGATTCTCAGATTCACTGCTACTGCCTCAGAGGCACTAGTTACACTGGTGGAGTCAGGGTGCAAGCCTTGTTTCCAATGGCTGGAGGGGGTGAAGTGGAGGCAGGAAGCTCTGAATAAAAGTCTTCTGAAAGGAGCGGGAGCCAAGGTGAATGCTGAGAGTCTTGCATTGTGGACATGCCAAGAGTGCCAGGAAAGGGTTACAGACCTCACAGAATAGGACAAGGAAAATGAATGCATCTTTACAACATATCCAATATGTACGGTGGCAATGGGCAGTACAGTGGCATGGTATTGCTGCCAAACAGTGCCAGCGACCCGGGTTCAATTCCAGCCTTGGGTTACTGTCTCTGTGGAGTTGTAGGTTCCCCCTGTGGGGTTTCCTCTGGGTGCTCTGGTTTCAACCAACAGTCCAAAGATGTAAAGGTTATGTGGATTGGCCATGCTGAATTGCTTCTCAGCATCCAAAGATATGTAGGTGGATTAGCCTTGGTAAATATGCGGGATTACAGGAATGGGGCGGGATTGGACTTGGGTAAAATGCTCTTTCGGACAGTCAGTACACATTTGATGGGCTGAATGATCATCTCCTGCACTGCAGGGATTCTATGATCCTATGGCATCACACCATTAACTTCTCAAACTGTTCAATGCACCACAAACCCATCACTCAACCAGCAACTGGTACATAGGATTCATAACTAATGGTCAGATACTTCACTCACCAACACAAACCGAACAATATTGTTACCCTTAAACATCACGTTTCTTGCAGACCTCCAGCATGGCAAGTGCAGCCCTCAAGCATAATGCTCAATAATTACTGACAGTTTTCTCCTCTTACAGGGGAAGGTGACCTCTATGACCAGGGAGACCCAGAGAAACATGAGTGAGCTGGCACAACTCCATTCCAAGCCTTCTCAAACTCTTGAAAGTCAAACCAGCAACACCAGAATCCATAGCATTTAGCATCGCTGAAGCTATTGGAAGTGATGGTAAGATGGTAAGATAAAATTTTGTGATGTGAGCATCATTTACAAAGCAAACATTTATTGACCATCCCTAATTGCCCTTGAGAAGGTGGTGGTAAGCTGCCTTCTTGAACCTTTGCAGCCCCTGTAGTGTTGGACCCACAGGCAGTAATGGAAAGAGATCCAGGATTTTGGAATCTGGACAGTTTCAGAATAAGAATGGTCCAAAACTTCACGTTTTTAAGTGTCCAGATCACCAACAACCCGTCCTGGTCCCCCCCATGCTGACACTATAGTTAAGAAAGCCCATCAACGCCTCTACTTTTTCAGAAGACTATAGAAATTTGGCATGTCAGATATGACTCTCACCAACTTTTACAGATTCACCATAGAAAGCATTCCTTCTGGTTGAATCAAAGCTTGATATGGCTCCTGCTCTGTCCAAGAGTGCAAGAAGATTGGAGCCCAATCCATCACACAATCCAGCCTCCTATCGATTGACTCTGTCCATACTCCCCACTGCCTCGGCAAAGCAGACAGCATAATTAAGGACCCCCACGCATCCCGGACATTCTCTCTTCCATCTTCTTCCATCGAGAAAATTATACAAATGTTTGAGGTCACATACCAACCGACTGAAGAACAGCTTCTTCCCTGCTGACTTTTGAATGGACAGATCTCATATTAAGTTGATCTTTTTCTACACTCTAGCAATGAACGTAATACTACATTCTGCACTCTCTCCTTTCCTTCTCTATGAATGGTATGCTTTGTATGTATAGTGTTCAAGAAGCAATACGTTTCACTGTTTACTAATATATGCAACAATAATAGATCAAATCAGATCAAATGTGGGAATGCCCATTTAAGCCAGATATGAGAAGGAATTTAATCTCTGAAGAGGGCATGAATCTTTAAAATTCTCTGCTCCAGACAGCTGTGGAGGCTGGCTCATTACACATATTCAACACTGAGTTCAGCAGTGTTTTGAGTTATAAGAGAACCAGGAGTTATACGGAACAGGCAGGAAGGTAGACTTGAGGCCGCAATCAAATTAGCAATGATCTTATGGAAAAGGCCATCGAGGGATCTACTCCTGCTTTTATTTATTTCTTAAGTTTTATGAACATTTTTGTGAAATTCACTTAATTAAATAATTTTCTAAAAATGTTGCATGCATCGCACATATAATATTGATTCCTTGTAAATTCGCCATGTGTCACTATTTTGAGCAGTATGAGCTTTATGTATCACAAGGTATAGGTAATATATAGGTAACATATTGCTGTATAAATTAATATTGAAATAGTTTGATGAAGATAGTGTTGATGAGGTGTGAGAAATGAAATGTGATAGTGCCATCTTGTGGCAAGTGAATAATATATCGAATGTGTGAGCTCTAATTAAATCTTGAAAGCACTGCTTTACAGTTGACTCTGCCATGTGGGTGGTTCTTTGATAATCAGAAAAATATTTTAATTAGTGTGATTCAATGTCCACAGAATCTCTTACTTCAAACAGGCACACAATTATTTAGGTATTTATTCATGTGCACCTATTGTGTATTTTATCCCAATGGACCCATGAACTTTTCAGTGAGTATATTCAGCAAGTTTCACTGGGTGGGATTATAAAAAATGCCCAGATTCTTCTTCTGAATATTCTCCTCAGGGGAAGCTGCTCTAGCCCAACAAATATTTTGCAATGTGACCCATTTTACCACATCTGAGTGGCCTATTTTGGCATATCTGTGACATGTTTGTTGCTGTTTTGACTTCTTATGGGCAGTTCCCAACTTGTGGACCTTCATTCCTGTAGCAAATTGTGAAGCCTCTTCAGCAGCCAGTTCCATCGACACTGTGATTTCTATTACTATCGTTAAAGTCAAAGCATGTTCTGTAAGATTATTTGGATACCTCACTTTAAAGACCACAAACTAGATGATTTCAAAGCAAATCTTCTAATGACTCACCAAACTCACAATGTTGTGCCAGCCTTTTCAACGTTGCCACAAATTGAGCAATGCTTTCGCCTTCCAATTGATTCCTTCAGTGGAACCTGAACTGCTCCATGATGATTGGTAGCTTTGGAGAGTATGCTCCTCAAGGTCTTTGTCAAGCCATCATAATTTTTGGTCCCTGACTTTGCTGAATGAACAAACCTCCAGAGCAAATTGAAGGTTTTACTTCCTATTGTACTGAGAAAAGCTGGTATGGGCAACTCATTTGCGGTTTTATTCGCTTGTAAAAATTACTGAAACTACTCTGCATAGGAACTCCTTGATTCATTTTCTTTATTCAAAGGACTCATGGACCCTAATTCATCAGCTATTTATTACTCTTGCAGGCATTAGAGACGCGAGACTGCTCAATATGGAGTCATCGAGCCATAGAGGTTTACAGCATGGAAACAGGCCCTTTGGCCCAACTTGTCCATGCTGCCCTTTTTTTTAAAGCCCTAAATTAATCCCAATTGCCCGCATCTGGCCCATATCCCTCTATACCCATCATACCCATGTAACTATCTAAATGCTTTTTAAAAGATAAAATTGTACCCGCCTCTACTACTACTACTTCTGGCAGCTCGTTCCAGACACTCACCACCGTCTGTTTGAAAAAAATTCCCCTTTGGACACTTTAGTATCACTCCCCTCTCACCTTAAACCTATGCCCTCTAATTTTAGACCCCCCTACCTTTGGGAAAGGATATTGACTATATACCTTGTCTATGCCCCTCATTATTTTATAGACCTCTATAAGATCACCCCTCAGCCTCCTTTGCTCCAAAGAAAAAAGTCCCAGTCTATTCAGCCTCTCCTTATAACTCAACCAATCAAGTGCTGGTAGCATCCTAGTAAATCTTTTCTAGTTTAATAATATCCTTTCTATAATAGGGTGACCAGAATTGCACACAGTATTCCAAGTGTGGCCTTACCAATGTCTTGAACAACTTTAACAAGATATCCCACTTCCTGTATTCAACATTCTGACTGATGAAACCAAACATGCCATATGCTTTCTTCACCACTCTGTCCACCTGTGACTCCATTTTCAAGGAGCTATGAACATGTACCCCTAGATCTCTTTGTTCTGTAACTCTCCCCAATGCCCTCCCCAATCCCCTAATTAACTAAGTAAGTCCTGCCCTGTTCAAACTACCAAAATGCATTACCTTGCATTTGTCTTAATTAAACTCCATCTACCATTCGTCAGCCCACTGGCCCAATTGATCAAGATCTTGCTGCAATTGAAGATAACCTGCCTCACTGTCCACCATGCCACCAATCTTGATGTCCTCTGCAAACTTACTAACCATGTCCCCTGTAGTTTTAACATAGTTTTACTTATTTACTGTCTTCCCAATACTTCCCATTTTACTCTGGAGACTGTTGGCTTGATATCTTTTTTTCAACTAACCTCAGCTATGCCACAAAGCAACACTTCTTTTTAAATATGCCAAATCCTGCCTGAAATCTCACCCCTCTCTGATTGGAACCCCGCCCCCCCCAACCTCTTTTAAAATGGCACAGAGCTTTTCTTTTACTTGGTCTTCCTTCACTAGCACTTCAATCCTTAATCCTGTTGTCGATTTTCCCCAGCCTTTTAACATTTGGAATGTGAGGAGCCACAGGGGGTGATATTAGCAAAAAACTCTTAAGTTCGAACGAGCGTGAAAATAGGAGAGAATCACACTTATTTCTTTCAGTGAGCTTTCAGACATGATCTTCTGCCACATAGTGGAAGAAAAAAGACAAAATGTAATTCATGCTAATAGTGGGAGTGGATGGAATCAACACTTGCCCGAAAGCTGGCTGCTGACAGCTAGAGGGCATTATTTGCATACATAAATCTCTCAGCGTTCTGTGTAGAATGTATATAGAACACTGAAGATCTGTCACTCACCCATGCCCCTTGCATCCTGGGCTCACTAATAATATTGAAATAAGTCATGCTGACAATCCAGGGCCAGTGAGATCAATAGAGGCAAGAAATCAGGTGCAAACCTGGTTTCTTATCTTTCTCATGATCTACTGGCTCACCAGTCAACTGGCATGACGAGCTGGTAAGATTACCACCCCAATGTTTGTTTCTTCTACTTAGGATCTTTTTTGGACATTCTTGATGCAACAAAATCCCACCTTTGTCAATAATTTTCTTTTTGTAGTGTCCTAACTATGTTAGGAGCTGTGAATTTTACACATGCGAATTCAAAGTAACACACATCAGGTTTATCCATCAAATCATGTAACCTTCTCTTAAAGCAATCATGCTACTACTTAAATATATAACAATACCCATTTAACAATAATTGTCATGGTGATCATAAAATAGTCTCCTGTTAATTTTGACCTATAGCTTCCATGATAACTTTGTCCCAAAAATGTTGTTAGTGTCATTAATAATGGGAAAGGGTAATTTCTTGCGAGGTTTACATTTACAAAAGGTAAAATGGATCTTTAATTTTCATTCACATTCATTTAGATCTGATAATCTTGGTTTTGTTTTTATTTCACCACTGAAAAATACAACCATTATTTCATCATTGTAAAATACTACAGTAAGGCAACAGGTTTTAAAAAAACATTTTATTAATTAATCATGGATAATCACAAATGAACCCTTCCAAATGGGTTTTTTTAAATGCAAAGTATCAGAATGAAATGCTATAATGTGCAGATATATATGTTACAAATACATAAATAGAACTTTTGAAAATTTAGAATAATTGCCAGAGGATAGATTAACTTATATTTACAAATAGTTTTTTTTCTGGTATTTGTATAACCTCCAAAGAGTAGAATTAAAATGTAGAAACTGTTTCTTTTTTTTACAAATTATGTGCATGCATGCTTATTGTACGTGATTGATTCAACATTGACATAATCACTTTTTTGCATGCTGCCTCTTGGAGATGGCACTTTTTTAGGTGGTCTGGGAGGGGCTCCTTTAATTGTCTGTTTTGGTACAGCATAGTCATCTACAGAAGGGTTGTATGGATATTCATAACCTAAGGAGTCATTCAGTCTGCCTTGCACTTTCCACGCTTCACTTAGTTCTTTCGCCTCATCGTAAAGCAAATTATCATCATCCACTTCATATATGTGCTCACCCTTCTTGCGATTTGTGCTTTGATGAAAGACATTTGTACATTCTGATCTATTGGATCCACTGTACACAGTGTCATAAAGAGATTCCGGATGCTGAGTCATTATGATAGAAGGTATACTCTTTTTAACAGAGTTATGTTCATTGCTAATCTTGCTGGGAAACCTGAAAAAGGACTCATTGATTTTGTGTGATAGGGTATCCTCTCTGTGAGATGTAATGTTGCTTTTCTGTCTTCCTATTTGCCTTGGTATGGATTTTGTACTGTTTGGTGGTTCCAGAGGGAGTGTCAGATGACCCCCTTCTGGACTTGTGTCCGAATATAGCGCAGCGCGATTCTCCACTGTGTCTGCTGATAATTTAGAATTCACTTTATCATGTGATGCAAATAGAGGAGATGCTGGGAAGCTGTACTGAAACCTGACTGGCGATTTACTTAGCGGAGTGCATGCCTGATTGTCTGGAGAAGAGTCATAACACAAGTGATGCATGCCTTCAGAAACGTCTGATATTACAGATGACACTTTTTTAGCTAGTTGTGATTTATGTTCAGCAACATGCTCCTTGTGAGATCTTGCGCTCCCTGAATGGGACTTACAAGTAACAGAGTCAGCAGGGAATAAACTGTAATTTTCTAAAGGATCAGAGTTGCAGCGTTCCTCTTCGCTGTCGCCCTTTTGCATCTTTACAGC
This sequence comes from Carcharhinus amblyrhynchos, assembly GCF_965287045.1. NCBI lineage: Eukaryota > Metazoa > Chordata > Chondrichthyes > Carcharhiniformes > Carcharhinidae > Carcharhinus > Carcharhinus amblyrhynchos. The sequence continues at coordinate 38,021,839 of NC_137340.1, forward strand.
AGCATTCACAGACATAAAAATTTGCTCTCCCTGCTTCGTTTCAAATTCAAACTTGCCTGGGCCAGATTTGCACCTTCTTCCTGATTCAATCGAAAACATTCTCTGAAAAATGAAAATAGTAATGATCTTAAAAAAAATGATTGTATAAACATTATAGCATTCACTCTTCAGTACTATTCTGCCAATAGGTTCATATTAAATTCTGCAGTCCCGATTTTCTGATCTCTGCCAGCATGACTCGCCACTGTGAGTTTGCAATTGTGGAAATATACCTTATATCCTGCCTTCAATATCAACAAAATACACCGTTCACTTTTCATCAATTCTGCCTTTCAGGGGCACAGGGTACCTTTTTCTGTGCAGGAATGGCAAGGTCACTGGCTCACAAACTAAACTTTGACATCCTCAGTAATGGAAAAAAGCTCATCAAAGCTTACTGATGAAGAGGAGTGAAAATTCTGGCTGCTGCTTGAATCATTATGGCCCTCTGGGTTCCAGGGATTTGGGTAGGGAGCACAGGGACTGAGCCCCTTTTGTTTTTTAATAGGAGATCTAATTCAATATCCCAATAAGTTCCTTATCTTCTTGGCTGTGTCTAAGAGGCAGCTCCTTAATCCACTTCAATACCCCATCTCCTTCAAAGACATTTTATCATGCAAACACAGTTGATGTAACACACATAGTCTTTTACTTCCTTTCGCTTCACCATCCAAAGCACCAAACATTCCCTCCAGATAAAGCGGAGATTTACATGTACCTCTTTCTATTTAGTCTATTCTATTTGCTGCTGACAACGCGGTCTCCTCTACAATGGGAAGACCAAAACCAAGGTGGGGTGACCATTTTGCATTCAGTCTACAAGCATGACCCCAAGCTTCTAGTGACCCATTGTTTTAATTCTTCACCTTGCACTCATGCTGACATCTGCGCCTCTGGCTTGCTACACTGTTCCACTGAAGCTCAGTGAGTTTGAAGAATAACACCCCTTCTTTTGATTAGGCTTTTTGCAGCCTACTGGATTCATAGGAGCACATCATAGAATCCTACAGTGCAGAAGGAGGTCATTCAGCCCATTGAGTCTGCACCGACCACAATCTCACCCAGACCCTATCTCCCTAATCACGTAACCCTATGCATTTAACTGAGCTAGGACCCCTGACACTAAGGGGCAATTCAACCTAACCCACACATCTTTGGAATGTGGGAGGAAACCAAAGCACCCAGACAAAACCCACGCAGACATGTGGAGAGTGTGTAGACTCTACACACAGTGACCCAAGCCGGGAATTGAACCCAGATCCCTGATGCTGTGAGGCAGCAGTGCTAACCACTGTGCTACTGTGCAGCCCCCAACATTGAGTTCAACAGTTTTATACTGTTAAATGTGAACCCCCCCATTTTGTTTTCTTTTCTTTGCATGGTACTGTTTCTCCCTCATTTTCACTTACAGTTGGTAACACACCTGTTCTAGACACAACTTTTGTTTTTTTTGCTTCTTTCTTTGCCCCTTCACCATTCCCTTTGGTCCTGCAAGACAAACTCTCCTGACATCCAAACTCGCACGTCTTCCAATTCAACACAGATTTTCCTTTTGTCCATTCCCCACTCACTCCTTGTTCAAAACTTATTACATCTCTAACTATTCCCAGCTCTATAAAGGTCATCCACCTGTTTTGCTTTCCACAGATGCTCAGTGATCCATTGAGTATTTACAATATTTTCTGTTTCCCTTCAGACAACTGTTATGCTTCATTTCCTTACAGAGTGTGGTGGAACTGATTGCTTCTGGGCAAATCAATCTTACAGCAAATTCCAACTGAGGTGGACATTTTGCCTATGTAAATAAGAGCTTACTGGATGCTTCAAGCATTAGTGGAGGATGCATATTTTTGTTTTTACCCAATAAAATGGATAATGCTCTTTTAATGGTATGTGTGTCTGTGTCCTTCTATTGAATTGGTACTACTTGGATCAATGATCCCTTGCATCACCTCCTCCACACTGACAGGCTCCCTCTTGATGGCAAAAATTCCCCAATGTGTTCCCAAAAGTACATATGGAATAAGGTCCAAACCAGGAAAAACTTTTCTGCTCCATTTAATGGGATGAATGAGTTGGATTTGTGGAAATTTGACCAAATTTAACTGGGCGGCACTGTGGCACTGTGCTTAGCATTGCTGCCTCACAGTCCCAGGGACCCAAATTCAATTCCGGCTTTGCGTGACTGTGTGGAGTTTGCACATTCTCCCCATGTCCGCATGGATTTCTTTGAGGTGCTTCGGTTTCCTCCCACAGTCCAAAGATGTGCAGGTTAAGTTGACTGGCCATGCTAAATTGACCCTTAGTGTCGGGGATTAGTGGGGTAAAGACATGGGTAACAGGGCTAGGGGGCCTGGGTGGGATTGTTGTCGGTGCAAGCTCAATGGGTCAAATGGTTTCTTTCTGCACTGTAGGGATTCTATGAAAATCTATATTCCTACGTTCTTTCAGCTGGTGGAATCTGTGGAAATTTACCAATTCTTAGTGACATTCTTAACATACTAAGCTGAGATGGCATTATTTTCAATGAGTACTACTCAACAATAGCATACGAGTAACAATCATTACATTCATTTGGTGCAAGTTGTGCATAAGAAAGAAGCATGATGGACACACACTAAATCCTGTTTAAATATGAACTTAAAAATTAAAATAAATGAAGGATACCTTGTCACCGCCAAATCTTCGTAGAAACATATAAGGCCATTCATAAACTACTTGCTCAGCGATGATATTTTTCAAAATTAGTGCATCTTTGCCTGCTTTCAGAAGATACATTCCACTAAGTTCACATCTCTCTGAAGCATCTGTTCTTCTTATCAAGACTTTATACTCATTTACTGAAAACAAAGAGGTAAAATCAAGAGTAAAAAAGGTGCATCGTTGGTCATTATCAGTGCATAGTAATGCTACTCTCTTCTGGAATCCCCTTTTTCTCACCTGCTATCCTGAAAACAGTGCTTCATGTACGAACAGGAGTAATAGGCTTTGAGGACAATCAGGAGATCCTCAAAAGAGAATGGAATTGTCTGCTTGCAAAGCTGCTCAAATAAGAAACCTTGGCCAAACAAAATGCTTTCAGAGCAGACAGGACTGTTGCAGTTATTGGAGAATGTACCAGCAGCTGCTTCACAATGCTGACAAGTGTGCAGGGCACAACACTTCACATAGGTTGGCCACTGAGGGAGCTCAAGAATGCTGGACACTTCGCTGCCAATCCTTATTCACGCACAGCAAATGACCAGGAATTTCCCCTTTCCAAAACTTGGAATATTTATTACCTTTATTGGAACTATGCAATAAGCTATCATAACTATTGCTCTATGTGGTTAAAATTAATTTCTTCTTCCATCTCTCCCTACCACACACGTGCACTCAATGATTTTCATTAGCATGAGTAAGAGCATTAGGTTCAAAAGGTTTCATTAGCTAGAGCCTCAGAAGATAGCTTACAACTTTCGACTTAAGTAAACAATATAAATGTGTGTCAAAACAGTTTCAACCTATCAATATGGCTAAATGCCAACCTTTTTTTGTGATATTTTCATGCCCGTACTCTTACTGTTTCATGCCATGAGTGAATCTATTATCACAAATTTGGAAATCTTCATAGCGAAGGAAGCCATTCAGCCCATTGAATCTGCACTGACTCTGAAAAAGTATTCTGCTTAATCCATTGCCCTGCCTTATCCCCATAATGCTGCACATTCTCTCTTTTCAAGTATCAATCCAGTTCCCTTTTGAATATTTTGATCAAACCTATCCCTATCACTTTTCAGGAAGTTCATTTCAGACTCTAACCACCTGCTGGCTGAAAGAAGTTTTCCTTGCCAATTATTTTGAATCTGTGATCTAATTCCTGAAGCTTTATTGAGTAGGAAGTTACACATACACACACATGTACGCATGCACACACACGTACACATGCACACACACACTCTGTGATATGTAATACTATAACGGTGATTTAAATCAATTTACTTACAGCTCCTGACACGTATCATAAATCCTTTCCCCTTTGAATGGAACATGAGAAGTAAAACTCTGCAGATTTCCAGAATGTAAGTGCAGTGCCTTAACAATGTAACATGTTACTTGTATTCCTAGTTACTGGGAAACTTGTGATGCTGATTTCTCTGTTTTTTAACAAGTTCTTATGTGTTGTGACTGCTCTCTATTGTGTAAAACAATTACTACCAGCAGCTCCATTGGGTTTCAGAAAGTTATTTATACAAAGGAAATATTGACATTCTTTGTTGTCACAACTGCAATGCACTAAAACGGTTGCCACAAAAAGTACAAACGCCAGATATAGAGGTGTCTGGTACAAGACAGAGGATATACCAGCCAAAAATTGGACTGTTAAGTATAAATTCAGCCAAATGTATACCAAATCAACACGTTTAAGATGTTGATGTCTTTGTATGGACGTCAGCTCCAGGTCCATCATCCATATAATCCCTCACAACTGATACCTTACTGCAGGCCTAAGGCTGAAATTTTTTAGCCCTTTCTGCTGGCAGGATCTTCCAGTTCCACCAATGTCGACCCCCCTTCTGTGCATTTCCTGTTGGCAGAGAGTGCTGGGCAGGCAAAACCCTGTAGACAGATCCCACTGGTGGCCAGTGATGGGCTGCCTCGTCTCTCAGATAATACACTGGGGAGGACTAGGGGGCAGGTTCTCTTTCTGCTACTTGTGTCCTAACTAACATCATAAGTCATGTTCACCATGTCTCCTGCTGGCGCTGATCTACACTTGCTTCCAGTTAAGCAACAACTTGATTTTTAAAATTCTCAGCTTGGTCTTCAAATCTCTCCAAGACCTAATTCCTTTTTATCTCTGTAATTTCCTCTTACAGAGCTTTACATCCCTCCTAGATACACATGTTCTTCCAATTTTGTCCTCAAAAAAAACTTTCCAATTGCAATCACTTCACTACTGGTGGCTGTGCTTTGAGCTGCCAAGAACTTAAGCTGTCGAATTCCCTTCCTAAATCCCTCTGCTTATCTACCTCTGTCTTCCTTTTAAGACATCCTTAAAGCGGCATGGTAACGTAGTGGTTAGCAGTGCTGCTTCACAGCTCCAGGGATCTGGGTTTAAATCCTGGCTCGGGTCACTGTCTGTGTGGAGTTTGCACATGCTTCCTCTGTCTGCGAGGGTTTCCTCCGGGTGCTCCAGTTTCCTCCCACAGTCCAAAGATGTGCAGGCTAGGTTGATCAGCCATTCTAAATTTCCCCTTAGTGTCCCGGGATGCATAGGTTAGAGGGATTAGTGGGTAAATGTATGGGGTAGGGCCTGGCTGGGACTGTGTTTGGTGCAGACTCAATGGGCCGAATGGCCTCTTTTTGCACTGTAGGCTTCTATAAGCATGGCTCTTGGGGCAAGTTATCACTTTGTGTCTTGATTTCAAATTTGATTGGTACTGCTTTTATGAAATGTTCGCATTTCACTACACTAATGGTGCTGAACATTATGATTATTTAATGTACAGGTGGCTGGAGTATGCCATCTTCATAGGGATATGCTTAGCGAAAGGTACCTCAAAAGGGTATCTCTGGTGGTTGTTTGACCCAATGCTAAACATGTTGTGGGTTGAGACAACCCATCACAGCTATGAGTAGTCTGCATGGAGACGATGAAGAAGGGGTTAATTGGAAAAAAACCATTAACGTCAGTGCTTTCTCTTCAGATAGTTGTATTTCCACAGTTATTGCCCCCACCTCCCCAACTCTGACCTCTCTCCGAAATACTAGAGACTAGTGTAATCAGATTCTTACAAAAAATGAAGTCAGTAAAAACTGTGACTTTTTTTAAAAAAACATTTAAATAATTAATATATTTAGTGCTGACAGATTGATGTGATCTGACAATTATTTTCTATTCTCAAATGTACATCTGATAATATCACATTATAACCAAGTTGAAAAAATATCACTCATCTCTTGTGCAGAGCATGTTGTACCAATACAATGAGATAAACCAGAACATTACAATGTCCAAATCAACGATGGAAAAAAAAGCCTCAAAACCTTCCACTACTGACTGTAATCTAAAAATGTCTCAAGCACAAAGCTTTTGCAATCTTTGATGGAAATTAGCAACTAGCACAATTCTGTTCTATTTTAAAGTAGCATTTATTATTATACCTGTTTACTGTTTCTTTCAATACCTCTTCCTTCCTCTGCTTTTGGACACGATGTTATTTTCCGTTGAGGTCAATGCATCAGTGACAAATATATGTACAAAATTGTTGCTACTAAATTACCTTATATGATATACCATTGTAATTACAAAAACTAATAATTAACTTAATCAGTTATTTTTATCTATTCTATTTCTGCTATAGATTTATAAATTGTGAATACAAAAGGGATATAGCCGCATTTCAGACATTTAAAATACCAGATTGAAACTGAGTTTATATTTGGAGAGCTCTTACTCTCAACCAAAGGAATAAATTGCATTTATATTATGCTTTCCAAGATATATAAAATCATAGCATGGTCAGAGCACAAAAAGAGGTCATTCGACCTCTTTGTGACTGTGCTGACTCAATGAAGGAATGATTCACCTTGTGCCACTCCCTGCCTTCTCCCTGCAGCCTTGCAAATTTTTCCTTTTCAAATAATGATCCAATTCTCTTTTGAAAGCCTCAATGTGGCCTCAATTTAGACAAATGCGAGGTGATGCATTTTGGTAGATTGAACCAGGGCAGGACTTACTCAGTTAATGGTAAGGCGTTGTGGACAGTTACAGAACAAAGAGATCTAGGGGTACGTGTTCATAGCTCCTTGAAATTGGAGTCACAGGTGGACAGAGTGGTGAAAAAGGCATTCGGCATGCTTGATTTCATTGGTCAGAACATTGAATACAGGAGTTGGGGTGTCTTGTTGAAGTTGTACAAGACATTAGTAAGGCCACACTTGGAATACTGTGTGAAATTCTGGTCACCCTATTATAGAAAGGATATTATTAAACTAGAAAGAGTGTAGAAAAGAGTTAGTAGGATGCTACCGGGACTTGATAGATTGAGTTATAAGGAGAGGCTGAATGAACTGGGACTCTTTTCTCTGGAGCGTAAGAGGCTGAGGGGTGACCTTATAGAGGTTTATAAAATAATGAGGGGCACAGACAAGGTAGATAGTCAATGTTTTTTTCCCAAAGGTAGGGGAGTCTATAACTAGAGGGCAGAGGTTTAAGGTGAGAGGGGAGAGAAACAAAAGTCTCCAGAGGGGCAATTTTTTTCACACAGTGGGTGGTGAGTATCTGGAACAAGCTGTCAGAAGTAGTAGTAGAGGCAGGTACAAATTTATCTTTTAAAAAGCATTTTGATAGTTACATGGATACAATGGTTATAGAAGGATATGGACCAAATGCGAGCAATTGGGATTAGCTAAGGGGTTTAAAAAAAAGGCGGCATGGAACAAGTTGGGCCAAAGGGCCTGTTTCCACGCTGTAAATCTCTATGACTCTATGACTATGACTCTGTACCCTGCCTCTACTACACTCTCAGGCAATGCATTCCAAGCCCTAATCACTCACTGTGTGAAAAGGTTTTTCCACACATTACTATAATCAGTAAAATGTTCTAGGCACTTTATAGCCAAATAAAGCACTTTTAAAGCATGGTCATTGTTGTAATGTAGGTAACACAGCACCAAAGGCCAAACTGTGCACAGTAAGGTCCCACAGATAATAATGTGGGGTGGGATTTTAGTCTCATTCATCCTGAAACCGTAAAGTTCTGCCTGAGGTCAATGGACCATTCCATTGTCTGTCCTTCACCTGCTCCAATTCCTGTGGCGGGAGTGATGGTAACATTCCAGCCATGGTATATTTTCATGGCATTGGTTGAGGGAGAAATGTTGGCCTGCACACTAGGAAAAACTCTCTTCCTCTTCTTCCAAATAGTCATAGGATCTTTTACATCACTTGATAGTGCAGATGATGTATTGATTTAATGGATCACCTAAAAGACATCACCATCAGGACCCCTCAATACAGTCTTGGACTGTCAGTTCACATTTTATGCTCAGGCTTCTGGAGTGGAACTTGAGCTCACAACCACTGATTAAGATGCAAAATTACTATCACTGAACTGCAACTGTGACAATTAAAGTATGTATGAAAACTGCAATTTGGCAGATTAGAATCAAAGAGGTTTCCAGTATGGAAACAGACCCTTCAGCCCAACTTGTCAACTCCACCCAGTTTTTATCATTACATTAGTCCCAGTTGCCCACATTTGGCTCACATCCCTCTATACCCATTGTATCAATAAACTGTCTAAATGCTTTGTAAAAGACAAATTTGTATCCACCTCTATTACTGCTGCTGGCAGTTCATTACAGACACTCACCACCCTCTAAGTGAAAAAATTGCCTCTCTGGACACTTCTGTATCTTTCCCCTTTCACCTTAAACCTATGCCCTCTAGTTTTAGACTCCTCTACCTTTGGGTAAAAATGTTGACTATTTACCTTATCTTCTTTTTAGCCAAGGCCTCAATATCCTGAGTCATCCAGGGTTCCCTACTTCTACCAGTCGTGCCCTTCAGTCTAAGAGGAATGTGCTTGCCCTGAACCCTGGTTAACACACTTGAAAGTCTCCCACTTACCAGACGTTCTTTTGCCTTTTCACAGACTCCCCCAATTAACTTCTGAAAGTTCCTGCCTCATACCATCAAAATTGGCCTTTCCCCAATTTAGAATTTTAACTTTTGGGCCATTCTTAAAACCAATGGAAGTATGGTCAATGGTTCCAAAGTGATCCCTCACTAACACTTGTGTTACCTCCCCTTCTTTATTTCCCATGAGGAGGTCAGGTTTTGCCCCCCTCTCTAGTCAGGCTATCCATGTACTGAATGAGAAATTGTTCTTGAATACACTCAACAAACTTCTCTCCATTCAAGCCCCTAATACAATGGCTGTCCCAGTCAATGTTGGGAAAGTTAAAATTCCCTACTATTACCACACTATTTTTCTTGCAGCTATCTGTAATTTCCTTATATATTTACTCCTCAATTTCCCATTGACTATTTGGGGGTCTGTACAATCCTATCAAAATGATCTCTCCCTTTTTATTTTTCAGTTCTACCATTTAGACTCAGTGGAGAAACCCTTGGATATGTATCCCCTCAGCACTGGCATGATGCTCTCCCTAATCAAAAACACGACTCTCCCTCCTCTCTTATTTCCTGTTCTATCTTTCTTAAAGCATCTGTACCCTGGAACATTGAGTAGCCAGTCCTGCCCCTTCCTTATCTATTTTTCAGTAATAGCTACAATATCCCAGTCCCATGTACCTGTGCATGCCTTGAGTTCATCTGCCTTTCCTGTCAGGCCTCTTGCATTGAAATAAATACAATTTAATCCAGACTTCCCTCAGTCTCTGTTCTGCTTCCATAGACCATCTGTCTGGTCATGTTTTGAACACTCTCCGTTGTGTTTTATTTCTCTTAGCCTTACTGGGTCCATTCACTGAGCTCTCCACAGTCTCTGTACTCTATACTGTGGCCTTTTTGTTTCTTGCCTTTGGTTTCTCTGTCTTGCACTTTTTCCCTTACTGTCTTTTGTTTCTTTACTTCCCTCTGACTGCCTGCATCAGTTCCCATCCCCCTGCCACATTAGTTTAAACCCTCTCCAGCAGATTGACCGTGATGTTTTTCACATTGAATCTATTTGGTCTTTGATAGCAATCAAGCTTACAAAATAACACTAAGAACAAATATCACATGATCTTGCCAGATTGTGCCAGATACTGCAGCAAATGACAGAAAATTGTCCAATGTGGCCTAACTTCATATCTTTGCCCTGCCTTAAATTTTCAGCTCCCACAACTGTTACCTGCCCTCTCTCTACCCACCACCTGTATACGTGTCAATGCCTACAGGGAGCTGAGGTATGACAAGTCCCCCAACTTCCCTCCCTACTGCCATTGTATTTACCAAAGCCAGGCCCTGGTGCCCTCCTATTGCTGCTTGGAGGGAAAGGGCTTGGCAGTAGCCTTTTCTCCTCCTCTATGCATCTCAATCATTATGCGGCAAGTTCTTGACTTGGAAAATAATTACATCATTCATTTCCAGCATTCTGTCTCTGAGCGTTGCAGGACAGACTTGCTACAGCATTTTAAAAAATATAATTGTTCATTGGATCAAAGGGTCACTGACAAGGCCAGCATCAATTGTGCAACATTAATTGCCTTTGAGAGGATGTGGGAGAATCGCCTTCTTAATCTGCTCTTCGTATGGTGAAGACAATTCCACTGTGCTGCTAGATAGGAGGTCCAACATTTTGTCACAGCAATGATGAAGGAATGACAATCTTATTTCAAAGAGATTGAAATAATCTCTTCGAATTATTTACAACTGGTGGCGATCCAATGTGCCTTCTTCCCTTGTCTTTCTAGATAGTAGAGATTGAGGACCAACGCATCCCAGACATAGTCTCTTCCACCTTCTTCCATTGGGGAAAAAGTACAGAAGTCTGAGGTCATATGCCACTGACTCAAGAACAATTTTTTCCCTACTGCCATCAGACTTTTGAATGGACCTACCATATATTAAGTTGATCTTTCCCTATTCCCTAGTTATGATAGTAACACTACATTCTGAACACTCTGCTTTCCTTCTCTATGAGTGGTAAGCTTTGTCTGTATAGTACACAAGAAATACTTTTCACTGCATACTAATACAAGTGACAATAATAAATCAAATCAAATCAAATCAAAAATTGGAAGGTTCTGTAGATGAAGACTTGGCTGGAATGCATTTTCTACACACTACAGCACCATGCAGGGAGCTTGCTGCGTATTCTTAATGACCTCCAAAGTGGAAATAATGGTTGGTGTTAAAGCAAGTTTAGGCTAACAGGTGGAAGTCCCACCCTGCTGCAATGCTGGCAACAAGGAGAATCTGAGTATATCACTCAATTAATATTGCCTTCTTGATATTCTATTTTTTACACACTGTGGAAAAATTGTAACTTTAGATCTGATTTACTGATGTCATATGCATTTACTCCAAAATATTACAAAGGCACTGATGAGACCAATGGCAGGAAGTGGTCTTATTTACGTAAACTGAACATCACAAAATACCATATTTGGACAATCTGAATCTGACTGTTTTCCAACTTGACTGATAAATATTGCAATAAAGCTAATAAGGGATGACTTGAAAATATTTTAACAATAGGGAATATAAAATATATTAAGAAGATAGGGAGTTTTTTTTCTGATTATATCCCAATGAACTACTTTTCTATATTAAAGCCTTCAGAAGTCGTTGAGTTTAAACCTGAATACATAGATTCACTGTTCTAAATCACTTGGAAAATCAGCTTGCACAAATCATTTTCTACTGAGTACTTGCGGTTGATATTTTGCACAAAGAACCACTATCGTTTTTTTTCAGTGAGAACAGATGCAGCAAAGTACAATCAGGAACTGATGTTGAGATAGGCAATACTGTTTTCACCAGGACAGCAACATTTAACCCAGGGATTTTTTCCTCTGGAATTTGACATTTCCAGAACATTACTAGAAATTTCAAAAAAGGCTAATTTAGGCTGGATTTCTTGCCACTGTTAAGCAGCAGGACGGTGTACCAAGCAGACAATGTCATCTACTTCACACTGCTCTGCCTTTGCAACTGTTGGAATAACAACCAACTGAGCAAATATAATTCATTACAACCATGTGAGAAGGTGTGAAAATTATTTCTTTAATCTGCCACGCCAGGTCTCTCCAGAACATGTTTTTTTTTGGTGAATGTGCAAGGATGAGTACATTTATTCAATTGTCCATGTTGATTTCAAAAACTATTCTGGCAGGCTGTCTCAAGTTTAAAACACAAAGAGGTTAGTTTTTATTGACTTAAAATCTCACCCAAGTGAAGTCTTCATGCTGCTGAGTATGGAGGTTCTTAGTATGTATACTTCCCTGATCACTAGGCTGGCCGAATAATTTCTCGTTCTTCACCACTATAACAAAATTTGACGGGTGGCATGGTGGCACAGTGGTTAGTGCTGCTGCCTCATAGGGCCTGGGACCTGGGTTTGATTCCTGGCTTGGGCCACTGTCTGTGCATAGTTAGCACATTTTCCCCATGTCCACGTGAGTTTCCTCCGATCTGCTTTCCTCCCACAGTCCAAGGATATGTGGGTTAGGTGGATTGGCCATGCTAAATTGCCCCTTAGTGTCAAGGGGACTAGCCAGAGTAAATGCATAGGGTTTTAAGACCTGGGTGGGATTGTGGTCGGTGCAGACTTGATGGGCCAAATGGCCTCCTTCTGCACTGTGTGATTCTATGATCTATGATAATCTGTGAACTTATTCACTCAAACCCCAGCACTTTTTGCGATTTGACTGCTAGGAGGTGAGGAGGTTGTAATTTGATTTTTGTTCTCAATAGGAATTCTGGAATGTCTTCCAACAATTCACTGTTAGTGAATTTTCCATCAATACTGCTGAACTTGGTCTGTCTCATTTTGCTCACCCTGTATGGGTTTCACTGCTGTGGTCTCCACAAGTGTTGTTTTCTTTTGGGTATGTTTTCTTCCTCCTTCCTCCTTTGTTTTGGAAATGGGCTTTCCCCTGACCTGTTCTAGTTCCCCTGGAATACTACTGCTCCAAATGCTTAGTCAGTTTTGCTGTACTCTCCTATGGATTTTCAACTGAATGGAGCATCACTCCTGCTCTCCCTGATCCATTTGGGAACTTCTCTGGTCCCCATTTAAATCTTCCACATGGATGTCTGCTAACAGATCACTGCCTCTCTTCCTTCATCCTTTTTAAGTGTTACAGAGCCTTCATGGACTTCTTTCACTTTTCCTCGTCTATATTTAACCCTTTCAACTTCCTCTGTTCTTATTTTGATTCTTTTGTTACTTCTGCTGGCCTGGCTAATTGCAACATCCTTGATTTCTTACATCTTTGAGCCTGCAACCATTGTTCTTTTTTAGCTTTCCTGGTTTTATGCTGACCTGTTTTAGTTCTCCTGGCCTTTTTAAAGCTTTGAACTTTTGAAACTCAAATGGCCCTTCCCTAGCCATGCCAGCTCTCCCTCTAGAGCTTCCAAACCCCTCTCAGTTCCCTGCACTCCAGCAGATTCCAGCTAGCTTTCTCTAGCCTCTTCAGCCTCTCTGGACTGTCCTTCACATTTTGGGAGTATTATGCTCCAGCCTGTCTCAGCTGCTTCTTCCTCTGTACACAGTTCACATAGGCCTACCTCCCTACCCTGCTGCCCTCTTTGGAAAGCTTTCTCTCTCTTTTCTCTTCCCTCTCTTGCTCTTTCTACTCTTTCCTCACTATCTCTTTCCCTTGCTGGAAATCTGTGTCATCTCTGTTATAGCTGTATTTTCACTAAAGTTATTTTTGCTTTATAATTTTCCTCAGGTTTGCTATCTAATTCTCTGGCCACCTGTTTTAATATTTCAAATTTTCTGGCTTTTGAGAAAAATTCTGACTCCAAATTTTTAGCAACACTTTTCAACTCCTCAAGGGACAGAACTTTTAAATCATCCAAAATACTTTTGAGCTGGTCTACGAGAAACTAGTGTCAAATTTGGGCATGTTAGTGCTCTAATACTGTGCACAATAAAGCCCAGACTCGTGGCTAGAGATTAATTTAGTTCCCACTTCCAATTCCTCTTGTGGTATGCAGATTCAATCCCTAATGTCCCCAAACTTCTGCTCCGGCCACAGGACAAGAGGCAAGAATGACTTCCCTGTGCTAGGTCTGACTGTAACAAAGTTTTTTGTGAATCTATAACTATGAAGGTATTTCATAGACATTTCATCGAATCCTACAGTGCAGAAGGAGGCCATTTGGCACATTGAGTCTGCACCAACCACAATCCCACCCAGGCCCTATCCCCATTACCTCATGCATTTACCCTAGCTAGTTCCCCCTGACACTAAGGTACAATTTAGTATGGCCAATCCACCTAACCTGCACATTTTTAGAGTGCGGGAAGAAACCAGAGCACCTGAAGGAACCCCGCAGACAAGGAAGAACATGCAAACTCCACGCAGACAGTGACCCAAACCAGGAATCAAAGCTGGGTCCCTGCCGCTGTGAGGCAGCAGTGCTAACCACTGTACCATTGTGCCGCCCTATTAATTATCATGACAAATTCTAGTTTTTTTTAATTTCACATTCATTCATTTAATTGCTATGATGAATTTACACTACTGTTTCTGGATAAATAGTCAGACCTTTTGATTACAATCCAGTATCATAACCGTTGCACTTTCTTCAACTTTTATAAGTGACCTAGATTTAAATGTAGGGAGCAGCATTCTGAAGTTTGGAGATGACACAAAACTTGGCAATGTAAAAGATAGTGATAAAGACAAGTTGTAGTCTATAGGGAGGCATAGGCAAGATGCTGAAATAGGCAAATTGTGGTTAACGTAGTTCATTGCAGGGGAGGATAAAGAAACATGATTTGAGAGAATTAATGTCGATAAATTGTAAATCACCCAGTATTGAAAATGTAGATGAACAAAGATACCTCACTATCCATAAGCATAAATTTATAAAGTTGTCAGGGCAAGTTAATATGGGATTTAAAAATGTGTGTGCTACTTGGGTTTATAAACGAGGCATAGAATATAAAAGCAAATACATTATACTTAAAGCTTTAGAAATCACTGATTAGACCTCAACTTAAGTATTGCGGATAAATAGAAAGGGTACACAGAAGGTTTACCAGAATGTTACTAGGGATGAGGGACTTCCGTTATGAGACAAGGTTGAAAAAGTTAGGACCATTTTCCTTGGAGCTGAGGAGGTTGGGAGGTGATCTGACTGAAATTTTCCAAGTACATGAGGTTTCCATAAAGAAAAACTATTCCCTCTAGAACAGGGTCAATAACTGGAGGTCATAGATATAACTCATTGGCATCACATCGAGAGGAGAAATGAAGAGAAAAATTTTCACTTAGGGTTGTCACTTTATGGGTGAAATTTTACAACCTCATTGCTTCTGATTTGTGGCAGGAAAAAGTTGTAAAATTGGGTGTGATGCAATCAGTGGGCATAGTGCCTGTTTTCGCGCCCGTTCCCATTTTACCAAGACAAAAAATTGCTGCAACTGGGAATCTGCCTAATATGGGCGAAACATCAATTTGTATTTATTTCCACCCATCACAATGTAATTAGTGAGTTTCACTCCCAATTGTACCAGCTCACCTGCCTTAACCATCTCGTTCGGTCAGGATCGGTCAGGAAAACACTTCAAATGTAAAAGTCGGATTCAGGCACTTGAGCAGAGAGGGTGAGTAAGTGGTAAGTCTCTGCTTTCAAACTGTCCCGTGATGCTCAGGGGGCATTGTTTCATGGCAGCCATGTTGCATTTTGAATGGGGCAGGGCGACGGGAAGCTGTGACTCATGGGGTCCGACATCAGACTCTCAACACGGACCCGGATGAGAGCGCTGACCTCAGGTCTTCGTGCTGACTCTGGGTCCTAGTGCTGGCAGCAGCAAACAATATTGCTGGTGGGCTGGAAACTCTCTGAATTGGCAGTGCTCAGGACTTGTCACTATTGCATGCATTCTGGGTTAGATTCAATGGCCAGAATTTTACCACCTCCACCGCCTCCAGCAACCTGGCCAGATCAGCATTAGAAAGTCAGAGAGCTTTTGTCCAGGAGGCCACTTCTTCCGGCATTACTTGTCTGTCTGTCCATCCTTGTTAAAGCAGATGAGCTTCAGGCAGTTTGGGTGAAGCACACAACCGTTTAAACATTCCAGAGAGTTTAATGCAGTTTGCCTTGTTACCAGGGAAGGGAAGCCAAGTCAGCACTTGCAGGTGCACTGCTGGAGTGGGGTGGGGATGGGGGCAGGATTTATGCCTCTCTGATGATCAGGGGCAGGGGAAAGGGTCATGTCAGTCAGCCATCAGGGTCAGGGAGGTGATGAGGGGGCCATGGCAAAGGGGGTCGGGGTGGGGTGGAGGGGTAAGGGGGTCAGTAATGTTGGGGGAAATCACTTATGTCCATGGCGGAAGGAGAGGCTGATTCTGACCTGGGGGTTTCAGCCGGGAGAGCTGTTTCTTTCTTCGCTTTCCCTGTGCATGTAGTTTGTTGCTCTGAGCTGCTGGCTGTCTGGTGAATTAAGCCCTGCCCACTACCTCTTGCAGCTAAAAATAATCGAGCCCATATTTTCAAAGACTGAATGCATAAGATTAGGTGTGAAAATTTGTCCATAAAACAGATCAGAGACACTCCCATTTTCACACTAGCTGGATACTTAGAAAAAAATTTGTAAAATTCTGCCCTAAATGACAGTATAATGGAAGACCCTGGCATCATATTTAAGTATCAGTCTGGCACATTCATATCACTCTTTCCAGCCCACTTGTCTTCACCTGACTGTGCAGGATGTCAGCAACCCATAGGGAAAAGGTTAGCATTCATCCACCTCCCCCCTCACCAAGCTGTGCCCTATTTGGACTTCAACCCACCACCTATGGAGTCTTCATCATCCCTCTTCAGGATATGATGTGGAATTCCTTTGACATCTTTGTTTGTGAGCTTTTGATGCAGGCTTGTTGAGGTCCAACTCACCTCCTTCTCACTCCCTGCTTTCCATTGTTCATCTTCTTCATCCACCTCCTCGTCCCTCTGCCTGCCGTTGTGAGTCCTTGCCCTATTCCCTTCCCACCTTGCATAGACTTCCTTCCACATTGCCCCCATTATGCTGGTCAATGCCAGGCGCATTATTCAACCAAGACAGCGACTGAAGGGTCCACGTGTCCAGCAGCACAGTGCTGTCCATGAAGAGCAGTTTGGCATAGCAATGGAGGGCAGGAGCCTGCCTGCTCTGGCACAAAGCAGTGGACAGTCATTCAGGAGCAATGCAGCACGATGGCAAGAACCCTTTGTTGCACTTACTTCAAAGAATCTGGTGAACTGAGGACCCCCTTGCGCCTGCCACTCTTCAGCAATCGAGTTTGACACCAACATGATTTCAAGTTGACATGATGCAAGATTGGAAGGCCTGATGGGTTGCCGGCAGCAGCTGCTTTGATGAGCATTTGCAAAATGCAAATGGTGTTAGCGCCACCTGCCAGCGGAGGACTGACACACCATTAAGAGAATTGCAACATAAATTTACACTGGTGGGAAGTCTGCCCAAAGACTAAGAAATTGATAATATTTTATTTCTACTTGATTCAAAGCAAACCATTCTTGAAAAATATTATCAATTTTCTTTTGTGAGAAATTTCACGTGTTTCTAATATTTCTCTTTAATGAAGTGACAGCTGACTGTTGTCTGGAAATTTCTCATGGAATTGAATACAAATCGGAAATTAGGAAATTGGCTGAGCGGCAATAGAAAGAGTAGATATAATAGATAGGTATTCGAATTGATAGGATGTGATTTGATGCTTCCTCCAGGGATCTGAGTTGGGGCCACCGTAGTATATTTGAAGTATATGCACAGTTATAACATAGGAAAAGAAAATCAATTTGAATGGGGATTTTAGTTTTGTTTTGCTTTGCTCAATAGCTCCTCAGCGTCATGCATTACATTTCCAATAAACTTTGGACATATTAAAACCGAGAAGTAACAGCATTTCAACAATATCTTTTAGCTTCAAGTTTGTATGGACAGACCATTATCATGGTAAACGGAACAATTAGGGGATGTTGAGGTTATGTGCAGTGACCATGAAAGTTAGCCCTCAATCTTGAGACTACAAGGTGAAAGTTGCTATTCTAACACATCCAGCGATTTTGTCACAGTAAGGCAATCCAAATGAACATTTTAATGATTGTCCATTTCCATGTTTATTTATTGTTCACAAATGCATTTTATCTTGATAATGCACATTATTTAGCTCATCACACTGAACACTAACAGTGGACACACAACTTATTCTGTCATGGTGTAGGAATACTCAATTCTCCCACATGAGATTCTTGAGCCACTTACCGAGGAAAAGTAGCCAAGGGAGTTTGCTGTTGCCTCACTCAGATTTTATGTTTGGAAAACTTTTAACTGGTTTGCAGTCAGGACTGGAAACCCCCACCTACCTTAAAAATAGTTGAGTCTATTAATCAGAGCCAGAGCTCTGATCTGTTGTTAGCTCAGGTGGATTGGAGTGGGCTCCAAATCTGATACGTGTAACTCAAGACATTGAATCCAACATTGAACTTGTGGTCACTCTTTCTAGATGTGACACCCACTTGATACCAACCCAGCATATAGCAACTATTCTTGTCTCAACCCATTGAGGCTGAAAATACAACGGAAATGCTCATATCAGAAACACCAATGTGCTCCTCCAGTGATGGGCAATTAATGTTGTCAGTTATCTTATGACTTCCGCTTGTCAGCATTTCATAATATCAAAATGTAGTCAGGGTTTGAATTGCTTCTTTTGTTTACTAAAATTTCCCAAAAGTATGACTCTGAAAATATACCATGGAACGTTATTGTCTAAACAAAGAACCAAACCTGCGCCAATATGTGGTTTCCATACCTCCGTTCGCCTCCTGTTCATATGTCTATCAAGATACACCCTGAACATTGCTAACGTCCACTGGCATTGTGTTCCAGGCACCCACCCCCCTCTGTGTGAAAAACTTTCCCCACATTGTCCCCTAAACTTATCATCTCTCACCTTAAACCTGTGCCCTCTCGTAGTCTACTCTTCCACCCTGGAGAAAAGCCTCTGACTCTCCACCTTGTCTACGACTCTCTTGTAAACTTCTTTCAGGTCCCCTCAACCTCCATCTTTCCAGTGAAAACAATCATAGTTTATTCAACCTCTCCTTATACCTAAAACTCTCCAGACCAGGCAACATCCTGGTAAACCATAATATACTTGGATTTCCAAAAAGCATTTGATGAGCTACCACACAAAACACTTGGCATATGCACTCAAGGTTCCTCTCTCCATTATTTTACTGGAGTGTTGACCTATTTAAAATAAACTTTAGTATCCCGAGAATCACTTAAGATGCCTTCATTTCTGATCCATTCAGCAATATATATTTTGTGTATAATCTATTGCCATTATAATACAGTTCAATTTTGCTTGCAACAGGCCTAAGCAAATTTCCAAAACCAATTATAATTAACATGGAAAAAAAAGCATAACATTTCCAGAAAACAAAAGCAATTATTTTTGTGTATCTAAGCCATAATTATGCATATTTTATTGAATTCTTGGAAAGGGAATGAGTTTACTGATCCACATTTAACTCATCAGACACAAAAGCTGCAGCAATATGTACATACACACCTGTAAACAAATTTGCTAGGTGGCTGTATTAATTTTTAAGTTTGACATTGCAGCATAAAACATACCTTTTTTCTACCGAATCTCATAGCTACAGCAATGAGAACACAACATATTAAGATCAAAGAATTGGACCAGAAAGGCACTGATAATTTCCTGTCCATTTCCCCTGGTCAAATAGGCAAATTAGTAGCTGTTTATCATTCACATTATCCTGTTCCAGAAGGTTAGAGACATTATTGTCCCACATTGATGTCTGAGAAACCGACACCTCCACCATACAGAAATTGTAGCTAAAACTGTTTAGTTGTGATACCTCACTATATCCATCACAGATGACTCCACTTTAGTCCAATCTTATTAGTTTTTTCTAGATCTGCTCCAACAGAACTTGGTTAATCTTATTATTTATTTATTATCTAAAGTTTAAGTTTATTTATTATTGTCACAAGCAGGCTTACATTAACACTGCAATGACATTACTATGAAAATCCCCGAGTCGCCAAACTCAGAGCCTGTTCAGGTGTACTGAGGGGGAATTTGGCATGGCCAATGCACCTAACCAGCACATCTTTGGGAGGAAACTGGAATACCTGGAGGAAACCCATGCAGACACAGAGAGAAGGGTGGCATGGTGGCACAGTGGTTAGCACTGCTGCTTCACAGCTCCAAGGTCCTGGGTTTGATTCCTGGCTTGGGTCACAGTCTGTGTGGAGTTTGCACATTCTCCTTGTGTCTATGTGGGTTTCCTCTGGATGCTCTGGTTTCCTCCCACAGTCCAAAGATATGCGGGTTGGGTTGATTGGCCATGCTAAAATTGCCTCTTAGTGTCCTGCGATGCATAGGTTAGAGGGATTAGTGGGTAAATATGTAGGGATACGGGGGTAGGGCCTGGGTGAGATTGTGGTTGGTGCAGACTTGATGTGCCGAATGGCTTCTTTCTGTGCTGTAGGGTTTCTATGAATCTAGAACGTGCAGACTCAGTACAGACAATGACCCAAGCTAGGAATCAAATCCAGGTCCCTGGCGTTATGAGGCAGCAGTGCCAGCCACCATGTCACTCAATAAGTTATTTGTTTTGCCCTACAGAGCAATCTACACGAGTCTGAGAATTTATGAACACCTCATATAATTAGGTTCTTTTCTTGGCCTTAATTCAGTCTGCCATTGAAAGCGGATCAGATTTGATTTTTGTCAGGCCAAACTTGAAATGGACAAACTCCTACAGAATGACTAAGCAACATCCACTACTGGATAATATGAAAGTATAGTCCACAATATTGACCACAAGATGAGCTTTTTGCAAATTTATGTATTGCTATATTTTGATTGAATCAAAATGCACATTAAACTTGTGGAACATGATGAAACAAACTTATGATTATAAAAAGTAAGAACTCAATGTTTTACCTCCTTCATGTGAACAGTAGAGTTCATTTTCTTTCATTTTCATTGCCGTTGTATCTGAATCCCCTTGAGGATGCTGAATTAATCAAAGTTTCACAAATTATTATCAGGAAATTATTGTCCAACAAACACCAAAATCTATAAGAAAAATTTAATTCAAAGGATGATATATCAAGTTTTTATCAAATGTGGCGAAGTGTTAAACTATTTTTTTGTTGCCCTACGTGCAAAATGTCCAATTCTTTTTTGTATTTTGAATTGAAGTTTTTGCTTAGAAAATATTTCCAATCATTTAGATAAATCTTAATCTCTAGAAAAAGTCATATTCTTAATCATAGAATCACTACAGTGCAGAAGGAGGCCATTTGGTCCATCAAGCCTGCAATGGCAACAATCCCACCCAACCCCTATCCCCACGTATTTACCTCAGGATGCTAAGGGGCAATTTAGCCTGGCCAATCAACCTTAACCGCACATCTTTGGAGTGTGGGAGGAAACTGGAGCATTCAGAGGAAATCCACGCAGACACGGGGAGAAAGTGCAAACTCCACACAAACAGTGACCCGAGCCTTGAATTGAACCCGGGTCCCTGGGAGGCAGCAATGCTAACCACTGTGCCACCATGTCACAACATTTGTGTAAGTAAAACATCTTTACACAAAGGAGCACAAATCAGAAAGTATTGCTCATGTAGTCTCCCTTGGACACTATTAAAGCTAAAAGTTTATTTTATTGCCAAAAGTAGACTTACATTATCACTGCAACAAAGTTACTCTGAAAATCCCTAGTTGCCACACTCCAGCACCTGTTCAGGTACACCGAAGAAGAATTTAGCATGGCCAATGCTAACCAGCATGTCTTTTAGACTGTGTGAGGAAGCCAGAGCACCCAGAAGAAACCCATACAGACACAAGGAAAATGTGCAGGCTCCTCACAGACAGTGACCCAATCCAGGAATCAAACCTGGGTCCCTGGCGCTGTGAGAGAGCAGCAATAGCTTACATAAGTCACTTGAACTGATCTTACACATACACAATAAATATAAAATGGATATGACGAGCACATTATGGGAGCTTTAAGGTACATGGCTCATTATTTTTCACCCATTTTGTTTTTTGTTGTGAAGAACTGACAGAGCGAGACACTGCCTGCAATTAACTGTGAGAAATAGTCTCTAGCAGAAACATGAAGCATCACGGCTGTGAATTGGCCCAAGTGTCTTCACGAGAAAAAGGAAGAAAATAGGAAATAAATATAGATCAATAAAATTATAAAGGAACAGTTCTTTACTGTCATTTGTGAGATAGATTGTAAGTGCCAAATTAAACATAATGTAAATTCAAATCCTCATACTCATTTAATATTTATCAGATTCATTGTCATCAATTAACCTTGTAAATAAACTTTGCACCCTTTATGATCAGGAGTATATTTCTACTATCCAATATTTGGTTAAATAATGATACATTAAACCCTTCACTGTTTGCACATGGTACTATGATCTTATGAATGCCAACACATGTATTCCCCTGTCTTGTCAGAAAGGAGATTGTGAATCTCACTAGTGACAATAGATTGGTTAGAACCATAGAAACCCTACAGTGCAGAAAGAGGCCATTTGGCTCATCGAGTCTGCACCAACCACAATCCCACCCAGGCCCTACCCCCATATCCCTACATATTTATCCACTAATCCCTCTAACCTACGCATCTCAGGACACTAAGGGGCAATTTTTCTTTTAGCATGGCCAATCAACCTAACCTGCACATCTTTGGACTGTGGGAGAAAACCACAGCAACCAGAGGAAACCCACACAGACACGAGGAGAATGTGCAAATTCCACACAGACAGTGACCCAAGCCAGGAATCGAACCCAGGTTCCTCGATCTGTGAAACAGCAGTGCTAACCACTGTGCTACCGTGCCGCCCACCATGATTGGTTGATTGGCTGTGAAATAATAAACTGATTCTTTTTTTTTATATTCAATCATGGGACATGGGTACTGCTGGCTGGCCAGCATGTACTACCCAGTTGCCCTTGAGAAAGTGGTGGAGAGCTGCTTTCTTGAAACACTGCAGTCCACATGCTGTAGATGAAAAGAAGACCATTTTCAAAATAAATTACTCATCACTTATTGGACACTAACAAAGCAAGATTCATGATCTTGCTGCTGGTATGACCGAAACTTACTGGAAAATTACCATTCCAAACTAAATGGAACTAACCTCTCTCACAAGTGGCATTTAATGTTCCAGGTCTACTAAGCAGCAGACACAATCGTTAGATTACCTCTATACTCATAAATTCCCCTGACCCAATGCTGCTGTGTATTTGTACCATAGTCTGCAGATCCCAGCTTTCACAGAAATGCACAGTTCAATATCCTTCAGGGAATTCCACTGGCATGGAAGAGTCAGGGGAAGACAGGGCA
This sequence comes from Carcharhinus amblyrhynchos, assembly GCF_965287045.1. Classification (NCBI taxonomy): domain Eukaryota; kingdom Metazoa; phylum Chordata; class Chondrichthyes; order Carcharhiniformes; family Carcharhinidae; genus Carcharhinus; species Carcharhinus amblyrhynchos. The sequence continues at coordinate 38,044,975 of NC_137340.1, forward strand.
TTTAGATAAATCTCTACCTCTAAAAACCTTTATATTCTTAATCTTTGAAACACTTTTGCAAAAGTGAAACAAACTTTGCAGAAATGGTCACAAGTCAAAAAGTGTTGCTCATATAATCTCCCTCGGATACTACTGAGCAGTAATAGCCTAGTAAGTCACTTGGACTGATTTTACATCAACACAATAAGTGTAAAATGGTTACGACAAGCACATTATCGGAAGTTTAAGGTGCATGGCTTATTATTTTCCACCCATCTTGTTTTCTGTTAAATGAATAGACTGAGAGATACTGCCTGCAATTATCTGTGAGAAATTGTCCCTACCAGAAACATGAAATGTGGGGCTGTGAAGAGGCCCTAGTGTCTTCAAGAGAAAATAAATATAGATTAATAACATTATAAAGAAACAGTTCTTCACTATAAATTCAAGTCCTCATACCCGTTAAATAGAATCCCTACAGTACAGAAAAAGGCCAGCCAGCCTATCGAGTATGCACCAACTCTCTGAAAGAGAAGGTCCTTCCCTTCATCCTATCTCCGTAACTGCACATTTATCATGGCTAATTCCCCTAACCTACACATCGTGGGACCCTAAGGGGCAATTTTAGCATGGCAAATCCATCTAATCTGCACATTTTTGGACTGCGGGATGCAACCAGATCAGCCAGAGGAAACTCAAGCAAACACAGGGATAACAAGCAAACTCAATACAGTCACCCAAGGCCAGAATCGAACCTGGGTCCCTGGCACTGTGAGAGAGCAGTGCTAACCACTACGTCATCTATGATAGATATTTCTCCGATGCATTGTCACCAGTTATTATTGTAAGTAAAATTTGCACCTTTATGATCAGGAGTATATCTATACTATCAAATATTTGGTTAAATAATGATAGGTTAAACCCTTCCCTCTTTGCACATGGTACTATGATCTCATGTATACCAACACATGCATTCCCCTGTCTTGTCAGACAGGAGATTGTAAATCTCATTAGTGAGGATAGACTGATTATAAAGTAATAAACTGGTTCTTCCTGTTGATGAACAGAAGACAATTAAAAATAAATATTTATCACTTACTATGCACTAACATAGCAAGATTCATGATCTTGCTGCTTGTACGGGCTAAACATACAGGAAAGTTATCATTCTAAGCTGACTGGAACTAACCTCTCTTAGCAGTAGCACTTAACGTCCCAGATCATCTGAGCAACAGAAATAACCACTGGATTACCCCGGTGCTCACAAATTCTCCCAAACCTGCGCATTTGTACCATGATCTCCTGATCCCAGCTTTCACAGAAGTGCACAGTGCAACATCCTTCAGGGAACTCTGTTGGAGTGGGAGAGTTGGAGGAAGACAGGATATGCTCCATTTTTAATGTATGGTAGGTTTTAACAGTCCAGTTTAGGGACCTTTAGGAATGTTAGACAGTTGATGGTAAATTGGTAAGTGGGTGAGTGAGTAAACGAGTAGTCAATCCAGAGTGTTTGGTGGTCAGCGAAATAGTCGGTTTGGAATGATTGTCAGGTGGGTAGTCCAGTGTTTGAAGATGTAGTCAAATGGGAGTAATCGGGTTGGAAAGGTTAGTCTGGTCAGGTCAGGGAGTAGTTGGGTCAGGGTCAGTTGAATAGCTATCCAGGTGTTCGACTAAAGTTTAATCTGGCTGACATTTCCCAGTTAACTACCCAGGAAAGAATAGCAGAACAGTCCAAAGTCTCTGGCTCTAACTCAGAGTTGAAGATACTTGTGAAGGTCTCAGGAAGCAAGGGACTTCCCATCAGAAGTTCAAACTTCTTGGGCAGTTCCAATATAGGACCATGTGCCAAGATTCGAAAAGGTCTCCAATGCACATCTTTCCTCATGTGCCCGGTTTCCAATGATCAGAAGCAAGATTTTCCAATGTGCGCCTGACTCAAACTAACTGCTCCTCTAGATGGAGAGGGGAAAACAGCCCATTTCATCGCTCCCTTGCTGGGAGTGTTGGGCATTAATTGACTGAGCTATCATCAGTGACTATTTGAATTACTGTTCTCACTGGGCTACTTGCATACAGTTCATTCAGCGAGGCCATATTGAATGAAAACACAGGGTTACCAACTGCTTCAGGATGTACCAAATTGCTTCAGCATTAAACCATTGTGCAGTTTTAATGGTTCTCTCATTTTATTTCAGGAGAATCCACTAAGATTCCAAAACGCTTGTACATTGATAGGAATTCCTGTAAGCTGAGCCTGTTATTTCAGCAGCATAATGAAAAAATGAAACCAAAACTTCCTCTAAGCCAAAGTGAAAATCTTATGCTGTGAAGTGAAAATGTTGCACTTCTGTAAGTGGATCTTCAATATGTTGATAATGGAAGCAATATGAAGAGTCCATTCTCTAATAATCAAATTATATGTCAAAATTATTACTTTGGTTTTCCCATGTGCATTTTGAACACCTCCATAAAAACAAAAGTTACTTTTTTAAATGTAACAGAAGTGTTCCAAGTGTTTTTTTCATGAACTGTTGGCATTGCATGTTCCAACATTTTATTTTATCTTTCTCCCCTTCTTCTGATTCTTGGTACCAATCATAGATTCCCTATGGTGCAGAAGGAGCTCATTCAGCCCACTGAGCCTGCACCGACAACAATCCCATCCAGGCCCTATCCCCATAAAGTTACCCTGCTAATCTCCCTGACACTAAGAGGCAATTTAACTTGGCCAGTCAACCTAACTTGCACATCTTTGGACTGTGGGAGGAAACCAGAGCACCCGGAGGAAACCCACACAGAACCGGGAGAATGTGCAAGTTCCACACAGACAGTCATCTGGGCACAGAATTGAACTGGGTCCCTGGCGCTGTAAGGCAGCAGTGCTAATCACTGTGCCGCCATGCCACTGTGCCATCTTAGAGGAGTTGTATCATATCTAGGGAAATGCCAAAACTTGATTTTGATAAAGTTGATTTGTAACCAATGTGAGGTCAGCTTAGAACATCCACAAATGACTGACTGGGTTTACTAGCAGTTGTGGAGAGGTAGCAGATTCAGAAGTAACGTGCTGCTAGGGAAGAATGTAAATGTGTTTTGATTAGCAGCATGAAATGGGAAATGGTGAATTGACAGCTTGTTAATGCCCAATTTTCATTCCATTTAAACCAATACAAAGAAACTAAAGCAGAATGCAAATCAGGCTGTCAATTTGCTGTTGCCTGATTTGTGCAACTGACCAAACTGAATGCACACCCTCAGAAGTTGAAGGAGAAGTGGAGAGTTGACACAAAACCAGCAAAGGTTGACCTTGGAGTGCAGTGGAGATGAGTCATGGCCTCGATTGCGGATCCAACTTGTTGGCAGAGGAACAAAAAGCAGTGGTGTTAAATTCTGAGGAACAACAACAGGGAAGTCCAAGGAGCCAGAGGAACACAAGGTAAATTTATGGAACGGGCAGATTTTTTTAATTTTTAAAAGCTCAATTACAGGATGTGGCCATTGCTGGTTGGGCCAGCATTTATTGCCCATTCTAATTGCCTTAAAAAGGTACTGGTGAGCTGCCTTCTTGAACTATTGCAGTCCATGTGGTGTAGGTACACGACAGTGGTATTAGGGAGGGAATCCCAGGATTCTGATCCAGCGATAGTGAAGGAATGATAATACATATCCCCAAGTCAGGATGGTGAGTGGCTGGGAGGGAAACCTCCAAATGGTATGTTCCAGTGTGTCTAGCACTCTTGTCCTTCTAAATGTTAGCAGTCATAGTGTTGCCTTACCTATAGAACACCTTGTAGATAGTACCCATAGCGGTCACTGTTCACAATGCTGGAAGGAGGGAATGTTTGTGGAATGAGTGTAAATCAAGCAGGCTGCTTTGTCCTGGATGGTGTCAAGTGCACTCATCCAGGAAAATGGAAACTATTCTATCACACTCCTGATTTGTACCTTGTAGATGATGGACAGGCTCTGAGAAATCAGAAGGTGGGTTAATTGCTGCAAGGTTCCTAGCATCTGACCTTGTAGCCAAAGATCTATTTGACTAGCTGTTGTGTGGCACTTCTGAGATGGGAATTTTACTTCAGCCCAATGCTGGATATCATGCATGACTTTGCTGCATTTGGACAAAAACTGCTTCAGTAGCTGAAGAGCCATGAGTGGTACTGAACAATATGCAATTATTAGCAAGCATCCTCACTTCAGACCTTGTGATGGAAGAAAGGGCATTGATGTGGTTGAAGATCGTTGGGACTAGGATACTATCTTGAGGAACTCCTGCAGTGATGTCCTTGAAATGAAATGTTTGACTCAAAACACCACAACCTTTGTGCTGGTATGATTCAAACCAGCAGCGGATTTTCCGCCTGATTCCTAATGACTCCAGTTTTGCTTGGGCTATTTGTGAAATGCTGCCACGATGTCAAGGGCTTCATTCTCATCTTACCTCTGGAATCCTGCAATGAGGTCAGGAGCTGAACGACTCCGGTGGAACCCAAACTGAGAGTTACTGCGCAGCATATTGCTAAGCAAGTATTGCTTCATAGCACTGATGATGACTCCTTCCATCATCTTACTGATGATCGAAAGTAGACTGATGGTGTGGAATTGGCTGGCTTGGATTTGTCCAACACTACTGGATAGATGCCAGTATTGTAGCTGTACTGCTTAAATATTGTCAAAGCCTTTGCAGTATCCAGCGCTTTCAGCTATTTCTTGATATCATGTGGAGTGAATTAAATTGGCTGAAGATTGACATCTGTGATGCTGGGGACCCCCAGAGAGGCTGGGATGGACAACCTACTTGCCACTTGAGGCTGAAGATTGTTGCAAATGATTCTGTCCTTATATTTTGCACTGATGTGCTGGGCTCCTCCATCATTGAGGATGGGGATATTTGTGGAGTCTCTTTGTGAATTGTTTAATTGCTCATCAACATTCATAGCAGGATGTGACAGGATTGGAGAGCTTAGATTTCATCTGTTGCTTTGGGATGACTTAACTCTATGTTATTTGGCAAGCAAGTAGTCCTGAGTAGTCATATCATCAAGTTCACACATCTATTTAAGGTATGCTTGCTGTTGCTCCTGACATGCTTTTGTGTCTCTTCATTGAGCTAGGGCTGATCCGCTGGCTTGGTAGTAACGGTAATGGGGAAATGACGGGCCATGAAGTTACAGATTGTAGTTGAGTACAATTCTGCTGCTGCTGATGGCCCACGGCGCCTCATGGATACCCATTACTGAGTTGCTAGATCTGTTTAAAATCTATCCCATTTAGCACAGTGACAGTTCCAGACAACACAATGGAACGTATCGTCCATGTAAAGATGGGACTTCGTATCCACAAGGATTGTGCAGTAGTCAGTCCTACTGATATAGTCATAGATGGATACATTTGCAGCAGGCAGGTTAGTGAGCATGAGGTCAAGTATGTTTTTCCCTGTTGTTGGTTCCCTCATCACTTGTGGCAGAACCAGTCTAGCAGTTATGTCCTTTTAGGACTCGGTGATCTTGGTCTGTGGTGGTGCTACCGAGTCACAGATGTTGAAGTGCCCCACCTAGAGTACATTCTGTGCCCTTACCACTCCTAGTACATTTTCCTAGTAGAATTCAACATGGAGGATTCATCTGCTGAGGGGGGACAGTACCCTGTACCCAGTTTCCTTGACCATGTTTTTTTACTTGGTGCCTTGAGACTTTATGGGGTCCAGATTCACTGTTGAGCAATTCCCTTCAATTATGTACACTATATGGCCAGCTCTGCTGGGTCAGTTCTGCCAGTAGGAAAGGATATACTTAGGGATGGTGACAGTGGTGTCTGGGACATTAACTGTGAGATTTCACGAGTATAACCTCATCAGACTGTTGCTTGACAATCTGTGAGATAGTTCTCCCAATTTTGGTACGAGCCCCAGATTTTAGGAAGGCGGATGCATAGTTGACAGGACTGTGTTTGCAATTGTCATTTTTGGTGCCTGGGCTGATGCTGAATCCTAAAGGACACAGCTGCTAGATTGAGAGAACCATCAGGACGGAAATGTTATCCTCGCCAACCTACTCACCAAGACAATATCAATAGCAGTGATCATCACACCATCCTTGAGGACACTAAGTTCCATCTTCACATTGGGGATATGCTCCCTTGTGTAGTTTGGCATTCTTACCATGGTAAATGGGATACACTTTGAACAGATCAAGTATCTCAATACTGGGCACTGATCAGGCACTGTGGGTTATCAGCCTCAGTAAGCAGTCTCACAACACCAGGTTAAAGTCCAACAAGTTTATTTCATAGTAAAGCCACTAGCTTTCGGGGTTTGCCCCTTCGTTAGGTGAGTGGAGAGTTCTGTTCTGAACACTAAATCAATTAAACTTGTTGGACTTTAACCTGATGCTGTGAGACTTTTTACTGTGTTTACCCCAGTCCAACGCCAGCATCTCCACATCATGGCTATCAGCCACAGCAAAACTGTACTCAACTGCAATCTGTAACTCATGGCCTGGCATGCCCAATCACACTAACATTACAACCATCCAGCTTCTGTCCTTTTTACTGTATTTGTAGTGGTTTGATACAATTCAGTGGCTTTTAAGAGTCAACCACATTGCTGAGGTTCTGGGCCAGATTTTGTTCCCTACAGGGCATTGGTGAACTGGAGATTTTCCTTATAACAATTGACAATGGTTTTGTGGTCATAATTAAGACTATTAATTCCAGATTTTTACTGAATTCAAATTCCACCATCTGTTTTGGTAGGATTACGAACCCAGGTCCCCAGGGTGGATTACCAGTCCAGTGACAATACCACTAGCCCACCATAAATCAGGAACTACCTCAAGGAACATCTGTTAAGAGTTAAGGCACACACAAGATTGGAAGTAGCTGCATCAGCATAATGAGTAGGTCCAACTCAGTCTAGTGAATGATGTTAGAAGTATTTTGAAGAATGACTGGAACAAAGCAATGTAGAATCAGCAGCTCCAGGAAGCAAGCAGATAGTAGCAAAGCAGTAATTCTAAGCAGCATGGAAGTAGAATCCAGAACTTGATGGTTGCCAGCAAGAATGAGTTACAGATAGCTTAGTGTGGAGTAATAGTCCCGGAAAAGGAAAATTAAGAATATGCAGAAGTAGGTCAGGCAATAAACTAATGGCGTGTATGTTGCAGATCATTTGCAAATGTGATGTGACAAAAATCTTTTTCACATGGGTGGTTCGTGTTTGAAATACAATGCCTGCACATGTGGTGGAGGCAGGTTCAATCAAGTCATTCAAGCGGGCATTAGAGAGTACTTGAATAGAAACAATGTGCAGGGGTATTGAATGGCACTATGCGTTCAAAGAGCCAGTGCAGACATGTTGGACCAAATGGTCTCCTTCTGTGCAGCAACAAGTCTGATGTCTCATTCACTTCTGTTGCTATTTGATTTATATTTCATACAACATTAGTGTCAGATGTGCTCCTGAGACATTTTCATAAGTAAAACTAAACAGAATGCATGATTGTCAAAGTTGGCCTCAGAATAGGAAAGCAATATACAATCAATTTTAAACATTGAAGTATTTATTGTATCCTATCCTTGCTTCTGAGATATCTAACACTTGCTGCAAGGGTCTATCTGAGAAAAAGAACATTTTTATTACTTTAGAACATAAGGAAATTGGTTGAAACTTACTGTAGCATGATTTTTACTTCTATTGCCACTTTTCTGCAAAATGTTTCAAATGGAAATATATTATGTGTTATTCATATACTTGAGTCCACTATATGAAAATTGTAATGTAAATGTGTCTGATGGGGTGGCACAGTAGTTAGCGCTGCTGCCTCAAACACCTGGGGTCGTTTCCTGACTCGGGTCACTGTGTGGAGTTTGCACATTCTCGCCGTGTCTGTGTGAGTTTCCTCCGGGTGCTCTAGTTTCCTCTCACACTCCAAAGATGTGCTTGTTCAGTTGATTGGCCATGTTAAATTAATCCTAGTGTCAGGGCGATTAGCAGGGTAACTATGAAGGATTGCAGGAAAAGGGTCTGGGTGGGATTGTGTTTGGTGCAGACTCGATGAGCCAAATGGCTGCCTTCTGCACCGTAGGGATTCTATGATTCCATGATAAGATTTCCCTAATTTTAGTTAGGCATTTCTTAATATAGTTTAAAAATAATATAGTGACTGTGCAGACAATGCTTTATTTTTATTATAATTGCCTAAGAATTTGCAAGCCATAAAAATGGTTTCATTTTTATACTATATAAATAGACCCAGCAATTATTTACTTAACTCATTGAATTAAGCTATTTCCCTCAGTACATCAAAGTATCGATAATAGCGCAGAGAATTGTGTGAACAGATTGACTTCAAAACCTAACTCAGTGTGTGACTACACGCTGAGAATATGACATCAGAAAGACTGCGCAAAAGAATGGAATCTCCAGTTGAACGCAATTGTATGTGTATATATAATAAATGTATATACATATAGTATGTGGACAGCCATACTGGAGAACCCAATCAGGTGGTCTTTCGTTTTAATTTATTGCTTTGAATACAGGCAATGATTGTAACTGTGTGATGATCTGATTTAAAATAGGGGGCTTTGTTTTGCACATCTTGCAAAATCATAGTGATCAGTGGAAATTTAAACAAATTGCTCTTTTTATTAAATCATGGGACGTGGGCATCACTGACCATCCCTACACAACTGAGTATCTTGCTGAGTCTTTTCAGGGGGGAAAAGGTCACCCATATTGCTCTGGGTCTGGAATCACATATAAGAAACATTGAAACAGCCTAGAAGATCATTTAGCTTCGTGTGGCCATATAGGCTGACAAAGAGTTCTCCACTTAATTCCATATTCAAGCTTTTGGTCTGTAGGTTATGGTACCACAAAGAGGATTTCAACCATCACCAACCTTTCAGGAAGTGAATTCAAAATCCCCACCAGCTTCTAGATGTAAAAGAAATTCCTCTCTAATCCTGTACTTAAATCTAAGCTCTCTGGTTAATGACCTTTCTGCTGAAATAGGTTCTTTCTACACACTCCATCTAAGCCCCTCAAAATTTTATACATTTCAATGAAATCTTTCCTCAGCCTCCTCTGCTCCAAAGTAAACAATCCTATCCAATCCAATTTTTTTTCAGTGTTAAAATTATCCACTCCTAGTGATATTCTGGTAAATTTCCTCTATACCCTCTAATGTGATTGCATGCTTCTTGTAATCTACACAGGACATGGCTTGCAGGACCCTTCTTTGATGTATGTGGGCTTTGAATGAAATCTTCACTCTGAACTACGCACACTTTCCTTCCACCAGATAGCAACGCTTTTTGGGCAGTGGCAACATGTAGGTAATTATAGCACAAAATTAAAATTGCCTAAAAATCATTCCCAAAGTTTGACCCATTTGGCATTCCTTGCCCAACCAAATCCCAATCCCAATCCCAAGTAAAATTCCCCATCTCGAATCAGAAAGATCTCATAGTTCTGGCTATCTGAGTCTTTCACAGCACACAGCCAAGTGAGGGATATCTGGTAGACTACATCACTAAGTAGTCCTGACTGCCTCGTTCTTCCTGAGCTTCAAGCAGAATCCATTCATTCCATTTTACAGTTGGCCCATGTCCAACAAGTGCCATGTGCATGTTTGTTCCGGAGTGGATTGTCTTTCTTCTTGGGTAAGATGCATTTTGAAGTTAATTGAGATTACTGCAATCGATTACGATTTGCAACATCCACTGTTTTTGAACATATCTTGATTTCTCGGTGAAGCCTGAAGTCCAGCATCATAGAACTTGATCGTTCACCTAGATTTCAGCACACCTACTTACTCCTGTATTATGGCCTGCAGTGCCTGTCATCCGTTCTTTATTGGACATAAATTTTAACCTGAAAATTTACACTTAAATCTAATGGTGCAGTAGACAGATCGAATGGCAGATCTATAACAATCCAGTTGTAAACAGTAACCTGAACATTTTCTTAAACAAATCAATATTTTATCTCCAGTGAGCCAGTGGATGGGAAATATATGACTGAAATGTGGATGGTCAGCTCCGTAACATTCACTCATGTAGCTTTATGGGTAGAATGAATTCTTAATCCTTGGAGGCTCAATGATGAGTTTGCATCTGGTTCAGTGAGTCCAAGACTAGAATGCTTTTCCCCCCTAGACAGCCTGAGATGTATTTATGTGCTATATGAAGAGGTGAATTTAGACATTCTAAATCCGAATCAAAAGCAGAAAATGCTGAAAAATCTCAGCAGCTCTGACAGCATCTGTGGAAAGAAAACACAGCCAACATTTCGAGTCAGAATGTCCCTTCATCACTGTTAAATCAGGGTGGCATGGTGGTTAGCACTGCTGCCTCACAGCACCAGGGACTCAGGTTCGATTCCCAGCTTGGGTCACTGTTTGTGTGGAGTCTGCGTGTTCTCCCTGTGACTGCATGGGCTTCCTCTGGGTGCTCTGGTTCCCTCCCACAGTCTGAAAGATGTGATGGTTAGGTGCATTGGCCATGCTAAGTTGTGGGCACAGTAAGAAGTCTCACTACATGAGGTTAAAGTCTGCAGGTTTATTTGGAATCACAATCTTTTGGAGCACTGCTCCTTCCTCAGGTGAGTCTAAATCCTAATCAAAAGCAGAAAATGACTGGCACCTCCACATCATGCTAAATTGTCCCTCAGTGTACCCAAACAGGTGCTGGAAAGTGTCAACTTGAAGAATTCCACAGTAACTTCATTACAGTGTTAATGTAAACCTCCTTGTGACTAATAAATAAACTTTTTTAATGTGCATCACATTTATATCATGACTATATGACATGCACATTGTTACATATTTCATACACAGTACTTACCTGAAAGGCAGTTTCAGTGAGTTTCTGTACCCAATCATCACAGTCGGTTTTCTCTGTTAAAAATGTATACAGTTTTCTGGTTGTCTCCACTGTAAAAGCGCCTGAATCATTGGAGCAGTTTTCAGAAACAACCGCAGATATTCTGACACAGTCACTCATTCGAATTAACTTTCTGTCCATCTTTCTTGTACCGTGCTTCTCTGAGAAAGTGGAACCTTCTTTGAACTCAAAGTATTCAAGTCGAGCAACAGAGTGAATGCTCTGGGAGTACAGAATAAGCCATACTCTCTTCCATTTCTGTGGAAGTAAAAATATGAACGCTAGTATAGAATATAGAACCAGGATGCACACATACACTTAACTTACACCATTCACTTGAGAATACTAAAGTCACGAAGTTCAAATCTCAATGAAAAGATGTACACAACGTTGACAGTGCTGTGAACAGTTCACAAACACACTGGCATTCAGTAAAGAAATAAGTGGGTTCCACTTGTGAAATTGTACCTGATTAATTATATTTGGAATAGGGCCTGGGTATGATGAAAAAAAAGGTGGGTCGGTGCAGGCTCGATTGGCCGAATGGCTCCTTTCAGCACTGTAGGGATTTTATGATTCTGTGCAGTAACGTCGTCCAGAAGTGCTGACCAACTTTTGTTTAATGTGCTGGTCAAACACTCAGATGGAGCACGAACCTCGTCTATGTGAATCACTGATTCGCAAGGCTTTTGCGCAAAATACAAAGATGTAGTTCATCTCCGTCACAAAATCACGCTGTTTTTTTCAGTTATGTAGCACAGATAGATGTATTGTCTCGCTTACTGAGCATCGTTGCGGTTGCAGAACCGTATAAACATTTACAGCGCATATCGTCTGTAGTAAACAAGCAAGTCAAAGTACAGATACAAATACAATAAATATCTCTAAAATCAATGTGCATTGCTAGAAATGCCCCTTTTGTTGGGAGATACATCTACGGTTATGAGTTATCCTGGCATCTGAGATCAGGTCTGGGTGGAACAAGTTTGTCTCTGCATCCCGTACCTAGCGCAAGAAGTGCGTTGTGAATGGAATTAAATACCTTCCTGAACTTCTGCTGTTGCATGTAGAGCAGCCCTTCTTTCACCGCGTCTTCCATCTCTGTATATTGTCCCTTTGGGGGCCAGTCTTCAATTAGGTTGTGGCGGATATGCTTCGTTTCCGCTTTGAGTTTCCGTTAGTTTCCAAATGCAAAAAAAAACACCAAAGGTGGCGGGGGCGGGACGCTCTTTTCATTTTAAACATTGAAATGGGGGTGTTTAGCAGTGGCTGTGTGGCAGAGACCTGCTGAATGAGTACTAAAACTGGCTGTGGCTTATTATGGGCAAAGTCACGAAATATCTGATTGTAGCGTATAGCTAATTTCCGATGATCATAATTTCAACTTGCCTTACCCTACAAGTTAGTTTAGGTACAGCACTCAAAGTACTGATTAGATCCACAAGATCTAAGACTTCCACAAGGTGTGGGTTGCTCTGGTTGGCACTCTGCTCCCGCATCAATGACCCGAAAATGGTGAGTCACCTTTTTAAAATGATGAGTATCCTTTCAGTTGGGCTGGAAATGGGCATCAATGCCATGTTTGTTCACAAACAGCTTGTTGCTATTTGTAGAAGTTAGTTGAAGTACTGTTCCTCAAACAATCTCTTTAATGAGCACCAGCCGGCATTTACAGTGGCAATCAGCAGCTTCATAAGCCTATGGGTGGTCATTCCTAGCACTGCCATCAAGAGCAGCATGGTGACACAGTGGTTAACACTGCTACCTCACAGCGCCAGAGACCCGGGTTTGACTCCCAGCTTGTGTCATTGTTTGTGTGGAGTCTGCAAGTTCTACCCGTGTCTGCGTGGGTTTCCTCCAGGTCCTCCGGTTTCCTCCCACAGTCTGAAAGACGTATTGGTTAGATGCATTGGTCATGCTAAATTCTCCCTCAGTGTACTGAACATGAGCCAGAGTGTGGCAACCAGGGGATTTTCACAGTAACTTCATTGCAATATTAATGTAAGCCTTCTTGTGAAACAAATAAATAAACTTTAAACTCTTATCAAGATTATGTCTTGTGTTAAATGCAGGACAACTTGGCATTTCAGCTTCACACTCAATCTTGGCCACCTTTTTAATGCGTAAAATGTTTGGTGAAAGTCACATCTCAGTAACTATCACCTTGGAGAAGCTGAAACAAGCACTCTATAAATAACTCGTCACTGCTCTGAGTGTACAAAGTGCGTTTCGCTGTTACCAAGATATACAAACATCACCATGAAGTTGTTTTGGGTTTGCTGTGAAAATGGTAGCGCAACTCCTTAAAACAATTGAGTGTTCAACCCTTTACCAGGCTATAATTTTGTTGAACGGATGATATCAGAACAACCAACTGTTATAAATCTCCTGGGCCTGAACTTTTGGGATTTTAAAAAATCATTTAAGGGATTGGCATCATGGACTAGGTCAACATTTATTGCCCATCCCTAGTTGCCATTGAGAAGGTGGTGGTGAACTGCCTTCTTGAAATGCTACAATTCCTGAGGTGTAGGTACACCCACAGTGCTGTTGGGGAGGGAATTCCAGGATTTTGATGCAGCAACAGTGAAGGAACAGTGACATATTTCCAAGTCAGGATGATGAGTGACGTGGAAGGAAATTTCCAGATGGTGATGCTCCCTTGTATCTGCTGCCTTGTCCATCTAGATGGAGTGGCCATGGATTTGGAAGGTGCTGCCTAAGGAACCTTGATGAATTGCTGCAGTGCACCTTGTAGATGGGGCACACTGCTGCCACTGTTCGTTGGTGGAGAAGGGTGCTAATTTTGTGGAAGGGGAGGCAATTGACCCTGAATGGAGCTTCTTGAATGTTGTTGGAGCTGTGCTCATCCAGACGAGAGGGGAGTATTCCATCACACTCCTGACTTCTTTCTTGTAGATAGTTGTCAGGCTTTGGTGAGTCAGGAAATGAATTACTCATTGCAGGATCTTGACCCCTCTTACCGGAGAATCTGTGGGGAACACAATTCTGCCAACTCCGACATTCTCATTGAGCTTGACTGGCAACAGCAATGGCTTTCACCTTGTGGAGCTGTCAGCCATTTAGATTAGCTGTCAGCTGTCCAGCCCATCCAGGCACAGTGACCGGGAGAGGAACTGCAGCAACATGACTGGGACTAAGTGTCAGGACGAGAAGGCAGGAAAAATGGCAGGGGTCTCAGGGAGGAGAGGGTTAGGGACACCTGGGGGAATTGTGAGGGGAGTGATTGGGATATTGATGTGTAGGTCAAGGATCTGAAGCTGCCTGGTCCTTGAGGGGAGAGTGCCCCAAGCAAAGGGACTTCTGATGGGGGTGCCTCCCATCTTCCCGTCCAGGAGCAAGGATTTAAAATTTTGCCATTACTTCTGGAGACTGCCGGTCTAAAAATGGAGGCTGGATAGGAAAATGCCCTTAAGTGGCCTTAGGTGGGGTAAGGGCAGGCTTCCAATCTGATGGCCTGCCCACCCCTCTGTAAAATTTCTTCCAGGTTCACTCAGGAAGAGAGCAGCATAACTTCAATCAATAGCTGCACTAATGTGGAAATGATGGTTTGCATTAAAGATACAGTGACATGGATACATTTTCTACCTCCTGTCTGGACGGTAGGATGCCATGACAGAATTCACCTGGTTTTCGTCCCATTGATTTGAAACATACTTTTTAGCCAACACTACAGCCATACTGTGAATGTAGTGCATGTGGGGGTTAAAAATTCAAAAATGAGCCACCTGATCTGAAGCCGCATACTTCTGATTTTAATAGAAGCAGATAGAGATTGAGTGACAAGTTGTGTCTCAGGATTGATCATTAAAATACTTGAAGAAGTCTACCTGCTTTCAGTTTAGTTAAAATGTGGTATTTGTTTGCTAGTACAGCACGTGAGTAAAAAGTGATGTTTATTTATTCATTGCAAGTAAGCTTACATTCACTCCGCAATGAAGTTACTGTGAAAGTCCCCTAATCGCCACTCTTGGGTGTCTGTTTGGGTACACTGAGGGAGAATTTAGCATGGCCAATTCACCCAATCTGCACATCTTTCAGACTGTGGGAAGAAACCAGAGCACCCAGAGGAAATGCAGACATGGGGAGAATGTGCAAACTCCACACAGACAGTGACCCAAACTAGGAATTGAACCCAAGCCCCTGGTGTTGTGAGGCAGCAGTGCTAACCACCGTGCCGCCCCTTATTGCTCAAAATGGAATCATGCTGTCGAAGCTTCTCGTCATGCACTGATGACTCCAAGATAAAACGTTTTGACAATATGTCTTTTTGCAACAGTTCTTCATTTTTAGTATTCACCATTTTGAGTTTGCTGGACCTCCAGAAACTTAGCAGATGTAGGGGCCAAATTCTCACATAAGTAACCTAACAGCGCTGTTTAAGCTTGGTGAAGCAAAATCACACCATGCTTTCCACCATGTTATTGGATTCCCTTGATCAGCTAACCCCCACCCTCACTGACTGGTGTCTAGACCCTTTGATCAGTCAATCCTTCAGGTGGCCCCCAAGTCTGACCCTCATTCCAGACTTATCTCTGTTTTGCTCCCCAACTGTTTTCTGCCTAGCAGCTATCTGTCTGCAGATGTTAAACCTGCTGAAAAATATAATAAACCCAATCCTGTTTAGTGGTAGGTATTTGGAATGTGCAGCTTGGGGTGGTGATGCAGCAGAACAATAGGGGTGTTTAAGGGACTTTTAGATAAGAACATGAATATGCAAGGAATAGAGGGATATGGACCAAGGGCAGGCAGAAGGGATTAGTTTAATTTGGCATCATGTTTGGCACAACCTCGTGGGCCAAAGGGCCTGTTCCTATGCTATACTGCTCTATGCTTTATGCTAACAAATTCATCAGAACTTCTAGAAAAGCTGTACTTCTGGATTTACAAGCCACAGATTCTATTTCCCCCAGCACCAAGGCTACCCACCCCTGTTCTCTACCAGCCTTCCAGTTATTACCATGGCCGATATGTCTTAAATGTCCCAAACCTGTTCAGTTCCATTGCTGGTTGAGGCTGTGAGTAGTTGGTATACCCCATCAGCAGGGAAACTAAACCTTTGTCCCTAATTCAGACCTTCCAAAAAGACAATTGTACATGCACATTCACTTTTGAGCAGCCTTGGGGAGGAGGCTAACAGCTGCCATCGCCCACAATAGCAAAAAGGCAGCTTTACTTCTGTAGAACATGTGTTTCCTCCGGGTGCTCTCACAGTCCAAAGCTGAGCGGGTTAGGTGAATTGGCCATGCCAAATTGACCTTGGTGTCAGGGGATTAGCAAGGTAAATATGTGGGGGCTACGGGAATAGGGCCTGGGTGGGATTGTGGCCATTGTAGACTCAATGGGCCGAACTACCTCCTTCTGCACTGTAGGGATTCTCGGATTCTAGGATTTCAGGAACTAGCTTCATTAATACAACTGGCAAGGCAAAACAACTTAAAAAGGCAATTGTGTTTTGAACGGGATAATTTTTCACCTATCACCTGGCTAAGCTTACATATGCTTCACTTCACCTTCACACGCTTAGCACTGCTAAAAGCCTCATACCTACACTATACAGTTTGTGCACACTTCCAATTGCACAACAATTGCACAACTGCCAGTTCAGCCAATTGCACAACATTCTGACACATTTTCTCCTTCCTTGCAGAAACTGATACACAACCAATGGCAGCAGGAACTAACAGGAGGTTAAGAAACATGCCAGTATGCTTCTCTCGACTATATCATCAGAAAATACAACATCAGGTTCCACATCGTGTACCAACAATACTGAGTTCTATCTCTCTAGCACTCCTTTGGATCCCTCAACTCTCTGATTTGTTGCAATGCTTATGCAACATTTAATATTGATTAGCAGAAATTTCCATCAACTAAATATCTAGAAGGCTGAAGCCATTTTTTATGTCCTCAAGAACAAACATCTGTCTCTGTTCATGGTTTCCATCCATGGAACTGTCATAAGCTGAGTAAGGCCATTCCCAATCTTCACATTATGCATGGCTGCAATGTGTGTTTTCAAGCACATGCACTCCAGCACCATGACTACATAGTTCCATTTCCATATCACCACTGGACTCTGACCTTTCCTCAGCTCATTGCTACTGAAACCTCATCCAAACCTTTGTTATCTCTAAACTTGATTATTCTAGTGTTTGCCTGGCTGGGCCCCAATCTTTCAACCAAAATAAGCCTGTTAGATATCTGCACTCCTTCAGTTCTGGCCTCTTACAACATTCCTGATTTTAACCCACTGCCCCACCACTGGGGGCAATCTTGGTTTGAGTAGAGTTGGCTCTAAGTTCTGATTTCCTTTTCTAAAGATCCCAATGTTTTTGTCTTCTTTCCTCTTTTAAAATGGCCCTAAAAGACTAGCTCTTTTATCAAACTTCTGGTTGCCTTTCCTGATTTTCTTTGTATGATTCATTGACAAAGATGTCAAAAATGTTTTCCATTTATCACCTTCTTGTTAAGAACGTTAGGACTTTTCAGCACATTGTTACGAACCACACTGCTGTTAAATGTGAGGATATCTCAAAATCCAGGAGGGTAATATGGAAAACCGGTTCATAGTGGTTTATGTATTATTTTGGTATTGTGTGAAGAATGATGTACAACCCAGTGACGAAACAGACCAGTTGTTGTGTGAACAATTAATAAAAAATATTAATTAGCTTAATAGAGAAACAAAATCACACACAACTGGAGGACTATAATGCTCAACGTCACTTAAGAATACCGATGGCTATGCGCACATAATTATACATTAAACTGTCCCTGAGTTCCCAAAGCTCCCTATGTTTACCTAAACTCTGACATACCCCTTTCCCCAGACAACATCCAATATTCAGTGACTGTGTGAACTAAATCCAGTGCAATAATTACCACAGCCAGGTTAAGGTGGTTGTGTCTGAGAAATTGTCCTCTGGTCCAGTAAAGGTGGAAAATGGCCACTTCTCTCAGGAGACTATAGCTGCAACTTGCTGCAAATCTGTTATTAGTTGTCTCTTTCCCCTTTTCTTCTTAGTGTCCTGCATTTATACGTTTCTTCCTCTTTGATTTTATCACCCTGTGGAGTCAGCTTTTGGCAGTTATATCACAATTTCCTTACGTCTCCACTTTGAAGTTGCCATTCCTATAGCTCCACTGTTCTTTCATGTCACATAATTTTTTCCTCGTCCGCCTCTAATCAACTCCCTAGCTTGACTTTGTTTTCTTTTAATCTTAATTTTCCCAACCATTAAAAATATTAAAGGACTATATAGATGTAAATTATTGTTATTTCATTGATAAATTTGATTTGGAATGTTTCGTTTTTGTTGGTTTTTATTGTGGTCAAGAGAATCATGTCTCTGTGGCACCCTGGTCCATTCCTCCATTAACCCAAACCTTCATCCCCATTCCCATCCCAGAGCACCTTCCCATGCAATCACAGAATGTGTAACACTTGCTCCTTTTACCTCATCACTTTTCAAAGCTCTTAACACTCCTTTCAGGTGAAGCAGCATTTCACTTTAATTTGGTCTACTGTATTCGCTGCTCCCATTGTGGTTTTGTCGACTTTGCGGAGATTAAAAGTAGACTGAGGAATCACTTTATAGAAACCTTCACTCAGTCGGCAAGCATGATCCCCAACCTTCCTGTTGCTTGCCAATTGAACTCATCATCTTGATCTTATGACTCCATGTCTGTCCTTGGCTTGCTACAATGTTCCAGTGAAATCCAACATGAAGTAGAACAACTCATTTTCAATTAGACACATTTCAACCTTCTGGACTGAACATTGAGCTTAACAACTTTAGACTGTAAACTATCTCCTCCATTTTGACCCTTTTTTTGTATGTTCCAATGAAGACCCTCCCCTATGAGGTGAGATTGAGTAAACTAGGGTTGTTCTCCCTGTAAAGACTGAGGTTGAGCAGCGGCTTAATAGAAATTTATATAATTATGAAGGGCATAGATAGGGTGAACAGTTGGAAGCTTTTTCCCAGGTCAGAAATGACAAACACAAGGGGTCACAAATTTGGGAATAGAGGGATACAAACGGACGGTCTAGTTAGGAACATATGATCGGTGCAGGCTTAGAGGGCCGGAGGGCCTGTTCCTGTGCTGCATTGTTCTTTGTTCATAAGAAAGATAACTAAAGATCTCTATTTGAAGAGAGATGGCTTCATTGCATTCCCTCTCATCAATGATAAAGATGCAGAACAAACACGGGAGTTTGCGAGGATTGCAGTCTTTCGCATCACGAGGATGCCATTGACTGTGCACATGTTGCTTTGTGTGTTTTACATGTTAACTTTGCTATGCATTGGAACTGAAAAGGATTCCACTCTGTCAAAGTCTAAATGGTAGTGCCAACAGGCAGATCAATGTCCCTGTGTCCTGGTAGTAGTCATGATGCATTGATTCTGTGGCATTCTTTTGTTCTATCTGCATTTCAGACACCACAGCAGGCCAAAGGCTGACTACTGGATGACAAAGGCTATCCACAGACTTCTGTTTATAACCTACATATGTATCTAAAGCATACGTACAGTGAGCATCATTGATGCTACAAGACATGTGATCCAGCAGATCACTGAAATGCTGAAGCAACAACTCCTCTGTCTGGTCTGCTTGAGCAATCCTGCATTACTCAACTGAATAGCTCTCAAAATCTTTAGCGGTATCCTGCATAACCTTGTCATCATGGGAGACCAGTCTTAATCGGCATCTATTAGGGTGAGAAGTTGAGGAGCAGGAGCAAGAGAAGGAGGATGTGAATGTGGAAAAGGAAGAAGAGTGGAGAGCTAGCTTCTTTCTTCCCAGTTTGTGTATGTGGACGTAATTCAGGTGTGATACCAATAACCTCATCCCCAATTTCCTGCTGAAAAACAATTCCATCTTCCTTATCTCCCCCCGTAACTGACCATCGCATTATCCAAACAGCAAAATACTGTGAAAACTGGAAATCTGAAATAAAAACAGAAAATACTGGATAAACTCAAGCAGGTCTGGCGACGTCTGTGGAGCGAGGAGCAGAGTTAATGTTTTGAGTCCATATGACTCTTCTTTAGAGTTGAAGAGGGGCAGAAATGTAATGGATTATATATTTGCAGGGGGATGGAGAAAGTGGAGTAGAATAGAAGGTCAGGGATAGGTCAGAGCTCAGGAGAGATTGACAAAGATCTGATGGACATAAGACAAAAGGGAGTGTTGATGGTAACATTAAAGACTAAAGAAAATGCTGATTGTGACACAAAGGTAAGATTGCAGACTATGTGAATAAAACAAAGCAAAACTAAAGAACAAGTGACAGATGGTCTTTACCATCTTTTTCACCTATACTGCTACCTTTAAGGATCTGTGGACTTGCACACCCAGAACCCTCTGTTTCTCTAAACCCCTGATGGTTCTGCCATTTATTGTGTAGCTCCCCCCACATTAGATCTACCAAAATGCATCATTTCACATTTATCTGGTTTAAATTCCATCTGCTATTTCTCCGCCCAATTTTCCAGCCTATCTATATCCTGCTGTAATCTCTGACAATGTTCATCACAATTCGCAACTCCATCAATCTTTGTGCCATCCGCAAACTTACTAATCAGACCAGCTACATCTTCTTCCAAATCATTTCTCTATATCACAAACAGCAGGGGTCCCACTACAGACCCCTGCTGAACATCACTGGTCACAAACATCCAATCAGATTGCTACCCTCTGTCTTCTAAGGCCAAGCCAGTTCTGTACCCATCTGGCTAGTTCACCTTTGATACCATGAGATTTAACCTTTTGCACCAGCCTGCCATGAGGGACCTTGTCAAATGCTTTACTAAAATCCATGTGGATGACATCCATGGCCCTTCCCTTGTCAATCATTTTTGTCACCTCCTGAAAAAAGTCAACCAAATTCGTGAGGCATGACAGTTATTGCAAATTGAGAATGTTGCTAATACACTATGATGTTGAGTTGCTGGCATTGGACTGGTTAGGCACAGTAAGTAGTCTTACAACACCAGGTTAAAATCCAACAGGTTTATATGGTAGCACGAGCTCACGGAGTGCCGCTCCTTCTTCAGGTGAGTGCTACTTTAAACTGGTGTTGCAATATCCCATGAACAGCCTAGAAAGCGCCAGATGCATAAAAGCCCATTGTTGCACTCACAATCGTGTTCTTTGCCCCACTACGAGGTTAAAATTATACCTATATTATTGTACCTACATAAATGCCATGTTAATTACTGATGTTAGTTATTTTGACACACAGATCATCATTTCTTCATATTTCACATAGATCTGAGATTACTTATTTAGCTTCTGCCCTAACACCACCCATCTTGCTTTCATCAATAGGTGATCTTCCCATTTAAGCTTCACCACCTGACTTTGCACAAGCCCCTCTAGTTGTTTTTCGAAAAGGAGCAGTTCTCCCCAGATTACCCTTTGCCTTCATATTAATATCCAGTAAAAAAATTATCAGCGTAAATAAACACACTTTTAAAATTGATGTTTTGTTGGAAATTCTATTCTGCAGCCAACTGTGCATCTGATGTAGCTCCCAACACTCTGGGACGGTGAAAAATGTGGTTTTAGGTTCTTGCCAGACTCTCGAAGGAGCCTCATTAGCTCATGCAAACCAGAGTACGATGATGTATTTGATTTGATTTATTATTGTCACAATTATTAACATACAGTGAAAAGTATTGTTTCTTGTGCACCATGCAGACAAAGCATACTGTTCATTGAGAAGGAAATGAGAGAGTGCAGAGTAGTGTTACAGTCATAGCTAGGGTGTAGAGAAAGATCAACGTAATGCAAGGTAAGTCCATTCAAAAGTCTGACAGCAGCAGGGAAGGAGCTGTTCTTGATTCAGTTGGTACGTGACCTCAGACTTTTGTATCTTTTTCCCAACAGAAGAAGATGGAAGAGAGAATGTCCAGGGTGCATGGGGTCCTTAATTATGTTGGCTGCTTTGCTGAGGCAGCGGGAAGTGTAGACAGAGTCAATGGATGGGAGGCGGGTTTGCGATATGGATTGGGCTACATTCACGACCTTCTGTAGTTTCTTGCAGTCTTGGGCAGAGCAGGAGCCATACCAAGCTGTGGTACAACCAGAAAGAATGCTTTCCATGTTGCATCTGTAAAAGTTAATGAGAGTTGTAGCTGACATGCCAAATTTCCCTAGTCTTCTGAGATGGTAGAGGCGTTATAATTAGGACCCTTGTAAAATTTTGAAGTAGCAATGCGCAGATCATGTAATAGACAAGCTCTACCCATTTGTTCTCTCCTCTGCTCTTAAATTTATCTGGACTGGCTGAGCACTGTGGAAGAACAATCAGGTTTTCCATTCTCCCCTTCAATAAGCTGTACTAAATGTCTGAGCAAGTCAACGATGGAATTTCTGTCAGGTCCCACCATGAATATAGTTTGGGCTGCCAAATTGATTCAATCTGGTTGGCCATGTACTCAAACAATCTGTCTCTCACACTGATGGAAGTGGTTGCTTCACAGTTGACCCCAATGTTTCACACCCATATAAGCCTGTCAACCAAGCATACTTTTTCATTAGCTTGCTGATTGTAACCAGGTTAAGTTTTCAGTTGGTTGAGCAGTTTGACATGTTGTTAAAACATTTGTTGCATTGTTGCCATTTGTCATTTGATTGCAGTTACCAGCCTGATTGATTTTACTGCTGGGATTTATGAATCAGTTCATATATTCAATTGAGCACCATCATTTGTTATAGTTTTGTATCTTTCCAGGGGCTTTGCTAGTGCTTTATCTTGATTTTAAACTATATTTTAAACTCTCACAGATCATTGTAAACTTGCTACTAGCTCTGTAATCATCACATAGCTGGAATATCAGATCTTCACGAGTTGCCATTTACCTTGTTTTTTTTTAAATTAATTCCTGGGACATGGGCATCGCTGGCTGGCCAGCAATTATTACCCATCCCTAGTTGCCCGAGGGCAGTTGAGGGTTACCCCATTGCTGTGGATCTGGCACCACATGTAGGCCAGACCGGGTAAGGATGGCAGATTTCCTTCCCTAAAGGACATTAGTGAACCAGATGTGTTTTTCTGACAATCGACAATGGTTTCATAGTGATCAATAGATTCTTAATTACAGATTTTTTTATTGAATTCAAATTCCACCATCTGCCATGATGGGATTTGAAACTGTGTCCCCAGAACATTAGCTAAGTGTCTGGATTAATAGCCTAGCGATTATACCACAAGGCCATTGCCTCCCCTAAATAATGCCATTGTTTGTATCTATCAATGCTTCACCTAATTATTTCTGAGTAAATGATGTGAAGGAATGGAGAAGTTGTCCTTAAGTTTCTAATTCTAATGCCTTAACATTTATTTTTCCTTAATTCTTGTTTCTTTTTATTTACAAGCCTAATTTTTCTTTCCATCTAACACCGTTCATGAACCTGGCTGCTATTCTTAAATTGAAATTTAACTGCTGAAAATTGATACATGGTTAACTGAAAATCAACTTTGCAGATGAATGTCATCTCCCATTTCACCTTCAGAACCTTGGAAGAAGTGCAGCAGAAAACACATGAGCTGGCATTAAAGGGTCCCTACCACAATCTGTCAAAATTATGGTGGCAAACTGGGAGAAGCTCAATATCAGATAAATCAGATAAACATCCGATAAATCATTTTAATGCAGAAAAGGGCAGGTAGACACCAGACTGAGTGAGATGTAGATTGAGTGAGGAATTGGAAATTTGGTTCAGGTGAGAATTTCTTTTCTTTTGTTTTTTGTTCTGGTAAGCTTTTCTTAACTTTAAATTTCAATGAAGAATTAGATTCTTTCTTTCAAACGTTGTTTGTCAAATAGCCAATTAAACATAGAGCCGCTTGAAGTGGCAGTTATCTGTCAATCAGCTGAAAGTACTTGCCCTTAACGTGGGCAGAATTTTCCTCATAAATGGCAAAGGGGGTATTCTCTTACGTTGGTCCTGAAAGGGCAGGAACCCGATAAATATTCTCTTTAGTGTGGTTAATGGGCTTGGAGACTGATTCAATGGTCTCCTGCTATACAGCCTCTCCTCCGGCTAACTCAGCACTGGGTGGGCTCCACTACATGTCTTCACAGTCGCGGATCTGGCACGTTGGATCCCAAGGATCCAGGGAGCAACCAACCAACCCTTCAATGAAGAGGGGTATTCTCAGCCCTCCCAAACCAAGCAGGCAAAATGTGACCCCTCATTAAGCCCTCCTCCCCCTTAGATCCCCCACTCAGACTCCCTTTTGCCTTAGACCCTCACTCAGATTCCCTTTTGCCTTAGACCCCCATTCAGACTCCCATCCCCCTTAGACCCCCACTCAGGCTCCCATCCCCCTTAGACCCCAACTCAGACTCCCATCCCCCTTAGACCCCCCACTCAGAGTCTTTTCCTTCTTAGACCCCTACTCAGACTCCCATCCCCTTTAGAACCCCACTCAGACTCTCTTCCCCCTTAGACCCCCACTCAGATTCCCTTTCCCCTCACACCCCCACTCAGACTCCCTTTCCCCCCATACCCCCACTCAGATTCCCTTTCCCCTTACACCTCCACTCAGACACCCCTTTCTCCTCAGACCCTCCCATGCACTCCCCTTTCCCCTCAGACCTGTACGTAGCTCCCTTTCTCCCCAGACCCTGACACACACTCCCCTTTCCCCTCAGACCCAGACTTAGCCCCCTTCACCCCAGACCCTCGCACATACTCCCCTTTCCCCTCAGACCTGCACTTAGCCCCCTTCTCCCCCCAGACCCTTGCACACACTCCCTTTTCCCCTCAGACCCGCACTTAACTTCCGCCCCCCCCCCTCCCTCCAAGACCTTTGCACACACTTCCCTTTCCCCTCAGAGTCCCAAATAGGTCTCATTTCCTCTTTTACAAAGCAAGAACCACAGACTGTCAATCAGGCTTAGCTTGAGATTAGGATCAATAAAACCATTGCAGATGCATTATCGCTCAGATTGGCCATTTGAGATTGGCCAATCAAAGCCTTCACTGTGGCCTGGAAGAGGGGAGTGGAGGGTGGGTTCTGAGGTCCGAAGGGGGGATAGCGAGTCTGAGGAGGGTCTGAGGGGGAAGGGGAGTCTGAGGGTTTGGGTCCTGTCACCCTAATACCTAAATGCTGTGTTTTGGGGGGGGTGTGGGGTTACGTGTTATTTGTGGGAGTGGGGGTAGGCTGTCCCCCTTTTGATAAGGGGTTGGTGGTGCGCCCCTGGTCAGTGGGAGTTCGATAATCAAGCGTGGAGTTTGGTTTGCCCTTCAAAAATGATAGCCCTGTTTCAGAACGGCAGGGTTCGGCGGCAGATTGTCAGCAATGTATAAATTAGCATCTATCGAATGGGAGAATCCCAGCTGACAGACGTTGCAATGCCAATGGGAAACCCTCCAGTTTTCTTGCTGACATTGGCACTTAGTCCCAGTTTGGGTGTTTTTCTTATTTTCTTAATTTATTCTAGTTCAATGACATTTAGTTCTCTTTATTCTGATTAAATTTTTTGATCCTGTTTTAAGAATAACATGGGAGATTTTATTAGCGTTGCAGATGGTATTGTTGCCTGCCGCACAGTCTGTTTTAACCCTTATATGGTGGACAAATAACTATGAGTAGATGTCTTATTAGTACAACCAATATTTATTTAAACCCGCACAACCAATAATCACCAACCCAACCAACAATAAGTTATCTTACAGGAAAATACTAAAGTTCAAGTCCAATACAAGACCTTGACTTAACTTTGCGTGACTGGCAAGTACCCAAGCAGATATTGGGTCTTATCTGTGCGCTGGTCTCAGTAGTCGTCTGCGTAGTCTGGTCCTTTGGTTAGGTTTGGCACTCTGGCTCTGGTCTTCCTTCCTTCCTTCTCGGGTATGGTGGCTCTCCCCGTTCTGGTGATGTTCACCATTGTTGTAGCTTGTTCATGGGGTCAGAGAGAAAGAGAGATTCCTGGTTCCGCAGCACCCTTTATACCCCGTTGGATTTCACACCCCTTTTGGCCATTGCCAATCAATCAATCAGGACTTGATGACCCTGATCGATAAGAGTCCAATCAGGTGCTACCACACCGATCTCTGGGTGTGGCCCCAACTGCCATGTCTGTAGGTGCTGAGGCACATAGGTCACATACCTCTCTCCTAAATAAGGGGTCACGGTGCCCTTATGTCTGGTACACAACCCAGTATGACCCCAAAGTCTCTTTCATCCTGGAGATGAAACAAGTCAGTGTGACTATAAAGTCCCTTTCATCCTGGAGATGACGTATATCCAACAGGGTTGCAGCCTGTTTGTCTCTGTCTTTAAACTGCAGCCTGTCGGTTTAGTTTCTTGCCCAATTGTCCCAGAGTGCTTTACAAAATGCCATTTTAGATGGCCTGTTTGGCCACAGCATACCCCATTTAAATTATCTAAAGAAGTCAAATGATACAACACTGCAGTTAAACATAATCTCAAAATAAATCTTTGGCAGCTCCTCTTCTTAAAGAAACAAGTAGAAATAATCATAAAAGCAAACAGTATTGTAAATATACTGGAGTTCCAGCGTTACTTGAAGCATAGCTTAACATTTTGGGCCACTATCCCAGAACCAGCATCAGATTCTCTTGAAATAAAGTTTTTTTAACATTGCATATTGATTTTCGATGCTTATCAAAATGATGTCTATTGGTGTTGAAGACAGAGTACAGGAATGAGATAGAGAATCTGGTGAATTGGGATGGCAACAATAATCTCTCCCTCAATGTCAACAAGATGAAGGAGATTGAGATCGACTTCAGGAAGCATAAGGGAAAACATGCCCCTGTCTACATCAATGGGGATGAAGTAGAAAGGCTCGAGAGCTTCAAGTTTTTAGGTGTCCAGATCACCAACAACCTGTCCTGGTCCCCCCATGGTGACACTAATAGTTAAGAAAGCCCATCAATGCCTCTACCTTTTTGGAAGACTAAGGAAATTTGGCATGTTAGCTACGACTTCCACCAACTTTTACAGATGCACCATGGAAAGCATTCTTTCTGGTTGTATCACAGCTTGGTATAGCTCCTGCTCTGCCCAACACCACAAGGAACTACAAAAGGTCATGAATGCAGCCCAATCCATCACACAAACCAGTCTCCCATCCATTGATTCTGTCTATACTTCCTGCTGCCTTGGCAAGGCAGCCAGCATAATTAAGAACCCCACACACCCTGGGCATTCTTTTTTCCGTCAGGAAAAAGATGCAAAATTCTGAAATCACGTACCAACCGACTCAAGAACAGCTTCTTCCCTGCTGCTGTCAGACTTTGGAATGGACTTATCTTGCATTAAGTTGATCTTTTTCTACATTCTAGCTATGACTGTAACATTACATTCTACACTCTCATTCCCTTTTCTATGAACAGTATGCTTTGTCTGTATTGCATGCATGAAGCAAAGTTTTCTCTGCATGTTAATACATGTGACAATAACAAACCAGATCAAATCAAAGAATGGATGGCATCATTTTTCTTTTCAAGCATTCAAGATCAATAAAAGTATTCTGAGGATGGATATAGTTAGACTCAGAGTGAAGCACTCCCTCCCCCGATCCAACAGGAAGGTTCATGGACTAGGATTCATGCATTTCATGGAATTAGTGTGAAGACACCTAACTTACCTGGGCTAATGACCCAAATGTCATTATAGGCACATTTCTTCTTACAACCAGAAATCTTCTTTAAACATTTATTCATGGTGCATGTGCATCACTAGTTAGCTAGCACTTATTATCCCTCGTTGCTTTTGAAGGGCAGTTTGAAGAGAATCAACCACATTGCTTTGAGTCTGGAGTCACATGTAGGCCAGACCAGGTAAGGATGGCAGATTTCCTTCCCTAAAGGACATTAGTGAACCAGATGGGTTTTTCTGACAGTTGACAATTGGCCATCAGTAGATTCTTAATTCCAGGTTTTTAAAATTGAATTTAAATTCCACCATCTGCCATGGCAGGATTCGAACCCAGATCCCCAGAACATTAGTTGAGTTTCAGGATTAATAGTCTAGTGATAACACCACCGGGCCATCGTCTCCCCTATACTTACCTGTCATTGCCCAGAATCATTGCTTTTATTGTTAGCTTCTTTTGGATAAGTCCTTTACCTATTATGCATATTCATAATGCTACACATGGTAACATGTCTGATAATCCACTTCACTTACTATTGACATGGCATTAATCTTAAACATAATAAACACCAATAAAGATTGATGCACATTAGCTTTAAGTTTGATTCTTATCCGCAAGAAATTTAATGAGGGGTTATAAAATCCCTACAGTGCAGAAGGAGACAGGTCGGCCCAGTGAGTCAGCACAAACCACAATCCCATCCATGCCTTATTCCTGTAACCCCACATATTTACCCTGCTAATCCCCTGACACTAGAGTCAATTTACCATGCCCTATCAACCTAACCTGCGTTTCTTTGGACTGTGGGAGGGAACCGGAGCACCTGAAGGAAACTCATGCAGACATGGGGAGAATGTGCAAACTCCACCCAGACAGTGACCTGAGGCCAGAATTGAATTCTGTTCCCTGACTCTGTGAGGCAGCAGTGCTAACCAGTGTGCCACTGTGCCGCTCCATGGTGGCACAGTGACACATTTGAGAAGATAAGATTCAGCAAGCATTTTCATGCCACCAGATCTCAAGCAGTCTCTTTGTAACTAAATAAAACGTGGCATCTCTTCTTATATTAATTTCTTTATTATCCTTTTGCTGCTGGAAACACTATTATTTAACACTTTAGGACAATCCAGTTGTTCAAACAGATTGCCAGGAAGGAGAGACCCATGCCTTTTCATACCATGTTGTTACTTATTATCAATGTGTTTCTAACACTGTCATAGCTTCTTTGTAAACAATTATCAATGCATGCTCTAGGGCCACATGCTACCTATTATATTACAAGTTTTCTTCTCTGATGTTATCAATATCTCCAAGGAGAAAACACAAGCTCCATGAAGCAGATACAATAGTGAGTTTTAAGGGGTGTCTGGACAAATACATGAACAGATGGTAAAAGGTGGATACGGTCCCCGGAAGGGTAGGGGGTTTTAGTTCAGTTGGGAAGCAAGGTTGGTGTAGGCTTGGAGGGCTGAAGGGCCTGGTCCCCATGCTGTAATTTTCTTTGTTCTTTGTAAACTATAATCATGCAATGTAAAAAAATCTGATTCCATAATTGTTCAGTCTTTCTTAGAAATGGAAGTGATGTAAAAATATTTTTGATACTCTTAAGCTCCAGATTCTGTGGCTAAAGGAAACCATTTCTGCAGCCTTGCAAACTTACTTTCCCATCAGAATGAATACTTTTTATCATACTTTCTCTTGTCCTAACTTCTTTCAGGATTAGGACAAGTCAACCATTATGGTGAAGATAATCATCAAGAATAGCTGTGCTACCAGCAGATATGAAGATTCCTGTCATACCCAGAGATGCTATGTACCACCTCCCACCATGGTTATGCCAGGTAGCAATAGGCAGTTCTGTATCATCATTTTGCTGTCATATAATGTTGGTACAGTTCTTAAGAAACTTGGTGCATTGTTATGGTGGATTTAAAACTTCAGAAAAGGCAAGATTGAGTCGTCAATATTTACCACTACTTATTTTGAATTTCTCTAACATTGCAGACTATAACAGGCAATTTTAATTGAAATTTGGTTACTTTAGTTAGTTTTGGCTCTGCCAAAATATGGCGTTCAATGTAATATCTTCCAGTCTCCATACTCCCATTGTCTTAGAGTTCCAATTGTTCAACCACTGTAGTGCTATTAGAGGGTTCTTTACCCAGGGTGAATCCACATGCTAGAGGTAAGCTGTGCAACACATTACAATTGCACAGCCGGTATTAGATTTCCCAGAACTACAGTGAGTATCTAAGGCTTTCAGACTTCCATTGGGTAGCTTGCAAAATTTCTCCATATTAATGTGTGATTTTCAGAATTTCATTTGTTTGCCTAACGTAACATTTGGGCCGGATTTCTCTGACCTCACCTGCTGCTGGGATTCTCCAGTCCCGCTGCTGTGAATGGAGTTTTGGCTGAGCACCAAATTCTCTGTTCTCATTGGTAATGGGGCAAATGAGATTAGAGAATCCCAGCCACCGTGTTATTTCCTAACTCAGTTAGCCTCTTCTTGGATTAATTTTAGATAGACAACCTCCAGACATACTGACATCAACTGTTCTGTCTGCCTTTTCATTCCTTTAGCCTCTTCAAACACTTGAACATTGCAGTTCCGTTTTTACGTCAGTTCCTCAGACTTTTGTTCTGAATTATACTCAATGAAGCTGTGCATTATTTTTCATAGAAATGCAGATTGAAATTTTACATGCATTTATAAAAATAATTTGATTTATGGTTCTATAAATCAAAAGGCAAAGTTGCAAAAGAAAAATGTATTAGAGGAGGATAATTTTCTGACTGTAATTGCTTAGTGCTTTTTCTTGTCACTGACACTGTGTTGCTTTATCCTCTTGTTGAGTAATATATGGGATCTCACCGTTACCATTTAATGTGAATCCCCATTTCAAATGATTACCACAACTGACTAATGTTAATTTGTTTCCCTTCTTGTTATTACCAGGAATATAGAGTTCTAAAGACTTTTGTAAACCAGAGATAATATAGGATATAATCCAAAGGCAGATATCTGGAATTAGTACACAGAACAGCAATGAACTCTTAGAATGGCAGAACAAACTCACTGGTCAAAATAGCCTAATCTTGCTTCAGTATTCAACTGTTCTTTCCTCTTCTGAATACTCTGTTCCACTGACTATCCTTCACTTCAACTATCATTAGTGGCAGACCCAATTTCATCAACCAAAACTTCAATCACCCTTCCTAATCTCTCCCTTCCTGACTCAATCTGCATTTTCTTCGTGCCAAACGGTGAAGTACATTCAGACTTTTTTTAATATGAAAGTTTCCATGTTAATGTAAATTATTATCATTGTTACATTTAGATAATTATATTCCAATGCTCAATGGCATCAATGAAGAAGAACGCAAGAAATAGGAGCAGGAGTAGACTACACAGCACTTCAAGCCTTCTCCAGCCCACTATCCAATCATGGGCTTCAACTCCATTTTCAGGTCAATGTAATTAATGTTAAAATGTTAATATTGTTTGAAGTTTATTTATTAGTGTCACTCATAGGCTTACATTAACATTGCAGCGAAAATCCCCGAGCTGCCACACTCTGGTGCCTGTTCGGGTACACTGAGGGAGAATTTAGCATGGCCAATGCATCTAACTAGCCATCTTTCAGACTGTGAGAGGAAACCGGAGCACCTGGAGGAAACCCATGCAGACATGGGGAGAACATGCAGACTCCACGCAGACGGTGACCAGGCCAGGAATTGAACCTTGGTCACTGCCACTGTGAGGCAGCAGTGCTAACCACTGTGCCATAGTGGTGCCCCTGAGGACAAGGGTAAGGCTATACAACTTTGGACAATGAAGCAATGTTTTCCTGAAATTAAAAATGGAAATCACTCAGTAATAAAGCATTTTGCTTTGCGTTATTGAACTTTCTAAATGTTTATGACATTTAAAGCAATATTTGACAGAATTAAAAGTGCCTTATAGTGGTCTACCCATGTAAATCCCTACTATTTAATTGATAAGGATTATGCAAATAAGCAAAACATGGTTTTAATTTCGAAATATCTGTTTGCAATAGTCTGGTAAGACCACGGAAGCCTTACATGCATAAACCTGCTTGGCATTGTTTGAAGTTCTTCCAAGAATGAATTTACCATCTGCCTGTTTCACATGAACAAAAATAGCACCGTCAGCACATGGATATGTGTATATATATACATATTCGTCCACTCATTACACTAGCAGTACTACTTGCTCACATACCAGGATGTTCGCTAAAGTAAGTCACATTTCATGACTATGATTCCTGAATGTATTACCTTCAATCAATTTTTTAAATGATTTCTCATAAATTCCATCTTAGATGCTGTGGCTCATATTTGCAGCATTGACTTTGGGGAACACAGTGAAAGGTAAGAACAAAACAATACAGCTTGGCATCTCTGTGCCCAGTTAAGTTGCTGTTAACTGTATGTAGCAACATAACTAATATTTATTGCAACACTTAAAGTATTGCGATTGTGGATTATTTTCTTTCCTCTGCTTCTTTCTCTTAACAGTATGTATGCACAATAATTATATATATTTTCTTTTTGACCTGTACTTAATGCAGGTTAGGCAAATCTTTAGATTCATTGACTGGGTAGGTCAAAAGTGGAATCAGCTGTGCTGAGCTAATATTGGAAGTTGGGTGGGTGGAATTAGAATTTCTGAAAGTCTCACCTCAGGACGGCTTCCTGACACATTCCCGTGTCCATCCCAATCCATTCCCGTTTCCAATTATCTTGCCCTAAAGGAGTTTGAATGGCACTGGCTGTCTGCTTAGTAGTGGTGGGTAGCTAATGATCAACAAGCAATTAGCCATTTAGCAACTTGGTGACAGCTGAAGGCCCTTACTGATAGCAGATGGGCCCTTGCTGAGTCCAAAGCCAGTCAGTACTGGAGGGTCCCCCCCAGCAGCAGGACATCCCTGGAACCGTGGGTGCTAAACAGCCATTTCCCTGACTGTTGACCTTTCTGTAGAGGGGTTCCCACACCACAATCATGACCTGGCAGCTGTAGCCACCATTTGCTTTTAAGTTTTGGGGCGTATCTCCATCTTGAAATGCCCTTGTGGTTGCCCTCCTTCAATGTTAGCACCCACCTTGCCCTGTGGCGCAGCTGGCTGCCCAGAACCTTGGGTGCTGACATTACCCTTTCTGCCTGCATCATCCACTCACCATTGTTAATCAAACAGGGCTCCAAGTGCCTGCCTGTTAATTGTCCACTTCTGGTAAGACTGTACAGTTGGGCAAACCTCATTAGCTGTCAGAGTTCGGACCCAGAAATGGTCCCATCCCATATTTAAAAACTAAGGTGGTAAGATTCTTCCCATTGTAGGCTTAAGTATATTAAGTGTTGGTACGATTGGATAATTTCTACATATAGTTCTTACCTTATAGAGCACTATGTTAAATCATGACTTTTTGCAGATCCCCTTAACGAAATCTAGGATCCCATAGAGGCTATTAGTAAATAAATGATGCAGTACATTGAGCAGTGCATGAGGTGAATGGGTAGGTTTCCTTTATCTATTCAATTGTACTTTCTACTCATTGTCATCATGCTTGGCACTGAGTGATTTAAATAAGGGGACAAACATATATTTTATATTAATCTTATTTTGTGTGACTTGCTTAAAAAAAGACTTCTCTTTACAGCTTCTGAAGTCTGCTACGGCAAATTAGGCTGCTTTACAGATGATCCTCCATGGGGTGGGACACCACAAAGACCAATTAAAAGATTACCCTGGTCCCCCAAGGATATTAACACACGTTTCTTGCTTTGGACAAGACGAAATGCTGCAACTTTTCAGGTAGCTAGAATTTACATTTTTTAAATACTTACAATCATCACATCCTCAAAGGTGGGTTGGAACGTTAAATATAACAATGAGAATGTGAGCCTCTTGTCAATATATTTTTCAACTTTAACTACTGTCAACCAGATTTCCCAACTTCTCAGCAGCTTCACTGACCTGTGGACTTGATGATTCAGGGCAATAAGTGTCTTTAGTTCTACTCCCTGGATCTGGTGTTGTTGCCTGAGGAATCGCTATGATTAAACATTCGTGCTTCCATACTCGCCCCTTGCTCCCTGCCCAAATCCCACAACTTCCACCTTCTGATTTCCTTGTTTCTAGCCTCCAAATTTCCCTTACCATGTACCTATGATTCCTCCCCAGGCCCCTGATTTCCCTTTTCCCCAACAATCCTCCCCAAATCGCCTCCAGCATCAGCAAGCAATCTGATCAACCCCCTTTCTCTTTGCACCTCCCCAGCGTAGACCTACCTGCATCTGCAGCCTTCACTAATGGCTTCAGGCCTTTACTCAGAGAGTAGTAAGTGCATGGAATGCCCTGCCTGCAATAGTGGTGGATTCGCCAACATTAAGGGCATTTAAATGGTCATTGGATAAACATATGGATGATATTGGAATAGTGTAGGCTGGATGGGCTTTAGATTTGTTTCGCTGGTTGGCGCAACATTGAGGGCTGAAGGGCCTATACTGCGCTGTAATGTGCTATGTTCTATGATGAAAAGCTAATGAGCAGGGAGCTGGTTGGTGGTGTCACTATGGAGTTAACACTGCAAAGCATAGTTGGGGTGGGGGGGGGGGTGGGGGTGGCAGGGGGTGGTGGGGGGGGGGGAGTTCAGAATCACAACTCTTGCCAAATTTCTGACTGACCCTAACCCTAACCCTAACCCTAGGGTCATGCAAGTAGAACTTCAAGCTGGTGAAAGGCGAGGGGGAGAGAATCAAACAATATAGCAAATATGAGGAGTTCATTGATTAACTGACCTGCAAACTAATTTAAACAGCTGAATAGAAAATTGTTAGACGATAGGAAAACTCATCAGAGTTTTGAGCAGAGATATGAATGGAACAAAAGAATGTGAAACAAATGGGATGGGATGAAAAACTGGGGAAACAGAAGAAGAAAAACAGAAAAGGAGAAAAAAAATGTCACTAATGCATTCAGTTTGAAAGAAAAACACAAAATGCAAGTGAAATACTCTGGGCAAGATTTTCCCAGATATTAGCAAAACCAATGATGGGCGACTTTCCCTGCCTTACTTAGAAAAAAAACTTGAAGTCATGAGTTCCTTGATGTATTGCTGGCAGATTTACCCATCCTGCTCGCTGAACATCAGATAATTAAAAGCCAGCCCTGCACACAGGAAGCAAACCAGTTCATCCTGGAACCTGCTCAGGCACTGCTCTGTTACAGTACCAGGGCAGTGCCCTGCCATTGCTCCCAGCACTGCCCCCTCTCCATCCACGCATTGTCAGGTGACATTGCTCAGGTAGTGCTAGGGGGCACTGTTTGGATAGTCCAATGGATAGTTATCAGGTACTGCAAGGTGTTGCCAGGGTATTACCTGGGCAGTGTCTGGTCACGACCATCTCAACCCTGAGCGCTGCAGTCAGCTGCATTCTCCTGCTTCAAGAAGACAACCATCATACTGGTACCTAAGAAAAACCAAACAGCGTGCCTTAATGACTATTGGCTGGTGGCTCTGACATCCATCATTATGAAGTGCTTTGAAAGGCTAGTCATGGCACAAATCAATTCCACCCTCCTGGACCACCTGGATCCACTACTCTTTGTCTATTGCCACAACAGATCCACAGCAGACATCATCTCCCTGGCCCTGCACTTAACCCTGAAACACCTAAATAACAAGGACACCTATGTCAGACCCCTATTTATTGATGACAGTTCAGCCTTCAACACCATTATTCCATGAAACTCATCTCCAAACTCTGTGGCCTGGGCCTCAGCACTTCCCTGTGCGACTGAATCCAGAACTCCCTAACTCACAGACCACAATCAGTAAGATAGGCAACAACAGCTTCTCCACAATCATTCTCGATACCAGTGCCCACAGGCTGTGTTCTCAGCCCCTATTATACTCCGTATACACTATAAATGTGTGGCCAAATTCCTCTCCAATTCGACTTTCAAGTTTGCTGATGACACCACTGCAGTAGGTTAGATCTCAAACAATGATGAGACACAGTACAGTAATGAGATAGAGAATCTGATGAACTGGTACGGCAATAATAATCTTTCCCTCAAGGTCAACAAGATGAAGGAGATTGTCATCAAGTTCAGAAAGCACAAAATCCTTGTCTACATCAACAGGGATGAAGTAGAAAGTGCCAAGAACTTCAAGTTTTTAGGTGCCCAGATCACCAACAACCTGTCCTGGTCTCCCCATGCCAACACTATAACTAAGAAAGCCCACCAATGCCTCTACTTTTTCAGGAGACTAAGGAAATTTGGCATGTCAGCTACGACTTTCACCAACTTTTACAGATGCACCATAGAAAGCATTCTTTCTGGTTGCATCACAGCTTGGTATGGATCCTGCTGTGCCCAAGACCACAAGGAACTACAAAAGGTCGTGAATGCAGCCCAATCCATCACACAAACCAGCCTCCCATCCATTGATTCTGTCTATACTTCCTGCTGCCTCGACAAAACAGCAGCAGAAGTAAGGACCCCGCACACTCCGGACATTCTCTCTTTCATATTCTTCTTTCTGGGAAAAGATACAAAAGTCTGAGATCACATACCAACCGATTCAAGAACAGCTTCTTCCTTGATGCCATCAGTCTTTTGAATGGACTTACCTTATATTAAGTTGATCTTTCTTACACCCTAGCTATGATTGTAACACTACATTCTACAGTCTCTCATTTCCTTCTCTGTGAATGGTGTGTTTTGTTTGTATAGCGCGCAAGAAACAATACTTTTCGCTGTATGTTAATACCTGTGATAATTATCAATCAAATCAAATCAAATCAATCTGCTCGCCAGGTGCATGTCTTGGGAGACCAGTCATGATTCATAGTGTTCTGCCAGCGTGGATGAATTTTCTAATGGGAAAGGTGGAGTATGATTCCAACGCAGGGGCCTAATAATGATATGGTGATTTATTATAATGATGTTCCCGATATTGAACATTGGGTAATGTGTCGCTTCACTGATAGAGGAAGGGGACAATGGCGTCACACCCTTACACCGACATAAAACGTGACTTTGCAGTTCTCACAATATTTTCCACACCCATCACCAAATCCACCCGACTCAAGTAGGAGTGGGAAGGAAGAAGAAACAGGTCAACATCATAGGCAAAGCAGGATGTTCAGTGAAAGAATAAGCAGGATTCATACTGTGC
The DNA here is from genome assembly GCF_965287045.1 of Carcharhinus amblyrhynchos. NCBI lineage: Eukaryota > Metazoa > Chordata > Chondrichthyes > Carcharhiniformes > Carcharhinidae > Carcharhinus > Carcharhinus amblyrhynchos. The sequence continues at coordinate 38,081,721 of NC_137340.1, forward strand.
AGTGTGACATTGTTAATACTATGTGACTTGAGACCTGGAAATGGAAGAAGTGTACAGTAATTGGGAGTTAGACAAGAACTGAGGCAGCATTAAGGAGAGAATGACACCAGGGAGAAGATATGACAGGAGTAAAAAAAAGAAGTGAGTAAAGCAAGCAGATATGAAATCAGTCCGGAAAAGGATAAGTGATGTTGTCATGGTGGAATTTGAATCCTCATCCCCAGATCATTAGCAGGACCTGCCCCTGATCTTCCTCAGGATAACAGTCTTCCCTGCACTGTGCCAGTTGGTGACAGGCTCTCCTTTTCTTCATTCTAATCAAAGCTATCAAGAAGGCAGCATTGCCTGCAGCCTGCATTTTTCCATTCCACTTTGTATCTGTGAACAGATATAATTGAATATAAGCTCAGAGAAGACCATCACCTTGAAGAACAAGAGCCAGTGGTACCCCAGGGAGAACCTAATGCTGATGATCAAATCCATGAATATTTGGCACAACAAGTGGTCTACAGATGACTCAATTCATACACTGAGACGATCAAAACTGCGCTGAAGCTGCCTTCATTTGATTAGGGATATGGTAACTCATATTTGCGACATTCTCCCTAAGGGTCTCAGGTCACACTAACTTGGAAGACCTTCAATCCCAGTAGCCCTGGAGGTCACTGCCACACTGAAGGTTTTTGCCTGCAGACTGTTCCAGTCTCCACTGGGGACTTTTGCAGAATCTTGCAATCAGTGATACACAACTCTATGAGGGAGGTGCTCTTTTCAGTAGCACTCATTATTACATGCAGTTCTGCATGGATGAAGGAAGCCAGGCTACCAGAGCTGTGGAATCGGTTGAAATCTGAGTCCTCCTTGACTACATTCTGTGGCCTTGTGAGTTCGCTAGCTGCAGCCTTTAAGATTCATTAATAGAAAAGGATTTCACTTTGAACGCCCAGATGATTTCTGATCACGGAAAGCAGATTCAGCATGTTTATGCTCTTATGTTCTGAGTCACTTCCAGGAGCTCGAGAGACTTGTGATGATTTGGCACTTGGAGGGTTGGCACCTTAGTGATAAGGGTTACCCGGAAGATATGGTTAATGCTGTCTATTCATTGTTTGCAGAGTACTTCTGAGAAGGGATACAATGCTGCACACTCAACCACAATGTCCTTAAAATTGATCTTTTAAAGATGTGCTTCTGATTCTTGGACTGGTCAGGTGGGATTCATAGAATCATAGAATCCTGACAGTGCAGAGGGAGGCCATTTGGCCCTTTGAGTCTGCACCAGCAATAATCCCACCCCAGCCCTATCCTGACTACCCCACATGTTTACCCCACTAATCCCCCCACCCTACACATCCCAGGACAGGGGCAATTTAGCATGGCCAATCCAACTAACCTGCACGTCTTTGGAGTGTGGGAGGAAATGGCAACACCCGGAGGAAACCCACACAAACACAGGGAAAATGTGAAAACTCCACACGGACAGTGACCCAAGCCAGGAATCAAACCAGATCCCTGGAGCTGTGAGCTAGCAGTGCTAACCACTATGCCACCATGCCTTCCCAAACTATATGGAGTATTGGTTCTTGATACTTTGTGCAGAGACTGAGCCTCATCATTGTTGTTTACTGGAATGTGTTGCTACAGGGAGACATGGAGGAGCTAGATGTCTCCTCAGACACTGAGGATGTTGAAGGGATGCTGAAGAGGGCAAAGATTCAGATGAGCCTTATGTAGATGCTATTGCATGGGCATGAAGTGGCAGAAGGTTCACTAGGCTGATACCAGAGATGAGGGGGTTAGCCTATGAAGAGAGATTGAATAGATTGGGTCTGTACTCGTTAGAGTTCAGAAGGCTGAGGGGGGATCTTATAGAGACATATAAGATAATGTAGGAGCTAGATAGGGTAGAGGTAGAGAGATTCTTCCCACTTAGAAAGGATAGCAGAACTAGAGGGCACAGCCTCAAAATAAGGAGGGGGGACAGTTTAGATCAGAGTTGAGGAGGAACTTCTTCACTCAAAGGGTGGTGAGTCTCTGGAACTCTCTGCCCATTGAAATGGTGGAGGCTACCTTGCTGAATATATTTAACTCAAGGGTAGATAGGTTTCTGATAGACAAGGGAATTAAGGGTTATGGGGAGAAAGCGGGAAAGTGGAACTGATCCATTTCAGATCAGCTATGATCTTGTTGAAAGGCAGGGCAGGCTCGAAGGGCTAGATGGCCTATTCCTCCTCCTATTTCTTATGTCCTTATGTTCAGACATGCCTGTGACAACCTCATAGTTACAAGATTCTAGTGGGCATAATTTTTTAATATTTCAGTTCTCTTCATGCTTCAAAGCAGCAGACACAACAATGCCTAATTGTCAACTTCAACATGTAACAAAAAGTCATCAATTTCACAGTGATGGAAGCATAAGTCACCATCAACCTAATGATGGGGTCATCCTTGGAAGTTGCATTAGCCTAGGGATCATGTGGCAACTGTGGAATGTGCTTAGCACACCATCAGAGCATATCCTTAAACAATCACACAACGTCTAGTCTTTTTGACCATGACAGCCGCAAGTCGTGGCCATAATATCCATCAAGAGGCTGGAATTCTATTGCAAACACAGATGCTCTTGTGCCAGTATGACAGCAACTTAGCAAAGTGGCTCTCAGAAGAGAAATATTTGTCAATGATGAGCGCTGGACTATCTCAAAGGAGTTACATCCAACATCTCTCCAAACACCAGCTCTCATGCACGATTAAAGCCCCTACGCATGATTAATACAGAGGCTGCATTTTGACACTGAGCCCCAAGGTGCTATCGGACATCAGGATGCAATGATCTGTTATATGACAGCCTGCACTCAAAGCTGTGAGTAATGATAGCATTGTCCTCACAAAGAGTAGTTCAGCAGAACCATCACATGATCCTGTATTTTAAGAAGCTTGACAAGTTTACATCCTGCATTGCCTTAGCATTTGGTAGCAATGTGGCCCAGCCAGGTTTGACATAGCTGTCAAATGATAATTTATTCCCTTCATAGATACTGCTGAACACTCTGGTAGCAGTAATCATGAAACTGCTGTTGATTGCTGTAAAAATCCATGAGGTTTACCATTCCCTTTGGGGAAGGAAATTTTCCATTCCTACCTGATCTGGTCTATGTGTGACTCCAGACCAACAACAATTTAATACCATCGCTCAGTTGGAATGGGCAACAAATGCTGGCTTTGTCAGTAATGCCTACATCCCAACAATGAACAAAGAGAAAAAAAAGCCTAAAAGGGGCAGTTGCCATTTCTATAGATTGTATTAGCTCCAGCATTGAGCTGTTTCGTAAATTATGTGATTTTTCTGTAGCCACCTTCCTAATTTAGTTAATTGCTCTGTGATTAATTATCCTGAAAGAATCAATATTGAGCCTCCAATTTCACCATTGCTGCTGTCGCTCTGCGAACTGCGTGCAGGGGGGAATGCAAGAAAGTTAAAACTTACATTTATACAGCAGCTTTAATGATGTTCCACGTCCCTTTACAGCCAATTAAGTATTTTTGAGTTGTAGCCACAGGTATAGTGCAGGCTATGTGATGAAATAATGGAGCAGGCTCAAAGGCTGGATAGTGTACTCATGCTCCTTTAATGAATGCTCGTATGTCATTCTGGATCGGTAAGATGAGCTGGGCTAGATGGCCTTTGTCATTCATTATTATCTTACATTGCTGTGGGTCTGGAACCAGATATAGGCCAGATCGGGTAAGGATGACAGATTTCCTTCTCTAAAGATTATTAGTGTACCAGATGGGTTTTTAATGACAATCCACAATATTTTCATGGTCATCAGTCGACTTTTAATTCCAGATTTTGTACTGAATTCAAATTTCACCATCTGCTGTGGTGGGATTTGAAACCGGGTTCTCAGAACATTACCTTGGGTCCCTGGATTTTAGTCTCATGACAATACCACTACACAACTGCCTCCACTGATGTGCTGGGCTCCCCCATAATTGGGGATATTTGTGGTGCCTCCTGCTCCACTTAGTTGTTTAATTATCCAACACCATTCATCATTGGAATTGTCAGGATTGCAAAAGTTTAGAGTTGTGGAATCTCTGACTGTAGCATGCTGCTCTCACTAATTGACATTGATTGACGTACAGTCTTGTGTTGTAGCATCACCACGTTGACATCTGATTTTTATATTTCCCTGGTGCTGCTCCTGGCATGCCATCCTATACTCTTCATTGAGCCAGGGTTACTCCCCTGGTTGAATGGTTTGGTTGAGTAGGGGATATGCCAGACCATGAGATAACAGAGCATGGTTGTATACAATTCTGCTGCTGCTGATGAGCCACAGTATATTATGCACAGTTTTGAGTTGCTCGATCCGTTTGAAATCTATTCCATTTAGCAGGATGGTAGTGCCACACAACACGATGGAGGGTATCTTCAATGTGAAGACAGGACTTTGTTTCCACAAAGACTGTGTGGTGATCACTCCTACTGATACTGTCATGGACAGATGCATCTGTGACAAATAGATTAATGAGGGCAAGTTTACCTTTGTTGGTTCCCTCATCACCTACCGTAAACAGGTGGTACCGGCATTTAATAAGCACAGTAAATTGTAGCAGACATAGTAATTACTCTAAGTTAATTAAGAAAGTAATTAAGTTAAACTAACAAAATAACAATGGCAAGTCAGATGTGGAATGTAGGAACTTTTGAATGCTAAGGTAATCCAGGACAAACACGTGTGCAGAAAGTGTAAGCAGTTAGGGGAATTCTGATCAGGATTATTGATCTAGAAGCTGAACTGCAGACATTGCACAACATGAGGAAGGGGAAAAAAATACCTGTATGGCAGTGTTGTCTGCCCAGTGCCAGTGTTCAGGACAGCTTGATTTGATTTGATTTATTATTGTCACATGTATTAATGAAAATACTATTGTTTAATCACATCTATTCAGGGAAAAGTATTGTTTATTGTGCACTACACAGACAAAGCATGCTGTGCTTAGTGGAAGAAAGGAGAGAATGCAGAATGTAATTTACAGCCATAGCTAGGGTGTAGAGAAAGATCAATTTGAGGTAGGTTCATTCAAAAGCTTGAAGGCAGCAGGGAAGAAACTGTTTTTGAGCCAGTTGGTACATGACCTCAGACTTTTCTTTCTTTTTCCTGATGGAAGAAGGTGGAAAAGAGTATGCCTGGGGTGTGTGGGGTCCTTTTCCTGCCTTGGAGCGGGAAGTGTAGATAGAGTCAATGGATGGGAGATTGGTTTGTGTGATAGACTGAGCTTCGTTCATGACCCTTTATAAATTTTCACGGTCTTGGGCAGAGCAGGAGCCATTCCAAGCTCAGATACAACCAGAAAGAAAGATTTCTATGGTTCATCTGTAAATGTTGATGAGAGTCATAGTGGACATGCCAAATTTCCTTTGTCCCCTAAAAATGTAGAGATATGGTGGGCTTTCTTAACTATAGTGTCAGCATGGAGAGAGCAGAACAGGTTATTGGTGATGTGGACACCTAGAAACTTGAAGCTCTCGACCACCTCCACTTCATCCCCATTGATGTAGACAGGGACATGTCCTCCACTACACTTCCTGAAGTCGCTGACTTTCTCCTTTCTTTTATTGACACTGAGGGAGAAATTGTTGCTGTCACACCAGTTCACTAGATTCTCTATCTCTTTCCTGTATTCCGTCTCATCTTTGTTTGAGATCCAACCCACTACGGTGGTGTCATCAGCAAACTTGAAAATCAAGTTGGAGGGGAATTTAGCCACATGGTCGTGGTGTATAACGAGTATAATAAGGGGCTGAGGACACAGCCTTGTGGGGCACCAGTGTCAAGATGATCATGCAGGAGGTGTTGTTGCCTATTCTTACTGATTGTGGTCTATGGGTTAAAGAGTCTAAAATCCAGTCACAGAGGGAGGAGCCGAGCCCCAGCTCATGGAGTGTGGAGGTGGGTTTTGTAGGAATAATGGTGTATTTAGTGTAAACCAATAGTGGTGTATCTTATGGACATTTGCTCAGTGCTGGTGAGGAACCTATAGCTGGAGGGGCAATTGTTGTGTTAGATGTTGGTGACAACTACATAGGCAATGAAGGAGTTTCTGCATAGTTAGTATGAAGTGCTAGGTACTAAATTAAGAAGCAGGACTAAGCCACAGGCAAATTGGTTTTGGCGTAGGGAAATTAACATTAGGGGAATGAAAGCATGACTGGGAGAAGTGGGTTCTGGTTCATGGGACACTGGCATCAGTATTTGGGAAAGTGGGGGCTGTACTGTTGGAGCAGTCTGCACCAGAACTCTTCTGGGACCAAAGTTCTCGCAAGTCGCATCACCAGGGAAATAGAGGGCTTTAAACAAGCTTGGATAGCTGTAGCAAATCAGGGGAATGGTCCAGGCTGGAGAGCAAAATATTAATATAGGAAATAAGGGTCAGAGTTTGGCAGGAAGGGACCGAAAGAAAAAACCTAAGAATATGCCAACAGACAAGACTAGATATTACAAAGGTAATAAAAAAAAACTAAAGACTCTATATCTGAAATTGCATCATATTCATAGCATAGGAAATGAATTGATAGTAAACAGTGAAGTAAATAAATCTGATTTGATAGCCATTATGGAGATGTGGCTACAGGATGATAAAGATTGGGTTTCTGAATATTAAGGGGATACATTCAATAATAATAAAGGGGAAGCAAAGTAAAGATGGAAGGGTTGCACTGTTAGTCAAGGGTGGCATTGGGGTAAAATGAAGAGGTGTCCTTAGCTCAGAAGGTCAGGATTAAGAATCAGTTTGTATGGAGATGAGGAATAGTGGGGAAAATAAGTCACCAGTGGGACTGGTCTACAGGCCCTCCTACCAGTAACCACAATGGAGGACAAAGTAGACAAGAAGAAATCTTGGGTGTGAGTAATTAAAGGGATGGCAATAATAATGGGCAATCTTAATCTACACATAAACTGGAAAAATCAGGTTGGCAGTAGTAGCCTAGAAGAGGAAACCATAAAAAACCTTTGTGATAGTTTTTTTGAGCAGTGGGGAGCATGTTCCGGAACCGACTAGAGAGCAGGTTATATTAGATATTGTGTGATATGACATGATTAATCAATGATCTCAGAGTAAAGATCCCTCTGTGTAGCAGCAACCACAATATGATTGAATTTTACGTGCAGTTTGGAAGGGAGAAGAGTGAGTTTAAGAGTAGCATTTTAAACTTAAAAAGGCAGTTATGTGGGCATGAAAGCTGAAATAGCTGAAATGAACAAGGATACTATGTCAGAGGATATGCAAATAGAGAAGCAATGGCAGATATTTAAGGGGATATTTCAGAATACTCAGAAACAGTGTATTCCTACTAGAAAGAAACATTCCAAGGGGAGGACTCATCATCCATGGTTAACTAAATACGTTGAGGAAAGCAACTTAAGGAAAGAGCATAAAATGTGCAAAGATGAGTGGTAGGCCAGATGATTGTTCAGAAAAAAAGAGAGAGAATGACTAGAACATTAGTCAGGAGAAAGACATTACAGTATGAGGAAGCTAACTAGAAATGTAAAAGTGGAAAGCAAGAGTTTCTCCATATTTTTAAAAAGAAAAAAAGTAAGTAAAGTGAGTGTTGGTCCTCTAGAGAATAACAATGGGAAGTTAATAGTATATAATATGAAATGGCAAATGAGAGAAACAAATATTTTGCTTCTGATTTCACTATAAAAAATACAAAAGGTATTTTAAATCAGGAAGTGGAAGGAAAAGAGGAAGTTGGTGAAATTACAACCACAAGGAAGTGGCACTGAGAAACATGATGGGTCTGTGGTTGAGGAGTTTCTGGGTCCTAGTTGACTTCATCCTAGAGTCTTGAAGGAGATGTGTCCAATGAGGTAGCAGGTGCGTTGATGTTCATTTTCCAAAATTCGCTAGATTCCGGAAAGTTTCCGTCTGGCTAGACAGTAGCAAAGATAACCTGCTATTCAAGGAGGGAGGGAAGAATAAAATGGGGGCATGATCCCATTTTCAGGATCTTCTGCTCCTGCCAACGGCAAAGTTGCTGCAGATTCCCTGGTGCAGGAGGTGCAAACAACAGGAAACCCTGTTGACAGTGGTAGGACTGGAAGATACCACTACTGGCCAATGGTGGGCCACAACTACAAAATACAACACAGCAGGGGTTGGAGAGTGGGGAATGGAGTAGGAACTAACGCCCCAGGAAATTGCAGGCAAGTTAGTCTGATGTCTGTCACGGGGAAGATGTTAGAATCAATTATTAAGGAAGATATAGCTGGGCACTTAGATATAGTCAATGCATTCAGGAAGAGTCCACCATGAAAGGGAAACCATGTTTAACCAATTTAACATGCACAATGGATAAAGGGGAGGCTTGCACTTGGGAATGGGAATGTGGCCAGAGACTGGGAAGGGTCTTCAAGATGAGGGGTGCAGTGGGGAAGGTAGGATTTACACACATGACTGGGACAGCAGGGGAAACATACTCTACGCCTGGTGGGAAAAGAATCTCTATCAGAGTGACACCTGTGACTTGGGGCCAAGATTGGGAAGCTAGTGACCTGAAAAGTTTCTCACTTTATGTTGCTTACCTTTCCCAATCAGGAAAGGGCATGGCAGTCTAGTCATAGTCATGCCCAAAATATTGTCCACAGAGTATGAATATAACGTCATGCACATTGGTCCAGAGGGTCTCAAGCTTGACAATGGGCCACGGATGGCACACTCAGTCTGGGGAGGCATCTGCAACCCATAGATGTGGAAAAGTTATGTGGCAGCTTTCAAACGTCTCATGGCAGGAGGTGCGGTCAAGTTGGCGTGAGGATTTATAAATCTCACTGTGTCAGAGGCCTCAAGATGGGGAGGGCAGAAACCAACTCGGTCATAGGCACATCCAAAAACTAAATGGGATCAATGGCTCGAGTTGGATATTTAAATTCCAGCAGCTGCCATGATGGGATTTGAACCATGTCCCCAGAGCATTGCTTGTGCCTCTGAATTAGTGTCCAGTGACATTACCACTGCGGCACTGCCCTAATGAATGAGGTTGCATGCCTCAGGATTCACCATCATTTTAAATTTAACCCTGGCTGATCAGGTTTCCCAGGTACCAGGAAACCTGTTGGTTAAAAGGAGGGAAGGACTATGGAGCCAGAAGGTAATGCCCCTCAAGGCCTCTAATCACTCTGTCCCTCCTCTCCCTTCCCTGACGGTTGTCCAAAGATCAATGTGCCTGACAATCAGCTTCTTGATTGAGCCACAAAAGGGAGATAACTGAGGTCATGTCATGAAACTTGACAGGACCTGAAGGAAACCCAGTCTTCCCCAGCAGCCCTCCCTTATCCCAACCACATCCCCTCCACCTCTGAACAGATATCAGAGCTAGTATTTCTGATACTGCAACATCCGGTCAGTCCTGCACTAATAAATTATCTTATATTGAATGTCCAAATCCTTAAATGCTCAAAGATCTGAATCAGAAGTGAGAGTGATACCATTCAGCATCTGGATGTAAATTGGATGAATAGAAAAACTAAGCTAGCAATGATAACGGAAATTAAATTGTCATTCAGAAATAAATCATATTAAGTAACATATTTAATCAGAAGTTAAAATTACAGTGATTCTAGAAGTAATATTAAGGGATATAACTTCTGTTGCATATTCACTACTATTTTCATTACATTAAACCTTGTATTGTAGCGTGTGAATCTCATACGGAACAGTTCTTTCTGCTGCCAGTGAAGGTTATTCTGATTATATAGTACTTAAATACATAATAACATAAGACAATGTGAGCAGGGACATGGTGATAATATCATGCATCATTAAAACATACAGACTATAAGAGCGTTATTGTTAGGTTTTCTACCAAGATAATGTAACTGCTTTAATATTGTTTGAGAGCACAATTACAAATATACTTTCTCCACAGGAAATTACCGACATGTCTCCTTCAACAATACAGAACTCTAATTTTGACCGGACCAAAAAAACCCGCTTCATAGTTCATGGATATATAGACAAGGGGGAAGAATCGTGGCTCTCTGATATGTGCAAGGTACTTGCTGCAACAAAGATAAAATAGATAAAATACAAAATAGTATAAGCACAGGATATAACATAATCCACTTCTTAGTCAAATACTTAATTGTAACCCTTACTTTCCCAGTACTTTCTCTTCCTTTGGGCATCTTACATTGGTCAACGGTCAACACTCTCTTTTATTTGTTTATGGGATGTGGGTGTCATTGGCTAGGCCAGCATTTATTGCCCATCTCTAATTGCGCTCTATTTAAGAAGGCAGTTTCAGAGTCACAGTAGATCAGATCAGGTAAGGGCAACAGACCTCCTTCCCTAAAGGACGTTAGTGAACCAGGTGGGTTTTTATGACAATGGTTTCATGATCATTGTTAGACTTTTAATCCAGATTTTTTTTATTGAATTTAAATTTCAACGTCTGCCATGGTAGGATTCAAACCCAGGTCCCCAGAGCATCACCCTGGCTTTCTGGATTAGTAGTCCAATGACAATACCACCAAGATACCATCTTCCCATTAAATAACTGCTTCTCACTCCTTGAAAGTTCTTGTTATCAACCACACTTACAGTCCCACTCTTCCCCTCCTTTAGCCTTTGCCCTGTGAGTAACTATTCATTTCCAGTCCTTCAATCTCCATTTCAGCTCCCCTTTGGCTTTTCCTCCTTTAATTATTAGAATCATGTACTGCTGTCCTATATTGTTATATATATCCCTTTATATAACGATCATGTTCATACTCATGCGGGGAACCTTACCTTTCCAGTTTCCCTGGCCTCTCGTTTTTTCATTTTTATTCTATCCTTAAAGTCACCAAGACAAAGCGTGGAGTGTACCGGCCATTCCTTGCTTTCTGAAAAATCCAAATTCAAAATCCTGTTGAATCCACTTCATGGTCCCCACAAGAGAGACAAACCAAATCCAAGCTGACAAGAAAAGCTGGAGTACCCCGTCTTGCACTTGGTCTGACACTTGATCTTAACCAAAAGACCAAGAAGTGCTAAGAAGATACTCAGTGCAACTTATAACATAGAACATAGAACATTACAGCGCAGAACAGGCCCTTCGGCCCATGATGTTGCGCCGACCAGTTAAAAAAAAACAATGACCCACTAATCTAAACCAATCCCTTTTCGTCCATAAACCTATCCACGGATCTCTTAAACGCCCCCAAACTAGGCGCATTTACAACCGCAGCAGGCAGGGCATTCCAATCCCTCACCACCCTCTGGGTAAAGAACCTACCCCTGACATCTGTCCTATAACTACCCCCCCTTAATTTAAAGCCATGCCCCCTCGTGCTAGCTTTCTCCATCCGAGGAAAAAGGCTATCACTATCCACCCTATCTAAACCTCTAATCATCTTATATGTTTCAATAAGATCCCCCCTTAGCCGCCTTCTTTCTAGCGAAAACAACCCCAAATCCCTCAGTCTCTCCTCATAGGACCTCCCCTCCATACCAGGCAACATCCTGGTAAACCTCCTCTGCACCCTCTCCAAAGCCCCCACATCCTTCCTGTAATGTGGGGACCAGAACTGCACACAGTACTCCAAGTGCGGCCGCACCAGAGTTGTGTACTTGCTTCACTACAGCTGATCATGCAGAGCTGACAGCAATACTGGAGAAGAGACTTGAACTTTTGACCATCAGATGCTTCACCCAGTGATTTACCCAGAGTCACAAAATTCGAATTTGGCCGTGGTGAGATTCAAACCTGAAACCCCAGAGAATTGCTCCATGTTTGTCTGTTCAGTGACGTATACCACTAGACCACAGAAGGCTCTTTACTCCTATGAATTTGGTCACTGGTGAACCACAGATCACTACTATTTTCCAATCATTTCTTGCCTCAGATCACTTTTATATCTGCACTTTCAAACTGCTTAGCCTGTGGCTTATTCTCCACAACAGCTCTGTAGATTTCAATCCACCCAGTTATTTAATGTCCCACCTTTAATGCACCTTTCCCCAGCCAAACCCACAGCCATCTTGCTTTGTCCCCAGAAGGACTTCTAATTCTGCTGCTGGTTCAAGAGACTTGAGAGTTTCTGGTACAAATCAGTTGAACTCTGCTATTAGATTTGACTGAACCGCATCAAGCATTACCAGGCTTCACAGTGCTCTGATAAAACCATCCTGTCTCCAAGATTATGATGAAAAGCAAAGATGAAACTGGTTTTGGTCTCCATGAATATCTGTCACCTTAAATCCCTCTCTGCAATTCTCCCCTCCCTATCCTCCAAATTTCAGAAATTCATGGGCTTTTCTTGTCATCAAGATTAAACTGATTGGTTTAGTTGCGTCGCTGTGCTTTCCCCTGTTGCCCATTACATGACGCCTCTCCATAGGTTTTCCATGCCAGTGTTGAAGCCAGTTTTGACTCTCGTTCTTCTCCATTCAAGCCTTCCCAGACTCTTGTGTTTCCTGACCCCATTCTCACTTAACTGCTTACCATCTAATTTTGGTTTCTGACCTCCGTGTCAGGTAATACTGTCCCATTCCCTTCTATCTTTCAAATCCCACTTCATCATCCCCTCTTAAACCTTCCCTCTTGGCCTCTTGAACCCAAACCCCCATCGCTCAGCCCTTCATCAAGATCCCTTACCCCAGACTTACCTGGGCTACTTGACCCTGGAATGTGTCTGTAATCCAAGCAGTGGCCACTAATCACAATTGCTGCACTTGGGACCACAGACCTGATGGCCAATCAGATTGGCTGGCAGCTCCCTAAGACGGGACCTCCTGCGGAAAGGGGTGGAAGTCTCACTCTGAAACAATTAACACTGCTTCCAGGGTTAAGTTGCTGTGGGGTAGCCATCAGGAAGGTGAATGAGCTGCCCTAACATATTAGTCAGAGGGAAGCGGTGGGGGGTACGGGGCAGCTGTAGTGGGGGGGGAGGCGAGGTAACATGGACTCTGACACCTGGCAAAATCCAGCCCATTATTTCCAATCTCCCTTTGCTTTCCAAAGCTCTTGCAATTGTTGTCATCTTCCAGCTCCATGCCCACCTTTCACACAGCTCAACCTTCGAACTGTTGTAATCAAAATTCCAACTTAACAACATAACTGAGGTGGCCCTGAATAAAGTTACAAATTGCATCTTCTGTAACTGTCATGCACCACCCCGCTTAGTTTCCCTTGCACTGTCTGGCATGATCAACTACATCATCTTTCTCCAAAGGGTCTCCCTTTGTGTAGCTCAATAGGACTGCAGTTACTTGGATCCACTCCCACTTTCTTAACTAACTGATTGTAGTGAGAGAAGCTTTAGCAGTGGTTTCTCTTCCATTCTTGACACCTTTACCTGCAGAATACTCCAAAGACAGACTCTTGATTCCCTGCTTTTCCTCATGCTTCCACTTGGTGACATTCATTGACAGACAAGGCACCCAGCTTTACCTCATAACTATTTCATTCATCCCTTTCATTGCTGCAGTTGTGTCAGGTGGTTATCGGGTGATTATTTCTTGCATGAGTCATAAATTCTTCCAGCTTATTGGTGAGAAGACCAATGCTTCATCTTTAGCTCTGCCACAAACACTGATTTAAGCCCCCATGGCCATTGTTTCTGACTGAACCAGTCTCTTCACAGCCTCATTGTCTATTCTCATCTAAGTTCCAACTGCATATTGTTATCCTTGATAATTTCAGTTCCCCTTGCTCTCTCCTGTTAATTCATTGCTTTCTTACCCTCACTAAATCTTGTCCTCCATTTAAACATTCCAATCCATATTTGGACACGCCTTGACATTCCCATCTCTTATGTCCTCTATGGCTTAATCACAGGCCTCCCACATCAGTCTGGCCTCATCCAGCTTCACTTCCTGCTGTGTGAGGCACAAAAAAATCTCTCCATCACAAAGATTGCCTACTTTCAGCACAGAAGCATCACCAGCCCGTTTCCTGCTAAGGTCCTCATCCATACTTTTGTCATCATTAATGTTGACCATTCTAATGTTTGTCTGCCCCAGCCTTCACCCTCTGTAAACGTCAGTTATTTAAAAACTCTACTGTCTATTATTGTTTCACACTATGTCCTTGCTTATGACCTTTTGGAACTTACATTGACCTACATTCCTGATACCTCTGATTTTAACTTCTCACCCTTGTGTTTAAAATCACTTAAAGATGAGACCTTTAAATTGGAGTTGTCTTGCTTATCTCTTGTAACCTCCTTCATCCTTGCAATTTCCTGCCTCCAGTTCTCCTTTCTTCCTACTCTGCCTCTCACTGCTCCATCAGCAGCTCATCTTCAGCCACTCAGACCCTATCATGTTTAGTATTCCATGTCAATACCACTCTCTTCCTTCAAGGAATTCGTTAAACCTGTCTTTTTCACCAATATTTTGTTCACACCTCCTATCAATGTTTTTTTTAAAACTTCTGACAAATCTCTTTGTGAAGGATCTCGGGAAATTTTACTGTGTTGAAAATGTAATATAAATGCAAGTTGTATTTATTGTTGTGAACATATTTTTAAGGCAATGTTTCAAGTGGAAGATGTGAATTGCATTTGTGTTGATTGGGTACATGGTTCAAGAACCCTATACGATCAGGCTGTTAACAACATTCGGGTGGTTGGTGCAGAGGTGGCAAATCTTATTGAAGTGTTAGAGGTAAAGCCAAACTTATTTGAAGAGCTACAGCATATTACACTTCTAAGAAGAAGAGTTCAGCCTCATAAAAATCTACTTGTTTGTTATAAATAGGAACATTTTAACTACTCACGTTCCGAGACCCACATTATTGGGCACAGTTTGGGCAGTCACGCTGCAGGTGAAACTGGAAAACGTCTTCCAGGGATCGGAAGAATCACAGGTAAACATTTCAGTATTCAAGAACTACTTATTGAAAAGAAACATTTTTTTCTACAGATGTGTTTTAATCTCCTGTTTCCTTCACTGGAGCTAAAATATTCCCTCCCAAGGAGCTTCCCTGACAATGACAAAACAAAATATTGCATGCATGTCATGAGTGAGTCTTTTGTTGTTCATGCAGTCGCTGAAGACTGTCACACTCACTCGATTTGTTGATGGATGTCTATGAGCAGACAGGTAATTACCCAAGGCTGCGTGTGCGAAAGGCAGCAAGAATGTAAAACATCTTTAAAAGCCCAAAGAGCTGAATGGTACACTGCATTAGAATGTAGTCATTCTGCTCTTTGAATTGGGATTCAGTCTACACCAGTGAGAGGAAGGTCTCCTGTACCTGCCAAATTGTCAGAGCTCTGAGTGAAGTAGATTTGGAAAGTGTCAATCTGGGTTCTGATGATGTGTAATACGCAGCATAAAATTACCCATAATTTTACACTAATTGGCAGTCTGTGTCAAAGATGAAGGCCGTAAAGACAATTGCCACAGGGATTAGATGAGGCATCTAGCTGATGCATTACTCATGATGAGAGTGCTTACATACCTGTAGTCGGGTGCAAAAATGTGGAAATCTTACATATTCCCAAACACTGACAGCAACACCTGAGTAGTTTGCATCTGCAGTTATAGCCATTCAGAGCTAAATTGAGCTAACCATTGGAAAAGGTTGAGGTCATCATGTGTACGGTAATCAATTGGACTCAGACGTAAAAGCAAATGCACTCTGCATACAATATATTACAATATGAAAATAACAATAATGTATAATGAAAATTTACTGTGAAAAGTTTGCATTCACTGCAGTTCACTAACTTTATTATTTGTTATAGGTCTAGATCCAGCCAAACCCTTTTTTAAGAACACTCCCATTGAAGTTCGACTAGATATTTCAGATGCAGTGTTTGTTGACGTTATCCACACTAATGCTGCTCCATTGATTCCTTACCTTGGTAAGATTTTCTACAAAAGATTATTGAGTTGAAAGCTACAGTTGATTCTTACTGCTTTTTTTTAATAATTGAATTAACATAACAGGTTTTGGATTACTCGCACCCATTGGACATCTTGACTTCTATCCAAATGGTGGAGAATTAATGCCTGGATGTGACAAAAATATTGTTTCAACCATCATTGATATTAATGGCATTTGGGAAGGTACAAAAACTTTTATATTCAATGCCTGCTTCAGAACACAAGCATTTCACTTTCGGCACGGTGGTACAGTGGTTAGCACTGTTACCTCACAGTGCCAGGGACCCAGATTAAATCCCCAGTTTGGGTCACTGTGCAGAATTTGCACGTTCAGCCCATGTCTGTGCCCATAGTCCAAAGATGTGTGAGTTAGGTGGATTGGCCACATTAAATTGCCCCTTAAAATGGCAGCGCAGGCTTGTTGGGCCGAAGGGCCTGTTTCCTGTGCTGTGTTGTTCTTTGTTCTTTAGTGTCGGGGGACCAGTTAGGGTAAAATGCATGGGGTTAAGGGAATAGGGCCTGGGTGGGATTGTGGTAATTGCAGACTCAATGGGACGAATGGCCCCCTTCTGCACCGTAGAATTTTATGATTTTACTCAACTCAGTATCTGTAATTATCGAACAGTTAGATATTGAGAGCTTGTGTTTTGTTAAAGTATGGTTTGGTATTCACTGCAATGAACTGTACAAATATTTGCTGATTCTTTTTGAAGGTACTCGCAATTTTGCAGCATGCAACCACTTACGATCATATAAATATTACACGGAGAGCATCACAACCAAAACTGGATTCATGGGTATTCCATGTAAGAGCTATGATGACTTTGAAGCAGTAAGTTTCCTTTTGCAATCTCTTCCACCATTTCAAGTTGTTCAATAACTTGAGTTTGTAAGTCAGTTGCACATTAAGTCCTTCCTTATAATGAAATCCTAATAAACTTTAAATATGGTTGCTGGTTCCAGAGAACACCACACACTGCTTTGTAAAGAGGAACTTTACATGGTATCCTACAGTGCAGAAGGAGGCCATTCAGCTCATCGAGTCTGCACAACCACAATTCCACCCAGGCCCTATCCCTATTACCCCATGCATTTACCCTAGCTAGGCCCCCTGACACTAAGGGGCAATTTAGCATGGCCAATCAACCTAACCCACACATCTTTGGACTGTGGGAGCAAATTGCAGCACCCTGAGGAAACCTACACAGACACAGGGAGAATGTGCAAACTCCATACAGACAGTGAGCCAAGCCTAGGCATCAAACCTGGGTCCCTGGCACTGTGAGGCAGCAGTGCTAACCACGTGCCACTCTTACTTATCATCCAAAAAAATTCAATAATCTACTGATTTGAATTGTATTTTGAATTAAATATTGTAAACAAAGCAGCAAATTGGGACTATAATTGAATTATCAGCCAATTTGAATTAATTTCAATAACTTTGACCGAAGAAAAAGGACAAATCTTCCTTTTTTTGGCTAAGTATCAACTCAGGTGAGAAAACGGGAGTCTTGCCAGTTGATGGGTTTTCCCACTGTATTTTTAGCCACTTAGAGAAAAAAAATTGTACAATTTTCCCACCACCTCTGAGGTGGTCAGAATTTGATTCACCCTTCTTGCCCTCAGCTGAGTGCTTCCATTATTAGGGACCTCCATTTTAACATCTCCTCAAGTGCAAAGCAAAGAAATCCTGCTAGAATGTCAGCACCAAGATTTGCAGAGTGAGTGCCGAACAGAATGTTGGACACTGTGGAGGAGAAGTGCCACATCCTTTACCCCCAGGCAGGGAGGAGATGTTCCAGTTCCCTACGTGAAAGGCGGTAAGTGCCAGCTCCCTATACAAAAGAACAGGAGAGCAGTGGAAGAAGAAAATGAATGACCTCCTCTGCACAGCCAGGGTAAGTCACTCTTTTCATCAATCTCTGCTCACCTACTCATGTATAAAACCCCCACGAGCCCTGCAAACCTTCCCCCTTTATGACCACCATAGCCAAGATCCCTGTGGCTGGTTCTCAGCATCTTGCCAGCTGCCCTCTTGCCCCGAGGAAACCCTGACAGGTATGGCAACCTGCATGCTCATCTCCAAACTCCCCATCAGAAGTGAAGTTGCCAGGTTCTTGTTTTTGAAAAACTGCTGCCGCATAATACCAGGGATCGATTATCGGATGTGAGGGGAGGTTACAGCCAGATTGCCTGCTAATGATATTCTAATGAAATCAAATGAGGTTCCCAACCTTTTTGGATGGGAACTGCAATTTTGGCCTCATGTGCATTGCTCTACCATATTGTACATGCCTGGAACTGCCTACAGGCCCCACAAGCTCTAGAATACCCTCACTAAAACACTCTAATTATCTCCCTCTCTTTCTTCTTCTAAGACACTTCTAAAACTGACCGCTTTGCTAAAGCTTTTGTCCATCTATCCTAATTTGGCCTTGTGTGACTTGCTCTCCAATTTTGCTTTGTAACTCTTTTGTGAAGTGTCTTGGGTGTTTTAGTATGTTATATATGCTATATGAATATTAAGGTATGGTTATTTTAAATGCTGCAAGGTTAGTTTTTCAATGCTCTGGTGTTGCACAGAATTTGCATTAAAAAAAGACATGCATGAGCTGAACCCACAAAGCACAGCACAGCAAGCACTGGACAGTATCAGCTGACGGCCATAAACCAATGTAAATGGTCTTATGGAATTTCAGGGCCGTTGTCTTTCTCACTTCAACACATGTATTAAGCTACTAAATTACTTTTTAAAAATATTTCACAAGCAAGATATGATGAGATGAAAGTGCGGCAGTATGATAGCATTCAGGTGAAACATTCCAGGGCATGTTTTCCTTAATCTTTCATGAGATTTTACATTAACTAACATTTCCAAAGATCAATGAATTGGCAAATAGATGAAACGCTGGATAATGTCTGTAACTGGCAGTCATCTGTTAGCAATACAAGAGAATTCTACTAACTTATTTTGTTTAATAATGCACCATAGCTTGCCAGTTTTTTACTATTGCTCGAGTGAAACATAGGGCAATTAGTGACAATGTAGCCGCAATGTTATTATTTGTCTTGAAGTTTCGGCTTAAAGAATTTACAACAGTCATTGTTGTTCTCTGGCTGTTTGCACTGACTTGTCCTTTGAAGGGAACATTTTGACACTTAAATGTTTGATTATGTCCTACACATCCCTGAGACTTGTGGGCCCCATATTTATGGCATTGGCTGAGATAACAGATTGGCTCATTGGCCAAGGTTAGATGGATTATTGGCGATAGATTGTTTTACAAAGAACAAAGAACAACCTGGCACGGGAAACAGGCCCTTCGGCCCAAACGAGCCCGCGTTGCCATTTTAAATCATTTTCCTACACCTACCTTGCCCCGTGTGTATGCGAATGGTACCCCTACTGTAGCCAGATTCAGGGGAGAATAGTGTAGGGTCAATTTGGTACACCAATCAGCCTAAGGGCACATCTTTGGGGTGTGGGAGGAAACCGGAGCTCCCGGAGGAAACCCACGCAACCACAGGGAGAATGCGCAAACTCCCACAGACACTGGCCCAAATCCATTATCTGCACAGCTAGCAGTGATAGTCACTGAGCTGTTGTGGTGCCCGTCTGCTGGTCCAGATTTAAGCACACACATCGACACGAAGTACTAGGCCACTCTTGAAACATCCAAGAGCAGCCCACGCACGACCCACCGTGTGCATGCCCCTTGTTTGACAACAAGGTGGACCGACACCAGTGGATTAAAGAGACAAAACATTAACATATACTATTACATTTCCAGTATCGACCCGAGGCTCTGACCCTTTTTAAAACTGTCTTATATAACCCTTCATCCCTGTTTCACTCATGTGCCTATCTAAGTAAACCTTAAACAAGTCCAGACTGCCTGCCTCCACCACCTTACTTGGTAGCGCATTCCATACCCCCACGACCCTCTGTGTGAAAAACCTTCCTCTAGTATCGAAATTATACTTCTCCCCCCTCACCCTTAAATCATGACCTCTCGTGATAGTTGTCCCCAATCTAGGGAAAAGCCTGCCACTGTTGACTCTATCTATACCCTTCATTATTTTATACACCTCTATCAGATCCCCCCTTAATCTCTGTCTTTCTAAGGAAAAGAGCCCCAGTTTTCCCAATCTTTCCTCATAACCCAGTCCTTCCATACCAGGCAGCATCCTGGTAAACCTCCTCTGCACTCTCTCCAGGGTCTCCACATCCTTCCGGTAGTAAGGTGACCAGAACGGGACGCAGTACTCCGAATGCGGTCTAACCAACGTTCTGTACAACTGAAGCATTAGATGACAGCTCTTATACTCTATACCTCTTCCTATAAAGGCTAGCTTTCCATAAGCTTTCTTTGCAACCTTCTCCACCTGTGTTGACACCTTCAGAGACTTGTGCACTTGCATTCCCAGGTCCCTCTGCATTTCTATGCTCTTAATTGGTCTACCTTTTATCTTGTAACTCCTCCCTGCATTATTCCTTCCAAAATGCATCACCTCGCATTTGTCAGGATTAAATTCCATCTGCCATCTATCTGCCCAGTATACCAACATATCTATATCCTGCTGTGTCACCTGACAATCTTCCTCAGTATCCGCCAATCCTGCCATCTTGGTGTCATCCGCAAACTTGCTGATCACACCACGTACGCCCTCTTCCAAGTCGTTTATATATATTACAAAAAAGAAGAGGTCCCAGTACTGAGCCCTGTGGCACACCACTGGTGACAGACCTCCAGCCAGAAAAGGACCCTTCCACTACTACTCTCTGCCTCCTATTGCCTAGCCAGTTTTCAATCCATCTAGCTACCTGTCCTTGTATCCCATGTGCCTTAACTTTTTCTACCAGCCTACCATGAGGGACTTTGTCAAACGCCTTACTGAAATCCATATAGATGACATCAACGGCTCGCCCATCGTCAACCATTTTTGTCACCTCCTCAAAAAATTCTACCAGATTCGTAAGGCAAGACCTCCCCTGAACAAAGCCATGTTGCGTATCCCTAATCAGATCGCAACGCTCCAGATGCTTATACATCCTATCCCTAAGAATTTTTTCCAACAATTTTCCTACCACCGATGTCAAACTCACTGGTCTGTAATTACCAGGGTTATCCCTACTACCCTTTTTAACAGGGGAACCACATTAGCTACCCTCCAGTCCTCTGGGACCTCACCTGTGTCCAAAGAAGAGACAAAGATTTGCGTCAGAGGCCCAGCAATTTCATCTTTCACCTCCCTCAGCAGCCTGGGATAAATACCATCAGGCCCCGGAGCTTTATCTGTTTTTATAATACCTAAAAACCCTAACACTTCCTCCCTCATAATGGATATTTCCCTCAAATGATCTACAGCTCCCTCCAAGACATTACAAGACACCAAACCCCTCTCCTTTGTGAATACTGACGCAAAGTATTCATTCAGGATCTCCCCCATTCCTTCAGACTCGATGCATAGCTCCCCTCCCTTGTCCCTAAGAGGACCAACTTTCCCTCTAACCACTCTCTTGTTCCTAATATAAGAGTAAAATGCCTTTGGATTATCCTTAATCCTATCAGCCAAAACCATTTCATGCCCCCTTTTTGCCCTTCTAACTCCCCTTCTAAGCTCCCTCCTACTCTCTCTATATTCCTCCAGCGCATTCTCCGTTCCCAGTTGTTTCGACCTAATATATGCCGCCCTCTTCTTCCTGACCAAGTCCCCAATGTCCCCTGTGATCCATGGCTCTCTAATCCTGCCTTTCCCATCCTTCCTCTTTACTGGCATATGCCTTTCCTGCAAGTTTGCCCTTGAACGCCTCCCACTTGCCAACTGTGGACTTGCCCGCTAACAACCCCTCCCAATCAGTATCATTCAGCTCCTTCTCAACCAAGCTCTCTTGCCACCTTATGAGTTGCTTATAAATATTTAATAAAATAAAACTGCTGCCAGTGAAGACCATCACGATATGTTTGCTTTTTGAAGGGGAATTGTTTCAGCTGCCCTCCAGAAGGCTGCCCCATAATGGGTCACTTTGCTAATACCTACCCTCTTGGGAATGTTACTACTGAACCCAGATTTTATCTGAACACGGGTGCTGCTCCGCCTTTTGCACGTATGTATTAATGTAACTTTTTTTTTCAAATTGCAGTTGAAATATATTTATTAAGTAAGAGATTGCAATTAAAAACTCTGAATTTGTTCACTTGTAACAGGCTGGAGATACAAAGTTACTGTTAAAATTTCCTGTACACGGAGTGCCAGGGGATTCTTCAATATAGCCCTGTATGGTTCCAATGTTGGTACCCGACAGTATCAAGTTGCAAAGTAAGTTTATGATAGCTGACCAAAAGATAGTTGCTCCAAGGCTGGAATCTTCCATTCTGGAATCTAATTTCAGTGGTAGGCCATGAAGTTGGAGTGATTTCTGCTGGGGCAGGACAGCTGACCATGCATGTTCTTGCACTGTTCAGTCCATTGAATATACACCCATGAGGATCCTGTTGATTCTTGCAGCACAGGTAGGCAGAAAATCACCGCCCTTGCCATTACCTCAAGGGGTCAAAGATACAGGTGCCATATTTAAAGGAGAACTGGACAGTCTACACATCCCTTCCACCTTTCCCTGCTAACCCTTGCTCCCTTCCTTTGTCATAATCCACGCAACTTGTACTCTCACCATCTGATCTAAAACATAGATGGCTCCCCAAAGAGGACAATCTGGAGTGGCAACTCATTGTTAATCATAGAAGAGCTCACCTCACCAGGTATGCGCCACTTATGTACAGTCTTAAAAGTGAACATTTTGATTTCCCGCTGGTGGGAATCTTTTAATGCACATGCATTGATTAATACATGCCACCCTAAATAGAATCGTAGAATCCCTACAGTGTAGAGGAGGCAATTCCTTAGTGCAGAGGGCGGCATGATGGCCCAAGGATAGCACAATGGCATAATGGTTAACACTGCTGCCCCACAACGCCAGGAACATGGGTTCGATCCCCAGCTTGAGTCACTGTGTGTGTGGAGTTTGCACATTATCCCATGTCTGCATGGGTTTCCTTGGGATGCTCCGGTTTCCTCCCACAGTCTGAAGATGTGCAGGTTATGTGCATTGGCCATGCTAAATTGCCTTAGTGTCAGAGGGGCTAGCTAGGGTAAATGCACGGGGATATGGGGGTATGGTCTGGGTGGGTTGTGGTTGGGGCATATTCAATGCGTTGAATTCTGCCCTGTAAGATTCTATGAATTCTGCCCATCAAGACTGCACTGTCAACAATCCTACCCAGGCCCTATCCCAGGTATTTACCCTGCTAGCCCTCCTGACACTCAGAGATGATTTAGCATGGCCAATCAACCTAATCTGCATATCTTTGGACTGTTGAATCTTGAATTTTTGTCAAAAACCATTAAAACTTAGCCATTAATATTTCATCTGTCCACCACAAGGCTGTCCCCCAGTGGATACCTAACTTCTTGGAAATGTTACTACTGAACCCAGTTTTTTTTTCCTGAACTCGGATGCTGCTTTGTCTTTTGCCCCATGGATATGCACATTAATGTTTTCAAATTGAAGTTGAAGGATATTTATTAAGTAATAGATTGCAATAAAAATTCTGAATTGATCATTTACTTTTTTACTCCACTGCATATCTTGAGACTGTATAAGTTAATGTTCATGATGTGGGTATGCCAGCGTTGGACTGGCGTAAACACAGTAAAAAGTCTGACAACACCAGGTTTTAGTCCAACCGATTTATTTGATAATAGACTCACAAACTTTCGGGGTTAGCCCCTCCGTCAGGTGAATGGAGAGTTCTGGCCTCAGACAGAGCATCTGTCTGAGGCCAGAACTCTCCATTCACCTGACGAAGGGACTAACCCCGAAAGCTTGTGAGTCTATTATCAAATAAATCGGTTGGACTAAAACCTGGTGTTGTCAGACTTTTTACTAAGTTAATGTTGACATGCCACAGATGATTTAGATACTAACCTCTGTATTTTGCTTTGCAGAGCATTGTTGAAGTCTGGAAAAACATTCACGGCTGAGATCGACGTGGACAAAGATTTAGCAGAGGTTACTAAAGTCAAATTTCTCTGGGATAATAATATGCCAAATTTTTTCAGGCCAGAAATTGGAGCAGAATTTGTGACCTTATTAAGAGTATATGACCAGCAAACGTAAGTGCGCATTTATTAAATTATTGACCAATATTGATACAGATACTAACTGTAAAATCCTTTCTATGTCTAGTGTGAATCCTGGTTAAAGTAATACATTCGGACAGATTCCCAAATGACCACTACAAGTGAATGACTGTTAAATCAGAAGATGGCAATTCCATTATGTTCTGCTATTCTGGTTTAGCATGTTGGTTAAAGTCCTGATGCACTGCCCAGTCCCTATGACATGAAAGTCAAACTTCCATTTATACCTTTCTTGAAAATAAACTAAATATTCATTTACTGAAGCTAAAAGTAAGGCTTTTGAGCCATCTCAGAAGATCTTTAAAAAATGTATTGTTGAAGCCTATTCTCTAAATGGAGAGAAGCTTAAAATTCACCAGCATTTCATGAGCCTTTTGTTCAGAGTGCCAGTTTTTGGATGAAAAGCTTGATGGAGTATAGTGACGTTTGTGATTGAGCAACATATCAACAATTCACTAAAGATCCTTAGACAGCATCTTCCAAACCCACAAACACTTCCATCTCGAAGGACAAGAGCAGCTGATACATGGGAACACCACCACCTGCAAGTTCCCCTCCAAGCCACTCACCGTCCTGATTTAGAAATATATCGCTGTTCCTTCACAGTCGCTGTGTCAAAATCCTGGAATTTCCTCCCTAACAGCATTGTGGGTCAACCCACAGAACATGGATTGCAGCGATTCAAGAAGGCAGCTCACCACCCATCCTGTCAAGGGCAACTAGAGATAGGCAATAAATGCTGGCCAGCCAGTGATGCCCATGTCCTACGAATGAATTAAAAAAAGAAGAGATTTTTAAACATTAAAAAAAATGATTACAGATACAGGAAACAACATCCCTCCTATGAATCTCCCCATTACTATTGCAGTGTATGCTTCCAGACTGTTTGACTCCACTACCTTACAAAGGTGACCATTCTAGACATTGACCGGCCTTTGTGTGAAGACTGTTGACCTCCATCATGAACTTATACATGATTATGCAGTTTCTTGTCACATCAGACAGAAAATCAAGATCTCCTACAGGGCCCACACTTACATCCTTGACTATCCTCAGATCCCCTCCTTTCCTGAATGAAAGACTGTTCCAGAAATCACATCTTACCCTTTCATTGACAACCAGTCCTTTGGTAATAGCTGATAGCCTTCTCTGTTGTGAAATTCTGCTCCACAAATTGCTGCTTTCTGCATGTTTCAGGCTGTTAAACTTACCTGGGTCTCAAACCGAGATGGCCAGGAGGCTCTTAATGCTTGCCTCAGACTCACCACCCCATCTCCACCCACCCAATAGTATTCTTGGTTAAGATCATCAAATCCCTACAGTGTAGAAGGTGGCCATTCAGCCCACTGAGCCTACACCGACAACAATCTCACTCAGGCCCCATCCTCATAACCCCATGGATTTACCCTGCTCATCTCCCTAACACTAAGGTCAATTTAGCATGGCCATTTAACATAACCCACAAATCTTTGAAGTGTGGGAGGAAACCAGAGCACCTGGAGCAAACCTGTTTAGACGTGGAGAGAGCATGCAAACTCCACATAAACAATTACCCGAGGATGGAACTGAATCTGGGGCCCTGGTGCTGTGAGGCAACAGTGCTAATCACTGTGCCATCGTGCCACTCAGTGTTACAAGTATGTAGGGAATTCAACATAAAACAAATGCTGGAAAATGCAAAGAATTAATACAAATGCGTTTTAGACAATGTGCTTTAATCATTCTATCTGCTGGATCATAGAAGCAGTGACACAAAACAAGGTTCCATATACATTATAAGTTATGAGTTTATTTCAAATTCCATAGTTGTTGATTTGAACATTCTTCTCATTATCAGATGTTTAAATTTAAAAAAATCAACTTTTATTTCAGTGATTTAATTAATGCCTCCTCATTGTAAAAGTATTCATATTTCATTATCATTTGCAATAGAATTGAATCACTCTTATGAGTATGAAACCATCATAAAAATATATGTATGCAGATTTGCATTATTTTATGGCACATATGGAATCAAATTGCTGAAATATAGGAATGTTGAGTAGATGTTTCACACATGAAAAAATCATTCATTTATGCCAAGCTAATATTTTGTTTTGCAGCTTTACGTTTTGTGGAACTGAGAGAGTTGGCGAAGCTGTTCTGCAAACTGTTTTGCCTTGTTCAAATGCTTGAACATTATTTCATGATCTTATAACTTGGCCCTATGAAAATAAATAAAACTGATTGCATATTTTAAACTGTAGTTTGTTTTATGTATCTTTGGAAGCATAATACCACAGAATAATTGCCACACAATAGGCAGGCATTCTTACAGTATGGAGGGGAGGGCCTGGATGGAATACTCTTTCAGAGACTCACTGAAACTTGATGGGCCAAATGGCCTCTTCCTGCACTGTAGGGATTCTCTAGTTCAGTAGTTATCTAACCTGATTTAAATTATTTTTATTTGCATAGATGTTTGTAGATGATGCATTCATATACCAAGATCTCAGATATGTTTGTAATTGGTAATGAAAACATGAAAATAATAGTTTTAGCAGCACATTGGTGGGTACTGCTGCCTCACAGGACCTTCTGGCCTTGAGTTGCTGTGTGGAATTTGCACATTCTCCCCGTGTCTGCTGCGTGGGTTTCCTCTGCATGCTCCGGTTTTCTCCCACACTCCAAAGATGTGCAGGTTAAGTTGATTGGCCATGCTAAATTGCCCCTTAGTATCAGGGTGATTAGCAGGATAAATGAGTAGGGTTATGGGGATAGGGCCTGGGTGGGATTATTGCTGGCACAGGCGCAATGAACTGAATGGTGTCCTTCTGCACTGTAGGGATTCTATGTTCTATGATCCTATTGTTGCATATTACACTTAAGATTGGTGCATGCAATGATGCAGCCACTATTAAAGTAACCTTATTTCTACCTCCCCAACCAAGAGAGTAGCAGAGAAGATATTACAACAAAATGCTCAGATCTTGCGAGATACTCTATCAAGGAATTAATTCAACAAGACAAAGTCCCTTCAATTGCAATCAATCTTTATTGTATTGACTAGATTTTTCATACCACTGATTGCCAGAAAAGTAAAATAAATAAAATACTTGAGTGTGTTAACTGATTGTTTCATTTGGTTAGTGTTCTAAGCTGATCCATACTCAAGTCACTAACTTTCTATATCCTCAGATGGACACTGCTACATATATAATGGACAATGAAGTTCAACAAAGAAAGATGAGAACAGGATTAGGCCATTTAGCCCTTCCAATCTTTCAGTGAGATCACTGACAGGAGTGCAAAATTCAACAGGAGTGCTGAGAGTTGAATGAGTGAGAGTCAGGGGAAGAGGAAAAGGAAGTTACCCAAATTTTCAATCCCTCCCTGGCCATGGGGGAGGACCCAGATGACTGTAGGACAGTTAATGTGGTTCCGCTGTTTGAGAAGAATTGTAGTGATAAATCAGGGAAATATAGACCTGTGAGTCTCATGTCAGTGGTAGGGAAGCTATTAGAGAAACTTCTGAAAGAGAATATCTATCTCCATTTGGAGAGGCAAAGCTCAATCAGGGATAGTCAGC
Source organism: Carcharhinus amblyrhynchos (assembly GCF_965287045.1). Taxonomy (NCBI): domain Eukaryota; kingdom Metazoa; phylum Chordata; class Chondrichthyes; order Carcharhiniformes; family Carcharhinidae; genus Carcharhinus; species Carcharhinus amblyrhynchos. The sequence continues at coordinate 38,109,385 of NC_137340.1, forward strand.
GTGGCTTTGTCAGAGGGAGGTCATGCCTAACAAATTTGGTTGAATTTTTTGAGGAGGTGACCAGGTGTGGAGACAATGGTAGTGCAGTCGATGTAGTTTATATGGATTTCAGCAAAGCCTTTGGTAAAGTCCCACATGGGAAACTTGTAAAGAGGTAAATTCACCTGGGATACAGGATCATTTGATAAAGTGGTTTCAAAATTGGCTCAGTTGTAGGAGACAGAGGATGATGACAAAAAGCTGCTCTAGTGACAGGAAGCCAGTGTCCAGTGGCGTATCACAGGGATCTGTGTTGGGATCTCTATTATTCATCATTTATATAAATGACATTGATGCCTCTGTGGGGGTAGGATTAGTAAGTTTATGGGTGACACAAAGATTGGATGGGTGGTTAACAATGAGGCAGAGTGTCTTGGGCGACAAGAATATATAGACGGAATGGTCAAGTGGGCAAATAAGTGGCTGAAGGAATTTAACCCTGAAAAGTCTGAGGTGATGCACTTTGAAAGGAGTAATTTTACAAGGAAGTACTCAATGCATGGTAGGACATTAGGAAGTTCTGTGGAACAACGGGACCTTGGCATGTTTGTCCAAAGATCTCTGAAAGCAGAAGGGCATGTTAGGAGGGTGCTGAAAAAGGCATATGGGTCACTTGCCTTTATCAATCAAGGCATAGATTACAAAGCAGGGGAGTCATGTTTGAGTTGTATAGAATTTTGGTGAGGCCACAGCTAGAGTACTGTCTACAGTTCTGTTCATCACATTAGCGGAAATATGTGATTGCATTGGAGGAAGAGTGCAAAGGAGATTCATGCAGGATGCTGCCTGGGATGGAACATTTAAGTTATGAAGAGTGGTCGGATAGGCTTGGGTTGTTTATGTTGGAGCAGAGAAGACTGAGGGACGATGTGATCGAGGTGTACAAGGTTATGAGAGACACGGACAGAGCAGATAAAAAAACAGCTGATCCCCTCACTTGAAGGGTTAGACATGAGGGGACATGGTTCAAGGTGAGGGGCCAGAGGATTGGGGGGGGAATGTGAGAAAAAACATCCAGAGGGTGTTCACAATCTGGAACGTGCTGCCTGGGAGGTTGGTGGAGGCGGGTTGCTCACATCCTTTAAAAAGTATCTGGATGAGCACTTGCCACGTCAGAATGTTCAGGGCTATGGGCAGATGGAATTAGGTGGGTGTTCAGGTGTTTCTAATGTATCGGTGTGGACTGGTTGGGTCGAAGGGCCTCTTCTGCACTGTATGATTCCATGATTCTTTGCTTTTTCTAGCTTTATCACCCTGCAGGAAATGTTTCTTACTTTACCACAGGGAAAAAGCTAGTTGTTTGATGAATTTCTGCTAATTGGTTCAAGTCTATTCTATTCCTAATGTTTAAAATTGAATACAAACTAGTGGTAAGATTAACAAATTATATAATAAAGTAAAATAATAAATTGAAGAAAATAATATGTGTTTAAGACACGTTAAGGGTGGCAGAACAGATGATGTGTCCAGGCTACAGCATGTGGGAGATCCTGGGTGCCATTGTGATCCAGCGCAAACACATTTGCTGTAACTATTTGCAGCTGGAAGAACTTCTGCTCAGAATCATTGAGCTGGAGGATAAGCTGAAGACACTATGATGCATCAGAAAGGAGAAATGTTAGCTGAACACTTTGTACCAGGAGACAGTCACATCCCTTAGGGTCTTCTGATTTGGTCAAGGACATCAGGATGTGATTGCGAGTGAGGCAGTTAAGGAGACCCAGAGGACAGGAGTGCAGGAGCCACAGCTTTTGCCATTGTTTGACAGGTTTGAGGATCTTCCAGCTTAGTCGGTTGAGAATAGAGGCTGAAGGGCGGATGAGCTGACTGGCCAAGGTACTACAGGGGAGTGACATTATCCTCTGCCGCAAAAAGTGAGAGTCAGAAGGCCGCGTTGCCAGCCAGGGTTCAGAACATCTGCTCAAGGCTGGAGAGGAACTTGGAGTGGGAGAGGGAAGGTCCAGTCATCATGTAGGTGGTACAGTAGCACAGTGGGTAGGACTGCTGGCTCACAGTGCCAGGGACCCACACTCAATTCCCAGCTTGGGTCATTGTCTATGCGGAATCTGCACATTCTTTCCGAATGTGCATGGGTTTCCTCTGGGAGCTCCAGTTTCCTCCCACAGTCCAAAAGACATGATGGTTAGGTGCATTGACCATGCTAAATTCTCCCTCAATGTATTTAAACAGGCACCAGAGTGTGACAACTAGGAGATTTTCACAGTAACTTCATTGCAGTGTTCATGTAAGTCTACTTGTGACGGAAATAAATTTTTAAAAAAGTACCAATGGCATAGGCAAGATAAGGAATGAGGTTCTTCATGTGGATTATGTGGAGTTGGACACCAAATTATGAAGTAGAACCTCAAAGGTAATAATTTCTGGATTATTATCTGAATCACATGCAAATTAGCACAGGGCCAATAGATGAGAGGAACGAATGCATGACTCAAAGACTGGTATGGCAGAAGTGGATTCCAGTTCAGGTGGCTCTGGCACCATTTTGGGAGAAAGTGGAAGCTGTACCATTGGCACAATCCATTTTTGAGCTGTCCTGGGACATGTACTTTAGCAAACCACATAACTAGAGAAGTAGAGAAGGTTTTAGGCAAAACTTGGGGAGCTGTGGTTTATCAAAGAATAGAAACAAGGCAAGAGAGAAAGATATGGAAATGGGAAATGATAAACAGTCTGTCATAGGAAGGGATAGAATGTACAAATTAAAGGTAAATCAGCAGATCAGGATAGAAGTTGCAAAACTAATCAAAGGACAAAAATAAAGGCTCTGTATCTGAATATATGTGGCATTCGAAACAAAACAGATGGCCTGAAAGCTCAAATGGAAATAATTATGATCATTTAAACGTTACAGAAACATGGCTGCAGAATGACATAGATTGAATATTGAAGGATAAATGATGCTTAGGAAGGACAGGAAGCAACGAAAAGATGGAGGGATGGCATTGTTAATTAATGATGGTGTTAGCACAAGAGAAAAGGATGCCCTAAGATCAGGAAATCAGGATGTAGAAACAGACAACAAAAGGATGAGGAATTGTAAAGGCAACGAGTCACGTGTGGGAATAGTGTACAGACCCTCTGAAAGTATCCATTTGATAGGATGAAGCATAAAGGGAGAAATAACAGGGGTTCATCCGAAAAGATAGCAACAATCCTGTTTTCGGGATAGTTTCTTTGGCCAGCACATTCTGGAGCCAACCAGAGAGCAGGCAATACCTGAACTGAAGCAAAATAAGAAGGATTTAGATGAGCACTTGAAATGGCTTAGCAGACAAGGCTACGGACCAAATGCTGGGAAATGGGATTAGAGTTGATAGGCACTTGATAGCTGGCACAGACACAATGGGCCAAAGAGTCTCTTTCTTTGCTGTAAAGCTCTATGACTCTTTCACTTTACATCATTTTCTTTAGTTATTTGTGTGTGCCTTTAGTTTAAAATCTGTTTTAAGATATAAACAGTCCTATACAGCTTCAGCATTTCCAGGTTTTAGGTTATAAATTTACATAAAATCTTCTGAAATTTAAGGTGGCACAGTGCCATCTGCTGTATTAAACATCAATAAAATGCCATAGCTGCTGATTGTGTACCTGGTGTTAGTCTGTCAGAGAGACATTTTCATAGATATGCAACCATTTACAGATAACACTGGCTGCAAAAATGAATAAATTGTGCAATTGCTACTGATCTTTCAGCCTTGAAAATAATACACACAGGGTGTTGTTTTCAGAGATACCAGGAAAGCACTTGAGAACACACAGGCAGTTTATTATGAGGTTATTGGTGAGGATTGATCAGCTGGATTCATATCACTTGGAAGTGAAGATTGCAGGTTGAATTATAACACACAGTACCTTTTATGCGTGACACATAAACCAAATTCTCAGACAAGGCATCTTTGGGCTTCATGTGCAGTTGTGCAAGTAATTTTAACAAAAGCAATTCTCACATCCTTTGTAAACCTTTGACTGTGGGAAACCAAATACAATTTAAAAGGCCTCAGAATGACTTAATGTGGTGATTTGGTTTAATTAAATATATGTTTCTATGTCAAAACAAAATATGGCTCTTTACTCCATCATCTAAAACACAAACAGTAATCAGCAGGTGAGGAATGCTTAACCCTTACCAGTGTGAGAAATCTAGCAAATTCCGTGCTTCCTTGGGGAAATTTGAGAGAAAAATAATCATAGGTCTGAATTTTCAAGATGGTGGAGTCTCAGGTTCCCAGCATCCAAAAGTCAATGGGGGAACAATGCCATTCTATGCTCGGACGGCACAGTGGCACAGTGGTTAGTCCTGCTGCCTCAAAGAGCCAGGGGGCCCACGTTCAATTCCAGCCTCGGGTCACATTCTCCTCATGTCTGCTTGGGTTTCCTCCGGGTGCCCTTGTTCCCTCCCACAGTCCAAAGATGTGCAGGTTAGGTTGATTAGCTGTGCTAAATTGATCCTCGTGTCAGGCGCTTAGCAGGATAAATATGTGAGGTTATGGGAATAGTGCGTGATTGGAATTATGGTCGGTGCAGACTTGATGGGCCAAACGGCCTCCTTCTTCACTGTGGGGTTCTATGATAAAATACTGTGGAATTTGAAACAAAAACTAAACTAAAAAATACAGAAAATACTGGAAAATCTCAGAAAGTCTGACAGTATCTGCGGAGAGCGAATAGAGCTAACATTTCGAGTCTGGTTGACTTTTTCAAGAATTTATTCACCATGAACATCCAAATTGTTTGTAACACACAGATTTTGCAGCTCTACACCTGATACCCTGGCAGCTGCCATAATGTACACATCCTGCAACATTCCCAAATGCAAGTCTCTTCACTGGGACTTGGTCAGAAAGTCAGCTCCTGGGTGACAAAAGACATCCCCTGAACAGATGGTTCATGATGGGGACAATTTTACCATTTTGATTCTAAGCGCTGAAACTGGGCACAATTCAGATCCTTCTTGGAAACCAGTTCTCAGACACCCCCATACACACTCAGCCTGAAAACAAAATTGCGAGTCTGAATCACGCGGTGGGGGGAGTTTATCATGCCCGAAACGCTGCTACCCCGATCGGAGCTTTCAACTACACATGCGCAGTGGAAAAAGAAATTCGAGAAATGGTGCCCTGCCACATTGCTCCCGGACTGCAAAAAGTGGATAAAGCAGCCCGAGGGTGATGGCCCCCACAAATATCGCTCCACCTAACTGTGCCCTTTATCCACTGACCCCCATCCCACTCCCAGACTGATCGCGACCCCCTGCCCCCTCTCCCCACTACCGATCACTCGCAGAGTGGCAGCGGACCACCTGCCCCCCCCATCGATCACCCACAGAGCGGCAGCTCTGCTCCTCCCCCATCAGCAGAGAATGATTGGGCCTCCCTTCCAAACCAGAGATATCCCTGACCCACCTACTCCTCCTCGCCTCCCCCCCAACCCCGCCAGAGAATGATCTGGCCCGCCTCCGCCCCCCACTCCTCACCACCACCGATCTGAGTCAGAGAGCGGCTGGAAGCTCTGAACTTACCTCTTCAAAAGCTGGAGTTTTGTGGCGAATCCGGGCAGGTGAACGGGACAGTAAAGGGGGAAATACTGGTAATATTGGGCATCCGTCTCATTATCGTTATCATTATCGCATCCGTCATGCCCGTCTTGGGTGTGGTTCAGATCACGTCCATTTTTGGGCCTTGGTAAAGTGGGCATCTGCGTGGGCGCAGATTGCGTTAATTGCCTCAAGCCCGACTATACCAAGTTTTCGTGCCTGAAAACAGGTGCAACACAATGGTAAAATGAGGCCCAATGACACTCATTCACCTAAGGAGAAAACACAGGAGAGGTACCATCAAAGTCATAGTTCTACAAAGACAATAACTGAGGCGGCCAATGGACTGCTCTTAATGAGGTTCCACTGCCAGGATGAACCAGGGGCAAGACTTCAATATGCTCCTCTTATTGTCGGTGTACGTTGTTATCAGCGAAGCAGGGGGCAGTGTGCCCACTGGCATTGCCCTCCCATCTGATGTGCTCAGCAGCTGCTGAGCCACATGCTACTCCAGATGGTGATGTTGTGGTAATGTCACTGGGCTAGCAATCCAATTTTATGTGTTTAAACCCCATCATGATAGCTGGTTGAAGTTAAACTTAGTAAGTAAAATCTGGAATTAAAAGCTGATCCCAGGAATATAAACCATGAAACTATTCTTGATGAAAAGATATTCTGTCACAAATGCCCTTACCTGGTCCGGCCCACATGTGATCCCAGATCCACAGCAGTGTGCATGATTTTTATTTGGCCCTGAAATGGCCTAGAAAGCCATTCAGCTCAAGGGAAACTAAGGCAGTAAATGCTGCCTGGCCTTAGCATCCCACATCCCATAAAACAATAATGCAAAATATAAAGCTATTGTAAATTATAATATGCATTTAACAAGTGTCCAATTATTTGGATTTAGTATAACAACTTTCAGAGATCTTTCTCTGTTGCACTAGAAAGGATTAGATCCAAAATGCTGCCCCAAGCGTATTTTTACTTCAATGCACACCCCCAGCCCCAGACACCTCCACAATTATTTTTTGCCCATTTTCCTTGACTTTTATTCTGTCACAGGCATGTGGTCCATTCGCTATCCCAAATATTAGTTCCGTCATGTCAGTCTGATCCGCTGATAGTTATATCTAATTACATCCCGAGTGCAAACTCTATGACTCACTGAACCGTTCACAACCATATCTGTCATATCAGGCTTGAGTAGTTTTCTTCTTGTTCAGCTCCACGCTGTGCTTTCTGAGACTCACATCTCAATGCTTCTTGACTTAGCTGATGTGATACCTTGACATTATTGTGTTTAGTTTAACCTCATCTTATGTGCTTGACTGTTGCGCAATATCCCCAGGTTTATAATTGTAATTATGATATTCTGCTGCATATAATAATTATGATGTATATAATGCGATGTTCACATTTTTCCTTCCTATTTATTTATATTTCTGCTCGTTTCTCTCCTTGTATATAACAGCTGCAGCTATACATTTATCATTCTGTTTTTCCATTACTTTTCAACTGATTAACATGAAGATAAAGTCACCATAGTCTCAAATGACCCAAGGCAGCTCTCCCCTTGTGAGGGGGAGAGCTGACTGGTGGTGATTTAACCTGAGGATCACCACACCTAAGGCAAGGGGCAAGGTTGAGAAGGTGGGGTCTTCAAGAATATACTCAGCCGGTACACGAATTGTAGCAATGCTGCTGATGGCACTCTGCATTATGAACGAGCTATCCAGCCAACTGAGCTGGTTTGGTTTGACTCAGTTGGCTGGACAGCTGGTTCATGATGTGAAGTGACGTCAACAGCATGGGTTCAATTCCCACACCAGCTGAGGGTTTTTTATTCATTAATGAGACATAAGCGTTGCTGACTGACCAACATTTATTACCCATTCTTAGTTGCTGTTGAGACTTTGCAGCGACTAATCCAACCGAGTGACTTGCTAGACCATTTCAGAGGGCAGCTGCGAGTGGCTCTGAAGTCACATGTAGGCCAGACCATAGAACCTCTACAGTGCAGAAGGTGGCAATTCAGCCCATCGAGCCGGCTCCAACAACAATCGCATCCAGGCCCTCTTCCCTCATATATTTACATTGCTAATTCCCCTGTCACTGATGGGCAATTTACCTTGGCCAATCAACCTAATCTGCACATTTTTGAACTGTGGGAGGAAATTGGAGCACTCGGAGGAAACCCATGCAGACATGGGGAGAATGTGCAAACAGTGACCAAAGGCCAGAATTGAGCCCGGGTGCCTGGTGCTGGGAGGCAGCAGTGCCAATCACTGTGCCGCTGTGCCTCTCCAGTTAAGGATGGCAGATTTTCTTCCCTAAGAGCATTACTGAATCAGAAGGGTGCAACTGAAATATTGAACTGCTAATCAAAATACTTCAAAAAAACCCCAGTATGTCACCAGCCCTGCAAACCTTGATCACTGTCTGCTACCTCCATCCAATTGCTTTCCTACAGTCCAGCTTGTGAGCCCAGCTCACTTCACTAGAAATAATAATAGTGGCATGAATTGCAGAAAAAAATTGAACAACTCAATGCATCTGTGTATAGTAATCAACAAGTAATTAAAAACCAACCTTGAAAAATGCCTCAGTGCCTATCTTAGGCGCTTGTTTACCTATCCTAGTGCTTCTACAAAATGGTTCCTCAGTGGTTACTGTTTGAGAGGTGAAAGAGTACTGTGCTTCCTTTCGGTACACTTCAGATGGCTGTGGAGGCCTTAAAGGCCTCTAACACCTTAGTTTAGGCTGAGGTGACCTAGTCCAGTTAACGATGTGGCATTAACAGCAGGGTGGCAGAGGACAGGCTTGCTATCACCCTGGACAGAACAGGAGGGGCTTCATTCATTAGAAAAGGCCATTCTTTGGGGTCTACACCCTCATAGTCCTGTAGCTCTGCACACAGAGTGTAGGAGTGATGTGACACCCAGGAAACCCTGCTCAGCACCAATACATGGAGCTATGACAATGGCTGATGGAACTTCATTGATACCAGTGTGAACTGCCAGAGAAGCTGTCAGCTACATCATGATGTGTGCCATTGTTGAGTTCATGGAGCTGATCACTCACTCAATGTTGCACCTGTGCTTTGTGCGAAGCCCAAACAACAAAGGAGCTGTGCCATTGCTTGCAAGCTCCTCTTCCTGGGATTTATTCATCAACCTTAGCTTTTATCCTAACATCCACCCCGAGTCCTCTTCAGCAGAGGATCTCATTATCTGGTGAACTGCAATGTGTAACAGCCTAGTTCCTGCACACTTGTGACCAGTGATTTACCACATGAAGACCCCTCTTCTAATGCACCCTCTAAGACTAACATAATGCCAGTTTCTGAGATGGTGTTTTCCAGGATCAGGTCAATAGGTCATCTTCATGAAGGCAGATCTCATGCTCCTGAAGTTTCAAACAGATATCCACATTCTAAACAACTGAAATGAGAGGGAGGGACAAGGGACAGCTTGCGGCGTAGAGGGACAGCAGAAAGAGATTAGTAGTGTGGAAGCCTTAAATTATCAGTTCTTAGGTCATCCCGTCACTTGTTATACAGCCTGTCGACACTTTACACATATTGATTATACCTAACTGCTTGCATTTGTCTATTAGTACTCGTGATGACTTGTAAAGATTTGTTATTCAACCAGCCTACGCTGTCTGTACTTATCCTTTAATACTCTTGGTTACCTGTTAGTGTTGGGCTATTGTCACTCTGCCAATATATCCTGTGCCTGTGCACCTCACTCCACTTCACCTGATGAAGGAGCAGTGCTCCAAAAGCTTGTGATTTCAATTAAACTTGTTGGACTATAACCTGGTGTCATGTGACCTCCCATCTAGTGTGGAAGCAACTGAGATTTGGCATAATGTTTAGGGAGAGATAGAAGTAGGGAGCTAAAAACAGGACAAAATGTGAAGAAAGCCAATGCAATATCTCTTCCAACGTGACCCTTCTCCAGGGAGAGGCTGAACAGGTAGCTTCAGCCTCTTCTGGTTTTGGTCTCCTAATGCAAGTTTTGCACAATCATCACTTACAATAAAGGTGGCAGTACATTAGTGACATCCTTGTGGAGTTTTCAGAGAATATACTGCTTATGGAAGAATAGTTTGTATATTGTGCATGAATGAGAGGTGTGAGGAAATGGAGGTTCCAATAGTGGTAAGATTAGAATGTGTAACAATGTGAATGGAAGCAGATGGGGATGGGAGGAAGTGTGGTGTAGTAATTATAGGAGAGTGAAGGGAAGTATTGTGAGTAGGGAGGCTGCAGGTGTAACAAATCCAAGCAGAGAGATGTTAAGATTCATACGTTGACAAATCTGGTGAAGTAATTCTTTCAACATTTCCATCATGGCTGGGATCTGAGTTCCTGACATAAACCTCCTCAGCAAAAGAGTTGCTCCATGAGTAATCTATATCTTCCTTCTCTTGTCCTCTGCCTGCACCAGATCCTCCAATACTGCATCAGCAAACTTGGGTATCCTCCCTGGACAGTTTCTAGTCATTTCTCTCCTTGCAGAGTTTCTCTACTGACTGCAGCCAGAGTGTACCTCCCTTTAAAAAGCTGCTGATTGCCTTTAAGTGTCATCAGTCAAGCCCAATTTATCATCCTCAAACATGCACTCAGTCTGTGTTTAATGATGCATGGGAATCATGCACTGATTCCTTGTGGTTCCTTTGGGCATGGTTCGATATGCCTTAGCCGATTAGGTAATGTGAAGAATTGAACTAAAATACGTGAGTTTGAAATTTTTGCTTCCTTGCATATGGTGGTGTGGTGGAAAATAATATCAGGGCTTGAATCCACCTGGATTATGGGAGGAGACCCTTATCCCAGATCATAATGGACTACAAAACTACCCATCATTCAATTCTAGTTGACCAATCCTGCTTCAACTGACCAGGCGGAAAGTTAGTGCAGAAAATTGAAATGTCATAGTGGGGTTGGCGGAGGTGAACTTGTGGAGCTGAAGTTTGAGGAGGGTGCCAATATAATGTAGAAAGTGCTTTCATCCCTTCTGACAAGTAATGTCTGACTTGACCATGTGTGATGGGCATGTTCTCTTCCCAACACTGACATTGATCTCTTCGTGAACAAAAAAATCATTCTGAGCATTAGTATGGCAACAGCATTTTTAAAGCATGTAGGAAAGAAAGTTGAATATCATAATAATTAACTGCAATGGAGAAGCAACCTTCGTCACACTTAGATGACAGCGAAGCACCGACATACATTTAGTTTTAAGATTTAAGACTATAATGCATATGACACTCATGAAACATGGGCACTGGATTAATAGTTGTCAAGTTTAAACTGCAAATGTATGTCAGAATGTATACATCTTTTACACTTGATTAGCTTTCATCATAACTTGACAAATGTCTTTTTTTTTAAATTAGTTTCTTGTAAACTGCACATTTGCATCTGTACTATTGATGTTCACCTCCTTGGGGATGGAGCCTCTGATTCTGACAGAACCTCTAGGCAATAAAGCTGTTTCTATTGAGATAGTGGCCTCTCTATGGAATGGGGGGGAAGCCCTGTTACTGGAGTGCCCTCTAAATCATCCCAAATTGGGGGGGGTGGTTTAATCATTTAAGTTGACTGCTATTGCTAGTCTCTGATCAGTGAGCAACTGATCCACATCCTGGCCTGTCGCTAGACAGCTTCCCTGGTACCCGAATATGTTGGGTATCTTTAATGACGCAGTTCCCCACTATTCTCATGGTTCCCCCACCTCCTCCAAGCTCACCACCTGGCTGGGAGAACTATTTCCCAGGTCTACAGCTGGCATGTTTCCATTGTTTCTGAGCAGGGTGCACTGGGCAGAATTCATATTGTAGCCCGAGACCGAACTTTACACATTGCCAAAACTTTCCAAGGATTTAGGGAGAATGGGTGGAATTCCTCAGAAATTAATTTTGGCAGCGGGATGTACAAGATGGATAACCAGCAAGTCCAACTCTTTACCAAACAGCATACCGACCTTAAGTTAGGCAGTATACTGATGTGGGGACTCACCACCCCCTCTCCACCAAAATTGCAAATCATCGTGCTGGAGGTCAAATGTTTCCCAATTTGTTTTTAAAGATGATTTGGTGAAGTTAATAACCAGGATTGAAAATTTAACTTTTTCAAGATCCTAATCTATCATCTTAGTTCATAGAATCGTAGAATCCCTGCACTGCAGAAGGAGGCCATTCAGCCCATCGAGCCTTCACCAACCACAATCCCACCCAGGCCCTATTCCCATAACCTGACATATTTACCCTGCTAACCCCCATGACACTAGGGTCACTTCAGCATGGCCTATCCACCTAAAGTAAGTACTGTCAAAATACCAAAAAGAAATAAGGAAGATATATGTATAATGTCCAATACAAGGTTGCCATTTAGATGTTTGATATTTTAGAGAAATAGAAACAGGTGTATGTCCAGATGTAAGGCCTCAACTCAAAGTCGTTTTCTCAGGTAATTATTCATAATTACTTTAAATTATTCACGGTTTCAAGTAGATTTTCACTTTCTGCAATGGAACAAACAGTAGCAGATTGAACACCCACTTTTCTTGCATCTTTTGAATTAATTGAGAAGGTTGCAGGATTTCAATGGCTGGAACACCAGCAAATGCTGTGTGCTATTCTGGACCAGGGAACATCTTCAATGATCTGGAATAAAAATTCAACAGACAGGAACCACAGGCAAGGTGTACAGTGGCCAGTTAATTTACAGAGCCCAGTTTATGCCATGGGCATAAAGGAAAATCAACCCTTTTGAATGAGGATGAATGGTGTAATGAAAACAGGCAGTTGCTATAGATATTTATATATTGTTTTATGCTTAAGGGGACTGGTTACAGGTACAGCTCTCATTTCATCTGAGTGAAATGTTTTTTCCAGACACCCCAACTACCTGATATAGATTTCATATGGTTCTGTAACCATTCAGTTATAGAACCATATGGAATCTGTATCAGGTAGTCAGTGTGTCTGGAAAAACATTTCATTCTGATGCTGGGAGAGCAGGACAATTATTCATTTTAGCCATGTAGTGTTTATTTAGTGTAGAATTAATTGATTTTTGTTTATAGATGGAGATTGCCTTTGGGGCTTTGATTAAAGGAATGGAATGTGGGTTTAGTTATGCAAGGTCATGTGATGATGTGATAATTGGGAGGATCTAGGTCCATAGCAGAGAAAAACAGCTTTTCAATTCAGGTTGGAGTTTGTTTGAAGACAGAGCTACAGATTTAAAGTGCCGTTTATGTCTGTAAGCGGAATGTTGCTTATTTGGAACTGAATCAGTGATAAGTTGGAAATTGAAGTTGTTTCCTTTTCATTTTTAAATATTTTTCAGTTATTAATAGTGAAGCTGCTTCATTTGTCAGAGTTACAGTTAAGCTGTGTTATTAAACAAAGTTTGTTTTACTATTAAAGATCCCTAATTTGTTAGCCAAACTATTCCTGGAGTGAAGCATCCTATTCTCACATTTATGCCAAAATGGAAAAATTGTTAGAGTCTAGCCTGTCTTCCTAATGTAACTTGGGATCCTGTACCAGGCCCCTAATAATGGAAATACATTGTGCAATGATTATAGAACCATATGAAATATGTATCAGGAATGGTAGAGCGGTGTCTGAGTCATAGCTCCTAGAAACTTTGAGGATTTATTTTGACCTTTTTTACCCAGTTAACCTTTTTCTCTTCATCTTTACGCTGCAATTCATTAGACAGATCAGAAGAAGGCAGTGAGTGCACTAAGCTTCAAATCATCTTTTCCAGTCTAGCTGAAACCTGATAAGGTATTCTAAATATATCAACAAACAGGCATGTGTCCTATACCATCATGAAGCAAGAATCTTAATGGCAGTGGTGCTCAAACTTTCATCATTCGTTTTTCTCTTTACCCTTGCTTCCAATAAACATAATAAGAAATTGAGTTGTACATTTTCACTATATCTGATTATATTGTTCCTTTTGCCTCAGTCTAATGTATAAATATTCACTTTACCTGCGATAACTAATACTGAAGTGTAAGATGTCACCTTTAGATTCATCAGCTAAATTTCCATGAAGAGCACACTGATATTTTGCATATAATGCATAACAACATTTGGCAATTTGCATACAGAACACATCCTAGGTTCATATAAAGTCACTTACCACGACTAATTAAACTTCAGCATCTGATTTCCTGTGTATCAAGCATAATATAGTTAGGTTGTGTGCAATTAAGTACCTTGGCAAGAACTGTTACAGTTAAAAGCTAAATTTCCACATACATCAGATAAAATAAGTGCTTTGCAAATCTTTGAAATCCAACTCATTTCCTATTTTGTTAAAAAAATCAATTGCCATACATTTTGTATTTTGTGTTCTCAATTGTCTGCTGGCTCTCAATGGAATTTGCCTCTTGATTTATATTATTTAACACAGTGAAGTTGAACAATGTTCAAAGGTGTACTTCAGAGTTACATTGGACATGGCATGCGCCTAATTGCACTTAACTACAATAACAATGGAATTTGAGAATGTGTGTGGCTCGTGTCTGGTGCACTGAAATGGGTGCCCATTTCATTTCAACCTTTGCAATTCCTGAGGGCGCAGTCAGTTTAATGTGGCTTGCTAGATGAAAACAGTGCTAACTACATTTCTAGTCAAGAATCCATATCCTGCTATGTTATAGTAATATGGTGTAATCAATACCAGTAAAGGTTTTTTTAGAAGTTTATTTGTTAGTGTCATGAGTAGATTTACATTAACACTGCAATGAAGCTACTGTGAAAATCCCTTGGTTGACACACTCCGGAGTTTGCTCGGGTACACTGAGGGAGAATTTGGCATGGCCAATGCATCTAACCAACACGTCTTTTGGACTGTGGAAGAAAACCAGAGTAACCAAAGGAAACCCACACATGGAGAGAATGTGCAGACTCCGCACAGACAGTGACCCAAGCCAGGAATAGAACCTGGGTCCCTAGCACAGTGAGACAGCAGTGCTAACCACTGTGCCACCAGTTGCCCATGGAGCTTAACAGGCGTTGAGCTGACCGAGGGTGACAATCTCTACGAACCTCATGACTACCAATAGAAATTTGGTGTCTTGGAATTTGAAGATTCAAGACTGTGCCCTGGCATCACCCTATGTTGTGGACTGGGACATTATTTCACTTCATGGACTGTTTAAAACTTTGAAAATGTAGTTCTATAGCAATCACATTTCATTTTGTCACAAGGGTCTTTACCAGTAAGTGGCTTCTGCATTTCAATTCAATAGTCTAGCCTCCAGCTTCAATGTTTAATCAACACAGAGTCATTTCCTGCTTCATAAAATCCTGATGAGTGCATCAAGTTTCTTTTTGCCCTTTTGTTCTGATAATAAATTGAAATTGGATCAATATCCCGGTTCTGACCACAAGTGACTGAAATATCACCTGAGTAATTATTTTAATGTTATTAGAACAAAGTATTGGAGCCCTTCAGATTAAAGGGCAGAGGAAGCATGGATCTAATCAACTAAGGGACAGAAATCAGAGCATTGTGGTGAGCGATTGTGTTCCAGCCTGGGAAGAAGTGTGCAGTGTTGTCACTAAGAGTTGGCATTAAGAGGCAACTGTTCTTTTTGATTTATTTTCATGGCCCGGATTTGGATATACTGGGCATAAGTTCAAAGTTTGCAAATGATATGCCTAGTATAAATATAGTAAGAAGACTCACACCAGGTTAAAGTGAGCAACTGATGAAGGAGACACAGTCCAAAAGCTCGTGATTCCAAATAAACCCGTTGGGCTTTAAACCTGGTGTTGTGTGACTTCTTCCTGTGCCCACCCCAGTCCAATGCCGGCATCTCCACATCACAGTATAAATACATAATCAGCTTGAAATAGGGAACAGATTCGAGATGCGAGTTTCATTTTTACTGGAACTGTTTTGAGTCTTGTCTGACAGGAAGAAAATCTCATGAAATGATTATTCTTAAGTAAAGATAGTTAGCCCTCAAAGGGTCCATTACTGGGTAAATGCATAGATAACCATAATGCAAAGCTCTTTTAGGCTTTTCATGTAACCTTGCTTAATTGAAATGTCTGCTAGAATGTGAAAGTTAATGATTTGTTGGAATAGGAGTTATGTTAGTGAATCAACATGGTACAATAGTCTTATAAGAAATAAAGAACAGCTGGGCTTAATAACCATTTTCAATAGCTCATTAACACATCTTATAGGCTAAAATAATGGACTCTCGGCTGAAGATGGAATATTTCTTGAGAGTCTGAAACTGCTAAGAGGGAACAGCATGAAATGAGGTAAGAAGGATACTGTAAAGGCCTCCTTGATCAAGGGCAGTGGGTACATGCAAAGGCTTTAGAAGCTCATCACAGGTGGATGATAAAAGGACAGGCTTTTACCCCATTGTTTAGACAAAGAACTTAATGTACTATTGGGCATTTTATAGTAAAGTAAATCTTTATACAACAATAAGGTCCCATCTATACAACAACCAGATCCACTCCTGAAAAAAAATGTTAAGAAATTTTGGAAAGCTTCTTTGTAGTTAGTCATTGGAGATGGATTCTCAAGGATGAATCCAGTCCAACACCTTAGGGAGATTAAGAAGACATAAGACACTGAGAATTCTGGCTATTAACTGTATTTCTGTCTCTACAGATGTGGCCTGGCCTATTAAATATTTCCAGCATTTTCTTCCAGCATCCACAGTATTTTACTTCTGTAGTTTTTTTTTAAATAATTTATTTCAGTCCAGAAAGTGCAGGATTGCTTCTCTGGGCTCCAAATAATCACTCTGGATCCCTACCATTCCCGATCCATCCCTCTCTAAGATCAGCCGCTCCCCTCCAACTCCTAACGATAAGCCTCATTATTCCATTGCGGAGTTTGGCCTGGATTCTGCCTAAGGCCCACGTACATAAGATGGTAAGAAGTAAGAGCAGTAGGCCATTTGTCCCATTGAGTCTGTTCCATTATTCAGTAAGATAATGGCTGATCTGCTTGTGGACTTCATAAAATCCCTGCAAGTTTATTTATTGGTTAGTTTCACAAGTAGGCTTACATTAGCACTGCAATGAGCTTACTGTGAAAATCCCCTAGTCGCCAATGCCAGCACCTGTTTGGGATACACTGAAGAAGAATTTAGCATGCTCAATTCACGTAGCCTGCACATCTTTGGACTTAACTCCACTTTCTTGTCTGTCTGTCGTAACCCTCCATTCCTCTGTCTATCACAATTCTTTCTTACTCAGTCTTGAATATATTCAATAACCCATCTCCACTGATTACTGTTGAAGAGAATTTCAAACACTAATGACCCTCTGAAGAAGGAATTCTTTCTCATCTCCATCTTAAATGGAGAGCCCTCATGGTTAAACTATGCCCCCTCGTTATAGATTCCCTCATGATGGGAAACATTCTCCCAACACCAAACCTGTCTAGTCCCCTTGGAATTTTATGTTTCAATAAGATCACTCACCCTTCTAAACTCCAATGTCTGCTCAATGTCTGATACCCTAGAGCTAGCAGGCCAGGACACATGTTTTAATCCACGGCCAACCAATCTGTGATCCCAATGGCCAATTTGGACTGGCCCCTCTGACTGGAACTATTTGACTGCCAGTTAATGGACTCAGCTGGCAAAACTTGTCAAAATATTCACCATTGTTCTTATCTGGGCAGCATGGTGGCTCAGTGTTAGCATTGCTGCCTCATAGTACCAGGGACCTGGGTTCGATTCTTGGTTTGGATCACTGTCTGAGTGGAGTCTACATGTTCTCCCCGTGTCTGCATGGGTTTCCTCCGAGTGCTCTGGTTTCCTGCCACAGTATGTGGCGACTAGGAGATTTCATTGCAGTGTTAAAGTAAGCCTACTTACGATACCAATAAATAAACTTTAAGCTCAAATTGATCAAACCTACAAACAGATCAACTTAGCACGTTAACTCACATCCAAAATCAGAAAATGCTGGAAAATCTCAGCAGGTCTGGCAGCATTTGTGGAGGGAGAATAGAGCCAACCTTTTGAGTCAGGAAGACCCTTCTGCTGAGATTTTCCAGCATTTTCTGTTTTTGTTTCAGATTCCAGCACTATTTTACGCTTATGTTAAATCACATTTCTGATTAGAAGCATGTGCAAGGAGATTTACTGTCACAGATTACTACACTATTGAATGACTTCTGCCATGTTTCAAGGAATAATGGCTTACTAATTAAACTGTCACCTGTTTTGGGTAGGCTAAACAACAACTAATCTATCAGTGTATTATGGCCTGGACCAGCATTTTTAGTATGTGTTGTCTCATTTTTGCAAGGTCGGCGTTGTAATTTGTCACATTATGCAAATTCTAGAATGAAATAAATGAGACAAGGTCAATGTAACACTGGACACAGAAGCCAATAATGTTGTTCCAGCACAACAACTCTGTTTATAAAGGCACTGCTTCCAGATTGGGAGGTAAAATTGCGATTGCCCCATCATGTAAATCAGCTCATTTACATGTTCAACAGATGTTCTCAGCAAATAGCTCATCATATGTCAACAGCAAAGTGGGAGATGTCCAAAACCAATTATTCTTAAAGTGCTGTTGGCAACCCTCCAAGATGTCTTTCTTTTTTGATTGGAAATAGGAACGGAATGGTCTCATTCAGCAGAAGGGCAGCACAAGGAGTCACAAAACGGAGAAATAACAGCAACGTGCATTCATATGACACCTTTAAAGTAGCAAAAAATTCCATAGTCCATCCTGGGAGCTTTAGCAGATAGATCTTAACATCAAGCCAAGGAAGGAGAAATTAGGACCAGTGACCAAAGGATTAGTTGAAACATCTTAAAGAAAAAGAGAGAGCTGGAGAGTAGTAGTAGTTTGGGGAAGGGATTCCTGAGCTAAGGGCTTATACAGGAGAAGGTACAGCTGGGCCAGGGGAAGTTGGGACAGCACATGGATCCACACTAATAGGAGCACTGAAATCTCAATGGGCCATCAAGCCTGTCTACCAAGGACTTCTGTCCACCTTTAGATTGCACTCCCAAGCCAACCCCATTCCCAGGTATTGGGAATGCTTACATATTTTGGGTGCGCACTTGTGTACTTATGACAGAGTCATAGAATCCCTAGAGTGCAGAAGGAGGACATTCGGCCCATCACCCTTGCACTGGCAATAAATTTGGCGGTCTAAAGGAGGTCACAGAGATAGGCAGGAGTGAGGCCATTGGGAAATTCATTCATAGGGATTAAGGAGGCAGAGAATGTAAGAAATTGAAAAGTAGAAGTGACAATGTAAGTTTGAGAAACATGTAAAAACAGATTGGACATTTCAGAAGGACACTCTCTACGGTTGCAGTGCGATATACAATTTTTACTTCTATTGTTTTTCAGAAAGCAAAACCCCAGAGGTGAAATTAGATAGAATTTCATTTCTGGAGCTTAGGCATACCCATTCTGTAAATGGTTAAAGCTATCAAAAAATTAGATTGAAGTTGACAGATGTTTTCTTCAAAGATTGGGCGCCCTAGAATTTTCATGGATCAGTTGATCTTAGTAAGAAGTCTGACAGCACCAGGTTTAAATCCAACCGATTTATTTGATAATAAACTCACAAGCTTTCGAGGTTTCCCTCTTCATCACCTGACAAAGAGGGAAACCTCAAAAGCTTGTAAGTTTACTATCAAATAAATCGGTTGGACTTAAACCCGGTGTTGTCAGACTTCTTACTGTGTTTACCCCAGTCCAACGCTGGCATCTCCACATCAGTTGATCTTATGCAGAGAAGTAGAAGTTAAATGGAGAGTCCATGAAAAGACAGAGGGCCGAATTAACCCTTGGCACACTCCTCCTTTGCTAAGAGCCACGGTGCAGGACTTCTGTCTACCTTTAGATTGCACTCCCAAGCCAGCCCATTTCCAGGTATTGGGAATGTTTAAATATTTTGGGTGCCCACTTGTGTATTTATCATAGAGTCATGGAAGATCTACAGTGCAGAAGGAGGCCATTTGGCCCATTGAGCCTGCACTGACAACAATCCCACCCAGGCCCTAGCCCCATACACCATACATATATTTACCCTGCTAATCTCCCTGAGAAAGGGCCAATTTAACATAGCCAATCAACCTAACCTGTACATCTTTGGAATGATGTTGTTGGAGTGACCCACTCAAGTGGCAAAGAGGAAACTCACTGACTACCTTGCTGTTGGCTAGTCAAGCCTTTCTGTTGAAGTTATCTGATTGAAAAAATGCAGCCAGGTTTTTGATTTGGCGGCATCGCTAGAGGAATTGATTTCTCTGCTGTTGATTGCAGTAAAGAAAGCTAGACATTAAAAATTGAACGTCTTCCCGGTTCTTTAAAATGCCAGTCACCGGGGGAGGCAGGTGATTCTCCTGCACCGACCGGTGGCAGCATACATGTGATACGAAATACGTGAGAATAAGCTAACACCCAGTTTCAATATTGGCAGATGGAGTAAGAGACAAGGAGGTGGCAGAATCAAATTCTGCCACAAGTTACACCCCACCAAGAAAATTCCACTTCTCCCCTGCTAAATCTCCAGAATGTCTGTACGTCTCACTAGGGAATAGGAATTCCTGAGGCAGGAAATGGAATTTGCCATTTAATTGCTGTATATTACAAGAAGAAGTCTTTGTATAATACCACAAATTTATAATAATATTATCACTTTATGACAATTACTGTTAAATACTGTTTCAGTTTGTGCATTTAGAAAACAGAATAATAACAATTTCATTAATAAACATGCTCTTCCTCTGTTGCCAACTCTCTCTGCTGTTAGCTTGTACATGGTTCTCAATGGCTTGTCACAAATTGAGCCTTCTCACAATCAACAAATTCCTCTGAAAGAGAAACAAGTCATATCAGGCAGTTGTCTTAGCATTGCTGCTGCATGCTCTCTGAAGACCACATCCTATCCATCACAATCAACAGGAAGTGGGCTTCACATAAATGTCAGAGCTCATCCACGTTTGTGTGCACTGTTGTGTTTTTATTGTTCTTTCTTCATCAAGAGCTCAGTTTAAGTAACTTTTTCAGAAGGAACTCTAACACTGCAGTGAAATGTATTTCAGCATCAATTTAAACCTCCAGACAAATTGGGCTGACAATAATCATTTTTCACTAGAATTGCAAGGATGAGGATGATGGTGTGTGTATGGATGGGTAGAATTGAATGTCCTTCGCTGGAGAAATTAGCCCCCACTTAAAGACCTAATTTCAATGCTGATGATATTCACCCCACTGTGGGCAGGCAGGGGCAGTCACCACACTGAAAGCACAAAAAGCAAACACTCGCAAGTTTGCCTGTGCACAACTGGGGAAGGGGGCTGTCATCGTCAAGCTCTCAGTGCCTGATTGGGGGATCTGGCATTGGGAAAAGGCTGCTAAGAACCATCCCCTTGCCTCTGATCCAAATGTACCCCTTAGCCAGCAGCACCCTCCCTGCAATCCCCATCCTGCTCCCACTTATGGCATTGATCCCATGTCGATCCTGGGTCTCTGAAGGATGCATTGCTGGCTGCTTCTGGTGGTGCTGAAAGCAATAGGGAGCATCTTTGTGTCAGGGGAGGTGATTTCCACCTCAAAGTTCCTTAATCCCAGGCTCAGCTTGACATTGGCCGCTTAAATGCCTGAGCTGTGTATGTGGATGCCTGGGTGAGGAGAGGATGGGATTTGTCTGCATGTGTATATTGTTTAGATGTGTGTGTGTGTGTGTGTGTGTGTGTGTGTGTGTGTGTGTGTGTGTGTGTGTGTGTGTGTGTGTGTCTATGTGTCTGTGTATGTGGATTAGATATGTATATTTGTGTGTGTGTGCATGCACGCACACACACAAGTGGATGTTTAAAGGAATCGTCTCAGTAATAATGTGTCATTTATATGTGTGTGTCTGTGTATGTGGTTTAGATATATGTGTATGTATGTGTGTGTATGTGCTTGTGTACGCACGTGTGTGTGTGTGTATGTGTGCACGTGTACCTGTGTATGTGGTTTAGATGTATGTGCGTATGTATGTATGTGTGTGTCTGTGTATGTGACTTAGATGTATATGTGTATGTGTGCATGTGTGTGCACATGAGTGGATGTTTGGAAGAATCGTCTCAGTAATAGCATGTGTCATTTATATGTGTGTATGCCTGTGTGCGTGGTTTGGATCTGTGTGTGCATGTCCATTTGTGCATGTGTGTGTGTGTTTGTGTGTGTGTGTGGTTTGAATGTGTGTAACTGCGCGTGTATGTGCGTGCATATTTGGATGTTTGTGTATGGTTGTGTTTGTCTTTGTGTGCATGCCTATGTGTGTGGTTTGGGTGTGTGTGTGTGATGGTTGCGCATGTGTAGATGCATGTGAGTGTGGGTTTGTGTGGGTGCACGGATGTGTGCTTTCTTTGGTTAACTAAATAAAATAGATCAACAAACTGAGGGATAAATTAAAATACAGCTCCTTAAAGGATATTGCATCAAAGTAAACAAAATCTCAAAGTTAACTTAAAATACCAAAATAAGATGTGATTGAAGGGGTGTGTGCGTGTGTTTGTGTGTGTGTGTGTCAGTGTGTGAGTGCATGTGTGTCAGTGTGTGTGTGTCTCCATGTGTGTGTGCATGTGTGTGTGTCTCCATATATGTGTGTGTGCATGTGTGTGTGTGTGTCTCCATGTGTGTGTGCGTGCGTGTCTCTGTGTGTGTGTGCATGTGTGTGTTTGTACCTCAGTGTGTGTGTGCAAGTGTGTGCACAGTGGATTGGGAGGAATTGTCTCAGTAATTGTACCAATGGACTAATGTTTAAACCCCAAATTTGTGTCTGCACTGATATTCTGGTTATGATCTACCTCTTAGGGTGAGACTTTCTGGCCGCTTTAGCCCCAAGGCTGGAAAATCCCGCCTGAAGTCAATGGACCTTTGCATGGTCCATGTCCCAATCACTGCAATTCCCATGGCAGGCAGGACAGGAAAATTTCACCCTTAGTGTTTGATTCGATTTTTAGTTAGCATTCACGCATTCACATAAATTTAACGTCAATGAAAATCTGCCGCTGTTACATCCTGCTGCTAAATTCAGAATGTAAATCAGGTGCCAAAAGCAACTAAAGAGAGCTGAAGTCTCCAGGCAGTCTTACAACACACTGCTTGACTAATACCCAATCCACAGAGTGGTTGTTACTGATATCAATTTGTAAAGATGTTTGCAGTTTCATTCTAGACAGTGAAAGTGTTTGTGAAACACTAGTTGCGTGTGGTATCTGAGCTTAAAACCTTGGCTTGTACACAATAACCAAAAATGGGAAGCAGGATTTGTAGTCATATTGATACTGAAACACTTTGTGGAATAGGGGAAATTTAGCAGGCATTAGAGTAACCTTCATACGCTCCATAGTAAATAGAAATTTGGGCGCATTCACATTACAAATGTAGCATCTGTGCAAAATGGTCCTGCTTTGAATTTACAGTGCAAATGGAGCGATTCTCTACGTTAGAGCCCAAGCTGACGATGTAGTGTGTAATTTGTGTCCTGACCCTGTTTTTGCAGTGTCAGCATTATTTACACAATGCGTTGAGATCCTGGTCCCTATTGGGCCTGGAATTGGGAACTTGCCAGAGAAGGTTCAGGAATGTTTGCAGAATCAGTTCTCAGCATAATAACTGTGGAAGCAGGAGGCCAAGTATGTGGTCAAGTGATGGAGGGTCATGACTCTCCAACCCCGCGTTCAATGGCTAATAAGGTAGAGAAGGTGAAGATGGATGTGACAAGTAAGGAAGTGAGTCCTGCTTTCCATTTCAGCGTATGGTCCCCAAGGAACAGGAATGCAGAATGCCTGGAATGAGACATGGAAGAATGGATTAGAAAGATTTAAACATTTATTTATATAGGGTCCTTCAGATCATCGGATGTCTCAAAGTGCTGTACAACCAATGAATTACTGTTGAAGTGTAGTCACTGTTGTAATGGAGAGAACATGGCTGATAACTTATGCACAGCAAGCTCTCACAAATAGCATTGTGATAATAACCAGATCATCTATGTTGATTGAGGGATAATTGGCCAGACCATCAGAGATATTTCCCAATTTCTAGAATGTTTGTTTCAATCTGGACTAATGCAGTTTGGTTATTTTAGTGTTTTAGTGTTTTTCAAAGTTGGGTTTGATTAGGTTGATTGACAGGAACAATCATGTGACTGGGCAGAACTAGGCTTACATGGAGAAATCAAGTCAGTTGCTGATTGAAATTGTTGGAGAAAAGTGTCTCTCTTTCTCGCTCTGGAGTTGGAGACTGGTATCAGCCAGGAAATAAGTCTCTTTCTTTGAAGTTCTGCTGTTTGGGGATGGGTCTTTCTCTTGGGGTTGCTGAATGGAAGTCAGAGTATAGATGTCTTTCTGTATCTGTCCAGCGGGATTAAAAGGCTGGAAATCTAGCATCCATGAGAATTTACTTCTTTTGCATTATTTAGTCTGAGGAGGGATTTATAATTGTGGGATTATTGCTTAAATTGGAACTATATAGATAGTTAGCTATTAGTAATTATACCTTGTCATGTTTAAGTATTTCAATTGATAAAAGTTATGCTAATCCTTTTTGTTATATTCTAACTGTGTTGTCAATAGAATCAACCTAGAGTGAAACACTTTATGCGCGCAGTAATGCCAAAATCAGAAAAGGTTCGGGTCCGGACTAACTTCATAATAGACCTTAGAGTTTCTGATCTGATCCCTAACAGAGGTGACAAACTATCCGCAGGGTAAGAGTGTCATGTTTGCTACATGGTGACTGGTCAATCAGCTGCTAGGCCAATACCAGCAGCGGTGCATTGAGGTCTTTAAGTGATAGTTCCTTTGTTGCTTCAGGGTCTCAATTGAGCGCTGGCTGGACAGCAAAGCAACCATGGGCCTTCCTGCCTGGAATTTAATTCAGGCGGAGGCAGAAAGGCAGTAGGATTTGGATATGCTCCTATCCCAGCTAAATTCATGTCTTACCACCAGTGAGAGCACCAGATTCCACCCTTGAAATAGGACTTGAACGTCATACCTTTTGAGTTAAAGGTGAAAGTGCTTCCAAGCATAGCTGAAAATAACGGAAACATGTGTAGGGAATGATCGACATTAAACTCGAGCTTGTCTTGCCAAAGGCAATAAAATTATTAAGACATATTAGGAAACTTATCAAATTCTGAACTAATAAATGACAACAGAAAATGCTAGATAAACTCAACTGGTCTGATAGCGTGTATGGAGAGAGCAACAGAGTTAATGTTCTGAGTCCATATATCCCTTCTAGACAGCTCAGCAGCTCTGGCCCTCCACAGATGCTACCCGACCCGCTGAGGTTATCCAGCATTTTCTGTTTTTATTTCAGATTTCCAGCATCTGCAGTATTTCGGTTTAATCTACACCTATAAATTATTTGGTTAACATTTCCAAACACTTGCTCTCTTAGAGCATGTTTTATCATTGTGAGAAAGTACAACTCTACCTGCCCTGACAATCTTTGGGTGTCTTTATATTATTGGTCTGATTACCTGTTGAGAGAGACATGGTGCTGGCAGACCTGAGTTGTACTACCAGCTGCACAACATCCTCGAGCTAGATACTTACATTTTAGTATGACTGGAAAGACTAACATTTCCCTGGAGCAATAGAATCACAGAATCCCTACAATGCAGGAGGAGGCCATTTGGCCCATCAGGTCTGCATCCCACTCTCCCCCCACTAAGGCCCAGCCCCTGTCCTATCCCTGTAATTCCACGCATTTACCCTAATAATTCCTCTAACCTAAACATCTTGGGACATTAAGGGGTAATTTAGCATGGCCAATCTACCTAACCTGCACTTCTTTGGAGTGTGGGAGAAAACTGAAGTACCCGGAGGAAACCCACGCAGACCCAGCGAGGATTGCAAACTTAGTTTGTCACCCAAGACGGAATTGAACCCTGTTCCCTGTTGCTGTGAGACAGCAGTCCTAACCAAGGTGGTACTGGGCTGCCCTAATCATTACATTTAGAATTTTATTTTGCAGTTCGTTGGAGCAACTGCAAACCTACACAAGATAGATTACCTACCCAAGTTGGTCAATCCCTCTTGTTAGATGTGATCTGGGTGACTTCATGGCCACAGACCACACAATGTGCAAAACCACTTTTTAACACTTACTGTGCAGGTAAGTGATCTATTTGCTATTGTGCTTATAATTCATAAATCATAGAATCCCTCCAGTGAAGAAGGATGCCATTCAGCCCATCAAGTCTGCAATGACCGCCATCCCACCCAGGCCCTATTGTCATAACCCCACGTATTTACCCTGCTAATCCCCTGACACTAGGGTCAATTTAGTATGGCCAATCAATCTAACCTGCATGTCTTTGGGCTGTTGGAGGAATGATGTGGGTATGCCGGCGTTGGACTGGCGTAAACACAGTAAAAAGTCTGACAACACCAGGTTGTCTAAATATAGGTTGGACTAAAACCTGGTGTTGTCAGACTTTTTACTGTTGGAGGAAACCAGAACACCCGGAGGAAACCCATGCAGACATTGGGAGAATGTGCAAACTCCACACAGTCACGCAAGGCCGGAATTGAACCCGGGTCCCTGGCGTGTGAGGCAGCAGTGGCTAACCACTGTACCACTATGCCACCACAAATGATGATAAACTAACAATGCAAACGAAGTTTCAGACATGCACCTGTGTGAAAATAGAGTAGACCAGGATTTAATTCCCCACCATTCAAATCAAGAGATGAAATGTACCTTTATAAAGAGAGTTACTTCTTTAAAGAACTCTCATCGCTGTGAATTTCAGGAGACGTTTTTCATAAGAACATAAGAACATAAGAAATAGGAGCAGGAGTAGGCCATCTGGCCCTTCGAGCCTGCCCCGCCATTCAATAAGATTCTGCCTGAATGTGTTTCAATAACTGTTGTATCAGTTAAATGCTTTCAGTGAGTTCTAAAGTTGCCTAATGTTTAATTTATAAAACAGGAGAGAAACTGCAGCAGATATGCTGAGACAGCAGCCAATAATTATTCACAAGTGCATGGATATGTAATTCCACATAAATCTCTAAATATGTTTGTGTAGGTCACTGTGAGGCAGTGATGTAGTGCTTTGAACAAATATCTTGATGTGAGGTTATGTAACTAAAGTGAAATGTACTTAAAAAAAGAAACAGCTGCTATCACATTCCCCACATACAATCTCTGATCTGCTCGTAACCCATTTGCTGGAGAAATGTATGTTATCCAATCCCACATTCAGTCAAATTATTCAAATAAATTGCCTCAATGACCCACTCGGCTGATGCCAACGATAAGACTTATTACAACAATGATGATTCCTTAATGAATGGCAGCGTAGGCGTGATACAGATCACTGCACTTCACTGAGATGCACCTGCTTTTTATTAGTCGCTCAGTACAGAAAACTGCTGATTAATTCTTTGGACCATTTGTGCTATTGAGAACATAGGAACAGCAAAGGACATGATCTCCATCTATTTACATCAAGTTTATCATGTTGTCCATCTGTCCATCAGATAATCTCAGAATCCCACAGTACAGAAGGAAAACATTTGGCTCATCCAATCTGTACTGGCCACAATCTCACCGTAACCCTACATGTTTACCTTGCTAATCTCCCGACACTAGGTTCAATTTAGCATGGCCAATTAATAGTCGGCACATCTTCTGACTGTGGGAAGAAACCAAAGCACCCGGACGAAACCCACACAGACACAGGAAGAATATGCATACTCCGCAGAGACAGTGATCCAAGGCCAGAATTAAGGCAGCAGTGCTAACCACTGCGCCACTGTGCCATGCAATAGTGGGGCAGAAGGGAGAGTTATAGAACAAAGAGTTCTAGGGGAATAAGTTCATAGCTCCTTGAAAATGGAGTCACAGGTTGACAGGGTGGTGAAGAAGGCATTTGGCATGCTTGGTTTAATCAGTCAGAACATTGATTACAGGAGTTGGGATGTCTTGTTGAAGTTGTACAAGACATTGGTAAAGCCACATTTACAATACTGTGTACAGTTCTGGTTACCCTATGATAGAAAGGCTATTATTAAACTAGAAAGAGTGCAGAAAAGATTTACTATGATGCTACCGGGACTTGATGGTTTGAGTTATAAGGAGAGGATGGATAGACTGGGCATTTTTTTCACACAGAGGGTGGTGAATATCTAGAATGGACTGCCAGAGGTAGTAGTAGAGACAGATACAATTTTGTCTTTCAAAAAGCATTTAGACAATTGCATGGGTAAGATTGGTATAGAGGGATATGGGCCAAATGTGGGCAACTGGGACTAGCTTAATGGTAAAAACTGGCAGCATGGAGAAGTTGGACTGAAGGGCTTGTTCCAATGTTGTAAACCTCTTTCTGTTGAAATTTGAATTTTCTTTAAAAGTCTGATGACCATGAAATTATCATCAATTGTCATAAAAACCCATCTTATTCACTAATGTCCTTTAAAGAAGGAAATATATATTCTTACTTGTTCTGGCCTACATATGGTTGACTCTTAAAAATATCCTCTGAAATGGCCGAGCAAGCCATTCATTTCAAGGACAATTAGAATCTAGAATTCCTACAGTGCAAATAGAAATATTGAATCCCTCAATAGAGGGATGATTGACCACACTGCTGCCCTCACTTCCACATTAGTGTCAGAGGTAGAAGCATTTTTCTCCACCACCATGAGCCCACGGCCCATACCCACCAGGAAGCTCCAGGGTGTTTGATGTGTTCACAAAGAGGGTGCCAAATGCGTTCAAGTGCAGGAATTCTGTCTCCAAGTGTGGTCCAAATACAGCACCACCAATTGTCTTATCTACAACACTATGAGCCTATTTGACTGTTGTGGGCAACCTTTTAGTTCAGGACCATTGTTTGGTGATTTCACTCAAGTAACAAGATATTTTACAGCCTCCAAGAGGTCCCCTCGCTATGGCTAAATGCAAAGTAGTGGTCTGGTAGCACACAAGGGATTCAGGATTTTATCCCACCCTGCAACACCCACCCCATTCACATTTGGGCACTAAAGGAGCTCCTGATATCATTTATCTTTCTTCACTGCCCATGGCAGAAGTTAGGGCTTGTCTTGAATGCTGGGTACCTTGAACACACCTATGAAAGTCACTGTGAAATTCCCCGAGTCACCACACTCCGGCACCTGTTCGGGTCAATGCACCTGATCAGCGTGTCTTTCGGCCTGTGGAAGGAAACCAGAGCACCCAGAGGAACCCACCCAGACACGGGGAGAATGTGCAAACTCCACATTGGAGAATGTGGAAACTCCACTGGTGGATAGAGGAGAGCCGGTGGATGTGGTCTTCCTTGATTTTCAGAAGGTGTTTGACAAGGTGCCTCACAAGAGGTTATTACAGAAGGTCAGGGGGCATGGAGTTGGGGGTAGGGTGTTAGCGTGGATAGGGGATTGGCTGTCAAATAGGAGGCAGAGAGTGGGGGTCAATGGGTGCTATTCGGATTGGCGGTTGGTGACTAGTGGAGTGCCCCAGGGGTCGGTGCTGGGGCCTCAGCTATTTACCATTTATATAGATGATCTGGAGGAGGGAACCGAGTGTGTGGTGTCGAAATTTGCTGATGACACCAAGAATGGTGGAACGGCAAATTGTGCGGAGGGTGTGGAGAGTCTGCAGAAGGATCTAGATAGGTTGGGCGAATGGGCCAGGAACTGGCAAATGGAATTTAATGTTGGCAAATGTGAGGTTGTCCACTTTGGTCAGAATAATGGTAGGAAGGATTATCACTTACGTGGCGAAAAACTGCAGCAGGCGACGGTGCAAAGGGACGTCGGGGTCCTTGTGCATGAGTCGCAAAAACCCAGCCTGCAGGTGCAGCAGGTGGTCAGGAAGGCAAATGGGATGCTGGCCTTCATAGTGGGGGGGATTGAATATAAAAGTAGGGAGGTCTTGCTGCAGCTGTGTAGGGCATTGGTGAGGCCACAGCTGGAGTACTGTGTGCAGTTTTGGGTGCCCTACTTACGCAAGGATATTTTGGCCTTGGAGGGAGTGCAGAGGAGGTTTACTAGGCTGATGCCGGAGTTGAGGGGGTTGAGCTATGAGGAGAGGCTGAATAAACTAGGCTTGTACTCGTTAGAGTTTAGAAGAATGAGGGGAGATCTCATTGAGACGTATAAGATGATGAATGGGATGGATAGGATAGAGGTGGAGAGGCTCTTCCCGCTCAGAAAAGACAGTAGGACTAGAGGGCACAGCCTCAGGATAAAGGGGGTGCGGTTTAGAATGGAGTTGAGGAGGAACTTCTTCACTCAAAGGGTGGTGAATCTCTGGAATTCTCTGCCCGTTGAAGTGGTGGAGGCTGCCTTGCTAAATATTTTTAAGACGCGGGTTGATGGGTTTTTGATAGGCAAGGGGATTAAGGGTAATGGGGACAGGGCGGGAATGTGGAACTGAGCCATGACAGATCAGCCATGATCTTATTGAATGGCGGGGCAGGCTCGAAGAGCTAGATGGCCTACTCCTGCTCCTATTTCTTATGTTCTTATGTTCCACACAGACAGTGACCCAAACTGGGTCTCTGGTGCTGTGAGGCATCAGTGCTCTACCCCATAGTTATTGACTACTATTCTCAATGGGCAGCACAGTAGCACAGTGGTTAACACTGCTGCCTCATAGCACAGGTTCAATCACAGTCTTGGGTCACTGTCTGTGTGGAATTTGCACATTCTCCCTGTTGTCTGCATGTGCTTCCTCTAGGTGCTCTGGCTTCCTCCCACAGTCCAAAGATGTGCAGGTTAGGTGGATTGGCCATGTTAAATTGCCCATTACTGTCTCACAATGTGTTGGTTAGGGGAATTAGTTGGGTAAATACCTGGGGTTACGGGGATAGGGCCTGGGTAAGATGCTCTGTCAGAGTCAGTGCAGACTTGTCTCGTTCTGTACTGTCAGGATTCTACGATGGTTAGTGATAATCAGGCTTCATATAACCACAGTCATTAAGACGCTACAAACCATCTGTTTTGCATTCATGGCCTCTCTGATGAAATTATTTCAGATAATGAGTGCCGATTTGCCAATGATCATTTTAGGAAGTTCACCATTGATGATGGGATCTCCCATGTCACCAGGTCCCTTCTTCAGCCGCAAGCCATTGAGAAGCTGTGTGCAGTCCGGGCCAGTAAGCATCTGATGTCCAAAATGTGAATTGGTATGCAGCTCTCAGCAATAGCGGACTTCTCCCCTGCCTTAACAGATTCCTTTCCCTAACTCCATTGTTTAAGAATGCCAGGCAGTCCTGTGCAAGGTACTGAAGGGAGTGTCCTGAGGAAAGATGTGCTTTCCATGTAACACACTGTATACATATCATAAATAGTGCAAACCAACTAGTTTTTTAAGTAGATACACCTGTAGTCCCTGCATGGTAGAATCCTGGCCTAGCACGTTTGACAATGGGACAGATAGAGGTAGGTGGGCTGGGAGTTCGCTGCCACCAGTTGGTATGCTGGGTTCCCAGCTCCTCTGCCCCTTTGTCAGGTCATTATTCCAGTGGTGGGATGAGGTAGAGGCAAAGTGGCAAGTGGCCAATGAAGGCTGTGAATGGCTTGTTGAAGCCAATTGTTAGAAGCGAATTGGAATTTTGCAGATGGCCTTCAGGATCCCACAGGTGCTGTGAGCAGTGTAGCTGCCTGGAGACAGCCTCACAGTGGAGGATTGGGGATGACTGTGAGGGGGAGGGGAGGGAATGGGGAGATAGGGTGGCAGTGATAACAGGAGGCCCTTCTGACCTGCCTGCCATCAGCTGAAGCTCTAGGTCACCCTATGGTTCTTTTCCACAATGGTGGCCAGGCTGCCTAGTCTATGTTCTAATTTTAGTTTAAGCGGAGACCTCTTATTTGCCTGTGCTGCAAATTATTGCTTTGTTTCTCCTCGAAAGCCTTCTATTTCTCCCAGGCTTTTCAGCTTCCAGTCCTGCCCACCATCGTTAATTGGATGGTGATTCTGTTTTCGGTCCATTAATTGGTCAATTAGGCAAAACTCACAGCTGGCTGACATCCCCACACAGTGCAGGCATCTGACCCCTGTTTGGCCCTGACTGCAGTGTTCTAAAGCTCGGAGGGAAACCCCTGCCTGATAAAACTGCTTCAAATACTTTTGGCAAGGCCTTTGTTTCCTCAATGTTTTCTCATTAAATTGAGGATTTAGCCCTGGAAATACAAGGGTTAAATGGAGTGATAAGGTTACAAAATTCATAAGAAAATGATGACACTTGTTGAAACAGCTGTTTTGTGTGTTCCTCGAACTCTAAAGACACAGAAAATATCCAGGCTGACACTTTAGTGTAGTACTGAGGGGGTGCTGTACTGTTGGAGATGCCACATTCGACAGGACACTGTGATCCTATCTGCTCTCTTAAGTAGATGTAAAGAACTTCATGGAACTATCTAAGGGAGATCAGGGGCATTCTGTCTGGTGTCCAGGACAATAGTCATCACGTAAGCAACTGAAATACAATATCTGGTTCTTGATCACATCAGTTTATGGGAGTTGCTGTGCACAAATTGATTGCAAAGTTTTCTAAATTTCTAAATGTAGAGGTGCCAGAGTTGGACTCAGGTGGGCACAGTAAGAAGTGTCACAACACCAGGTTAAAATCCAACAGGTTTATTTGGAATCACAAGCTTTCGGAGTGCCGTTCCATTCACCTGATGAAGGAGCAGTGTTCCAAAACCTCATGATTCCGAATAAATCTGTTGGACTTTTACCTGGCGTTGTGAGGCTTCATACTGTTTCCTAAATTACAGCAGTGACACTAAAAGAGGTACTAATTGTTATGATATAACTTACCTCAATCTGCATGATATTCAAGTTTTACACCTTGTTACAATGGAATTCCAGAAGAGGATTTAATGACCTCAAGATTACAGCAATTATTAAAGCATTACAGGAACAAAATGGAAACTGATCTGCAGAGGGAAACAACAGGATACTTTGGAATATGTCCTGGTGAAAATTCAAGTCTTTCTCCTCCAGGGTGAGAATGGCAGCTGCAAAGTAAAAATGTCTATGACAAAGTCGGGGTGCTACAATAACAGTTGCTGTCTGATCTAGTCATAAATAAATATCATTATATCAATGCTTATAAGGTGCTCCATAATGTACATGTGAATAAATATCAGTGACAGCCTGTAAATCTTCATATATAACACACTGTGCCCATATTATTTCGCTTTGTTTCACCTAAATAAATTATTTAATGCTGTTTCCTCTTCTGGGGCAGGCGAATGGTAAGACAGGAGTTCACACACAGTTCAATGTTCAATATTGAACGGTGTCTCTAGCACTTCCACATACAAATCGAGTTCCAACCGTTTTCTCCAAAGCTTCAAGGCATTTTATCAGCGCCATATGGGACCCGATCTCCCTGGAGTTGATATTTTTTTGACACCAACTCAGTCACAAGTGGAACGCAGCCATTTTTATTAGAAGCTGCATACCTTTGGCAGGGGGTAAAGCATTTCCGAATTGCACTGAGGCATAGCTATTCAACACTAATTTGTAATGGCTCCTATGCCAACCAGTCAGACATCAATTTTCAAAATGTGAATGATACATGTAACTCATCTGAAGATAGTTAAAGAATAAGGTCCTGGAATGTCTCAAGGGTTCTGAGTGTTTCCGAGAGATTCATGTTTGTCCTGTAAGGTTAGAAACCTCCATTTGTCCATTACAAGTGAAGGAACTGGGTTCCATATATCTGCATAAGTAGTTTAATGGTGTAGTGGATATGGACGAATGACAATCTATTCAAATGTAGATCAGGTTTAGCAATACAGCAAGAGAGTTGATACCAGTTCAAAAGGCCACCAGTTATACAGGTGTCCAAAGCTCTAATTTCACATCTTACCATATTGCATCCTGTATCCTGCCAGGAGACAAATGACTTTACACAAGGCATACATTTTGGGAAAATATTCCAATTGTTTTGGCTAAGTGTCGACTCGGACAGGGAAAAAGGACTATAGCTCACCAGCCACACTCCCAACTTTTCCCACCATATTTTTTCACACTTAGTCGAAGAAGAACAGGGGGTGGGTCCCATGACATAATGCAGGTGGAGCCCCCAATCCACCACAGAGTTCCTCTGCACCCAGACATGGAATTACCCCACCCCACCATGGAACCACCACCCCCCACACCCCCACCCTTGCTGGAGGCAGTGCCAGAGTACTGCCCAGGAATGACCCTCTTCCCCCTGAGGAACATGTACTCAACTGTGCACCTCTGGCGGGTTCTGTTTGCCAGGTGCATGGCACGGTGGGGGAGGATGTTGTTGTGATCCACATGGGCATGGGGACACACTGACAAGAATGGACAATCCAACACAAAGGGATCCATCAGGTGTAAACAGCTGATCTGCATTGTAAATCAGATGTAAATAAGGATTTCCAATTTTTAAAGTCTGGATCCCTGTTATGCCATTGGCAGGAGGTGAGAACAATCGAGTATGGAAATTCCAATAGCACCAAAGCTGTTCTGGGTCTCTCACTTGATTCACCACCACCTCTGCAGTTCTTGCCCTTGTAAAAGCAGAAGCAGAAAATCCCCACCCCTTTGAATATATGACACAAAATGCAAATAGACTCATTGATTTCACTTCAACTTCAAGATTCCTATAGCTCATTAAAGCCTCTTCAAGTGAGTTTACCAGTCCCCCATTCTAATTTTGTTTGCTGATTTTGAATAGTATGAGTCCTGACTCATGGGGATGTGAGCATTCATTACCCATCCCTAATTGCCCTTGAGAAGGTGGTGCTGAGATGCCTACCCAAATCACTTCAATCTGTGTGGGTGAAGGCACACCCACAGTGCTCTTAGGGAAGGAGTTCCAGGATTTTGATCCAGAGACAGTGAAGGAATGGAGATATATTTCCAAGTCAGGATTGTGTGGATAGGAGGAGAACTCCTAGGTGCTGGTGGTCCCATGTATCTGCTGCCCTTGTCCTATTGGATGATAGTGGTCATAGGATCGAAGGTGTTGATAAAGGAGCCTTGGTGAGATCCTGCAGCGTGTCTTGTAGATGGTACACATGACTGGATTGTACATCAGTGCTGGACGGACTGAATATTCATTAAGGAGTAGGAATGAAGTGGGCTGCTTTATTCTGGATGGTGTCAAGCTTTTAGAGTGTTGTTTGAACTGCATCCATCCAGGCAAGTGCAGAGTATTCTGTCACACCCCAGACTTGTGCCTTGTTGATGGTGGACAGGCTTTGGAGAATCAGGAAATAAGTTACTCGCTGCAAGATTCCTAGCCTCTGACCCACTCCAATTAGGTTTCTAGTTAATGGTAGCTAACCCCCAGGATGTTGATAGTGGGGCAATCAACAATGGTAATGCCATTGACTGTCAAGGGGTGATGATTAGATTTTTTATTGATGGTCATTACTTGGCACTTGTGTGTCATAAATGTTACCTGCCACGACAGTCCAGATCTGGATATTGTCCATGTCTTGCTGCACTTGATTATGGACTGCTTCAGTATCTGAAGTGTCACGAACAATACTGAACATTGTGCAAACATTGGTGAACATCCGCACTTCTGATCTGATGAGGAAAATCATAAATAAAGGCTGTCACTCTCTGAGAGTCAATTTTCTAAAGATGGGCAGCTGGTTCCTGCCTAATAGGAGACTGTAGTAAACTGAGATTTGTTTCATACAGACTCACAGACACACTCGAGAAAGATAACGCAGCTACACAATTCAGACAACAGCTTGTCAGGAGACAAAATACACAGATCAGAGCCAGTTTGGATAAGAGGAGCCAGTAATCAGATCAGTATTCTGATTTTGGGAATAGATAAGTCTAGATCACTAATATCATTTGCTCTGTGTATTTATTTGTATCTTTTTCCCTTTCACGATTTATCTTTTTGTTCTCTTTTTCACTCCTTTCCATTAACTTGCTTTTCCATTTCTTTAACTTCCATGATCTTGCATTCATTTATCTTCTCTTTAACTCCCCTTTCCCCAGATGGCTCCATTATGTTCCACGATTGTGGAAGAGTCTCCATCCAAATCATTAACCAGTTTGACTCCCTTTTCAGGTAAACTTGGGCCCAGATATTTGCTACAATGGGGAGCCTCTCCACCATGGACAGACTGCTGGAACTGCCCAAGAATGGTAAGTCCCACTCCCAAACATGGAACTTCCCAATTTCACAGGTATTCCACACGTGCACATTTGACAGAGGCAGCTGGACATTTAAATCTTCTGCTCTAGTTAGGATCGTTGCCAGACGGGTACTTATTAAACAGATTCTAACAAGGCCCACCCGCATCACAATTACCATCAGCCAGTCCCTGCCCATCTAAAGAACCTTGTACATTGTCCCAGAATTACTCTAGGGACTGACCACTACCACGGTGGAGGGAATAAACATCTGGATTCAGTCACGCTCAAACCATGCTTGACATGCAAATACAGTCAAAGTAATGGGCACAAGAGATGACAGAATTATTGTGGTGATACCCCCCATGTGACATTCTATCAATGCAAACATAAGGCAAAAAGGCTCATGAGCCAGTCAGGTTACGATGCTCTCATGTGCTTGCATTCACTAACAATTTTCACCATGTCATCAATGATTATTGAAAAGGTTTGATAGGGAAAATGGCTCTTCACAAATGTTTGGTGCCATGTATGTTGCAGCTGTGGCTCCCAGACAACATGCTGTGTTCCATGACAGTGTAAGAAGTCTCACAACACCAGGTTAAAGTCCAACCAGTTTATTTGATAGTAAACTGTTTATTTGATAGTGGGTTTACTATCAAATAAACTGGTTGGACTTTAACCTGGTGTGGTGAGACTTCTTACTGTGTTTACCCCAGTCCAACGCCAGCATCTCCACATCATGACACCATGACACTGACAGCCCTACACAGTGGTTAGCACAGCTGCCTCACAGCACCAGGGACCTGGTTCGATTCCCGGTTTGGGTCACTGCCCGTGCAGAGTCAATACATTCCCCCTGTGCCTGCATGGATTTCCTCCAAGTGTTCCAGGTGCTTCTCCTGCTGTCTGAAACACATGCTAGTTAGGCGTATTGGCCATGCTAAATTCTCCCTCAGAATACCTGAACAGATGCCAAACTGTGGCGATTTTCACAGTAACTTCATTGCAGTGTTAATGCAAGCGTACTTGTGACACTAATAAATAAACTCCGAACTTAAAAAACTTTAAACTTTTACTGGTTTACTTCCTCTTAGCCACACTGTTATGCTGTGACAGTGTGCAGCTGCGAGGAACTTAGTCATCCGTGTGGGCGCATCCTGACAGATGGGTGGCAAGAGGGCAAATGGATGGGATAATGAGCATGGCACCATTCACCATTCATCCATTGAGTCCTGGAGGCTAACTACATGACAGCAGAATAACTGTAGCCGACAGTGATGGCAAGTTGATGCCAATTCCATGGCTGTATCTTGACAATCCACTCCATGCAGGGAAACTGAACTGCAGCTTATGGAAGGCCTCAATCAATGATGCACATCACTGAAGACTACCCCCAACAAACTTCAGCCACAAAATAAGATTCAAAATGATGAAAAAATGTAAGTAAAGTACATCTAACTTTTGTCTTTCAGATATATTCAGACATAAATGAGTTGAATGTTAAAGTGCAGGGGAAAACCAGAACATTTGGATTGTCACAGATGAACTTCAAGGCTTCAGATTAGCAGAAAAAACTGGCAAGTGGGTCAAGCTGGCAAAATCATACCCAATCTCACCTCCGCACATCTTGACACATTACAAGAGAAGTTTTCATGTTACTTCCCCACCACTACTGGATACATGATCCATTTAGTTCAATTTCTTCTGAATATCAAATAAATTGGTATCAGAGGAAGAAGAGGAGTTCTCAGAGCTCAGGATGGATCATACACTGAAAATGAAGTTCGCAGAGATGCCTCTGGACACACTTTGGTTGCTTGTGGGACAGGAACGTTCATCAATTTCAAATTGTGCTGTAGTTGTACACGTAACTGCTCCTACAACCTATCTGTGCGAGTTGGATTTCTTCACACTGACCTCCGGTTAAAAAAAAAGGGAAGGAACTTCTGTCAGTGGAACAGGAGCTGTAAGTTTCTCTGTCATCATTTCCTCCCTGGATCAACTGACTCAGCTCAGAGGCACAACCAGGTGTCACACTAACATTACCAGTGAGATATTTCCTTCATTTCTGAACCTTCACTTTTAGAAATGCAGACTTAAAAAGCTGAAAGCTAAACCATTACAAGGAAACGTTTTTGATTTGTATACATTTTCATTAAAACATTGTATTTGATATGCTACTGGTGACAAAGCTTTCATTGTAAATTTCTTGGGGCAGCATGGTGGCACAGTGGTTAGCACTGTTGCCTCACAGCGCCACAGATCTGGGTTGGCTTCCTGGCTTGGATCACTGTCTGTGCAGAGTTTGCACATTCTCCCCATGTCTGTGTGTGTTTTCATCGGGTGCTCCAGTTTCCTCACACAGTTTGAGAGACGTGCTGATTAGGTGCATTGGCCACGCTAAATTCTCCCTCAGTGTACCCAAACAGGCACCGGAGTGTGGCGACTAGGGGCTTTTCACAGTAACTTCATTGCAGTGCTAATGTAAGCCTACTTGTGACACTAATAAATAAATTTTAAACTAATGACAACTGCTTTGGGTGAAGGCTTAATGTGTTTTTAGGAGGTTTTAATGATAGACCGCTTTTACTAGAGGGCAGTGAGAGAAAATAGGAAGGGTGTCTCAGAATTTTTTATACTATAAAGGTACGCTGTGATAGATAAAAGGCTGGGCCACTGTATTAGAGAACAGCAACAGTGACACTTCAAATGTAGGGAAAGCCCATGATGGGCCATCTGTTCCAGGGTCAGCTAATAGGTGGATAACATTTACAGTTTTGCATTCACCCGACAAGGCAATGTCATCTATTGCGAGGCACAGGGACTTCACTATTGAAGACCTCCCTCTCCGAAATCCCATTTTCCTATCTCCACCCAAGTCATCCAACCTAGAATCATAGAATCATAGAATCACTACAGTGCAGAAGTAGGCCATTTGGCCCACCAAGCCTGCACTGACAACAATCCCATTCAGGGCCTATACCCTTAACCTGATTATTTACCCTGCTAATCCCCCTGACACTAAGGGGCAATTTTCATGGCCAATCCACCTAACTCGCACAAGTTTGGACTGTGGGAGGAAATCCAAGCACCCGGGAGGAAATCCAGGCAGGAGAGTGTGCAGACTCCACACAGGCAGTGACCAAAGGTCAGACTGAGGCAGCACGGTGTCACTGCTGCCTCGTAGTGCCAGGGACCCGGGTTCAATTCTAGCCTCGGGTCACTGTCTGTGTGGAGTTTGCACATTCTCGCTGTGTCTGTGTGGGTTTCCTCCAGGTGCCCCGGTTTCCTTCCACAGTCCAAACATGTGCAGGTTAGTGTGAGGGGCATCAGCAGGGTAAATACGTGGAGTGATGGGGCTAGGAACCGGGTGGGACTGTTGTCAGTGCAGACTTGATGGGCCGAATGGTCTCCTTTGGCACTGTAGAGATTTTATGATTCAAATTGAACCTGGGTTCCTGGTGCTGTGAGACAGCAGTGCTAACTATTGTGCCATCATGCCACTCATACTCCTTGTTACATCTGGGGTTGCCAACCCAGTTCCTATTTTAGTCTTCTCCCAGACCAAAAATCAGAAGTCCAGGTAGACATGTTTAAAAGGGTGTGTTTGTGAAGCTGGGTATTCTCCGATCTCTGCTCTTCCAGCCCAGAAACAGAAATCTGGGCCTTGCTGTTTATCACCATTTTTTTCTCAGCCCAGAAATGTAGGCATAGACTGTCACCTGGTGGTCCAATTGTGTATTACACAGTATTATAGGCTCAAAAGAAAAGACTTGTTAGATCTGCATTTACAGTGTGCCTTTTATGATCGCCAGATGCCCCAAAGTCCTTTGCAGGTGTATTTACTGTTTCTAATTTGTGCAAACAGCGATTAGATTACCTGTTTTTGCGCTAGAAAAGTGGAAACAATTTTAAATATTATACTTGGCCAGTTATCAACAATGGAAACTTGAGAATCAAAGTTCTGATGAAGAATGTTTCAGCTAAACTGTAGGCTAAATATGCTGTATACATCTGGAAAGTATTTAGAAATGACATTACCATAATAGGATAGACAGGGATTCCAAACACATTTAAATACACTGAGTACTTTTGTGTTTTTAAATATTTTTACATATGTCAAAATCATTCTGGTTTGTAAACCCAGATTAGTAGGAGCATTTCTGACAATTGTCATATTCAGACAGGAAGTTTAAGCTGGAGTTTAGTTGCACGAGGGACTGTGGAGTGGGGGGTGGGGTGGTGGTGGTGTCTGTGATGCGCAGTGACAGTAACTTTGAACACAGTCCAAAGATGTGCGGGTTAGGTTGATTGGCGATGCTAAATTGTCCCTTATTGTCAGGGTGACTAGCAGGGCAAATATGTGGGGTTATGGGGGAATAGGGCCTAGGTAGAATTGCTGTTGCTATAGGCTTGATGGGCCAAATGGCCGCCTTCTGAACTGTATCCTAGTCTAATTCTATGATTCTATGACTATTTGCCAGAGCAGTCATGATGATGACCTGCATTGGGTCCATTCCAATTCCAGCATTCAAAAGATGTTGCAGTCCCTATGGCCACTGATAACTTTTAAAAAGGCATTTAAGCTTCCATTAGACAGCTAAACAGATGACAGACAAGATTTCAGATGGGATTTTCCGGCCACGCCCACCCCAAGACTGGAAAATCCAGCCCAAGGTCAATGGACCATTGCATGTTCCGTGTCCCGCCCGCTTCAATTCCCGTGGCGGGTGGAGCAGGAAAATTCCGCCCATCATATTTTAGGACTTTAACTGTAACAAATAAACTAAAAGCACTATGGCTAAGCACTACAACAGTAGGCAATTTATACTTCAAACTACAGAACTTGTAATGTAACAGAAAATCCCACTCCAAGGGACGTTCCTTAAATAGCCATTCAATTCCCCTGGAACCAGTCTAAAATGATTCTTAGGGTTTATTTCTGTTCTTCTCCTCTTCCAACTTGGAAACCTTTAAACCCCAGAACCGCCTTTTACAGTTAGGATTTTCTTGGAGATTAACTCACTCAAGCTCAAGTGAGTTGAACTTTCCAGCCTTATTTTAAATCCACACAAATAATCTTGGCTTCTTGCTTGACTACAACGGTCAAGTTTGAAAGGATCTGTCTGCTAGTTCAGTGACTGTTTAATTGTTTAGGTACCGTGACAGTAACAGGTGAGATCAGACTGGTTTTCATGAGTTTTTTAAGAAGAAAAGAGGATAATATTTATTGTACTTAATCCAGCAGAGGTAAAACAATGAAAATTCTTTGTCTTTCACACACATTCAAAGTTCACACACACACACAGATAGATTACAGAGTGGGAGGGTACATAATTAAGTTAGAGTTCAGTAAAATAAAAGGAGTACACGGGCTTGGCTGGATTCAGGTTGAACTCAGTGGTCCTGCTGCTTTTAGCATTGAAGTTTAGAGATGTAGATGGATGATTTATCTGTTCTTCTGGAGACAGCACTGGCTTGAGTTCTTTGTTAATCTCTGTCTATGGTATTTGGATACTCAGATCAGCAAACAGGGTTCAAAACTTGCAATCTGGATGGAGAAAGGAGGGGAGAGAGAGAGAGATAAGTTCACTCAAGGTCTAGCTCCTTCCTCATCTCAGTTACTTGTCCTGTCTTGCAGAACAAACAATTGCTTAAACATATCAAAGATAGCTGGCCCACCACATGACCTTCTCCAGTTGCCCAGTGTCCCAGATGTTGTATTCCAGTTGTAGCTTGATTAAAACATGGATGGGAATTCCTGTCTCAGACAGGGTCTCACAATTCAAGTGACTATGTCTCATAGTTCGTCTCTACTTAGTTCAGCACCCAGGCAATTGTCCAGCTGCTTTGCTAATGGGATAGGAGATGGTCCCAATTCATACCACTCCAAGGCCAGTGTTCCTGGTACAGCTTTGCAGATAGACTGTCTCCATTTTAATGATTTAAGAATGTAGAAGGTACAGTGATGCAAATGGACAGCCATCTTTGCCTGTGATCCCCAAGTCACGGGAATATGATTTTACTCTTAAAAGATGCTCAGTTAGGGGTTTCCAGTCAGTAAATTCAAAAGCCATTTTTGACCCTGATGTAAAGCATTGTTTCACAGCACAGCCCTTGTGCTGACAGGTCATTTTTGTAACTTTAGATGTTAGTAGGGCCCCATTGCGGTAATGAAGACTGGCCTATAAAACCCTTCCATTTGTTCCCCCACATCTGATCATCTCCCCTTCCCCCACCACCCGCTCTGCATTGCACTTTCTCTCCCAGTCATCACTATTTGTAATTCATTACCCTGACCATCCTGTCTATCCGGATTGCTTCACATCCATCCCTTTATCCTATCCCGTGCAATTGCGTTGAGGGAGTGGGAGTTGAGATGGACTCCAAAGAGATGAATAGGTCCAGTCAATTCTCCTATCATTAACCTCAAACTGTAGAACACTTGTCACCATGGAAACATGTGGGTGGCTGATAATAAAATGTGAATGAGGTGCAACCTCTGATAACACAGCACCGTCACTGCGCCCCCCCCACCCCCCCACTGCCCACCCTCCCTATTCTCCCACCGCACTATAAAAACCTGCTTGCAGCATCAAATCTGGGTTTGACCTAGCCAGAGCAGTTAAAATTGAGTCCAGATATTCACTTATTTAGCAATTCTTCATCAGTCAATTCTTCCTCTATAAACCTCAGGCATACTGCCGTAGTGATGGTTGCCACACTGTTATCTCTGCCTGATACTCGGAACTCTGCCTTTGCTGTGGGATGACCGGACCGAGGGACACACCATCGGCAAGGCTCTCAGTGGAGTCCTGGGCTCCAGCATTCCTCCGAGTGCCAGTTCCCTGGGACATTCCTGCCTCACTTTCTGTGGATCTTCAGCTGTGATGTGTTCATCAGTGAGTGACCCAGAATCCTGCATCCTTAATGATCCCACCGAAGTGTGAACATTAGCATTGGTGCTGGGTGCGGGTGGCACCTCTTCAGTGGTGGGATCTGAGAAGTCTCCCTCTGAACTATTAGAGTCTGGTGGGTCCGGGGACATGGTTCAGCCTGTTCTGCTGTTGGCCTGGAAGAGATAGGACACGGTATCAGTGCGTAACAGGAGATATGGAGGGGACATTCATTACTCACTTGAGACTTGCGGAATGACAGCATTTGTGTTCAGGATTCTCACGTTTCTCTGCTACCTTTGCTTCACCAGTAGCTTTTCCTCTTCCCCAGCCAGCTCAAGGGCTTGCTGCTCAAAATATGTGAGGGTTCTCAACTCAGGTGTGACTCCCACTGGCTCTGCCCGCTCATGCGTGTTGTGGTCAACTTTTTCCTGCAATGACACAGAGAAGAAGGTGGGAGGGTGGTAAGAGGGTGATGAGGTGTGGCAGGAAGGGGGAGGTGGGGAGATTGTCTGCATACCAGTTCTCACCGTCCCTGTAAAGCAAAGAGTACCCTGACATGAAGGGAAGGTAAGGCCTGCAAGGCACCCCTCCCGACCCCTCTCACTGAAATGGCGAGTCTGTGACGCCCACCCTCCCGGCTCCTCGGTTGAACTTACCAATGGCTTCCCGAGTTCTCTCTGGTGCCCCCTGTGCAATGAACACCTCAGAGGCTGCTGGCTGCCTGAGCACTCAC
Organism: Carcharhinus amblyrhynchos; assembly: GCF_965287045.1. Lineage (NCBI taxonomy): Eukaryota > Metazoa > Chordata > Chondrichthyes > Carcharhiniformes > Carcharhinidae > Carcharhinus > Carcharhinus amblyrhynchos. Next base: position 38,152,778 of record NC_137340.1, read on the forward strand.
CTGTGAGCTCCTCCTCAGGGGTGAAGGTGGCAGGTTCATGATTATGTAGAACTGTTGTAAATGGTGCTGGCCGAATATCCGGTGGGACTGGGGCTGGGGGCTGGGGAGGGGGAGTGGTGGGGGCGGCAACAGAGATGTCCTGGAGAGAGTGCTTGCTAATGACATGCTAATGTATTAAAATGAGCTTCCTGGATTTCCGCAATGTGTTTCATACCACTCTGCAGGCGAGGGGCCGGGAAGAATGGAACTCGGAAATTCGCCAGTGCGTACTTGGCTTTCTGGATTTTGAGTGCACCCCGCCATTCTGCAGACGAAGAGTGCAAACTCAAAATAGCTCCTGTTGGTTCGCTGCCTTAGAGCAGGGAAAGTCTCTCTGAGATTAAAACAGAAGGAATCATAAACAACATTTGGAAGAATGCTGACTTCAGAGATTAGTTATGGCTCTTTGGTTGTCTGGACGGGGGGAGATACTCAATATGGGAGCTGCAGACTACTAAGTCACGGGCACTGACAGACTATAATTGTGCATTCTGTTCCACAGTCATATCAATTCAGGTTTGCTGAAACAATAAAAGTGACTCTAGCAATTCTCTCTGATTGTACTCAGAGCGTTTCAATTGTGCAACTACATTCTTCACTCGTTGAATTTACAACACTAAGTGTTACAACACAAAGAATATATTTTCCCCAGCCTGTGCCAGTATGCAGCTGTATCCTTTATTGTGTTTAGTTCATTATTTCCCTCTTGAACTGAATCCTTTAGCAGATAGCTTCAAGATTATGCTTGTCCATTCAGAAAGGGGAAAATATATCTACATGAATTGCATCAGATTGACAATGTGATGCATATTTTCATGCTGCTATAACTCTCAAAGATTTTTTGAAATTCTGCTTGGATTATTGTAAGGATATTGTTAAACAGGGATATTGTCTATTTTTCTGTGCTTCATTCACCTCCTGGATTTCTATGTAATTCCAAATCATTCAAATAACATTTTATATTCATTTTATCAACAGCGAGAAATGCCTTGTCAGGGAGACCTGAAAACACTGTATCTGGTTTACAGCTAATGGTACAAGTTGTCGGTATGAACAATGTGAACTGAGAGGTCATTCAGCATGTATGCATTCCACAGTCTGCGAACAATACTCAAAACTGATGTGCAAAATTTCAAAATTTAATGATGTCTTCAAGGTGAATAAGCATTGCAATAAATGGGCAATAACTTCCTAGCTCCCCAGCATTGTTTACATGGCAGTTCCTCAATGATGCGCTGGGAAATCCTACTAGGAGGTTTCTAAGGAAGGGTTTACCCAGAAATTGTTCAGAAGGACTATTCAACTATCCAACAAGGCAATTTAAATTGCTAACTTTGAATTGGTCCACAAGTTTTGCCCTAATAGTTACTCTGAAATAGTTAGAAGGAAAAGAAAAGCACTTCTAATTTGTGTCAGACTTCTTACTGTGTTTACCCCAGTCCAACACTGGTATCTCCACATCATGACTACTATCGACACCGCAAACTGCTGGATCCAAGTGGAGAGGATCTTCAAGAAGATTGCGCATATCGACACAGTGATCAAGTTTTTACAGAAATGCAAGAAAGCAGACAAGATACCGAAAGGACTACAGATCACGAAACCACTCAGGTCAACCTATAACACAGACTCTTTGAGACTTGAATAGCAGGTTAGGTGTAAAGACTCGCATTCTAATCAGTAATCTGTAAACTGTCTGTGCTGTTATATGCCCTGTCTGAGGCCAGAACTCCCCTTTCACCTGACGAAGGGGCAACCCCGAAAGCTTGCGAGTTTACTATCAAATAAATCGGTTGGACTTAAACCTGGTGTTGTCAGACTTCTTACTGTGCTCCAGTCCTGGCCAGGGGTTGTGGGAAAAATGTGCCCAGCAACTGTTTATGGTTTTCTTCCCATTCCCACTTTGAAGCATTGGTTCTCCACCTCATCCCTTCACTCTCAGTCCACTCCTAATGTAACTACAAACCACAGGCCTAAATACAAGTCAATGTTTGGCTTGGCTGCATTTTAGTGACAACCAGTGGTATGCAAATTAACACAACACATTATTGGTGGTGAGAAAACTATCACCAATTACCAGCCATGATGAAACCTTATCGCCTAGCAAAAACATGCATATCAAGTACATATTGAACGCTGGTAAGTCAAGGAGGGTAATAACGTAATAACTGTTCCGGTTGTATGAATCCTGTTCCAACTCAATGAGTCCCCAGACATGGTGCGATAATCACTATATCACTATCACAGAATATAGTAAGAACATAAGAAATAGGAGCAGGAGTAGGCCATCTAGCCCTTCGAGCCTGCCCCGCCATTCAATAAGATCATGGCTGATCTGAAGTGGATCAGTTCCACTTTCCCGCTTTCTCCCCATAACCCTTAATTCCCTTGTCTGTCAAAAACCTATTTACCCATGACTTAAATATATTTAGCGAGGTAGCCTCCACCACTTCAACGGGCAGAGAATTCCAGAGATTTACTACCCTTTGAGTGAAGAAGTTCCTCCTCAACTCCATTCTAAACTGCATCCCCCTTATCTTGAGGCTGTGCCCTCTAGTTCTGCTATCCTTTCTAAGCGGGAAGAATCTCTCTACCTCTACCCTATCCATCCCTTTCATTATCTTATATGTCTCTACAAGATCCCCCCTCATCCTTCTAAACTCCAACGAGTACAGACCCAGTCTATTTAGTCTCTCTTCATAGTCCAACCCCCTCGTCTCCGGTATCAGCCTAGTGAACCTCCTCTGCACTCCCTCCAAGGCTAAAATATCCTTGTGCAAGTGTGGCGACCAAAACTGCACACAGTACTCCAGCTGCGGCCCCACCAGTGCCCTGTACAGTTGCAGCAAGACCTCCCTGCTTTTATATTCTATCCCCCTTGCTATAAAGGCCAGCATTCCATTCGCCTTCTTGATCACCTGCTGCACCTGTAGACTGGGTTTTAGCGACTCACGCACAAGGACCCCCAGGCCCCTCTGCACCGTAGCATGCTGCAGCTTTTCGCCCTTTAAATAGTAATCCCTCCTACTATTATTTCTGCCAAAGTGGATAACCTCACACTTGCTAACATTATACTCCATCTGCCAGGTCCTCGCTCACTCGCTCAGCCTATCCAGTGATAATCACTGTTCTCCAGCCAGTAGCACTGTCCCCAAAACACCATTGACTTCTGACTCCATGAAATCTCCTCGTATCAGATCAAGCATGGGCAAGAAAACTTCTGGTTGATTACCACCTACTTACACCCAACTCTTACCATCTCACCCCACCCCACTCCCCCTCTCAGCTGATGAACCAGTACTCCTCCATGTTGAACATCTTGGAAGAAGCACCAAGGATGACGAGGAGATAGCTGTACTCCAAATTGGGAACTTCAATATTCATCACCTACAGTGACTCAGCAGCATTACTATTGAACAAACAAGCCAAGACCTAAAGAATGTTGCTGCTGGAATGGATCTGCAGCAGGTGGTGAGGGAGTTAACAAGAGGGAAAATCTGTTTGATCTTGTCCTTACCAATCTACCTGCTACAGATTCGGAGTGACCATTATGCAGTCCTTGTAGTGACAATGTCTTGTCTTCACATTGAGGATATCCTTCACCACACTGCAAAATGGAATGGATTCAAACAGATCTAGTAACTTAAAACTGGGCGTCTATGAGGTGTTATGGGCTGTTAGCAGCAACAGAATTGTCCTCAACCACATGCCCGGCATTCCCCCACTCCATCATCGGTGAATCAACCCTGTTTTAATGAAGATTGCATAGGCATGCATAAAAATGAAGTGTCAGGCCATTGAAGCTCTGCAGTCCAGCCACATCTAGTCATGATTGGTGGTAATGAATGATGACTAAATAACCCACTGGAGGAGGAGGCTCCACAAATACCCCCATCCTCAATGACGGGGGAGCCCAGCACAGCAGTGTAAAAGACAAGGCTGAAACATTTGCAACAATCTTCAGTCAGAAGTGCCAAGTAGATGATTTATCTCAGTCTCTGAAGATCCTCAGAATCACAAATGCCAGTCTTCAGTCAACTGGATTCTCTTCACATGATATAAAAAATGGCTGAAGGCACTGGATACTGGAATGTCTATGTGCCCTGACAATATTCCAGCAAATAGTACTGAAGACTTGTGCTCCAGAACTAGCCACCCCTAGTCAAGTCAAGCTGTTCCAGTACATTTACAACAGTGGAAATATGGAAAATTGCCCAGAAATGTCCTCTCCTGACAAATCCAAGTCGACCAATTACCACCCCATCAGTCTATTCTCAATCATCAGTAAAGTGATGGAAGGACTCATCAACAGTGTTATCAAGTGGCACTTACTCAGCAATAACCTGCTCACTGACACTCAGTTTGGATTCCACCAGGGTAACTCAGCTCCTGACCTCATTACAGCATTGTCCAAACATGGACAAAAGAGCTGAACAATAGAGGTGAGGTGAGAGTGACTGCCCTTGACAGCAGGGCATCATTTGATTGAGATTGGCATCAAGGAGCCCAAGTAAAATTGGACCCTGTGTCATGGAGCTTCAGGTCATTCCCATGGGTGGAGGGGTGATAGTGGCAGTGCTTTCGACACTATTGCGTGGGATTCACAAGCACCTGCCTTCTCCTCGATTTGGAAGTCAGTGCCTGGCCGCCAAAAATAGTTCCTGCCAATCTCCTTTAGCTGCACCACACCCAGGTGCCTTTGGTGCATTTGATATAGCACCTTCCTATGTAACATGGGAGAAATGACCATTCTCATACCCCACAAAAGATATCTGTTTGTTACAGACAACTCCCACCTCATTAACAGATAGGGACGCAAGCCAGGCTTCCCTTGTAAGACTACATCCATTACTTGACTTAAGAGTGGGTCGTTTCTTGTCATGTTTGGAACCTGGGTCGCTAATATAGGTACTCTATCATCTAGGTGAAAATACATAATTTTCAAATACATAATTTCTTCCAGGAAGAGACAGCCTTGAAAGTGCATCAACATTGCCGTAATGTTTGGATTGTCCGTACTATATGTTGTAGTATGCTGACAAAGCTGGTGCCCATCGTTGTAAGCAGGCTGCTGCCATTGATGTTATTCCTGTATACAACCCGAAAATGGTAATCAAGGGCCTGTGAATGCTGAACAGACAAAGTGACATGTAGAAAATGGGAGAATTTCTTCACCCCAAATACAATACTTAACTCCTGCTTCTCAACCTGGGCACATTTTTCCTCTGTTATTGTCAAAGACCTTGATGCAAAGGCGATGGTTTGCTTCCACTGAGGCAGCCATTCGAAATCCAAGGCCAACGCACAAATGCCTAATTGGGGATAGAAACCCTACAGTGCAGAAGGAGGCCATTCAGCCCCATCGAGTCTGCACCGACAACAATCCCACCCAGGCCCTATCCCCGTAATCCCACATATTTACCCTTCTAATCCCTCTAACCTACACATCCCGGGATACTAAGGGGAAATTTAGCATGGCCAATGCATCTAACTTGCACATCTTCGGGCTATGGGAGTAAACCGGAGTAGCTGGAGGGAACCCATGCAGACATGGGGAGAATGTGCAAGCTTCACCCAGACAGTAACCTAAGCTGGGAATCAAATTGGGGTCCCTGGTGCTGTGAGGCAGCAGTGCTAACCACTGTGCTACCATGCCACCCAATGTTTACTATGTATCTGCAGCTTGCTGATCTCAGCGAATTGAGGTGTAATCAGGCCCAATGTCAGATATTGCTTCGGTTTACCTCTTCTGGTGCAGTGGTGGGCCACAGACTGATGTTATTTACTTTCTAGGTTAATTTAGGTTAAAAGATTTGTGTTTTTAGTTTCAAGCCCTGCTTAATATAGTCACGTCAACAGAGCAGGTGATGTCTGAGAATGGTCCAAATGTGTTACTAATTTATCAATTTGTCCTCCAACTGAGAGATATAGCAGCTGTATAAATGCTGCCATTTCCCAAGTAAAAACACATTTACTTTTATATCAGGTCTGAGAAATACCTCAAAGTATTTCAAGTACAATGAATTACCTTGAAGCATAGTGGCTTCCTATGCAAAGCCATTTTAAGCTCCCAAATAGCAATGAAATGAGTGACTATTTAATGTGTCGATGATTTTATTCTTTGAAGGAGTGATATTGTGCAAGCTATAAAGACATTCCTTGCTCATCTTTAGCTAGTCTAATGAGACCTTCAATATCCATGGAAAGACAAAAATAAAACCTTGGTTTAATGTCTAATTCAGAGAGGGGAATTTTAATATAGGAGAGAATGTAATTTAAGCAGCTGCCAACCTCTTTACTGAGGTGGGGAAAAGGGCAGAGAGATCCCAGATGGCAGATTGGTATATTACATGTGTTAATTAGACAGGGAGATGTAACAATGGCTGATCTGGGATGGGGAATAGCATTCCATGTGGGGCAAGAGGATCAGGAAAACCCCGACACTCTCACACCATCAGATCCCACACTCGTATAAACCAAATCACTGCCAATCTGGGACTGGATCACTGGATCCCCTCCTGATATGAGACTCAATGGCAGAGCAGATTCAAAGGGCTGAATGGCCTACTTCTGCTCCTAACTCCTATGTTCCTGTGTTCCCCTTGGAATCAGGTATCTCTGCTCTGGGGTTGGCTTCTCAATGTCTCTCCCCTCGCTGCCATTTATATTGGGACACCCACGGAAGTAGGGGTTGGACAACTACACTCCTGCCTGGGGTCATGGACCATTGCATTGTCCGCTCCCCAGCCACTACAATTCCTGTGGTGGGTGGGATGGGAAAATTCCAGTGAGTGAGTTTAAGCCTAATGTATCAAAACTCTTTGCCAATATGTAAAACTAACATACTCTATAGCAGTGGTTTGCAAAAAGGAGAATTACATATATGATTCAGTTGAGCTTAAATAACCCTAAAGTTCATCTTTGAATCTATATTAAGACTCTCAGGGTATGATCTTACTGCCCTATGCTCCCTCCCCACACAGGGCCACCCTGGATCAGACACTACTACCCCAGTGTTATGAATGAGACCTCCCATAACTGCAGCCTCTTCTTCAGTATTCCCCATCCAACCTGCAGCCAAGCCTGTCACCCGCTCTGGTTTCCAGCTGGGAACCTGTCTGGGGCATCATGCACATTGTGGAATTAAAACCCCACAGTGGATGAGGAAAGCTAAACTTCCAGGATTCCGGCACGATGGTGAGAAAAACCACCCCACACCCACTTACTGTTACTGCCCACAAATATACCATGGGGCTGAAGATGCCGACACATCTGGGATGGCACACAGTAAGAAGTCTCACAGCAGCAGGCTAAAGTCCAACAGTCTTATTTGGAATCACAAGTTTTGGGGTGCTGCTCCTTCATCAGACAAGTGAAGGAGCAGCACTCCACAAGTTTGTGATTCTAAATAAACCTGCTGGACTTTAACCTGGTGTTGTGAGACTGCTTACAAATAAACCAGGGGAGCATAGCATTCATCTGTCTTCATTAGGCTGCGGTCACACGAGTTGCATTTTAAGTATTAGAGAAATATAACTAAATTTATTAGCCTAAATTGTTAGACGTGCATTGATTTTGAATTTTCAAATCATTAGCCTAACTTTTTCAGATGACCTGACCTGCCTCCTGCTATCCACAGGTACAGCAAGGAACAACATCCTCACTGACTCTGACAGCCCTACAGATAGCTTATCCTCCATTAAGCGCTGGCTGCAGATGGGACTTACACCCCTCATCCGGGAGGAATGCTGCTTTAGTGAGCTACCAACCAATCTGACTGGCCATCAACTGCCCAGTCTCTGCAGCAGTGGCGCTGCAGTAGGCAGAAGAGGAACTGCACCCACCTGGCTGAGCCCCAGGGCAGGAGCTGGAGGACAAGTTAAGTGTAAGGGGTTGCAGGGTGGGGAGGGCAGAGGAGGTCTGGGGCATCACAAAGGGGATAATCAGAGCTTTGGGGGAGAGGCTGGGTGATGCGGACGAATGTCTGGAGGCCATTGGGCCTTAAGGAGAGGGTGCCCCAGTCAGAAGGGGACTTCAAATGGAGGTGCAGCCTCTCCCTTCCCACCTGCGATCTAATTTAGATTCTTTCCTGCCTTTCCCCATGGTGGTTCAATGTTCACTATCATCTCCAGTGATGGGATGAAATCTTGTCAATCCCCAACCAGGCCTCTAGATGGAGCACAAGCTATGATATAATGTTGGAAATCAACTTTGAAATTTGTTGTATTAGAGTGTGTTTCCCATTCAGTGAGCCACAAAGTGGCATTACCATCAGCCTCAGACATACACATGCTCCTGAACTATCTCACCCAGTGAAGTAGAGAGGGGGTCCATGGAGTGGGGATATGGGATGGGGGTAGCTACAGAATAATCAATGAAACACTTAGAGTGTCGCAGTGTTGGGGGCGGGGGGTTGTTTGGAATTAAACAAATTTCAACTCGTGGTTGTATTTTTATTTATTAAGGCAAATATAGTCTCACTTGTAATTTGTAGACAAAGTGGAGGCAAAACTATGAACATTAGGGCCGGAATCTTACCACTGTTCACCTTGCTGGGATTTGGTTAGCCCCCAAGTTCTCCGACCTTGCTGCAGCGGGAGCGTGGTGCCAACAGGGGGTAAGATCATGCCCTAAGGATTGTAGTATGAATTTAAAAATGAACGTTAGGGTTATTTAAACTCAACTGACTCACAGTAATTCTCCTTCTTGCAAACCACTGTTAGAATATTACATATTGTTAAAGAGTTTTGGTACATCAGGCTTGAACTCTCTCACTGGATTTTTCTCGTCCTGCCCACCACAGGAATTGTAGTGGATGGGGAGTGGACCATGCAAAAGTCCATGACCTCGGGCAGGATTTTCTGGTTTTGGGGAGAGCGTGGCTGGAAAATCCCATCTCCTCTCTCGTATCTGATCTCAATTAATAAATACTTTAAATTTTATTGAACCTGCGGTGGAATGTGTTACTTTTACAGAAAAAGCCACCCTTATTCCAGAATTGTTTGCAAGTCATTATACTGTGAATGGTATGTGAAACAGAAGGAGTGAGGAATATTTCACTGCCATTGACATTGGATAGCTTTGGAGGCACAATTAAAAAAATCATTAGAAGATCTGAGACAAGTCTCCCAGCAACGTAAATGCAAGGATGCAAACTAATTTTATGTTTATGGAATGTAAATTTTTTCCGTTATGATTAAATATGCACATTTTATTTAAGTTTATGATGTTTCAGTTCCTACCTTAATTCCTTAATGTATGTCATAATCAATCACTTCACTATTGATAAAATTTTAGTTCGAAGTGAAATATTTAGTTACTACCTGATTCACGGTCTGTGAGAATGCATCAATGTTTACTCTGCTTGACAGCATCACTGTTGCTGGATGCCTGGAGATTCCCTTGACTTGGCAACAGATCCAAACTATCGTGACAAAATCCACACTACAGTATTTTCTAAATCTTTATGGATAACTTTCTTTACTCCATTTCTCTCTGCAAAATTCAGGCCTTCAGTGAACTGGGAAAAAAAAAGTAATTGAAAGCGCTAAAATTAACTACAGCAAAATACACATAAAGCTCCCTAGTTCTATGGATATGCAGCATGATATGTATGAAGCCATGCCCACAATTGAGGAATCCGGCAACACGAAATATTCATCAAAAATTTTGCAATTTATGTCACAATCAATTCTTCCCAAAAAAATAGACTGAATCTTCTTATATAGCTTTTAACCCTTGCTTGTTCACTTGCATCTAATATTGCAACACCCAATTGTTTAAATACAGTGAATCCAAGTACATATGCAAAAATGCCTAACACTTTTTAAGAAGTGGTCTGTGTACACATTTTACAGTGGCTCTTTGTTGGTGATCATTTAATTATTTTTGACCAACCCTTATCTAGTTGTTCTAAAAGGTACTAAACATGTTTTAGTCATATAGAGTCAAATATAAAGTAAAAGGACCTTTACAATTCTGAGCAACAGTCTGTCTGCATAATGTCACGGTGGCACAGTGGCTAGCACTGCTGTCTCACTGCGCCAGGGACGTGGGTTTGATTCCCTTCTTGGATCTCTGTCTGTGTGGCGTCTACGCATTCTCCCCATATCTGCATGGATTTCTTCCAGGAGCTCCAGTTTCCTCCCACAGTCTGAAAGATATGCTGGATGGATGCATTGGCCATGCCAAATTCTCCCTCAGTGTACCCGAAAAGGCACTGGAATGCAGCAACAAGGGGGTTTTTACTTCATTGTAGTGTTAATGTAAGCCTACTTGTGGCACTAATAAATAAACTTTAAACTTAGCACTGATCACTCACCAGCATATAATAAAATGTGGGTCAATGTTCAAAACCTAAGCCTCTGATTTAAAATTTAAAAAGAGAACAGACCAGAATCCTTATTCCCGCAAATCGTATGATGATGCATGCATGTGTGTGTGTGTGTGTGTGTGTGTGTGTGTGTGTGTGGGGGGCGTGAGTAAAAAGTGCCATCGACAATATTATAGTTTTGTCACAAAGATTTATTGTTGACTATGTTTGAGTAATATAGAGATACATGATAAATATTAGTTTCTCAGAATAAGCTTGTGATGATTTTGTAATACATTAAAATGCTTCAAATAATGCTCACTTGTGATATTATTGTTTACAATATGAATCATAGAATCCCTACAGTACAGAAGGAAGCCGTTCAGCCCATTGAGTCTGCACTGACAACAGTCCCACCCAGGCCCTATTCCTACAGCCCTGCATATTTATCCTGCTAATCTCCCTAACACGAAGGAGAAATTTATCATGGCCAATCCACCTAATCCGCACTTCTTTGGAGTGTGGGAGGAAACAAGTGCACCCAGAGGAAACTCACGCTGATATAGGGAGAACGTCACAAGTGGTCCAAGCCACGAATTGAACCCAGGTCCCTGGCACTGTGAGGCAGCAGTGCTAACCACTGTGCCATTGTGAAAATGTCTATACTTTTGTTTCCTGCTTGAATTAATAATTTATGTACAATATTTAATTAAAAAATCAAGATAAAGTGATTGCATTTAACAGTGAAAAAGCAGTGGAGTATTTATAGTTTCCATAAGTGTAAGCTATAATCATTCATATCATTAATTCTGTTTAGTTTTATTTTGTGGGGACAAGGGAAAGGAAGTAAGACTGGTCCTGGAGGTCATTTTGCCCAAATGATCCAAAAGTTTGTGAATCACTCTCCTGTAGATGTGGGTAGAGAGGGAAAACTGAAGTGAGTGGAGTTTCTCGGAAGAATAAGTATCACATTTCAGATTTCGCTTTGCATTCATCTCAATAGTAAACAAAACCCTTTCTAAGGTTACTGCTACTGTTTTCAGAGCAGAAATGCTTCGTGATGTGTTTCCTTTGTTTGTTCAGACTGCAAATAGTTTTCCCTCATTGTTTTCACCGTCAGTGATACATAAGGCTAATAATAATTACAGATGGATTTAAAATATTTGTTATAGCTCCACAGGCTTTTAACATCTCTTCTACACACCATGAATTAGTCAACGATTGTTCATTGTCTGCAAACAAAGTGCTAATGATAAATGAAATTAAAAATATTGCTGTTTTAAAACTGGATTTGTGTTATTGACAATGCTGGCAGTTAATAGAAGGCATTCTAATGCTTAATGTGGGGAATTGATTGTAGCTGGATGAGATGTACTAACATTCCCACCGTGTTGTTATAGAAAGACATTTCTGCTCTTTTCAACACCACAATAGCGCCATTCTTTGCACACAACCTCTCAAAGCAGAGGTATTAGTTTTCATAATGCTTCTCTACTGGTGCAATTCACTTTTGACAGCATAAATGTTTACACTAAATGACATGATTTCATTTCTAAGTTGCAGTGGGTAACAGCTGGATTCAACCCAACACACTATTCATTTCCCATGTAATAGACTTCCCCGCAGCACTTTTTTATTATTATTTCTGAGTTGTCAGATGCATAATGGTGGGAGTGATTGTAGCGCATTGTTTTGGAGCATTTCATTCCCATTCATGCCCTCCCGTCACAATCTTCCAAACGGCCATTTAAAAAAGACGTTAGTCTGGGTCTCATTATGCCAGCGACATAACTTGTGTTGCTCTCTGCATGTGACACTTGATGCTGTCAAGTTTGTCACAGATTTGCTACTTTATAACGGCGACATATGCCACACAAATCTCTGAAGATTAATGTTGGAGGTTGTAATCAAAGTAATTTTCTGGACGAAAATTGTTTGCTTTTGCCGGTACTACTGCTCACCAGCTGATGCCATTTTGTGTCATTTTGGGAAATTAATATTAAACAGCAGACTTTGAGTTTAGGAAAACAAAAGATGATAACTGTAATTTTTCTTGTTAGAAAAATGATGCAATTTATTCAAAAAATCTTTTACACATGGATTTAAAATTGAAACTGATTATTTGAGTCAAAATAGCACAAAATAGCTCTAACCTCCCTTGCTGGTTAGTTGGCGGCACAGTGGCACAGTGGTTAGCTCTGCTACCTCACAGTGCTAGAGACCTGGGTTCAATTCCCCGCTTGGGTCACTGTGTGAAGTTTGCATGTTCTCCCTGTGGGTGCTCTGGTTTCCTCCCACAACCCAAAGGCATGTTGGTTAGGTGGATTGACCTGAACAGGCGCTGGAGTGTGGTGACTAGGGGGATTTCACAGTAATTTCATTGCAGTGTTAATGTAAGCCTTACTATATAAACTTTATTTTATAGTTATTATGCAATACTTTCAATGGCGTTCAATGGCAAGAGCATTGACTCTGTAAACCAGGGGGCTTGAGCTGAATAGTTGCTCGGGTCTGACATGACTGTGTTGGTAGCAGCTTCCCTCTTGCTAGAAAGTTTTCGGTTCAAGTCCCAGACCAGGATCACAGCAAAAACTCTAAGCTGCTGCTTCACTGCTGCATTGAGGGAGTGTGGGGCCTGCCATGGTTTTGGTTGAGATTCAAAACCGAAAGCCTGTCTGTCCTCTGAAAATGGTAGTCATAGAACAAAGAACAAAGAACAAAATCAGCCCGGGAAACAGGCCCTTCGGCTCAACAAGCCCGCGCCGCCATCTCAACACCACCAGTCCCCCTCTCCACCCATGACCTCTGTCTAATGTTTTATGGCCATCCAGATTGAGGGAAACTGATTTAGGGACAATTTATTCCTGCCAATCAGCCTAACAGCATATCTTTGGGGTGTGGGAGGAAACCGGAGCACCCGGAGAAAACCCACGAAAGCACAGGGAGAATGCGCAAACTCCCACAGACACCGGCCCAAATCCATGTGTCTGCACAGCAAACAGTGATAGTCACTGAGCTGTCGTCTTGCCCAGTATCTTGTCCAGTTTAGGCACACACTAACAACATGAAGCACTAGGCCAATCCTGAACAACCAAGAGCAGCCCCAGTATGACCCATCGCGTGTATGCCCCTCGTTGGACACGAGGTGGACTGACTTAAAACCTGTGAATGAAAAGAGAAAAACATTATTATCATACCATTACCATCATTTACATGATGTGGAGATGCCGGTGTTGGATTGGGGTAAACACAATAAGAAGTCTGACAACACCAGGTTAAAGTCCAACAGGTTTATTTGTAGCAAACACCACTAGCTTTTGGAACTGGCTGTTCCTTCGTCAGACAAAGGAACCTGGTGTTGTGAGACTTCTTACTGTGTCCTCTGAAGCAGTTAGAAAAAAACTCCCCTGGCACTATTTCAAAGAAGCACAGAGGAGTCATGCCGGGTATCCTGACCAATATTAATCTCTTAACCGATATCAGAAAACCGAGAGACCCGAGGCTGGGAATTGAACCTGTATCGCTATGCTGCAAGGGAGCAGAGTTAACCACTGTTCCACCACACTGCCCTTTTTTGAAATGATAGACAGTGACTAATGGGGTCCAGTAGGGATCAATGCTTTGGATCCAGCTATTCATAATATATATCAATAATTTGGATGAGGAAGCCAGAAGCAATATTTCAAAGTTTACTGATGGCACAAAACTTGGTGGGAATGTGAGCAGTGAGGAAGATGTTAAGAGGCTTTAAGGTGATTTAGACAAGTTGAATGAGTGGGCAAATACACAGCAGATGCAATATAATGTGGATAAGTGTGAAGTTATTCACTTCAGATGGAGAAACAGGATGGCAAAGTATTATATAAATAATGATAGATTGGGAAATGCTGTTGGACCTGAGTGTCCTAGTACAGCAGTCACTGAAAGCAAGTACGCAAGTACAGCAAATTGTAAGGAAGGCAAATAGTGTGTTGGCCTTCATTGGAAGAGGACTTCAGTACAGAAGAAATGCTGTCTTACTTCAGCTATACAAGGCCTAGGTAGGATTACAAGGCTTTGATCTCTCTATCTAGGAAAGGATACATTTGCCATAGACAGAGTACAGCAAAGGTTCACCAGACTAATTCCTAGAATGGCAGGATTGTCATATCAGGAGAGATTATGTCAACTGTGCCTGTATTCCGTGGAATTTAGAGGGCCTAACCAAAGTATATAAAATTCTGACTATGCTAGATAGACTGGATGCAGGGATGTTTTTTACTCTGGCTGGAGGGTGTAGAGCAAAAGGCCACAGTCTCAGGATACGGGGTAGGCCATATAGGACTGAAATGAAGAAATGACCCCTTCACTCGGAGGATGATGAACCTGTGGAATTCTCTACCACAGAAGGCTGTGGAGGTCAAGTCACTGAATATATTTAAGAAGGAAATGGATTTCTAAACTCTAAGGATATAAAGGGACATAGGGAGATTGCTGGAGTATGTTGCTAAGATAGAGGATCAGACATGATCACACTGAATGCCAGAGCAGGGTCAAGGGGACAAATGGCCTACTCCTGCTCCCATTATCAATGTCTCTATACATTGATAAGAATTTTTAATTGAACTAAGGCATTGGGAATTTAAAATAGACCTAGTCAAGTAAATTACACTTTGAAAGGAAGTGATGGTTTTGTCATGTGTTTGGGTTCTAGATGTGGCTTGCCTATTTCCATTATTTCAACAAAACTCATCACCAAACTCCATGGCCTGGGCTTCAGCTCCTCCCTCTGAGACTAGATCCTGAACTTCTAACCAACGACCGCAATCAGTAAGGATAGGCAACAGTACCTCCTCCACGATCTTCCTCAACACCGGAGCCCTAACAAGGTTGTGTTCTCAGCCCCCTATTATACTCCTTCTACACTTATGGCCAAATCCCTCCCCAACTCGATTTCCAAGTTTGCTGATGACACTGCCGATGGGTCTCAAACAATGATGAGACAGAGTACAGGGATGAGATAGAGAATCTGGTGAATGAACTGGTGTTATGACAATAATATCTCCCCCAGTGTCAATGAAATGAAGGAGATTGTCACCAACTTCAGGATGCTTAGTGGAGAACATGTTCCTGTCTAGATCAACAGGGACAAAGTAGAAATGGTCAAAAGCTTTAAGGTTTCAGGTGTTCAGATCACCAACAACCTGTCCTGGCTTCCCATGCCGACACTATAGTTACGAAAGTCCATCAATGCTTCTACTTTCTCAGAAGACAAAGGAAATTTGGCATGTCAGCTACGAATCTCACCAACATCTATAGATGCATCATAGAAAGCATTTGTTTTGGTTGTATCACAGTTTGGTATAGCTCCTGCTCTGCCCAAGACCACAAGGAACTACAAAAGGTCATGAATGTAGTCCAATCCACCATGAAGACTAACCTCCCATCTATTGAATCTGTCTAAATTGCTGCTGCCTCAGCAAAGCAGCCAGCATAATTAAGGGCCTACGCGGCCCGGACATTTCCTCTCCCACCTTCTTCGGTCGGGAAAAAGATGCAAAAGTCGGAGGTCACGTACTAAACAACTCAAGACCAGCTTCTTCCCTGCTGCTGTCGTTAGACTTTTGAATGGGCTTACCTTGCATTAAGCTGACCTTTCTCTACACCCTAGCTAAGACTGTAACACTACATTCTGCACTATCTTGTTTCCTTCTCTATGAACTGTATGCTTTGTTTATACAGCGCGCAGGAAACAATACTTTTAACTGTTTGCTAATATATTCGACAATAATAAATCAAATCAAATCCCTAGAGGAAGCTCCTTGACACTGTAACTTGTTATAACCGTAACTCTTCACTTGCAGCCACTATAGACACATCAGAGCCTCTGCACAAGCTTGGAATTTCTCCTTCCTCCAGATCTTTGTTACACAATCATGTAGTTTTACAGCAACATCATGTGCTTCTGATGCTAACCTTTCCATCTCTTCATGTCAAATACATACATCTCCTGACACCTTGCCTAAAGTCTCAGACTTCACAGGGTTAATGTCTGAGGTGCTTTCACTAATCTCCCTGATCTTGTTCTGATCGCTTTCTGGTGTCGAGGACATTTCACACTCTACCTTTTGTCGGTATGTTCATCCTTTGCCTGTGTGCTTTCTCTTGTTTTTTTTCACCAGTCTTTGATGGTTCACATACCTCTCTCAGCTTCTAAACCTCCTGAGTGTCATAAAGAGAGGGCTCAGAAAGGGTGGCATGCTGGCATAATGGTTAGCACTGCTGCTTCACAGGACCCGGTTTCAATTCCAGCCTCATGTCACTGTCTGTGAGGAGTTTGCACATTCTCCCCATGTCTGTCAACCTCCAGGTGCTCTGGTTTCATCCCACAGTACAGATGTGTGGGTTAGCTTATTTGGCCATGCTAAATTTACCCTAGTGTCAGGGATATTAGGAGGGTAAATAAGTGGGGTTATGGGAATAGAGCCTGGGTGGGATTGTGGTCAATGCAGATTCAATAGGCTGAATGGCCTCCTATGACACAGTAGAAACTCTATGATTTTTATGGTAATTACTCCCAATACCCATGTGGCTGCCGATGCTCTCAGTTGTCGCACATGTTTTTTCTGTGTCTGTGTGACCCTGAGGCATAGTAAACTCGTCTATGTTTACCCCTTTCTCTCTACTTGAAATAACACTACATTGAGACCTATGGATGATACATCTGCTGCTAGAATGGTTGGTAATTCTGGATCATAATGTGCCTAAATTTCAGAGGAAATAAAAAGATTTGTGAATTTCTCAAAAGCATGTTGTCGGTCCACATTCCAGTTGATGTCATTTCAACAACAGTCTTAAAGTCTCAAGGACCTCTGCCAAATTTGGGAGCAACCTGGTAAGTACCGGTTCATAATCATCAGACAGCTCTGCTGTGGTCTAGCGGTTTTAATTTTTTGTTCCTCAACATGTCTTCTAATAACCAAAGGAAGTGAATCTGCAAATTCTTCTAAAGTATCATTGCTCCAATGGCTTCACATGTTTTTTCTATCTTTAGCGTCCATATCCAATAGTTAAAGTTGTTTTGTTTCACCCTCTCGAATTCAATACAAGTTTGTCCAGGCTATTTTCTTGCATTTTAAAATTTCTGCCTGTTCATGTATGCCTCAGGAACCACTCATATGCACAAAGGATAGCTTTCTTTACTAAATCATAATCTGTAGATGTATTTTCCAACAATGCTATATACGCCTCACTAGCTCTACCTACCAGTCTACTTTGTAAAAGTAATGTCTAAATTTCTTTCGGCCATTTCATCTGTTTAGCTATCTTTTCAAAGGAAGTAAAGAATGCATCTACATCCTTTCCCTCTAATTTTAGATGTGCTTGCATAAGTTTAAACATTTCCCCACAAGGTCTATGTCTGGAACTACTTCCTTCCTCAACTTGTTCTACTGTTCCTGCTTTAACTCCTTGCATTTTAAGCTGAAATGTTCACTTGTTCTCCTTTTCCTTTTCTCCCATTGCTAATCTTTCCAATTCCACATCAAGGTCCCCATTTCAATATCCTTTCGAAAAGTTCTACAGCTTTCTTTTTTTGCTCTTTGCCTTTTGTTTTGCTGTAGTTCAAGTTGTTTCATTTTGTTTCCTTTTCTTTTTCCTGCATTTCTAATTGTTTCATTTGCAAGTAAATTTTAGCTCATTTAGCCTCACGTTTCGAGATACTTAGCCCTCCAGACAAACCTTCCAAATTTAAAAGGTTCACCATGATTTCAATAATGTCAGCTTTCCTTACCCCAGCAGCAAGTCCCAACTCCAATTTATCTGTCAATTCAGTCAACTGACTCTTGATTAATTTCAATAATCCAGAGTTCTATCTTCCATCTTTAGGAAAGTTGTTAGCAATTTCCAATGCCAGTTTTGGATTCTAACCTATACAGTATACCTCACAGTAACTCCAATACATTTTGTCCAGTACTACGGTACCCCACTTACTCTTATTAAGGTTTTACAAATCCCAGCATTTAACAATAAATCCCAGACTAAGTTTTACTATTCAGCATCCAGTAACTTACTTCTCATATTTCAAACCAACCAAACGAACTAGCATCCAATAGCCCTTTTTCTATATTTTGGAATCCCACAAGAGTCCCTCATTTTGTTTAAAGTTTAAAGCTTATTTATTAGTGTCACAACTAGGCTTGCATTAACATTGCAATGAAGTAACTGTAAAAATCCCCTAGTCGCTAGATTCCGGCACCTGTTCGGGTACACTGACGGAGAAATTAGCACAGCCAATGCATCTAACCAGCACATGTTTCAGACTGTGGCAGGAAATCAGAGCACCCAAAGGAAACCCCCACAGACACAGGGAGAATATGCAGACTCTGCACAGACTGTGATCCAAAGCCAGAGATTGAACCCAGGTCCCTGGCGCTTTGAGGTAGCAGTTCTAACCACTGGGCCACCATGCCCGGTTCATGTAATAACAGGACAGGGTGATTCCAGAATGGAATTTTGGCTCTGTAGACTGAAACTTTTACTTCTGTTTAATAAAATGTGGGGGGACAGAGTCGCAGGACAGCTAATTAGCTTTAACAAGGAAAAGAAAAGTTTATTAAACATGAAAAGATTGGATGATACAAGGCTCCTTTACTTCCTCCTTATCTAAGCAAATGCACAGATTTTAAGATTAAAATCTGATTTCAGATTACAAAGTATATCTTAAACTACAACAGTCTCAGTAACACTACATCTCTTTAATCATATAAGAGGCTAAATCACCCACCACTCTGAACCTCAAGTAAATTCCTGAAGACTTTTCCTCAGAATCTCTCCAGATGATTGTCACATGAGTGTTTCCAAATTCCACTTCCAGAAACATGCTTTAAAATCTTATTTCACGCTAATGCTTTCCATTAGTGGTTTGCATTCCAAAACCCAGTCCCAGTTTTCCAAATGATTTTTTAAACAGAACTTTTGCTCCACTTTTAACAACAGATCCAATAATCAAGTTTTATCATTTCCCATTTCGGATTTATTAGTCTTGACTATTGTTGAAAACTTTTCTCAGAGTCTATTAGGATGGCATTAAACTTTTGATTCATCTTTGAAATCTTCTTTCCCACTTTAAGTCTGGCTACTACAAATGTCTTCTTAACTCAGAATATTTTGCTTACTTTTCTCCTTGAATTCTCCTAAACAATACCTTGGTCTCTTGTTCTCTTAACTTCATCTTCTTTAGATATTATTTAAGTCTCAGTTCCCTGGCTATCTAGACTGTATCTTGTTCTTTAGGAAGCTCCCCTGACCTGTCCACCAGTCTTTCTTCTGACAGCGTTGACAGACATTCACTCTATAGTCTCCAACTGCAATCAAATTCAGCTAAACTAAGAACAAAACCTTTCTACATTAAAAGGTGCCCAGTTGCTAAGCAACTGTTGCTACTTTTATTTACCCATCACACCGTAACCCATTCTAAACCTATTAGAAACACAGTTGGGATTGAAGCCAACCCTCCCACATAAATACTTTCGTCCAACACGAATTTAATGATGGGTTTTACACTTCCAGACAGAGAAATATTAAATTAAACTGAGATAAAACTATATTGGTGGGGAGAGCGGTAGCGTGGGATGGTTTCTGGTCTCCCCACAATGTGTTTTCCACACTGTTCACAGCTGGTGGGATCTTCTGGCCCCACTGCTGTCAATTGGATTTCCAATTCCCTGCATCCCACGCTGCCAGGGAACCTGTGATGGAGGTGCACTGTCAGTAGGACCAGAAGATCCTGTCAGCACCAACAGCTGAAAAATTCTGGCCGTTATTTCTAATGTTTACCAACAGGAATATAAATCCCTTAAAACTACCTCTGTTTTCCAAACAAATTTAATTGTCAGATTTGTTCCCTTGGCCAAGTTGTTGCAATCTGATAGATACAAATGGCACGTGGCACTATTTGATGAAGAGCAGGAGCAGAAGATGCCAATGATCTGGTCAGATTGTCAACAAGTGGCAGATGGAATTTAATCCCAAGGAATGAGAGGAAATTGATTTGGGAAAAGGCAAATAAAGAGCTTTTGGTGACACAGTGTTATGATGGTTAGCACTGCTGCCCTCCCTAATGCCAGGGATCCAGATTCAATTCTGGCCTTGAGTGGCAGTGTGGAGTTTGCACATTCTCCCCGTGTCTGCATGGGTTTCCGCCAAATTGTCCAGTTAAATGCCACGGTCCAAAGATGTGCAAGTTAGACGGGATTGGCTGTGCAGAATTGCACCCTACTGTCCTAAATTGTGTACCTTAAATGGATTAAGAGGGCTCAGGTAAGATAACCTGTCAAAGAGCTAGTATGAACTTGATGGGCAAAATGGTCTCTTCTACATTGAAGGGATTGTGTGGTTTTGTGAATCTGGATTTTATAATATCACAAGGATATGAAAAGTAAATGTTAGATCTTTCTTTAATGCAGCACATAGTGTAGAAACGGGAGTGAAAAATATCATATCTACTGCAAGATATTCTATGGAAAATTATTTGTGTCATGTGAAAATCACACAAGCTGTATCAAAATATCAGAAGTGTACACAATCCTTGTTAATACAATCAATGAGTGCAGATAAATTTTAATTAGGTTCCATTCTGGTTGCCAATACAATACACTGACCCTAGGGCATGTAACATTAGTGTGCCAGAACAGAGGACCATTAAAACAGATTAATTTTATCATCTTCTGCACTCATAAGCAAACTGTGGAATCAAATCATTGCCTACCCATGCAAAATTGGGGAAGGCAATGGCCGAGTGGTATTACCGCTCGGCTATGAATCCAGAAATTGAGCCAATGTTCTCTTCGAATCCTACCATGCCAGATGGTAGAATTCGAATTCAATATAAAATATCTGGAATTAAAATCTACTGATGACCACGGAACCATTGTCAATTGTCGTAAAAATCCATCTGGTTCACTAATGTCCTTTAGGGAAGGAAATCTGCTTACCTGTTCTGGCCCACATGTGACTCCAGAGCCACAGTAATGTGATTGACTCTCAATTGCCCTCCAAGGGCAACTAGGCATGGGCAGTAAATGCTGATCACCTGATGGTGCTCATATCCCATGAATGAATTAAAAAAAAATTCTGCTCAAAAGTAGTGAGCCTAATTTTTATCAGACCTTCTGATGCTGGGCTGCTTTCACTACAGTGAAAATGTGCAGAAAGTTCAGCAAAGTTATGAAACCTGCCCCCCTCCAAAAATAACAATAATTAGGTCCTATGTTGTTGAAACTTAGTGAAAAGTATTCACCACACAACTGATTGCATTAACAATTATTAATAAGGTACTGCTGTGGCTAACTCAACCTCAGATAAAGCATGTCACCATCAGTATGTGTAATCTTTAAAAATATTTAACAAAATGAAAAACCTGATGTTATCAGCTTATCCAAAGTTTCCTGAAAAGATGTATACTTATAGGAATGTGAGGGAAAAATGTTCAGATTAATTTGGAGTGTTGGTTTGATTTCTTAGAATTTTGCACTACTTATAACACAGTTACAGCAACGTTGAGACGATTGATACAGTGTCATATGCTGATGAGTTATGCTACTGGGCTAAAAAAAACAATTTTCTGGTATATTTCCCCACTTTCTCTTTCCTTGATCTTTGAAGTTCCCAGGAACTTTCTTTGTGAACAACAGTGGAGATAACGTGCCTTCTCCCAGTATGTGTTAGATCTCAAAAATACCCTTAAGAACAAAGAAAATTACAGCACAGGAACAGGCCCTTTGCCACCCCCCCAGCCTGCACTGACCATGCTGTCTGACTGAACTAAAATCCCTACTTTTCCAGGGACCATATCCCTCTATTCCCATCCTATTCATATATATTCCTGATGCCCCTTAAAACTCACTATAGTATCTGCTTCCACTACCTCCCCTGGCAGCGGATTCCAGGCACCCACCACCTTTGGTGTAATGAACTTGCCTCGTACATCTCCTCTAAACCTTGCCGTTCGCACCCCAAACCTATGCCCCTTAGCAATTGACTCTTCCATCCTGGGAAAAAGCTCCTGACTATCCACTCTGTCCATATCCCTCATAATCTTGTAGACTTCTATCAAGTGCCCCTTAGCCTCTGTTGTTCCAGTGAGAACAAACCAAGTTTCTCCAACCTCTCCTCATAACTAATGCCCTCCATACCAGGCAACATCCTGGTAAATCTTTTCTGTACCCTTTCCAAACCTTCACATCTTTCTGGTGGTGCGGCGACCAGAATTGAACACTAGATTTACAGAAATAAGGTTCTATAAAGCTGCAACATGACTTGCCAATTTTTAAACTCAATGCCCTGGCTGAAGGCAAGCATACTCTATGCCTTCTTGACTACCTTCTCCACCTGCATTGCCAGTTTCAGCGAACTATGTACCTGTACATCCAGATCCCTTAAGGTGATCAGAACAAGTATACATCCCCTGAATTGTTTTCCTACCTGAATATTAATAGTAGGGATGGTAAGGAATTGCTTTCCGATCAGTCAAAATGTGGAAATATAAAGGAAACATCAGGCCAAGTAAACTTGATCAAGGACACAAGTTTTAAGAAGCGTTTTAACGATGGAAAGATTGCTGCAAGGTTTCTTTTCGCTGCCCACTTATCTTTTCAGACAACGTTTTAACAGACACATTCCAAAAATTCTCTCTTGCACGTTTCAACCTGATGTTGTGAAAGAAGTTAATGAACATTCCAAAAGCAGCTCATTAGCTTCTCAACAACAGCTATATCTACTTCAGCTTGGAATTTTACATACTTAAACATTGATCGGATCGATGAAACAGTTATAAAATGATATGCAAGTGATGCCAGCAACATCGGAAAGTAAAAGGTGGAGAGTGTCGGTTTGCAATTTTGCATTTTGTTTCTGCCTATCTGTACAGAGTCTACATATTCTCCACGCGTCTGCGTGGGTTTCCTCCGGGTGCTCCGGTTTCCTCCCACAGTCCGAAAGACGTGTTGGTTAGACGCATTGGCCATTATAAATTCTCCCTCAGTGTACCCAAACAGGTGCCAAAGTGTGGCAACAAGGGGATCTTCACAGTAATTTCATTGCAGTGTTCATGTAAGCCTACTTGTGACACTAATAATTAAACTTTGAGCTTCAAACTTTTCTCTTGCCTTTAAGCCTCTATTGAATATTTAAAGTTACATTGTGTTGTATCTTGCTTTGTGGACATTGATTTAGACCTAGGTGTGATTGTGCTAGGATTATTGATCAATTGTCTAATTAATAATATTGTAGATTTAGACTTTTTCCCAAGGATTTTGTTTACACATCATATTCACAGTTACTGTTTTGACTGAGCATTGTAGATGTACCATTGCTAAAACAAATTATGGACAAAACTTTCTTAAAAAAATTCTAAGTGTCACAAGAGCAGGAAAATGGTATGTTTTCTCACCATTTTTATCAGCAAGGCTGATTTCGCTGGTATCATAGTGAAAGGCGGGAAACCGGGCTCGAATCCGATTTTTGTCTCTCGCCCTATTTTACTGGCTCACTACACTAATTGATCAGCAAAATCGTGCTCTATATATTTTTTCCCATTGTTTTAAAATGAGGAACTGATTTTAATATATTGACCCTCAGACTACAAACCAAGATGATGAGTGACCTTCCAAAGGGTGGTCAACTCGTGTGGTCATCAGGAAATGGAGTTTGATGATGGACGTAACATCTGATTGATGCCAGATGAGAATACATCATCAAAAGATTAGTTCACAGCTTGGAAAACGTGAAGGAGTGTCCGGGAGTGATAACTTTAGAAGCTGCCATTTCACAGGCTAGTAACCACACCTTTGATGCCCTAAAGTGAGGGAACTTTCTGTCAGGGATAGGACTGTTGCGGATGCAAGAGAGGTCGAGCAATTGTCAGTCCTTCACAGACAACAACTTCACTGAGATCACTCAGAGTAGGAATAGACAATTCTCAAGCCCACTCCACCATTCAATATGATCTTGGCTGATCTCATCTCAGCCTCAATTCCACTTTCCTGCCCATTCACCATAATCCTTCAACCGATTACTAATTAAAAATCTATCTCCCTCTTAAATTTACTCAATATCCCAGCATCCACTGTGATCTGGGGTAGTGAATTCCAGAGATTCAGGACCCTTTGAGAGAATTATTTCCACCTCACCTCTATTTTAAATCTGCCACCTCATATCCTAAAACTATGACCTCCTGTTCTAGGTGACCCCCTCCCCACCACCCCCCAAAGAGGAAACATCCTCTTTACATCTATTTTGTTTATTATCTTCAATACATTAATTAGATCTCCTCTCATTCTTCTAAAGTCCAGATAGTGTAGATCTAAATTGTTCAATCTCTGCTCATAAGATAAGCCCTTCAATTCTGGAATCAATCTAGTGAACCTCCTTGTTGCCACCTTGATCCTTACAGGTGCTCATGAAAAAGGCCCAGTTACCTGTCTCACAAACATATGACAATCAGGGAGCGCTATGCAAGAGTAAGAGGTCAAGTTGTCAAATAAGTAGACTCCAAATAGAGCTCAGAAAGAACAATGTCGCATTCTGTAACATTTGATTGCTTTTTGTACATTAATGTCCTTGTGCCTTGTCACGTTAAACTCATCAGGTCTCTCTTAATCACCCGGTTTGGAAAAAACTTTACCCCAGAAGTTTTTTTTGACTCATTGATGATGTATCAGCAGTGGGTTTTACAAAGGATCATCCACTACTGGTCATGCTTTCAGCTATTTGGTTCCTAGACTCTGGAATTCTCTCTGTAACTCTCTTTACTTTATTCTCATCCATTAAAACATACCAAGCTTTCCTCCGCTAAATGCTTTTACTTTTGCTTGTATCAATTTTTATCTGGTTATGCTTCTGTGAAATAAGTTGGGAGGTTTTCCGATGTTAAAGGTATTATATAAATGGGAACTGTTTTGCAACGGTGCTTCTGCATCAATCAAACTCACTCAGATGACTTGTAGCTGCTTGCATGAGTCCTACTGTTTAAAAAATGAAGTGCTGCTGTCAGTATGACAGGCGCTTGCAACTCATTGATAACAGCATTTGAAGGTAATCACAGAATTGTTATAGCTTGGAAGGGTGCCATTTGGCCCATCATGTCTGCACCTGTTTTCCAAATGAGCATCATGACTTAAGTGTCATTCCCCTGCCTTTTCCCCCACACCGCTGCACATTGTTTCTATTTAAATAATAATCTCATGCCCTCTTGAATGTGTCGATGGAACCTGCCTCCGCCACGCTTCAAGGAAGTGAATTCCAGACCTGAACCCCTCACTGGATGGAATTTTCCCATCCTGCCTGCCACAGGAATCGTAGCAGGCAGGACACAGACTATGCAAAGATCAGTTGACCTCCGGCGGGATTTTCTGGACTTGGGCCAAGCGCGACCGGAAAATCCTACTCACTGTACGAAAACGGTTCACCCTCCGCATACCTGTACAGAAAATATAGGATCATAAAATAAATGGAAAAGAGAAATAAGGGAGAAGAGAATCAACTCCTGGAACATATTAGGAAGATGTTATGGAAAATTAGCATCAACCTTTTCTTTTCATATTATTTAATATTAAAGTCTTAAACCTTTGAACATGGACCAACCACAGATATTTGACCTTAACAGACATCTCAAACTCAGTATAGGTGACCACCATCAGTACACTTTAAATGAATGCTATTAGAATGTTGACTACAGACCCTTCTGAAGTATTTATTAATGTTGGTGCTTTCCATTTTTCAGGAAATTCTGTAAACTTTCCACATGGTGGTGCTGTTGAACTTCTCAAAAAGAGAAAAGGATTAGCTTGCTTAACACATGTTAAGATATTAATCGCAATGATACGGCTGAATAGTGATTGTGCAAATTTATTACTGAATGCTAAAGAACAAAGAACAGTACAGCACAGGAATAGGCCCTTCAGCCCTCCAAGCCTGTGCCGATTACATCCTATCTGGACCAACCCCATACATCTCTCTATTCCCCACCTGTTTATGTGTCTACCCAGATAAGTCTTAAATGTCACTATTGTAACTGCCTTAACCACCTCACTTGTCAGTGCATTCCAGGCCCCCCATCACTCTGAGTAAAAAAAAACATCCCCCGCACATCCCTACTGAACCTTTCCCTCCTTATCTTGAACTTGCGCCCCCTTGTAATTGTCATTTCTGCCCTAGGAAAAAGCTTCCAACTGTTCACCCTATCTATATGTCTCATAATTTTATAACCTTCTATCAGTTTGCCCCTCAGCCTCCATCCTTCCAGGGAGAAAAAGCCCAGTTTATTCAATTTCTCCTCATAGCTAATACCCTCCATACTAGGCAACACCCTGGTGTACCTCTTCTGTACTCTCTCCAAAGCCTCCATGTTCTTCTGATCGTGCGGAGACCAGAATTGGACACAGTATTCCAAAGTGGCCTAACCAATGTTTTACATAACCGTAACAAAATTTGCCAATTATTACTACCATGCCGTGAATGCTGACAAATTAAAATCGACCCCAATTTTGTGTTTCACGCTGCAGGAGCTGTCGTTTTGCTGAGGTTCCTGCCCAAAGGAGTACATGTTATTCAATAGAGGAATAAAGTCATCAGACGTGTGAAGAATGTGTAAGAACATAAGAAATAGGAGCAGGAGTAGGCCATCTAGCCCTTCGAGCCTGCCCCGCCATTCAATAAGATCATGGCTGATCTGTCGTGGCTCAGTTCCACTTTCCCGCTTTCTCCCCATAACTCTTAATTCCCTTACCTACCAAAAACCTATCTACCCGTGTCTTAAATATATTTAGTGAGGTAGCCTCCACCACTTCAACGGGCAGAGAATTCCAGAGATTTACCACCCATTGAGTGAAGAAGTTCCTCCTCAACTCTGTTCTAAACTGCACCCCCCCCTCTTATCTTGAGGCTGTGCCCCCTAGTCCTGCTGTCTTTTCTGAGAGGGAAGAATCTCTCCACCTCTACCCTATCCAACCCCTTCATTATCTTATACGTCTCTATACGATCCCTCCTCATCCTTCTAAACTCCAACGAGTACAAACCCAGTCTATTCAGCCTCTCTTCATAGTCCAACCCCCTCATCTCCGGTATCAGCCTAGTGAACCTCCTCTGCACTCCCTCCAAGGCCAAAACATCCCTGCGCAAGTGCGGTGAACAAAACTGCACACAGTACTCCAGCTGCGGCCTCACCAATGCCCTGTACAGTTGCAGCAAGACCTCCCTGCTTTTATATTCAATCCCCCTTGCTATAAAGGCCAGCATCCCATTTGCCTTCCTGATCGCCTGCTGCACCTGCAGGCTGGGTTTTTGCGACTCATGCACAAGGACCCCCAGGTCCCTCTGCACCGTAGCATGCTGCAGCTTTTCGCCCTTTAAATAGTAATCCCTCCTACTATTATTCCTGCCAAAGTGGATAACCTCACACTTGCTAACATTGTACTCCATCTGCCAGGTCCTCGCCCACTCGCTTAGCCTATCTAGATCCTTCTGCAGACTTTCCATACCCTCCGCACAATTTGCTTTTCCACTTGTCTTTGTGTCATCAGCAAATTTCAACACCCTACACTAAGCCCCCTCCTCCAGATCATCTATATAAATGGTAAATAGTTGAGGCCCCAGCACCGATCCCTGGGGCACTCCAGTAGTCACCAACCGCCAATCAGAATAGCACCCATTGATACCAATTCTCTGCCTCCTATTAGACAACCAATCCTCTATCCACACTAACACCTTACTGCCAACTCTTTCCCCCCAACCTTCTGAAGCAACCTTTTGTGTGGCACCTTATCAAATGCCTTCTGAAAATCGAGAAACACCACATCCACCGGTTCCCCGCTGTCTATCGCACTTGTCACATGCTCATAGAATTCCAATAAATTTGTCAGACACGACTTCCCCTTAACAAATCCGTGCTGCGTCTGCTCTATCAAACAATTCTTCTCAAGGTGCCTCGCTATTTCTTCTTTGATGACGGATTCAAACATGTTTCCCACAACAGACGTTAAACTAACCAGCCTATAATTCCCTGCCTTTTGCCTGCTACCCTATTTAAACAGCAGCGTAACATTAGCCGTTTTCCAATCTTCCGGCACTTCCCCGGAATCCAGCGAGGTTTGGAAAATAATCACTAAGGCATCTACTATCACCTCTGCCATTTCCTTCAGAACCTTGGGATGCATTCCATCCGGTCCTGGGGACTTGTCCACCATCAGTCCCGCTAGTCGATCAAGCACTGCCTTTCTAGTGACAGTGATCGCATTCAGGCCCTCAACTCCTACCATCCTTCTATCTTTAATACCCGGCAAACTATTCGCGTCCTCCTCCATGAAGACCGAGGCAAAAAAACTTATTTAAGGCCTCAGCCATTTCCTCATCCCCCACCACTAAATCGCCCCTCTAAGGGTCCAACATTCACCCTAGCCAGCCTCCTCCTCTTTATATATTTATAAAAACTCTTACTATCCTTTTTTATATTTAGTGCTAGTTTAGCTTCATAGTCTATCCTCCCTTTCTTTAATTAATGTTAATTTATTGTGTTTACATTAGGAAGGGGCAGCACAGTGGCACAGGGGTTAGCACTGCTGTCTCACAGCACCAAGGGCCTGGATTCAATTCCAGCCTTAGGTCATTGTCTGTGTGAAGTTTGCACATTTCCCCTGCATGGGTTTCCTCCAGCTTCCTCCCACAGTCTAAAGACGTGCAGATTAAGAGGATTGGCCATGCTAAATTGACCCTTAGTGTTCCAAGATGTGTAGGTTAGATGGATTAGCCATGGTAAATGTGTGCAGTTATGCGGATAGTGCCTAGTAAGTTACTCTGTCAAAGATTCGAGGGGCCGAATGGCCTCCTTCTGCACTGTAGTGATTCTATGACAAGTGCTAAGAAATTAGGTTCTCATTCCTCCATAGATGTTTGGCTGTGTCGGTGAAACTCAGCAACTTACACTATTACTTGACCATTTCTCCGTCGAAAAAGCAAACCATTCATCAATTCAAACCAATATCGGAAAGAATATTATTCAAAGAAGAAACTCTCCAGCTAAATGGAACAACTTTTAATGTTGGACGATACAAGTGATTACACATGAAACGTAGGTCTGCAGTTCAAGATATGGCATTCACCATTCAACATTTGGTTTCTTTCCAGCTCAATGCTGTTACAATAAATTTAACATAGTCAAATATTTCACATTTATATTCTTAATACTTGAAGTAAAAGTATGTACAATACTTTAAATATTGTATATACAAAAATAAAAATAATGACTGGCTTGATTGGAGGAAAATTCCTTAACATTCAAATTTTGTCCATTTTTGTTATTGACAAAGTTGAGTGTAATATTAAATTACTGCATGACCGCATCAGTGCTCCATTTCAGCATGGTTAACATTCAGAAATTAAGTATTAGCAAGCAGGCTGTGATTACATAGTAGCATTCTCCAGATAACTTTATGCTGTTTTCCTTTTCTTCATTGAAACAAGAGCAAATTCTTAGTTTACATTCAGGAAATATAGATAATTAATCACATATTTGCATACATGTGGCATTTAAGGTAATATTTCGTGGCATTCCAGTACTGTGGCGAAATGATTGGTATTGCTAGACTCTCTTTTCACTTACAGTAAATTTCCAATCTGAGCTATAACATGACTTCCAGTTTTAGACATAATCAATAATTCTGAATTAGGGCACAAGGGCTTTTGGATGACTGGCGACATCTTAGTAATTGAGGAAATCAATGCCAGCTTTGACACATTTGGAAGTGGCAATATCAACAGCCATTGCTTTTAGCTCAGTATCTCCAAACTGCATTAATGTTTGAATCTCTCTCCGTGCCGGCAGTGATGGACTATCAGTTCCTGTTAGATCAAGGCGAAGGGTGCCACACTTCTTTACACTAGCATCGGTGATGAAGTTAACATTATCATTTTCTGAGCAGTATATATTGATCACGATAACCATTTGGGACGGCTTTGCAGGAGTGTAACTGCGTTTGACAGTCTCGCCAAGAGCCACGGACTGGTCAGCTGTGATGAACTTGTCAAACACATCAGTACACCAGCGAGTGCCATCTTTAACCAGTAGCTTCTCAGTTGGGTGTTTCCCTTCCACAAATCGATTCAATACCCCAACTCCATAGGTCAGCGGAGAACGCCGTACTTTAATGATAGTGGGGTCCAGTCCAAATAGCACTGCCCCTTTTAGAATAGTAAGTCCCACGTCATGAGGAATTATGACGCGGCACTTGTCAGCAAGATTTGATTGAATAGCCTGCTGAAGTAAAGGTGACTCAGCGAATCCACCCACCAAGAACAGAAACTTCAAACCTGAAACTTCAGGTTTCTGGAAGAGATTAACTGGAGAAAAACATAGTACATCAGAAATATTTTCTTATTAAAACACAGATGAGTTCCTCATAACATGAGCACTTCAGTCAAACATGTTGGTGCTGTAAAATGGGGAGATTTCTGCATTCCATTTCAATTGGACCTTAGATGGGATGTGTAAACCTCATTTATAAACTAAGTTAAGCTGGCTGTATCTGTAAAAGGATCCCTTTGACTCTGTGATGGGGTGGGGGGAAGGTATTCAGGGCTAATTGACTAACGTTATATTTATATTCAACAAGGATCTGTCAGTTTTCTGTTGGTGTCACTTCCTAAATATTAATTAGCTCAAAGATTGCTTATTGAGGAAAGAATTCTCTCATTTAAATGTTCATGCATGTGAGGCAACAGAAGCAGAACGCAAGACCCCCATTGGTCGAACCTGTATGGGAATATTTTTGAGGAAGACATTAAATATTTCAAAATTCAAATCTCTAATGTAAACGACTTTTATTTGACATGAATGATTACCCTTGATCCTCACTTTAAGTTTACAAAGAACAAAGAACAAAGAACAACCCAGCACGGGAAACAGGCCCTTCGGCCCAACGAGCCCGCGCCGCCGCATCGCCCTACACCTATTCTACCCTGCATGTCTACGAATGAGACCCTACTCAGTCAGATTCAGGGAAGAAATAGTGTCAATTTGGTGGAAACCAATTAGCCTAAGAGCACATCTTTGGGGTGTGGGAGGAAACCGGAGCGCCCGGAGGAAACCCACGCAACCACAGGGAGAATGCGCAAACTCCCACAGACACAGGCCCAAATCCATGTATCTGCACAGCTAGCAGTGCTAGTCACTGAGCTGTTGCGGTGCCCGTCTATCGGTCCAGGATCAAGCACACACACCGACATGAAGTACTAGGCCACTCCTGGACTTCCAAGAGCAGCCCACGCACAACCTGCCGTGTGCATGCCCCTCGCTTGACACGAGGTGGACCTCCACCTGTGGAATAAAGACAAAACATATTAGTTATACAGCCTGCCCTTCCGGTGTCTCCCGAGGTTTACCCTATTTAATAGCCCCTACCATATCCCTCCATTCCCGTTTCACTCATATGCCTATCTAACTGCATCTTAAACGAGTCCAACGTGCCTGCCTCCACCACCCTACTCGGTAGCGCATTCCAGCCCCCCACAACTCTCTGTGTAAAGAACCTTCCTCTTACCTCCAAATTATACCTCCCCCCCCTCACCCTTAATTGATGACCTCTTGTGTTCGTACCCAGTCTAGGGAGCAGTCTCTCACTATTAACTCTATCTATTCCCTTCAGTATCTTATATACCTCTATCATGTCCCCTCTCAATCTCCTTCTTTCCAAGGAGAATAGCCCCAGTCTCTTCAGTCTCTCCTCGTAACCCAGTCCCCCCATGCCAGGCAACATCCTGGTAAACCTCCTCTGCACCCTTTCCAGAGACTCCACGTCCTTCCGGTAATAAGGTGACCAGAACTGGACGCAGTACTCCAAATGCGGTCTAACCAACGTTCTGTATAACTGAAGCATTAGACGGCAGCTTTTATACTCTAAGCCCCTTCCTATAAAGGCTAACATCCCATAAGCCTTCCTAACAACGTTCTCCACTTGTGACACAACCTTCATGGATTTGTGGACCTGCACTCCCAGGTCTCTCTGTACATCTATACTCCTAATCGGCCTACCTTTTATCACATAACTCCTCTCTGCATTATTCCTTCCAAAATGCATCACCTCGCATTTGTCAGGATTAAATGCCATCTGCCACCTATCTGCCCACTGCACCAACCTATCTATATCCTGTTGTATCACCTGACAATCCAGCTCTGTACCCGCCAACCCTGCCATCTTGGTGTCATCAGCAAACTTGCTGATCACACCACCTACTCCCTCTTCTAAGTCATTTATGTAGACTACAAAGAGGAGAGGTCCCAGTACCGAGCCCTGCGGCACACCACTGGTCACTGGCCTCCAGCCCGACAAGGTACCCTCCACAACTACCCTCTGTCTCCTATTTCCCAACCAGTTCTCAATCCACCTAACTACCTGGCCTCGTATCCCATGCGCCTTAACCTTTTCTACCAGCCTACCGTGAGGGACTTTGTCAAACGCCTTACTGAAATCCATGTAGATGACATCAACGGCTCTCCCATCGTCAACCGTTTTTGTCACCTCCTCAAAGAATTCCACCAGATTCGTAAGGCAAGACCTCCCTCTAACAAAGCCATGTTGCGTATCCCTAATCAGATCGCAACGCTCCAAATGCTCATACATCCTACCCCTAAGTATTTTTTCCATTAACTTCCCTACCACCGACGTCAAACTCACTGGCCTATAATTCCCAGGGTTATCCCTACTACCTTTTTTGAACAACGGGACCACATTTGCTACCCTCCAGTCTTCTGGGACCTCACCTGTGTCCAAAGAAGAGACAAAGATGTGCGCCAGAGGCCCAGCAATTTCATCTTTCGCCTCCCTAAGCAGCCTGGGATAAATACCATCAGGCCCCGGAGCTTTATCCGTCCTTACGCTACCTAAAAGCCCTAGCACTTCCTCTCTCGTAATAACTATATCCTGCAACTGAACCTCCGCTCCCTCCAAGAGACCGCACGATTCCGAACCCCTCTCCTTCGTGAATACCGACGCAAAGTATTCATTCAGGAGCTCCCCCATTCCCTCCGACTCAATACACAACTCTCCACTCTTGTCCCTAAGAGGACCAATTTTCCCTCTAACTACTCTCTTGCCTCTAATATAGGAATAAAATGCCTTAGGATTATCCTTAATCCTACTGGCCAAAGCCATCTCATGCCCTCTCTTCGCCCTTCTAATTCCCCTTTTTAGCTCCCTCCTACTCTCTCTATATTTCTCCAGCGCACACTCCGTACCCATTTGTTTTGACCTATCATACGCCTCCCTCTTCTTCCTAACCAAGTCTTCAATATCCCCCGTAATCCACGGCTCTCTAATCCTACCTTTCCCATCCTTTCGCTTAACCGGAACAAACCTCCCCTGCAACCATTTCATTTTGTCCCTAAAAGCCTCCCACTTGCCAACCGTGGACTTGCCAGCTAACAGTCCCTCCCAGTCAGTTTGCTGCAGCTCCCTCCTAATCCTGCCATAGCTCGCCTTTCCCCAGTTCAGCACACTCCCGCTTGGACGGCACTCGTCCCTTTCCATTTTTATCCTAAAGTAGACGGACTTGTGGTCACTGTTCGCCACATGTTCGCCTACCTCTACCTCACCCACCTGCCCTGGCTCGTTTCCCAACACTAAATCCAGTATAGCCCCTCCCCTAGTCGGGCAAGTTACATACTGTTCTAGCGACCCTTCCATAACACATCTCACAAACTCCTCTCCCTCCGTACCCCCAGCTCTAGGCCCCCTCCAATTCACTCCGGGAAAATTAAAATCACCCACTACAACCACTCTATTCTTTCTGCACCTGTCCAAAATGCCCCTGCAAATTCCCTCCTCCACTGACTTTGGGCTGTTGGGTGGCCTATAGTACACCCCTAGCAGTGTGATCTCTCCCTTTTTATTCCTCAACTCCACCCACAGCGACTCAATCCCTATCTCTTCCATATCGCCCTCCCTCCGCACTACTGTGATGTTTTCCTTGACTAACAGTGCCACCCCTCCACCTCTCTTCAACCCTCCTCTGTCACACCTAAAACACCTGTACCCAGGAACATTCAGCTGCCAGTCCTGCCCTCCCCGTAACCACGTCTCCGTTACAGCCACCACATCCAACTGCCTCACAAACATCAAGGCCCTAAGCTCATCCGTTTTCCCTGCCACACTCCTAGCATTGAAACAGACACAGTTCAACCCACAAATGTCCCTCGGAACCACCTTCTCCCTTATAATTTTCCTTTCACCCGTCTCTCTCCCAGCCACCTCCCCACCCCCCCTCCCAATTAGTTTAAATCATTCCTGAACACCCCAGCTAACCTCCCTGCTAAGACACTAGTCCCCCTCCCGTTCAAATCCTCCCCACCCCTCCTGTACAGTTGCCTTTCTCTCCTAAACACCTCCCAATGATCTACATAAGTAAACCCCTCTACCCTACACCAGTCCCTCAACCATGCATTCAACTGCATGATCTCGTCATTCTTAGCCCTGCTCATACTGGGCAGCAACCCAGACAGTGCCACCCTAGAGGTCCTGCCCTTTAGTTTGGCCCCCAACTCCTTAAATTGCCTACGGACCTCTCCCCTACTCCTCCTTCCTATATCCCCCTCCCCTACATGTACTATGACCTCTGCCTGGGTCCCCTCCCCTTTCAAAATTCCCTCTACCCTTTCCATTATATCTTTTACCCCTGCTCCAGGGAGGCAGACCACCATCTTGGAGTCGCGCCCTTGCCCACAGAACCTCCTATCAATCCCTCGGACCCTCCCATCCCCTACCACTATCACCTTACCAGACCCTTTCCGTCCCTCTAAATCAGTCTCCCCTTCCTTCCTATTTTTCTGTGCCCCTGCCGACGAACCTTGGGGGGCCTCCGGGGAGGCCGGGGGACCCTGACTACTCTTCTTCTTCCTCTTTCCCCTCCTAACAGTCGTCCATCCTCCCTTCTCTTCCGCCCTTGAGACCTCCTCCTGCTCATGTTTCCCAGCCATTATCTCCTCATTTTCCCTAACTAGAAACGCATCTTCCAGTCGCCCCTCGAGTTGCCTGATCCGGGCCCTCAATCGCTGCAGTTCTAAACATTTACTGCAGATGTGTACCTTGGGGACCCGTGACACCACCAGGAACTCCCACATGTGGCACCGGACGCAACTTACATTCCTCCCTATATTCCCTGCCATGTCCCAACCTCCTGTAAGTGCCCAAGGTAGGAATCTGACTCTCACCTTCTCTAAGCCTGCACTCGCCTAAGCCCAGCAAGCCAAAGCCCTTCTCACTCAGTTCCCTCTCACTCCGCTGCCCGCTCCCGACGCTGCCCGCTCTATACTGCTACCCCTTTTTTATACCCCCCGCTCCCCCTTAACGACTATCCCCTGGCCTAACTTCCGGTACGGAAGTAAACTACACTCTAACAAGCCCCGAGAACCGGAAGTACAGGAAAAAAGCGGTTTTCACTTTAAATCAGTCACTCACCACAGCCACAGCCACCAGGTTCAATGCTCCGGAGAACAATGAGGTGGGTCCCCGGGTGAGTATCCGATTTATACCCCCCGCTCCCCCTTAACGACTATCCCCTGGCCTAACTTCCGGTACGGAAGTAAACTACACTCTAACAGTTTAGTTGTGAATTGATATCTGGATGTGATAGAATTAACAAAAGCCCTGTTACCCATGTGTATGTAACACAGTATCATGAAATTTTCTCATTCTACAGCAGAATGAGTGCAAGATTTAGTCCATAACAGGTGCTTATTGAAATTGTTTCTTTTGCTGTGAACACAAGTTCTAATGGTTGGGAGAAGGTTCAACCCATAACATCTGATTTAAAAAATGAATAAGTTGCCTAGAGGTCTGGATAAAATCTTGAGAAATGTTTAAACAGAAATCATATTTTGGAGTGTCACACTGGAATGAAGGGTAATTGTTGCTGTTTTATAGAATTAGGGAATGCTGACATTATACACATCTGAAAGAGAAAAACAGGTTAACATTCTGAATGGAAGCTTGGAGAGGGAATCTCACGCCTGAAACATTAGACCCTTTTTCTTTATGATAGCATATTCAACATTTGCATACTTTAAAAAAGGTCCATATTTCAGATTTCCAGCATGTACAATATTTTGCTGTCCTAATAGCAAAAAATTGCTATTGTACGTTTTCCCATTTGCATGTCTCACACTGCACCACTTGGCTTTACTTTATGTTGCGATGGCCAACGTAGGTCTAAAGTGCATCATAGATGCTCAAGGATCATGTAATAGTGCAATCATACTGGCATTTTGCTGATTTGTCCTGTACAAAATTAAGAGGCTTTGTGTCCAAGGTTTCAATAACAAATGTGATAAAGGAGCTCAAAAATGCATAATTTTGCCAGCTGTTCGTGCCAGCGAGGACAGGGAATTTGGTGCTCAGCCAAATCTCCGTTCATTGCAGCGGGACCAGAAAATCCCACTGGCACAAATGGCCAGAAAATTCTGTCCACTTTCACAATACAATGTTTCTAAAAAAAACCCAGAACACACCTTAAACATTTAGCTGTAAATTGTGATACGCGTGATGTAGTTCACTGTACTAAACTGATCATAGGACTTCAGTTTACTCTGTATAATTTATAAATAACATCCATTTGCTCTCTAAATGAACCAAGTCAATCTTTAATTACATCTAACAACTTTGCTTTTTCAATTCAACAGTGTACTTACGTAGATGTTGGATGATATTATCAACAGTGGGTTTAAATAGAGCATTCATAGCATCCGGGTTCATCCTTAGCATCCCTTGGGATGACCACTTTACAAAATTCACACTGCAGGAAAAATGGGACAACTGTTGAATCGATGATACACAGTCTATGAAGAAGAGCTTCAAAATCCAGCTATCATTTACTGTGTGTTAATAACTGCTAATTGGAAGAATAACTCAAATAAAGTAGGTTAGGGTTACAGCAAGATGAGAAGGGTGGGTGGAAATCTCACCCTGTTGCTACAAGAGGGAAATCCAGCTCTGTGCATGAAATTGTTCAAAGAAAACATTCCGCTCAGCCTCCACTGCTATACCAATGTTCTCTCACTTACCAGAGAAAGTGATTCTCCTGTCAGGAATCTCAGGCTTTAGCCCTTTTTGGAAATCTGGTTCTGACATTTCATGAGGACAAAGCATTGAAATCCTTGGACTCAGCTGGCTAAACCTCTTGGAGGTAGGGTTGCAGAACCCTTTAGTTCCTGCAGTTCACCATAGAATCGCTACAGTACAGAAGGAGGCCATGGCCCATCGAGTCTGCATTGACCACGCCCTATTCCCGTAATGCCACATATTTACCCTGCCAATCCCCCTAACACCAGGGTCAATTTAGCACCGACAATCAACCTAACACGTACATCTTTGGAATGTGGGAGGAAACTTTAGCACCCGGAAGAAACCCATGTAGACATGGAGAGAACATGCAAACTCCACTGTGACCCAAGACCAGAATTGAACCCAGCTTCCTGGCCCTGTGTCGCAGCAACATCAACCACCGTGCCACCTGTATAATAGTTTGAAAATTCAAACACGATTGCATGAATCACAATTGGGCAAACTCATAACATCTTTCCATGTTCCTTTTGCCTAGATGTCCCAACGCAGTGTGCCAGAGAAGGAGGAGAAAGAGAAAGACTTTCAGCTCTTCCCAACTATCTGGATTCATACCTATCAGCAGCTCAGGAAACTATGCTATAGGAAGGTGTAGGGAGCGCCAATGAGAATTTGTCACTAACTGTGATACAGCACATAAGGGTGCTGCAGAAGTCAAATAAGTGAGATCTGACAAAAGGAAGCATAGAAACATGGAATTCTCCGGCCATTCACACTGGCATGGCGGCACAGTGCCACAGTGATTAGCACTGCTGCCTCACAGCGCCAGGGACCTAGGGTTCAATTCCCAGCTTGGGTCACTCACTGTGTGGAGTTTGCACATTTTCCTCATTTCTGTGTGCGTTTCCTCCGGGTGCTCCAATTTCCTCCCATGCTCCAAAGGTGTGCAGATTAGATGGATTGGCCTTGCTAAATTGTCCCTTAGTATCAAGGGGACTAGCCAGGGTAAATGCATGGGCCTGGGTGGAATTGTGATCGGTGAAGCCTCGATGGGCCAAACTGGCCTCATTCTGCACTGTAGGGATTTTATGTTATGGTTGGATTTGCTGGACCATCAATGAACGGAGATTTAGTTGAGCGCCAAATTCTCTGTCCTTGCTGATAGCGGTGGTGACAATGGCTGGAGAAATCCGATTAGAAGTTTTCAACATAGAGGAAGTCCCATGTCTGTGCAGAGAAATCCAAAATTAATCCCACTGTTCCTCTTTCTTCTGCTGCTTCATATATTTAATTAATTTCCTCCTAAAAGAAGAAATTGTCTCTGCCTTATCCATACCCCTTGTGTAAGGAAAGATCTCCAAATCCAACTTCTCACTCTCTTATTGATCATTTGAAACTTTTGATGCTTCATCATAAACTCCCCAAAGGGGACCTGCTTTTACCAAGTCCGATCTATCAGAACTCTGTAGTTTTCAAAACCTCTATTTAATTTAATGGGAACACTAGCACGGTGGTTACTTTGCCAGACCAGTAATCCCCAAGGCAGGATAAATGGTTTGGAGGGGAAGATTTTCCAACCCCATTTTCGGCGGGTGGGCAAGGTGGAGGGTGCGGAGAATCCAACTGGAGTCCCATTCACGTTAGAATTTCCTGTAGAGATAGTTCCCACCGATGACGTGGTGAGGTTTGGGGTTCCCCCCATGAAAGATTGTGAACCCTATTAAATGTCATTAGCAGGCCTCCCCTCTGCATCATGCCTCCCCCCCCCCAACCACATTGGGAGCTGGCAAATGGAACCTGTTGGGGCTGCACAGGTAAGTATGGCCCCTGAGAGGAGAGGATCATGCCTGGGCAGTGTCCTGGCTTTGACCCCTGGATGGGGTGGGCAGGGTTTGGGGAGAGCTTATTTCATTGAGAATTTGAGGGTGGGGGGAGGGAGTGTTCCCTCGTAGGGTGGGGAGTGGGGGGAAGGTGGAGTTCCATGGGGTATTTGTGTTTCTATTTTTATTGCTTTCAGATTGGGATGCACTTTTTCCATCATTGGCCGAGGTTGCTGATGGGGGAGGTACATTTAGAGCCCACCCCGCCCACATGACATCATGAGGCCCACCTCTTCCACTTTTCTTTTCAGAACCATTTGAAAAGGTGGGAAAAGCCAGCTGACGATATTCTCCACTGCTCTTCCCCACCCTGAGACAACACTTTGAATATAAATTGGTAAAATTCCACCTGGGGATATGATTACAAATCCCAAAATCGCAGCTGAACATTTAAATTTAGTTTTTATTTGTTAGATAAAATTAATACCAATAATAGTGACTATGAAACTATTGGATTGTCGTTAAAACCCATCTGGTATAATCAAGTTCTTACGGGAAGAAAATAAGATATTTGGACATGGTCTGGCCTGAATGTGACTTCAGATGCAGAGCAATATGGTTGACTCGTAGCTGCCCTCTGAAATGGTCTAACAAGTCACTCACTCAGGGAAACAGCAGTAAATACTGACCTTGCCATCAATGCCCACATACTACACAGCAATTACAAAAACAATCTCCTCTCAGCTTTCTGTGCATCAGTGGAGATAGTCCCAGTATCTCAATTGTCTATCATTGGGTGTGGCCAAAAAATAGATATAATTTTCCCATGCTGAAACAGGTGTTAAACATTGTAAATGCAGAAATGGCATGGTGGCACAGTGGTTAGCACTGCTGGCTCACAGCGCTAGGGACCTGGGTTCGATTCATGGTTTGGGTCACTGCCTGTGTGGAGTTGGCACATTCTCCCTGTGTCTGCGTGGGTTTCCTCCAGGTACTCCAGTTTCCTTCCACACTTCAAAGATGTGCTGGTTGCAAAGACTGCCCCTTAGCATCAGGGGGATTAACTAGGGTAAATGCATGGGGATAGGGCCTGGGTAAGATTGTGGTTGGTGTAGACTTGATGGGATGAATGGCCTCTTCTGCTCTATATGATTTTATGATTCTAAGAAAATAAGGAGCCCAACACCTCCTTAAGGTGCCCCGTTCCAAGACTGGTGCTTGGATGCAGCCAGCTTTATTGAGGGCAGCATTCAGGAAAATCAACTGACAGCAGTACACTAATCTCAGAGCTCTTGGATTTCTGGCATCATTAGCTTTGCGAGAACCCTCTTGTACTCGTAACTCTGGCATATATAATTTTACATCACTCTCCCTTGGTCCTAACAGAGACCACTCAGCCAGCTGGGAAACTTTAACCAACAAACCTGTGCGGTCCAACTTAAAGAATAAAGTACATGTGTTCAGAGTATGTACCTGCTTTTTCGAAGGGCATGCTCCACACTGTGACCTCTGAACTTTTTATAGTAATCGATGAACGAGAAAGGCAAATTAATATTGAGTGGATTGATTCTTCCAGGAGCAGCAGCCCTTTTACGTGACTCAAATGCTATCATCAAATCTACCCAAGCCGCCGGGCGTTTGATCTTAAACTGTTCAATGAAATCCTCCCCAAAAATTTTACAGAGTAGTTTTTCAAATTCAAAGTCCACTCCAATAGAACCATAGGGTCCACCTGGAATTTAACAAAAGATGGAAGTGAGTTAAGACAATAATAACTTGCATTATTTGACTCCTTTATCAGAGTAAAATGTCCCACGGTGATTCACTGTAACATTACCAAACAAAATTGGACATATTGGGACGGGTGATTAAACATAATGGCCCTGGAACCCCAAATCTGCAAGTCCCACCCCCATATCTGCCACTCACCATTTTTGCCAGTGTGATGCCGGAGGGGGAGTGGTTATGTGTTGTAAACAGGGCTGGGGCACAATTCACATATCTGTGGTTCAAGGAGACAGTGGGGCCATCACTCAGAAGCAACTTTTATCACCCAGGTTCCTAGAAAACACAACTCATGGCCTTTACCCATTGATGATAAGGTCTAAACCTATTGGGGTTCCTTGAAAAGAGCAGGTACCATTTGAAGAGGTCAGGTACCTATATGGGATTGTGGATAACGCCTGTAGAACTCTCAAGTTGTCAGATCATTTAAATCACCTGCTCTTTAAATTTCAAATTAAAAACCACACAGCCAACGTCATTTCTCAGTTGGAAAAATAATTGGGTTTGCAATTTCAATAGATAAGCCTGCAAATCATTATTATAAGAACATAAGAACTAGGAGCAGGAGTAGGCCATCTGGCCTCTCGAGCCTGCTCCACCATTCACTAAGATCATGGCTGATCTTTTTGTGGACTCAGCTCCACTTACTTGCCTGCTCACCATAACCCTTAATTCCTTTACTGTTCAAAAATTTATCTATCCTTGCCTTAAAAACATTCAATGAGGTAACCTCAACTACTTCACTGGGCAGAGAATTCCACAGATTCACAACCCTTTGTGTGAAGTAGTTCCTCCTCATCTCAGTCCTAAATCTGCTTCCCCTTGTTTTGAGGCTATGCCCCCTAGTTCTAGTTTCACCTGCCAATGGGACAACTTCCCCGCTTCAATCTTATCTATTCCCTTCATAATCTTATGTTTCTATATTATCTCCCCTCATTCTATTGAATTCCAATGAGTATAGTCCCAGTCTACTCAGTCTCTCCTCATAAGCCAGCCCTTTCAACTGTGGAATCAACCTAGTGAATCTCCTCCGCATCCCTCCAGTGCATGTTACTTATGTCTTCCACTGTGAAGACCAACACAAAACATCTGTTCAATGCCTCAGCCATTTTCTCATTTCCAGTTATTACATCCCCTTTCTCATCCTCCATGTATAAATATTGTTTAGATGCTTCCACAACCTATCATAATCACAATGGTGGGGAGGGAAGTGGGGTGCAAATTCCCAGTTTGACTGACAGTTCTAAGTGGTTATAAAGTTGTTAGCTTGTATTTGATGTGGAGTTATTAATACAAATGTTTGTTTTTATAAGAGAATAGATGCACAAAGAAATTAAATGAATTGAATGGGCTTTTATCAATAAGCGTTTCTTCTTTAATATAGTGGACTCTGCAATTAATATTTAGCACTTTATTTTATCTCAACATGACTCCCGAGGTCTGTCAATGGTGGGTGTTGGGTGAGTTGGCACAGGGAGCATGGGGCAAAGGCCGGGGATGGGGGTGGGGTGGTGTTAGGGTGCACAGAACCATGGGAATGGGAGGCCATAGTGGTGGGTAGGGGGACATGGGTGACCATGGATGGGACATGGGAGTATGTGAAAAGTATAAGGAGTGAGGGCTAGAGGGTCTTATTATTTTATAACTGTAGTAACATCCCAGAGTACCAAGACATCCCAGATCTTGTAAATAACCCACTTTGTCACCCTGCAGCCATTGTGAATGCCTCCGCACTGTTTCTAGGTCAGTGGCCCCATGTCTAGTTTGTATCTGCCCCCCAGAATGAAAATCCAGCCA